>NC_141667.1:151127306-152537931 GCF_028749965.1 Puma concolor
TTTATATTTTCTAGGTTATTACTAGGATATTCATATCATTCAGAAAAGGCACTTGCTTTGCCAGATTGTCTTCTAGAATAGGAACAGTTTTCTGACTGTATAGCTCTCTGTTAGGTATTTTGTAACAGTCTAAAAACTTCAGACCTTGTATTTCTCTTTTCCAGAAGTTAACATGTAAGACAACAGTTTCATCAATAATATTTAAGAAAACAAAAAATACATGTGCTGTTTCTTGTGCAGATGATTAGTCTCATCCTTTATATTTTTTAAAGCAGCTTTTTAAGGATTATTTACTAATATGTTTTGACTGCCCAAAGCTCATTTCTGTTTCAAAAATAGCTCTACTTCCCATCAGTTAGGAAGGCAGCATAGTATAATGAAAGTTGCTTTGACTTTTTTCCAGTCTTTTTTTATTGTGGCAAATGTACATAAAATTTATCATCTTAAAACCATTTTTTTTTTTTAATTTTTTTTTTTAACGTTTATTTATTTTTGAGACAGAAAGAGACAGAGCATGAAGGGGGGAGGGGCAGAGAGAGAAGGAGACACAGAATCGGAAGCAGGCTCCAGGCTCTGAGCCATCAGCCCAGAGCCCGACGCGGGGCTTGAACTCACGGACCGCGAGATCGTGACCTGGCTGAAGTCGGACGCTTAACCGACTGCGCCACCCAGGCGCCCCTTAAAACCATTTTTAAATGTAGCATTCAGTAGTATTAAATACATTCATAATGTTGTACAACAGTTACCCCCCATCCATCTCCGTAATTCTTGTAAACTGAAACTCTGCACCCATTCAGTAACTTCCCTTCCCCAGCCCCTGGCAGCTGCCATTCTACTTTCTGTCTCTGTGAGTTTGACTACTTTAGTACCTCATGTAAATGAAATAATGTTTGTCTTTTTGTGATTGTCTTATTTCACTTAGAAAGTAGCTTTAACTTTTTAATCAGATGCAATCAAAGCCTGACTCTGCTACTTCCCAGCCTTATAATGCTGGTTAAATTTCTTAAACGTTTTTGGGCTTCAGGTTTCTGCTGGTAAAATGGAGTTAATTCTGACTGTAGGAAGAACTAGCAAAAGACTAAATTTAGTAAGGTGAGAGGAAAACCAAGAGAAAAGATATCCTGGAAGCCAACTGAGTGAGTCTGTCTAAGAGGGAGTGATCATCTACATCAAATACTGATCGTAAGACAAGCAAAAGTAGTTCTAAGAAACGAGCATTGATTATAACAATGTTGGGCCACTGGTTTTCTTCCTGGCAGTTTTTGGTGGAATGTTAAAAGCACATACTGATTTGAATGATTTTAACTGGGAAAAAGGGAGGAGGAGACAGCATATGTAACTTCCAAGGATAATGTGTGTGTGTGTGTGTGTGTGTGTGTGTGTGCGTGTGTGTGTGTGTGTGTGTGTGTGTGAAGAGAATGAGAAAAAAAGTGTAACTGGAGGGGGAAATGGGGTCAGGACTTTTAAATAAAGGAGATAATACCATACATATGTATACTGAAGATAAAGATCTAGTATAGAGGGGGAAAGTGATGTAGGAGAGAATTGCCAAGTAATGTCCTTGAACAGGCAAGATGATGGGGATGAGATTGAGTGTTCAGAGGGGCAATTTGTCCTACTAAATGAGAGTGTAGATGGGTGGGGGTGGGAGTTCATAGAAAGGCCTCTTTTGGTTGTTTTCTGTTTCAGTGAGAAAATGGAAGTAAGAAAGGGAGGATGGAGGGTAAATGTTAGAAGTTTGAAGAGAAAGTCATGTAGAAGGGACTAGGAGAATTTAAAGTATAATTTCTTGGCGGCGTAAATAGTCCATTTGACGTAAGTGGTTGCTGAGTGATTCCCTTTAAGTTCACATGGTGTAGTAGGTTTTTCTCTGGCTATATTTATCTGGGTATGTATCCATAGTAGATGGAGAGTTGGCTTAAGTGACTTTGGGCTCATCCAAACAAATAAGGTGAAGTAAGACTCAGGCAAGGAGTTTGGGGGATATGCAAGGGTGTGAGACTTCGTTTCACGTAAATATGTCAGAATGTATGGATAACAGATAAGGATTAAGGAAATAACCACAAATGAAATGAAGAGTAATCTTTCAGTATCAACTTACATTTAGTTTTTCAAATTCTCAAAAATTTTTATGCTTGGTTTGTTCAAATTGGACCCAAACAAGGTGTGGGTATTGCATTTCATTGCTGTGCCCTGTAAGTTGTGTAATCCATGTCAATTTGGTCTCCTCTTTTTCATGTCCTTTATTTTTGAAGAAATTGGATCTTTCTCATGTAGAACTTTCCATATTCTGTATCTGGTTGGCTGTATTTTTGTGGAGTTGTTTACAATTTTTTAAAAAATTTTAATTGTGGTTAAATATAACAATTTGCTGCCTTCACCATTTTTAAGTATACAGTTCAGAAGTGTTCAGTATGTTCACGTTGTTATGTCTTGTGTTTTTTTTTTAATGTTTAGTTATTTTTGAGAGAGTGCATGCGCACAAGTGGGGAAGGGGAAGAGAGAGAGGGAGACCCAGAATCTGAAGCAGGCTCCAGGCTCTGAGCTGTCAGTGCAGAGCCCAACGTGGGGCTCGAACTCATGAACCACCAGATCATGACCTGAGCCACCCAGGCACCCCGAATGTATTATTTTTAACATATTCCTCTATCCTCTTCATTTTGTGTCAACTGGTTACCAGGAGTAGGAGGGCTTGATTTGATTCACGTTCAATTTTTTTATTTTTACTATGTTTAGATGAGGGGGCAAAATATGTCGTGTTGGCACATGAGTTTAGTCATCCTAATGATGAGATGGACCATTGTGTTGACATCTCATAGCCTGAATATCCATTTGTAATTTTTCCATTGTATTCTTTTTTCACCTAATGCTTTCATTAATCATTGGTGGTCATTGCCTCAGTCCTTTTTTTTTTTTTCATTTTGGGTTGTGAAATAGTGATTTTTCTAACTATTTAACTTTCTGCATTTATTAGATGGAATTCTATTAAGATTATTCCCTTATTTAGTTTTGGCCAGAAATGCAGGATAAATGCTTAATTCTTTCCCTTCTGTCACTTTTTAGGTGACTGAATTTTTTTTTTAATTTTTTTTTTTTTAATAGTTAATTCTTTTGATGTTCATGTTGTCTTACTTGTGGCCAATGGAAGCTTCTCCAAGCTGTCTGCTGTCACAGCATCTTTGTTAGCACCCAGCCTTGTTTTATATTTTTCTGATCCTGGACCTGCAATTCTCCATTTCTCCAAGAAGCTTCTTTTTAGTGGGAAGTGGTATTTAGAGATGATAATATGGGTACTTACTCTTAAAAGGATGTTGGTTATTTCCAGTTATTTGGTTCTTCAGAATACTGATTGCTTTTTTCAATTCAACAGGCATGCCCAAAGAAAAATACGAGCCTCCTGACCCTAGGAGGATGTACACAATTATGTCCTCTGAAGAAGCAGCAAATGGAAAGAAATCACATTGGGCAGAGCTTGAAATAAGTGGTAAGACATGCACGCATAAATTTAATGGTGTGGAAATCAAGATGGTAGAAATTAAGCTTTCTAATGCCAGTGCACTAAAGAGGCAGTGTTGTATTTTACCAGTGCTAATTATCTTAGAAGTGGGAAGGTTCAGTGGAAAGAATATGGTTTTGGTCAAAGTTCAAAACCCATTCATTGCTTATTTCAGTGTCAGTGTCCTTTTATAAAAATGGGAATGACAAGGATGAAATAAAAATGACACATGTGAACTGCCTAGTGCATAAAGGTTTGTTCTGATACTTAATTCTCTGATAAAGTAGGATTGAGCTTTTGTATTATCAAATTACAGATTTCCAGTGGGATGGGAAATGCCTGTTCTAGAATAGGTTATGTGATAGATTTGTTTCTCCTTATTTTTTTCATTTGCTTTTCAGTCTGAGTCTCTAAGGATAGCCTTATTCAGAAACACAAAATCTTTAAAGAATTCAAAGCAGATCTCAAAGTTCCCTTCTACTTTAATGCAGTTTAGACCTAGTCAAAGAAATAGGAGAGCCCCTAGAACCAAAGCCGCAGAGATATCCCCATCATCCCTGCCGGGGGGCCTGCAGCCTCTTTTTTAATACTTCAAAGGTGGTGAAGGGATACACCTGGTTAATACCAGGTGCCTTATTCTTAAGGCAACCAGTGCTAAAGAGGTTTTGTGTTAATATTGGCCTAATATGCCTCCTCATACTTTTCTTCTATTCTGTCTTGAGTTTTGCAAGTTTTCTCCTCTTTTTCCTGACTGTCCTTAATTTTTTTTTTTTTTTTTTAATTTAATGCAGCAAACATACTGAACACATGCTATGTGTATAACATCTTGCCAGGTGCTGTACTAGGTATATGGAAGATACATAGGATGGAAAAAAACACAGTCCCTGCATTCTGAAGCTTATGGCATATTAGGGAGTGAGAAGAACGGAGTGCACCTATATAAGTAACTAATAGACAAAATAGAATTGCCAAGACTAGGCAGGAAAATATTTACAGGCAGCAAAAAGAAAGTAATGATAGTAGTATTCTTTCCTTGTCAGCTCAAAATCTCTATGAACCTATTCAGTAAACCTAAACACTCTCCCTGGGTACCCACGCGAGTCTCTCTTGGTTTCCCTCTCTCTTTAGAGTGCTGGTGGTAAGTAAGGGGTGTTCAGTTTCATAGAGTAGGTGTGGTAGAGAGTAAAATTTCTCCCTCTTCTGTCAGATATGGCTTTCTGGATCAGGTAAGCCCAAAGGGAAACATGCTGTCTGATTTACCAGTTACCTTTAAAGCTCAGGCAGACACCCTTTCTTGCTTTTCCCTTTTAATTTCCTCATGATTGGTATTTAACTGTATTTTTCTCTTTTTTTCAGCCTGTGTTAGTGGCTTTTGAATTATAGGTCCTTGCATGTAGGGAAGTTTCCATTTTCTTGCAATACCAGGATAAACTAAAAAGTACTCACTTTGGTCAGTGAGATTATATCTCTGAGGTTAAGAGGATTCTCTTCCACTCTTTCCTCCTACTACCTCACTCTCCCCCCCCCCCCCCCCTTTACCTTATGTTGAGAACTACTTGACAATTTTGAATCATTGTTTTCTGCTTACTCTGAGCTTTGGTAAGAAATCTGTATACAAGATAGGAAGGAAGAAAGGATTCCTGTGAAGTAACTTTCTTAACAAATAGTCGTATCTTTACCAAGTAACACGGAGGATAAACTGTTGGTTGAAATTGGTCTATGGAACAGGACCTTGTAATAAAGCCGCTATCAGAAAGGTCACTTTTTGTTTTAGCAGTCTTGAGTACATAAGCTCCTACATGTAGAAATTGTCAAGGCCTGAATTCAGTTCATGCAAAGACAGTTCATGTATATGCTTTAGCACCAGTTCCTTAAGATTCTGTGATGCAGAGTTCTAGGGACCTGAGGTCATTGAATCCTGGACCCACAGTTATCTCATATGCTCCTCTGGTTCCAGCGGGATGGGTGGTGAGTTCCTTTTGCCATTTGGTATTAACCAGATAAGCCAAACAGCTATTCATCATTTACTTCTTAAAGAAAACCTTTTTTATTGTAAAATGAAACACAGATAAAGAAAACCACACAGACAAATCTATTAATGAATTATTATAAGGTCAATAGCCTTGTAACCGCTATCCAGGTCAAGAATTAGAACTTTTTCACCTACCCCAGAGCCCCTTCCTTTGCCACAGCCAATTATAACCACCTCTGTGCTCTCAAAAGTAACCATTACTTTCTTTTAATCACTTCCTTTGTTTCCTTATAGTTTTAATAGTAAATTATGTATATCTAAGCAAAATAGTGATACTCTAATTCTGTCATCTTTTTTCATTAAGTGAGCTACATCTACAAACACATGCTTTCCCACACTTAAAGATTAATTAGAAAAGAAAGCTTGTTTCCTTTTATTTACCAGTTTTCAGTATAAACTATCATTCTTTGATGGTGACTAATTAGGTTTTTTTAAAGTGTCATTATTAACTACGATATCTAAACATTTTAGTTTCAAACATATGTTGTGGATTGTGATTATTACTTTTATTTTGATGCTTAAATTGCTCTGTTGGCCAGTGGGAGAGCTTCTTAAAGGATTTATGAGTTTTTGATACAACCCTGTCTTTGGTAGTTTCCTTGCTATCTGATATAATAAGATTTTCTTGACTCATCTTGTGTATTTACTGCCTCAAACCTGGAATTTATAATTTTTTCCAAGAAATCTTTTTTTTTTTTAAGTTGGAAATGATATTTCAAGACCAAAATATCTGTTGCTACAGATGCTTGTTACTATTGGGTTGGTCACTGTTTCTAGGTCTTTTCACTGGACAGAGCTGTGAAATAAGACTATATGCATCATAGCTTTTCATCATATATGTATAGTCGTACATGTTTATGATTGAAAGATATATACTTATATGATATATACATACTTATTATAAAAATCTTTAAAAATATATGTGTATATTTACAGTTAAAATATAAAAATATATTGAGACTTTTGATTCAGAATCAGAATAACAGGGATTTTAGTTAACCTTTTCTGTAATTACATGTGTATCTCCTTTAATACTGGGTGTCCTAGTTCTCAGGGACATGGGATGATGGAATTTGAATATCCTGTAATTACTTATTTGGTTTATCCCATATTACATTGCAGTCTCAGAATAACAGTACTAAAAATACTACTACTAATATGAGTACTGAAAGCGGGTAAAACTGCTCGGAATATTATCCCCGTTTCCCTCCTCACTCCCATTAAGTAGTTGTTTTCTGTCTATACTGTTAGATAGAGTATGTAGTCATATACTATCAGCCTTCCCATTTAACCTGCATAATTCCCCATTTAGACTTTGTTTTGTAGGTAAGTATATATTCAGTGCCTCCCACCAGTTCATTTATTCCTAATCATTTCGGTTTTCTGGAAGCTTGTTCTCTAGATGTTTCCTTTTAGAAAGGGCTCATGGGAGTAGTATTTTCTGTATTTCTTGCATGTTGATAACAGTTTGTGTCCTTTATATTTGAAAGTCAGTTTGGCTGAATGTAAAATTGGTGGCTCACATTTTTTCTTTAAATATTTTATGTATGTTACTTCAGTTTTGCTATGGCCTTGATGCCAGTATAATTTTCTTTCTTTTATTAGTTAGTTGCTCTTTTTGCCTAGATACCCAAAGGATTTTTTTTTTTTTTTTTTTTTACCTGTAATTTTACTGGAATATATCTTGGTGTTGGTTGTTCTATCTTGATATTCTCAAGTACAGTATATAAAGAAAAAAAATTTCAAACTATACATTATTTTTAAAGAAAACCATTTCAGTATAGTTTGGATAATATTTTTTTATTATTCCAATTCCTTTGTGTTTTTTCAGAGATTTATTCTCTGAATTTGCATATTGGTCTCTTGAATCATTTTTAAAACTTAAAAAAATTAAGGTATAATTTACAGTAAAATAAAAATACCGTAAAATTCACTTTACTGTTGTACAGCTTTTAAAATAAATACACAGTTGTATAACCACGACTACAGTTACAATATGAGCTTTATCACCCCCAAAAAACTTCCCCATGAACCTTTTTTAAGCAGACCTCCTGACTTCCAGCCCCTGGCAGCCACTGATCTAGATTTTTGTTTTTTTAATGACTTTAATTTTTAGAGCAGTTTTAGGTTCACAGCAAATTTGACAAAGTATAGTGCACGACTCCCTCCACCTCCTGACTATCAACATCCTCTACCAGAATGATGCATTTATTACAGTTGATGAACTTGCAGTGACATGTGATCACCCAAAAGTGCATACTTTACATTAGGGTTCACTCTTGGTGTTGTACATTTTATGGGTCTAGACAAATATATAATGGAGTGTATCCACCATTATGAGTCATAGAGAATATTTTTACTGCTCTAAAAGACTTTGGTGCACTGCCAATTCATCCTCCTTTTCCCTCTCCTTGAACCCTGGCAACCTGTGATCTTTTTACTGTCTCCATAGTTTTGCCTTTTCCAGAATGTCACATAGTTGGAATCATATAGTATGTATGTAGCCTTAAAGATTGGCTTCTTTCACTTAATAATATGCATTTAAGTTCCTCCATGTCTTTTCATGGCTTGATAGTTCATTTCTTTTTAGTGCTAAATAATATTCCATTGTCTGGGTTTACTACAGTTTATTTATCCGTTCATCTACAGAAGGACATCTTTGTTGTTCCAAGTTTTGGCAGTTATGAATAAAGCTGCTATAAACATCCATGTGCAGGTTTTTGTGTGGATGTAAGTTTTCAACTCCTTTGGGTAAATGCCAGGGAGTACAATTGCTGGATCATATGGTAAGAATATGTTTAGTTTTGTAAGAAACTGCTAAACTCTTCCAAAATGTCTATATCATTTTGCATTCCCACTAGCAATGAATGCGACTTCCTATTGCTCCACATCCTTTCCAGCATTTGATGTTGTCAGTGTTCTGGATGTTGACCATTCTAAATGGTAGGTGTAGTGGTATCTCATTGTTACTATTTTTAATTTTCATTTCCCTGATGACATATGATTAAGAGCATAACTTTTCTTATGCTTATATGCTAAAAAAATCTTTTAATGTTTATTTTATTTTATTTTTTTCAACTTTTTTAATTTATTTATGGGACAGACAGAGACAGAGCATGAACGGGGGAGGGGCAGAGAGAGAGGGAGACACAGAATCGGAAACAGGCTCCAGGCTCCGAGCCATCAGCCCAGAGCCTGACGCGGGGCTCGAACTCACGGACCGTGAGATCGTGACCTGGCTGAAGTCGGACGCTTAACCGACTGCGCCACCCAGGCGCCCCTAATGTTTATTTTTGAGAGAGAGAGTGAGCACTAGTCGGAGAGAGGCCGAGAGAGAGGGAGACAGAGGATCTGAAGTGGGGTCTCCACTCTCAGAACAGAGCCCAATGTGGGGCTTGAATTAATGAACCATGAGATCATGACCTGAGGCAAAGTTGGATGTTTAACTTAACTGAGCCACCTAGGTGCCCTCTTTTGCCCAGTTTTAAATTGGGTTGTTTCCTTATTGTTGAGTTTTAAGAGTTCTTTGTGTATTTGATTGACAGTCCTTTACCAAATAGGTCTTTGCAAATGCCTTCTCCCGGTCTATGACCTGTTTTTTCATTCTCTTGACAGTGGCTTTCACAGAACAGAAGTTATTAATTCTTTTTTTTTAAATTTTTTTTTCAACGTTTTTTATTTATTTTTGGGACAGAGAGAGACAGAGCATGAACGGGGGAGGGGCAGAGAGAGAGGGAGACACAGAATCGGAAACAGGCTCCAGGCTCCGAGCCATCAGCCCAGAGCCCGACGCGGGGCTCGAACTCACGGACCGCGAGATCGTGACCTGGCTGAAGTCGGATGCTCAACCGACTGCACCACCCAGGCGCCCCCAGAAGTTATTAATTCTAATGAAGTCCAGCTTATTATTTCTTTCATGGATTGTGTTTTTGGTGTTATAGCTAAAAAGTCATTGCAAACCCAAATCACAATAGATTTTCTTCTGTACTATCTCCAGGATTTTTATGGTTTTGTGTTTTACATTTAAGTCTGTGATCCATTTTGAATTCATTTTTATAAAGAGTGTGAGGTATCTACTTTTTTTTTTTTTTTTTTTTTTGCTTGTGGATATCCAGTTACTCCTGTGCATCTGTTGGAAAAACTTTTCTCCATTGTATTGTCTTTGTTCTTTTGTCAAAGATCAGTTGACTGTATGAATGTATTGGGGTTCTGTTGATCTGTCTATTCTTTTGCCGGTACCACACTGTCTTGATGATTGTAGCTTTAGAGTAAGTCTTGAAGGCAGCTAGCATCAATCCTCCAGCTTCTTCTCCTTCAATTTTGTGTTGATAATTTTGTGATCTTTTGCCTCTGCATATAAGGCTTTAAAATTAGTTTGTCAACATCTACAAAATAACTTGCTGTACTTTCAGTTGATATTGCATTGAATCTATAGGTCAAGTTGAGAAGAGCTGACATCTTGATAATATTTAGTCTTCCTATTGCTGAACATGGAATATCTACCATTTATTTAATTCTTTGATTTCTTTCGTCAAAGTTTTAGTTTTCCTCATACAGGTCATGTGTATATTTTATTAGATCTGTACATAAGTACAGTAAAACCTTTGTGAGTAACTTGTTCTGTAAGTGTTCTGCAATGAACAAACATTTCTAATAAATTTTAACTTGATAAATGAGCAGTGGCTTGCAATATGAGTCCTTCGTGATGCCGAATCTCACATGATCACAACTGAGACAAGGGTTCTTGAAATTCACTGATATACTAATGCTTTGGATTATAAGCATGTTTCTGGAACAAATTATGCTCGCAAATCAAAATTTTACTGTATTTCATTTTTGGGGTGCTAATGGTATTGCTGTTTTTAATGTCAAATTCCAATTGTTCATTGCTGGTGTATAACAAAACAATTGATTCTGAACCCTTAGTTCTTCATTTATTTGTGATTTTTAAAAATTTCCTCTTTTTGTAAAAGCATACTCTTTTTGTGGTTATTCATCATTAAGTTCTTGGTAGTTTAGTTTTCCTTTACTGAGTTTTTCTAATTCTTATTTATGTTTTTTTTTATCATTTCTTAATGTCAAATTTTTAGCTCCGTTTGAAATTATAAGTAGTTTTTTGAGCATGTTTGTGGTATGCTTTCCTTGTCCATAGGGAGTTTAGTTATTCTGTTACTTTTAAAAAAACTTAACAGCTTCTATGAGATTTGACCATATAACTTTTCTGTTCATTTTTATTTAAACTTCATTTTTCTGAACTTTTAGAAGGTGTAATTCAGGATTGTTTTTCTAACTTTAGAGCTTCCTCTTCTGGTTTTTGCAGAGTGAAACTTCCTGATTCTGTTCCCTGCTCTCATTTTTAGAGAGTGTCTGTGTCCCCCCTGCCCCCCCCCCCCAGTGGGGGGCCTTGGCTGGCCAGTTTTTGGAATTCCTGGGGTCCAGACTGCTTTTTTGACTTATTGTGGACACTTTGCTCTCGTAATTGAGTTGCACTAAACTCCTCCCAGCTGTGATGATGTTCTCAGATAGGTGCTTCCAGTGGATACTAGCTGGTTTCTCTCTTTTCAGTTCTTTTAGTTGGGCTTAAATCTGTTGTCATGTGATTTATTTTCCATTTTCATAATCTTTTTTTGTTGCCTTTTTCATTTTGAATTAACTCAGTATTTTTTGTAAAATTGCATTTTATCTCCTTGTTGACTAGTAAGCTATAATTCTTTGTTTAATAATGTCTAATTCTTTAGGATTAATATAAAGTATATCAAGTTATATTCTATTACTTCATATTTAGTATGAGAGTTTTAACAGTCTACTTGTTTCTTTTCTCCTGGTGTTTGTGCTGTTGCTGTCATATATTTTCCTTATATGTGTTATAAATCTCACAATATATTGTTATTTTTGCTTTAAACACTGAAGTATTAGGAAAAGTTGTTTTTATTTACCCATGTACTTACTATTTCCAGTGTTCTTGATTCTTTGTGTATAGGCAAGTTTTTTTCTGTTCTCATTTTCTGTCTGATTGAAGGACTTCCCCTTAGTATTTCCTGTGGTGGAGGTATGCTTGCTGGTTTGTTCAGGTTTCATGTTTGAAAAGTCTTTTTATTTTGCCTTCTTTTTTGTAAGATAATTTTTCTGGGTATAGAATTCTGGGTTAACAGTTTTCATCTTGAAGTACTTTAAAGATCCTGTTCCATCTTTGTGCTTGCATTGTTTTTGATGAGCAGTCTGCTGTTGTTCTTACCCTTGCCTCTTTTATGTATGTCCCTTTTCTGTGGCTGCTTTAAGATTTTTTTCTTTATTACTGGTTTTAAGCAATGTGATTATGATGTATTTTGGTGTCTTTTTTTTTCTTGTGCTTAGGTTTTGTTGAACCTCTTGGATCTGTAGGTTAATAGTTTTCAGAAAATTTGAAAGAGTTTAGGCTACTCTTTAAGTAATTTTTTATATTCTTCCCTCCACTCCCCACCTTTTTTGGAATACAGTTACAGTAAAACCTTGGTTTGTGAGTATAATTCGTTGCAGAAACATTCATGTAATCCAAAGAAAGCACTTGTCTATCAAAGCAAATTTCCACATAAGAAATAATGGAAACTCAGATGATTTGTTCCACAACCAAAAATATGCATATAAAAATGATTACAATACTGTAATATAATACAAAATAATAAAGAAAATACAAAATTATAAAGAAAAATAAACAAATTAACCTGCACTTACCTTTGAAAACCTTCATGACTGATGTGAGGTAGATGAGAGAGGAGGGTTATTGTGTAGGACGACTTCCAGTATCCCTAACGGAATCACTGTTACTCATTGGCTCAATGGAATCTTTTTCTTTTGGTGCAGCTTTAACAAGGAACCTATCCAATGACACTTGGCTTTTGTCATTGAGGATTTCTCAGAAATGGAATATTGTATTATTGTGAAACAGATTCATCACTTGCACTGCCACAGCCTTATTCAGGTGGTGCTTTTTTACAAAATTTTGGACTGTTTCCCACATTTTACACATCTCCCTAATCTCATTTGAAGTGAGGGATTCCTCCGCCTTTTCTCCTCCTTCTCTACAGATGAGATGCACATGTAGACTTCTTACAAAATCTTTCAATTTCGGCCACCCTCATACCTCATTCATGCTTCTGGATGATTTGCTTTTTTTTGTTTTAAATGTTTATTTCTGAGACAGAGACAGCATGAGTGGGGGAGGGGCAGAGAGAGAGGGAGACACAGAATCAGAAGCAGGCTCCAGGCTCTGAGCTGTCAGCACAGAACCTGATGTGGGGCTCGAACTCACAAACCGTGAGATCATGACCTGAGCTGAAGTTGGTCGCTCAACCGGCTGAGCCACCCAAGGCGTCCCTCCATGATGTTCTTCTTAACTTCCACTGTAATCATCTCCTTCTTACAGCCTTTCTTTTCAACCTTTTTCTGCATGGGAGCCATTGTACGTGCTCTCATGGATGTTTACTACAGTGCAGTATTAATAAACTCTTGTTATATACTGTAGTTAATGTAACTGGCAGTAAGACAGAGGAAAGGGTCCCTGCAGGCAGCCTGACCTAGAATGAAGCAAAGAATTCCTAAGCTTACTCCTTAGTGGAAAAGGACTGTCCATAGGTGCTTTGAAGTCGACAAAAAATACACTAGTGCCCTTCCAACATTCTAAAAGAAATCACTGATTTCTGCAAGCACCACAGCCATGGGAGAGGATCACCCACAATCCTGCAATGAGAGAGAGAAAGAAGAACCATTGGCTCAGTTGTGATCATGTGACGTTCAGCGTCATATACTACTCTTATTGCAAGACATGGCTCGTTTTTCAAGTTAAAATGTGCTAGAAATGTTTGCTCATCGGTGCACCTGGGTGGCTCAGTCAGTTAAACATCTGACTTTGGCTAGGTCATGAACTTGTGGTTCATGAGTTTGGGCCCCATGTCAGGCAGGCTCTGTGCTGATAGCTCAGATCCTGGAGCCCGCTTTGGATTCTGTGTCTCCCTCTTTCTCTCTCCCCTCTCCCACTCATGCTCTGTCTCTCTTCTCTCTCAAAAAATGAATAAACATTAAAAAAAATTTTTTTTAAAAAGAAATGTTTACTTGTGGAACACTAAGAGAAGAAGTTACTCAGAATCCAAGGTTTTACTGTACTTGTATCTTGAAGTTCCCTTATAGCTCACTAATCCTGTTTATTAATTTGTTCCTTTTTTTTTTAGACAGTTTTTATTGCTGTCTTTAATTTCATTAATTTTTACAATATCTAATTTGCTGTTAATCTCATCCAGTAATAGTGTTTTCATGACTAGAAGTTAAAAGTGTGTTTTTTTTTTAATCTTCCATGCCTTTACTTAACATTTTGCCTCTACCTTTTTGAGGGTATGTAATACAGTTAAAATAACTTTTAATGTCCTTATTTGCTAATTCTGTCTTTTTAGATAGATTGGATTGGTTATGATTCCTTTTCACTTTCCCTCTACCCATTGCTCTTTTTCTTTCTCTCCTTTTGCATGTCTGGTAATTTTGTATTAGTCACATTGCATTGTGAATTTTACTTTTTTGGGTGCTTGAAGGTTTTGTACTCCTATAAATACTCCTGAGCTTTGTTCTGGGATGCAGTTGAATTATTTGGAAACAGTTTGATTTTTCTCAAGATCTGCTTTAAGTACTACCTTTCTAAATTCTCTGAATTATGAAATTTTCCATCTGATGGGAACACAAACTATTCCTTGTCCTGTGTGATCTATCTAAGGTTTGTTTCCTCTGCCCTTTTCTGTTTGTCCTCCCCCATCTCTGGTCTCAGATTCTGTTCATATGCATTTGCCGATCATTACTCAGCTGAAGACTCAGGAGGATCTTCAGATCTTTAGAGCTTTCTATCTGTGTAGCTCTCTCTGGCACTTTGCCCTGTGAACTGTAGCCACCTTGATGTCCCTGGACTGACAGCTTCATCTCAATTCACATAGACCACCAGACTCCACTTGGGTTCCATCTCCCCACACCACTCTAAGGAAGCCGTCCAGGCACAACTGTCACAAAGGCTCACCTTGTCTGTGTCCCATCTGTCAATGATTATTGTCCCGTGCTACTTGATGTCTAATGTCTGAAACTCAATTTTTCATATTTTTGTTTGGTTTTTAGTTGTTTTATGTAGGAGGGTAAATCTAGTATGTGTCACTCTTTCTTGCCTAAAATGCAAGTCCATCATAGGTTTGTTTTTTTTTTTTTTTCAATGTTTGTTTATTTTTGAGACAGTGCAAGTGGGAGAGGGGCAGAGGAGGACAGAGGCTCCAAAGTGGGCTCTGTGCTGACAGCAGGAGTCTGATGTAGGGCTCAGACCCATGAACTGCAAGGTTATGACCTGAGCTGAAGTTGATTGCTCAACCAGCCAAGCCCCCCGGTGCCCCCATCATAGTTTTTTTTTAAGATTGTGTCTGATAACTCCAATATCCAAATCTCCTGGGAGTTCTGTTTTGTTGTTTTTCTTTTGGTTTTCAATACTTTGGTAATTTTCTTTCTTCTTTCTTTCTTTCTTTCTTTCTTTCTTTCTTTCTTTCTTTCTCTCTCTCTTTCTTCCTTCCTTCCTTCCTTCCTCCTTTCCTTTCCTTTCCTTTCCTTTCCTTTCCTTTCCTTTCCTTCCTTCCTTTTCTCTCTCTCTCTCTCTCTCTCTCTTTCAGAAAGAGGGAGAGAGTGTGCCTATGCACATGAGCGGGGGAGGGGCAGACAGCAAATCTTAAGGAGGATCCACATGAATCCTGCTGCAGAGCTTGATCTCATAGCTGTGAGATCATGACCTGAGCCAAAATGAAGAGTCAGACACTTACTTGAGCCACCCAGTCACCCCACTTTGGTGATTTTCATTGAGTTCTGGAAATTGTATGAAATGGTAGAATAATTTGATAGTCTGGATGGTGTTCTTTTTCCTTACGGGTGGATTTACTTTTGTCCTTGGGCAGGTAGTCACGGTAGGAGCAGCTGACCATAATCTAATCAAGGATTTATCTCCTTTTGTGTGGTGTTCATTGGGTTGGCTTATTGCAGGTCTTACTTACTACATTTATAGATCTTCTTTTTTTTTTTTTAAGTTTATTTATTTATTTTTGAGAGGAAGTATGAGCATGAGCAGGGGAGGGGCAGAAAGAGATAGCAGGAGAGAGAGAGTCCCAAGCAGGCTCTGCGCTGTCAGCATGGGAGCCCTATGCGGGGCTTGAACTCACAAATTGTGAGATCATGACCTGAGCTTAACCAACTGAGCCATCCAGGCACCCCCCCACCCCCCCCACCATTTATAGATCCTAACTAGAATCTTGATGATTTAGCAGGGTCTTCTGTGATGGTTCCCGAATTCCTGTGTTGTTTCCCCAGCGGTGGAAGAGGGATTAAAGCTTTGCTTAGCACCTCAGCCTCTCTGCTTTCGCCTCATCTACTTGCCTTAGCTGCTTGTGATTCTGCATATTTTGCCAAAGGTAATGTGGGACCTGTCCTACCTGGTACTTCTCTTCTGAGCTCTTTGTCTCTCATCTCTTTGCTGCCTTGGTAGTTCTCTGGTGCTTTCAAATTCATTTTTGTGTTTTGTACCCAGTTTTCATCTAGTTTTTCTTTCCTTCAGTAGGGTGGTTGGTCAACAGCAAATTATTTTATTGTTACAGGAAGCTGAAATTCAGATATGTACAAATTTTTAAATTCTACATAAAGAATCTGCAGGTAACAAACAACTTTCATGTTCCTCTTGTTCTTCCATTGTGTTGTGGCAGCACTGTGACTGCCTGCTTTTGAGGTACATCTGTAGCCCAGAACAGGTACTTGTTCCAGGCCCTTGAGGCGGCAGTGCAGGTAGGGAGAGATATACTGACCAGAGTCACACTAAGGAACCTTCCAGGATATAGGAACTTAGGTCTGGACTCCTTGGGAGTCTTTTTTTTTTTTCAAACTTTCAAGACTGCATGTGTCTCTAGGAGGTAGGCCTGGTCTGGCCTTTTCACTTCGCATACTTGGGGAAGCCTGTGACTCAGGACATCCACTTCTAAGAATCTGTCCAGACTCCCGGTTGGGGAGATCTCTCCAGTCCTAGACATCATGCTCTGGCGACTAAGTGTATGCTGACTCACCACTGCTACCATCTGCCCCGGGCCTTTCCTCCTCATTCTTCAAGCCCACAATACAGCTGGCATATTGGGTGTTGTTTCTCGATAGATTTCTAGCCAAGGATATATGTGGTTCAGAAGTATTGTTGCTATAGTTCTGGTGATCTGGATTTTCTTCTGAGTCTTTGGCTCTTTTGAAAATATCACTGGGAACTTACATGTATTCAGTTGCACCTTTAAGGATATCAGCTTTGCTGTGCTTCCTGCTCTGGGGAAGAAATAGCACAAGTGCCTTCAGTTTGGCAAAACCAAAGTTCAGATTTTTTTATCCACTCATACTCTTTGGTGTTGGCCACATGCTCCTGCTCCAGCACCAGTTGGAGGTAACCACTTGAACTGGCAGATGGTGGCCAGCTAGGGCAGCGGCTCAGACTGTTCTCACAGCATGTCCTCCAGCACCTTTGCCTGCTGGGCACCCAGGAGAGTGGGTGCAGGGGCCATGGAGGGCGGGGGGTCCTCCTTGGTAGTTTTTAAATGATCTATAAATCAGGTGCCTTTAGCTGTAGGGTCACACATTAGCCTTTTCTAGTTTGTGACATTTTCTGACATTTTGAAGGCTTCAGTTGAGTTTGAGTCTAGTTTGAGTAAGCTTTCTTTATGTTTTTCCATGAAGAGTGGTAGACCATGTTGCTCAAATTCTGGATCAGGTTCTTCTGATTTTCTTTTTTTTAAATTTTTTAAAATTAACATCCAAGTTAGCGTACAGTGCAACAATGATTTCCGGAGTGGATTCCTTAATGCCCCATACCCATTTAGCCCACATCCCCCCTCCCATAACCCCTTTAGTAACCGTCTGTTCTCCATATTTAAGAGTCTTTTATGTTTTCTCCCCCTCCCTGTTTTTATATTACTTTTGCTTCCCTTCCCTTGTGTTCATCTGTTTTGTATCTTAAATTCCTCGTGAGTGAAGTCCTATGATATTTGTCTTTCTCTGACTAATTTCATTTAGCATAGTACCCCCTAGTTCCATCCACGTAGTTGCAAATGGCAAGATTTCATTCTTTTTGATTGCCGAGTAATACTCCATTTGTGTGTGTGTGTGTGTGTGTGTGTGTGTGTGTACGTACATACATACATACACACACACACACATACATCTTCTTTATCCATTCATCCATCGATGAACATTTGGGCTCTTTCCATACTTTGGCTATTGTTGATAGTGCTGCTAGAAACATTGGGGTGCATATGTCCCTTTGAAACAGCACACCTGTATCCCTTGGATAAATACCTAGTAGTGCAATTGCTGGATTGTAGGGTAGTTCTATTTTTAATTTTTTGAGGAACCTTCATATTGTTTTCCAGAGTGGCTGCACCAGTTTGCATTCCCACCAGCAGTACAAAAGAGATCCTCTTTCTCCGCATCCTCGCCAACATCTGTTGTTGCCTGAGTTGTTAATGTGAGCCATTCTGACAGGTGTGAGGTGGGATCTCACTGTGGTTTTGATTTGTATTTCCCTAATGATGAGGGATGTTGAACATTTTTTCATGTGTCAGTTGGCCATCTGGATGTCTTCTTTGGAGAAGTGTCTGTTCATGTCTTTTGCCAATTTCTTCACTGGATTATTTGTTTTTTGGGTGTTGAGTGTGATAAGTTCTTTATAGATTTTGGATACTAACCCTTTATCTGATATGTCATTTGCAAATATCTTCTCCCATTCTGTCGGTTGCCTTTCCATTTTGCTGATTGTTTCCTTTGCTGTGCAGAAGCCTTTTATTTTGATGTGGTCCCAATAGTTCATTTTTGCTTCTGTTTCCCTTGCCTCCGGAGACGTGTTGAGTAAGAAATTGCTGCAGCAAAGATCAAAGAGATTTTTGCCTGCTTTCTCCTCGAGGATTTTGATGGCTTCCTGTCTTACATTGAGGTCTTTCATCCATTTTGAGTTTATTTTTGTGTATGGGGAAGAAAGTGGTCCAGGTTCATTTTTCTCCATGTCACTGGCAAGCTTTCCCACCACCACTTACTGAAGAGACTGTCTATCCATTGGATATTCTTTCCTGCTTTGTCAAAGATTAGTTGGCCATATGTTTGTGAGTCTATTTTTGGGTTCTGTATTCTGTTCCATTGGTCTGAGTGCCTGTTTTTGTGCCAGTATGATTTTTTTTTTTAATGTTTATTTTTGAGAAAGAGAGAGAGAAAGCATGCATGAGTGAGGGTGGGGGGCAGAGAGAGAGGGAACAGAGGATCCAAAGCAGGCTCTGCACAGACAGCAGAGAGAGCCCGGCATGGGGCTCGAACTCATGAACTGTTAGATCATGACCTGAGCTGAAGTTGGACGCTTTATTGACAAAGCCACCTAGGCGTCCCAAGTTCTTCTGAATTTTTTAAAGATAGTACTACATTTAGCTCTTTTCGGTAGTTGTGGTAAGTGTAACTCCAGAGTCAAGTAGCTTTCAGAATGTTAACAGCTTGTGCAGCTGTCCACCCTCTCGGTGACCCTGATGTCTACTCTAGGGAAGTCTAGAGTGCGGACAGGTAAACAAGAGAGGAGGGAAACTCAAGTGGAGGCAGGACATGCACAATACTAGTTTTGAGGCCATCACTAACTTACTGGAAATCACTTACATGTTATTCATTTACTCTGAGACTTCTGATGTGGAAGGTGATGAGACATAAGGTTTCAGGAATCTTACAGGCTATAGAAGACTCCCACAAGAAGATAATTATAAAACCATGATAAATACAGGACAGAAAGCTTGACCTATTATATTATCTTTTCTTTAAGACGGTCTTAGCCAGCTTGGCAGGATCAGGGAAAACATCCTAGAATAGCTGACTACTGAGTTAATGATATTAGCCAGGAGAAAGTGGAGTTAAGGACATCACAGGAAAAGGGGACATGGAGAATATAAAGTATACAGTGGAAGTCTCCCTTTCATCCCCCTTTTCCCGTTATACCTCCCAGCATGCACACACGTATGCATTCATACACAGGGTTATTAGTTTCTTTTATACACCTCTGGAGTCCTTCCATACATATGTAAATACAAATACAGTTTCTTATTCCACACCGTATTTAAAAAAAATTTTTTTTAATGTGTATTCATTAAATATCTCTCAGAGAGAGATAGAACATGAGCAGGGGAGGGGCATAGAGAGAGGGAGACACAGAATTTGAAGCAGGCTCCAGGCTCTGAGCTGTCAGCACAGAGCCCAACGCAGAGTTCGAACCTACAAACTGTAAGATCATGACCTGAACCGAAGTCAGGACACTTAACCAACCGAGCCACCCAGGTGCCCCTACACCTTATTTTTAATTCAAAAGATAGTATATTATGTACAAATTTCTGCACTTTGCTTTTTTTCCCATGTAACATTGTACTGTGGAGAGATTCTAAATAATAGATAGTTCTCTTATCACTGTAATTTTTCCTCCCTCCTTCCCTCTCCCTCCTTCCCTCTCCCTCCTTCCCTCTCCCTCCTTCCCTCTCCCTCCTTCCCTCTCCCTCCTTCCCTCTCCCTCTCCCTCCTTCCCTCTCCCTCTCCCTCCTTCCCTCTCCCTCTCCCTCCTTCCCTCTCCCTCTCCCTCCTTCCCTCTCCCTCTCCCTCCTTCCCTCTCCCTCTCCCTCCTTCCCTCTCCCTCTCCCTCCTTCCCTCTCCCTCTCCCTCCTTCCCTCTCCCTCTCCCTCCTTCCCTCTCCCTCTCCCTCCTTCCCTCTCCCTCTCCCTCCTTCCCTCTCCCTCTCCCTCCTTCCCTCTCCCTCTCCCTCCTTCCCTCTCCCTCTCCCTCCTTCCCTCTCCCTCTCCCTCCTTCCCTCTCCCTCTCCCTCCTTCCCTCTCCCTCTCCCTCCTTCCCTCTCCCTCTCCCTCCTTCCCTCTCCCTCTCCCTCCTTCCCTCTCCCTCCTTCCCTCTCCCTCCTTCCCTCTCCCTCCTTCCCTCTCCCTCCTTCCCTCTCCCTCTCCCTCCTTCCCTCTCCCTCTCCCTCCTTCCCTCTCCCTCCTTCCCTCTCCCTTCCCATTTTCGAGAGAGAGAAAGAAAGAATCTCAAGTAGGTTCCATGTGTGTAGCCGGATGAAGGGCTCAAGGCACCCCTGTAACTTATTTAAGTAGTACTATATTGATGTTCAGTCTATGACAAACCACTGCTACAGTGAATAACCTTGTAGATTGTTTTGCATCCTTTCTAATGTATATGTAGGTCAAAAGGGTGTATGTGTTTATAATTTTGACAGATGATAGTTGGCAACTTTTTTCAATAATGAAATTCAGAATCAACTTATCTGGTCCTGGCATTTTTATCATGATCATGTTGTTTTATAAATTAGGGTGATTTGTAGGATACTTTTTTTTTTTTTTTTTTTAATGTTTGCTTATTTATTTTTGAGAGAGAAAGAGAGCACAAGCAGGGAGGGGCAGAAAGAGAGGGAGACACAGAATCCGAAGCAGGCTCCAGGCTCTGAGCTATCAGTGCAGTGCCCAATGTGGGTCTCAAACTCACAAACTGTAATATGACCTGAAGTCAGATGCTTAACCAACTTAGCCACCCAGGCTTCCCTATAGGATGTCTTTCCATTTGTTTTTTTGTAGAAGTCCTATATACTTCTTGGTAGATTTATTCATAGGTATTTTACCTTCTGGTTCTTCTTATGAATAGAATCTTCTGTTACTTTTTCATCTAATTATTGTATACATGCAAATTGTTTTGCATATGTTATTTTGTGCTTTGTTCTCTGTTATGCTATAAACTTTTTTATGTAACTGTTTTATTGAGATATAATTCACATATCCTATAATTCATTAAAGTGCACAGTCAGTGGGTTTTCGTTTATTCACAGGTGTGCAACCATTATCACATTCACTTTTAAAACATTTTTAGCACCCCAAAAGAAACCCTATACTCATTAGCAGTCACTTCCCATTTCCTTCCGGTCCCCTAGCCCTAGGTAGCCAGTAGTTTATTTTCTACATCTATAGATTTGCCTGTTCCAAACATTTTCTTGTGGTCTTTGTGACTGCCTTCTTAATACTTAGGATAATGTTTGCAAGATTCATCCGTGTTGTAGCATGTATTAGTACTTCATTCCTTTTAGTGGCTGAATAATGTTCCATGTGTGGATATCACACATGGAATTGTATTGTATTTATTTATCTGTGTATCATTGTATTTATTTATCTGTGTATCATTGTATTTATTTATCTGTGTAAAAACACACTCCTGTGTGTCTTGTCTACTCAGTACTCTACTACAATACTACTTTACTTCAACACTGGATGTGCCGGTTTTCTACACTTAAAGCAATTCTGTGACACCACCTCAGCTGGGTGTCCTATAATTGAACTCAATTCTGACACTAGTGTCGGGTACCACAAGTTAAGGGTTCAGTCCCACGGAACTGCTCCCTTCAACTTCAGACACTAGTCACAAGTCCAGGTTATCTTGTGCTTTCAGTTGAGGAGCTACAAATCCAGAGGTTCCCAGGATCATCCTCTCCTTGGGTTTAATTAATTTGCTATTATCAGCTCACAGAACCAGGAGAAGAGTTTACTTACTAGATTACTGGCTTATTATAAAACCTCAGGAACAGCCAATGGAAGAGATCCCATAGAGCAAGGTGTAGGGAACAGGTAAGAAACTTCCATGCTCTTTCCAGACCCCTCGCCTTCCCCATACCTCCCTGTGTTCCCTACTCTTGAAAGCTCAGAACTCCATAGTTAACAGATTCCCTCAGAGGCTTCATTAGGCACGGTTGATTAAATCTGGTGATTGATACAACTTCTCCCCCCTCTCTTCTCCCTGGTGGTTGGGGATGGGGGCTGGTGAAGACTGAAAATTTCAATTCTCTAATCCTGCTTGGTGTCCCTGGCAACAAGTCCCCATTTATGGGGGCATTAAAAAAGTCACCTCATTTAAGGTTAAACTCTGGTGTCCTTGAAAGGAGCACCTGTAATAAAAGACACCTTTACTGTTTTAATCACTTCAGAAATTCCAAGGATTTTAGGAGCTCCATTCTGGAAACAGAGATGAAGATCAAATGTATATTTTTTGTTATAAATCAAAGCATCACAGATTGTTTCTACTTTTTGGCTCTAAGAATAATACTGCTGTGAACATTTGTGTACAAGTTTCTTTGTGGGCATTTTCATTTCTGTCAGGTAGGTACTTAGTGGAATTACTAGATCATATGGTAAATGTTTAACTTTTTGAGTAACTGCCAGACTGTTCTGAAAGTTTCTGCATCATTCTGCATTCTAAACCACCTTGTACAAGGGTTACAATTTCTCCACTCCTTGGCAACAATTGTTACATATGTCTTTTTGATTTAGCCATCTTAGTGGGCATGAAAGAAGCATTGTGGCTTTGATTAGGGTTTCCTTGATGGTTCATGAAATCGAGCATCTTTGCGTGTATTTATTGACCATTTACTTATCTTCCTTGGAGATGATACAAGCTTTTGATAGAAAAAGTATGTAATGAGTGGATGGGGGAAATGTACAATGATGGTCTATTTCACTTTCATTGTAGGCAATCAAGTTTAAAAGCAAAATATGCAGTTAAAACTAAGATTTGTAACCTTTAATGTTTTTAGAATCTCTGTTAATCTTAGATCAGTTTTAGAAAATCTTTTATAGCAAACAAAAGTTCTATAGTTCCATCATTTTTTAATTTTTTTCTTTTTTTTTTTTTAAATCACATTAAGGAATCATGTATAGTTTAATTTTGTTTCCTGTTTGTTTTTTTTTTTTTATATTAACACGAATGTGATATAATGGTAGTTACACCAGGTGATGGGATTTGGTATTTTTAAACAGTGTTGAATTATATAATAAGCATGTTCATTTAAAAAATTTATTAGGGGCGCCTGGGTGGCTTGGTTGAGCGACCAACTTCGGCTCAGGTCATGATCTCACGGTTTGTGAGTTCGAGCCCTGCATCGGGCTCTGTGCTGACAGCTCAGAACCTGGAGCTTGCTTCTGATTCTGTATCTCCCTCTCTCTCTGCCCCTCCCCCACTCATGCTCTGTCTCTCTCTGTCTCAGAAATAAATAAACGTTAAAAAAATTTTTTTAAATAATAATAAAAATAAATTTATTAACAGGGCACCTAGCTGGCTCAGTCATTTGACTCTTGATCTTGAAGTTGTGAGTTCAAGCCCCATGTTGGGTGTGGAGATTACTTAAAAATAAAATCTTTAAAAAATGAAGTTAGGAAAGTGCAAAAGGTGTAACCGGTTCAGATGTTACTGACTGAGCTTCGCAACAAACATTTCCTTTTATTAAGGTCAGTTAACCAGATGGTAGAGCTCCTTAGTGGTAGAGCACAGACGATTGTGAGTCCCCTTACCTGAGTTCAGCCCTTTCTTCATCTGCATCACACCACCTCCACTGTCATTCTGTTTTGAGCCTGATATTCTCACCTTTCTTTGTTCTTTTGCCTTTTTTCTAATACTCGCCTCAGTCTTTGCATTCTCAGGTTCTAGGCTTTTTACCTCCAGGCCTAATCTTCTTTTACTTAAACTAGATCTCTTTAATTTGAACAAGCGACATTCTTTCCTTGCATTTAAGACCTGAATTCTTTCCCACCAAAGTTTGATGAGGGTACCTTTGCAGATGTGTTTTCCTTCACGGATTGAAACTTCCATTTGTTAACTCACATGCCCTGTTAAGGCTGTTTCCTTCCCCATCAACTTTGCTATTTTTAAATTAAGCACTATCAATGGATTTAATCTGCCAAATGTTCTCCTTAGTGCCCTTCATGTAATTTAATCGGGTCTCTCTTCTTCTTCTTAATCCAATTTGCCATTCTCACAGCACAGTCCTCTTCCTTTTGTGAAGTTTACCTTACCGTGACCCCGAAATCCTGGTCTTTAACTTCATCAGGAGTTGTGAGTGGGGAAAATTTCAAATGGCCACCGTTTCCAGTTACAGTGGATTCTTGTTATTCACAGTAGTTATGCTATATATGGTCACCTTGAGCATGGAATTAGCAAGTACTGAAGCATTGCTCCGAGAGGAGATACATGGTTAGGTTCCTGTGAACCTCTAGTCACAACACTTTTCATCAACTATCAATACATAAGCTTGTTTTATGTGTGTTTATGTTTAAAGACACCTTATTTAATGTATATTGTCAACCCATTAACCTTGAACTCTTGGACACTAACGAATGCCTGAGGGAAACTTAGCTCGAACACTAGACACCTCACAGCCTTGCAGCTGGCATTTCAGCCCCATGCTTTAGGGCCATTTAAAACCTCAAATTCACCCACAAAAAGCACAAATACGTAAAAAACAAATATGCAAAAACAAATATAGCACTAAATTATGAAGAAGACACTTGTTCACATTGTGAAAAGTGGAGCAAGAAGCCAGAGTGTTACCTTGTTGGACCTCATCTGGGAACTGTTCTGGGTGACTACAGTTTTTTGCTTCTCTATGCATGTTTGTGAATGAGTGTAACAGAAATACAAGAATTGCATTTGGAGTTACAAGTAAACTGGAGGGGATAGGAGAATTCACAGATACAGAATCTGGGAATAATGGAGATAAGTATAATTCCCTTTTCTTCTAAAATGTCAGTTTTAAAGATTCAAGTCAAGATGTTTTCTTCCTTGCTTTCTCTAAATCTGCAAATGTAGAGGTAGCAATTTTGATTTCTTCATAGGGATGTTCATTATACCTGGTCCCTAGAGTTTGCTAATCGCCCCTCTGATTTGAGGGAACACTAGTTAGATTCCCCCTGTCTCTTAGTATTTAACAAATAAAGGATTCTGGATATGTTAGAATGAAATTACTTCTCAAAACACAGCTCTTAATTTAGGTCAGGATAATCTCAGCATTTCTCAAGTCACAAAGCTGCTTAAAATTGAATGCACATTTTTGGATGCAGAGGAATATGTACAATTTTATGGAGAAGTAAATAGATATCCTCAGAATTTCAAAAGGTGACTCTCTTTTATTCTCAAAAATTAGGAACCTTAATTTCTTAGGTTACATAGTTCTACCAGTAGAGTTTTAATCTAATTGAGGAATTGTGATGGGGCAAAGGATATTCACATTTAAAATTTTTAGTAGCTATTTCAGGATTGGTTTCAAAATATAGTTGTGTTTTTCCCCATAATTAATGAAGGTGTCTCAACCCTCTTAGCCTTGTGAATATTGGATACTAATCTTATTTTGTTATTTGCATAAGTAGAAGTGAATACTTTGTTTAAATTTGCATATGTTTTATTATTGAAATAGACATTTTTTTTATAACTAACCCTTTTTTCTTGAGGACTTTATATTTACTGTTCTGTCCCCACACCAGCTTACTAGTCACTGAAAGTTGACCGAATAAATGAATGTTATCTCTCTCTCTCTTTGTTTTTGTTTTTGTTTTTGTTTTTTTTTAAGAGAGAGAGAGAGCAGGCACTCATGCAGGGAGTGGCCGAGGGAGAGGGATAGAATCTGAAGCAGGCTCCATGTCCAGCGTGGAGCCCTATGCAGATCTGTGCACGGAGCCTTATGTGGGGCTCAGTCTCACAACCACGAGATCATGACCTTAGCCGAAATCAAGAGTTGGATGCTTACCTGACTGAGCCACCTGGGTGTCCCTGAATATTATCTCTTTGGCTGCTGTACTTGTTGGCATCTCCACATTAGAGAGGTTTTAAATTTTAATGTACTCAAACCTGACAGTTTCTGGAATCTTGGGTTTGAGTTATTTTTAGAAATAATCTCTTCCATTACTTTTCTGGTTTTTTGGCATTTAGAAATTTATTTGTGTTACTTATCTGTGTATGGTAGAGATCTGATTCCTCCTTTCCCTCTCCCTTAAATCTTGTATGATTGATTTATTTAATACATGACTCCTTATACTTGATTAATTTTTTTTTTAATGTTTATTTTTGAGAGAGAGACAGGAGTGGGGGCGGAGAGACAGGAATAGAGAGAGAATCCCAAGCAGGCCCTGCACTGTCAGTGCAGAGTCCAGTGCAGAGTCTGAACCCACAAACCATGAGATCATGACCTGAGCCAAAATGAAGAGTTGGATACTTAACCAACTGAGCCACCCAGCCCCTCATCCTTTCTTCTTGGTTTTCTTTCTGCCTACTTTCTTGAGAATTAATTTTGTATCCTTCCTATTAAGTTGAGGTATAAAAATGTATTTCTCAAACCCTTCTACCTTTTTTTGTTAAGTGTTATCTTGAGGCTGAAACATATGTTAAGACATGTACCCAATAAGTAGTTTGTGATATTTTAAGTGCTTTATTTATTTATATTGACTATTAGCTGTGTGCTTTAGTTTTATGAACTGAAAAGTAAATAAATTTGTTTTACAAATAGGAAATGATGTGGTTTCTACTGTAATTATTACACAGTAAGGAAAAATACTTTCTTAGACCAAGATAGATTTTATTGCATAGCTGTATTGATTTAAGTTGACATGTAATAATCAGCATGTATGCAAAGTGAATAATGTGATATATTTGGACATCTATACATCCTTGAAACCATCACCACATTCAAGGGACATATCTATCATTCCCCTAAATTTGTAATTCCTTTCTCTACCTCCTTCATTTCTCTGTCCCTTCCCCCAATCCCAGGTAATCGCTGTTCTGTTTTCTTTAACCATAGGATTGGTTTACATTTTGTAGAATTTTTATTTAAAAGAAGTAATACAGTATTTACTTTTTGTTGTTGTTGTTTAGTTTTGCTACTTATTTTGATATTCATCCATGCAGTTGGTTTTTAATAGTTCATACTTTTTATTACGGAGTAGTATCCTATTATTTGTATGTGCCAGCATTTATTTACCCATTTCTTTGTTGATGAAAATATTTGATAATTTCTACAAATAAAGCTTTATGTACACTTCTTTATAGAGGATATAACTTTCATTTTTCTTGGGCAAATACCTAAGAATGAAATTGATCATAAGGTAGGTAAGGTTTAACTTTTTAAAAACCTCAAACTATTTTGCAAAGAGGTTGTCTCATTTTACATTCTTACTAGATATCTTTGATCCATACCCTCACCAACACTTGTCAAGTCTTTTTAATTTTAGCCACTCTTCTGGGTTTGTAGTGGTATCTCATTGCGGTTTTAATTTTCATTTCCCTAATGATGCTGATGTTGAGCATTTTTTCATATGATTATTTACCAGCTGTATGTCTTCTTTGGTGAAGTGTCTATTTAGATGTTTTTCCTGTTTTGAAAATTGCATTGTTATTACTGAGTTTTGAGAGTTCTTTATATAATTTCTAAAATCAGGTAGTTTTAGTCTTCCAGCTTCTTTTTCAAAGTTGTTTTGAATTTTATAAGGCCTTTGAATTTCCATGCAAATTTTAGAATCCATTTGCCATTTTCAGACATGCTGGCATTTTGATTGTGATTGTGTTGACTCTAAACCAATTTGGGGGAGATCTAATATCTTAACATTAAATCTTCTGATCTGTGAACACTATATATCTCTCTGCTTTTTTTTTTTTTTTTTTTCCAACGTTTATTTATTTTTGGGACAGAGAGAGAGCATGAACGGGCGAGGGGCAGAGAGAGAGGGAGACACAGAATCAGAAACAGGCTCCAGGCTCTGAGCCATCAGCCCAGAGCCCGACGCGGGGCTCGAACTCACGGACCGCGAGATCGTGACCTGGCTGAAGTCGGACGCTTAACCGACTGCGCCACCCAGGCGCCCCTCTCTCTGCTTCTTTAGGACTTCTTTACTTGCTTTCAGGGTGTTTTATAGTTTTTAATATATTGGTCCTACACATATTTTTGTCATATTTTCCTCTACTTTGTAATTTGGTACTAATGTAAATGTGATTGTAAATATGTTTCTGATTATGCATTGCTGTATATAAAAATACAGTAGATATTTTGTATATTGATACTTTATCCTACAACCTTGCTAAACTCATTTATTGGTGGTATTTTCGTAGATTCTTAGGATTTTACATGATGATTGTGCCATTTGCAGATAACCATGACTTTACTTCTTTCGACTTTTTTTCTCATTGCACAGGCTAAACCTTCCAGCATAATTTTGATTGGGAGTGGTGATAGTGGACGTATCTTGCTTTGTTTCTGATCTCGGGGGGAAAGTGTTCATTCCCTTACCACTAACCTTCTTATACATACCCTTCTTCAAGATTTAGGAAGTTCTGTTCTTAGCTTACAAGCAAGCTTTTTTTTTAAAATCAGGATTTGATTTGATTAAATGCTGATTTTTAAATGTTGATTTTGTCATATGCTTTTTTACATCTGTGTATATGATTTTCTTTTCTAAAGTTTTTTGAAAAATTATTTTGAATGTTTAACAAACCTTGAATTTCCTAGCGCAAGTCTTACTTGGCCATTATCTTTTTAATCTATTGTTGAATTTGATTTGTTAAAATTTTGTTAAAATTTGCATTTTTGTTCATGCAGGATTTGATTTGTAGTTTTTTTGGTACTAGTTTTATCTGGTTTTGGTATCAGAGTGATGTTGGCCACATAGAATGAGTTCGAAAGGATCTTCTTGCTTTCACGTTTCTGGATCAGTTTGTGTAGAATTGTTATAGTTATTCCTTAAATATTTGGTTGTATTCACCAATGAGCCTTTCTGGTTCAAGAATTTTCTTTGTGGGAAGGTTTTTATCAAATATGTTCAGGAGTACCTGGGTGACTCAGTTAAGCGTCCTCCTTGGTTTCAGCTCAGGTCATGATCTCAAGGCTCATGAGTGCAAGCCCTGCATCAGGTTCTACGCTGACAGTGTGGAGCCTTTTTGGGATTTCTCTCTCTCTCTCTCTCTCTCTCTCTCTCTCTCTCTCTCTCTCTCCCTCTCCCTCTCCCTCTCCCTCTCCCTCTCTCCTCCCTCCCTCCCCCCCCCCCCCCCCCGTCTCCCCCCTCTCTTTCTGCCCCTACCCTGCTTGTGCTCCTTCTCTCTTAAAATACACTTAATTAAAAAAAAAAAAAAAAAAACACTCATAATGTTGTGCAGCCGTCTCTACCATCCATCTCTGTAGCTCTTTTCATCTTCTAACTTGTCTTCTTTTTTGAAAGGTATTTTTACTGGGTTGCTAGGTTCATAGTATTTTTTTTCTTTCAGTATATTAAAGATTTTGCTCTGCTTGTCATCTCTCTCGTACTGTTCACAAGTAAAAGTCTGCAGACATTTTATCTTTGTTTCTCTGTGTAATTATTTTTCCTTTTGCAGCTTTTAAGATTTTCTGTTTATCATTTGTTTTAAGCCATTTGATTAAGATGTGCCTTCCTGTAGTTTTCTTTTTTATTCTTCGTGGAGTTTTCATATACTTGGGGGTTCATTGAGCTTTTTGTGTCTAGGTTTATAGTTTTCATGAAAAGTAGAAAATTTTTTGCATCTCTTCATTGTCTTCTTTTTTTTCTTTTTGGTGATAGCCCAAGATATAATTCACATAATTCATCCACTTAAATGCACATTCAGTGGTTTTGTATATTCACAGAGTTTTGCACCCATTACCACAATTAGTTTTGACAACATTTTCATTGCCTCCAAAAGAAACCCGATACATATTAGCTTTCATTTCACCTCAGCTAGCCAGACCTTGAAAGCGTTAATCTTTTTTCTGTCTGAATGGATTTGTTACTCTCCTGGGCATTTCAAATAAATGGAATTATGTAATGTGTGGTCACTAGCTTTTTCCATTCAGCGAATTATTTTTAAGGTTCAATCGTGCTTTAACACGTATTAATATTTCATATGTTTGAATATACCACATTTTATTTATCTGTTGACAGACATTTGGATTGTTTCTGTTTCTTGACTCTTAAGAATAATTCTGCAGTGAGCATTTAAGTTTTTGTGTGGACACGTGTTTTTCTTTCTTTTGGGCATATTCATCGGAATGAATTGCTGGCTCATGTGGTAACTTGTATAACCTTTTTGAGGAACTGCCATACTATTTTCCAAAGTGGCTTCGTTAGTTTACATTTCCACCAGCAGTATGTGAAGGTTCTAGTTTCTCTACTCCTTGCCAATACTCTGTCTTTTTTATTATAGTCATCTTAGTGGGTATGAAGTAGCGTATCATTGTTGTTTTTGATTTGCCTTTCTCTGATGGCTGGTGATAATGAGCATCTTTTCAAGTGCTTGTTGGCCACTTGTGTATCTTCTTTGGAGAAGTGCCTGTTCTTTGCCCACTTATAAATTGAATTATTTGTCTTTTCTTACTGAGTTGTATCAGTTCTTTATATATTCTAGATACAAATATCTTATTAAATTTATGACTTTCAGATAGTTTCTCCTGTGTGAACACACTTTTCACTTTGTTGATGGTGATCTTTGAGGCACAAAAGGTTTTAATTTTGGTGAAGTACAGTTTAACATATTTTTTGTTGCTTATGCTGTTAGTGTCGTATCTAACAAACCATTGCATAATCTCAGGTCTTGAAGGTAAATGCCTCTGTTTTCTTCCAAAAGTTTTTGAGTCAGTTTTTGTATATGGTGTAAGGTAAAGGTTTAACTCTTAAAAGTTAAAACATGTGGATATCTGGTTATCTTTTGGGTTTATTTCCTAAGATATTTTTTTCTGTCCCCAACTCCCCTATTTTGGGGACTCCAATTACATATATATTAGGTTGCTTAAAGTTGTCCAAGAGTTCATGGACGTTGTTTTTTTTTTTTAATGTTTATTCATTTTGGGGGGGGGGGGAGAGCACGAATGGGCGGGACAGAGAGAGAATCCAAAGTAGGCTAGCGCAGAGCCTGAGGTGAGGCTTGGTCTCACAAACTGTGAGATCATGACCTGAGCCAAAATCGGAAGTTGGATGCTTAACCAACTGCACCACATAGGTGCCCATGCATGTGTTTTTTTCTAGTATTTTTCTCTCTTTTCATTTTGAGTAGTTTTGTTGCTGTATTGTGAATTTTGCCCTGTTGGGCAATGCATATTTTTGTATTCCTATAACCAGTATTGAACTTTATTTTGGGATACAGTTAGGTTACTCAGAAACAGTTTAGTTCTTTTGAGGCTTGCTCTTAAACTTTCTTAGGTGAGACCAGAGCAATCTTTAGGGCTGATTTTTTTTTTTTAATGTTTTTATTTATTTTTGAGAGAGAGAGAGACAGAGCATGAGCGGGTAAGGGGCAGAGAGAGAGGGAGACACAGAATCCGAAGCAGGCTCCGGGCCCTGAGCTGTCAGCACAGAGCCTGATGCGGGGCTCGAACTCATAGACCGTGAGATCATGACCTGAGCCAAAGTTGGACGTCTAACCAACTGAGCCACCCAGGTGCCCCTGATTTTATACCACTAATAAATCCAGCACCTTGTGAGTTATGATACATTTCCTTCTGGTAGTTGGCAGCACTAGCTAGCTTCAGTTCTGTGTAAATGTAGGGATTGTTTTTACTTCTTTTGGGTGTTTTTCCTTCTGGCTCAGGCAATTTCTCACATGTTTATACTGATCAATACTTAGCTGAAAACTTGAGGGGGAACTTTTTCCCATCTCCAGACTTCTTTGTTTATCTCTTCCTCTCTGGTACTGTCTCTGCCTTTGTAAATTCTGGTCATCTTGGCTTCCCTGCTCCAGAACTTAGGGGAGATCACTGTGCTGCCCTTGGGATCTCCTACCTGTGCAGTCCAGGAAGCTGAGACAGTTGTAAGGCCTGCCTTGTTTGTGATCATTTGGGGATCACTCTTCTGCACTGGTTGAAGTCTAATCGCTGAAATTTGTTGATTCATATATATTGTCTGGTGTGGTAGTTGTTCAGGTAGGATAGTAAATTTGGTCTCTGTTACTCCACCTTGATTAGAAATCTTAAGATTGCTTTTTCAGCCAATAGAAAATCAGTTCTCAAAGACTAGTGTATTTCCATTACATCTGTTTGTTTCATTCTGTCTCAGACTAGATCTTAGACCATTAAAGAGATTGGAGGAAGGTTCTTAGATGGATTGTAGAAATGATTGTCATCTTACCAAGAAGTACCAAAGTACTGATTTAATGTTACATTGAAAGAGATTACTTTCTTAGTTACTGAACCCGGGGTCTACTACTGTTTGATTATGACTTCATATCTTTGATGTTTCTGGGCAAGTATTTTTGCTTGTAAATTATTCAGTACAGCTTTTGTTTAGTTATACGATTCTTGATGCAGTTATCACTTGAGTACACTGGTCTTAAAACTTTGTTAAGCTGAGAATATATGGTTTACCTTTTTTTTGCAGGCAGAATTCTTGTTTTCTAGGGTATAGATAGGAACAGCCTCCGAGAGAGGATTTGATTTTTTTTTGCGTATCCAAATTGATCGTGGTGACGTACTAGATTTATCATTACTATAAATCATTCATATCTTTCTTTCGTGTCATAGCTGAGGCAACCTTAAAGGATAAAGTCTTAGCTGTTGTGCTCTTAAAAAACAATGATGCATTTTAAACACTGAGATTTTTTTGGTTTGCTAAGTAGAGCTTATAGCCTAATCATAGCAGTACGTTGTCCTAGAATAGGTAAGCTTTCTCCTGTTAAACCCTTCCTCACAATGTTTTGAAAGATAGATTATTATTCATTGAAACATCTAAATGTTATTTGATCCAGGGACCAAATTGTAGACAACACCATATAATCCTTTCCCCATTTTTTCCTTCTCTTACAGGAAAAGTAAGAAGCTTAAGCTCATCTTTGTGGTCACTAACTCACTTGACAGCTTTGCATCTGAGTGACAATTCCCTGTCCCGCATTCCTTCAGACATTGCCAAGCTTCACAATCTGGTGTATCTGGACCTGTCCTCTAATAAAATCCGGAGTTTACCGGCAGAACTCGGAAACATGGTATCACTCAGGTGTGCAGATTCGACTTCTTTTCTGACTTTAACCCCCTACAAACAAAATAGAACACTTATTTTGCTAGGAAACTGCACTACCAATTAAATGGTATTTGAACAAGAGCAAACATAATTGTATCCCTTGTAAAGTTTTCTGGGAAAATTGAATGTCAATAAATAATAAATTAGGTAGATACATTGCCTAAAATTTGTTTTATTGCTATGTTATGTGTAATATACTTTATTCCTAAACAAAATTTTTGGATAAAGTGGGGGTAAATAAATAAAAGGCAGTTATGTTAATCCTACATACGGACTCTCCTGTTACAAATGATTGTGGTGCTTTCCCCTCTAAATTCTGGGGTACCATATTATGCTTAACACAGGGTCCAGGATACCACTGCCAAGGAATGACACCTTTTTGGCCATCCCAGGGCTTGTACGCATGATAGTAATAAAGCCTGGACTCAAAAAAACATTTAGAATTAGTCACTGCATTTGGAGGACTACAGTGAGGAGTAGAGGAGTAGATAGGATATGTATGGAGTCACACAGTTCAGTTTGGAATCCTGTGACTTTGCCATTTACAAGTTGTGTGATTTGGGGCAATCTCCTTAACTTTGCTGAGTGTTTTGTCCTCTGTAAAGTTACTGTAAAGCCTACCTAGCCAGGGCTGAGATTAGAGATACCTGAGATAATGAGTAAGAAACTACTAGCACCCTGCTGGACACATATTGTATTTAATAAATGGTAATTGCTATTTCTTTTATTATCCCTGTTTTTTTGTATGGTAGATGGGATCCACCCAAGTTGAAAGTAAAGCTAATTTCTAGTTATTATGTTAATCCCAGTGGAAAAATCTTGCTCCATATCGTATTACTTGCCTTTTCTTTTATTCCCCTGGCTGTTTTGCTGCTTCCTACCATTTGCTGCATAGTACAAAGGAATAAGGACCTCGTGAGAGTTTCTTTACCTTTGTTATTCCCACTCCAGCTTTTTGACATTGTTTTGGGCTTAATTACTGAGTATATACCATGACCATTTTTAATCTCCTTAAAAGACCTCCTTTCCCATGTGATATATGTGGAAATAAATGGGAACAAATTATTTAGGCTTGTTTAGTTTATGGCCTCACCAGCCTCTGGTTCACTAAGTAGTAACCGAGGTTCATTTAAATTCTAAGAACCAGGGATTATACTGGTTCTTTTTTTTTTTAGAAGTAGTTCTCCTCACCTTTAAAAATTGATAAATAAAACTTACGCAGAAAATTGTAAGTATCTCACTCAGTGTTGAGTCTTTGTTTCTTTTCACTACTGAAGATTCTTTTGATAGTTCATAAAAAAATATTAATTGTTAATAAAGCTTCCATTATGTCTAATGTGAAACTTTAAAATTTGGAGAAATATTAATGGTAAACTTAATTTTGCAGCTGTCATAAGCTATTTTCAGTTGGTGCTACATGATCATTTTAAATCTCATTTAACAATTAACTTGTTAGGCTGTTTTATCATTTCCACTTTCTTAAAGTTGTGTAGTAGACTCCATGTGGCTGGATCAGTGCTGCTCTTGGGCAGTCTGTGGACTGTGCCCATTTGTAAACTGTGTCATCAGCCTGCAGTGAAATAGACAACGTGTGAGAGCAGTTTTGTATCTATTGAATCTAATGCACTTTAAAAATATGACTTGTGCTTTGTTGGTCTTTTTTTTTTTTTTCTCCTCTCTTTTCTTGAATTAGAAATTTAAAAAAAAAATTTAAAAAATTATTTAAAAATATTTAAAAATATTTTAAAATTTTTTCAATATTTATTTTTAAGAGAGACAGTGTGAGCGGGGGAGGGGCAGAGAGAGAGACACACACAGAATCCAAAGCAGGCTCCAGGCTCTAAGCTGTCAGCAGAGAGCCTGACACAGGGCTCAAACTCATGAACTGTGAGATCATGACCTGAGCTGAAGTTGGATACTAACCCAGGTGCCCCGGTTTTCTGTTATTTTTAAAATGTTTGGTCTGTGGCAATCTGGGGTTTTTTTGTCGTGTTTTGTTTCTTTGCTACATCATTGTTTGAGAAGCACTATATTAGACATTGGAATATAATATAAAATTTTTCATTCTGAGAAGAATATTAGAAATTATAGTGCTGATTTTAGCCATGGGTTAAAAGGTAATATATGTTCTGATGTGGAATTTTTACATCCACAGGGAACTCCATTTAAATAACAACCTGTTACGAGTTCTACCTTTTGAGCTGGGAAAACTGTTTCAGTTGCAGACTTTAGGCCTGAAAGGTATGATTTCTCATATTTGTGCTTCTTGTGGTTTGTATGTTGTGTCTTTGAGTCTAAAGAAGCTGTAAGAGGGGGATCTTGTCGCCAGGGATTTGCAGGCTCACTCTTCCCCAGACTTCATCAGTTTTTTAGGTACATCCCAGTGGTTTTCTCTCTTGTCCACCTGGAGACTGTCTGCTAATCTTTGTATTCCTTTTTACTCCTAGCCCGGCTTTTCTTTCTTCTATCCTTTGTTTCATTCAGTTCAGTGTTCTGATGATACATTCCTCAGATCATACTTTATGTCATCATACTATAAATGGCTTTCTTTTAAAATTTTTTTTTATGTTTATTTATGTTTGACAGAGAGAGTGCAAGTGGGGGAGGGGAAGAGAGAGAGGGAGACACAGAATCTGAAGCAGGCTCCAGGCTCTGAGCTGTCAGCACAGAGCCAAACATGGGGTCGAACTCATGAACTGTGAGATCATGACCTGAGCCGAAGTCAGATGCTCAACCAACTAAGCCACCCAGCCACCCTTTGACTGAGGCTCCTTAAAAGCCCTTTAAAGTTTTGTTTTAACTTTGAAAAACAAAAATATAAAATGTAGCAACATCAGAATGAACAATTAATATTGTGTCTGTTTTCTAATACAAAGAAATAGAACATTACAGAATGTAAAAACCCTCTTTGTTCTTCTTTAGGTCCCTTTCTCATCCCAGAAGCAGCTACTGTTTTATGTCCTCTTAGTTTCAGGTTTTGTAATCTTAACAGTATTTATTTTACAAAAATGTGTTCATTTCTCTAAGGATTCACAAACTTTATTTGACATTAGGGTCATTGGTCACACATGTCCACATTGTGTTAATGTGTATGAAAGCCTTGGAAGCGTTGGGGAGTGATAGGGCAGTCTTTGTGGCACCTTAGTTTTTGAGGATCCCTTGCTCTTTCATTTCAGAAAGATCCTCTAAAATGTTTGACATCTAGGTTTTAGGTTTCTTTCTTCGAAATAGAGTTTCACCGATTTTTTGGACAAATCCATTACTTTTCTGAGCTTGCCCCACTCACTTGTTAACTTCTGACAACCGCTGATTTGTTCTCCATTTCTAAAACTTTGTTATATCAGGAATATTGTGTTAGTAGAATCATGCTGTATGTAACCTGAGAATAGTTTTTTCCACTCAGGTTAATTCTTTGATGATTCTCGCAGGCTGTTGCATGTTTGCTTCTTTATATTGATGAGCAGTGTTCCATGGTATGGATGAATCATGGTCTGTTTAACCAGTCACCTGTTGAAGGACATCTGGCTGGTTTCCAGTATTTGGCTATTGTGGATGAAGCAGCTATGAACAATTCTGTGTACAGATTATTATGGCACATAAGTCCTCATGTCTCTAGGATAGATACCCAGGAATGCAATTGCTTGGTCATATTTTAGTGTTGTTTAGTTTTTTAGGAATCTGCCAGACTTTTCCAGACTGGCTGTATTATTTAACATTTTCACCAGTAATGAATAAGTGATCCAGTTACTCTGAATCTTCCCCAGCTTTGGTGTTGTCACTACTGTTATTTTAGTTTTTCTGATAGATGTGCAGTGACATCTCATTGTGGTTTTAATTTGTATTTTCCTGTTAGGTAAAGATATTGCACATTTTTGCATGTCCCTACTTGTCATCTGTATGTCATCATCTGTGGAATATTCTTCATGCCTTTGCCCATGTCCTAATTGAATTGTTTTTTTACTGTTGAATTTTCAGAGTCCGTTATATTTTCTGGATACTAGGCCTTTGTCAAATATGTGATTTGCAGACATTTTTTCCCCAGTGTGTAGTCTTTTCACCCACTTAACACACCCAGTTCCAGCGCTGTGGGGCTTTCCCCCACACCAACAAGCAATTCTAGGATACCAGCTAGATGTCCTGTAATTCAACTAAATTCTGACACTACCTACCCAAAGATAGCCTCAGATTCCATGGATAAAAGGTTCAGTCCCACAGGACTGCTACTTGCCCATGCCTCCCTAACTTCAGATTCCAGTCACAAGGCCAGGTTGTCACCTGTGCTCCTGATCAAGGTTCCCGCAGTCCCCTCCTTGGGTTTGATCAGTTTGTGAGAGTGGCTCACAGTAATAAGGAAACCCGTTTACTCACAGATTCCCAATTTATTATAAAAGGATATAACTCTGGAGCAGCCAGATGGAAAAGATGAGTAGGGCAAGGTATGGGGAAAGGGCACAGAGCTTCCATGCCCTCTCCCTCTCTCCGAGAGCACCACTCTTCCCGAGTCTCTGTTTGTTCACCAACCCAGAGGCTCCTTGAACCCCATGCTTTTGGGTTTCTGTGGTGGCTTCATAACATAGGCATGACTGATTAAATCATTGGCCTTGATGATTGAGCTGACTTCCAGCCCCTCCTCCTGGGGGACTGGGACTGGAAGTTCTAACCTTCCAGTCACATGGTTGGTTCCTGTCAGCCAGCCCCCATCCTCCTGTGGAGGCTGAAAGTTACTTCATTGACACCTCAAGAGGCACCTCTACAACTTCACTTTGGAAGAAATCCTTGAATCACTTTCAGGATTTTAGGAGCTTTAGGAACAGTGGATGAAGATCAGATATGTATTTCTTATTATAAATCATGATGTTACACAGGGTCTTTTCTGTAACAAAAGGTTTTGGTTTTGATGAAGTTGTTTATCATATTTTCCTTTTATGGATCCTGTGTTTTGTACTGAACGTTTCATGGCTTTATGTTTTACATTTAAGTCTGTGATCTGAGTTAAAATAGAGCTAAAAGAAGTAAAGGAGTAGTTCAAGTTTCATTCCTTTGTCTGTGAATGTCCAGTTGCCCTAGCACCATCTGTTGAAAAGTCTACCCGCCATTGAATTTCCTTTACACCTTTCTCTCAAATCAGTTGGACATATCTGTGTGGATCTATTTCTGGATTCTCTCGTCTTTTCCATTGATGTATGTGTCTGCCCCTTTGCCAGTAGTTACTTGAAAGTTGAAATAAGGTAATTAAGTCTTGAAATAGGATAGACCGATTCCCCTACAATAGTCTTTTTCAAAATGTTTTTAGCTATTTTAGTTCCTTTGCCTTTCTATATATATTTAGAATAGTCCTGTCTATAGTTAAAAGAAATATTGCTGGGATTTTGATCAGAATAGTGTTAAACCTGTATATCAAATTAGGGGAGAATTAACATCTTTAATATGTTGAGTGTTCTGATCCGTGAATATGCCATGTCTCCTTATATTTAGAATTTTGATTTTTTTTTTCATCAGTATTGTGTAGTTTTTGGTATATAAACCACATAAATGTTTTGTTAGATTTATTTCTAAGTCTTTTTGTTTGGGTTTCTTTTTTTTTCAAGTGGTTGTAAATTATAATGTATTAAATTTTGCTTTCCATGTGTATGTTCCTGGACATAATACAATGGATTTTTTTTTTTTTTTTTTTTTTTAATTTCACCCATCCTCCCAACCCCCACCCCCTTCCCTCTGGCAACCACTAGTTTGTTTTCTGTACTTAAGAGTCTGGTTTTGTTTGTTTGTTCATTTGTTTTGCTTTTTAGATTCCACATATAAGTGGGATCATGTATTTGTCTTCCTCTGTCTGACTTATTTCACTTAGTATAATAACATTCCATTGTACGTACATACCACATCTTCTTTATCCATTCATCTATGGGTGGATAATTGGGTTGCTTCCATATCTTCTTGGCCATAGTGAATAATGCTGCGTGGAATATTACTTAGCCATAAAAAGAGAGAAAGCGCAAGATCTTGCCATTTGTGACAACGTGGATGGATGTACAGGATATTTTATACTCAGTAAAATAAGTCAGACATGGTTCATATATCTTTTTGAATTGGATGGATTTTTATATTTTTATATTAGAGTCTTAGGAGTTGCTTTTTTTGGTATACTTAATGGTAAAATTTTTGGGAATTTTCTATGTAGAAAATTATGTCATCTGGAAATAGGGATAATTTTATTTCTTCCTTCCCAATATGTCTGCTTTTTCTTTCCTTTTCTTGACTTATCGTACTGAGTAGAACTTCCAGCATCATGTTGAATAAGAGTTGTGAGAACAGACATCCCTCTTTTTTCTGATATATGGAAGTATTCTGTGTGCACTATTATGTATAACGTTAGCAGTAGGTATTTTGTAGATTGTCTTTATCAATTTGAGGAAGTTTCCCTCTGCCCTTTTGCTGAGAGTTATTAATCATGAATAGGTGTTTAATTTTGTCAAATGCTTGTTTTGTATCAGTTGATATGATTTCTTTGTTAGCCTTGTAATTGATTTTTTTTTTTTTCAATGTTTATTTATTTTTGGGACAGAGAGAGACAGAGCATGAATGGGGGAGGGGCAGAGAGAGAGGGAGACACAGAATCGGAAACAGGCTCCAGGCTCTGAGCCATCAGCCCAGAGCCCGACGCGGGGCTCAAACTCACAGACCGTGAGATCGTGACCTGGGTGAAGTCGGACGCTTAACCGACTGCGCCACCCAGGCGCCCCTGTTAGCCTTGTAATTGATTTTTAAATATTGAACCAGCCTTGCATTCCTGGAACAAATCCCACTTGCTCATGGTTATAAATCTTTTTATATATTGCTTACTTCTGTATGCTAATATTTTCTTAAGGATTTTTGACTCGATATTCATAAAGGTATTTGTCTTTAATTTTCATTTATTTTATGCTCAATTTGTCTGGTTTTGGTATCTAGGTAATGCTAGCTTTATGAAATGAATTTGAAAGTGTTCCCTCATCTTTTGTTTTCTGGAAGAGAGTCTATAGAATTAGAGTTAATTCTTAAAGTGTTTAGTAGAATTTTCCAGTGAAACATTTCGGGCCTGGAGATTTCTGGTAGTTTTTAAATTTTGAATTCATTTCCTTTAATAGGTATAGGGCTATTTAAGTTTTGTACTGGGTGAGTGAGTACAGTTTGTGTATTTCAAGGAAATGGCCGCATTCATATATGTTGTTAAATTTATGTATCTAGAATTGTTCATGGTATTCCCTTATCCTTTTGATTTCTGTAGGGTTTATATTTTTTATATTGGTAATTTTTGTCTTCATTTTCTTTGTGAGTCTTGGTAGAAGTTTGCCAATTTTATTGATCTTTTCAAAGAAACCGCTTTTTAAAAAAGTCCTCTTTTTCTGTTTTCAATTCATTGATTCCTATTTTTTAGTGTTTTTAATCCTTTTTGCTTTCAGTTTATTTTGCTCTTTCTAGGTTCTTCAGATGGGACTTAAATGTTTGAGAGAGGGAGCACTCAAGTAGGGTAGGGGCAGAGAGAAGAAGAGAGAGAATCCAAGCAGACTTAAGGCGGTCAGCGCAGAGTCTGATGTGGGGCTCAATCTCATGAACCATGAGATCATGACCTGCGCCGAAATAAAGAGTTGGATGCACAACTGACTAAGCCGCCCAGGCTCCCCTGAGACTTTTCCTTTTCTAATATATACATTAGGTGCTATAAAAGTCCCTCTTGGCTCTGCTTTAACTGTGTCCAGCCACAAATTTTGTGTCCCTTGGACACTGGACAAGAATATGAATTGGGTAGAATCTTCTATAAATCTCATCTGGATCCTCTATATTAACACTAGGGTCTGTTAGATTGATGGTATTTAGAGGATTTTTTTGTCTAGTTCTTTTTGTTGTTTGTTTTTGTCTAGTTCTGTCAATTGTGAGATGAGTGCTGAAGTATCAGCATAATTGTAGATTTTTCTATTGTCCTTTCAGTTCTATCAGTTTTTGCTTAAAATATTTTTTAGTTCTTTCATTTTGTGGATGCATGTTTAGAATTGCTGTGTCTTCTCCTTTATCATTACATAATGTCACTTTCTCTAGTAAATTTATTTTCTCTGAAGTCAACTTTATCTGATATTAGTCACCCTTGCTTTCCTTTTGTTAAGGTTTACATGACATATATTTTCCCATCTTTTTCTTTTCAGCCTGCTTGTATTGTTATATTTGAAGCAAGTTTCATGTGATAACATACATAACTTATCAAGTCTTGTAGGGCTGTCATTTTACATTTTGAGTGAAATAATAGAATCTCTAACTCTATGACCTTTCATATGCCCCCTGTTTATAGTATCATTGTCTTAATATTTTCTCTACCTATATTTAGAACCAAGTCAGCAAAGACATTTTAATGGCTGAACATGAGTTAGAAACCTTAAGTGAAGGAAAGCCTATGTTTGCCCCTTTTTAAAGACCATGGTCTTTTTTCTTATGTTCCAGGGTTCCTTCTTTTATCATTTCCTTTCTATTTAGAGAACTTCTGTTCTGATTCTTTTATAGTAGGCCTGCTGGCAACAGATTCTCTTAGTTTTCAGTCCTCTGAGAATGTCTTTATTTCTCCTTCATTCCTAAAGGCTGTTTTCACTGGAGATTGGTTCTGGGTTGTTGGCTCTTTTCTTTCAGCACCTAAAGCTATTGTGCCACTTCCCTTTAACCACCATGGCTTGTGATGAGAAATCTGCTCATTCAAGTTGTGTTTCCCCTAGTTCTTACTCTTACCTAGAGGGAAGGTGTTTTACTCTGGCTGCCTTCAACATTGTCTTTGTCTTTAGTTTTTAGAAGTTTAGTTGCTGTGTGGTTTGTTGTGGGTTCTTTTGAATGTGTCCTATTTGGATTTTATCAGACTGTTGAATCTGCACGTTTGTGTTTCTCCAAATCTGGGGAGTTTTTCAGCTGTTATTTGAGTACTGTTTCAGCTCTGTGCTTCTTGTTGTCTGTTTCCATAACTCTGAGGACATGAACCTTAGAATTTTCTTGTGGTCCTACAGGTTCCTGAGGCTCTTTTCATTTTTTTTTTTTTCAGTTTCCTTTCTGTTGTTCAGTTTCCTTTCTGTTGTTCCTTACTGTCTTCTAGTTCACTGATTATTTCCTTTGATGCTTTATTTTGCTGTTGAACCCATCCACCGAGCTTTTTATTTCATGTATTCAGTTTTTCAGTTTCAATATTTCCATTTTTAAAAATATGTTTTGTTAATTTGCCAAAACTTTTTCTTGGTTGAGTCTTCCTATTTTTTTCATTTATTTCAAGCATGTTTGTAATTTCTCATTGAAGTGCTCATTGAAACATGCCTGCTCTATTTAGGTCAGATTATTCTAATGTTTTTGTCATCTTGGTGTTGAGTCTTGTTTATCTTTATTCATTTAGTTTGAATTCTTCCTAGTTCTTGGTAGGATGAGTGATTTTCACCTGAAACTGGACGTACTCATATTATATTATAAAACTTTGGATCTTACTTAAACCTATTTTGCTCTTTCTAACTGCTCTGGCAGAGAAAGTGAGGGGGGCAGTATCTTTTGAACTTCTTTCATTTGGCATGGTTAACATCTTATAATCACTTTATAATGATTTATAAATCATCCTTTTCAATTTATAAAATTTATTATTAGTCTTTCTTAAAGTGGAGCTATGGTATCCGGGACCTTCACTGTTCAAAACAGTTCATTATACTGTTAATTTTCATAAGCACATAAGAAATCCTTCTGAGAGGATTTGAGACTCTTGTAGATACATGTAAATCATTGCATTTGCTTTCATTTTTAGCACTTATGAAACCGTCATTGAATTTACAGATGGCTCACAGTCCTGAGGTTTTCCCTTTTCCTTAGTGACTACATCTTTTTTAAAATTTAAAAAAAAAAAATGTTTTTATTATTTTAGAGAGAGAGCATGAGCAGGGGAAAGGGCCAGAGGGGGAGAGAGAAAGAGAATGAGAGAATCTCAGGCAGGCTCCATGCTCAGCACAGACTCTGACAGAGGGCTCAATCCCACAACCCTGGGATCATGGGATCATGACCTGAGCCAAAATCAAGAGTCAGATGCTCAACCGATGGAGCTACCCTGGCGCTCCAGTAACTTGATCTTAAATCAGATCTGTCCCATCTTGTTATTGCTTTATTTAGTAGAGTTTTTAAAAATCTAAATGAAGACTACATCTGTCATGAGGATATCTTCATGTTAGCTTTGTTGCATCTTAACTTTTGATTCTCTGATCCATTATAGTGGCTGTCCTCTTTCCCTTGTCCTCTTTCCCATTCTTCCCCGTCCAGTTTCACTTGCTTTTGATTGTCATAAAAGTGTTGATGACACAGGGCCAGATACAGAGCACTATTAGATATCTTCTAGATTGACATTAGTCCACAATAATTGTTTTCTGGATACTTCTGCAGAACGTGGTTTCAATCATTTTTATTCTTCATGTCAGAAACTGAAAAAATATTTCCACTAGTTTGGTATCTTACTAATAACTACATATATTGTGATAGGTCTGATAATTTTGGTATGTTTTTTCACTTTTGCAATATTTTATTACCTTTCTTGGTTTCATTTTACCTTTTTAAAAAATATTTCCAGGAAATCCACTTACCCAGGATATATTGAACCTCTATCTGGAACCAGATGGAACAAGAAGGCTACTGAACTATTTGCTTGATAATTTGGCAGGTACTGCAAAAAGAAGTAAGTGGTCATTTGCTTAAATGATTTTTTTAATAAGATGTGTAAGAATATTACTTAATTTTGTGTTTATATTCAACTAGTTTCAACAGAACAGCCACCTCCAAGATCTTGGATTATGTTACAAGAACCGGACAGAACAAGGCCAACTGGTTGGTAGCCTTATATTTTTTTAACTTATTTTTACTTGATATTACATATTTAACAGTGTTGTTGGCATTCTTTAGATTATGGGCTATGTTACATTTGTATGCTTGAGATTGATTTGGCTTGGGAGATCATAATAAAGACTTAATTATTGCTTACCTGACCTCTGTAATATGCTGTAGGTCTGCTGTAGAGCAATGCTTCTCAACCTCAGGCATTTTTATCCCCTGGGGGACATTTAGCAATGTCTGGAGACATTTTTTGATTGTCACAAATAGGGGAAGTGCTACTGATGTCTCATGGTTAGAGATCAGAGATGCTGCTGAGCATGCTACAGTGCACAGCACAGCCCCCCACAGCAAAGAATTTACCCACCCGTAATGTTAGTGATGCCATTGTTTAGAAATTATGTTGAAAAGATACCTTTGCACACTATTTTTTTTTAATTTTTTTAAATGTTTATTTAATTTTTGAGAGAGAGAGGGAGACACAGAATCCAAAGCAGGCTCCAGGCTCTAAGCTGTCAGCACAGAGCCAAACATGGGGCTCGAACTCACGAACCGTGAGATCATGACCTGAGCTGAAGTCAGACAGCCACCCAGGTGCCCCAGCTTGCACACTATTTTTTAATTGGGCTGTAAAGAATTGATCAGACTCATTTGTTATAATAAATATACCAAAATCTTTATATTGGAAGTTTTCAAACCCTATTATGTTCCAAATGTATTTGATACTACAGAATTGTAAGACAGCTAAAGCACTTACTTGAGAGAGAAATTGAACTAATGACCCCTAATTTCCTTTTAACTTAAATTGTATGAAAATAGTTTGGGAATTACATGATGTGTATAATAGGATTTAGTCTATGATACCTTTTCCTTTTGTGTGAATTAATAATAGTTGCTCTTTAAAAGAAAATAAGCCATGCCTATTAAGAGGATTGTCAGGTTTCCACGTTGTACATTAGCAGTTAGCAAAGTGGTAGGGGGAGTATAGAAATGAGGAGCCCTGGTCTTACAGACCAAGGGACTCAAGATCTTAGTCTTTTAGCTTTGAGCCTTCTGTGGTATCTCTGTAACATTAGATAACACATTGTGTTATAATTTGTTCACCTATCTGACCTTCCTTCCTTATCCAACTTATATCCGCTATGTCTGGCAGATAGTAGCTTTTCAATGAATATATATTGAATGAATAAAGTCAACCTTAGCATTTAAGTGAAAACTATTGATATTAATTATGTTTTTTTTTCTGCCACGTGTGTGAATAAGTAAAGTTATCTTTCCTACAGCCTTGTTTTCTGTCATGTGCTATAATGTTCTTTGTGATAAATATGCGACCCGGCAGTTATACGGCTACTGTCCATCTTGGGCACTAAATTGGGACTACAGGAAAAAGGCCATTATTCAAGAAATTTTGAACTGCAATGCTGATATCATAAGTCTTCAGGTAAGTCATCGGAACAGTGTTTAAATTGCACAAATGCCCCAGTGTTGATAAGCAAGGAGCAAAATGGGAATGCATTACCCTGACACATTTAAAGTTCCAGCTTTAGCACTTCTTAAAGTATTGGCTTTTTCTGTTTTTAGTGAATCCTGGAACATTCACTACCTGCTTCATTTAGCTGCGCTGTGCTGCCACATTAAGCAAATAGGTTGTTTTGGGTTTTAGGCATTTGCTTTGACAGTTAAAATATTCATCTTTCCCTCTCAAATGCCCTTGCACACTATTTTTTAATTGGGTGGCAAATATTATTGAAACTGTGGCATTGTCAAGGTATGGTTTTGCTTTACCATCAGCAGTAATAGAGGAATTAGGACATGGTGGAAAGAGCGTTGAACCTGATGCACAGTAACTTTGGGGTCTCAGTCCTCTTCTGATAATTCCTATGACCTTGGACAAGTCACTTTCTCCCTGTGGTCTGAAAGTATGATCTGTGATGTTCCTTCTACCTCTGTTGATTCTTGTTCCCCATCTATTATAAAACATAAGAAAATATACACACATGGAGGTGTATGTCTTTCCATTATTTACTCCTAAGCAATAGGATACCAGCAGGTATCTATAAAATGACAAGTAGGGTTTCAGATAAAATATGTTGGAAAGATGTTATGTTCCTCATTGTGCATAGCAGTCCTTTGAAATTATTTGAGCCCCTCAAACTGTACACATAAAGTTAATGCGTAGGACTGATTTTTTGTCTTATGAAATAACTTTGCCATTTACAATTTTTCAGGAGGTTGAAACAGAACAGTATTACAGTTTTTTTCTGGTAGAACTGAAAGAACGTGGCTATAATGGATTCTTTAGTCCTAAATCTAGAGCTAGGACAATGTCAGAACAAGAAAGAAAACATGTCGATGGCTGTGCAATATTCTTCAAGACGGAAAAGTAAGTCCTCTTACATTTAAAAAAGAAAATTTTCTCAGTATTTGCAGGGAGTCAAGGGTGTGGAAATTAGTCGACAAATAAGAGAATGAAGCATTGTTGTTATTGCTCAGTAAAACAGTACTCTTCAATAGTTTTGTTTTAAATCATCAGAAATAATCTTGTTTTGGAGACTTGTTGAAAGTGCTGCTGTTTCTTCAGGTGTTTACTAGGGTTTAACTCCAATTGTTAATTGAAACTTCTTGTAATTAACATTCCCTCTAGGATGGTAGAGGGATTCTTAAACCCAGATTTTGGAAAAGATTTATTTAAAAATTACAAGATGGACTATTCCAACATGAAACTTACACAGAAGATGACTACCTTATCTTACATTGTAAAAGTATTTCAAGATGTTATTTGTATCAGTAACAGACGAAGAATAACTTGAAACAGATGTGGGAAGCTTGGTGTTAAGTGTGGATGATTTTCCATAATGTGATTTACTTGCCATTGTATTTGTTCAGGAAGTTCGGGAAAACTGCATTTCCCACAAAGCTAATACTTTGGTATTCCCAATTCTATGTTTGTGTGTGTGTTTTTGTTTGTGTTTTAGATTTACTTTGGTTCAGAAACACACTGTTGAATTTAATCAGCTAGCAATGGCAAATTCAGAAGGGTCTGAAGCCATGCTGAACAGAGTCATGACAAAAGATAACATTGGAGTTGCAGTACTGCTAGAACTTCGAAAGGAATTGATTGAAATGTCATGTGAGTGACCTTTTCACTTCCTGTAAAATTGACTTCCAAAATCTGATAGAAAGCAGAAAATTTGTTACATATTAATAGTCTTGTCTAACACCTGAAGAAACTCAGTGAGAATTTAAGTCCTTTCTAAAATATCCTATCCCTTTCTCTCTACCACAAACCTTAAGATTGAGAAAGCAGTGCCCAGAAAATTATTCCAAATTTTGAAAGGCATAAAACCAGAGGAGAAAATGGGTGTTTTTGCTCCCCACTATTTTTCACACAAAAACAATGTTGAAGTAAATATTAGTTAAAATAACTGCTCAGAGAGAAGAACTCCATACAGTCCTGTAATTTCTTAACAGCAAGGATACTCTGTAAGCTAACTTCTCTTCCTGACCTACTTGTAATCATTACTTTAAATGTCTTGCGTTTTGGATAAATGGACCACTTATTTCAAATTAAAAGTATATTTAGAGTGACCATCGTGCTGAGAACTGGAAGTTCTGTCACTTGAGGAACAGTTGGAACTAGAGATACTTAACTTGAAGAGTCAAAAATGAAGATGGAGCTTGGTGACTGTATTAAACATATCTAGGAAAAAAAGGCTGTAGATTTGATTTTGTGAGACTCACTTTAGGACATCTTGATGAAGCTAGAAGTTTCAAGGAGATAGCTGTTTTGGCGGAGATAGAATGGGCTTTGTTCAAGTAGTGAATGCCCTCTACTCGAGAGTATTTACCCAGAGGCTATTCACCCAGAGGCATAGATGACTGCTTCTCAGGTTTGTGGTCCTGTTGATTGATTTAGTTGTCGGGAGATTGTTAGGTAAATTTTAGGGTCCTTTTTTGTTTGGAAACTGTAGAATCCTTTAAGAATCCTGTAAGAATATATGGGCTGATGGGCGGGTTTTGTCTGTCTGTTTCTTTTCTTTTTATCTAATATAGCTGGAAAGCCCCATCTTGGAACAGAAAAACAACTTATTCTTGTGGCTAATGCTCATATGCATTGGGACCCTGAATACTCTGATGTGAAGTTGGTTCAAACTATGATGTTCCTCTCAGAAGTGAAGAACATTATTGATAAAGCCTCACGAAACCTCCAGTCCAGTGTATTGGGAGAATTTGGAACTATTCCACTGGTGTTATGTGCAGATCTTAATTCTTTGCCAGATTCTGGTAAGAAAAGTTCTTTTATATAGAATGCTTTTTTGACTTAAAATGTTTTTGTAAGGTATCATTTCTGATAATCCCAAATTTAGTCAAAATGAATATTCAGTTTGTAACGTCAACTATGAATCAGGTTTAACATATTTTGTGTGCAAATAGGGAGACTATTTTAAAAATGAGATGAAAACCTAAGAAGGAAGGACATTAATCATCTTCGATAAACATGTGGTTGATAACTTGAAAGAATGTGTGATTAGATTTCCATATCCCCAGGTGACATATAATCCAGACTCTGAGAAGGTTATTAAGACCACTTCTTTGGGATTCCAGCATGTAGTAATACAAACCAGTTTAAATTGGATATTTACAGGATTTCCGTTTTGGTGGGCTTGATTAGAAAAAATAATCCTTATGGGTGCTGGGTGGCTCAGTTGGTTAAGTGCCTGACTTTGGCTCAGGTCCATGATCTCGCGGTTTGTGGGTTCAAGCCCCGTGTTGGTCTCTGTGCTGACAGCTCAGAGCTTGGAGCTTGCTTCGGATTCTGTGTCTCTTTCTCTCTCTGCCCCTCCCCCACTTGTGCTTTGTCTCTCTCTGTCTCTTAAAAATAAATAAATGTTAAAAAAATTTTTTTTTAATATAAAAAAAATAATAATAAACCTTAGGTGGAAATTGAGATCCTTTATTTACACAGATCGGGCAAGTGATTTGAACAACAACAACAAAAAAAAACAAAACACCAAAAAACAGGGATCTTGATTTTTATTACAAAGCAGAAGAATACAGAAAGGCTTATTTCTGAATACTTTTCCATTAGATAGTACAGTGAACAAGCCGTAGTTCTTATAATATCAAACTAAGTACTTATTCCTTTTTATATTTCAGCTCCTCCTTGATTATAGTTTCTCATTCACACAAAATACTTTCCCTGGCACTTGTGTATGTGTGTAAGCATGCATGCACACACATACGTCCACTTGGGTTGGTTCAGTTCACTAGTACATCACTGCCGTCACGATACATGGGAGCTGTAACTATGTTAAAATTCATTTTCAGGGCAAGTAAAGGTAGCTGAGGTCCATAATTCTTTAGTCCATCTCATCAAGCTATCTGGGCATTACAGCTGCTAAAGCAGTTGACAACTATTCTCTAGTAGTTGCTGTATGTGTGTTCTGCATTCTGTTTAGCTACAAAGTATCTGAGGGGCAAAGGGAGACTCTAGTCAAATAATACATAGTAAGTCTCATTTCAGTGTTAAAAATAGTGGCAGACGCATGGGGAAGTGTCCAACCTTGTTAACTAATGAAATGCAAAGTAAAAGAACTATTTGTAGAGCCCATCTAACCGGTGGCGTTCTCTTATGTAGTGGGCAGTATGTATAATGGCACATTAATTCTAATCTTGGTATTTTATACCAAGTAAATAATTCAGCATAAGCAGAAACCTACATACTAAGATGTTGATTATGGTATTAATTCTTCTTAAAAAGTGGAAACAACCTGAAGTTTTTTAAGAAATGAACTGGTTTAACGAATATGAAACACCAGGGCAGTTGTATTAAGCAGCCATTAAAAAAATGGTGATCGAAAAGACACGAGTTCATGTGCCACAGCAAAGTATAAAATATGCAGTATACTACGATCAAAACCATGTAAAAATGGATTTAGATAGGTTCTAGGAGACGTAAAACAACCAACCAAACATTTTAGAAAGGAGGAACGTGCTGTTTAAAGTATTTACTGTTACATTGTAGTTTTGTACACTGCATATTCTACTTGACAGTGAGCAAAGGACCTGTATCTTCATTATAGGTGTTGTGGAATACTTGAGTACCGGTGGAGTAGAAACAAATCATAAAGATTTTAAGGAACTGAGATATAATGAGAGTCTTACAAACTTCAGCTGTAATGGGAAAAACGGGACAACCAATGGAAGGATCACTCATGGTTTCAAGTTGAAGAGTGCCTACGAGAGCGGCCTGATGCCTTACACAAATTACACGTTCGATTTCAAGGTGACTTTTGAGATTGAGAAACTTTTCAAACCTCCAGTTTTTTTGGAGAGTCTTGTAACTTTATTATGTCTTTAAAATGTGGATGTGTAGAGGTGCCTGGGTGGCTCAGTCGGTTGAGTGTCCGACTCTTGATTTTGACTCAGGTCATGATCCCAAGGTCGTGGGATCTAGCCCCACGTTGGTCTCCTTGCTGAGTGTGGAGCCTGCTTGGGATTCTGTCTCCCTTTCCTCTGTGCTACCTCCCTCCCCGCAACCACTCATGTGCACACGTGCGTGCGCTTTCTCTCTGAACACAAGTGTGGGTGTGTGTTCAGACTGGAAGCAAGCCATCTTGAATCACTTCACAGCAGTGTTCTCTTATCACTCTTCTGTGGAATTTGATGTGATCCGTGTCCCATTCCTACTTGAGAGGTACTTGATAGAATCATTTCCAGGGTGAGAAGTCATATGAAATAATGATAGTAAATCCTGAGTTAACTGTTACTGTTTTGGGGCAGATACATTTCTTATATGCTCAGCTGTTCGGAAAGTACTGTGTAGTATCTAATTTGGTGTCAGCTGGAGTGACATATTTCATCTCTCATATTATAATTTAAGTGAAACTACTCCTCAAGTGCCAAAATGTGTTTTATATTAGCCATTTTAAAATACATCTTCTATTTATTTCATATGCAGTTAACGGCTTACAATATGGAGCCTTGCCTTAGAGCTTCTCCTCATTTTTAATATCAGTGATTGTTGGGGCGCCTGGGTGGCTCAGTCGGTTAAGTGTCCGTCTTCAGCTCAGGTCATGATCTCGCGGTCTGTGAGTTCGAGCCCCGCGTTGGGCTCTGTGCTGACCGCTCAGAGCCTGGAGCCTGTTTCAGATTCTGTGTCCCTCTCTCTCTGACCCTCCCCCGTTCATGCTCTGTCTCTCTCTGTCTCAAAAATAAATAAATGTTAAAAAAAAATAATAATAATATCGGTGATTGTTTAGGACTTGCATTCATCTGTCCTTTTTAACCATCTTTTGAATTTCTGCTCTCCTAAATCTTAGTTTTCCATTTCTAACCTCCTGGAAAAATAATCATTCAGATTAGATTATGTGTTAGAGTGAAAATACTAGTGTTAGCTGGTTCTTAATTTTAGAGGGGGAGCGCTGTTTAGACTTAGAGCTTGAAATCTTTTTAATTTGACTTTGGAGGAGCCACAGTACTGTAGATAATGATTTAACCCTGGGAACAAATGAGTGTGTCGGGTTGAAGAGAGGCTAGAGGAGACTGGGGAAAATGAACATGTGAACAACAGAAGAGTAATCAGAGAGAGGAAGAAAACCAGGGCAGTGTAGGAGCCTACCTGACAAGGAAAGAAGGCCTTTCTAGGGAAAGAGGAGTGTGCTTTGTGCTTCAGAAAGATGTTGGTGAAAGATGCTTCACTGGAGAGCTAGGCACAGAGACTGGAATATGGTGAGTTGAAGAATGAGGTGACTGATAGTGAAAACCAATTTTTTAGATTTTTGTTTTAAAGAGGAGGTGAGGAGGGCACCTTCGTGGCTCAGTCAGTTAAGCATCATTTTAGACTCAGGTCATGATCTCACAGTTCATGAGTTCAAGCCCCACGTCGGGCTCTATGCTGACAGCTCAGAGCCTGGAGCCTGCTTTGGATTCTCTCTCTCTCTCTCTCTCTCTCTCTCTCTCTCTCTCTCCCTCCCTCCCTCCCTCCCTCCCTCCGCCCCTCACCCACTCATGCTCTGTCTCTCTCAAAAATGAATAAACATTTTTAAAAAATGTAAAGAGGAGGCGAGGCTGATAACCAAAAGGTGGGAGAGGTAGGGATTTTTTCTCTCTTGTTCCTGTTGCTGATACAGAGATAGGAAGACACCTGAATGTGCTTAAATATTTTTGGCTGAAACCATGTTGAGGAGAGGCTCAAGTTACAGGGAGGAGAGGGGCAAATAGACGCCAGGTGCTGTGCTGGGTGCTGCTGAGGATGTGAAAGGCAGAGATGGCCCTGCCCTCATGGAGTTGACAGTCTGATGGGAGAGGCAGGTCTCGACCAAGCAGATGAGTGTGTAGTTACACCTGGGGTACGCCTTAGCAAGAGAATAAACTTGGAGGTGGTAACAGGTATTAAGTGGGTGAGGGCAGGATTCAAGAAGGTCTTTGGAAAGTGAACTCAACACGCGAAGGCTGAGAAGAAATGAACCAACTGACATGTAGAAAGAAGAAAGTGTTCCAGGCAGAAGGAACAGTATATGTGGAGGCCCTGGGGCAAGAAAGAGCTTGGCATCTTCAAGGAATGTCTTCCCCACCCCCACCCGGAAAAAAGAAGGCTAGTGTGGTGATAGGGTAGTGAGCATAGGAAAATATTACAAATCAAGTTAGGGCAGAGAAGCAGAGACCATACCACGAAGGATCCTGTAGGTCTCATTAAAGATTCTAAAAAGTCCAGAAAGGAGGAAGAATGCATGATTATTATTCCTACCTAAACTGTCTTCATTCTGCTAGATTGGACATTTGGGGGACAATTTGGTTTATGTCTTCCTACCTCTCACACGCCAGCCACTTTCTTTGTTTACCAAACATGACTGTAAGGGTATGTCTTGAAAGCTCTCAGTGTTTCAGTATTCTCTTATGTGAGGCTGTATCTTTTTTTCCTTCTATTTTTCAGGGTATAATTGACTACATCTTCTATTCTAAACCTCAGCTGAACACTTTAGGCATCCTGGGACCTCTGGACCACCACTGGCTAGTTGAGAATAACATCAGCGGCTGCCCACATCCACTCATCCCCTCCGACCACTTCTCACTTTTTGCACAACTGGAGCTCTTACTGCCTTTCCTGCCCCAAGTCAACGGCATTCACCTCCCTGGCAGGAGGTAGTCAAGTACCTTCAGAGGACAACCTCAATTTCACTTGTAAACTCATAAAATCTGAATGTGGGGGAGTGAGGTATGGCCACCAGGGTTTTGTTTTGTTGTTTTCTTTTCCTTGAGGATTTGAATTTTCGATCTTGATTATTTGATAAGGATATCGTATGAAAGCCAGGTGCTAGCAACAGACAAATTCTGAGCCCAATATGCTTTATATACTGTTAGACAGGGATCGGTGTGTTTACACCTATCTTTAATTTGTTACAAGTAATTTTCCTGTTTCTTGTATCCAATGTAATATTTTCATGCCTTGAAATAGGAAAATGTTTGAACAGCATATTCTCTTTGCACAGAAATCTGTAGCACTACTTTTTTGAGGCCAGTAATAACATCCAGAGACCATTCTTCCATACTCTACTCCCTCCCTTTTCAGACTTGTTTGTAAAATAGAGACTTTGAATTTAGCCTTTATGATTGTATATGATCCACAGAAGACCTGATTTATGAAATTTTGTACTAAAAATTCAGATTTGGAAATGATTGTATTGTAAACTAAGGCTAAGTTTTTTTACTGTTTCATGTGTTATAAAGGCCAGCTTGTAAAAGAAGTTGCAACAGACTTTCTCTGCTGATGATTTGCACTGTTAGGGTTTTGTTAGCCCTTTTGTACTACTTTATTTTTAAACTGAGAACATTGCTCTTTAAATCTAAATCTGCTTAAAGCTTTGGACATTTTCTCAGACCAGAGGCAACTTGTTCATGAATTCCTGGGTTTTTACAAAAACTATCTACCAGGACAGATAAGCTGAGCAGTGAATGATCTGTAGGCATTTATGGACTGAATGTAATGGTTGATATATGTACATTCTGGTATTTTTTAATCTTTAACTTTTTTAAGTTAAAAAATTCCAGCTGCTTGGATACAGCTTCTTAACTCCTTTTTGAGACACTTCCTGTCCTATCTCCACTGTGCCTGCCTAAATTTGTTCTCACCAAGCACTGCCTGTGCATGCAGAGAAAATCTGTGCATCCTCTTTTATATTTTTTAAATACTGTTTTAACATTTGTGGGAATTTTATGAAAATGCTTTTGTATGAGCTGTGGCTTTTTTTCCATTGTGAAGCATTGAATATCCCATTTTGGAACATGTTCATAGGGTGGGTCCCTGGGTCTTTGCTCACCAGACCCAGGCACTGCTTCTTGGTGTCTGTCATTGCACAGTGCTGTTCGTCACCCAGAATACTACTATCATGTGAATTCTTTTTGTTTTCCATGTGTTTTTTTTTAATCATTCCTTTTTAAAAAAAAAAAAAAGAAAATAATTTTCCATTTATGAAACAGTATAAATGAGATGTATTTTCAAAACAGGTCCCTACGACAATTCTTCAGATCATTTATAAAGTGACTGAGTCATTTTAGTAGGTCAACCGAGATAAAGGTTCTGTTGTACCCTGTATTTTGCCCATAGTGCCAGTAGTAGATTAGAGATTAAAGCCAGCTTTTAACTTTGCAAAGGTAACTTGTATGTATTCTGTTCTCATTCATTCATTCTCTCAAAAGTCAAATGAATTCAGAGGGAACGTGGTCTAACTGCTTTTGTTTCAACTGCAGGCAGGGGAGCAAAAGGACACCATGTGAGCATTAAGAAAAAACATTGAGATGTTCTTAATTTTTATACAGAGAATGAGTCATTTTGGATAATGACTTAAAATTTTATGAAAAATATTCAGCACTTAAATGTGCTTATTCTGTTTTTAAGAGAAAATAAAATTACATGCTGTTTAAATAAATGATTTTTTTTTCTTTTTTAAAGAATTTTCCAAAAGGTGTTGATCTTGAATCTTTGTCTGGGACCTGGTTTTTCCTTTGAGGGTTTTAAAGATTTTGTTGTGATGACTTTTTATTTTTTGCTTTTTGTTTTAAGTTGTGCTGACACCAAACACATCCAGTTTATAATCAGTACATTGGAAAGCTGGTATTACTGATGTAGAACCAATGCATAACTTTTTATGGGGTTTTTGTTTTGTTTTGTTTTATTTTTTTGTAAAGTGTGAATAAAAGGTGTGTTTACTCATTTTTTCCTAAACACTGTGTTGGTAACGTGCATCATGACAATTTCCAGCGAGGGCGAGCTGGAGCTGGTTGGACTGATGAGGCAAGGGAACTGCTTTTCCTATGATCTGCATTACGTGAGAACAGGTCCAGAGAGCTTTATGGACAGGGGAGGGGAGAAGCACTTACTCATTTGTATTTGTTAACAGAGGATGTATTCTTTTTGTAGATGCTGGAACTAGAGTGCACTTGTTAGATGCTAAAGGTTTGAGCTTTACACAAAATGTTTTCATCTGTATTTGTTATTGTCTACAATATATTCGAATTTGGGGGCAGCATAGTAAGATATGAGGGCCTGTTGTGTCTCAACTATTTGTTCTTGCCTCTTCTGGGCACACTGCATTCTGTGGGCCAGTTTGAACAGCTTCTCCATCTAGTGATAAATTGAACCAAGGGTGTAGATTTACAAGTGTCACCTTCAAAAGAGAAAGAAATATTTTGGGTCCGTAAGGACTGAACAGTCACACCAAAATAATTTTGTGTTTTAAATCTTTTCTGTGTCCTGAGTAATTTCCAATAATCCATACTCCTTAAAATGCAATAAAAATTAGTATGTTTTCACAGTATAGACTTTTTTCAAAATTCTGTAACACATGTATTTAACGTGGTGTTGCCATAATGTAATTTCAGTGTTCTTGCTGGATAAATCCATTTTGTGAATGTTATACAGAGAATTTTGGGGTATGTTTTCTGTTTTTACTGATCAGAAATTTGGAGGCACTCAATTCCTTGTTGTAAATCTCTTGAAGTACATTTTACCGTATTACTGGTAATTATTTATGCTTTGAGAATTTAAATAATGTTCATCAAAATTAACTTATGGCATAATTTAAACTAAAGTTGTAGAAATTGTTGATTGAAACTTCAATAGTTCTAGAAGACAGGCAAGGAACATCTCCAAGAAATGTGTTTTCATTCTTGATTTGGTGACAGCCAGGAAAACTTATTTTGAGTTAGCACTTTGAAACCTAAGGACATTATTAAATTGGGTGGAATGCACTTCTAAATGTTGAAATTAAAATTTCAAAGCTTTTCTAAGATTCAAGCTTTCAGTGACAAATTCCAGTTGTAGTATTCCATTTTTTACTATTTCAATTCATGGAATTCGTTTCCATAGTGACTTCTAAGGTCTTGGGGTCATGTCATCTGTAAGACAAAAGCCAACCTAGGCAAAGCAATTACAGCAGTTTGTTCTTTTAATGAACCTATCAGAGTATTCCATACAAATGCTGCAGATAATTCAAACAACACCTTTAGCAAGTGTCTCTCCCCTACTCAGAAACAGTATTTTAAGATGTTCACTTGGCTCTTCTTTTTGGTTACATAAAGTTTAATAACCGGTATGTTGAAGTAGCGTCTAAAATAGAAGATCTAGTTTTTATTCACAGTACATTATCTTGTGTAATATGCACTGGGCTAATTTGTGTTTACCGTTCATGTAACAGAACCCAGCACATTATCTGCACTAAGCTTGAAGAATGTCGCATTTGCCTAGGCAGCTCTTTGATAAGGGTCATGGGAAACTGAATATGTACCTATGGACTGGTGGTAACAAGGGCTTTTACTGTTCTTTTCAGTGGAACCTTCTTGGTCAAATTGTAACTAGCTAGTATTATATTTATATACAGGGTCTCTTTTCTTTACTGATGTATTTTCCTACTCATAGCCAACCAATAAATTCAATATCTGTTTCAAATATCTTAAAAGTGTAATTTGTATAGCTGTAGTACTGAGGTTTGAGAAGAATAAGTGTTAGCAGACCATATGATTAAAATTCTGAGTCGTCTGGGACAGGGTTGTAAGTCATCCTCTGAAAGGGTGAGTGAATGGGCCGTGATATGGGAGACCATGTACTGACTGTGTTTTCTGTATAACACTCCTATCTTTGCCAAAGTTCAGTTTGATATTTGGGCAACTGATGGTCCATTTGCATTTAGGAATTTTGTTGTTGTTGTTGTTACCAATATACCTCGTTCAATATAAGAATTAGGCTCGTGTCTTCCGTCTTTTTTGGAAGGAGTTTGACGTATTTTAAATAAATGCTTTTAAACACGGTAACAAACATTGTGTTGGTGGGGTTATACTAATTCATTAGATGTTTTGCTTTTCATGTGTGTTATTTTATTGTATATATAAGCTTTAAAGATGGGATTTCCCAACTCTTCAGAAAAAGCCCATTTGCTTTTTGGAAACTACTTCGATAACACATGTGAGTTTTTATGTATGCTAGAAAAAATCCTTTAAAATCAGATGACAATGAGCATTTGCCAAGACTGTCCAGTTTTTAAAGTAGGCATTTTCTACTTAATCCTTAATATGTAATTTTGTCTCTATAACAGAAAAGTCTTGTTCCTTGTAAATGTCAAGAAGTGTGTAAAAAAGTAAGTGAAGTATTATGCCCGTGTTACTTTATAAATTCTAGTTTATGTTCTTTAGAGGAACCAAGTACCTAAGGGAACATGAAGTGAAATATATTTAGAATAAAGCTTTTTTGGGTTCTAGGTAACATGTATATACGGAGAATTCCCAATTTGGGGTGTTATTTAGGTATTCACATTTTAATTGATTTTAGAATAAGCTTTCACGGGCACCTGGGTGGCTCAGTTGGTTAAGTGTCCCTCTCTAGGTTTCGGTGAGTTCCAGCTGCATGTGGGGGCTATAGACTGACGGTGCGGAACTACTTGGGGAATTCTCTCTCCCTCTCTCTCTGCCCCCCCCATATCTCTCAAAATATAAATAAACATAAAAAAATAAGCTTTCACAAGTACTGTAAAGACAACTTTAGTAAACATTCTGTGTTAGAAGAATCATACAGAAGATAGTTTTTACTAGAATTTTATGAGAGGTTGAGAAACATTTCTCTAATTTCTTCCAAATAAAAAACATAAAATGTTCAAAGTGGATTGCTCTCCAAATGACTCTAACTGACCAGTCTGTAGGAACTGGGAAAACTAGTGGATTACAAGGTGGATTGTGAACCAGTTTTCTGTGGTTTCTTTAGCAACATTAACATTTTTAATCAAGTAAGTAAGGAGATGTCAGTTTTTAAAAATTTTCTTGAACTGCAACCCTCAGATCACTCTAATATTCAAAAGCTGTTCAATTATTTTGGGCCTGTCATAAGAAATTTTGCTCACTACACTAGTGTGACTTCTGCAGAGGTGGGCAGGCTCAAAAGTTCTCAGGCCATCCTAGCACTCACTTTGAGTAAGCTGCAGGCCCCAAGGAGCCCATCAGCACAGCCGTGTCTTAGTTAATGTCGTATCCACCAGTCCTTCAGCCCTGTGAGTTCCGTGTCTACCCTGCATGGCAAACCCACTTGTAGTATCTATTTTGCAATTTTACGTAATTCTTGAAAACCTGGTCTGTTAAAGACTGAAAAGGAATGATGGCATGACCAAAGCTTTCCTTTTAATACTCCTGCTGATGGAGGTGGCTGGTTCTCAGGGCAGTGACATAGGTGTGAGGGGTATATGCTCAACACTGTGAGCTTTGTGAGTTAGCAGAACCTTCTCTCCTCGTTGATGCGATGCTTGTTAGTGGTAACTTTGAACAGGCCTGATAGTGGGAGCCCTATGTCCATTTTGGTGAATCAGAGTTGTTCTTAATGTACTTTTCTTGGTCACCATACTCATCAATACTCATTTGAAATTTCTTCTTGTCAGACATTATGCTAAGATTGGAAATACAGATTTATCATCCCTGGTCTCTGACTTCAAGTTGCTCTTTGGTCATTATAATCCAATGTAACATGTGCTAAAGGTACACCAGGCATGGAGGGAGCAAATCTCTGTGTACATGAGCCTATAAAGTTTTCTAGAGGGGACCTTAGAGCTAGTTTTGAAGGACTAAGAACTTATTTCCCAGGTGAATAATAGCTACAATAAAACCCTTTGTGAAAGGTGCATAGTTATGAATAGAATGGATTTAGAACATGTGGGTCTTTCAGTGGGAAGTGCACTAGGGAGTGGCTGGGACACAGTAGATGCCTTTGGAACCTTGAGCCGTAGGTGGTGAACTTAACTCTGTAGGTGGTGATAAAGAGCCACAGAAGGATTTTTAAGACCTTTGTTAATGTTTATTTTTGAGAGAGAGAGAGCGAGCAGAGGAGGGGCCGAGAGAGAGACACAGAACCTGAAGCAGGCGCAGGGCTCAAACTCACAAACGTTGGGATCATGACCCGAGCCGAAGTTGGACTTAACTGACTGAGCCATCCAGGTGCCTCTAGAAGGGTTTTAAATAGGAGCAGCATTACCAGGCTTATGTTTTAGAAAGGCTGCTGTAGTAGTGCTATGGAGGGTGGATTAAAACAGTAAAACTAGGGGCGCCTGGGTGGCTCAGTCGGTTAAGCGTCCGACTTCGGCTCAGGTCATGATCTCAGTTCGTGAGTTCGAGTGCCGCATTGGGCTCTGTGCTGACAGCCTGGAGCCTGCTTCAAATTCTATGTCTCCCTCCCTCTCTGCTCCTCCCCTGTTCATCCTCTGTCTCTCCTTCAAAAATAAATAAAAACATTTAAAAAATTAAAAAAAAAAACAGTAAAACTAGTTAACTGGCTTCTGCTGTGGTCTGTAAGCTGAGGATGGCTTGTGGGGCAGTAAGAGAAGAGAAGAAAGAAAGGAGAATTTGAAATGTTCAGGAAATAGAATTAGGAAGAACCGTGATTTATCCCTCCTCATTTGTGGGTGAAAAGCAAGTTTTGTTCAGTCACTCCTTACTTTCATTAGACAAACCCTGACTCCATGTAAGAGACGTGTTTGCCTCAAAAGCAACCTGTTTTTTTTCCTTTACTGACCTCACCGAAACATTTAGGCAAAGAATTTTGTTTCTCAAGCTACGCTTTACTACATTTCGCATTATTTTTCATGCAGATTTTAGTCTGCAAAATAGATCCAGTGTGTCTCTCTGCTGAACAATTAATTAGTAGGCATTTAAAGATACTTTAAGGACCACCTGGGTGGCTCAGTCCATTGAGCGTCCTACTTTAGCTCGGGCCATGATCTCACGGTTCATGGGTTCATGGGTTCACGGGTCCTGCGTCGGTTGGGCTGACTGCTGACAGCTCAGAGCCTGGATCCTGCTTCAGATTCTGTGTCTCCTTCTCTCTCTGCCCTCCCCTGCTCGTGCTGTCTCTCTCTCTCTGTCTCTCTCTCTCTCAAAAATAAACATTAAAAAAAATTTTTTTTAAGGTACTTTAATACAGCAACACATAACAAATGGAAGGAATCCAAAAATTCCAAACCCAAGTAAGTATCCCCTCACACCGAGGATTAGACCTGTGTTCAGTATGGTAGCTTCTGGCCACACGTGCCTTTTGAGTACTTGAAACATGGCTCGTGTGACTGGAACTAAAATGTTTTTCTGTTAAATGAAACCCTATTGTGATAGGACCAAATTTCCCTGTATCTGACACATTGTGTAAGATATGAAACCACTGTATTGTGTTAGACATAAACACTTCACCAGTTGATGTCAAAGAACTGTTTCTACCCTATTTTACTAACCAAAGTAACACTAAGATGTGTTTGAGTTCTTTATGCTGGCAACAGGAGTTACTGTGCCTGTGTAAATCATTAGTAATTGAGATCCCTTTGTTCATTTTAATATAAATTATTTTTCTGGTTTAAAAACTATGGTCAAATTACTAAATTTAAAGTCAGTAGTGATATAGATAGAAGTGAGCGAGTCCCAATAAAGACTAGAAAATGTGTCATTGAATTTCATGATGAATGACAATTGCAATTTACTGCACCAGAGGAAAAGGAAAAACCTCTGTTAGAGAGGTAATAAAGTGAACATTAAGATACATTTTCTTCAAATACTTACTGAATTCAGTGTTCTGTTAACAGTCAAAAAAGAATAATAGATGAAATTAATCACCTGAAATGAAAGTCCCACAGAAAGGTGTTTTTCGTTTTTTTTCTAACTATAATAGGATATGCGCTTGTAGATTTGGCCAGCTATAAAAGGGCTTGTATTCTTCCACAGGAAAAGAATTTTTTAATGGAGATATGCTATAAAAATATATTTGTTTGGAAATTTTGTTAGAAAATGAAGACAATATTTTACAAAAATGAAATATGTTCAGTTATGCCAACAGTTACCTATAGAATACAAGATCTTCCTAATACTATTAAAGATCAATTGGTTCAATATTTGAAAAGTTGAAAGTACTTACTAGCTTTAGAGGAGTTTTGTGATATAAAAGGCACTAACCAGTTAATACTTACTGTATGCTATTTCTTAACAGACTTCCAAATTTACCAAGAAATGGGAATTCTCGGCCTAAAATCAAACTTACAGCCTAGATATTTTTGCATCTTTTACATCTGCCAAAATTTTTCTTCTAGATACGAAGAAAAATTGTTTCTGTCACTACAGATGGTACTCTAGCTATGTTAGGTTAAAAATCTGGGTTTATCGGAATTTTTTTTATGAGCCTTGATTTCCTTTATTGTGTTTCACCTTATGCTTATTGAAATTTCCGAAACAGACTGAAAAGTGTCATAGCTGATAAGTGTATACAATTTCAAATCAAAGAACCATCACCAGTTAAGACTATTCAGAGAGATAGAAGACAATTTAATGATCTTGTCTTCTTTTACTAATAGTAGCTCATTGGTTGAATTATGAAGAAATTTTAACAATGGCTTACAGTTATTTTAATACCAATTTAAAGTTATCTTGCAATGAAAGGAATGCTTGCCAAATATTCAGTAATCAAAAGCAAACCATATCAGTATGATACACATTTTTCTCACCAGTATCAAGCTGCATATGAGTGAACAAAAATTGAAACTCCAAGGAAAGAGTATTTGTGACCTTCACAGACGGATACAAAAAATTTATGTTGTATCATGATACAAGCCAAGAATGCTGATTTTTGTACATTTTCTAACAAATTTTAATCGTAATCACATTTTGTAAGTTGGCCACTAAAACTACAAGAAAAATTTGGAACAATTTGTTGGTATCTTGGTAAGTTTAGGGTTGCTTTTCAAGAACAACTAGGCAGAAGATCAACAAGGAAATAGCATGCATGAACAACACTATAAAACAAGTAGACCTAACAGACATGTATAGAACACTCTACCTAACTGTATCAGAATGCGCATTCTCCTCAAGTCCACACATGGCACATTCTCCAGTAGACCATAGGTGATGCCATAAGACAAGTCAGTAAGCTTAATTGAAATTGTACAAAGTATGTCCCCTGATCATAATGAATTGAAACTAGAAAGAAAGTTGGGAAAGTTGAAAATATGTGGAAGTTTAAAGTACACTCCTAAATACCAATGGGCCAAAGGAAAAAATCGGAAGAAAGGTCATAATAAGGACTGGAACAGAAAATAATGAAATAGAGAATAGAAAATAGATCAACAAACACAAAAGTTGATTGGAAAGATCAGCAAAATTGATGAACAAATGGGATTCATCTAAAAAATGCAAGGTTGGCTTAATATCCACACTTAATGTAATATACTTCATCAAGTAGTATAAAGGGCAATACGACAGGATCATTTCATTAGGCACAGAAAAATTCTATAACCTTTAATTTAAAAACTACAACAGAATATCAAAGAGGAATGGAAGAGAACTTCCTCAGCTGGATAAAGCGCTTTTACAAAGAACTCAAAATGGACAACCTACTTAATGGTGAGAGAGTGAAGGCTCTCCCCCTAAGATCAGAAAAAAGACAAGATGTTTACTCTTGCCACTTCTATTCAACATTATGCCAGATGCTCTAGCCAGGGAAATTAGGCAAAAAAAAGAAAGTAATAAAATCTGAGAGGAAGAAGTAAAACTATATCTGTAGATGATATGTTCTTGTATATAGAAAACTCCAGGTAATCCACATACCAAAAACCTATTAGAACTAATAAATGAATTCAGCAAGGTTAATGGAAACAAGATCAATATACAAAAATCATTGTATTTCAATTCACTAGCAATGAACAAACCAAAAATAAAATTAAGAAAGCAATTGCATTACAATAACAATAAACAATTAAATGCTTGAGAAGAAATTTAGTGAAAGAAGTGGAAGCCTGGTACATTGGAAATTATAAAACATTGAAAGAACACCTAATTAAGTGTTAAGACTTTTCATGTTCATGGACTGAAACACTTACTACTATTGAAATGGTGATGCTCCCCAAACTGATCTACAGATTCAGTGTAGTCCCTATCAAAATTACAGCTGGCTTTTTGTTTGTTGCAGAAATTGTCAAGCTGATCTTAAAATTCATGGAAATCCAAGGAACTCCAAATAGCCAAACAATATTGAAAAAGAACAAAGTTGGAAGACTCAAACTTCCTGAGTTCAAATGTATTACAAAGCTACAATAATCAAGAAGTGTGGTATTGGCCTAAGGATAGCATATAGATCAATGGAATTGAATTGAGAGGCCAGAAATAAACTCTTACATCTATGGTCAATTGATCTGTGACAAAAGTGCCAAGACACCTAAGTACGGAAAGGATTAGTGTCCATAAGCAGAAGAATGAAGCTGGACCTCATTCTCACACTACGTACAAAAAGTAAAAGGAATAAAAAAAAATCTAAGAGCTAAAACTATAAAATCCCCTAGGAAAAAACATGGTATAAATCTTCATGACCTTGGGTTGAGCAATAGTTTCTTGGGTAAGACATCTTAAAGTGCAAGCAACCGAAGGGAGGAAAACAGATAATTAGACTTCATCAGAATGAAAAACTTCTGTGCATCAAAGGAAAAGAATGTGGAACAACAGCCCACAGAATGGGAGAAAATATTTATAAACCATGTATCTGATGAGTCTGGTCTCCAGAATATATAAAGAACTCTTACAACTCAACGATGGAAAAACAACCCAATTTAAAAATGGGTAAAGGAGGGGTGCCTGGGTGGCTCAGTCGGTTAAGCGTCTGGCTTCAGCTCAGGTCATGATCTCACAGTTTGTGGGTTCAAGCCCCATGTCGGGCTCTGTAATGACAGCTCGGAGCCTGGAGCCTGCTTTGGATTCTGTGTCTCCCTCTGTTTCTGCACCTCCCCCAATCACACACGCTCTCTGTCTCTCTCATAAATAAAATAAAAACATTAAAAAAGTTTTTTTTTTTTTTTTAAATGAGTAAAGGATTTGAATAGACATTCTCCAAGAAGACTGAGTTTCTTTTTGGAGTGATAAAAATATTCTGAAATTAGATAGTAGTGATGGTTTCACAATACTGTGAATAGTCTAAAAAGCCTTTGAATTATATACTTCAAAAGGGTGAGTTTTATGGGATTTCAATTATTTGAGATTCACTCATGTTAATGCATGTAGTTGTAATAGCTGCAGTGTGATATTGCCATTGTATGAATATTCCAAATTCTACCCTTCTCTGCAGGTATCTTTGCGTTGTTTCTAGTTTTCTTTCTCCTTCCCCCAACCCTTAAAAACATTCTGGTCTGAACATTCTGGTAGGTGCCACTGTGTGCTAGCTTCTCTAGAAGGTTGGAATTGCTAGGTGTTGGGGGCATGCATGTGATTTTTACTAGATATACTCATTCCTGTCCAAAGTGTTTCTGCTTACTCTCCAATCAGAAGTTTATGAGATTTTTCCCATTGTTCCACAACTTTACCAATGCTTGTTTTTCTCCGACTTCGTTTTTGGCAATCTGGTGGGTATAATGGTATTTCATTGTGTTTCTGTTTATCTTTCCTTTATTAATAACAGACATATTTTTGCTATTTCAGGTTCCTCTTATGATTTTATGCCTATTGAGGACTTTGTCCTTTTCTGGTTAATTCACAGTTCTTTATGTACACAGGATGCTTACCCTTCATTGGTTAATGTGTCTTGCATAATTTCTTGGTTGTCTTTTAAATTTTTCTTAACTTTGTATTTTGAAATATTTTTCGGTTTTCAGAATGATGAACTGATTTTCTTGTGTCCTCAAAATGTTACCAAACAGGCTATTTTTTTTTTCTCTCTGTTTCAAAAACACACAGTTTAAACATATTTGATTAATGCCATCCATTGCACTTATTACCATTACTGACGTTCAGATTACCCCATTTTTGGCCAGTGAGAGATTTATTCAGACTGTTCCCTGTGTCTTTTTGGCACCATCCTGGTCGTCTTCAGTAGCTTACTTCTATTCTGGTATGAAAAGATGTTCTAGGTTCTGGAACAAGCCATTTCTCCAAAGACTCCTGGCTCCTTCAGTGAGAAATGGTGTCTAGAGGCCACAATCCAGGTGTGAGGATTCTCATTGCTACTGGATTTGTGAGTTTCTAGAAATTTTCAGGGGACAGAGATAAGAGTTTTTTTTTTCCTCTGAAGATAAAACACACCAGGTATTTATAATTCTACTTTCGGTTCAAATGTTGAGCCCTAAAGTTTTTACTGAACCTTAATAATCTTATATCGGCACCTTCTTTCCACTTTGCCAGAAATCTCAAGTTTCTTCAATAACACTCAGGTAATTAATCATTCGTCATATCACAGAATATGCAGATAATAGCCTCAATATAGCAACACCACCACCAAGAAAAACTTGATTGTTTTTACTGTTCTCATTCTTGGGGTGTTACTCCCCCCCCCCCACCCTGAATGTAGAGTTAAATTACTGTATTTTCATGTTACTTGGAATAGTTTGTTTATTTACTTATTTATTTTTTACTAATCTATATGCCCAACGTGAGGCTCAAACTCATGAACCTGAGATCAAGAGTCATATGCTCTACAGACTGAGACACCCAGGTGCCCTGGAATACTCTTTGGGGATTATACCACCATGAGAAATAAAGTTAGGTTTGTTCCTCTTTTTTTATAATTTCAATTTTTAGAGTGCTTTAAAATTTTTTATTTGGTCTTTTAGAATCATGTAAAATATTTATATAGTTACCAAGTCAAATGGGCAAAAGATTTTTTAAAAATTTTTTAGTGTTAATTTATTTTTGAGAGAGAGAGAGACACACACACACAGAATGCCAGCGGGGAAAGGGCAGAGAGAGAGGGAGACACAGAATCCAAAGCAGGCTCTAGGCTCTGAGCTGTCAGCACCAAGCCTGATGCGGGGCTCAAACTCATGAACATTGAGATCATGACCTGAGCCAAAGTCAGACACTTAACCGACTGAGTCACCCAGGTGCCCCACAAAATAGGATATTTAAGGAAATCTAGCCTTCTGCCATATTCCTTCTTTCCCTGGGATTATGGTTGGTATCTTCCCAGGAATCTGCAGGGTGGAGGAAGCTAGCTATTGCTGTTAGGCTTGGGGTTTCAAGTGTAATTCATGAACTCCCTCTTCCAGGGAGTTTTGTGATTTCCCCTCCAGTGTTTGCCTGGGAAGGCTCCAGAGATGGAAGGTAGCAGGGTCATCTCAGGACGGGGTCCTTTCCTGAACCCCCAAGCCCCCTGTCAGTTCCAAAAAGCTCCTGTAGTAGAATGGTGTTTTCCAGTAATCCCCTTGAATAATTTAATCTAGCGCATTAATTGAGGAACATATGTAATGTCCCCAGAAATTGGCTTGTGGTCATTTCAGGTCAGGTCATGTCCCCACTGCTTTCTTCACCAGAGATTCATAATGATTCATCTAATTATCGGTTCATTTTTGTCCAGACCAGAGCCTTACACAAAGACTCAGAACCCTTGAGAATCTTGGGGGCAATGGTGTTGATTAGAGATTTAAATTTAATCTGGATCCCAGTGGCTGCCTCCCCTCTTCTAGGTTGATGTGTAAACTTGTCAAAATACAGCCGCTCCCCCCACCCCATTTAAAGCCCTGAATGTCCTTGTCAAAATAGGAACAGAAAAAAAGCCAGATCCATGTTTTCATATAAAATACGTACAAGTGGATTTGATTGTCCACGGTGGGTTGATAGTCAAACCAGGGAGAACCCTTCCCAGAAAGCATGAAGCAGAATTATATTTTTCCTGGAGTTATAATTTATCAATCAAAAAGGAGTTTTCTGGGAAGTTTCCCTCAAGACAGACATCAATATTCAGGCTCTGGGCACCTTCCCACAACACTGGGGATCAGTCCAGGAATGGTGGGTCTTCTGGTAGAATGGAAGGACCCAAAGTCACTAAATTACTTCAGTAATAAATTACCAGAAACCTAGAGAAAAACCAAACATGACATAGTCTTCCCTTAGTCCTGCTCCATTCCAGGAAAGAAAGCTGTCAGAGGGAAGATAACAAAACTTTCAAATATTAGCAACAAATGGCTAGATTTGGAGGGTTCTCACTGATTTCCAAGGATTAGATAATTCCCATGCTTCATTAACAATTGTGAAGTGTAACAGGTGGGGGAAAAATCCATTTTAACTAACTCTAATACTTGCCCAATCCCCATCACCTTTAATTGGTGGCTCTGAGTCACCTGCCAAATGTCAGTAGTGTCTTTCACACACATGCATGCACCCTCACATAATCTGGGGCATGGTGTACCTCCTGAGGCATAGGGACCATCCCACCTGCAGGCCCCTTTAGCACCATCACTTACAGCAGGGGGAGGAACAGGCTTTGGTATCAAGGCAAGAAGAAATCAGCCTCAAAGCTGCTCTTATCCATGTTTATTGAGAGAGTAGGGGAAGGAAGGCTGGATGTTCAGGGCTGGGCAGCAGGTCCCCAGCCTACAGATGGCAGCATCATCCCCAGGCAGAGATACTCCAGCCTCCGCTCAGCCAAGGTACATCAGGGACCCCTGGAAAGGAGAAGCCAAGTTTGAGTGTGCTCTCCTCCATCCCACTGCCACTGGGCACTTGAGGGCACAGATGTGACTCTGGACAGAGTCCCCAACAGGGTTATACCTTACCCCCAAGGGCCCTCAGCAGCCCCCTTGCCATTCGTATGTGGTCAACTTGGTTCCCACCCAAGGACATCCTGTTTCTGGGGGCCAGCAACGAGTATTCCCTGACATGGGGCTGGGATGCCTTTGTGGCATTTTGAGGAGCAGATCGTTCCACTCTGGGAGGATGGCTGGGGAGGACTGCCTTCACAGGGAGGGTGCACAGGGTGCCCACATTACCAGCAGAGACTTCACAGCTCCCACGGCCTCAGGGCCCAGCTCGGCCACACACTTCCTGGAACCCTCAATGAGATGTTCCACTGGGATCCCCAGGATGGTCAGGATGAACTTCAGGGGGCTGAAGCCTTTGAGAAGGGGGTTGGCCATGGCCCCTGCCCCAGCCAGAGCTGCTGTCTCAGTTATGTCTTCTGCCCCAGCCAGGGCCTCTGCCCCAGCCTCCACAGCAGGGTTGAGGTCAGTCAGAGCTGAGGCCACAGGCTTGACCATTGTGTCCATGAAGAAAGTGGCAGCTGCAAACACAAGTAGAGAAGAGCCCTCTGTCTGGATTGGGCCTCTATGGAGACCTGCCAAGGGCCTGTCTCCTCCAGGTTGTGCATGCTCCCCTAACCACCTACTGACAGCTACCCTGTCTGAGTTGGGGGAGGCCCAGCCCTGAGGAGTCCTCTGCTGGTTGGGAGAGGCAGTCATGTAAGCAGATCGCTGTGGCCCAGCAAGCAAGCAGCTGGACAGAGGGACATACAAGGTGGCTCGAGGGTGGAGGGAGGTGAAGAAAGCTCTGAGTAGGATCCAAGACAGGCTTCCCAGATGAGGGGACACCTGGGCTGTGCCTTGAAGGAAGAAGCAGAGAGCAGATGGGTAGTCCTCGACCAGGGCCAGCACTGGCATTGGCCAAGGCTTGGACAGCCTGGTGTTGGGTGAAGAGAAGAAAACAGGAATGGTGGGAATAGGAAAGGAAGTCTGAGGGCTGGGGCAGGCAGACCCCAGAGGACCTTGAAGTTCCAGGAAGGAGCAGGACATCCTGCCCAGAGGGACGAAGAGCCCAGGAGGTGGTAAGCAGAGGAGTGGCCTTGTGCCCAAGGCAGGGGCAACAGGGGACCCGACCAGAGCCTCTGCCAAGGCCCCATAGAGAAGAGCTGGGAACTAAGTCCTGCAGGCACTCACCAGGATGACTGAACAGAGCCACACAGAGCACCAGGAAGGTGGCCGTGAGCTCCATGGTGGACTGGGCTCAGTGGCTGCTCCTGGGAACAGAGACAGGCCTCGCTGTGATTCATATACCCTGTCCTCACCCACCCCTCTCCCAGGCTGGGGCCTCACCCACCTCATCCTCCTGAGAAATGTGTTGTTTGCTCAGCTAGTAGAGCCCCGGCCAACTTCCTCCTCAGCCTGGTGGGCCCTGGGAGACCCATGCCCTGCTACACACCCAGGGCCCAAGGACTTCCTGTTGGCAGGGCCCCTGGACCAGAGGGCTGGGCTCTTCATTGAGAGCAGGAATGTAGGCTATGCTTTGTGCGCACAAGGCCCACCCAGGATGTTGCCTTTGCAGAGAGCTCTCTGTTCTGACCCCACCTGGTCCTCCAGCACTGCTGTGGGCCCTGTTGAGGAAGGGGCAAGTCCTTCCTCCTGCTGCCAGACCATGGAAATAGCATGCAGTGGGGGTCCTCTTAGCTCTTCTGGTCCTGGAGAGGCAGAGAGGAAAGTCCAAGCCCACCCAGGTCAGACCTCATTCCTGGCCACCTCCCTGGTGAGGCCACAGCCAGCTACCAGTGAGAACACAAGGACCTGGGACAGTTTTCCAACTCTGCCATCAGTCTCCATACTAAGAGTTTCTTTAAAAGTCCTTACACATCTGTCACTACAGAATATGACAATGGAGGATTAGCAGAACATATTTAGCCCCATGACACAGGCTCATTGGTGGGGAGATCTGAGTTTTCACGGAGTGTCATAGAATACCGCCCCCCCACCCCCCACTTTGGTTACAAGAGGATTTTGACCTTTGCAGCCTGGCAGGTCTCCAGCCACTCCTGAGCTCCCACGGCAGGCACTTTGCACCCTCCGCCTGCAGACAGCACAGGATTTATTAAGTAGCTGTGACCAGTGTGTGAACATTCGTGTGGTCTTCACACAATTCTTACACTTTGTCTTGATTGTCTGGGGGTGCTTTGCATTATCATTCTCAATGTGGAACTAATTGCAATAGAATATACATTTCCAACTTGTAAAAATTCACCTTCGGGGGATTTTTCCAAAGGGTTCCTGCTCTTGAGGCAAGGACAAGACCCAACAAGAGAGTGGGATCCAGCAGGGTAGGGGCTCCTGGGTGGCTCAGTCGGTTAAGCGTCTGACTTCGGCTCAGGTCATGATCTCACAGGTTGTGGTTCAAGCCCCATGTCGGGTTCTGGGCTGACAGCTCAGAGCCTGGAGCCTGCTTCGGATTCTGTGTCTTCCTCTCTCTGTGCCCCTCCCCGACTCACACTCTGTCTCTCTCTCAAAAATAAATAAACATTAAAAAAATCAAAGAAAGAAATAAACAGGAGATGTGGTTCATCCCTGCTTGGGACTGGAAGGAAGGCTTAGCAGTCACAGGGCCACCTAACTTGTCAGATTCAGGCAGCGAAAGGACCCCAGACCCACTGGGGTCTTGGGGGTGGGTGGGGGCAATGTGGAGAGAGGGAGAAGGGCAGGGTCAGGCTCTGTTCCTTGTGAACTTGAGCCATGACTTCCAAGTGGCATCTGGTTGTGGGGAATGCAGATGGGGCTGCCCTCTTGTTGGTCAAGCCCTGCATGTGGTGCATAGCTGGCTTCACCCAGACTCCATGGCTTGTAGTCACAGTGCACCCCTCGTCCACAGAGCTTGGACAGCACAACCAAACACAATTCCAAATAAGAACCAGAACAGGGCAGGATTCTGAGTTAGTGGGTCCTCAGGGCTGACTTAATTACCGACCCATTTCACGGTTCTGGGACCGCACCCCGACAGCAGTCCTGACCTCATGAAGCAAAGGACGCAAAGTGACCCTGTCATTGATGGCAGGGGTCGGGAGGTGGCGATGCTCTCCACTCCTGGTCACCTACACCTTTAGCTGTCAGGGTGGGTTTACAGAAGAAAAGGATGGACCAGGTTTCCTGCAGGGGTGGGATCCCGAGCCAAGCACCACAGCCCCAGTGACCACAGCTCCTGCCAGCTGGTCCATGGCCCCTCACAGCTGATGGTCCTGCTCATTTGGTGGGTCCACTGTTCTTCCTCTTTTGTCCAGGTGGCTGTGCTTCAGCCAGTGCTGGTCCTCTCTGCCCCGTGGCTCTTCTCTCTCTTAGGTACGGGCCATGGAAGCGGCCCCTCAGCCCTGCAGTCTAGGCTCTGGGCTCTGACCCAGCTTCAGGCCTTTGTGGTTTGGGGCCAAAAGGACTCCGGGGTTTTATTCTTCTCCACCATTGCTCCCTTGGGGGTTCCAAAGGGATGGCCAGAGCAAGGCAAAATTCCCTGAGTTCTTGGCCAAAACCCATCTAATGGAACTGCAATCCCAACATTGGCCTCACCAGGGACAGATGGCTCTTCATTGAGCCTTATCTGACTTTTTTAAATGCACTAAATGACCAGGGCCCAACAAGAGAAGGCCGACTGTAAGAGTTGACCCAGAATTATGGAACCAGGGATCTGAACTTTTGTGACCTTCCTCCCCAGAGCCAAGCCACAGTCACTCTGTTCCCAGCTGGGCTTCCATCTTTGCATCTGGTGCCCAGGGCAAGTGCCCCCACAAATATTCATTGCATCTGAGATAAGAGGTAGCAATGAAAGTATTGCATGAAGTCACATTTAACATTTTTGTATATATTTTTTTCTGATATCAAACACAAGTGCCTTTTATTTTTGTGTAATGTTTATTTTTTTTGAGAGAGAGCACGCACACTAGTGGGGGAGGGGCAGAGAGAGATGGGGACAGAGCATCTAACGTAGTCTCTATGCTGACAGCATTCAAACTCATGAACTGTGAGATCATGACCTGAACCAAAGTCGGACGCTTAACTGTGCCACCCAGGCACCCTGAGTGCCTTGTATTTTTACTTGCTAAGTTTTGTCTACTAGTCTTGCTGATTCTTCCCATGGATGTCTTCACTGGGGTCATCTACAGGATGGGGACATTTACAGAGACACACCCATGTCAAGAACTGTGTCTTCCTGCTCCATTCAGGTGAGGGGGTCCCAGTGGCTGCCCTATGCTGGGAATTCCATCCAGGGAATCACCTCCTCCTGGGTTGTGTGTGTCCCTTTGTTTCCTTCAATTTCCCCAGAGGATCAAGGTCAACTTCAGGCTCCAGCCAGGATGGGGCTTGGGTAGTCACCAGCTGTGTGTGTGTGTGGAGGGGTGTGTGCGGGGGTAGGGGACTTGGGGCTTCAGCTGCTCTGCCTATAGGATTATCCCTGTTTCCATCCATTGCCCAGACTCCCTGTTCTGAGCCCTTTGTGGGGTGGTGTCTGCACAGACCGTGGAGTTTCCCTTCCTTGGCACTGCCAATCCCTCTACCTACCACCCCCTCACCCTGGAAATGATTGTTCTATTGTTTGTCTAATAAGGTTTAAATAATTATTATTGAGGGGCACCTGGGTGGCTTAGTCGGTTAAGCGTACACTTTGGCTCAGGTTATGATCTTACGGTCTGTGGGTTCGAGCCCATGTTGGGCTTTATGCTGACGGCTCAGAGCCTGGAGCCTGCTTCGGATTCTGTGTCTCCCTCTGTCTCTCTGCCCCTCCCCTGCTCACGCTCTCTCTCTCAAAAATGAATAAATATATTTAAAAATTAAAAAAATTATTATTGAGATGAGACTCATATAACATAAAATTAACCATTTCAAAGTGAACAATGTTGTGCCACTGTAACCTCTATCTAGTTCCAAGACATTTTTATCCCCTTGAAAGGAAACCCCATACCCACTAAGTAGCCCTTTCCCATTCCTGCTCCCTCTCTGGCTCTGGCCAAACCCTCAGTCCATGGCCTGTCTCTATGAATTTGCTTATTCTGGGTATCTCATATCTATGTAATCATACAACGTACGACATAGCATAATATTTTTAGGTTCATCCATGTTGTAGCCTGTGTGGTGCTTCGTTCCTTTTTATGGCCAGTTATTCTATTGTATGGACATACCACAATTTGCTTGCCCACTTATCCACTGATGAGAGCTGTTTCCACTTTTTGGTTATTGTGAATAGTGCTGCTGTGAGCATGTGTATGCAAGTATTTATTTGAGTACCTGTTTTCACTTCTTCTGGTAGATACCCAGGAATGGAAACCTGATTCCTATGGTTATTCTATGTTTAACCTATTGAGAAACCTCCAAAACTGTTTTCTATAGGAGCTGTACTGTTTTATGTGAGGTTTCCAATGTTTCCATTCTCACCAACGCTTGTTTTCTGGTCTTTGTTTTGCTATTATAACCATCCTAGTGTGTGTGAAATTGTACCTTAATTATGTTTTTATTTGCATTTCCCTAATGACTGATGGACATTTGCATATCTTCCTTGGAGAAGTTTCTACTCAAGTCCTTTGCCCGTTTTTAAACTGGGTTCTTTGTCTTTTTGTTGTGAGCTGTAAGAGTTCTTTATATATTCTGCATACTGGACCCTTATCAGATAAATAGTTTGCAAACATTTTCTCTAATTCTGTAAGTTGTTTTTTCACTTTCTTTTTTTGTTTGTGGTTTTTTTTTTTACTTTCTTGATAGTGTTCTTTGGTGCACAGTTTTCAATTTGTTATCAAATTTACCTATTTTTTTCTTTTCTTGCTTGTGCTTTTGTTGTCATATCTAAAAATTCATTGCCAAAGCCAAGATTTGGTCATGAAGATTTATCCTTATATTTTCTTCTAAGAGTTTTGTGTTTTTTGCTATTACATTTAGGTTATTGGTCAATTCAATTTTGAGTTACATTAAAAAAATTGTAATGTTTATTTATTTTTGAGAGTGAGAGAAACAGAATGTGAGCAGGGGAGGGGCAGAAAGAGAGACACAGAATCTGAAGCAGGCTCCAGGCTCTGAGCTGTCAGCACAGAGCCCGATGTGGGGCTTGAACCCATGAACTGTGAGATCATGACTTGAGTTGAAGTCAGACGCTTAATTGACTGAGCCACCCAGGTGCTCCTGAGTTACATTTTGTATATGGTGTGAGGTAGGGATTCATCTGCATTCTTTTGCATGTGGGTATCCCGTTCATCCATTTTTTATCATTCAGAAATTTCTTGGCTTGTTTGTCATTTTATGACCATTTTTTTTTGTCTTTGTGGGTTTACAACTTGAAACAATTATTATTAGTCTATTTTTAGTAGAAATTTGGGAGAGAGTAAAGTAAATGCATGTGCTTAATGGAAATCATAAGATTTAAATTTGCAAATGTCTCTGATGTCTTCCTACCTGCTTCATTCTCCTGGTGTCTCACTAATGGGAGCAGAACCTCATTTTTTCTGACCACTGTCAAGTCAAGCACAGAGAAAGCAAGCCCCAAGTTTTCTCAAACAAATAATGACTAAAATTGTTTTGAAATTTTCAACGATTTATTGATAAAAGACAATTCACCCTTTGGGGGAAAAATTACCAGTGTTTACAAAGTTCTATAGATGACAGAAATCCCTTGTGGGATTTGAGAGGCCTCAGGGGTCAAGCCCCTTTCTTGTTAATCTCCCTCTGTGCAAATCTAATTCTAGAAATTAATCCTACAGACATAAACAGATATGCCAACAAAAATGCCTTGTGACAACGTCCGTGACAATTACTTATAAAAGGAAGCAGGCCTGCAGTGTGCCTTTTGTGCATTCCCCAGGACTTTTGCCTTGGTGTGTGGGTGTCTTCTTCCATAAATTAAAAAAATACATGTATATATTTCATGACTATATTGATGAATCCAGGCTGGATCCATTATACATATAATTATTATTATATTATTTTTTTATTCAAAGAGAAACTAAAATGAAAACCTTCTTGTGGTCTTAAGTACATCACTGGCACTTGGCTTTGGGCCTCCTGTACGTACATGGTGGAGAAACCATCTGCCATTAGTGGAAATAACTGGAGACAACGCATTGTCACAGAAACTGTGGGCTGTCTTCATAATGTCACTGCCAAAAATAAGGAAAATATTCTTATTTGGACTGAGGTGGAGTGCTTGGGGGGGTCACCTGCCCCTCTGCACCGCCCCCGGCAGTGATGCTGCTCATGTGCCCTGGTGTTGCTTGAGCACATGTGGCCTGGTCCATGGTCACTGCGCTGTAAGGGCAGGCACCAGGGCCCAGCTCAGGGTCCAGCTCTGCTCCTGACAATCAAGGTTTCAGGGTTCTTATCAAGTCCAATTCACGGTTACTGCCAGGTTGGGGTGCAGAGGGGTAGATGATCCTCCACACACCAGGCCCAGTCCAGATGAGGGACATTTTCCTGTGTCATTTTTTTAAAAGATTTTTAAAAATGTTTATTTATTTTTGAGGGAGAGAGACAGAGAATGAGTGGAGGAGGGGCAGACAGAGAGGGAGACACAGAATCGGAAGCAGGCTCCAGGCTCTGAGCTGTCAGCACAGAGCCCAATGTGGGGCTCAAACTCATGAACCACAAGATCATGACCTGAGCCAAAGTCAGACACTTAACCAACTGACCCACGCAAGCGCCCCTCCTGCGTCATTTTGTTTAAAGTTTATTTATTTTGAGAGAGACAGAGACAGTGTGAGCAGGGGAGGGGCAAAGAGACAGGGAGAGACAGAATCCCAAGCAGGCTCTATGCTGTCAGCAGGGAGCCCGACACAGGGCAAGATCCCACAAACCATGAGATCCTGACCTGAGTGGAAAGCAAGAGTCTGACGCTTAACCAACTAAGCCACCTGGACACCCCTCCTGAGTCATTTTGGAGAGGGGCACTTTTTGTGGCATTATGGAGAGGGCCACCCTGGTCCTATTCTTTATGCTAGGAGAGCTTAGAATGGACACCTAGTTGTGTTTGCTTTGTTGGCCTCATCTGCCTCCAAGTACGCCTCATTACAGAGGCAGCTACCTGTTTCTCCGAAGTGGCTGACCAAGCACAGCCCCATGTGACTGGAGGGAATTGGCACTGGCCCAGGGCCGAGACCCCCGCAAGCCAGGACCCCATCCAGAATTCTGCACTGGAGACCCCAGAAGTGCTGGGGGTGATCAGTGTGGGACCTTGGGACTTGACCTGTGGACACCTTCCCCTGTGCTGACAGGACTAGAAAAAGTTGACTACAGGGAAAGAACAGAGAGAAACCAGAGGCTGGAGGAGGTAGGGGCATGCAATCTGTGGGCTTCCAGCAGCCTGGCTTTTCGGCGGCATTCCAGTGGTCTCCCTTCATCCCCTTCCTGGAGTTCTTTATCTTTAAAGGACCCACCCCTCCTTCCTGCATAGTGGTCAGAGTACACCTGTTCCTGGTTTCCCATGAGCCTGAACAGTGATGGTAGGTCTCCTTCCAAGGAGATTTCCAACTCCAAAGATTTCCAACTCCAAAAATACATCCCCATAGCTACCCAGCAATGTGTGTGTCATTGTGTCCCCATTTCACCACTGAGGCCAAGAGACTGGTCTCAGGCCCCTAAATCATAGTGGTCAAGGCCAGGACTTTATTGAAGCCAGACTGACCCTTCACCTCACATAGGCTTTCAGAGCCCCCTGACTACCCCCAATCCCTAGGGAACCTTTGGCAGAAGGCAGTGGTGGGGGCAGCTGAGGGTGTGTCCAGAGCCTAGGTGGCCTGCATCGCGGGGGGTGCCTTTGCATTTGGCTCCTGATCCTGCTGCAACAATTCACCACATACTTAGTGGCTGAAACAACACACATTTATTTGCTCCCAGTCTGGAGGCTGGACTGAGCCAAAGTGTGGGCTCTGTCAGGGCCAGGCTCCCTCCAGAGGCTCTGTGGGCCTCTCCCAGCTTCTGGTGGCTGCCCAGATTCCTTGGTTTATAGTCGCACCACTCCAGTCTCTGTCTCTGTGGTCATGGAGCCTCTTCCTCGTGTGTGTGTGTGTGTGTGTGTGTGTGTGAAACCTCTCTGCCTCCCTCCCTCTTTCTTTCTTTCTTTCTTTCTTTCTTTCTTTCTTCTTTCTTTCTTTCAAGTTTATTTATTTATTTTGAGAGAGACAGAGACAGTGTGAGCAGGGGAGGGGTAGAGAAAGAGGAAGAGAGAGAATCCCAAGCAGGCTCAGCACTGTCAGCGCAGAGTCCGATGTGGGGCTCGAACTCACGAAACTGCGAGATCATGACCTAAGCTGAAACCAAGAATCCGACACTTAACCGCCTGAGCCACCCAGGTGCCCCTCTCTGCCTCCCTCTTTAAGATTACATACCATTGCTTGCATTCAGGGCTCACCAGATAATCCAGTCTCCTCATCTTCATTTCAAGCTAACTAACTTTGTAACATCTGCCAATACTCTTTTTCCCCATAACATTCAAAGGCTCAGGAGATAGGACCTGGGTAGTGCTGGGGTGCATGTCCACCTTCTGCCCCTGCCAGGAGCCTTCTGCCCCTGCCAGGCCAGTGGAGGGTGTCCAGAGGGTGTCACAGCCTAGCTGGCATGAGGAGAGTGTGCAGGGTGGGCGGCGGCCATCAGCATCCACCTGGGCCTCCCTGAGCCCGCTCTGGCACACACACCTGCCTCCTGCTGGCAGAAGGCTGAGTAGACACTGAGGTGTGCCTCCTGCGAATGACATGGTCAGGCTGTCCTGGGCAATGTTTGCAGGACATCCTTTGAGCCAAAACAAACATCAGCTGGTTTGCTCCTCCTGGAATGAAGTGCTGAAGGTGGACAAGAGCTTGGGCAGCCCCAGGGGTGTGGGTCAGTTACTGAGTTCAGGGCTACAGAAGGACCAAGAAATCCACCAGACCCCAGAGCCAGGGACTGGGCAGTGAGCCGGCTGCTTCTGCCTGGGCCATGGCTCTGACTTCAGCAAACAACAGGCTGGGGCCACTGAGTGCTGTGCCCTCCATCCCTGAGCGTCCCCATATTCTCTTCCCATCCCCTTTTTGCCAGATCAGCATCTGGTCATGTTTGCTTTGCTGGCCTTGTCTGCCTCCAAGTGCAGAAACAGGTTTCCGAGTCCTGCCTGATAGCCTGGCTAAGTAAATTAAGCAACTTGGAGTGGATCATGATACCAATTCCACCTGTTGGGAGGTTGGCCACTCTGAGCAGGGGGCCCAGCCCTGCCCCCCCCCCACACTTGTGGGTGGCTGGAGCCCCCCGTTCTGGCTGGTGTCTTGATTACCATGCATCACCAGAGCTCACCAGGTTTCCAAGCCCACCTTTTGCTTTCTCTATGACAACTCACTGTGACGTGGTCCCCTTGTGGGCCACTCACATTTGGGGGCTGCTGAGGCCAGCACTGTGCAGTGTGACAGTTTGGGCTTCGGGGTGTGACTGTGAGGCTGCTCAAGCCTGAACTGCCTCTGTTTCCATCTCTGTGGCCTGTGCACACACTGCCTGGAAGCAGTGCCCTTGGTGTCCTTCCTCATTCCTCATGAGCTCTTTTCCCATGGAAGAATGGGCAAGTTCCTGAGAGGTCCCTGGATCCTGGGACCGCCCCCCATCCCAGCTGTAGCCTGGTCTCAGAGACCCCCCCAGAGGGCATGGCCTCCCTGTTTCCTTGCAGGGAGTCCTCCTGGGACGGGGCCATCACACCAGACAACAGATGATCCCCCACTCTCCTGTCCTGAGTCATCACCATGAGGGGACAGGCAGGGACGGCCAGGGCTTTTTGGGGGACCGAGAGGCAGCCAACCCAGTGGGGCCTCAGAGTGGCTTTACCAGAAGCAGGCTGGGGGCAGGGCCAGAACAGGAGGGCTGCTGGCCTCACCTGCGGGGGAGAAGGGCTGCAGTGTCCCACCCAGGAATCACACCACAAATCTATGCCATCACCCCACCTCGGGCTCCTTCCTCTTCTTCACAGCTTGGTCATCTGGGGCCCTGGGGCCCTGAGGCTCTGGGCAGTATTCCTGCTTCCATGGGGCCTTTGCTTGGGTCAATATTGATCTGGCTTCTTCAAGTACTTCCTTCTGCCTCTTCCCAGAGCCCTGCTGCAGGGAGGGTGGGGAGGTTCGGCAGCCGGCCACAGGGTTTTTGCTGTGTGGGCTTGAGGCATGAGCAAAAGTGACAGAGAAGCTGGCCTGCATGGCTTAAGCAAAGACTGAAATTACAGTTTCTAAGTAGCTGTCTTCCCCAGGCCTGCAGCCACCAGCCCTGTGAGGTTCCCTGGGATCTGCTGCTCTGAGCGGCTATGCTGACCACAGCAGCTGTGGCTGAGCCATGCCCTGGATACCTAGGCCCCATTTTCCTGTTTCAGCCCGGGCCAGAGTGAGCCTCAGCAATCAGGGAAGCATCCACCAGAGGGGCTGCTGGTGGTGGCTCCCTAAATGGAACGGTATGGGGTGAGGGCGCAGATAGTACCACACTCATGAGTCAGAAGAAATGTAGCCCTGAGAACATCAGCCATCTGTCTGAGGTCCTGGGCCAGTTGGTGGGTCTGCACGGTCTCCTGGACCCCTTCCCACAGCAGGTGCCCCTCGGAGCAGCCACCCGCCAAGTGAGGGGTAAGAGTTGGATCAGACTCCAAGGGGTGTCCCAGCCCAAACTCTGGACCAGGACCCCACCAACATGGAGAGGTACTCACTGCCATCCCAAAGTAAGGCTGGCTCGAAGCTGATTCAACAAGCTTGAGACCCAAGGGTTTAATAGCAATCCCCTCTGCTACTCCCACTCCTCAGAGGCCGTGGAGGGACCAGGATACCTGGCTGTGCCCATGGGAAGGGCAGCTGGGAAAAGGAGCTGCCTCCTTCCAGGGGGCCATGCCCAGCCGCCCCACTGCACTAGCTCTGATGGACTTGTGGCAGGGTCCAGAGCAGTGCAGAGGTGTCACCCCTGGAGCCATAGCCACTTGGCTAACTGGAGCCCGTGTCCCACAGAGGGCAGTTGAGGCCTTCAGAGATCCTGCCCCACTTTCCAAATCCCTCCGTTCTCTTTCTGCAGCCATCCGTCTTCAGGATTACCCCCACCCCAACATCTGGTTTATGGCAAACTTTGCTACCTCCAGTCCAGGGTCTAATCGTGGGGTTTCCATCTCTCCCTGCAAATGTTGGCTCCATAAGGGCCACTGTGCACTCCCCTGTGGCCTAGCCCAGCACAGGACAGACTTGATTGCTGGGTCAGTTTCTCCTGAGCTTGGGAAAAGCATATACACAGGGGGTGTCTGCTGACTTCCAGATCTCCCCAATTCCGTTTCGTGCAAGAGACGCATCTTCCCCTATTACCGTCACTTTGACCCCAATTCTTCTCAGAACAGACTTCCCACCTCCCCTGCCTGTTCTTTTCACAGAAGGCCCACCCCACCTGCAAGTCTGCTTGCTTCTAGTGCCGGCTCTCCTCGCCCTGTTGAACTTTTCCTTCTCCCTCTGGGCCTTGGCACTTTGCGAGGCCTGAGGAAGCCAGGAAGACCCCCGGGGTGTGGGTCAGGGTCTGTGTCCCATCCTGCCTTTGTCCCCCAGGCCTGCCCCGGCCCTTTGGCTCCAGGACTGAGAATGCCTTGGGTCTCAGGTGATGGGGGTACAGCAGATCTGGGAACCCACTTTTGTAGAAGATCATGTAGGAAAAGGGTTTTTTTTGCCCCTGCATATCCAATGTGGATAAAAACCCAGCTCACAGCTGAGCTCCTCTTCTGCTTCTGTGTCTCCCAGAGCTATTCTCTCTTCCTTCTCAGAGCCTAGCCTCTGGTGAAGCCTGGTGCCAGCCTCCCCCACCAAGCCCTTGCCCTGCTCCCAGAAGGCACCACTCTGCTCCTTTAGGAGCATAGGGGCACCTGGGTGGCTCAGCCAGTTAAACATGTGACTCTTGATTTCGGCTCAGGTCATGATCTCATGGTTCGTGTGTTCGAGTCCTGTGTCCAGCATGGAGCCTGCTTGGGATTCTCTCTCTCTTCCTCTCCCTCTGCCCCGCCTCTGCTCACACTCTGTCCCCCTCAAAATAAATAAATACACTTAAAAAAAAAGAGGCTAAGGGTAAGTCAGAGCACATCACCCCTTTATCAAAACTTTCCTCTGGCCTTAAAATAAGAAACCACATCTTAATTTTGGGCTCCCAGGCCCACTGGGATGGGCCCTGCTGGCCTCTCCTCCTCCCATCCCCTCGACCCTTCTTTCTTCTGACCTGAGCCTTCACTGCCAATCTTCCTCCCGTGAAGAGCTCTGCCCACATGTCACTCCTTACAGCAGGGAGTATAGCCTGTGAATTCTGTGGGGACTGGGACTCTGCCATGTCCTGTTGCCCATGATGATGTGTGGCACCCTGGGTGTGGGTCCCTTGGCCTGCAGTGGCCATGTCAGAATGGAATCATTAGCATCAAGGGACACTCCAGTGTGCCCTTGGCCTGATGCCCCCTAAAGAAGAGGAGTCGAGGCTGATAGCAGTGTGGGGCGGGGATGGAGGGGGAGGTGGAGTGAGGGACCCAAAGGCGGAACACACTGACGGGACACCCCCAACAGTTCCCTTGTGGCTGAGTTCTCATTCACACCTGGATACCTGTTGTGGGGAGTGGGGCTGGGCTGGGACCTTGGGACACTGAGTGCAGCCTGAGCATCCAACCCAGGTAGGAGCAGAGGATCCCAGGAGAATGAGCATAATCCTGTGGGGAACTGGGAGTGTGGTGGTTTCTAGCACATGTAGGTGTGCTTGGGGCTGGGCAACCAAGTAGGCGTCCTGATGGCTGACAGCTGGGTTGAGGCATCTCTCCAGGGAACAGTGGCTAAATCCACCTGTTGGGAAAATGAATAAAGGTTTACGCCATAAGATGGCCAATGGGACTAAAACAAGCTTTGGTCTCTAGCTTAGAGACCCCTCCTCCGGTTCTTCTTCCTTTGTTTGCTGTGCGTGTGAAAACCCCCACAGATATGGAAGCTGAAAACTATAAATTACCTTCCCGCTCACATTTGGGGCTCAGATCTTTGGAGAAACGTCTCCTCTGAGCCCGCTGGTGTTAAATAAATCTCTGATCCACCAAGATCTCCAAGTGTCACTTGGTTTTTCCTCCAGCATTCCAGCTTGGTTCCATAACATATTTGGTTCCCTGACTGGGAAACCCAACTGCGCTGGCCTGTTGTTGCCACCAGTTTGGGAGAATGGCTAGGTGGTGATGGAACAGGGGATCGCAAGGGAGAAGGTGTGCCCTGCCTGAATTTCGGCAGTCTCCTGCTCAGTCGCCTTAGGCCGGCCCCGCTCTGCTGTTCCCGCCGGACTGGAGGAGAATTGGCAGGTGAGGACCTGGACCCGACATCAGAACCGGTAAGGCTGGGGCCCAATCTAGTCAGGCCCACTTGCAAGAGTGGAAGAGGGATCTGATCACTCCCTGGAGACCTCAGAGGTCTCACAGGTAGGAATTCTATGGGAGGGAATGTAATAACCTCTGGTGTGTATGTGAATGTGGATGTGCAACTTGGTCTAGCTTGCCTATCTAGTTCGATTCTGTGGCTCCATGGGCAGGCACCCTTAAGGTCCCCAAAAGCCCATGGAGTCTGAGTGGGCCCATCTGAGATTCCATGGTGAATGGCACACAGTCTATGGCGGCATCAGAACAGTTTCCGATCGTAAGTCACAAAGCTGAGACTGCTATGGCTGTCACCTAAGTTCCTTTGGGACATGGCCAGATGGGCATCTGACTGGTCTCCTCATTAGAGGGGGCACCCCCCTATCCCTCTGTCTGTCTTTGCGACTCCACCTCATGGGAACATTATGGGGTTGGGACAGAGCAAAAAAGGGGTTGCTTGGAGACTATGGAATTAAGATAACCCCCAGCACGTTAAGGACCCTATGTGAGTTAGAATGGCCCACTTTTGGTGTAGGAGGGCCCTCTGAGGGAACCTTGGATATCTCAATGGTCCGCTGCATCTGGCATGTTGTCTCCGGAGACCCAGGTCACCCTGATCAATTTCCATACATCCTCCTGGCTTGAAATTGCCTGAAATCCTCTGCCTTGGGTGTGATTCATCCATAACAAGCAGAGTCAGACAAAGGTTTTAGTGGCCTTATCCGGAAACTCAAAGAAGCAACCCACCGCTCCCCTAGTGTTTGCAGGAGACCCAGGGGGAAGATCTGGGAAGACCCAGATCCTGTCTTTCTGCCACCTTATGACTCACCGGGCTCCCTACCCCCTGCCCCTAAGCTTGAAACTCCTCCCCTGTCTGTCTCTCCTCCTCCTCCACCGCTGCCACTACCACCGTGGCCCATCTCTCCTCCCCTCCTGACCCAGAAAACCCTCCCCCACAAGGACCAGTGGCCAGATTGTGCCCTCGGCCAGGTTCAGACACTCTCCAGATGCTGGTCCACATCCACCGGTACCAAGAGGCTCTCCTCCGCGGGGATCAGAGCAGGGGCTGAGAAGCCCATGAATATGCCCAGCAGCAAGGGGATTCCCCCAGGGATTATTATGAAAGGCTATGTGAAGCTTATACCATTTGCTCCAGAGGCACAAGAGAGCCACGGCAAAAGGACGGGGAAGGTCTAGCTGCCAAAAGTGGGGAGGCCCAGAACCTCCTTAGCAGTGGGTCAGTGAGCCTACTGCAAGGAGAAAGGACATTAAAAGAATAAATGTCACAACCAGGGAAAGTCCCAGAAACCCAACCAATATCAGTAGGAACCTCAAGAAGGGGACCTTACTGGTCTGGCTGAAATAGAATCAGACTGAAGGGGACACTCTTCCTCTGCCTAATAGATGTGAGGGATTCTCCCTCATTTCCCAGGTTAACAGCTATAATTGGAGCCAACTGTGGTTAGTCTACCTCGGGATGGGGACTTTAAGGAATGTTCCCAAGCAGTTGCTTAAACTCCATTTGTTTTGGGGAAATTTGCGGTCTCCTCTGGCCTGATATGGACTCCATATTTCCACTTTGGTGGAAAAAACATGGCGTCTGCTCCTCTGAGATAAGGTTTTGAATTAGGTTTTCCTTCTCTGCCTTCTACTGGCACCTTGCCTCTTCTGCCTTCCCCTCCCCCTGCTGTTTCTGCACCAACTTGGTTGTGGTGTCCATAACTGATTCCTATACCCTCCTCAGTGCCTCACCACCATTGGCTCTTCCTCCCATCCTCAAGGTCAAGGAGTAAATTGCACCCCCTTGGACATCTAGGTCTTTCTCAAATAGAATGAATTGCTAAAGCTTTGATTACTGAACGTAGCTTTGTGTTTTTAACTTCTTATTGCAGAGAAATTAAGGCTATTTGGACCTATTGGAAAACATCCTTTGTACTTAATTGGTTTGTGAATTTAACATCTAAAAAAATTCTGGTGTAAACACCTCTCAGTTGGTTACTAAGTCCTCAACTGAAGACTAGGGTTTCCTAAGAGTTAAAGTTAAGCTTTAGAGTTAAAATTCTGCTAAGTGTATTTAAAACTGATGGAAATAAGGAAAGCAACCCTGTATGTAGGAAAGTAAGAGGTGTGTAAAAAAGATATAAGGTATGGAAATAACATTTTTGTTGAGGGTAGAAGAAAGTAATTTTGTCCTAAATGAGACTGGTTATTTGGAGAGAAATGGCTTTGGTACAAAGTTTGGAGGCAAAGGAAAGTTGTATAAGGTTCATGAAGGGAAATCTTTGGAAAAGAATTTTATGTGTGCTCAGAGGGACTAAGGTTGAGATGAATGGAATTTTAAAAGTACACTGGTATAAGGTTGAATTCTGCTTTTCTCTCTGCTCAAAGACAAAGTTTTCTTGGACTGTTGATCTGCTCTTGATAAAACAATTCAAACAAGGTTTGTCTTCTGGGAAAATCAAAGTTTTAGGTTTCATCTATCAGCTCTTTGATTACTTGGTTAAAACTTCTCAATGTTAAAGGAGCTAGGTTTTGGTAACTATATAATGCTATATATTCACCTTTAAGATCTTTTATTGCCACCTTGGTTGAATAAATAAAGTTTTAAGATTTGTAATGATCTATAATCCTATTTAGGATGTACTTATAACTTCCTAAGGTTTTAACAAACTTCCCAGGATTTAAATGGTAAATGAAGTCTTTTTGACCAATTAGGCCCTTTTATTTGGGATGCTAAGTTACTTGGAAAAGCACTATCGTACAATGGTAAACCTTAGGTTGTATTGCACAGGTAAATTCCGTAACTGCCCAAATATATATGCAATTCCTAAAGTTTTAATGTTTTGATATAAGGTCATCACTTAATATTCTGATTACTTGAAGTGTTATGTGTCACAGAAATAACCGATTTTCTTTGTCAATTGCATCATAATGAACTCTCATCAGATCTTTAACAATGTCTATTTCTGAGATTTTTGTCATTTATAATTGTTTTTATTCTCTCACAAAACATGTTTCTTCTTCAAGGAGATTTATAAAAAGGACTTTGGGGACAAATACAGGTATTTGACATCTTTAAGATTAATACTAAAATGGGTAGGAATTTCCAGAACTAAAAAGTTGCATTCAAATTGAACAAGAATTAGGAACATGGGATTAAATGAACTGTGGAAGATTATAGTTTGTGATTCTGGTTGAAAATATTGCTGGTTCTCTAATGTTTGCTCTTCCAGATTAAGGAAACTTTCTCTTAAGATATCTATGATATACAGAAATGTCATAAAGTATTCATGTGTAAACTGAAGCATTTACCTTTTCTCTCTACGTAACTTACCTGAAATTCAAAAACCCTCAGTGAGTATTCTTTCTTTCATGGCAATTACAATTGTTTGTATAAGTTCAATAAGAATCTGTTCATCTTGTAACGGGTCACCATTGGAAATACTGGTTATTTTACCAAGGCTTTGAGTGGCTGGAATGTCATATTTGAGAGTGACATTCATAGACTCAGATATGACCAGACAGCTTTAAGGAACTAAGTTTGGCTTTGTAAAATATGGAGCCATAAAGCCCCTTGGAAATGTTGGCCTGATACCTTGCTTACAGAGTTCCCAGAAGCCTTACCAGGTGAGTGAAGAAGGTCACTTCCTGGCAGGTGCAGGAACCTCAGGATATCTTGGGGACCTCATGAAGAGGAATTTGCCCAATTCTGCAGGTATGCAGGCCTGTCTGATGGCAAGTATTTAGCTTGGCTTCTGGCCTGGAGAGGCTACTAAAAGTTCAACCCAGAGATTCCTTATAAAAGGTTCCAGCAAAGCAAACTTTAAAAGATCCTCATGATTAATCGCTATTCTTGCTGAGCTTATGTAAATAATTAGGCCAGATTTGTTAAGACTGGATTTGTTCTACAAATGCATTGGTCTCAATGTGGCTATCTCTGGAAAGGGGGGTTTTAGAGAGAAAAACTATATTTCAACAGTGCACCGTTATGGATGTTAAATTCTATTCTGATTGTCTTTAAATGTTTGTTGTTTGCCTAAACTAGATAACTTGAGGTAAACTCCAGAAAAATTGTCACAGTATTTCATGTATAGACAATCTTTGTGCTTGTTATTCTATGGGGATAATAATAAGACTCCATGGGCATAAGATTATTTAAACAACTGGAAAACAGGATGGATCTCTAAATATGCAAACCATATCTTCCCTAAATCTGATCTGACAGTTACCAGAAACCCGCCCCTTTTGAAGACTTGGAGGTAGACTTTACAGATATACAACCAAATAGAGGATTTAGTTTCAGGTATCACCCCATGGGTCCATCGCTCCAGAGCTGAGAAGGCCAACTCAGATGAACCCTCAACCTGGTGAAGTGATCCAGATCCAGTCAACCCGCTTAAACTGACCCTCAAAAAGACACTGCCCCTGAGATCTCCAGCCCTGCTCCAGCCACACCCTGGAAGCTGGCTGGCCTGCTCACGGCAGAAGCTTGAGGAATCAACGTGTGGACCAAGCCCAGGGGTTCAGATGCAACTCTGCCAGCCCTTGCCCCTTACTGGTGTCATCACCCTGATCTTGCTTATTGCTGTCAGGCTAATAGAGACTGACATGCCTTCATGTTGACTGCCATCAACAAACTGGACATGGACTGGATGGCAGACTCCCTGGGAACCTGACAAAGCCAAATAAACTCCCTGGCAGCAGTGTCCCTCCAAAATAGGCCAGCTCTCTACCTCCTCACTTCAGAAAAAGGAGGGACTTGTATCTTTCTGGGGGAGGAATGTTGCTATTTTGTAAAACAATCAGGAATAGTCAGGACTAAGTTTAAGGACCTCAAGGAAAGAATTCAACGTAGACAATGGGAAAGTATCGGTCAATGGAGAGGATGGGATCTCACACACTGGGCATCCTGGCTCCCTGCCCTGGCAGGGCCCCTGCTTTCCATAATTTTACTTGTGACCATCGGTCCCTCTATACTAACTACCCTGGTACGTTTTATTGAAAACACTGTTGTTTGTCAAACTGCAGCATGTATCTTAGCCCTCTGAGGGTACCAACTCCTAGAGCTAAAAAGTGATGTCTAATAAAGATTTTAAAAAAGGCATCAAAGGGGGGAATGTTGGGGAAAATGAATAAAGTTTTACACCATAAGATGGCCAATGGGACTAAAACAAGCTCTGGTCTCTAGCTTAGAGACTCCTCTTCTGGGTTCTTCTTGCCCTGTTTGCCACGCGGGTGAAAACCTGACACAGATATGGAAGTTGACAAATATAAATTACCCTTCCCCCCTTCATTCGGAGCTCAGATCTTTGGAGAAACGGTCTCCTCCGAGCCTGCCGGTGTTAAATAAATCTCCGATCCAAGATTTCCGAGTGTTGCTTGGTTTTTCTGCCAGCGTTCCAGTCTGGTTCCGTAACACAACCAATTACATTATAAAGTTAAAATATCCAAACCCAATGGGGAAGGGGACAGTGTGGGTCTCTTCTGTAGTCACATTCAGATTAGATTTATTATAGAAGCAAAAACCACAACAAGCCCATCATTACCAACTGCCTTTGTGGTGAGGGGATCTTCCCACCAGAGTTGAAAATGAGGCCAGGACAGTGGGCATCACAGCCCAAGGAGGGGATTAGGGAACCAGAAGTCTCCCCAGCATGGGAGAGGCCTGGACAAGCAGGCATAGGACCTGGCCACAGGATAGCCTCCTCACCTTTGCTGGGCTCCTTCCTATCTGCTCCCCTGGGTGAGGTGTCCCCTGCCTGTCCCCCACATACCTGGCCCTAGCCCAAAACCAGGTTTAGGGGTCATCGCTTGCTCTCCTTCCTGAACCCCTGAGGCTACTGCTGGGCCACATTCATATGGCCAGCGTTACACCTCAATCCACAGATACCTCTACGCCAGCTGCTCACCCGGGAAGGGAAATCACACAAACATGGCAGGGGAGGGCTGTGGAGGGCCCTGCCACACATCCCTGGCTGGAGCACATCTATCTGGGGGTGATTGAAGCTGGAGTCTCAGCTCAGACCTTCTTGATCTCGGAGTCCAGATACACACTTACACCAGGGAGGTGACCTAAGTGTGCACTGCACCCCTCTGGGCCTGCCCCACTGTGTGTGATGGGGGTGGTCAAAGGCACCTGCTAGGCCCAGTGAAACTAGGGGACTTGTGGCAGCCTGGGTCGTCCTGAAGCAGCGTTTGGCCGTAGTAGTCGGGGACAGAGAGTTGTGTCACTTTACCCATAAAGCAGATATTACCACGTGTTTATAGGACGCCAGGCTGGGTGCTTCCTGGATTGGGGAGAGCAGCCAGGCTTCCTGGTGGTTCCCAAGCGCCCTCTGCTGGTGGCTTTGGGGAACTGCACAGCTGGGGAGGGGACGGGGCACAGCTGTCTCTGGTGCCTGTTCCTCTGGGTAGCCTGTCCTGTGGTCTCATGGGGCTGACTCCATGAGAAGAAGGCTGGAGTCACATCTTCATAGACAGCTGGGACTTAGCTGAGAACCAATTCATTGTAACTCAAAGACTGGCATCAAATTTATTATTATCTTTTGTTAAATACTTTAGATCTTTTCAGGACACATGGTCTATAAGGGCATGGTAGGTTGTCTTCCCAGTTTTGCTTGTACAGTTATGTGACAGGAGGAGAGGTGACATAATCAGGTGATATGCACGTAGGGAGGGTACTGGGGGGCTGCCCCTGCACCTGCATCGTGCGCCTTGCCCCTCTGAGAATGGCCTCTGGACTTCCACCAGGTAAACCTGGGACTTACATCTCCCAGTCAGGTGACAGCTTAGGAGGAGGGCCGTTGGGGACAGTGAGGATTACAGTCATACGTGCATTCGATATATTTTAAAAGAACAATACACAATGGGCAGTGGGGGAGGTGTTCTGCCGGGCAAGCCCCTGCTCGCTGCACGGCCGCCTGTCCTGCAAGCGTCTCGTGGGGTGGGGTGGGATGTCAATCTCCATGGTGCTAATTGGAGAAGGGTCTCTCTCCTGCCGGAGGTAGGGGTGACTGGGCAGTGGGTGCTGGAATGGGGAGCGGGGGCCCGGGCAGAGCAGCTCCAGCCTCCAGAGGGTCCTGGTCACTTCCCTGTGAAGGCTTGACCTGCCTGAGCACCGACATCGGGCACACACCAGGGGAAGAACACAGGATTGTCCCCGGGGCCACAAGAAAGTCTGTTGATAGCCTCCCGGCATAGCACAATGCTGCTGGGTCCTCTGGGCCAGCACCAAAGACCTTCCTCAGTGGGTCCCACGGTGTTGGCTTCTCATAAGGCCGTTCACAGCTTGGAAGGTGCCTTGGGTGGCAGATGGAGGATCCAGAGGGAAGAACCAGGCATTTCTCAAGCTGGACAGCTCTGGACTATCACCTGGTTCTTCCACTTTTGGGCCAGGCAGGTGGGGCTGGAGCCCTCCTCCAGCAAAAGGTGGCCATGGTGGCCTGTGCTATGTTGGTGTGGCACCTGACTAGGGGTCAGAGACAAGAGTCGTCTAGATTCAGAAAGACCTTCCCTGGGCTCCCCTGGGACTAAAGATTTGAAAAGTAAATTCTTCACAGCAGCGCAAATAGTCTGAAGTTCTAACAAAAAAAGTTCTGTTGGGTAGTTCTCAACACCCAGGGGAAGGTACCCTGTGACCCTGACACTTGGTGCTGCAGAGACCCCTGTCCCTGGAAGGGCGAGCTGTTCAGCCAGCTCAGGAGAGGACACCCCACCCCCCAATTCCTCATTTGTTGTTTGAGATGGAAGTACAAAGCTCTGTCTTCAGCCTTGGAGAGGCAAGAAAGCCATTCTCATGGGACTAGGTGCAGGGGACGGTGGGGCGGGACCTGGGAGACCACAGTACAAGTCTGGCTCCACCTCTGTCCCTGTGACTCTCAGACCTACGGAGTCCTTGTCAGAAATTGGGGACCATGCCACCACCCAGCATGGTGGGCAGGGCAATCAGGGCTGGCCCCATGGGTGTTGGGCTACATGGAATCTGAGTCTGAAGGGAAGAAGGCCCCGGGAGATCCAAAGGGTGGCCTAGGGCAGGTGTGGTGATGGAGTTTGGGGAGCCTTGGAGCCTGGGTTTTATTCTTCCTAACCAGGGAGGAGGAAATGCCTCCTGGCCCAAGCTGAAGGAGAGGAGTTCCCAGCCTGGGCCCCCTACCCTTTGCTCGCCATCCAGACATGTCCCTCCACCTGTGCCAAGGGTCAGAGCCCAGGGTCTTGGGGCCTTGCCTGGGGGCCGCCCTCAGTAACAGTCGTCTGCAAAGAAGCGTGCACGGGCAGACGGTGGGCAGTCCCCCACATCGTGTGGACCCACCAGCTCCCCATACTCGCTGTTGTAGAACACCTGGCCTCCCCGCGCCCCGCGGTCCGGCCTCCGCCGCCGCCCTTGGGTGTCAGGGTGCGCCCTGGTCGCGTCCACATTCCGGCCAGGTCCTTTACAGCTGCTGAGACAGGGAAGGTGATGGTCAGTAAGACAAGAAGACAAGAGGGACAGGACCCTAGTAGGGGGTCTGGTTGGAATCACCAGAGACATGACCAGAGCATCAAGCAAGTCCAGAGCCATCAGGAACACAGGCTTGACGCACACAGCAAAGCAGGCTGATGTGAGTGTTGGCAAACACTGGAGCTTTCTCTGTCCCAAGCCTGGGTGTGGGATGATGGAGAATGCCTGCTCCATGCCTCCAGACCTATTTCTCTCCCAGACCTGCCCATCTCTGTGAACGCACCAATGCTGACTCAGTGGTTCAAGCCCCTGGGTGACATCCTTTCCTGAGCCCCTCACATCCAATCCACCCAGACGCCTGTACGTTTTAACTGCAGAATACATCCATGCCCCTCTCTGCATGCCCTGTCCTGCTCCAGAGTCAGTGGCCACCTCAGATGCTCTACACTAACCTGGCACACCTCTCCTCTCCCAACACTGCCTCCCTAGGGCCTTGTCTTCAGGGATCCTTCCAGCTGGAGAATGTCCTTCTCCTGACAGACCCTCCAATGGCGTTTTGTCACTCTCGGGATGAACACCAAGCTCCTCTCTCCCTGGCCTGGGAGGCCTTGAAGGTGCCAGCCCCAACCCCTGCGTCCTCACTGATGGTCAGATGACACTCCCCACTAAGCTCTCACTTTCTTTGAGAGTTTGCAAATGTTGCTTCATTGCTTCTGATTTTAATTTTGCTTTGCATGGTGCTAAGCCTGATGCCAGCCTGACTTTTTTTTCCTTCATAAATGACTCTGCCTGGGGCACCTGGGTGGCTCAGTCAGTTGAGTGGCTGACTTCATGATCTCAAGGTTCATGAGTTTGAGCCCCACATCGGGCTCGCTGCTGTCAGCACAGATCCTCTGTCCTCCTCTCTCTGCCCCTCCCGGCTTGCATTCTCCGAAAAATAAATAAATATTAAAAATAAATAAATAAATGACTCAGCCTTTTTGCCTGAATTTCCAGAATGTTTACCTTGAAAGTCTAACAGTTCAACTAAGCTTTGCGTCCAAGCCTACTGTTCTGGGTCAGTTTTCCTAGTCCATCTTTGGAGATGTAGATTTAGTTATTCTTTTCTAAGAGGGTTATCTTGAATTCTAAGTTTATTTTGTTAAATTTTTTTTAACGTTTATTTATTTTTGAGACAGAGAGACACAGAGCATGAACGGGGGAGGGTCAGAGAGAGAGGGAGACACAGAATCTGAAACAGGTTCCAGGCTCTGAGCTGTCAGCACAAAGCCCGACGCGGGGCTCGAACTCACGGACCGCGAGATCATGACCTGAGCCGAAGTTGGACGCTTAACCGACTGAGCCATGCAGGCGCCCCTTGAATTCCAAGTTTAAAATACTAGGTCTGTTTTACTGTCAGCATAGGCTTCTTCGGAGACTCCAATTTTACATAGATTGGATCTTTTCTACTCAACTACTACACCACCAACTTTCTTTCTCATCTTTTTTACCTCTTTGTTTTGGTTTTATTTTCTTTTGTCTTTTCATGTCCATCTTCGGCGTCTTTCTCTGCAAGGAAGAATTGATCATATCTACTGATCCTTGGGCACCCCCTCTCCAGTCTTCATTTTTGAGGGGATTTCTCTTTTATTTCAATTTCTTTCCTGAAATGTAGTCAACCACCATTTAATACTGTCACACTACCCATTTCCATCTGAGTGAGTTTCTGATTCCTGGTGTGGCTCCTTTGTTTAATTATGTATTGAATACACTGGAGTATGTATCAGCTTTTCCTTGCTTCTTTTTTTTTCTTTTTTTTTTTTTTTTTGAGTATTTACATCTACATTCTAATTGTTTTATTCTTGTAATAATTTTGTATGGATAGTGATTATTTTTTTCTGTTCATGATTATTCATGCTGGGATTTCCTCAGCTAGAAGTATCTGGTTATCCTATGGAAGGGGCTTGGGATATGGGTGGCTTCTGATGTTGCTTAATTTAAGAGTGCTGCACTAGACCTGTGTCTGTGGTGTCACATTGAATTCCTTCAACTGCATCCTCTGCAAAGGCTCCATTCTTGTCCTGCATTGTATTGTCACCTGGAACCAACCAGTCACTTTGCTGGGAGTCCTGGGCCCCCTTGTGGTTGCTGCCACACAGCCATGCTGACCTACCACAAGCCCAGGGCTTCCATATCTTCCTCTTGCCTACACACTTGGATGAAATGCCACACTTCAGGGGGTGGATCTGTCATCCTAAGTGGCCCCTCTAAGGGCCGGGTGAGTGACCTGGAAGTGAGGACCCTATGTGGTGTGATTGGTGGTTCACAGGAGACAGGAAAGGACCGGACAGATAAGCTCCCTCCTTCTCCCTGCACAGAGCCCTTCAAGGTGCATTCTATCTTTGCACCTGTTTGGAGAATGTTCCATATACCAAGTGAATGCACCCACCAGGTGACCTGCTGTACCTCTCGGTGGCTGGTCATGCTGTGCTTCCCAGGGAACCCCGTGAGAAGAATAGTGCTGTCACTTCTATTGTGAGGTGCAGTTCTGTAATAAATGGTTTCCTTGGGTGTGTATCTGTCTTCTGGATTCTTGCTTCTGGAGGACTCTTATCTTCTGCAACTTTCTTCCTCCTTCACTACGAAACACTCCCTTTCACAAGAAGCTCCTTCCCAAGACGGCTGCTCCTGGTGCTTCAGACTTGCCCTGGAGCCCTGCTCTCCTCCACCAGACCTCTGGCTCCTCCATTATCTCCCCAGTTTGTTTGTCTGGAGGACCTTATCACACTCCTCTCTCATGGGACAGTCCCTATTTACTCTCCCTCCACCAAGACTCAGGTTTGGCTCTGCTGGCCCTAGTGCTGAGTTCCCTACTCACAGGTAAACTTGAGTCTGTTTCTCTTGGTTACATCACAGGTATGGGCTCTGAGTGGCCTTATTTTGGGTGTTGTTTTTACGAAGATATGTGGAGATTAGAATTTAACAATCACCCTATGACTCACCCTCTTACTGAATTATCTTTTTTTGAGATAGAAAATACTGTTTGGTAAAGGGACATTAGCCAAAAACTATTTACAACAATGCAATTAGCATTAATTTTCCGAAACTAGGTTACCAATAGATATCACCTGATGGAATCAAGAAAAACAAAAAAAGAGGCCAAGATGCATGGTATAGATGCAAGTAGTCATGGCTGGGTGTGTGATCCCACAACCACCAGCATTCAGAGTGCTGCAAACACACCCTTTGCAGGCTGCTGGGAAAATATCTAATAGTTGGTTGAGTTGTAGATGTCATAAATACACCTACCAGAAAGGTGAACAATAGCATCAACTACCCTAACGTGATACAAATAAATACTTGTGGTTTAGTGTAAAATATTCAGTGACAACCTCATTTAGTGATTAAAAAACAGCAGAGACAGAAGCCATGGTTTGTTCTGGAAAATTGTGTCAGATGACCTAAAAAGGGACTCCTGAGACAGACACAGACATCAAAGGTAGAAGTGAGTGGTCTGAAGAAAGTGGAAAAGGGCAATGTCTTACAGTATTGTAGTTCCTGTCATCTATTCATCCATTCATTCATTTGTTCATTCGTTCATTTCAATGTGGGGTTTGAACTTGCGACCCCAAGATCAAGAGTTGCACGCTCCAAAAAATGAACTATTGGGACCTCATTAAAATAAAAAGCTTTTGCACAGCGAAGGAAACAATCAGCAAAATGAAAAGGCAACCAACGGAATGGGAGAAGATATTTGCAACGACATATCAGATAAAGGGTTAGTATCCAAAATCTATAAAGAACTTATCAAACTCAACACCCAAAAAACAAATAATCCAGTGAAGAGATGGGCAAAAGACATGAACAGACACTTCTCCAAAGAAGACACATGAAAAAAGGCTCCACATCACTCATCATCAGGGAAATACAAATCAAAACCACAATGAGATACCACCTTACACTTGTCAGAATGGTTAACATTAACAACTTAGGCAACAACAGATGTTGACGAGGATGTGGAGAGACAGGATCTCTTTTGCACTGCTGGTAGGAATGCAAACTGGTGCAGCCACTATGGAAAACAGTATGGAGGTTCCTCAAAAAACTAAAAATAGAACTACCCTACGACCCAGCAATAGCACTACTAGGTATTTATCCAAAGGGTATGCTGTTTCGAAGGGGCACATGCACCCCAATGTTTCTAGCAGCACTATCAACAATAGCCGAAGTATGGAAAGAGCCCAAATGTTCATCGATGGATGAATGGATAAAGAAGATGTGGTATACATATACAATGGAATATTAGTTGGCAATCAAAAAGAATGAAATCTTGCCATTTGCAACTACATGGATGGAACTGGAGGGTATTATGCTAAGTGAAATTAGTCAGAGAAAGACAAATATCATATGACCTCACTCATATGAGGACTTTAAGATACGAAACTGATGAACACAGGGGAAGGGAAGCAAAAATAATATAAAAACAAGGAGGGGGACAAAACATAAGAGACTTATAAATATGGAGAACAACCAGAGGGTTACTGGAAGGGTTGTGGGAGGGGGAATGGGCTGAATGAGTAAGGGGCATTAAGGAATCTACTCCTGAAATCACTGTTGCACTGTATGCTCACTAACTTGGATGCAAATTAAAAAAAAAAAAAGAGTTGCACGCTCCACCAACTGAGCCAGGTAGGCACCCCCAAGTCCTGTCATTTAAACAGCTATGTACAGGGCACCTGGGTGGCTCAGTTGGTTAAGCATCTGACTCTTGGTTTCAGTTCAGGTCATAATCTCTCGATTTCATGAATTGGATCCCTGAGTCAGGCTCTGGGCTGGCATCGTGGAGCCTGCTTGGGATTCTCTCTCTCTCCCCCCTCTCTCTGTCCCTCCCCTAGTTGCGCTGCCTCTGTCTCTCTCAAAATAAATAAATGAACTTAAATAAACCCAGTTATGTACAAGTCAACTAGGAGAATGAATAGGTAGACATGTAACTATTTCATCTATACTCTTAAAAGATTAAACATTCAAGTTTTTTGAGGGGGGGTGGGTAGGGTGCTATCACCTTGGACAAAGAGAGGTCATCTATCTGGGTCACTTTCTGTGCAGGCACACAAGGATTTCTCTGTAAAGGTATTCTTATCAAACTAGGACAGCAGCCAGCTCCAAGTCACATGATCTGTCTGTCTCCTGCTGCCACTGAGCTTAAATACTGGGGTCCTGGGATGGTGGTGGAGTCCCCTGGCTACGGGTGCGTATGTACAGTGGGCATGGTGGCTCATACTCGATTCAGCAAGAGCATCCGTCATATGGAAGGAAGGTGTAGGGGACCAGCACCAGGTATGCTGAGCCAGGATGGTGATGGGGGTGGGGGCTATTTTGGGAGGACTGGTGGCCAAAGGCCTTGAGTTCCAGAGTAGTTTGCTTTGAACACACAAAAAGGCAATAGGCAACCATGAAAGGTTTCAGGTAAGACAGTGATGGGCATACCCAGGCCCAGCTTCCCTTCCTGGCCCTTTGCAGGGAAAGAGGTTCCAGAAGCCCTACCTGAGCCCGCTTTCTTGTCTGTACCTGCTCTCCAGCTGCTCAAACTCCTCGGAGGCTAGCACCATCCCACTGTCCGTTTGGTTATCCTGTGTGCAGAGAACAAGCCGAGGCTGTAGGCCCCCCTGAAGCCCATCTGCAGGCAGCTGCCCCCCGGCCAGAACAGCGTGGCACAGACCTGCACTGCTGCAGACCTAACACCTGTCCTGTGACAAGTGAGCAGAAAACAGGTGTCCGCCCCTCACTGGAGCATGCGGGGGAGGGTCACATGTCCCTGCCATGGAGGGAGAAACTGAGGCCCAGAGGGGCTGTGCTTGGCCGGCACTCGGGAGTTGGCAAAGCCGGGATACTGCATGCTGGGGGCTCCTACAGAGTGGCCATGCAAGCGCTCAGGGTGCAGGGAGAGCAGGAACACAAGAAGAAACCGGGAGAACATTGAAAGAATCTGGCAGCTCGTAGTGGATAAAAATGGTCTTCACGGAGACACATCCCAGATTTGGCGGGGTTCTGTCACCCTTAGATGGGGCGTGACTTTCGTTTTGAATTGCATGGAGGGGAATAGCACTCTCGTCAGAGCTGGGGCCCCTCCAACATCTTCACCTGGCCCCAGGCGACATGAGCACTCACTGACCAGGCCCATCCGGAGCGAGGCTGGAATGGGAAGGTTCCTGGCTATGTGTCTTGGAAATAGGCTAAGAGGGTGAGTTTGTGCTTTTACAAAGTGGACACGCGGGCTCCGGCTTAGTGGCATGGTGGGTCCACTCTGCTTGACTGAATCCGAGGACACAGCTATGTCCTGTGCCCTGTTCCCAGGCCTCCTTCTCTGGGGACACCATCCCCTTCTCTCTGGCCACATGGCTGGGGGGCCACCAAAGGGAAGCCCTGACTCAGGCTAATCCAATAATAACCATCTGGGAGGAGAAGCTGTCTTTCCACTGGGTTTCTATGCTGTGCGGAAGGAGACCCTGTGTGAGTGATGAGGGCACAGTGGGTAGCGGCTGAGGGATGGTGGCATCGCAGAGGCACACAGACCCCAACATGCCTGAGGTGCAATAGAGGACTTGACATTTCAAGGGACAGTCGGCACCCTTTCCTCAGCGACTTTCCCCTGCCAGCCTCAGGAGTTCCCGGCACCTTCTCCCAGCAGAGACCAGCCACCCTGATCTGGGGTGCCCGGGCCCACTGGCCCCACTTACCACGGAGGCCTTGTAGGTTGTTGGGGTCATGGGAAATTCTTCGAATGTTTTCATCCTGGAGGAGCCCTGGGTCTGAGTCCCTCTGGCTAGGCACCCAGGAAAGGACACACAGTTGTAGTATCTGTGGGGAGAAAGCAGGGAGTGCTGAAGAAATGTGCCCCAGAAAGCTCTCTCCACCTCTCCATCTGCCCCATGTCTCCCCAGGAGGACCCAGTTCTGGGATGAGAGTATGGGCCCTGGGTGCGGTGCTGGGCTGGGTCTCCCTCGGGTGCCCCCTGCAGCCATCTGCCACGCGGCCCCTCTCCCCATGCTGAGCGGTGTCTCCTCTCCTGTGTGTGCAGGAGGAGAGAACCTCCTGAGGCCACTGCTGGGAAGGGCATAGGATGTGAGTGCAGAGCGCCCAGCCCCGGGGGGCAGAGGCGGGTGGTTGGCATGGAGCTGGCGAGAGATGTAGAGAGGCCTTCACCCCAGAACGGGCCTCTCTGTGCAAGGCAAGCAGTCTGGTGCAGCAAGCTGCCACCTGGCCTGTGTGTGTGGGTGTGTGTACACATGTGTGCCCATGTGCATGTCCGTGTGTGCGTGGGGATGACTGGTGGAAGGAGCCTCGTGGGCACCAGCTGGCTGTTCCTGTCTCCCAGGCCTGACCCTGCTCTATGCTGGGGCGCAGGGGGTGGTGGGTTTCAGAGAAACATAAAAAGCCTTCCTGGAGTATAAACAGCCATTGGCAAGAGACATCTGATGCAGAACTCTGGGAACTTAGGCTACCGTCTGAATCCTGAATACAGATTAGTGACAGGCCTACTCTGCTCCCAGGACCCCAAATTTCAGACTAAGGGGAAGTGCCTTTAGGGGCTATGAATGCCAGAAGCAGAGGAGGCTGGAGGGTAGAGAGAAGGACTGAAGGGGTGCAGAGAAAAGCAAAGTGGCAGTCTATATGCCCTTGGAGGGGCCCCAAAGCTAACCAGGCCCTCCAGGGAGCCACAGCCCCCAGTACTGTCTTTTAAAATCACTGTGCTCTTGGGGCGCCTGGGTGGCTCAGTTGGTTAAGCATCCAGCTCTTGATTTTGGCTCAGGTCATGATCTCACAGGTCGTGGGATCAAGCCCCGCATTGGGTTCCAGGCTGACGGTGCAGAGCCTGCTTGGGATTCTGTCTCCCTCTCTCCTCTGCCCCTCCTCTTTTCGCTCTTTCTCTCTCAAAATAAACAAGCAAACATTAAAAAAAATTATAAAAATAAAATCACTGTGCTCTCTGAGTTGGTCTCTCAAGTCCTTGTAGTTTGCTTTTTCTTGATGACTAATGAGAATAAAATATACCATGTCGGAACTGCTTTCTCCCTGCCCAGGGGATCCCTGGACCTGAGGCAGTGTGGCTGACCTGGCTGCCAGGCTGTGCCGGTGCAGGCTTGGCGGGCTGTCCTCGGTGTCGGCCTCGGCGATGTGCAGGGCTGTGGTGGACGCCTGCAAGAAACTGCCTTCCTCCAAGCTCTGAGAGCTGCAGGGAGCCATGCAGTCCTCCTCCTCCTGGTGGGAATGGCAGAGCCCACCAGGGTCAGACATCACTGTGTCCCCTCAGCCCCCACCCTTGCGCTCAGGACTGCTGGGGCTCCTGACCGGTGAAGTTCTGTGCAGCAAGGTGCTCTGAGGTTTAAGTGAGCCTGCCTAGCGAATTCTCCCAACAGCCTTCCCAGGTGCCCCACTTATAAGGAGGAAGACACAGCACGGGCAATCTCAACCCAGGGTCCCCTCCTTTGGGGCACAGTTGGTACTGTGGGCACAGCCCTTTCTCACGCCTCTGGACCCCAGAGCACTAGGGTGGGCTTGAGCTGGCTTTGCTCTCTGCACCCCCAGGCACATTATGGGAGGGAGACAGAAGTGAAATGTGGGTGCAGGGGGCAGGGCTTGCATACCCCCTGAAGGCCAGTCGAGGGCTCCGCATGGCCAAAGACGGGCTCTGACCATCTGCCCGATGGTCCTGGGGTTGGGGGTCAGAGGTTGCTACAGCAGGACAGGGTGGACAGAGAAGACTTACCTGTTGGCCCCTGCCCTGGAGCAGGTCCCCCAGGATCTCCACCAGCTCCGAGAACGCAGGCCTCTCTTTGGGGTCTCCTGACCAGCAGCTCAGCATGACGCCACGTCTGTGGGTAAAGCTGGCTGCTGGCCTATGGTCTGAGTGCACCCACACCATCCACCAGCAGACTGCCCAGCTCCCCTAACCTTGGCCCCTCACACCCTCACTGCCTACCCTGTCTTTTCTGCCTGGGGCGGGTGGGGGAGAGCTGTCCAGGGGCCAGTGGATGGATCAGGAGTAGAGCAATGAACTCCATCTGCAGGCCTCTACCCCAGCCTCAGGCCTGCGCCACCTCCCCAGTTCTGCTCCTTTTGCATGCAACACCCCCAACCCCACCAACCCCCCAACACCTGCAGAGTCAGTGGGGAAACTCACATGGCGGGAGTGGCCAGCTCTGGGGCTCTCATCCGTGTGCCCTCTTTTAGCCGCTGACAGAACTCCTCATTGATCTGCACCCCAGGGTAGGGGGAGGCCCCTGATGGCAGGAACAGGGTGAGGCAGGGGGTGGGTGGGGAGCAGGCAGCCGGTGCTCAGTCCAGCCCCCTCAGATTGGCTTTGTCCTGGCCCTTTATGGCAGAGGGCTCATCCTGCTGCTTCCAGGCCTGGGGTGGGGGTGGGGGCTGGCCAGCACTCCTGTCCTCCTATTATAGTTCTTCATTAGGTTAAAAAAGAATGATGGATGAAAACACGGTTGCGGGGATCCCCAGGGTCAGGAAGCCACACTGAGCCAATTAAGCCAGGTTTGGCACAGTGACCCCTCTTCAGAGACACCCTCCCCAGGCATCCAATGCAATCCCTTCCTAAATCCTGTGGCTTTGCCTGCATGCAGTACCTCGCCTCTCCTGACCACAGAAAAGATGGCCCTAAAGAGCCTCTTGGCCTCCCTCTGCCCCTGAGGGCAAGCCACACAACAGCAGGGCGATCCTTTTTATTTTTTTATTTTTTTAATGTTTATTTATTTTTGAGAGAGAGAGAGAGAGAGCGAGAGACCGAGTGCAAGTGGGGGAGGGGCAAAGGAGAGGGAGACACAGAATCCAAAGCAGGCTCCAGGCTCCAAGTTGTCAACACAGAGCCCTACACGGGGCTTGAACTCACGAACTGTGAGATCATGACCTTAGCTGAAGTTGGACGCTCAACCCACTGAGCCACCCAGGAGCCCCAGTAGGGCAATCCTTTAAACTTTTTTTTTCATTTATATTTGAGGGAGAGAGAGAGAGAGAGAGCATGCACGCGCATGTGTGCCTGCATGCGAGCGGGGGAAGGGCAGAGAGAGGACAACAGAAGATCCGAAGCAGGCTCTGAGCTGGTAGCAGAGGCTCGAACTCAAGGATCGTGAGATCATGATCTGAGCCAAAGTCAGATGCTTTACTGACTGAGACATGCAGGTGCCCCAGGAGTGATTCTTTTAAGACAAAACCCAGACTGCTCTCTCCCTTGCTCAAAGCTCTGAATGGCTTCCATGAGACTTAAATTCCAGGTCCTCACCCTGGTCAGCTCGTGCAGGGCATGGACCACCTCTCCTACCTCTTGCTGCATTTCCTGACGCCCCTTCCTCATCCCCTGCCATCATCCGACACTCCGGGATGATGGGCCTGGTTGTCCCCTAGTCCTGGACTGCTGTTTCCCAGGCCTGCCTGCCCTCCCCCAGCCCCTTCATCAGCCAGGCCCTCCTCTCCAGCTCACACACAGCCCCTGTCTGTCCTCCTGTGCTCTCCAGGCCGTTGGATTTTTAGTAATAGTATTCATGGTAGTTGCTCTTTAGTTCTTTTACTTCTCTATTTGTTCACTGCCTAGCTCCACCCTAGTGTGTGTGGGGGGGGGGGTTCATCTTGGTCCCAGGGTGCCCACCCAGGGACCCACGTGGAACTCTCCTAAGTAGGTACAATCCTTGAGTCAGCACCCAGTCTCCTCCAGGACACACCCCGGCCCTTGAAGGCAGGAGCGGCATCCCCAGTGACAGGTGGGGAAGGGGCTCATCCAGGGAGGGGACGATCTGGGGGGACCTGTGAGGCCTCTCCTCTGGGACCTGCGGTAACCCCAGGGACTGCCTAGTAAACACAGGCTCTGTGCTCGCAGAGACCAGAGTACACCACCCTCCACCCGCGAGAGCTGGTGCCAGGGTGGCCCACGCTGGAGGCAGAGGGGAGAGGTGGAGGGCTCTTAAGCCACTCGCCATAGAGTGACTGCTTGCTCCAGGTGCACACATCTGAGCCGCCCAGCCCCCTGCTTCACAAGGGCTAGGGTGATGTGACCTGGAGCCTACCATCCTGCCTCTCCCCTCCCCCACACCCTGCCGTGCACTTACCCAGGGAGAAGATCTCCCAGAGCAGCACCCCAAAGGACCACACGTCACTCTGCGTGGTGTACACTTTGTCAAAGATGCTCTCAGGGGCCATCCACTTCAGAGGCAGCCGGGCCTGGGGGAGGTGGGAGGAAGCTTGTCCCCATGGAGGGAGGGAAGAGAGGAAGAAAGCCAAACACTTGGGCAGCCCCTCTCTCACCCCCAGTCTCCCCAGAATTCTGGAGCCACACCCCAAGGACGGCCTTTGGCCCTTCCCACCCCTTCTGTGTTCAGAAGACTCTCACACCCTATAGGTGCCTAGTGTCTTCCTTGAAGTCTTCTGCCCTGCTGCTGTTCTCCCAGGTCTGTCTGGGCCCCTTCCTGCCCCAGAGCACTCTTAGGGGGGCACTTGGAACTCCTCCTCCTCTGGACCCCAGACCCAGCCTCTAGCGGAACCGGGACCCTGCACCCCCTCACCATCCTCACTTCATCTCCTCATCTGCTCACTGGGTAGCCACTGGATGCCTGGCATCACCCCTGACCACTCCTCTTGTAGCTCCTGATGTGCCTTCCCCATCATCTGTCTCTCTAACCTCTTGTGGCCTCTACCTGGGAGCCCTGAGGGCCACAGCTCCTTCTGACTGACCTCTGCCTTCACCTCAGCACCTCTGCTCCCCTTTCCTCACGGCCTGCAGAGGGGGCTTCTGGAAGGCACACTGGACTCTCCCCTCCAGCCCCCTCTACTCACCCGTGAGCGAGAATGAAGGGCAAAATCTTTCTGCATGGTGGCTATGCTATCAGGGTGGCCCATCACAGCCTAGACCCATCTCGCCCACTGGTCCCTCTCCAAGCATCTTCCTTTCTCCTCCGGGGGACAAACCCCTAAATTAGTGCTTGCCTGGCTGCCTCTGAGTGCCACCAATGAGACACACACTGCACCCAGCACACACAAACTTTTCTGTGACTACCCTCCACCATTCAGGGTCCACCTCTGCAGGGCAAGCATGTGGAGTCAGTCAGTGTCCACCTACTGGACAAGGACATGGGGCCAAACACAAGCTCTAGTTGGAACACCACGGTCCCTGCTCTTCAGCTCCTGTCTCTACTCCCCTGCCTCATGTGCCCTGGTGGGGCCTCTAAGGTCCCTATAGGTTCTCAGGCCTGCCATGTAGATGGCTGTGAGTTCCCCACCTGGCTCCTGGATAGGAGCTCCATGCCCCCATTGGCTGCCCTCCCTCTGTGGCCTGCACTCACGCTGCCCTTGCGCACGTAGTCAGGGTCTTTGTAGATGTCGCGGGCCAGGCCGAAGTCACAGATCTTCACCACATCACTTTCTGACAGCAAGATGTTCCGAGCAGCCAGGTCTCTGTGAATACACTAGGGGCACGAGGAGGTGTGAGGAGGGGTGGTCAGCACAGGTCCCTGGGGCCCACCCATGCCCGAGTCCTGCTCTTTCTTTTTTTTTAATCTTTCAAATTTTATTTATTTATCTTGAGAGAGAGAGAAGGGAGAGAGAGAGAGGGATGGGGCAGAGAGAGAGGAGAGAGCAAGAATCCCAAGCAGCCTCCTTGCCAGTGCAGAGCCTGATGTGGGGCTCGAACCCACAAACCATGAGATCATGACCTGAGCTGAAGTCAGATGTTTAACCAGCTGAACCATTCAGGTACCCCTTGGGGATAGATTTCTTGCTCCCCTGAGACTCTCCAGGGGCTCATGGAACTTTGGGGGCAGCAGAAGAGGCTGTGGAGTGGGACAGATTCCACATCCAGTTCCGCTGCTGATAGCTAGAGATCTTGGGAAATCACTCTCACACTCTGGTGTCAGTTTCCTCCTCTGCAAAGTGGGAGAAACATCCCCTGACCATAGCATCACTGTGGGGTGAGCTAGGACAGTGTGTGTCTTGGTGTGCTGGTAGGTCTGCACCTTTCTCCCTTCTGAGGGGCCTGCTGGGACAGTCACCTTGCGTGAAGCGAGGAACTCCATCCCTCGGGCCACCTGGAAGCTGTAGCAGACAAGGTCTTCCATGGTCAGCGGGCTCAGCCACAGGTCCCGGGCTGCACAATGGAGTGAGGCGGGCTCATGAGGGGCCCCTTCCACAACTCCTATCTTCCACCGCTCCCCAAAGGGAGCATTTGTTCACCAACCCTGGCTGTATCCCTCCTGGCTGGGCCCCTGAAGCCCCTGGCACTAGCTCACTGGTGTGTGGGCCCCTTCTCCTGCCCCTCAGCATCCACTATCTCTGTGGCACCCACTATCTACTCCCAGAGCGGTGAATGTTGTTGCATCACAGGCCTTTGCACCTGCTACTTCTTCCTGTTTGTTCCCACCCTTGTCTGGAAGGCAAATGTCTGTACATTCAATGATGCACGAATCAAATGTCAAGCCTCTGGAAACTGCCCCTGTGGTGTCTTCCCTTCCAAAGGAAAAGCCCATTACACACTCTCCCATGTAAGCCCCTTCAGGAGGGCCCAAGTGAGGCCAGCTTATCTCACAGTCCCCTGATCATGGGTATCATCATGCCAGTCAGACTTCTCTGGGCAAGGGGAAGCCAGGCTCTTACGTTCTTGGACCGGAGGGGCCCGTCCTGCCCCGCCCTTGCCGATCAGGAGCCTGGAGAGGAGGGCCCTGTCGCTGCTTCCTGGCCTCCGGTCAGCCTTGGCGCCTTCCACCATGGCGCGGAAGCGCCTTCGCTGCTCAGGGGACTTCTCCTAGGTATGAACAAAGTGGGTCTCGGGGGGGCGCTCCGCCACCCGCGGCAGTGGCGCTCCCCCACCCTCTAGCCCACCTTGGCATCCTTCGGGTACCCGGCAGAGCTCGGGCCACTGGTAGGGCGCCCACTTACAGCATAGGGGTTGAAGGCCTCCCGCTTGGCACGCAAGAAGTTGGAGAGATTGCCGTACTTGCAGAACTCCACGATAACCATGAGGGGGCCTAGAGCAGGGCGAGAGCGCGGCGCTCGGGGACCGACGGCAAGGTGGAGGGCGGGCACCACAGCAATGCCTCACTCCTCAGTCCTCCTGCCCCGCCCCGGACCGGCCCCGCCCATACCAAGCCCAGCAGGCCCCTCCTCTCAGGGGAAGGGGAGGGGTGGGGCACGAGCTCCTCACCATTTGGCTTGGTGCACGCCCCCAGGAGGTTGACCACGTTGAGGTGGTTGCCAATGTGGATTAGGATCTTGAGCTCCGACATCAAGGCTCGGTGCTCGCTAGCTGTGGCGCCCTCTGGAGGGGATATGGGGGCTTCGTGGGGTGTCCGGCCTGCCGCCTCCCTCCCCGGACCCGGCCCCTAGTCCGTGCGCGTCCCTTTCCCCACCACCGGCTTAGCTAAAGTGCAGCTAGAGCTCTCGCGCGTGAGGGCGTAGAGTCCCCAGCTCGTCCTGCTCGCCTCTTTGAGGCTGGAGTTTCGGGTGGGATTGGGAAGCATGACTCGGATCCAAGCCTCAGGCCTCCATGAAGAACCCTGGGTCAGGCTCTGGCTCTGAACCTCAGTTTCCCCTTCTGCACCACAGCTCTGCCAGCCCACCCAGAACTGCTGCCCCTCACCGTTCCCACCACCTCCTGACCCGCAGACTCCACACCTTTCAGCATTTTCACTGCCACAGTGTCACAGCTGCTGCCCTTGTTGATTCCAAAAGCCGAGGCTTCCACCACCTTCCCGAAGGCCCCATGGCCGAGAACTCTCCCTGTGGGGGCAGGGAGCCGGCTCCAGGTGAGCTGTATGAGGGTGAGGGTGAAGAGGGATGGGCAGCAGGGGCAACCCTTGTGAGGGGCCAGGAAGGAAGGAAGGCCCAGGAGGGGGAGGAGAGGGCGCCTCTCTGCCAAACAGGAAGAGCACTGAGACCAGGAGCGGGAAGAGAGGGAGAGGAGAAGCTGACAGGAAGGCCCTGCATCCTCTCCCAGCAGGTGCGATGGGCCCACCCAGCTCAGAGCTGCAGGAAGTGACCCCGGGGGGCCTGAGAACTGAGAGCCCTGGCCAAAGTTCTTGGGATGCACGCCCAGATGGGCAGGTTGGGCCAGGTGGGGGCCAGGCATGACTTTCTGGCCTGAGAATGGAGGGATTTCAGCACTTCAGAGGCTGAAGCCCATCTGTGCAGGCAGGATAGCGTGGGTGGGGCAGGCTGGGCGATCGCCTCACCGAGGTGCAGCCGCTCCCGGGGGAACTCCCATTGGCTGGCATCATAGGACAGGTATTCACACTGCTCCTCCAGAGGCACCTCCCCAGGGTCCATGATGATGGACAGGTAGCCTGTCTTGATGTCTGCATGGGCTGGCTGGGGTGGGGGTGGGGACGACTCACTGATTTGGCCACACCACGGTCTTGGGTAAAACTTTCCCCAGGACAGATGGGATCTCCTTTGGGACTCTCAGGCAAGGAGGGGACAGACTGACAGCCTCTGGTGGTGTAAGAGCCCAGCATGGAGGGGTCTGAGAGGCTTCCTAGGAGGTGAGGCTTCCAGGTGAGCCAGGACGGATGAGGATTTTATTTCTTATCTTACACGCGGTGCATGGTGTAGAGAGACCCCACAAGGAGCGGTGGAGAGGCTCAGTTGGGGGAGAAACGCTCACCCTCCTCATGTTACAGAAGATGAGGAGGAGGAGGACCCAGAAGAAGACAGCGATGACCCCGGTGCCGACAAGGATCACGATCTCCATGCTGCCTTTATCTTCGGAGCCTGAGTGGGCAGAAAGGGGCTACTCTGTGTGTGTGTTTTGGGAGGGGGATGCACCCTGCGAGAAGCGCCCTGACTGGCGGGCACAACTTGAGGGAGGTGACTATGAGAAGGCGTCAAGTGCGGGTGGCAGGTGGGCGGGAGGGTGCAATGGGGAGGTTGGACCTTCCACGGCCACGCTGGCGGAGGAATTGACGCAGCCCTTGGCGTTGCACACGCTGCACAGATAGCGTCCCGCGTCTTCCTCACGCACGCGCTGTATGCTCAGTTTCTGGTTGGAGTCTGCCAGGTAGATTCCTGTATGGGGTGGGGTGGAGGTTCGAGTTCATTTTGGGTCTGGGCCCTTGACCTGGATAGCCTCTCTCTGCACCCTGCCCTTCGCCTGGATCCACCGCTTACCGGACTCTTCCTCCAGTAGCCTCTCGTCTTTGTACCACAAGATGCTGGGCACGTGCGCCCCTGCCACGGGGCACCGCATCTCCAGAGAGTCGCTCACATTCACCAGGAGATCGGTCAAGTTCTGTGTGAGCCGCGGGGCTTCCAGGGCTGAGGGTGGGGGTCGAGAGCGAGCTAAGTGGCGCTGCAGAAAGCCTCAGGGCATTCCGGGAAAGGGTCTCGCAGGGCTGGGAGCAGAGAGTGGGGACGGATTGTGCGAAGCTCAAGGAAGGATCGGGTTTGAGCGCAGAGTGGGAGGGCTGTGGACCTCCACAGCAGGGGCGGGGGTGGGGAGGAGGAACCTCAGTGGCGGCTCAGGCGCGTTCTGGGAGGGGAGAAAGGCTCTTGGGGAAACACCGCCAGCCCTCTCCTGCAGCCCTGCCCGCCTCACCCTGCACTGACAGGTACTTCTTGTGGCAGTGCTTGTCGTGGCTGCGACGGTCCTGCACCTCGCATACGTAATCGCCTTCGTGCTCTGGAGCCACGCGGGGGATGGTCAGGCTGAGTGTGGCGTGGCGCGCCCCTGGCTCCGCCTCCTCCAGGCTGGCTGCCAGCGGCGTAGCGAAGAGGTGCACGTTCTTGCAGTCGAGCAGCAGTGGGTTCCCGTGCGCATCGTGCAGCGTGGACAGGTTGAGGCGGTACCAACGCAGATTCTCGTAGGTGTAGTTGTCCGCCCGGCAGCTCAGGCGCACGTCTTGGCCCTCTAGGGGTTCTTCGGATGGCTCGGATACTATGCTGAAGCCGTCAGGGATGTCTGGGGAGGGAGGAGGAACCTCTGTGACACTGCACCCAGAGTTGGCGCACCTACCTGCCTGTCCCGGTGCTCGCTCTCCCTTTCCCAGCTCTCTTTGGACTCAGCTCTCGACAAAGAGGGTGCATCACGTGTATTTGGGCCGGGTGCACCACCAGGGAGAGCCCCCTTCATGCCCCTTCTCCCTAACACTGACCAGTGGGACTGGCTCCCTGAAGTCAGCCCCACCATTTCCTGCCTGTCATCCTTCTAGCTCTCTATTGGATAAACCCCAGCCCCACTGCTGTCCCTACTGCTCCTGGGAGCCCGGACCATCAGTGGGGTCCTTGTCTGCACACTTGGTGCCGTCCTGTCCCATCCTCCCTCGCTGCTGATCACACTCCACCACTATCCCCTCCTTGAAACAATCTCATTGTTTCATTAGCTTGTGGCGATGCCTCGCTCCTGATTTCCTTTTGTCCCTTGGTCACACTCCTTGTCAGGCTCCTGTGGGCTCCTCTCCCCCCTCCCTCCCGCAGGGTGTCCTCTCTGGCCCCATCTCTCTTCGAGGTGCCCTTATCTACATGCCTGGGCACAGTGACTGTCCTTTAATAGGCTTCTGAGCATAACTGGGGCACTAAAACATCTGAAAATCTGAGGAAACTACAGACCTTTTTCCCCCAGGAAACATGTACATGTGAGCCAGCTGCGGTGTGGGAAGGGGGTGGGAGGAGCACCAGTGGGGAGGTGCCTCCAGGGTTGGGGGCAAAGGGTGCCACTCCATCCCAGTGGACCGGCACCCCAGTTCATATGCTGATGACCTCCAAATCTATCCCTCCCACCCAGACCCAGGGGCCCACTGGGCCCCTGATGTCTCTCCCGGGTGCCTGACATCATCAGAAACTCAGTGGGCCCAACTTGGGCTCCTTATCCTCTTCCAGGCCTTCTCTCCTTCCTCCTGTGCCCGCTGGTTCCTGACTCCACCCAGGCCTGTGCAAGTCACTCACTGGTCACGTAGAAGTAGATGAGCCGCTCGTCCTGGCCCACTTTGTTGAAGACCATGCACTTGTACATGGCAGACACGTTGGCATCCTGGATCACCAGCTTGCTCACCGTCTAAGCAGAACACAAGCATTTCCTGCCCAAGTTCATCCCACCCTGACCTTCCTCCCTTTCTGCAAGGAGGCAGCTGTGCCCAGCAGAGTAGTGGGGATCACTGAGGCCTGGAGCTGGAGGGGACCAAGCTCAGAGACAGGACCAGGTGGGGAGCAGAAGGTGAAGCCTTTGCACAGCAGAAGTGGCTCTCTGGAAAAGTCAAGGACGAAGCTATGAACAGCATCAGCTGTGGCTGAGGTCAGAGGGCAGCATTAGGCAGGGCTACAGAGACCTCTGGGTGTAGATAGGCTGAGGCTGTGGCCATGTTGAGGAGGAGGGGACAGACCCAGTCTAGCACTGGGGCGGTCCAAGCCAGGGCTAGGATTCATGGTGTGGAGCAAGGCCAGCAGCTGGTCACTGTGTGGGACCCTTGCGATGTGTCACATTCACCCCAGGGCTGCTCACAGCACCTCTCTCTGGGCCCTGGATGGTGGCAAGGGGAGGGAATGGGTCCCAGGTCTGGAATAGGACTGGCCTGAAGGACTCTGGCCTGGGGAATAGGAAGCTTGGAGGCTGGGGGAGGAGAGGGCCATAGGCCCTGCCTACCATCCAAACACCACCACCCCCCATTCCAAGCTGGGCACTTCCTGGCCAGGCCTGGAACAGGAAGAGGCTCTGGAGGTGTGTAGGAAAACAGGAAGTGACCGTAGGAAGTGGGTGCCTTTGTTCAGTCCCTTCCCCCGCCTGGCCTCTTCTAGGCATTGCCCCCAGGCTGGGCCAGAGGCTCAGTTGCCTTCGGTGGAGACCTAGCTGACTCCAGGCCTAACCCTCCTAGCCCTGGAGCCTGTGGGTGGCTGGGGCCCAGGGCCTGGAAGGGCTGCCTTGAATCTAAGCTTCTCTGTCTAGGAAGAAGCTGGAGGTCCCCCCCCCCCCCCCCAATCCACGTGCAGGAAGGGGAGCTGAAGCCCAGAGACACTGCAGAAAGACCACCAACTGTCAGAGCTCGGCAGGCCTAGGGGAAGTGGAGGAGGCCAGGAGAGGGCTCCTCTCTGCCTGCCTTCTCCTCCCCTATCAGTGGCATGGCTGACGCATACCTTATTCTTCCCCTCTACAAATTCGGTCCAGGTGTCCAGACTTTCAATGGGGTTCACTGCATCCTGTGTGGTCACCTCTCTCCAGTCACGGCACTGTGGCATGTGGTCTCTCTGCTGCCGCCGGCTGCTGGGAGCAAGAGGGGGCCAGGTCAGGTCAGGATATGGGCAGGGAAGGCCCCACAGAGGGTGGGGGTCGAGACTTTGTCATACTCAGGGTCATCTGCTCACACGTGTGGGGATTGGGGCTTTGTTTCTGGAACACTATCTTCCACTCTTTATGCTTATGGTCCCGTAACAACCTATCCTGTGAAGGCTGCCAGACACAGCCTTCCCCAAAGGCCGAGGCCTGCTGCCTGCGGAGCAGCACATACCTGTGGCCTCATGGCCCCCTCTATCCTGCTGTGCCCACCACCCCCTACTCAAGATGTGTCCCTTCCTGCATCCCATTCCTAGATCTCCCAGGGGCAGCAGAGTCAACACTTTTGTTCTAAGAAGCCCCCTCCTCCTTCCAGAGCTGTGGCCCCTTCCTGGGCTGGGTGTGACCCCAGCACCTTTAGTCCCTTGTTGGGATATGGGTCTGGGGTCCCAAGGGAGGCTCTTGTCTACCCCCAGCAGAGCAGAGTGGGACCCTAGGGTTCTGTCAGTTGGCCTAGAGCAAAAAGGTAGAAACATCAGAGGGAAGCAAATTTGGAAGGGCCTCGTGGTCTAGAAGAATCTCTTATGAGCCTTGGATGCAGCCGGCCACCCCTACCGAGCCTCCACCATTGATGGTCCTGTCGCTATAGCCCCTTTCCTGGTGCAGCTTCTCTGTCACTTCCTTGGGTTCCCAGCCTCCATCCTTCCCTAGCCTGTGCCCTTCCACCCTGCCCACAAGGATCTCTTGCTCAATGGCAAATGTGACCTGTGAGCCCCCCCACTCCGTGCCCTTCACTGCTCCCTAGTGCCTTCCAGACCGCTGGCTACCTTGGCACCCTCTTCTCCCATCCCCTGCTTGTCCAATTTGTCCCTGCTCTCAGCAAGCTCCTTGGTCTGTCTGTCCTCCTGGTACCCAGCTCCCGTGTAGGGGCGCATGGCTCCTCAGTTGGGCGGGCAGGCTCTGCTGCTTACAGCCGTGACCTTGGGAAAGTCAGGACCCTTCTCTGATCCTCAGTTTCTTCCTCTATAAGGGGTCATCGTGAACACTTCTCAGAAAAAGTTAACTGGGCATGATTGGTGTGCCCCAGTGCTCAATACAAGTCTCATAAAACTAGCTCACGTCTGCCCACTTGGTGCCCAGTTCCCTTTGTCCTCCTGGATGATGCAGTTATGTGTCTTGGGGGCTTTCATTTCAAGGTGGTGGGTGGCAGCTGCACCATCCCATGTGCAGCCCAGCCTGATGGATACTAAGGAGGCTCTGAGCCTTGCTCAGGTGAGGTAAGGTCAGGGAATGGCGGTAGGGTTCGAGTTTAAAGCAGGACTCTGGGGAGGAGTGCGGGCCGTGAGTGGGGGACCCAGCCCAGGTTGAGGATGGAGCTGGGAAGCAGGGAAAGACAGGCTGGAGCCACACTCACAGGCTGCGCTGGGTGAAGGTCTTGCAGGGGGTCCATGGCCTCCAGTGCCACTGGACGCTGAGAGGAGGGGGCACCCCATAGGCAGTGCAGGTGAGGGCCTGGCGGCTGTGGCGGGAGTAGGTGCTGGGGGAGGAGGCCTCCTTCTCGTGGATGTGGGGGGGCACTGGGGACACAAGCAGACAGCTGGTCAGCAGGCCCCTGCCGTGCCCACCATTCTCTACTCAAGATGTGCCCCTTCCTGTAGAGTCCACCCAGGGACAGCAGAGTCCCCTGTCTTGTTCTAGGAAGCTCACCCTGCACCGTCCCTTCTCCCGTCCCGCCCCTGTACCGTTCACCACCAGCTCCAGGCTGATGTTGCACCGCAGGCCGGCCGCAGAGTTCCACAGGGCGAGGGTGTAGATGCCTGCACTGGCCTCCGTCACCTCCTTGAGCACCAGGGCATGCGGACTATGGCGCCCGGACACTGACTTTCTGTCCTTGTACCTGGCCCGAGAAGGGAGTTCAGGGGCTCACGTGGACCAACGCCTGCCCTGTCCTAGCATCCCTTCCCTGCCACAGCCAGGCCCCTACAGGATAACTGCAGTAGACTGTCAGGGGAGGCAGGAAGAGGCTGGTGCCAGAGTCCTGATGGGCCAGGCTGGAGTGAGAGACCCCTCCTGGACCAGACCAGGAGGCTGCTGGGAAGGGCGGCAGGGCTTCAGGCTGGGGCAGCTGCTGACTCTGCATGGAGAGCAGGTGACCTGGAGGCTATGGGGATGGTCTCCAGGCCGCACTGTCTCTCACAGACTTCAATGGTATGTACTGGGAAGGACCAGAAGTGCAGTCCTCCAGTAGCACAGACCAGACCCTTACCGCATGGGGGCTCTGCCTCACTCTCTGACCCCAGCTCTGCCCTTCCTGGAGCTTTTCAGATGCTGGGTCTTCTTGCTGCCCCCACACTCCCACCTGGGGCCTTTGTATTTGCTGTCCTTCTCCTTGCTTGGATGCTCGGTCCCCTAGACACCTGTATGGCTCCCTCTCTCCTACATTCAAATACTTATTAGACAAAACTTTGCCTACTGTCCTATGAACCAGCTCCTGCCCTCTGCCCTGCTTCTCCCTGCCTGCTTCTCCTCACACTGTCCCCTTTACTGCTATGTCCCTACACTTAGAGAAATACACATCGGTGTTCAGTGTACATGCAAATAGATGTGGTTCCTCCCCAGGCCTGACCTGGGAGTGCTGCTGGCAGCTGCCTCTGCAACCCACACTCTACCTGGAAATGGTCCTCCCTCACGCAGGTGGCTTCCCCTGGTATTCAGCCAGAGTGGTGCGGGAGAGGCACACCCTTGGTCAGAGACCAACAGTGAGGGGGGATGTAGGGGAGGAGCATGAGTCATCCAGGGTCACACAGCAGGACAGGGCAGGGCAGACCTGAGGCCATGTGGCCTGCCAGGCTCTGGTGCAAAATTCTGAGTCTGCCTCCTGCTGCGTCTGTGATCTTCGGCAACCCCCTTCATGGCCCCAAGCCCCCAATGTCATCATCTGAAAACCGGGGAAACAAAATGCACTTTTTTGCAGGGGTCATGAGGTTGAACTGAGTTACAGCCTGTGGTGTCAGCACTGTGCTGGACACAAAGGGTGCTTCAGGAGCTGAGGGCCAGCCTGTCTGTCCACTAGATCTCTATCCATTCACTTACTCATAGCCATCACATGACAGCCTAGAAGAATAGACCCTTGTGGGGCTGTGGTGGCTACTGTGCCTGGGGGCAGGTGTCTCAATGGACAATGGGCCCAGCTGAGCACTTCTTAGAGGCAGGTGTTGGCCAGGTGAGAGGAGAAAAACTAGATGTAGTGGGAATGATGAGAGGCAGCCAGCTGCCTGAGCCCCAGGTCTGGGCCAGACCCTGGATGGGTCAGTCTTGCTGGCCTTGGAGAGCAGGGGACAGAGCCCCAGGTATCTCCAGGAGGCTGATATGTAAGGGAGGCTCCAGGCTGCATCAGTGCCTTTTAAGACCCTGTCCTCTACCAGGTACTGCTAATGGACCACAAAGCCTATGGCCTTAGAGGTAGGGTTATACAAGGCCCAGGCCCACAGCATCCTGAGGCCCTCCCAGGAGAAGCCTGCTTCCAGCCTGGGACAGCCAGCACAGTGACATCCCAGCTGAGAATGTCTGGGGCCCCTGCTTGCCCAGCTCCAGGCTTTCAGAAAAGGTGATCCTGCCTGGAGGGAGGTGCCCTGGTCTGGGAAGGGCAGGGTTTCTCTGGCCAGCTGGGAAAGGATGAAGCAGAGTTCTCCCAGGAGGCTTAGTGCTCAGGTAGGAATGCCCTTCCCCTTCCCCCACCTCTGTTTCCATGTGTACAATGGGGGTCAGGCTAGAGTGTGACATCCCAGGGTTGGACTGCACTGATTGCTCAGATGACCCAAGGGTGTGTGTGTGTGTGGAGGGGGATGCTGTGACAACCTGAGCTCCTAGGGAGCTCTCTGGGAGCACATAGCAAGGGCGGAGCCACCACTGAGGGACCCTCCCCCTCACTGACCCTTAATACATCCTGAAGGGGAGGCCTTCTCGGGTCACAGACCAGAGCTGGGGCTCTGGAGTCTGTGGGCCTCCTGGAAACTCTTGCTTTCTGCCACACAGCTCAGGCCCAGCCCAGAGCCTGGCCCTACAACAGTCTGTGGAAACTGTGTGGCATCTCTGAACTCATGGATAGGAGGGTCCTGGCGGTGGTAACCTGTTCAGAGGGAGGCCTAAGAAACCCAAAGCCACTGCTGTAGGGCAGGCCCAAGCTCTGTGACATCCTTCAGCTGGCAGGGCCCTCAGGGACACTGAGCAGTTGCAGGAATCAGTTGGATAAAGCCCTACATTGTGCCCACCACACCCACTGATAACAGGAGGCTGGTGTTTGCAAGCTTTCGTAGCTTAGAAGCAACCAGAGATAACTTTCCCTCTGGCTTAAATATTGTCTTAGGTGCATGTTCCTTAGAGTGTCTTCAGAGGGGAGTCCCCATAGGGGTCTCAGGGCACAGACCCTTGATGGGGAGGATGCTGCCCTTCCCGCCTTGTTGGACCTGGTGGGTAGCAAGAGGCAGGGGCCAGGGCTGGTACCATTGGAACTCCGGCGGGGGGTACGCTGCTAGCTTCACAGGCAGCTTCACCAACTCATCTCCTGCGGTGGCCTCCAGGACAGGACCCTTGAGCCACTCGACGCTGATGAAGGGCTTTTCTGCCAGATGGGAGGCATCAGTGTAAAGCCGGGGCCTGGAGTCACTGACCCAGCCCTGCCCAGGGACTCCCAGCTGTGGTCTGGCACCCCCCAGAGGACAGATGCCTGCAGACTGGGGCTCGCCCTGCCCTCTGGGGTCCACTCATTACCCTCCCTTCCCTCTGGCTGGACTCTACACTGCTCAGGTGCACCCTGACCTCTGACCTCCGCCCACACTGCACATGGACCCTTGTTCCTCAGGCTTGATGACTGACACCCGACTCAGCCCCACGCCATACCATGCACAATGACCTCAGTGCTCTCTCGGAATCGCTGGATGCCGTTGTTGGCCTCACACACATACGGGCCCAGGTCATGCTGGCTGACGTTGTGGATGGTCAGGATGCTGGAGAGCTCTGTGTGAGTCTGCTGGGAGCGCCGCTCTGGCACCCACTTACCCCGCTCTGCCTGCCCACGCCCAGGGGAAGCCCAGGGTCAGAGCAGGTGGGTTCTGGCAGAACTGAGCACCAAAGGCACATATCCCAGCCTAGCAGGGACTCTGGAAGCCTTGGACCCAGACCCAGAGTTTTCCTTGGGGTAGGAAAACTTTGCTATCAGACAGGGGCTCTTGGGGCAGGACCCTCTATTCAGAGGCCAGTGTGCACCAGGCCAGGGTGGGGGTGGGCAGTGATGGACACTCCTGGGGACAGTGTGGGCAGTGAATGGGGACTCCGGGGGATGGTTCCAGTATGGCCCTGGCCGGGCTGCTGGCTTCACCTGCTTCCCTGGATAGTCCCAGTCAAAGGTGACACCTGAGTTGAACTCGGCCCACACAGTGCAGTTCAGGACCAGCTTCTCCCCAACCAGCAGCTCCAGCGACTTCTTGGGGAACAGCTGGATGTCATAGAGCTCGTTGCCTGGAGGAGACATGCACAGTGACCCCCACACCCTTCACAGGATGGCACATACAGGGTGTAGGGCACAGGGTGCCCGATGAGACCAGCTGTGGCACCTATAGCCCCATTAGCAGGAATTGGGGGATCCCCCATCCGCTTCCTGCAGTCCCCCCAGGACATGGGCAGGGGTTCCCAGGTGGGGCAGGAGGAGGGCCTGCAGCGCAGGGCAGCCCCTACCTGTGATGTGCACGAGGAACGGGTTGGACAGGAAGGCCTGGCCACCCCAGGTGGTCTCACACTGCAGGTACAGGGCGTCGCGCAGCAGTGGTGTGGGCACCCGCATACCCCGGCGGTCGTCCCACACCACCTCCTGCCCATCAGGCCGCAGTGCTGAGTTTTGCTGCAGAGACATGGTGGCTGTCAGCTCACTTCCTCCTGGCCAGACCGGGGAACTCTTTTTCCAGTGACAGAGACAGGAGGGCCAGATCCTGGGGTGGGGTTGGGGATGGGGGCTGTACCGATCGCAGCGTGACGTTGAGGCCAGGGATGGACACCAGGCAGGGCACCCACATGGAATCCTTCCTGTTGACTAGAAGCGTGTCTGGCTTGTTGATGAACGGCTGCTCCAAGTCTGAGGAGAGGGGGCAGGTTGTGGGCGGGGAAGGCAGGGCTTAGGGGTTTTCTACCCAGGCAAGGGGCCCTGGGTGGCGCCCAAAGGGTGCGCAGGTTGGGGCTGGGGGTGCAGCTGCTGGATGCCTCTCCAGGATCCAGCACCCTGCCCGTGCCTCCTGGGCAGCCGCGGGGCCAGCTGCTCTGGGTGCCCTCACCTCTCACGAACACATAGGTGCTGGCCGCGGTGGTACCCTCTATGCGGGCTTTGATGTACTTGTAGTAGCAACGGTAGCTGCCCGTGTTGTTGGCGTGGGCCTCGGGCAGCAGCAGCACCTTGCAGTAGGGCCTGGTGTCCGTGCCCTCGCAGTCTCGAACAACCCCTGTGTCCTCACCGTCCTTCTCCCCCGTGGCTGGTGTCTCGTGAGCCCCTGGCCAGGCCCACTCGAGGGGGTGCTGCCCCCTGACAGAGGACACGAAAGGACAAGGGGGTTCCTGCTGCAACTCTAGGGCACAATCCCTGTGGAGCCTTCCCAGAAGTCAAGCCTTGCCTATAGCTTGTCTCACCCCGACGTTGGAACAGCCCATGGACCCAGCCCAGGGCAGGGTGCTCCTCAAGGCCCTTGGGGGCCTTTGCATGGCTCCTGGGCCCACATATTGCAGGCCGGCTTGCAAAGAAGCCTGCAAATCATTCCTAGGGCTGCAGGGAGGATAGGAGGCCTGGAGCCAATGGAGGGTGGCTGGGGGTGGGTGTAGGGAACCTGGGGTCCATGCAGGGTAACTTGGGGCATGGAGTGGCCTGGGGTCAGTGAGGAGTGACCCAAGGGTGGGTGCAGGGTAATCGATCTGTGGTGGGAGCAGGTGTAGCATGTCTGCAGGGCAGGGGATGGTCTATGCCTCCAGGAACCCACACCCAGGCAACCAGGGAGCCCCACAAAGCCTTGAGGTCCCTTTGCCCTTGGGAGGGACTGCTTTCCAGGTTCTCCTCTACCATCTCCTGCCTTGGACTTCTGTAGGAGGGACCCGGGCCCCTGATCCCTTGGCTGAGGTATGAGTACCTGCAGGAGATCGATAGGCTGTCACTGGAGTCAATGATGTATGTCTCCTCCGTGATGTTTAGGGTTGGGGGGGTCATGGAGTAGCCACTTGCCAGACCTGGGGTGGGAGACAGGGTTAGTATGGCGCTGGATCATGAGTTCACATGGTGATGTCAGTCTGGGACTGATGGGCCTTCCCTGCCCACAAGAGCATACCCCTCTCTACGGCAGGGCTGCCTCAGCTCTTGGCCCCAGGCAGCACCTTCCAGGCCCCAAGACAACCAGGGATCTCTACCTCAGGCTGCCCCTTGCCCTTGTCCCTGGCAACAGACTGGGCCCAGCCCCCAGTGAGCTGTGACCTGACTGAATCCCAGTCTCTGGCCCCATAAACTCACATAAGCTGGGCTGCCGACATGAAGTTGATGGGAGAGACCACAGGCCTTACTCTAAATTGGGGGAGGCCTGGAGTGTGTCACCTTGGCATGGTGACCCCCACATGACTATATGAAGGGCTTTCCCTCCTAAACCCCAGACACACGGCCTCTGCTTGTAAGGGGGTCCTTACATGCACAGTGTAGACCCTTCCCAAATGCCCAGAACCAAGGGCCTCCACTGCCCCTGCTGCAAACTCTGCCCATGACCTCACCCTCTCCCAGGTCTCATGGAGTTTGCCTCCTATGTCCTTGGCTCTATCTGCTTCTGTCCACCCTCGCAGCCCCCTCTGGCTGCCCCAGCATCCCCCCACACCCCTTGCCTCGTTCCTCCATCCTTCCCACAGGGCTTGACCCCAAACACACAAATAACTCTGCTTTGAAAACCCTCCTGCTGCCCTGCTGCTCATGCAGCTTCTTGCCCCCATTCTCCTTTCAGCAGGACAGCATGTGCCTATGTGTGCACATGCCCATAGGTGTGGGTCTGTGTGTGTGTGTGTGTATCTGGGGCGTGGATCTGCATGTTTGTGAGGCTGGTGTGTAAGTGGTGTGTGTGGCTTTGTGTGTGGATGTGTATGTGTGTGTCTGACATGTCCATGTGTGCATGCCCATGGGCGTGTGTGAGTGTGTGTGTGAGATCCCGGTAGGGGTGGGAACAGGCCTTGGGGGAGCTCTGGACCTGGAACTCTGGCAGATGCATCCTGCCAGGACCATCGTGAGACAACAGGAAGAGAGGACTGCGTGGCTGGAGGCCCAGGGCTGTGTCCTGTCCCCCCTCCCCCCAACCCACCGTGTCCCATGTCCCTGTCCTTCTGAGGGGCACAGCTCACTACTGACCCACAGGTCCAGCTCCTCTGTCCTTCCCTGCCCACCTCCCTGATACCAGGTGTCCCGCCCTGGCAGCTTATTGTGGGATGCAGATCCTAGAGGACCCCCACTATAGTTGGCTCTACACCACCCTGAACCCTTGACCCCCGACCCACCCTAGGGTGTAGGACAGCACACTCTGTACACTCAGATTTCATTTAAGCCTCATGTGGACAAGAAGGCCACTAGCCAGAGCCTGGCTCTCCCCTTCCCTTCCGTGCCTCCTGTTGGCCAAAACCTTCTAGGCACCACACCACAGTGGGGCAGAGGCAGAAGGCCCTTACTGAGCATCTAGTCTCATTGTACTGACAGGGAAACTGAGGACCTCCAGTTGGACTGCACCATTGCTCTCAGAAAGCAACTCCCCGTCTGGCCACTGTGACCACTGCAAAGTCCCTCCTTAGCCTGAAGGTGTACCCCCTCCTGACACTCAGACCAGTGGGCTCTGCCACCAGTTCCACCCTCCCCAGGGCAAGTGTTAGCACTCCCTGCACACTAGCCCCCATTGCACACCTCCAGGGCTGGTGTGGGAAGAGGGTGTCCTGCAGAAGGGAGCCTCCCCTCAGGTGGTTAGGGGCTAGGAAGAAATCCCAGGAGAGGTGGGTGTTGAAGGAGAAATGGGATTTTCCAGGTAGTGGAAAGTGAATAAAGCCACACCAAGCAGATGGCTGGCCTCTGAGCTACAGTAGAGGGAGGTCAGTGGGCTTGGGTTTGGACCTGTGAGGGAAGAAAGGATGGGCCCTCCCAGTGGATCAGTTAGGGGTGAGGCCTGAGGCTGGTGTGTGGGCACCAGAGGAGAAGTATGGCAGCCAGCACTCACCTGCCCCAGGCTTGCGCATGCCCTGTGGTGAGGCCTACAGCATTGCCTTGGGACCCCCAGGGCCCCGTTTTCTGGGGTACACATCCAGGGCACACCCCTGGCACCCCTGGCTAGGAGCTGTGGCAGATGTCAGCCCAGCTTCTTTGGCAGCAAGCTTTTGCTTCTAAGATAAAGTAGGGGCATGCCAGGACTTTCTGCCCAGTGCCCTTCTCTCCAGCTTCATCTCCTGACACATCTCTGAGAGGCACAGAGTGCTCACCATTGTCGCAAAGTGCCGGGCTTTTCATATCCTGAAGTCTTTGCTTTCACCTGTCTTTTCACCCTGGACATTTGTACTTCCTTCCCTTCTGCAGAGCCCCTCTTCAGGGCCTAGTTCACATGTCCCTTCCCTATGGTGGGGCAATCATCATTACTCAGGCAGCTTCTGCCTCCTGGGCTCCTGCTGTTAGAACATTTATCAGACTGATTTGTGGTTTTCTGGTCACATCTGAAGAGAGGCTGTATTTTATTGATCTTCCTAAGCTCAGTTCAGAGGAGATGTACACCGAAGATTGAGGGGATTGATTCAAGAATGGTAAGATGGATGATGAATGATCAGGTGAATAAATGGATGGGTGTGGGTGGATAGATGGGAGGGTGGATGGGTGGCTGAATAGTTGGATGGATTGATGGTGGGTAGATGGATAGTGGATGGATGGAATGATGAATGAGTGGTGGGTGGATTGATGGATGGAGGGTGGATTGGTGAATGGGGCATGGTTGAGGGGTAGATGGGTAGATGGGTGGGTGGATTGTGGGTGGATGGGTGGATGGGTGGATAGGAGTGGATGGGTGGATGAATGGGTGGGGGTTGATGGGTGGATGTGGAATGGATGGGTGGACTGTGGGAGGATGAATGGACGAGAGGGTTGGTGAATGGAGGGTGGATGGGTGGATATGGGTGGATAGGTAGATGGGAGTAGATGAGTAGGTTGGGGGGTAGATGAGTCGATGGGTGGGTAGATTGTGGGTGGAAAGGTGGATGTTGGAGTGGATTGATGGATGGGGAATGAGGCCTGTAGGATCTTCCTCCATAGAGGGCACCGTACCACCAAAGGAAGCATCCATATCACTGTACTGAACAGACAGACCATCCATTTTCCTTGCCAACCCTTTTATCATCTGTGCAAGCCTCTCCTTTGTCTCCAGTGCCCCTGTCTTCACTCACTTCCACCAGGCTCTGCATGCTCAGCAGACTTTGCTGTAGACCTCACCATCCTCAACCTTAACTGAAATCTGACTTTCTGAAGCCACCCCTCTCATTGGGGCAGTACTGCTCTCCACTGCACATACCTGGCAATGAAGGACTCCTTGTGGTCACCTCTGTTCTCTTATGGTACCACCTACTCCCCACTAAAGCTGTCATCAGCTGCTGTCGTGGTGACTTCCCTTCATTCTCTGCTCCTAGCTTTCCAGCTCCTGCAACCACAACTCACACCATTCCCCATGACTTCAGAATCCATGTGGATGACTCACCAGCATCCTGGCCTTTGTGGTCTTCATCCCTACTGTCCTTCCTCCTCCTCTCAGCCACTCACTTCCTGGGCACACCCTGGATCTGGTCCTCATGAAAACTACACCAAGTGCCTGCCTTGCCCTGCTCTCCCCATCTCCTCTTGCTAGGTGCCCTTATGCCACCTCTGCTAAGTCCTTCAGCCTCATGAAAACTCCCAGTCCAGGGACCCCTCCCCATAGGCAAGGCCCCCCAAGGCACCCCCCCAAGGCCCCTCCCTGGCCTTGCCCTTGTCTACTGGCATAGTGCGGCCTTCAGCCCATCATCCTGATCCTTTCCTTGCCTCTCACCTTCCACCCCATCCCTGCAGCACCACCATGGCCCTCAGTGGCTCAGCACACAGTGCAAAGCCAGAGCCCTGTGCTATTGCCCCACCCCCTTCTTTTCCTGTAGATGGATCCTAAATGAGCCCTCAGACTGAAGTTCAAGGTGTTCTTTCCTCCCTCACTCTCAGCATTAATGAAGTAAAACCATCATATGGAGATCATCTTTCCCCATCCAAACTCTACACCCCCTACCTGGGCCCTGGAACCCCCCTGACACTCGCACTCCCAAGGCCAAGACCTCCATCTCCCATCCTATAAACAAGTCTTGCCCCACCCGCCACCACCCATTCCTTGATCCTCTATTCGCTTCCTGTGCCTGTCCCCTTTCCCCTTTCCTATTCTCCTTCACCGCAAAAGCTCTGCTTGCTGCCTTCTCCTCTCAAGTTCATCCATCCTTCCTCTGGGGTGCAGATCTCCTTCTCCTCCAACCCCCTGCTTCATGGAGCCATTGGTCAAGGCATCCCATGACCTCCATGTTATAGGACCAGTGGGTGCTCCAGGCAGAGAGCAGGGCTGCTTCCTCTTCTGCCACCTGCTGTGAGCTCACTGTACTCTTATCTTCCTCCTTCCCCTCTGCCCAGCACCACATGTACTCCCTCTCACTCTCTTCTCTGTATGTCTCTTCCCTAAGTGTCTGGATACTTCCAGAGTCTCTACCTCCTGTCCTTCTCTCAACTCCAGCCTGAAGTATCCAGCTGCTGCTGCACTTAGCCACCTTACAGACACCCCAAGTCCGATATTTCTGATACTGAACTCCAGACTCACACCCTCTTCACCTCTGCCCAAGGTTTCTCCTTGATAGTTCCCACCTCTCCATATGGGAGCAGCTGTGGACACACTTCTCCTCACCCTGGCCAATCACCGACCACCAAAGCATCTCAGAGCCAGCCCCTGCTGTCTCATTGGGGCCTGCCCAACTGCACTTTTCCCCAAAGTGGGCTTCTGGGCCTATTCTTGCCCTCCTTCAGTCCCCCACATAGTTGTAAGTGATACATAGGGAACAGAAAGGGGCCATATCATGCTCATGGTTAAATCCCTTCAGTGATTTCCCCTGCATTTTCAGGAAAATCCAAACTCCATGGCTAGACCCCTGATCCCTTTCCATTCCCTCTTGGGCCACCCTCACCTTGTGTTCATGTTCTCCAGCCATCATGCCCTTCAGGCTCTTCCATAATGTGCATGCTCCTTCCTGTCCCGGGGCTTTGAACACACTCCTCCTGATTTGCATCCTCTCACATGCCCTGCACAGGCTGGCTTCTTCTCACCTTAAAGCCTTAGCTTAGCCATGACCTTCTAACCCCTTCTAAAACCTAAATCCTCCTTTAATATTCATCTTAACTTTCTGGTTGCTTCCTTAATCCTTCTTGTCACAATTTGTAATTATCTTATTTACTTATTTGTTTAAGTTACGTTTTTCCATTTCCTCTACTAGACAGTAAATTTCAATGGGGTAAGAACCAGTACAGTTTCCTTTTCTACCCCACCCCATGTCTAGCACAGCATTTGGCACAGAATCAAGACTCCATAAATACTTGTTGAATGAATAAATGGATGACCGGATAGACTGATGGATGAATGAGTGAATGGATGGAAATATGGGTGGATGGATGAATGAAAGAAAAGATGGCTAGCTGGACTGTCAGATGGACAGACAGATGAATAGAAGGATGGATGGATAAATAGAAGTACAAATAGATGGAAAGAAAGATGGGTAAATGGATGGATGAAAGGAAGTATGGCTATGTGGAAGGACAGATGTACAGACAAATGGATAGAAGGACGGACAGATGGATGGATGGATGGATGGATGGATGGATGGATGGATGAATGGAAGGATGGGTGGATGGAAAGATGGATGAAAGGATGGAAGGGAGGATGGCTAGTTAGGAAGATAAATGGACAGATAGTGGATAGAAGGATGGATAGATGGAAGGATGGGTGGATGGATGGATGGATGGGTGATGGGTGATGGATGAAAGGGTGGAAGGAGGGATGGCTAAATAGAAGGATAGATGGACAGATGGATAGAAGGATGGATAGATGAAAGAATGGGTGGATGGACGGAAGGAAGCAAGGATGGATGAATGGATGGGTGGATGGACGGAAGGAAGCAAGGATGGGTGGTTGCATGGATGGATGGGTGGATAGAAGGATAGGTGGATGGCTTACTGGCTGGCTAAACAAACCTCAGGTTTTCCTTTAGGTTGGAACTATGTCAGACCCTGTCATTCCTCTGGAAAATGTTTCCAATTTTAAAGACCAAGCTCCCTGGTGACCATGTGTACCCCAGAATGCTCAGTAGCTAAGGCAGATTTGGTCCAATGACTGCCTTGCCCAGAGGCTCCATGCTGCCCAACCCCCACCTGCAGCCCCAAAGAAGATGCATCCTTCCTGCCTGGTTGTTGTCTGTCCCCACTGTCCTTCCCTTCCCGCAGCAGGAAGCGCTGTCATCCTGGCCTCTGCTGCACTCCCCCTGCCTTCCTGTTCCTGGCCCAGGAACTGGCTTCTTCCTTCCCCTGGCTGGCGTCCCTGGCCCCCCAGCTTGCAACAGAGCAGTCAGGGCAGGCGCTGCGCCGAGGTCAGGGAGGCCAGAGTGCACACCTCCTCTTCTGTGTGCTGTCAGCAGCCTTGGGCAGTGGGGACCCTGGAGTCAGCCACAGGCAGCCGGCTGTGGGAGCAGCACACTGGGTGAGGGGCGAGTCACAGGGGGCGGGGGTGTGGGAAATCCTGTGCATTAGGCACTGGCCATGACCTTGTAGTCACTGCCTCATTTGATCCTCACACAGCCTGGGAGGAAGGGAAGAATCATGAATCTAGTCGGCAATGAGGAAACTGAGTCTCCCAGCCCCATAGCAGCAGCAGGCTAACAGCTGGGCAGGAGCCCAGGTCTGGAAAAGTCCAGGCCCATCCCTGCCCAGTCCTAGCCCTCACATCTCTCGGTCCCCTTCTCTCCCACCACTAACCTGAGTGCTGGCCTCTCCTCCTCCCTGCTCCCCAGCAGCCTCCCTTTTGGCCTCCAATCTGTCCCTAAGCCCAGAGGGGTGTCGTGACCTGAGGAAACCTGCACTGGACCCTCAAGGCCCTCTGGAGCTGTGCATGCCCTTGGCCTGGCCTCCAGGGTGATGCCCATCCTAACAGGCCCTGCCCTCCTTGCTGGCTTCACCTCCCAATGCTCCTGCCACAGCCAGCATCTACTAGGTCCTTGCCCACCTCCCTGCTTGCCTCAGGTTGTACACTTTCTCCTTCCCTGCTCTCTGTGGCTGGAGAATCACTGCTCCTGCTCCAAGACACTAGGCTGAGCACATTGTCCTTACCCTGGCCCTGATCCTCTACATGGGGAGGATTTGTATCATCAGGCAGCTCCTGGGGGTCATGGCTCTGTCCTCAAGTCCAGTATGGCCAACCTGGGGATGACGTCAGGATTGTCTGTGAGCTCAGGGGTGCCCCCACACACTGCCAGAATATAGTGGTAGTGGTTATTGCATTTGATAATTTCTTCCTGCAGACACTGTCATGGTCACCCTGTGGGTGATGGAGACTATATGGCAGTAATGCCAGTCTGATCCACACACTCCTTAGCAGCTATGTCCAGATGGACAGAGGCAGCTATGGCTGCAAACTGGAGGCAAGCTGAGGGAGAAACATGGGAGACACCCGGCCAGTTGAGGCTGGGTTTGGGGTCTCTATGCATCTGTCCTAGAGTTGAGTAGATCTGGGGAGACCTGCTCCAGGTCTCTCTCTTTCACTCCTGGCCAGAAGGCACAGGGGTGTTCAGTCCTAGAGTCCCCCCACACCTGGCCGGTAACCTCTGTGCCTCCAGAGGTCAAGGGTAGGGTCAAGAGGCCACAGTTCCCTGACCATACAGGGCTGAGATGGCTGGGATGAGAGGGGCTGTTCCCAGAACGTGCTTGGAGCCCCTTGAGCCTGGATGTGTGCTCCACAATGCCACCCTCTGGCTGTATGGCCTTGGGTAAGTCCCTTGCTCTTTCCAAGCCCCAGTTTTCCTACTTGAGAAATGAGAATTGTTCCCAGGATTACAGGGAACCACAAATAACAGTACCACATAAGAACCATAGCAAGAACAAACTGTTGCTGGCTCATGCACATTGAGCCCTTGGCTGTCACTGTTTGCTGAGTGCTTTGTATGTCACAGTTGTGGTGGTGGTGGGGGGTGTCAGAGAAAGCCATGCTGGCAGGAGGGGGTGAGCTGAAATGGGCTTTGTAGACTGAGTAGGAGTTTGTTCCAGGAGAACACACATGGCAGAGGGAATGTGCAAGGCCTGAGTATGGCTGACCTTGGATTGTCACATAGAACTGATGTGGGTCAATGAGGCCACAGAAAAGGGTCCCAGGTCACAGGTCAGCCTCAGACTTTTGGCCTTGCTCCCTGGGGTGCTGCCTTCTGGTGATGGCAGGGCTCTGAGCCCACCTTTGAGCTCCCCCACTCTCCCTGGCAGCTCTCTTGAGCTCTAGCCCTGGTTGGGGGTGGGGCTTGCTTCCAAGATGTCTCTGGCAGGGCACCCCCCAGCCCTCCTACCAAACCACACTACCACTGGGCAGGATAGCTGGAGCCACAGGGCACACAGCTGTGGATGAGCAAGTGTCTAAAGGATAGAGAATTCCCAGTGTTGGCAAGGATGTGGGCACACAAGCACTCATCGTAATAAAAGAATATTCACGTGCTTTGACCCCCAAATTCTGCTTACCCCATACATACTATTTAGGATAATAGTAGCAAACATGGATTTAACACTTTTTTGTGTGCCTGCCCAGGCCTATGCACACCACACCCCTCTAACGCCCCACTGAGGTGGGTACTATTCTTGACATTTCGCGGGTGAGAAAACTAAGGCACAGAAGTTAACTTGTTGCTCAGAGATGATCTCTGGGGGACAGGATTATGGGAAGTTACCACTTACTCTATACAGGATCGCATTATTTGCATTTCTGCAGTTTACGAAATGTAAAGGCCTTCAGCTGATCTGACCATCTTCCTTCCTTCAGCCCTGGAAGCATTGCTCTCCCTTCCACTAGGTTTGCCATCCTAGGGACGGTCACCTATCAGGCATTCCTGACTCTGCCCACCCCCCACAGCCCATTAGTCATGAAGTCTGTCCATTCTCAGAGGCAGCACCAAAGGCAGGGTGGCTGGGAGCTCTGGGTCTGTCCCTCCTCTCTCCCTGCACCCCTGGCAGAGGGCTTTGCACTTCCAGCACGCAGACATCTAGCAGTGGATGCCTTCTGCCCGGATAGCCACACCTTGGGACTGCCCTCCTCCAGTCCCCTGCTGTCTAGCCCTCCAGTCCTCTACTGTCTGGTGTGGCTCACCACACCAGTGTCTTCCCACTGGTCCAGATCTTACCCAGTGGTTAGATTATTTTTCTAGAACACAAGTTGCTTTCCTGCCTAAAACCATTCCGCTGCTTGGCGGAAGAAGCTGAGCTCTTTGCATGGCCTTATCTAGTGCCCACTCCCTAGAGGTACATGTTGAGGCCCCTCCCCCCTCACCGGGGACCCCATTGCATGTTTCTGCAGCTCCATGCAGTGGTCAGCTCATTACATTTGACAGTTGCTTTGTGCAAGGATGAGGAAGCTAATGCTCGCCTTTAATGGTGGCATCCCCAGTATGAGACTTGGCCTGGGATTGCTGCCCACTCCCCCGAGGATCTAGGGGGCAAAGGGGCAGCACACAGTGTGTGGGCAGCTGTGGAGGTGAGGGATGGACATGGAGATGTCCTGTCTTGAGGTAGGCACGTTGGCCAGGGGCAGACTTGGGGGAAAGGCAACGTGTCTGTGGGGCATGTGGCTTTTGAAAGGTCTCTGGGACAATCAAGGTAAAAATGTCCAGAGGTGGTCAGAAATTTAGTTTCCCCCATGGTCCCCCCTCTAGATCCTTCCTTGGGGAACGTGGACAACCACCTGCCCCTTCTAACCCTTGGCCCTATGCCATCTGAGACCAGATACTCTAGCACTTGACACTCTAGCACCTTGTGAGCCATTTCACCCCTCTGGCCTTAATTTCCTCATCTCCAAAATGGGCACAATAAGCCTATGACACAAAGCTAAAACTTTCACACACCCTAGGGTAAAGCAATTTGATTTACCATTTTATACTGAGGTGAGGCCCCGCTGCTGGACACTCCAAATGTGCATGTGTGTGTGTGCGTGCCTGTGTGCTGCTTAATACAGAGGAATCTCCATTTGGTAGAATTTAGGGTGGCTTTGAGAATGGGGCTTTAGGTTGGGTGATGATAAGAGCTCCCCCTAGAACTGCCTGAAAGCCTGCATTCGTACCTCTGAGGCACACAGCGAGTGGGAATGAAGCCCCCTCCCACCCACCCACTTGGAACAACACCATCCTCCCTCCACCAGCCTAGAACTCCTGGCCACCTCCCAAAGGCTGGGTGAAAGACAAGGTGTATCTAGAGTAGGAGAAAGGTCATGTGCTGAGAGCTGGGGTGTGTTGTGGGTGTGGGCTAGGCAGACATAGGGTTAGGGATGCCCTTGGGACCCCAGTGGGAAGGGTCAAGAAGTTGGTGCTTATCATCAGCAGTGCCACTGAAAGGTCAGATCAGATCTGTTTTCTAGAGGTCCCATGGGGGCAGCATGGAGGTGATTTCAGGGAGGGCGGGCTGCCTGAGTCCCGCTGAGGGTGATATGGGGGGAGGGGCACGCTGGCAGATGCTGGGCTCCTGGTGCAGGGCAGCTGTGCCAGGCAGTTGCCTGGCCTGCCTGGGGTCAGGGCTCTGCTCCCTGGTGGCAGGACAGGCGGTGTTATCGGACAGCCCAGCTGGCTCAGAGGTGGCCCCCCAGCACTTCTAAATCGGGGCCGTGGGCTCCTGCCACAGGAAGAGGGAAACGCAGGCAGGATGTCCTCTCCTGTGGCCGACAAGTCCTTTCCCATGAACCCCTGCTGACCTCGCTGGACACGTGGCGGGGCTCCCCCACTCGCCACCCAGACCTGCGCCTACTCGTGGGGCCACCCCCACCGTGGCCTGGCCTGGTGGGAGGGTGGAGGTGGCCTGAGGCTCGGGGTCCCCGCCGGGGCGTGCCTGCTGCTGCCCCACCCAGGCCCAGCCCCTGCCAGCACTGAATGCCCGCACCTTCCTGCTCCCAGACTTCTCCCTTTGGCGTGACCGGAAAACTGAGATCCCAGAGGAAGCCAGTGTCTGAAAAGGATCGAAACTCAGGAATCCCTGGCTCCAGCTGGACACGTCGGCTGCCTCTGGCTCTGAAGTCAGTGCAGGGAGTGTGAGGGACTCTCCGGACCCCTCCCTCTGCCCACCTCCCTCTCTGAGAGGCATCTCAGAGAGCCATGGGGGCCAGGCCAGGACCTAGGGGGGTTGAAATCTGCCATATGGAGGAAAACACCCAAATGACAGCAGTAGGAGTATAAGCTAGATGCAGAGAAGAACTTCCCACTTAATTTCCCTGGGTTCCCTGACTCCTCTCTGCCCTTTTACACTCAAGCGCTCCCAAATTTCCTCCTTCCTTATCTGGCCCGGTTGCATCAACTGGGGTCTCCCAGGAAGTCCCGCTGAGCACCTCCACCTGGAGGACCTGCCTCCCAGGGCAGCACTTCCTCTTTCCCTACATGCGCCCCTCCTCCCATCTGGTCAACAGTCTTTACGACCCACTCTGTGGCTTAAGCCAAAGACTAGCATACATCCCTCTCACCCCACCATCTCCTGCTGTCTCCTCCTCTGGTGTATTGTCCTTGCCATGGGCTCCCATCTTGTTTTGCTCCTCTGGCAATGCTTTCAGGGAACCTGACTAGGTGGCTCTGTCCAGAACGTCCCCTTTCCAGGTGTGCTGCCGGCTCCTGCCACCTCCAACAGCCTCACCTCCCCCACCCCACCCAAGACTAGTGTCATCTGACTACCCCTGAGTCCCCATACACCATCTGCACTTTCCTGCCTCTGAACCTTTCAGGGGTTCTTTGCCCTACTTGGAATTCCCTTCCCTGGAGTCTGCAGACCCTTTCAAGAAGCCCTGAGCTGGAAATGATGCCACCTTCCTGAGCAGCCCACAGCTCCCAGCTAGACCTCATGGGGGTCACTGAGCACCTGCACCCCTATGATACAGATACAACGCCTGTGTCCCTGCCAGTCTGGCACTCAGGAAACCCCTGCAGGATGGGGCCGGTCCAAATCCTCCCTGAGTTACCCTGAGCAGGCACCCTAGCTTGCGACGTGCACAGAACTGCAGTCTCCTTCCCTGGATCAGGGTCCCACTGCCTGGGGCAGGGTGGGGAGCTGGCCAGATCATCCTCTTGTTATGCCTCATTCTCAGTGTGGTTCCTGGTAGTGTGGGCACTGTGCTCTGTGGAGGAAGAGAGCCCTTCAGCCACAGTGACTGAGCTGGGGCCAGTGGTCCACAGGACTGAGTAAGGTGGCCCAGCCCCCACATCCTGCCTGCGCTGACTTGCATCCCCCATCCCACCCCCACACCTTTGTCCAGACTTGGGTCTGGCTCAGGGCTGAGTAACAGGGACAGCAGAGAGCTGATTGGCTGGCAGGGGCCACTGTCCTTAGGCCAAGGCAGTCCTGAGCAGTCACTTGCTTCCCCTACCTGTCCCTGAGCTGATTTCCTACTGTCCAATGGCACAAACAGCCTTTCTCTAGAGGGACTCTCCTCCCTCTTGGGCCCATCTTCTGCCACTTGCCCTCTCCACAGGGACACTGCCAAGGCAAAGCTTTTTGGAACTGGACTGGGATCCCAAGCCATAAAGTCGGGCCCAAGCACGGCCCTCAAGTGCTTGCCCACTGCACTGCTATGCATGGGGAAACTGAGGTGCAGGGAGAGGAAGATAGAGTCCCAGGCCACAAAGCCAGGAATTTAGGGGCAGAGCTGGGACAAAAATCTGGTTCTAGGACTAACTGCACACCTTTGAGGGGTCAGCTTCAGGGTTCCCAAGATTCTCACCTACCAGTACTTGGCCACCCACCCTGGGTGCCCTGACACTTGGTTACATTTAAGTGTTTATGCGTCTCCTCCAGCATCACCTACCAGGCTGGGAGTTCCTCAGGGCAAATGCAGGGCTCATTTCCTACCAGCCATGCCCTGATCCAGCCTGGGCTATCTTGCTCCGCGGACCCCTTCAGCTAACATCCTCTCTCCTCTTCACTGCCTGACTTTGGTAAGAGCCACCCACACTCCCTGTAGGACTGGCCTCATCTGTCTTCACTCTTCCACCCCCTGGGTACCCTACACCAGGCTCTCCCAGTTCTTACACCTTGTGGTATGTTCCCTGTCTCCCGGGAAGCCTCTTCCTCTTCTAGCTTCCTCCCTGGGGTGGGGAAATCCATCCTGGAACCTTTGCTCTGCTCCCACTCCAGCTCCCCAGCCCAGCCTCTCTCTTGAGCCTCAGACACTACATGCAACTGCCTGCTGGGTATCTCCTCAAGGTGGGGCCTCCCATTATCAGCCTGACCACCTTCACTTCTCTCCATGTTCATTCAGTCACTCAACAAGCTCACCAAATATCTATGGGAGCCTGATCTCAGCTGGATGCAGGAGAGCAAGGAAGGACTAAAGGGCAGCCCCTCTTCTCTGACCTGCCCCAACTCAGATGTCCTCTTCCAACCTGCCTCTAGATTCATCCACACCTACTTCATCTCCCCTGTCCTCTGCCCTTCACCTTGCCAAGGCATAGAGAAGAGGGCTTTGTCATCCTATAGATCTGGGTTGACCATTTCCCTTACTGCTGACCTCTGGGAACCTTGAAGAAGTTACACATGTCTTTTTTCTGTGCCCCCCATCTATACAATGGGTCTAACACTTCCTTGTGAGTTAAAACAGTTAAAACATGTAAAGCCAGTACTCAATATGGGCAGTGTTCAAAAATAGTAAGCCCCCCATCCCCTTCTCCAGCCGTTCCAGCACTTTGCTCCCAACCACTGGGGACCCGTGACCCTCCTTCCACCCTCTGATTCCCTGGGTCACTAGATCATGCGTGGACTTCTAGCACATCATCACCAAACCCCTGAGGGGTTATCCCTGACATCTCGATCCAAACATACCCCTCTGTTCCCTCCCTCATCTTCCACACTCCCTTTTCTCCAACCCCACAGGGGCAACTTCTGGTTATATTCCTTTCACAGACCGGACCCTGTCTGTCTTGCGCTTAAGATCCTTCCGTGGCTGCTGCTGCCTTATATATAGTCCAGGCTCTTGAATTTGGCCTTCAAGGCTCCTGACCCATTAAATACAGGGAGCGCTGGAATCCTGCCTCTTGCCACGCTGATCGCTCCTGAATTGCCAACTCAAGACTCCCCTCAAGTTCCCACGTGCACCTGCGCCCAATCTGCCTGACGGCTTCTGTCTCTGGCGGTCCCCGAACCGCTGCCCCGGCAATCTCTGGCCTGGGGAAGGTGGACACCGGCCCGGAGCGCCCTCTGGGGGACCGACCTCGAGCGCAGCTAGGAAGAGTCGGGAAGTGCGCACCCAGGTCTGCGGCCCCGCGGGGATTGCCGCCTTGGTCACCGGGGTACTGTCCCCGTTGCGCGAGGGTCTGAGGGCAGAGCCGTGCAGCGCCGGGACTCCGCCGGGGAGCTAGTAAGCAAGCGAAGGATCCTATCTGCGAATGCCGTGCGATGGGGCCGGGCTCCAAGGGAGCTGAGCCACAGACAGTGGAAGGTGGTCGAGGACCCCGAGCACAGTCCCTCCGCTGCGGTGCAGACGGTGCCCTATCCCTGACCCGACTGCAGTCTCCGCCCGCCCTTTCCTGATCCCGGAGGGCCCAGGCCCTAACTGCCGTGCTCCATCGGTGTCCGTATCCCCGGGCTCCCAGCCCCGTCTCCCCTGCTGCCCCAGGCTCCCGGGGGTCCAGTGCCCCCCCACCCCATCCCTCGTCGCCCCGGGGAAGTATCCCCCCTCGCGGCCAGCCGCGCACTCGGGCGGGCGGCGGGCTCACCGCGCTCGCCGTCGAGCAGTCCGAGGCAGAGCCACAGGCGCAGGCACAGCGCGGCTTCCCGCTGCATCTCCGGCCGCTGCGGCGCGGGTCCGACCTGCGCGGCCGCCGCTTCGGGCTCGGTGTGTGAGCGCGCGGCCAGGGCGCGGGCGGGGCTGGGGCCAGGCCGCGGGCGGGGCCGGGTCCCGGCGGACCCCCCCAGGGGGTGGGGCCAGGCCCATCGGACCGCCCCTCGCACCTATCAGTCCCGCCCCCTGGCCGGGTGGAGCTTGCCCGCTAGATCCGAGGTACCCGTGTGGCTCAGCGGCTTGGAGGCTGGTTAGTGTCCTCCTTCGGAGTCCGTGGCCGCCCTACAGCTCCCCGGGACCCCTGCGGGCGGACAGAGAATGCAAGTAATGCGCCGGTCCTTCACTGCGCGCTGCAAAGGGAATGAACCCCGCAGCGGTCAAGGTTAGACAAAATGTAACGTGGTGTAAAATTTTTCTGTAATTTCCTTTAATCAGTAAATACAGTGTTTAAAGTAATAAAAATACAAAGCAATGAATACAGTATGTCAAATCTTTGAGAACATTCGGTAAGCTTTGTGTGGATGGAGGCTGCACCCTTGGGCGAGACATCCAGTGTTAACAAACCTCCGCCCTGCAGGCACCGCCTCCTCTTTAGATCTTCCCCAAATAGTTTTACTCTGAGCTCATTCATAAGTCCTTGTATCAGGTGACGCTTTACTCTCTGACTTGGCAACCCTCTCACAGACTTCCTTTCTCTTTTCAGTTCTGTCTCTAGAATTTTCCTATTTAAAAATAAATCCCATGATGATGACTATCGCAGCCTCCCTCCCCCGCTTTTATTCACACTTCAGTCCCCCCGCCCCCACGCAAAAGTCCATTCATCCTGGCCAAAAACCAAGACCAGATTGTTGATAACAACCATAACCAACTCTCAACTGAGAGTAAGAATTAAATGTTAGAAATTTGTGATAATTCAGATGATTTAAAAAATTATGTTGGAGGAACCCCGCAACCAAATAAATGAAGTTAGACTTTTTCTCAACTGTATATTGATTTTATTCCAATATTTTTAGTTTGAAAATAAAAACTTGTTGTAAGATATAGCACACATAAAAAGTATATATCAGTATATTATAAGTGTTAATTTAAAATCTGCCTACACCACCCGGATCAGAGCATATAGAATGGCAGGAGCATTCCAGAAGTCCCCACCCTTTCCCATCACAAACCCCTCCCATCCATCCTCCGTGACCCACCAGTCCTGGCCTTATCATTTCCCTGCTTCTGTTTATCTTGTTATTACCCAAAAACATGTTTTGGCTGTTTTAAAACTTTATTTAAATTGATTCATCCCGTATATTCTTTTGTTCAGCATCTTTTGTGTGATACATGTACCATGATGATGACCTCGGCTTCACTCATTTTCATAGCTGTGGTGATAACCACAATTAATCTGTCCCTTTACTGTTGAGTTGAGTTGTTACCAGTTCCCAACTTTTGCTGCTAGGAACATACTTGTGTATGTTTCTTGGTGTACATGTGCCTGTTCTCTAAACATGTGGCTAGGAGTGAAACTGCTAGGTTAGAGAGTGTGTATCTTCAACTTTGCTGGACAGTAACAGCTATTTTTGTTGTTGTTGTTGTTATTTGTACTATTTTGCACTCCACAGCAGTGTAATTAGTTCCCTGTACTCTGTATCTTCACTGGCACAGTATTGTCAGTTTTGATTTCTTAAACTTAGCCATTCTGGTTGGCTTATAGGGGCAATCTCATTATGGTTTTCATTAGCTTTCCCCTTATTACTGTTGAAGCTGAACACATTTTTATAATTGACCATTTAAATTTTAAGTTGTTTGCTCTTTACCACTGTCTGTTGTCTTTTTCTTACTGATTTGTAGAAGTTCTTTATATATTCTGGATATGAGCCCTTTGCCAGTTTTGGATATTATTGCTGTGCAACAGATTACTCCAAAGTGTAGTGATATAAAACAGCAACCATTTTATTTTGCTTAGGCTTTTGAAAGGCAGAAATTTGAGAAGGAGTTGGCTGGGTAATTCTTGCCTGGGGTCTCTCATGAAGTTGCTATCAGCTATCCAAAGGCTTGATTGGGTTGGACAGTTGGCAGGTGATGCTGGTTGTTGCCTGGGAACTCACCTGGGGCTGTCAACCAGCATCCACGGCCATTCCAGCATGGCAACCTCAGAATAGTAGAGCTGGCTTCCCCAGATAAGTACCCTAAGAGAACCAGCTGGAAGCTGCATGGTCTCAAAGTGGTAGTTACAGCCTCCTGGGGAGACATACTATCCAGCTTTTAGATAGGGAGAGGCAAGGTCACACTGACGAAGAGCATGTGGGAAGGGAGACACTGTTGAGCCATCTTTGGAAAATACACTTGGCCACAATGTGCTGCTGGAATCCTCTCTCCCATTCAGTATCTTTTCACCCTCTTAATGGTGTCTTTTTTGGGGGGAGAGTGGGAAGGATGTGAGACAAAGGATCTTAAATTTAATGCAGAACCCTTATGATTTATTTTCCTTATGGTTGTGCTATTTGTATCCTTTTAAAGAAATCTCTTTCTTGCATGAAGATATTTACTATTTTTTTTATCATTTACAATTTTTTTTAAAAAAATTGAAAAATAATTTTTAATGTTTATTTTTGAGAGAGAGAGAAAGGCAGAGAGAGAGAGAGAGACAGAATGCCAGCGGGGGAGGGGCAGAGAGAGAGAGAGAGAGGGAGACACAGAATCTGAAGCAGGCTCCAGGCTCTGAGCTGAGACATTGTCTGAGACATTGTCTCATTGTCTGAGACAGACAATGTCTCCGCATTGTCAGTACAGAGCGCAATGAGAGGCTCGATCTCACGAACCCGTGAGATCATGACCTGAGCCGAAATCAAGAGTCAGAGACGCAACTAACTGAGCCACCCAGGTGCCCCCAGGGTGGTTAGTCCTCTTACATTCAAAGTGATTGTTGATGTGGCCAGGTTTAAATTTGCCACCTTGATAACATGCTTTGGTTTCCTATTCATCGCATCTGTCTTTTGTTTCTTGTTTTGTCTTTCTCTTTTTTGGACTGAGTACTTCTGTGGTTTCATTTTATCTCTTTTGTTGGCTTATTAGCCATAACTCTTTGTTTTCTGACTTTAGAGGTTGCGTTAGGGTTTATGGTATATATCTTTAACTCATATTAGTCTACCTTCAAGTGATAATATACTGCTTCACATTGTTGATGGAAATTTGAATTGTTACCGGTTTCCAATTTTTGCTGCTAGGAACATGCTTGTATATGTTTCTTGGTGTACATGTGCCTGTTCTCTAAACATGTGGCTAGGAGTGAAACTGCTAGGTCAGAGAGTATATATCTTCAACTTTGCTGGACAGTAACAGCTATTTTTTTGCAATAGTTTACCTCCATTCTCCTCTCTCAGCTTTGATGCAATTGTTGTCATTCATTTTACTTGCTCCTATCATAAGCCCCACAACACCTGATCATTCCTTTTGTCTAGTCACTTATCTTTCAAAGACATTTAAATAATAAGAAAAAATGTTGTATATTTATCATTTCTGATCTGTCAACATTAGGTATCATTTTCTTTCTACCCATAGGACCTCTTTTTTTTTTTAACATTTCTTTCAGTGTGAGTCTGCTAGTGATGAATTCTCTCGGGTTTTGTAGGTCTGAAAAGTCTTTATTACTTCTATCTTCTTCTGGGACTCTAATTACAAGAATACCAGATCATTTGATATTGTCCCATAGTTTTCCAAGACTTATTTTTTAGCCTTTTTACTTAAAAAAATTTTTTTAACGTTTATTTATTTTTGAAACAGAGAGAGACAGAGCATGAACGGGGGAGGGGCAGAGAGAGAGGGAGACACAGAATCGGAAGCAGCCTCCAGGCTCTGAGCCATCAGCCCAGAGCCCGACGCGGGGCTCGAACTCACGGACCGCGAGATTGTGACCTGAGCTGAAGTCGGACGCTCAACCAACTGAGCCACCCAGGCGACCCTAGCCTTTTTATTTTTAAAAAATTGGGGTAAAATGCACATAACAGAAACTTTACTATCTTAACTATTTTTAAGTCCAGCAGCATTAACACTCACATTATTGTGCCATCATCCCCATTGTCCATAAACAATAACTCCCCTCTCATCTTCCCCTCAACCTCTGGAAACCATCACAGATGTATTTTCCATCTGTATAAATTTGACGACTCTAGGTACTTCTTATAATTGGAATCATACAGTATTTGTCCTTTTGTAACTTATTTGTCCTTATTTCACTCAGCATAATTTTCTCAATGTTCATCTATGTTGTTTGTAGCATGTGTCAGAATTTCATTCCTTCCTAAGGCTGAATATCATTCTATTGTGTGTATACAACATTTTGCTTATCCATTCATCTGTTGATGTACACATGGGTTGCTTCTACCTTTTGGCTATTGTGAATAATGCTGTTATGAATGAGTGTGAAAATACCTTTTTGAGTCCCTGATTTATGTACATTGCTTTGGGTATACACCTAAGGGAATTACTGGCTCATATGATAACTTTATTTTTAATTTTTTAAGGAACTTCCATACTGTTTTACAGCAGCTACATCATTTCAGTCTCCTATCAACAGTACACACAGATTCCAATTTCTCCACATTCTCACCAACACTTGTGATTTTCTGTGTTTTTCCTTCGGTAGTAGCCATCTAATGGTTGTGAGGTGGTATCTTATTATGATTTTAATTTGTATTTTCTTATTCGTTAATGGTGTTGAGCATCTTTTCATGTCTTTATTGGCCATTTGTACATCTTCTTTGGAGGAATGTCTATTTAAGTCCTTTGCCATTAAAAATTTTTTTCCTTTAGCCTATTTTTCTAGTGTATTTCAGTTTGATGGTTTTTACTGATTTTTCAAGTTCCCTGGTTTCTTTTTTCTGCTAATCTTCTATTAGGTATTTTCATTTCTTTTTTTTTAATATATATATTAACTTGTTTTATTTTTTATTTTTTTAAATTTACATCCAAATTGGTTAGCATATAGTGCAACAATGATTTCAGGAGTAGATTCCTTACTGCCCCTTACCCATTTAGCCCATCCCCCTCCCACACACCCCCCCCCCGCCAGTAACCCTCAGTTTGTTCTCCATATTTATGATTCTCTTCTGTTTTGTCCCCCTCCCTGTTTTTATATTATTTTTGCTTCCCTTCCCTTATGTTCATCTGTTTTGTCTCTTAAAGTCCTCATGAGTGAAGCCATATGATTTTGTCTTTCTCTGACTAATTTCACTTAGCATAATACCCTCCAGTTCCATCCACGTAGTTGCAAATGGCAAGATTTCATTCTTTTTGATTGCTGAGAAATACTCCATTATATATATATATATATATATATATATATATATATATATACCAACCTTCTTTATCCATTCATCCATCAATGGACATTTGGGCTCTTTCCATACTTTGGCTATTGTTGATAGTGTTGCTATAAACATGGGGATGCATGAGTCCCTTCGAAACAGCACACCTGTATCCCATAGATAAATGCCTAGTAATGCAATTGCTGGGTCGTAGGGTAGTTCTATTTTTAGTTTTTTGAGGAACCTCCATACTGTTTTCCAGAGTGGCTGCACCAGCTTGCATTCCCACCAAAAATGCAAAAGAGATCCTCTTTTTCCTCATCCTCACCAACATCTGTTGTTGGCTGAGTTGTTAATGTTAGCCATTCTGACAGGTGTAAGGTGGTATCTCATTGTGGTTTTGATTTGTATTTCCCTGATGATAAGTGATGTTGAACATTTTTTCATGTGTTGGTTGGCCATCTGGATGTCTTCCTTGGAGAAGTGTCTATTCATGTCTTTTGCCCATTTCTTCACTGGATTATTTGTTTTTTGGGTGTTGAGTTTGATAAGTTCTTTATAGATTTTAGATACTAACCCTTTATCTGATATGTTGTTTGCAAATATCTTCCCCTATTCTGTTGGTTGCCTTTTAGTTTTGCTGATTGTTTCTTTCGCTGTGCAGAAGACTTTATTTTTATGAGGTCCCAGTAGTTCATTTTTGCTTTTGTTTCCCTTGCTTCCAGAGACGTGTTGACTAAGAAGTTGCTGTGGCCAAGGTCAAAGAGGCTTTTGCCTGCTTTCTCCTTGAGGATTTGATGGCTTTCTGTCTTACATTGAGGTCTTTCATCCATTTTGAGTTTTTTTGTGTGTATGGTGTAAGAAAGTGGTCCAGGTTCATTTTTCTGCAGGTTGCTGTACAGTTTTCCCAGCACCACTTGCTGAAGAGACTGTCTTTATTCCATTGGATATTCTTTCCTGCTTTGTCGAAGATTAGTTGGCCATACGTTTGTGGGTCCATTTCTGGGTTCTCTATTCTGTTCCATTGATCTGAGTGTCTGTTCTTGTGCCAGTACCATACTGTCTTGATGATTACAGCTTTGTAGTATAGCTTGAAGTCTGGGGTTGTGATGCCTCCTGAATAGCCAAAGCAATCTTGAAAAAAATTTTTTTTAATGTTTATTTATTTTTGAGACAGAGAGAGACAGAGCGTGAGTTGGGGAGGGGCAGAGAGAGAGGGAGACACAGAATCTGAAACAGGCTTCAGGTTCTGAGCTGTCAGCACAGAGCTTGATGCAGGGCTCGAACCCATGAACCGTGAGATCATGACCTGAGGCAAAGTCAGACACTCAACCAACTGAGCCACCCAGGCGCCCCAAAGAGAAAAATCTTTAAAGCAGCCAGAGAAAAATGAATCATCACCTACAGGAATTCCTTGTAAGATTAACAGTTGACTTCTCAGCAGAAACAATGGATGCCAGAGGACACTCAGATGACATATTCAAAGTGTTCAAAGAAAAAAACCCTGTCAACCAAGAATCCCATAGATAATATAACTCTCTTTCAAAAATGAAGACACAATAAAGACATTCCTGATAAATAAAATCTGAGAGAATTTGCTGCCAGAAAATTCACCTTACAAAAAATACTGCAGAATTTCTCCAGGCTGGAAGTTAGTGATCACAGATAATAATTCAATTTCATGTGAAAAAACAAAGAACACCAATAACAGTAATTATAAAAGACAGTTCAAATGAATATTTTCTTTCCTTTCTACTCCTAACAGATTTAAAAACAATTATATAAAATAATATGTATGTAATTACTTGTTGATCCTTTAAAATATAGAAATGTAACATATTTGCAATAATAACATAAGGGAGGAGAGTGTGAACAAAACTGTACTGAGTTGAAGACATAACTCTGGGTAGTAAGTTGAAGCCACAGTAACATATAAAGAAATCCAGAAATGGTAAACAAAAAGGCTAAAGTGACAGAAGCTATAACTGTATACTTGATCCCCTTTTTTATCTCAGCTTCTTTATTTTTTTTAAAAGTTTATTTTGAGAGAGAGAGGGAGAGAGCACATGTGAGCAAGCAGTGGTGGGGAAGGGGCATAGAGAGAGGGGAAGAGAGAATCCCAAGCAGAGTCTATGCTGTCAGTGAAGAATCTGATGTGGGCTTGATCCCATGACTATGAAATCACAACCTAAGCAGAAATCAAGAGTTGGATGCTTAACTGACTAAGCCACCCAGGTGCCTCTCAGCTTCTTTAAAAGATAAAATTAACAAGAAGATGTGGCATATATACACAATGGAATATATTCAACCATAAAAAAGAATCAAAAAAGAATGAAATCTTGCCTCTTGAAACAACATGGATAGAGCCAGAGGGCAAAATGCTAAGTGAAATATGCCAGGCAGAGAAAGACAAATACCATATGATTTCACTCATATGTGGAATTTAAGAAAGAAAACAAATGAACAAAGGACAAAAAAGGAGAGAGACAAACCAAGAGACAGACTCTTAAAGAGCAAACTGATGGTTACTAGAGGGGATGTGGGTGGGGGGATGAGTGAAATAGGTGATGGGGATTAAAGAATACACTTATCATAATGAGCACTGAGTAATGTATAGAGTTGTTGAATCGCTAGATTGTCCACCTGAAACTAACATAATATGTTAGTTGTATGTTAGCCATACTGGAATTAAAATAAACATTTAATTAAAAAATTAAATTAAAGACATAAAATTATGTAAAGTTCTAATTAAAACCTTAAATTTTTAACAGTGTATTCTATTTGTAACAGGGATGGAATATGTCTAACTATAATACCACAAAAAAAAGGGTATATCCTATATCTTACTGGGATTGAGTCAGTACAAATATGAGTAGATTCTGATTGGTTAAGATGTATGTGTAAGCCCAAGAGCAATCACTAAGGAAATAACAACAACAAAAAAGTTTAAAAAATCATTAAATAAATTAAAGTTACATAAGAAGATATTATTGCAAAAGAGAATAGAATAGCAATAGAAGAAGAAAATAGAAGAACAAAAAATACATGAGACATATAGAAAACAGGAAAAATGAGATGGTAAACAAACCCATCTATATCAATAATAATAAATGTGAATGGATTGAATAATCTATTCAAAAGATAGAGATGATCAGACTGTACAAAAATAAGACCCAACAATATGCTGTCTATAGGATACACACTTTAGATTCAAAGATATAAATGGATTGAATGTAAAAGGCTAGAAAAAGATACATCATGCAAACAGCAGCCATACAAAACCTGGTGTGGCTGGGCTAATATCAGTCAAAATAATCTTTAAAACAAATGATGTTACTAGAGATAAACAGGAACATTTTATTATGGTAAAAGGGTCAATCCATCATGAAGATATAGTAATTATAAAAAAAATGCACCTAACAACAGAGCATTAAAATATATGAATCAAAACCTGACACAATAAAGGAAGAAATAGTCTATTAACTGCAGGGTTGGATACTTTAAACCCTACTTTTAATAATGGATAGAACAACTAGACACAAGATCGACAAGGAAATCAAAGACTTGAATGACACTAAAACCAGTTGGATCCATAGGATCTATAGAACACTCAAACTTTCAATAGCAGAAACATACATTCTTCTCAAGTGCACAAGTAAGAGTCCCCGAGGAAGCCATATGCTAGGCTATAAAGCAAATTTCAATAAATGTAAAAGAATTGAAATTAGACAAAGTATGCTAACTACAATAGATTGAAATGAAAAATCAACCACAAAGAGAAATTTGGGAAACTCACACACATGTGGAAATTAAACAACACATTTCTAAATACCCAATGGTCCAAGAAGAAATCAGAAAGGAAATTAGCAAATACTTTGAGGTCAATGATATAAAGACACAACATACAAAACGTATGGGATGTAGCTAAGGTAATAGCTGTAAATGCCTATATTAGAAAAGAACAAAGATCTCACTAGTAACCTAACCTTCTGCCCTAAGACCCTAGAAAAAGAAGAACACACTAAGCCTTATGAAAGAAGATGAAAGGAAATAATAAGATCCAGGGGGAAATTAATGAAATTGAGAATAGAAAAACAATATAGAAAATTAATGAAGCAAAAAGTTAATTTTATGAAGAAAATTGACAATACTGACAAACCTTTAGCTAGATTGACTAAGAGAAAAGGAGACAATGCAAATTAGTAGAATAAAAAAATGAAATATGAGACATTACCAGTGACCTTACAAGAAGAAAAAGGAGTATGAAGGAATAGTATGAACAACTGTATGCCAGTAAATTACATAACTGAAGTGAAATGTACAAATTCCTAGAAATATACAAACTACCAAAATTGACTTCAAGAAAGAATAGATAATCTGAATATACCTGGAGTAAGTAAAGAGATTGAATTAGGAACCAAATAAACTACCCACAAGGAAAATACCTAGGCCCAGATAGCTTCAGTGGTATATTCAATGAAACATTTAAAGAATTAATACCAATTGTTCACAAACCCTCCTAAGACACATCCTAACTCATTCTATGAAGCCATTATTACCTTGATACCAAAACAAAACAAAACAAAAACATCGTAAGGAAAGAAAACCACACCTTAATATTTTCTATGAATATAGATGCAATAATACTAACAACTAATATCTATCAACATGTAAAAGTAACCATACATTATGACCAAGAGGGATTCATTCCAGTATTGCAAGGTTAGTTTAACATTTGACAATCAATTAGTGCACATTTCAAGAGGCTAAAAAAAATAATCCACAACATTATATCAATTGATGCAGAAAATGCATTTGACAAAATTCAGTACCTTTTTGTGATAAAAGCACTAAAAGAATAGGAATAGGTTCACCTGAACCACACATGTGACCATTTGAAAATGAAATTAAGAAAACAATTGTATGTACATATAAACAAAATGCTTAGGAATAAATTTAACAAAAGAAGTTAAAAAATTATACCCTGAAAATTACAAGATATTACTGAAACTTTAAAGATTTAAATAAATGGAATGATAGTTCATGTTTTAGGATTGGAATTGTGAAGATGACATTAATATTAATTAATATTGTGAAAATAACAATACTTCCCAGACTGACCTGTAGATTCAAGGTAATTCCCATAAAATTCCTTTTTACAGATGTTGATAGGCTGGTTCTAAAACCCAAGGTACCCAGAATTGCAAACAATCTTGAAAAAGAAAAAAAAAGATGGAGGACTCACGACTTTTTGTCTTCAAAATTTTCCATAAAGCAACAATAATCCAGACAGCATAGCAGTGGCATAATGTAGACATAAAGATCAATAGGGTAGAATTAAAAGTTTAGCAATAAACTTATTTGTATATGGTCAATTGATTTTTGAGAGGGACCCACTGATTTTTGGCATGGGTGCCAAGATCATTCCATGGGAAAGGAATAGTCTCTTCAGCAAACAGTGCTCAGATAATTGGACAGCTACATGCAAAAGAATGAAGTTGGACCTTTTCCTTACACCATATACAAAAATTAACTCAAGGTGTATCAAGACCTAAATGTGAGAACCAGAACTGTAAAATTCTTGAAAGAAAACATAGGGGTAAATCTTTGTGACTTTTGATTTGGTAAATGATTCTTAGATCTGACACCAAATGCACAAGCAATAGAAGACAAACATGGATAAACTGGGATTTATTAAAATTAAGAAATTTTGTACACCAAAAGGCATGAGCAAAAGCATGAAAAAACAGATTATAGAATGGGAGAAAATATTTTCAAATCATATACCTGATAAGGCACTTGTATCTAGAATCTATAAAGAACTCTTTGGGGCATCTGAGTGGCTCATTCAGTTAAACACCCAATCTTGATTTTGGCTCAGGTCATACTCTCATGGGTTCATTGGTTTGAGCCCCGTATTGAGCTCTGTGCTTACAGTGTGGAGCCTGCTTGGGATTCTCTGCCTCCCTCTCTCTCTCCATCCCACCCACCCCCACTCATGCTCTCTCTCTCTCTCTCTCAAAAAATAATTCTTACAGCTCAGTAATAACAAGACAATTCAATTAAACATGGGCAAAAGATCTAAATAGACACTTCTCCAACGAAGAGCTACAAGTGGCCAATAATAACATGAAAGATGCTCAACATCATTAGTCATCAAGGTAATGCAAATCAAAACCACCATGAGAAGCTACTTCACACCTACTAGGATGGCCATGATCAAAACAATGAACAATAACAAGTTTTGGTGAGGAAGGGAAGAAACTGGAATTCCCACATACTTCTGGTGGGAACTACTTTGGAAACTATTCAGCAGTTCCTCAAAAAGTTAAACAGAGTTACCATATGACCCAAGAATTTCACTGGTGTGTATATATTCAAGAGAAATGAAAACATATGTCCACAAAAATATGTAAACAAATGTTCATAGCAGCATTATTCAGAATAACCCAAAGGTGAAACAACTCATTTCTACCAACTGATGAATGGGGAAGTTAAATGGGGTTATATCCATACGGTGGAATATTGTTCTGCTATGAAAAGGAATGAAGTAATGATACATACTACAATATGATAGTAGTTGCTTAAGGCTGGTGCAAGGGAGCATAGGAGAATGATAGTGAAAGAGTACTAGTTTTCTTGTTTTTTTTAATGTTTATTGATTTTTTAGAGAGAGAGATAGAGCACGAGTGGGGGAGGGGTCAGAGAGAGAGGGGGACACAGAATCTAAAGCAGGCTCCAGGCTTTGAGCCTGTCAACACAGAACCTGACCTGGGACTTGAACCAATGAACTGTGAGATCATGACCTGAGCTGAAGTTGGATGCTTAACTAACTGGGCCACCCAGGCAGTCCCTACTAGGTTTTTTTTTTGTAAATTATTTATTTATTTTTTAATTTACATCCAAGTTAGTTAGTATATAGTGCAACAATGATTTCAGGAGTAGATTCCTTAATGCCCCTTACCCATTTGGCCTATTCCCCCTCCAGCAACCCTCTGTTTGTTCTCTATATTTAAGAGTCTCTTAAGTTTTGTCCCCCTCCCTGTTTTTATATTAAATTTGCTTCCCTTCCCTTAGGTGCATCTGTTGTGTATCTTAAAGTCTTCATATGAGTGAAGTGATATGATATTTGTCTTTCTCTGACTGACTAATTTCACTTAACCTAATACCCTCTAGTTCCATCCACATAATTGCAAATGGCCAGATTTCATTCTTTTTGGTTGCCAAGCAATACTCCATTGTATATATCTATATCTATATCTATATCTATCTATCTATCTATCTATCTATCTATCTATCTATCTCTATAGTTATATATATATATCACATCTTCTTTATCAATTCGTCCATCGATGGACATTTGGGCTCTTTCCATACTTTGGCTATTGTTGATAGTGCTACTATAAACATTGGGGTGCATGTGCCCCTTTGAAACAGCATACCTGTATTCCCTACTAGATTTCTTTTTAATGTTATAAAACCTAAAATTGATTCTGGTGATGGATGCACAACAGTCTGAATATGCAAAGAGGCATTGAATTATATACTTTAAATGGATGAATTGTATAGTATGTGAATTAGTAGCACAGTTTTATACACATTAGATGGTTAAGGAGTAGATAAATACTTCAGTAAATATGGCATTTTACCCTGAATAAAATTCAAAGTTTCTTGTGGAAATGGTTGTTGGAAGCGTTGCAGTTTGAGTCGGTGTGAAGTGATGGAAGGGAGATTATCTGAAATCAGATGGAATTGGAAGTTGTTACACCACATATGAATGGATATGGCTCATAAAACACATAGTGAGATAAAGTGGCTGCTAGGTGTTGGAGGTATGTTTCTTTGTGCTTTTATGCACTTCTATATGGCTGAGTCAGCTGGGAGTGGGTACATTTTCTAAATTTACTAATATTTCTTGAAAATGAAATCACACAAGAGCAAATGCAAAATGTGCGCTATGGTCAAATTGTTTCCTAATATATCAATTGTGTTGAATAAAATTCAAATATTCAAAATAAGTCTTTTATAGCATAACTGACTGTAACTATTCCCTTATGTTTAAAATATTTGATAAACACCATTTAGTTGACTTAAAAAAGAAACTAGGCTGACAACCTGACATTAGTGCCTTTACATTTAATGTAATGAGTAAGATATTTGGGTTTATGTCTATCATCTTGCCATTCATTTCCTATTTGTCCTATCTTTTTGTTGTTAATTTATTTCTTCTTTCTTATTTTTTATGGACCAATTGAATGCTTTAAATAGATTTTATTTTTTAGAGTAATTTTAGGTTCATAGCAAAATTGAGCAGAAGCTCCAGAGATTTCCCATATACTCCCTGCTTCCACACATGTGTAGCCTTTCCCATTATCAACATCCTTCACCAGGTCAGTACATTTGTTACAATTGGTGAACATACATTGACATATTGTCACCCAAAGTGACAATAGTTGCTACTAGGGTTTAACGATGTGTACATTCTATGGGTTTAGACAAATATCCACTATGACAGATTAGTTTGCCCTACAAATCCTCTGTGCCCTGCCTGTTCAACCTTCCCTACCCCCTAACCCCTGGCAACAACTGATCTTTGCATTGTCTCAATAGTTTTACCTTTTCCAGAATGTCACATAGTTAGAATCATACAGTGTGTAGCCTTTTCAGATTGGGTTCTTTCACTTAGTGATATGCATTTAAGATTTCTCTGTATCTTTTAATGGCTTGATAGCTCATTTCTTTTTAGTGCTGAATAATATTCCATTGTCTGAAAGTACCACAGTTTATTTATCCATTCACCTGCTGAAGGACATCTTGGTTGCTTTTGGGTTGGGGCAATGATGAATAAAACTGCTATAAACATATGTGTGCAAGTTTTTGTGTGGGCATAAGTTTTCAACTCCTTGTTGAATCATGTGGTAAGTGTATGTTTATTTTGAAAAAACCCACCAAACTTCCTTTCAAAATTGGCTATACTATCTTGCATTCCCATCAACAATCAATGAGAGTTCTATTGTTCCATGTCATCCCCAGCATTTGGTGTTATCAGTATTCTGAATTTTGGCCATTCTGATAGGTGTGTAGGTATTTCATTGTTGTTTTAATTTGCAATTCCTTGATGACATACAATGTGGATCATCTTTTCATGTGTTTACTTGCCATCCATATATCTGTTCAAGTTTTTGGCTCCTTTTTAAATTTGGTTGTTTTTATTATTGAGTTTTAAGTGTTCTTTTTATATTTTGGTTGACAGTTCTTTATCAGATGTGTCTTGCAAATATTTTCTGCCAGTCTGTGACTTGTCTTACTGTTCTCTTCACAATTGCTTTTCACAAAGCAGAAAATTTTAAGTTTAATGAAATCTGATTTTTTCCTTTATGGACCATGCTTTTGGTGTTGCATCTAAAAAGTAGCCACTATTCCCGGGGCCATCTAGGTTCTCCTATGTTATCTTCTAGTAGTTTTATAGTTTTGCATTTTACATTTAGGCCAATGCTCCATTTTGAGTTAATTTTTGTGAAGAGTGTAAGGTCTATGTTTGGATTTATTTTTATGCATGTGGATGCCTAATTGTTCCAACACCTTTTGTTGAAAAGACTCTTTTCCATTGTACTGCCTTGGCTCCTTTGTCAAAGATCAGTTGACTCTATTTAGGTTCCATGGCTCTATTTATCTATTCTTTTGCTAATACACACTGTCTGGATTACTGTAGCTTTATAATAAGTCTCGAAGTTAGGTAATGTCAGATATCTGGCTTTGTTCTTCTTCAAAATCCAGTTGGCTATTCTGGGTCTTTTGCCTCTCCACTTAAACTTTAACACCAGCTTATCCATATCCACAAAATAACTTGTTGGGAGTTTGAATTTGGATTGCATTGAGTCGTAGCTCAAGTTGGGTTAAGTGTTTTTTATTATTACATATTTTCTCTTCTATTAATATGGCAGGTAGATTGCAAAGATGGCCACCATCCCTTACTTGTTCCTATGTCCATGCACTTTTGCTATGTGACTTTGAAGCTTCTTCCATCAAAAGTTGACGTTGATTTCTTATCTCCTTGATTCTCCTGTCTTATTTTAGCCAAGAGAATTTCTCTTTACACTCTTAGAACCTACCACCACTGTGGCATGTACATGTTAAGGATAGTCTGCTGGATTATAGAAAGCAGAGGAATCACCAAATAATAACTCTGGTCTGACTTTGAAATTAAATGTTTTAAAGCTCAGAACAGAGGTAAGTGTTGGGGAAGATGGCAGAGTAGGAGAACGCTAAGCTCAACCTGTCCCATGTTTACAACTAGATATCATCCACACCCAAGTCAATAAGCCAGGGAGTGATCCAAAGACTGGCAGAACAAACTCCATAACTAAATATAGAGGAGAAGTGCAGGTGAAAGGTTAGGAAGATCAAGGATACCTGGTTGGCTCAGTTGGTACAGCATATGATTCTTGATCTCAAGGTCATGAGTTCAAGTCCCATGTTGGACAGGAAGCCTACTAAAAAAAGAGAAAGGTTAGAGGAATGTCAGAGAGGCAAAGGGAGGCTGCCGACATCAGAGAGGGAGCTGCATGTGTGAAGAGGGCAGAGAAAAGGGCCCTTACACCCAGGAGCTCATATGGGGAAGACTAATCCCCATAATGTTTGGCCTTTAATACCAGAGGGGCTGAATTCTGTGAGTTTGTAAAACCAGTGGGACACCCAAAGCCTGGAGCTTTGAAAGTCAGACAACTGAGCACTCGTGTGTGGGGGAGGGTGAGTGACAGCTGGGTCACTGCCCTTAAAGAGATAGCAGCCTGTGTGGAGAGGCAACATAAAAACAACAGTGTACATAATGCCAGGGCAAACTAGGACAGGTCTGTTCATACTGATTTTTCAGCATGTTGGGGGGACTTCTCTGAAAATGAAATAGCTGACAGGTGCCATTTTCCTTCCCTGACCTCCAACACAAACACAGAACCACCTGCAGGAGGTGGGGTTGCACAGGCACTTGTCTCAGCCCAGGGCTCAGGGAAAATTTTATTAAAGCTGCATGTGCACCCTGCCCAGCCATAACACAGTGCCCAACTACCATGCCCTCAGCCACTGTCGTAAGCTGCACCCACTTAGGCGTACAGTGGCAACTGCACACAGCACCCAGCTGCCCCACCACACCCAGACTTGTGTCCCCAACCACTCTGGCATGTAGCCCCCAGCCACTGCAGTGCTTCAGGGGATCTGGCATAAGACTAGTGGCCCAACACAAACTTTGTTAAACACTGCCACTCTGCACGCATGTTCCCTAGTGCACACACCCCCTCAGACTTGGCTTCCATGGGTCCCACTAATATCACAGAGAGCAGGCATAGCCCACAACAGGCAGAGATTCAGTGCAGATGGCTGTACTGAAAGGAAAAGTGACAGACATAACAACAGGGCATAAGCAACACAAATAGATTACTCTCCTGAAGTGCCAGGTTCTGGTGAACAGGGGACACTGCACTGCAGGGCACTCCAGGACCTCATCTGCATTAAAGTCACTACTCTGAGAGCAGAAAACATAGCTGACTTTCTTAAATATTTTTTAAGTGTACTTATTTATTTGAGGGAGAGAGAGAATGAGAAAGCTGGGGAGGGGCAGAGAGAGAGGGAGAGAGAATCCCAAGCAGGCTCCACACTGTCAGTGAAGAGCCCGATGCAGGACTTGAACTCACAAACCATGAGATCATGACCTGAGCTGATCTCAAGAGTTGGATGCTTAACTGACTGAGCCACCCAGGTGCCCCAATATAGCTTACTTTCCTAGCACAGAGAAACAGACACAGAGAGGCAGACAAAATGAAGAGACAGAGAAATTTATCTCAAATGAAAGAATAGGACAAGGACATAGCCAGAGATCTAAGTGACACAGACATAAATAACATGACTGATAGAGAATTTAAAGCAATAATAATAATAAGGATACTCACTGCACTTGAGAAAAGACTGAAAAACATGAGTGAGACCCTTAACACAAGAAATAAGGAATAACATAGCAGAAATAAAGCTCAACAAATGAAATGAGAAACATGATTCATGGATTGAACAACAGGCTGGAATAAGTAGAAGAACGAATTAATGACCTAAAAGACAGAGTAATGGAAAGTAATCAAGCTGAAAAAAAAGAGAAAAAAGAATTACACAAAACAAGATTAGATTTAGGAAACTCAGTGACTCCATTAAATGTAATAACAGTTGTATTATAGCAGTCTCAGAAGAAGAAGAGAGAGAAAAGGGAGTAGAAAATTTATTTGAAGAAATTCTATCTGAAAACTTCCCTAATCTGGGGAAGGAAGCGGACATCAAGTTCCAGGAGGCACAGAGAATGCCATCAAAATCAAGAGAAGCAGACCCACAACAAGACATATTGTAATTAAATTTGCAAAATATAAAGAAAAAATCTGTAAAAACAGAAAAAGTAGTCAGCAACTTACAAGGAAAAACCCATAAGGCTAGCAGGAGATTTTTGGATAGAAACTTTGCAAGCCAGAAAGGAGTGGCATGATATATTCGACATGCTGAATAGGAAAAATCTGCAGCCAAGAATACTTTATTTAGCAAGCCTACCATTCAGAATAGAAGAAAAGATAAAGATTTACCTAGACAAACAAAAACTAAAGGAGTCCATATCCACTAAACTAGCCCTGCAAGAAATATTAAAAGGGACTGTTTGAGTGGAAAGAGAGAACAAAAGTGACAGTATAAAGGCAGGAAACACAAAAACAGTAAAAACTAACATTTCTGTAAAAAATAGGTCAAGGAACTCACAAAAAAGGATATGAAGTATAATAACATATACCTAAAATGTGGGGGGGGGGAGGGAGGAGAAAAGAATGGGTTCAAATTTAAATGACCATTCAACTTGATATAGACTGCTATGTGCAGAAGAGGTTATATACAAACCTAATGGTAACCGTATATCAAAAACCGCTAGTAGATATAAAAAGAATAAAGGGAAAGAATTCCAGATATATCAGTAAAGAAAATTAGCAAAATGTGAAAGAGAGAAAGAAAGGATCAGAGAAAATCTTCAAAAATAGCCACAAAACAAGTAATAAAATGGCAATAAATACATATCTATTGGTAAATACTTTGTAAATAGACTAAATTCTTCAATCAAAAGACATGGGGTAACAAAATGGATTAAAAAAACCACAAGACCTGTCTATATGCTGCCTATAAGAGACTCACTTCAAACCTAAAGACACCTGCAGATTGAAAATGATGGAGAAACATAGATCATGCATATGGATGTTAAAAGAAAGCTTGAGTGGCAGCATGTGAGACAAAATAGACTTTAAAACAAAGACTGTAACAAGAGACAAAGGAGGACACTATATAATAATAAAGGGGACAATCCAAAAAGAAAAAAATAACAATTGTAAATATTTATGCACCCAACATAAGGAACCCAAATACATGAAATAGTTAATAACAAACATAAAGGAACTAATGAATAATAATACAATAATAGTAGGAGACTTTAACACCCCACTTGCATCAATGGACAGATAATCTAAACAGAAAATCAAGAAGGAAACAATGATTTTGAATGACACTGGACCAGATGGACTTAACAGATATATTCAGAACATTTCATCCTAAAACAGCAGAATACACATTCTTTTCAAGTGCACGCAGAACATTCTCCAGAATAGGGGTGCCTGGGTGCCTCAGTCAGTTAAGCAGCTGACTTTGGCCTGCGTCATGATCTCATGGGTCATGGGTTCAAGCCCTGTGTCTGGCTCTGTGCTAACAGCTCAGAGCCTGCTTCAGATTCTGTCTCTACCTCTCTCTCTGCCCTTCTCCCGTTCACTCTCTCTCTCTCAAAAATAAACATTAAATTTTTTTAAAAGAATGTTCTCCAGAATAGATCACAGATTAACCCACAAAAGAAGCCTCAAAAAATTTAAGAAGATTGAAGTCATACCATGCATCTTTTCTCACAACAATGATATGAAATTGGAAGTCAGACACAAAAAATCTGGAAGGACCACAAATGCATGGAGGTTAAATAACATGCTACTAAACAATGAGTGAGTCAACCAGGAAATAAAAGAGGAAATTAAAAAATACATGGAAACAAATGAAAATGAAAGCACGGTAGTCCAAAATCTTTGGGATGCAATAAAGTGGTTCGAAGAGGAAAGTTCATAGCAATACAGGTCTACCTCAAGAAGAGAGAAAAATCTCAAATAAACAACTAACCTGATACCTAAAGGAGCTAGGAAAAGAAGAACAAATAAAACCTAAAACCAGCAGAAGGAAAGAAATAACAATATAGATTATAGCAGAAATAAATGATACAGAAACTAAAAAATAATAGAACAGATCAATGATACCAGAATCTGGTTCTCTGAAAAAATTAATCAAATTGATAAACCTGTAACCATACTTACCATAAGAAAAGAGAAAGGACCCAAATAAATTCACAAATGAGAGAGGAGAAATAACTAACACCATATAAATGCAAACAATTATAAGAGAATATTTATGAAAAACTATATGTCATAAAAATGGACAACCTGGAAGAAATGAATAAATTCCTAGAAACATATAAACTACCAAAACCGAAACAGGCAGAAATAGAAAACTTGAACAGACCAACAACCAGTAAAGAAATTGAGTCAGTAATCAAAAATCTCCCAACAATAAAGTCCAAGTCCAGATAGCTTCACAGGCAAATTCTGTCAAACATCTAAAGAAGAGTTAATACCTATTCTCCTCAAACTATTCCAAAAAAATTGAAATGGAAGGAAAACTTCCAAATTCATTCTATGAGGCCAACATTATCCTGATGCCAAAACTGGATACAGATACCACTAAAAAAGAGAACTACAGGCCAATATCTCTGATAAATGTAGATACCTGTATCCTCAACAAAATACTAGCAAACTGTATCCAACAATACATAAAAAAAAAAATCATTTGCCATGATCAATTGGGATTGATTCCTGAATTGTAAGGGTGGTTCCATTTTCCAAATCAATCAATGTGATACATCATATTAATAAAAGAAAGGATAAGAACCACATGATCATTTTAATAGATGCATAAAAAGCATTTGACAAGTACAACATTCATTCATGATAAAAACCCTCAACAAAGGGTTAGAGGGAACATAACTCAACATAATAAAGACCATCTATGAAAAAACCCACAGCTAATATCATCCTTAATGGGAAGAAACTGAAAGCTTTTTCCCTAAGGTGAAGAATAAATGAGGATGTCCATTCTCACCAATTCTATTCAACATAGTACTTGAAGTCCTAGCCTCAGCAATCAGACAACAAAAAGAAATAAAAGACATCTAAATTAGCAAGGAAGAAGTCAAACTTTTACTATTTGCAGATGACATGATACTCTATGTAGAAAACCCAAAAAACTCCACCAAAAAATTTCTAGAACTAATACATGAATTCAGCAAAGCTGCAGGATGTAAAATCAATGTACATAAATCTGTTGCATTTCTATACACCAATAATGAAGCAGCAGAAAAAGAAATCACGGAATGGAGCCCACTTACACTTGCATCCATAACCACAAGATACCTAGGAATGAATCTAACCAAAGAGGTAAAAGACCTGTATTCTGAAAACTATAGGACACTTATGAAAGAAATTGAAGATGACACAAAGAAATGGAATATTCCATGCTCATGGATTAGAACAAACATTGTTAAAATGTCTATACTACCCAAAGCAATCTATAGATTTAATGCAATCCCTATCAAAATACTACCAGAATTTTTCACAGACTAGAACAAACAATTATAAAATTTGTATGGAACCGTAAAAAAACCTTGCATAGCCAAAGCAGTCTTGAAAAAGAAAAGCAAAGCTGGAGATGTCACATTTCTAGACTTTAAGTTATATTACAAAACTGTAGTCCTCAAGATAGTATGGTACTGGCACAAAAATAGACACATAGTGAATGGAATAGAATTGAAAACCCAGAAGTGAACCCACAACTGTGTGGTCAATTAATCTTTAACAAAGCAGGAAAGAATATCCAGTGGAAAAAGTCTTTTCAATAAGTGGTGCTGGGAAAACTGGACAGCTGCATACAAAAGAATGAAACTTAGACTACTTTCTTACACCATACACAACAATAAATTAAAAATGGATGAAAGACCTAAATGTGGGATGGGAAACCATCAAAATCCTAGAGGAGAACACAGGCAGTAACTTCTTTGACATCAGCTATATCTTCTTTCTAGATATGTCTCCTGAGGCAAGAGAAACAAAAGCAAAAAATAAACTGTTGGGACTTTATCAAAATAAAAAGCTTCTGCACAACAAAGGAAACAACCAACAGAATTAAAAGTCAACCTGCAGACTGGGAGAAGATATTTGCAAATGGCATATTCGATTCAGGGTTTGTATCTAAAATATATAAAGAACTTATAAAACTCAACACCCCAAAGCCAAATTATCCAATGAAAAGTGGGCAGAAGACATGAAAAAACATTCTCCAAAGAAGACATACAGATGGCTAACAGACATATGAAAAGATGTTCACCATCACTCATCATCAGGGAAATACAAATCAAAACCACTACGAGATACCACCTCACACCTGTCAGAATGCAGGTGGGAATGCAAATTGGTGTAGCTACTCTACAAAAACAGTATGGAGGTTCCCCCAAAAGTTAAAGATAAAACCAGGCTACAATCCAGCAATTGCACTACTGTGGGTATTTACCTAAGGAATACAAAAACACTAATTCAAAGGGATACATGCACCCCTACGTTTATAGAAGCATTGTCTACAATAGACAACTTATGGAAGCATCCAAAGTGTCGATCGACAGATAAAGAAGAGGTGGCATATATATACAATGGAATATTATTCAGCCATAAAAAAGAATGAAGTCTTGCCATTTGCTACATGGTGGATGGAGCTAGAAAGTCTTACGCTAAGTGAAATAAGTCAGTCAGAGAAAGACAAATACCATATAGTTTCACTCATGTGGAATTAAAGAAACAAAACAAAAGATCATAGGGGAAAAAAAGGAGAGACAAACCAAGAAACAGACTCTTCACTATAGAGAACAAACTGATGGTCACCAGAGGAGAGATGGGTGGGGGAATGGATTAAATAGGTGATGGGGATTAAGGAGTGTACTTGGGATGAGCATAGGGTGATGTATGGAAGTGTTGAATCACTATATTGTACACCCCAAACTAACATTACACTGTATATTAACTAACTGGAATGAAAATAAAAACTTAAAAAAATAATCAAGCTCAGAGTAGAGAAACCACCTGAAAACTAGTCGGCTTGTGATTTCCAAGTGTTAGAATGAAATTTTGGGTTGAACTCCAGAAAGGCCAAGAATAGAAGACTCAGACCACAGAATTTAAAAAATGAAGGCACAAAATAGGGAAGTAGCTATGATATAAGAACCATTTTTCCAAGGAGAGACATGTGTATCATAGGTAGACAGGAAGAAGTGTAGGGACCCAAGTCTGATGAGGCCTGGATTCTCAGGGGTATGTGGTATCCCCAGTAATTGGGCCTTGGCCCAGGAAAGTGGTCTTGAGATGATGGTTGGGGGCTACTTCAGGGCACAGAGGCAGTGCCATATTCTGGAGGTTGCCTGGAAATAACATGAGCACCAAAGATAAGCCCATGTCCAGCACACTGCTGTTGGTCCTGTGGAGAGTAGACAAGAAAAGGCTGAGGGAGATGCCCCGAGTGACAGGCCCAAGGCATCCTCCAGGGAAGGCCCCATGCAGTGCATGCCAGGAATGTTGAAGAGAGGTCCTGGAATTGGTTTCTATAAGACCCTGTAGCAGGTGTGGCCTGGAGGAGCCAGGGTCACGACAGGAGGTAATGGCACCAGGCCAGCCAGCCGCATGGCAGTGATTACATACAGTGGAGACCCTAACTCTGCCCAGAGCTGTTGAAGAGTGGAGAGTGAACTCTGGGGAGCCTCTACAACCTCCCCAAACTTAGATCACCCTCAGGGATGAGGGGAGCTGATGGAGAATTGGGGGAACCTTGACATGCCAAGCATTTACCCAAAGGAGCCTGAGTTAGCTTGAGAGGAACTGAGATTCAATTCAGAAATGACTAAAGGGACATGTAGGCACAAGTGTGTTTACAGAATCTGTGGAAACAGAGGATGTTGTCCAGTAGTAACTTCATTCAATTATGGATAAAGAGCCATGCATTTATGTGCCTCTGAGTTACAATGTGTCCATGTCAAAACTTCCACATTTGTGAGACAGAGAAAAGCTCAAGAAGGGATTTGGTTAAGTAAGTTAATTTAGCTTCACATCATGAAATCCCAGATAGCCATTAAAAGGTGGTGCTTGCTTTATATGCACTAACTTGGGGAGATGCCCTTGAGATATGATTAACTGAAAAAAAGTACAAATGACAGAGCAAACATTGTCCCTTTAAGTGAGAGAAAGGAAGGCAGATGGGGACACAGGTGGGAAGGATGAATAGATCTCAGGACCTGCCAATTGAGACACTGCCTCATGGTCAGGGTGCTGCTGTTCCACTCTTCAGGGCCCACCTGAATGGAGGAAGAGGAAGATGCCCAGGTGGAGCCCCTCCCCCTACACACACCAGCAGCCCTGACCCCACCCTACAGGCCACCCTACCTGCTCATCCTCATTCCCTCCCACTGCACAGGGCACAATTGTGATTTCGTTTACCCCTGAGATTGGCCTACATGGGGATAATACTGGTACTCAAATACCTAATGGGCTATTGTGGAGAACAGGATTTGATTTCTTCCATCTGTCTCTGGTGGAGGGCAACTTAGGAACACAGTCTTTTTGAATGGTTCCAGTTTTCTAAAGGCCCTGCATAGTTGAAACCATATATTTATCAAAGTTAATTATTCTGTATTTTCTCTTCTCCACATTGTCTCTTTTACCTCACAGACTCTCTGGCATTATAGCATGTCATACTGTAGTAGAAGTTTCATTGGCTTCATAACATTGTAGCACATGTAATTTCAAGCACTGATTCTTATTTGTGTTTCTCAGCTCTGGCACTAATGTTGCCACCTAATGAATGTGGTACACTACTGTGGTACTTCTGGGAAACACAGCTTACAGTATGATAAGAATTTTAAAATAGTATAGTCACATTGTAGAAAGAAAGAAAAAGAAAGAAAGAAAGAAAGAAAGAGGGAAAGGGAAGGAAGAAGGAAGGAAGGAAAGAAAGAAAAGAAAGGGAGGGAGAGAGAGGGAGAAAGCAAGCAAGCAAGCAAGCAAGCAAGCAAGCAAGCATAGTCAGAGACCACTTGCAGGTGAGATGTGGGGATATTGCAGCCTGGGTTTCAAGATCCTAAGCAACTGAAGCAAAAATTTGGTTACTTCCTAAAGGGCGCCACCGTGTGGCTATATTGTGCTGTGTGGCCATGAACCTAAAACTGCTTACCTATAAAAATCACTGGATCTTGAGAAACTCAACAGAAGACCACAGGGGAAGGGAAGGGGTAAAAAATAGTTATAGAGAGGGAGGCAAACCATAAGAGACTCTTAAATACAGAGAAAAAACTGAGGTTTGATGGGGGGGTGGGGGAGAGGGGAAAATGGGTGATGGGCATTGAGGAGGGCACTTGGGATGAGCACTGGGTGTTGTATGTAAGCAATGAACCACGGGAATCTACCCCAAAAACCAAAAGCACACTTTACACACTGTATGTTAGCCAGTTTGACAATAAGTTATATTAAAATAAATAACTATTAAAAATGAAGAAAATCACTGCCATTCACAATGATGTGCATGGAACGTATTATGCTAAGTGAAATAAGTCAGTCATAGAAAGACAAATACCTTATGATTTCACTCATATGTGGAATTTAAGGAATGCAATTATGATGAACACAGGATAATATATGGAAGTGTTGAATCACTACATTGTACTCCTGAAACTAATATTACACCGTGTGATAGCTAACTGGAATTTAAATAAAAACTTAACCAAAAAAGTCCAGAAACATAAAAAAATCCAGAAACATAAGAAAAAAATCACTGCCCCAATATTTTTTTTAATTTAGAAGGATTCACATTATTTTTTATTTATTTATTATTTTTTTTTTAATTTTTTTTTTCAACGTTTATTTATTTTTGGGACAGAGAGAGACAGAGCATGAACGGGGGAGGGGCAGAGAGAGAGGGAGACACAGAATCGGAAACAGGCTCCGGGCTCTGAGCCATCAGCCCAGAGCCCGACGCGGGGCTCGAACTCACGGACCCCGCGAGATCGTGACCTGGCTGAAGTCGGACGCTTAACCGACTGCGCCACCCAGGCGCCCCAGGATTCACATTATTTTTAAAAACCGTGCACAAAGAGAGGACTTATGAATTATTTTTAGCATGCAATTTCAAATTCACATAATTTATACCTATGGAGAAGAGCATACTTAGGGAGAGACGAGCTGCACTACTTTGAAGAAGAGCTGTGTAGACAATGTGAGTCAAGAGGGTCCATCTTTCCCCTTTCCACCGGTGCTTGGGTGCTTGTGCCTAGAGAAGAAAACCCCTCTTTAAGATAGGTGACCAATCCAGTTATATTTTACTGAGTGCTGACTGGCCAGCCCCCATGGTAAGTACTCCATGCATTTATTTATTTGCTTATTCATTCAGTAGTGACACCTTGCACTCCTACTATGTGACAGGATCTCAGGATATAGGGGTGAATGAGTAGGAGCTCCTTGCTCCTTTGTAATCTATTGGTCTCACCACAACTCTGTGAGGTAGGTACTATATTCATCTTCACTTTTCTTATTGGAAACTGACTTGCCCCATAGCATTACTCTGTCGCTAGTTTGGACATGCCCCTGCCACCTATGGTCCCAAGTAGAGGCCATCTCTTTGGGGATGCATCATGCAATCAGGAAGGGCCACAGAGGTGAGGAGCACTGCCTGGTATGCCAGATCTCCACACACCTCCATTATCTGTGGATTTTCTACTTACTTGCTTATGCAAGAAGGACCCATTAGGCCTGTATAAGGAGCTCTTGGAGACACATGTATGAATGACCTCTCAGGGCTACTCAGTGGGAACTTTAAGTTGGAAGGGCCGTGAGAGGTGATAGCTTGTCCTCTGACCTTGCACAGTACCCTCTGCATGGGACCTCTGCTTTGGCTTGCATCCTTTCAGTGATAGGGGCTCAGCCCTTGTAAAGCAGCTGGTGAAACAAGCCAAGCTTCCCTTTATATATGAAGAAAACCACAGAAGACCCATGACGAAATGAATCTTTTACTCATGAAATTAAGACTTACTTCTTTGCAAAAAATGCAAAATACTTAAAATACGGAAATTGAGTTGCCTCCTCAGACCCTCAGAACTGTCAAGCTAGGACCTGTTTGAAAGTTGCATATGAGCTAGGTCTGTTTCTGGGCTCTCTGCTCTGTTCTATTGGTCTATTCATCTATCTCTGTGCCAAACCATCCTCATCATTATGGCATAATCAGGAATAATCAGGGATTTATAAATATGATATAAATATGTCTATTTATATCAGACATCATATAGCAAATCACATCCCTTTAGGCTTTTTTGGAAGTGTCTTGGTGATTCCAAAATTTTTTTTGAATATAGGTTTTATTATTATATAGGTCTGGCTAGGCCAACAGATGATGAAGTCATTGCCATTGAAAAGATCCCAGGAAGAGGGTACATGCTGCCACACTAAGGGGCCACAGAGGGAAGCATAGGGTCAGCAGATTTAGGATTGACTAGTTTGAATAATTTTAGGGGGCTCTGGATGAGATTAGAGCAGGTGGCAGAGTGTGAAAGCCAATAAAGGAGGTGGTTGGGGGTGGTCTCTGGGTTATGTGGTTCGCATATGAAAGATGCACTCTCTCTCCTGGGAGTTGTTCACTGTCTCTGGGAATTGGCTGACCCTGGGAGGGGGAGCCCCTCTGGCGTCCCCATGACTCCAGATGTCAAAACACCAGAACCCAGAAAATAAAAGACACCATTAATACTGTACCCATTTAAAGCTTTATTCTAAAATTTAGTTACAATAAAATTTTGTGATATGCAGTTTTGTAAATTTCATCTAATGCTTAGATGGGTGTATCAACTACCCTAATCATCATACACAATTTTATCATTTGCCCAAATTCCTTTATGCTGTCCTGCAGCCCCAACACCTGGCAACCACTAATGTAATTTGCCTTTTTCAAAATACTGTACAATGCAATCATGCAAGAGGTAGGTAGGCCTTAGAAGTGGCTTCTTTTACATAGCATAAGGCTTTTGAGATTCATCTAAGTTATTGTATCCATAATTCATTCCTTTTTGTTGAGGTAGAATTCACATAACAAAATTCACTATTTTAATCATTTTGAAGCGTACCATTTAGTGGGACTTAGTACTTTATAATGTCGTGCAGCCATCACCAATATCTAGTTCTATAACATTTTCATCTCCCCAAAAGGAAATGCTTTCTTTATAAAGCAGGCATCCTGATTCCCCCTCTCCTCATCGTCTGGCAACCACAAATCTGCTTTGGGTCTCTGTAATTTGCTTGTTCTAGATATTCATAGAAATAGAACCATGCAGTCTGTGGACTTTTGTGTCTGGCTTCTTTCACTTAGCATTGCTTTTGAGGTTCATCCATTTTGTAGCACATATCAGAACTTCATTCCTTTTTGTGACTGAATTGTATTTTATTGTATGGATAGACTGAATATTTATCCATTCATCTGTTGATGGCCTTTGAGGGTGTGTTCACCTTTTGTCTACTGTGAATAATGCTGCTATGAACATATGTGTACATGTATATGTTTGAGGGCCTGTTTTCAATTCTTTTGGGCACATGCTTAGGAGTGGAATTGCTGGGTCTATGGTAATTCTAACTTAATTTGTTAAGGCACCATCAAACTGCTTCCCATAGCAGCTGTGCCATTTTACATTCCTGCTAGTAATGTATGAGGGCTCCAATTTCTCCATGTGTTGGCCAACACTTGACATTTTTTGTTTTGTTGATTATGGCCATCCTAGTGGGTGTGCAGTGGTATTTTATTGTGGTTTTGACTTGCATTTCCCAAATGACTAATCACATCGAGCATCTTTTCATAGGCTTGTTGGTCATTTGTATATCTTTTTTGGGAAAATGTCTATTTCACCTCCCTTGTCCATTTTTTTTAAATTGAATATTTTGTCTTTTTGTTATTGACTCAAAGGAGTCTTTTATATATTTTGGATACTAGAACCTTGTCAAGATATATGATTCCCAAATATTTTCACCCATTCTTTGGTTTTTTCTTTTAATGTTTATTTACCTTTGAGACAGACAGAGAGACACAGTGTGAGCAGGGGAGGGGCAGGGAGAGAGGGAGACACAGAATCCGAAGCAAGCTCCAGGCTCCAAGCTGTCAGCACAGAGCCCAACCCCGGTCTCGAACTCACTAACTGTGAGATCATGACCTGAGCTGAAGTCAGATGTTCAACCGACTGAGCCACCCAGGCACCCCTGTTTACTAGTTTTAAAATCTGACTCAGAACTAATAAATACTTGTTGTATTTTCTATTATTTTCCCCAGGATATAATTCTTTTATGACCTCATTTGAAATATTTAGTTAATGAATATATCTGGGGTTCATTTGGCATATAAATTGTAGAGTTAACATAACTATTTTTGCTGAATTGTTATATATTTACCACAACACTTCCCACTACTCTATACCTACTTCCTTTTTAAATAAGCTTACTGTACAAAAAAAAAGAATACACATATATCATCATCTTTTTTTTTTGGTTTTCCACTCTGTTACTGTACTCTATATTTCTACTTTTGTACTAGTGTCAAAAGCTTTAAGGTTTGTTGTTTTATAATATGCTATAATATCTGCTCTTATCTGGGTGGTCTTTTGCTATCTACTTCTAGTACATTTTTTTTAAAGGAATTTTAGAATCATTGTGTTAAAAACATCCTTTGAGGATTTAGATTTCAATTTCATTTGGTTTGGTTGCATTTAAAAATGTATTTACGGGAGAGGGAAGATGGCGGCGTAGGAGGACGCTGGGCTCACCGCGCGTCCTGCTGATCACTTAGATTCCACCTACACCTGCCTAAATAACCCAGAAAACCGCCAGAGGATTAGCAGAACGGAGTTGCCGGAGCCAAGCGCAGACGAGAGGCCCACGGAAGAGGGTAGGAAGGGCGGCGAGGCGGTGCGCGCTCCACGGACTGGCGGGAGGGAACCCGGGCGGAGGGGCGGCTCACCGGCCAAGCAGAGCCCCCGAGTCTGGCTTGCAAAAAGCGGAGGGGCCTGACGGACTGTGTTCCGACAGCAAGCGCGACTTAGTGTCTGGGAGGTCATAAGTTAACAGCTCTGCTCAGAAAGCGGGAAGGCTGGAGGACAAAGGGAAGGAGAGCTGCTGAGCCCCCTGACGACAGAGCTCAGTTTGGTGGGGAACAAAGGCGCTCGCCAGCGCCATCTCCCCCGCCCATCCCCCAGCCAAAATCTCAAAGAGCACCAGTTCCTGCCAGGGAACTTGCTCGCTCGCGCAAACACCCAACTCTGCGCTTCTGCGGAGCCAAACCTCCGGCAGCGGATCTGACTCCCTCCTGCTGCCACAGGGCCCCTCCTGAAGTGGATCACCTAAGGAGAAGCAAGCTAAGCCTGCCCCTCCTGCCCCCGTGCACCTTGCCTACCCACCCCAGCTAAGACGCCAGATCCCCAGCATCACAAGCCTGGCAGTGTGCAAGTAGCCCAGACAGGCCACCCCACCCCACAGTGAATCCCACCCCTAGGAGAGGGGAAGAGAAGGCACACACCAGTCTGACTGTGGCCCCAGCGGTGGGCTGGGGGCAGACATCAGGTCTGACTGCGGCCCCGCCCACCAACTCCAGTTATACACCACAGCACAGGGGAAGTGCCCTGCAGGTCCTCACCACGCCAGGGACTATCCAAAATGACCAAGCGGAAGAATCCCCCTCAGAAGAATCTCCAGGAAATAACAACAGCTAATGAGCTGATCAAAAAGGATTTAAATAATATAACAGAAAGTGAATTTAGAATAATAGTCATAAAATTAATCGCTGGGCTTGAAAACAGTATAGCTGACAGCAGAGAATCTCTTGCTACAGAGATCAAGGGACTAAGGAACAGTCAGGAGGAGCTGAAAAACGCTTTAAACGAAATGCATAACAAAATGGAAACCACCACGGCTCGGATTGAAGAGGCAGAGGAGAGAATAGGTGAACTAGAAGATAAAGTTATGGAAAAAGAGGAAGCTGAGAAAAAGAGAGATAAAAAAATCCAGGAGTATGAGGGGAAAATTAGAGAACTAAGTGATACACTAAAAAGAAATAATATACGCATAATTGGTATCCCAGAGGAGGAAGAGACAGGGAAAGGTGCTGAAGGGGTACTTGAAGAAATAATAGCTGAGAACTTCCCTGAACTGGGGAAGGAAAAAGGCATTGAAATCCAAGAGGCACAGAGAACTCCCTTCAGACGTAACTTGAATCGATCTTCTGCACGACATATCATAGTGAAACTGGCAAAATACAAGGATAAAGAGAAAATTCTGAAAGCAGCAAGGGGTAAACGTGCCCTCACATATAAAGGGAGACCTATAAGACTCGTGACTGATCTCTCTTTTGAAACTTGGCAGGCCAGAAAGAATTGGCACGAGATTTTCAGTGTGCTAAGCAGAAAAAATATGCAGCCGAGAATCCTTTATCCAGCAAGTCTGTCATTTAGAATAGAAGGTGAGATAAAGGTCTTCCCAAACAAACAAAAACTGAAGGAATTTGTCACCACTAAACCAGCCCTACAAGAGATCCTAAGGGGTCCCTGTGAGACAAAGTACCAGAGACAACACTACAAGCATAAAACATACAGACATCACAATGACTCTAAACCCACATCTTTCTATAATAACACTGAATGTAAATGGATTAAATGCGCCAACCAAAAGACATAGGGTATCAGAATGGATAAAAAAACAAGACCCATCTATTTGCTGTCTACAAGAGACTCATTTTAGACCTGAGGACACCTTTAGATTGAGAGTGAGGGGATGGAGAACTATTTATCATGCTACTGGAAGCCAAAAGAAAGCTGGAGTAGCCATCCTTATATCAGACAAACTAGACTTTAAATTAAAGGCTGTAACAAGAGATGAAGAAGGACATTATATAATAGTGACAGGGTCTATCCATCAGGAAGAGCTAACAATTATAAATGTCTATGCGCCGAATACCGGAGCGCCCAAATATATAAACCAATTACTCATAAACATAAGCAACCTTATTGATAAGAATGTGGTAATTGCAGGGGACTTTAACACCCCACTTACAGAAATGGATAGATCATCTAGACACACGGTCAATAAAGAAACAAGGGCCCTGAATGAGACATTGGATCAGATGGACTTGACAGATCTATTTAGAACTCTGCATCCCAAAGCAACAGAATATACTTTCTTCTCGAGTGCACATGGAACATTCTCCAAGATAGATCATATACTGGGTCACAAAACAGCCCTTCATAAGTTTACAAGAATTGAAATCATACCATGCATACTTTCAGACCACAATGCTATGAAGCTTGAAATCAACCACAGAAAAAAGTCTGGAAAACCTCCAAAAGCATGGAGGTTAAAGAACACCCTACTAACGAATGAGTGGGTCAACCAGGCAATTAGAGAAGAAATTAAAAAATATATGGAAACAAACGAAAATGAAAATACAACAATCCAAACGCTTTGGGACGCAGCAAAGGCAGTCCTGAGAGGAAAATACATTGCAATCCAGGCCTATCTCAAGAAACAAGAAAAATCCCAAATGCAAAATCTAACAGCACACCTAAAGGAAATAGAAACAGAACAGCAAAGGCAGCCTAAACCCAGCAGAAGAAGAGAAATAATAAAGATCAGAGCAGAAATAAACAATATAGAATCTAAAAAAACTGTAGAGCAGATCAACGAAACCAAGAGTTGGTTTTTTGAAAAAATAAACAAAATTGACAAACCTCTAGCCAGGCTTCTCAAAAAGAAAAGGGAGATGACCCAAATAGATAAAATCATGAATGAAAATGGAATGATTACAACCAATCCCTCAGAGATACAAACAATTATCAGGGAATACTATGAAAAAGTATATGCCAACAAATTGGACAACCTGGAAGAAATGGACAAATTCCTGAACACCCGCACTCTTCCAAAACTCAATCAGGAGGAAATAGAAAGCTTGAACAGACCCATAACCAGCGAAGAAATTGAATCAGTTATCAAAAATCTCCCAACAAATAAGAGTCCAGGACCAGATGGCTTCCCAGGGGAGTTCTACCAGACGTTTAAAGCAGAGATAATACCTATCCTTCTCAAGCTATTCCAAGAAATAGAAAGGGAAGGAAAACTTCCAGACTCATTCTATGAAGCCAGTATTACTTTGATTCCTAAACCAGACAGAGACCCAGTAAAAAAAGAGAACTACAGGCCAATATCCCTGATGAATATGGATGCAAAAATTCTCAATAAGATACTAGCAAATCGAATTCAACGGCATATAAAAAGAATTATTCACCATGATCAAGTGGGATTCATTCCTGGGATGCAGGGCTGGTTCAACATTCGCAAATCAATCAACGTGATACATCACATTAACAAAAAAAAAGAAAAACCATATGATCCTGTCAATCGATGCAGAAAAGGCCTTTGACAAAATCCAGCACCCTTTCTTAATAAAAACCCTTGAGAAAGTCGGGATAGAAGGAACATACTTAAAGATCATCAAAGCCATTTATGAAAAGCCCACAGCTAACATCATCCTCAACGGGGAAAAACTGAGAGCTTTTTCCCTGAGATCAGGAACACGACAGGGATGCCCACTCTCACCGCTGTTGTTTAACATAGTGCTGGAAGTTCTAGCATCAGCAATCAGACAACAAAAGGAAATCAAAGGCGTCAAAATTGGCAAAGATGAAGTCAAGCTTTCGCTTTTTGCAGATGACATGATATTATACATGGAAAATCCGATAGACTCCACCAAAAGTCTGCTAGAACTGATACATGAATTCAGCAAAGTTGCAGGATACAAAATCAATGTACAGAAATCAGTTGCATTCTTATACACTAACAACGAAGCAACAGAAAGACAAATAAAGAAACTGATCCCATTCACAATTGCACCAAGAAGCATAAAATACCTAGGAATAAATCTAACCAAAGATGTAAAGGATCTGTATGCTGAAAACTATAGAAATCTTATGAAGGTAATTGAAGAAGATTTAAAGAAATGGAAAGACATTCCCTGCTCATGGATTGGAAGAATAAATATTGTCAAAATGTCAATACTACCCAAAGCTATCTACACATTCAATGCAATCCCAATCAAAATTGCACCAGCATTCTTCTCGAAACTAGAACAAGCAATCCTAAAATTCATATGGAACCACAAAAGGCCCCGAATAGCCAAAGTAATTTTGAAGAAGAAGACCAAAGCAGGAGGCATCACAATCCCAGACTTTAGCCTCTACTACAAAGCTGTCATCATCAAGACAGCATGGTATTGGCACAAAAACAGACACATAGACCAATGGAATAGAATAGAAACCCCAGAACTAGACCCACAAATGTATGGCCAACTCATCTTTGACAAAGCAGGAAAGAACATCCAATGGAAAAAAGACAGTCTCTTTAACAAATGGTGCTGGGAGAACTGGACAGCAACATGCAGAAGGTTGAAACTAGACCACTTTCTCACACCATTCACAAAAATAAACTCAAAATGGATAAAGGACCTGAATATGAGACAGGAAACCATCCAAACCTTAGAGGAGAAAGCAGGAAAAGACCTCTCTGACCTCAGCCGTAGCAATCTCTTCCTCGACACATCCCCAAAGGCAAGGGAATTAAAAGCAAAAGTGAATTACTGGGACCTTATGAAGATAAAAAGCTTCTGCACAGCAAAGGAAACAACCGACAAAACTAAAAGGCAACCAACGGAATGGGAAAAGATATTTGCAAATGACATATCGGACAAAGGGCTAGTATCCAAAATCTATAAAGAGCTCACCAAACTCCACACCCGAAAAGCAAATAACCCAGTGAAGAAATGGGCAGAAAACATGAATAGATACTTCTCTAAAGAAGACATCCGGATGGCCAACAGGCACATGAAAAGATGTTCAGTGTCGCTCCTTATCAGGGAAATATAAATCAAAACCACACTCAGGTATCACCTCACGCCAGTCAGAGTGGCCAAAATGAACAAATCAGGAGACTATAGATGCTGGAGAGGATGTGGAGAAACGGGAACCCTCTTGCACTGTTGGTGGGAATGAAAATTGGTGCAGCCGCTCTGGAAAGCAGTGTGGAGGTTCCTCAGAAAATTAAAAATAGACCTACCCTATGACCCAGCAATAGCACTGCTAGGAATTTATCCAAGGGACACAGGAGTACTGATGCATAGGGGCACTTGTACCCCAATGTTCATAGCAGCACTCTCAACAATAGCCAAATTATGGAAAGAGCCTAAATGTCCATCAACTGATGAATGGATAAAGAAATTGTGGTTTATATACACAATGGAATACTACGTGGCAATGAGAAAAAATGAAATATGGCCTTTTGTAGCAACGTGGATGGAACTGGAGAGTGTGATGCTAAGTGAAATAAGCCATACAGAGAAAGACAGATACCATATGGTTTCACTCTTATGTGGATCCTGAGAAACTTAACAGGAACCCATGGGGGAGGGGAAGGAAAAAAAAAAAAAAGAGGTTAGAGTGGGAGAGAGCCAAAGCATAAGAGACTGTTGAGAACTGAGAACAAACTAAGGGTTGATGGGGGGTGGGAGGGAGGAGAGGGTGGGTGATGGGTATTGAGGAGGGCATCTTTTGGGATGAGCACTGGGTGTTGTATGGAAACCAATTTGACAATAAATTTCATATATAAATAAAAAAAAAGAAAAAAATGTATTTACATCTTGGTAACTGTGATTATTTAATATTCCTCTCCCTGTACTTGATTTTTATCTGTTTCTTCTAATACAACTTTGAAGGTTTTTTTTTTTATAAAAAATGACTGATTTTTAAAAATTAATTGATCATATATGTGTGGGTGTGTTTTTGGACTTCATTGATCTATTTGTGTATTTTTATATCAATGACAAACTGCCTTGAATCCTATGGTTTTTTAAAAAGTCCTGATATCAGATAGTGCAAGTCTTCCAATTTTGTTCATCTTTTTGAAATGTATTTTGGCTCTCCTAAGTCTTTTGCATCTCCATATGAAACAGGTCATCATTTTCTATTAAAAAAAAAAAAGCCTGTTGAAATTTAAATTTAGATTGCATTAGATCTATAGACCATTTGGGGAAAAATTGATACCTTAACAATATTTCATCTTCAGGTCAATCAACTGAGAGGCTTTCTTTCTTTCTTTCTTTCTTCCTTTCTTTCTTAATTATTTATTTCTCTTAGCAATGTTTTGTAGTTTTCAGTGTGCGGGTCATATGTATTTATTATCAGACTTATTTGCAAGTTTAAAAAGTTAATTTAATTTAATATTTTAAAAGTTTGTATTTAAATTCCAATTAGTTAACTTATTTTGTAACATTAGTTTCAGGTGTACAATACAGTGATTCAACACTTCCATACAACACTAAGTGCTCACCACAACAAGCACATTTCTTACTCCCCATCACCTATTTCACCTATCGCCCCCCCACTTCCCCTCTGGTAACCATCAGTTTGTTCTCTGTAGTTAAGAGTCTGTTTCTTGATTTCTTAATTTCAATTCCAGTGTTTTTTATTTATTTTATTTCATCTGTTTTATCATTTTTGTTGATTTTTATATTTTGAATTCCAACGGTCTTTGTGAGTCCATAGAAATATAATTGATTTTTGTTTATTGATTTGGTATGGTGCAACATTGCTAAAGTCACTTATTTCTAGTAGTTTTTGGTAGATTCCACTGGAATTTCTACGTAAAAGATTATGTCATCTGCGAATAAAGAGTTTTACTTCTTTTAAAATCTAAATAGAAATCTTTATCTTGAGTTATTATACTTTCTAGAGCCTTTAATGCAATGTTGAATATAACTTGTGTAAGGAGATATCCTTGCCTTGTTTCTGATTATAGAGGATAGCATTTAGTCTTTCACTATTAAGTGTGACACTATTAAGCAGTCACACCAGAGGCTGCACACTACAGGGAAAGCTGAGTTTAAAGGAAAGTCACTGAAAAAACAAAAAAGAGTAAAAACAACATTCCCTAGGGGACCAAAATTCAGAATTACTTCAATAGGATATTTACAGTTTCCAGTATTCAAAAAAATCTATACAATCTATACAAAAAAAATCTATACAAAGAAACAGGAACATGTGACTTATAATAGGAAAAAAGTTAGGTAATAGAAATTGTCTTTAGAGGGCCCAGATGTTGAAATTAGTAAACATATTTCAAAGCTGTTAGTATAAATATGTTCAAAGAACTAAAGAAAACCATATTTAAACAATTAAAGAAAATTATGACAATAATCCATCAGATGGAGACTATCATTAAAGAGGTAAAGATTATTTAAAAAACAATTGAAAATTCTGTAATTAAAAATAAAATGACTGGTATGGAAAATTTCTAGAGGTGCTCTAGATTTGAGCTGGCAGGAAAAAGAATCAATACCTTAAAGACAGAGGAATAGAGATTATGCGATCTGAAAAACAAAAGTTAAAACAATGAAGAAAAAGAAAAAGAGCCTCAGAGTCTTGTGAGACACAACTAAGCATAATGGGAGTACCAGGAGAAGAAAAAGATTGAAGGACAGAAAAACAAAACAAAACAAAAAAACCCTCAAGTAATATTGGCCAAAAATGTCCCAAAATATTTGATGAAAAATAATCCATACATCCAAGAAGTTCAATGAACCCCATGTTGGATATATTCAGTCATCCACATGGTCCCCTCATCGTCAAATTGTTGAAAGCTAAAGATAGTGAGAGAGTTTTGAAAGCAACAAGATAAAGCTAACTCCTCAGAAACAACAGAGGACACATGTGTGTGATAATATATTCAGTGTGATGAAACCTCTCAGCTAAGAATCTTATACTGAGCAAAAATATTTTTCAAAAATGAAGATGAAATAAAGGCATTCCCAGATAAACAAAAATGAAGAAATTAACTGTTAGCAGACCTGCATTACCAGAAATAGTTTAGCAAGGTTTTTTTCAATGTGAAAATAAGCAACACCAGACAGTAAATGAAGAAAGAACAAATATCAATAAAAGCAATTATGTAGATAATTATAAAACAGTATAATTATATATTTTCTCTTTTTTCTCTTATGTTATTTAAAAATAAGTGCGTAAGACAATAATTATAAAATTGTATTGTTGCTTTTTAGCATATAAAGGAACATATATATTATCTATATCGATAATAGTACAAAGCGGGAGGTAGAGATGAAGCTATAGATTTTTTTTTCTTTTCAAATTTTTATTTAAATTCATTAGTTAACATACGGTGCAATATTGGTTTCAGGAGTAGAATTCAGTGATTCATAACTTACATATAACACCCAGTGCTCATCATAACAGGTACCCTTTTTTTTTTTAAATGCTTATTTACTTTTGAGAGAGAGAGCGCGCGAGAGAGAGAGAGAGCGAGCAGGAGAGTGGCAGAGAGAGAGGGAGACACAATCCAAAGCAGGAACCCAACTCGGGGGTCCAACCCACAAACTGAGATCATGACTACAGCCGAAGTCAGACTGAGCCACAGGCGCTCCAACAGGTACCCTCTTCACTACCCATCACCTGGGGCATCTGGGTGGCCTAGTCAGTTAAGTGTACAACTCATTATCTTATGGTTCATGAGTTTGAGCCCTGCACTGGGCTCTGCACTCCTGCCTGGGATTCTCTCTCTCCCTCTCTCTCTGTCAACGCCACCCCCACCACATGCTCTTTCTCTCTCTCAAAAATAAATAAATAAACTGAAAAAAATACCCATCACCCATCTAGCCCATCCCCCACCCACCTCCCTCCATCAACCCACAGTTCTCTATCTTCAAGAGTCTTGGGCGCCTGGGTGGCGCAGTCGGTTAAGCGTCCGACTTCAGCCAGGTCACGATCTCGCGGCCTGTGAGTTCGAGCCCCGCGTCGGGCTCTGGGCTGATGGCTCGGAGCCTGGAGCCTGTTTCCGATTCTGTGTCTCCCTCTCTCTCTGCCCCTCCCCCGTTCATGCTCTGTCTCTCTCTGTCCCAAAAATAAACGTTGAAAAAAAAAATAAAATAAAAAAAAGAGTCTGTTATGGTTTGCTTCCCCTTCTCTTTTTTCTTCCCCCACTCCCATATGTTCATCTGTTTTGTTTCTTAAATTCCATATATGAGTGAAATCACATGGTATTTGTCTTTCTTTGACTTATTTTGCTTAGCATGATGCTCTCTAGCTCTATCCATGTTGTTGCAAATGGCAAGATTTCATTCTTTTTGATGGCTGAATAATGTTGCATGGTATATATATACCACATCTTCTTTATGCACTCATCTATGGACACTTGGGCTGCTTCCATAATTTGGCTGTTGTAAATAATGCTGGTATAAACGTAGGGGTGCATGTATCTTTTTGAATTAGTGTTTTTATACTTTTTGGGTAAATATCCAATAGTGCAAATCCTAGATCGTAGGTTAAGTTCTATTTTTAATTTTTTTTGAGGAACCTCCTTACTGTTTTCCACAATGGTTGCACCAATTTGCATACCCACCAACAAAAGCGAGGGGGTTCCTTTTTTCTCCACATCCTTGCCAACACTTGTTGTTTCTTGTGTTTTTGACATTAGCCATTTTGACAGGTGTGAGGTGATATGTCATTGTAGTTTACATTTGCATTTCCCTGATGATGAGTGATGTTGAGCATCTTTTCATGGGTCTTTTGGCCATCTGGATGTCCTCTTTGGAGAAATGTCTGTTCATGTCATCTGCCCATTTTAATTGGATTATTTGGTTTTTTTGAGTGTTGAGTTGTATCAATTCGTTATTTGTTTTGGATACTAGCCTCTTATTGGATATGTCATTTTCAAATATCTTCTTCCATTCAGTAGGTTGTCTTTTAGTTTTAATTTTTTTTAATGTTTATTTATTTTTGAAGGAGAGAGAGACAGAGTGCAAGTGGGGGAGAGGCAGAGAGAGGGAGACACAGAATCAGAAGCAGGCTCCAGGCTCCGAACTGTCAGTACAGAGCCTGATGTGGGGCTCGAACTCACGAACTGTGAGATCATGACCTGAGCCGAAGTTGGACGCTCAACCGACTGAGCCACCCAGGCACCCCATTGTCTTTTAGCTTTATTGATTATCTACTTAGCTGTGAAGAAATTTTTTATTGATGTAGTTCTAATAGTTTATTTTTGCTTTTATTTCCCTTGCCTCAGGAGATATATCTAGAAAAATGTTGCTATGGCCAATGTCAGAGAGATTACTGCCTGTGCTCTCTTCAAGGATTTTTATGGTTTCAGGTCTCACATATAAGTCTTTAATTCATTTTCAGTTTGTTTTTGTGTATGGTGTAAAAAAGTGGCCCAGTTTCTTTCTTTCTTTCTTTCTTTTTTTTTTTTTGCATGTTGCTGTCCAGTTTTCCTAGCACCATTTGTTGAAGAGACTGTCTTTTTCCCATTGGATATTCTTTCCTGCTTTGTTAAAGACTAATTGTCCATATAATAGTGGGTTTGTTTCTAGGTTTTCTGTTCTATTCCACTGATCTATGTGTTTATTTTTGTGCTGCTACCATTGTTTTAATTACTACCGCTTTGTAATATAACTTGAAATCTGGAATTGTGATGCCTCCACTTTTGTTTTTCTTTCTCAAGATTGCTTTGGCTATTCAGGGTCTTTTATACTTCCCAAGTTTAAAACTTGTTACAAAGATACAGTAATCAGACAGTTTGATAGTGGCATAAGAAAAGAGATACAGGCCTGTGGAATAGAATTGAGAGGCTCAGAAATAAACTCTTACATTTATGATTAATTGATTTTGAACAAAGGTGTCAACACAATTCAGTGGGGGTAAAGGATAGTCTTTTCAATAAATAATGCAGGACATCTGGGTGGCTCAGTCACTTAAGTGTCCGACTTCAGCTCAGGACATGATCTCATGGTTCGTGAGTTCGAGCCCCGAATTGGGCTCTGTACTGACAGTTCAGAGCCTGGAGATTGCTTCGGATTCTGTGTCACCCTCTCTCTCTACCCCTTGCCTGCTCACACTCTGTCTCTCTCTCTCTCAAAAATAAATAAGCATTAAAAAATTATAAATAATGCTAGTACATCTGGATAGCCACATGCAAAAAGATGACTTTGGACAATTACTTCACATAACACACAAAAGTTAATTTAAAATATATCATATACCTAAATGTAAGAGCTAAAGCTACACAATTTCTAGATACAAAAAACAAAAACACAAGAGCAAACCTTTGAAACCTTGTATGTAGGAAAAATCCTCACTCTTCCTTCTGTGTGTTTCTCCATTACTCTCACATGGCTACCACAGTCACATTTCTGACACCTGATGTGTGTGGGATTTCCCAACACCAAGCAATTCTGTGACACAAGCTGGGTTTCCTACCATTTAATTCCACTCTGACACTATCTACCTGGAGATAGAGTCAGATCCCACAGGTTAAGGGCTCAGTCCCACAACACTGCCCCCACTTTAGATGCTAACTGCAAGTAGTAAGTCCCTAGGTTACCCACAACTTCTGTCCAAGTTGGCTATAGATCAGAGGTTCCCATCACCCCCTTCCTCTTTGATTTGATTATTTGCTAGAACAGCTCACAGAACTCAGTGAAACACTTATGTTTACTGGTTTATTATATAATAAAGGATATAATAAAGGACATGGATGAACTGCCAGGTAAGGAGATACATTGGGCAAGATCTGGAAGGGTCCTGAGAGCAGAAGCTTCTGTCCTCACAGAGTTGGATCACATCACCCTCCTGGTATATGGTTGTGTTCACTGACCTCAAAGCTCTCCACACCCTTACTATAGGGATTTTATGGAGTTTTCTTTACCTAGCCATGATAAATTATTAACTACATTTCCAGCTCCTCTCCCCTCTCTGGAGAAATACGAACTTTAAAAGTTCTCCTCGTGAAATCTCAGATGAATATGAGGAATATGTTATTGCAAACTGGAACTTGAACAATCCTGAACTTGGCCAAACTATGTTTCCATGTGTTGTGAAAAGTAGAACTTGTAAGTGTTGAACTTGGATATTTGGTTGAGGATATTTCCAAGAAAAATGTTGAAAGCATGGCTTGCATTCTCCTGACTGCTTATAGTGAAATGTGAGAGGAGAGAAATCATTGAAAAAGGAATTGTCAAGCAAAAAGGAGCCAGAATGTGAAGATTCGAAAAATTGTTTATCTATATTGCAAAAAATGAGAAGCTGTGCTCATAGAGAACACCATGTGTGGCTGAACAACCTCCATTACAGAGATTGTGGGTGTGGAACATGTGGATTCAATCAACCATCTCAGTAGAAGCACTGTAGCTTGGATTGAGGAGGGCCAGAGGTGGGATGAAATGAAGAAAGCCCATCAAACTTCTGGAATTCCACAGGCAGGAAATGGAATGGCATAGCTCTCTGGATGTGAACATGCATCATCCTTCAGTAACACGGAAAAATGACCCCAAAAGGAGCTCAGAGGTCAGCAGGGCTGCCACTGCCCCCATGGGTTTAGAGGGCAAATGCCCAGGCAGCAAGACTGTCTCCTTCATTCTAGAGGGTTTGGGGCTGTAGCTCAGGGCTGAGGGAGCAGGGCCACTACCTTGGCTTGTCTGGAGGACAGAACATTTAAGCCAAAGAGGATTATTCTCTAGCCTTAAAATCTGGTGGAATTTCCCACAAAAGCATCTTGAGATTAGCTGCATATATTCACGTTGATAAATGAGTTCTGTAGAAGTATTGCAGGCTGAAGAAGCAAAGATGTGAATTCTAGTGCTGATGTTGATAAAATAAACTAAATATATGAATAACTTACAAATCTAATGGAATTTGTCCTGCTAGGTTTTGGGCTTGCTTAGGACCTGTTACCCTTCTTCCTTCCAATTTCTTTTTTTTTTTTTTTTTGGGGGGGGGAATGAAAATGTCTATCTTATGTCTGTCTTACCATTGCATTTTGTAAACAGATAACTTGTTTGTTTTCACTGTTTCAATACTAGAGAAGAATTTTGCCTTAAGATGAACCGTACCTCTAATCTCACCCATACCTGATTTAGATGCTATTCAGGTGGTATTTTGGACTTAAAGTTGATGCTGGGATAGGTTAAGACTTTTGTGGTTGTTGCGATAAGGCAAATGTATTTTGCATTGGTGGACATGAATTTTGGAGAACCAAAGGATAGAGTGCTATGGGTTAAATTGTGTCTTTGTACAATTCACACTTTGAGGCCCTGAGTACCTCAGAATGTGAATGTACTTGGAGATAGAGTTTTCAAAGTGGTAATTAAGGTTAAATGAGGTCACTGGGGTGGGTTCTAATCTGACATGACTTGTTCTTATAAGAAGAAGAGGCTAGGACACACACATACACAAAAGAAACAACATGTGAGGGGCACCTGGTGACTCAGTCAGTTAAGTTTCCGACTTTGGCTCAAGGTCATGATCTCATGGTTTGTGAGTTCAAGCCCTGCTTTGGACTTTGTGCTGACAGCTCAAAGTCTGGAGCCTGCTTTGGATTCTGTGTCCTCCCCTCTCTCTGCCCCTCCCTCATTCACATTCTGTCTCTCTCTCTCAAAAATAAATAGACATGAAAAAAATCAAAAATTAAATAAAGAAAAAAAGAAAGAAAGACCATGTAAGCACACAGGGAGGAGACAGTCATCTACAAGCCAAGGAGAGAGGCCTCAGAAGAAATCCACTCTGCCGACAAGTTGATCTCAGCATTATGAGCAAATAAGTTTCTGTTTAAGCCAAAAAAACAGTAATAAAGTATTAATACATGTTACTACATAGATGGCCCTCAAAAATATTATGATGAGTGAAAGAAACTCAACACAAAAGAACGCATATTGTAAGAGTTTGTTTATATGAAATGTCTAGAAAAAGCAAATTTACAGAGACAGTGGTTGCCTGGGTCTGGGAGTAAGAATGGGGAGTGATTGCAAACAGGCACAAGTTTTCTTTTTGGGTTAACAGAAATGTTATAAACTTAGATTTTGGTGAAAGTTACATACTTTGTAAAGATACTAAAAATTCTTGAAGTGTAATCTTAATATCAGTAAATTTTATGGTGTGTACATTATGTCTTAATAAAGCTGTTTAAAAATTAATGGTTGAAAAGAATTATTCAACATGGTATTTGTTGGATCACAGAAATATGATTATGTTTTACTTTATTGTGTCTACAATTAAGATTTCTTTCTTTTAAAACTTTTTTTTTAAATGTATTTATTTCTGAGAGACAGAGAGAGACAGAATGCAAGCGGGGGGGGGGGGGGGTGGTGAGTGGGGGAGAGAGAGAGGGAGAGAGAGAGAGAGAGAGAGAGAGAGAGAGAGAGAGAGAGAGAATCTGAAGCAGGCTCCAGGCTCTGAGCTGTCCATACAGAGCCCGAAGTGAGGCTTGAACCCATAAACTGTGAAATCCTGACCTGAGCTGAAGTCAGACCTCAACTGACTGAGCCACCCAGGTACCCCAAGATTTATTTCTTTAACAGAGTAGAGGGCTACCTTTAAACAGCTAGGATAATTTCATTCATATTGTAGTATCATGAGTTTTTCCTCTTTTTTTATTTTAAAAAGGGCGTTGAAGCATAAGAGGCTGATGAAACACTGGGAGGTTGAAAAGTCAATATTGTCAACATTTTTTTGCATAAGAATAAAGGTCCAACTCCTGGGTTTTAGAAACCGTTTGTATATCTCATTAATGTACATCCCTTTAGATATAGGTTATATAGAATCATATTTCCTTCTGTTTGCTGAGAGGAGTACAGATTGTCACAACTACTTTGAAAAACTACTTGGTCTAATAAAAGGACTTGGGTCATTCACTAAGTGATAATAATCGAAATGCAGGCAAAAGATTTAAAAACCAACAACAAAGAAGTGGGGGTAATTATTAGAACATCAAAAATTTTTAAATAGTCTAAGTATTCCAAAGTGTGCACCATGGTGCACACTTTGGAATACTTTGGAATACTTTGGAATACTTAGACTATTTAAAAATTTTTGATGTTCTAATAATTACCCCCGCTTCTTTGTATTAACTTCAGTCAGAGTGTTTGTAAGGGAGCTGACTTCTGAGTTCCACCTCGCATTGCCAGGTCATGTCTCTTATCCCATAGACTCAGACTTATTCGAAAAGAAAGACACAAAGGCCTACAGGATCTGTTAAGGTGCAGAAAAAAAAGATTAGGGTGAAGAAAAGCCTGACCTTGAAAACAGGGATCACATTTTAGGCCCAGATAATATTGCTCTTAGGTGTCTAAAATGATATCAAGTTGCTACCTCTAAGTTCTGATTTTTTTAATCCAATGTATTCTTTTTTATTGAGATATGATGGACAGACAACATTTTATTTCAGGTGTATAACATAATGATTGGATATTTGGATATATTGCAAAATAATCACCACAGCAAGTCTAATCAACACCTATCACCATTCAGTTACAGAATTTTTCTCTTGTGGTAAGAACTTTTAAGACTTAGTTTCTTAATGACTTTGAAATATGCAATGCGGCATTATTTTTTATGAATATAATTTATTGTCAAATTGGCTTATATACGACACCCAGTGCTCATCCCAACAAGTGCCCTCCTCAATGCCCATCACCCATTTCCCCCTCCCTCCCACCTCCCATCCACTCTCAGTTTGTTATCTGTATTTAATAGTTTCTTGTGGTTTGTCTCCCTCCCTCCCTGTTTGTCTCTATTTTTTTCCCCTTCCCTTCTCCCATGGTCTTCTGTTCAGTTTCTCAAGATCTACATATGAGTGAAAACATACGATATCCGTCTTTCTCTGAGTGATTTATTTCATTCAACATAATACCTTCGAGTTCCATCCACATTGCTGTAAATGGCATGATTTCATTCTCATTGCCAAGTAGTATTCCATTGAATATATAAACCACATCTTTATCCATTCATCAGTTGATGGACATTTAGCCTCTTTCTATCATTTGGCTATTGTTGAAAGTGCTGCTATAAACATTGGGGTACAAGTGCCCCTATGCATCGGCACTCCTATATCCCTTGGGTAAATTCCTAGCAGTGCTAGTGCTGGATCATAGGGTAGCTCTATTTTTAATTTTTTGAGGAACCTCCGCACTGTTTTCCAGAGCGGCTGCACCAGTTTGCATTCCCATCAACAGTGCAAGAGGGTTCCCATTTCTCCACATCCTCACCAGCATCTGTAGTTTCCTGATTTGTTCATTTTAGCCACTCTGACTGGTGTGAGGTGGTATCTCAGTGTGGTTTTGATTTGTATTTCCCTGATGATGAGTGACGTTAAGCATCTTTTCATGTGTCTGTTGGCCATCTGGATGTCTTCTTTGGAAAAGTGTCTATTCATGTCTTCTGCCCATTTCTTCACTGGATTATTTGTTTTTTTGGGTGTTCAGTTTGGTAAGTTTTTTTTGGATTTTGGACGCTAGCCCTTTATCCGGTATGTCATTTGCAAATATCTTTTCCCATTCCATCGGTTGCCTTTTAGTTTTGTTGATTGTTTCCTTTGTAGTGCAGAAGATTTTTATGTTGATGAGGTCCCAATAGTTCATTTTTTTTGCTTTTAATTCCCTTGCGTTTGGAGATGTGTTGAGTAAGAAATTGCTGCTGCTGAGGTCGAAGAGGTTTTTGCCTGCTTTCTCCTCTAGGGTTTTGATGGTTTCCTTCTCAAATTTAGGTCTGTCATCCATTTTGAGTTTATTTTTGTGTATGGTGTAAGAAGGTGGTCTAGTTTCATTCTTCTGCATGTTCTCCCAGCACCATTTGCTAAAAAGACTGTCTTTTTTTCCATTGGATGCTCTTTCTTGTTTTGTCAAAAATTAGTTGGCCATACATTTGTGGGTCTAATTCTATGTTCTGTATTCTATTCCATTGGTTTATGTGTCTGTTTTTTGTGCCAATACCATAATGTCTTGATGGTTACAGCTTTGTAGTACAGGCTAAAGTCTGGGATTGTGATACCTCCCACTTTGGTTTTCTTCTTCAATATACTTTAGCTATTCAGGGTCTTTTGTGGTTCCATACAAATTTTAGGATTGTTTGTTCTAGCTTTGAGAGAATGCTGGTGTAATTTTGATTGTTATTGCACTGTGTAGATTGCCTTGGATAGTACTGACATTTTAACAATATTTATTCTTCCAATCCATGAGCATGGAATGTTTTGCTATTTCTTTGTGTCTTCTTCAATTTCCTTCATAAGCTTTCTATAGTCTTTGGTGTATAGATTTTTCACCTCTTTGGTTAGGTTTATTGCTAGGTATTTTATGGGTTTTGGTGCAATTGTAAATGGGATCAATTCCTTGATTTCCTTTTCTGTTGCTTCATTATTGGTGTATAAAAATGCAACCGATTTCTGTACATTGATTTTGTACCCTTCAACTTTGCTGAATTCATATATCGGTTCTAGGAGTCTTTTGGGTTTTCCATGTAGAGTATCATGTCGCCTGTGAAAAGTGAAAGTTTGACTTCTTCTTTGCCTATTTAATGCCTTTTACTTCATTTTGTTGTCTGATTGCTGATGCTAGGACTTCCAACACTATGTTAAACAACAATGGTGAGAGTGGACATCACCAACCAACAATGGTGAGAATGGAGATCATGACCTGAGGTGAGGTCGGATGCTTAACCAACTGAGCCAACCAGGTGCCTCTGATTTTTTTTTAACAAAAAATTTAAAAAAAAATTTTTTACATTTATTTATTTTTGAGAAACAGAGTGAGACAAAGCGTGAGCGGGGGAGGAGCAGAGAGAGAAGGAGACACAGAATGTGAAGCAGGCTCCAGGCTCTGAGCAAGCGGTCAGCACAGAGCCTGATGTGGGACTCCAACCCACAAACTGTGAGATCATGACCTGAGCCGAAGTCGGAGGCTCAACCGACTGAGCCACCCAGGTGTCCCATAACAAAAATTTTTTTAACGTCTATTTATTTTCGAGAGACAGAGCATGAGCGGGGGAGCAGCAGAGAGAGAGGGAGACAGAATCCGAAGCAGGCTCTAGGCTCTGAGCTGTTAGCACAAAGCCAGTGGTGGGGCTTGAACCCAGGAACTGTGAGATCATGACCTGAGCCAGTCAGGTGCCCCTACAAGTTCTGGTTTTATAAAATGTGTCTAGAATCCTTACTTCCCAGGAAAGGGGAAGGAGAGACAAGAAGGAGTAGCTGGAAAGTCAGGTTCTAGGGAAAGGGAAGAGGGTAGGTTAGGGACTCCACTCTGGTGTCCCACGCCTAGCCAGTTCCCTTCTGGGGTCCTCCCGCTTCCTGAACACTCAGGTGGTTGTACCATCCCTTAGGATCTAGGCACCACAGATTCTGAGTGGTTTGACCTCTGGGTATGGGGGGCTAGAGTAAGCACAGGTAGACCCTGGTGTTGACTCTGAATCTCCGGATTGGAGGGAGCACTCCTGAGCCTGGAGCCGTTCCTGGGTTCTGGGAACCATGGTGTTGCACCTTCCCCACCCCCAAAGGAACTGGGGCCTGGCTGATGAAGGGCGGCTGTGCCCGCAATGAGCTGGTCTATTTCGTGCCTTCGATGAGAAGTAGTGGTTGGGAAGCGACCTGGGTGCGCGCGCCCATCCCTCGTGCAGTACTCGCGCGCCCCTTTCTTTGTTCACACGTTCCAAGGACGCGTCATAGGCGGCACACCCAACAGTGTGCGCTTTGCCTGGCCCCTTTGGCAGCTAACGGAAACCTGAGCCACTGACTTCATTTGAAGGACCCGACCTTGCAGAAGTGCTCCTCATGGGCAGTTACCTGAGCCGGCCCCGCCCTCGGCCGCTGTCCCCTTCTCTGCTAGGCTGGGACCCGCCCGAGACGCTTGAGAGCCTCGGGCCCACGCACCCAGCCCGCAGTGTTCCTCCGACTTGCCGGGTTCACTCGGCGGCCCCCACCCTGGACCTAACTCGCAGGCCGTCATGCGAGAATCTTGTGGCTTCACCCCGTCGTCGTCGGTACCGTCGGCGGTTTGCCATAGTCCATCTGCGGCAATATCCAATCCAGCAGGCCCGGTGTTTATTTATGGGGGTCTTTTCCTCAGTGCCCCACACCCTCCATCCGAAGCCTGTGCTGTCTGCCTGCAGGTCCAAGATGTTCTGCACTTCAGTGATCCTGAAGATGGCATCTGCTAAGGGCAAGCTGACGCTGGGTTTGGCTCTGAAGGAGACAGTCCTCTGTATGTGGTCTTCGCTGTCTAATCACCTCCCAAATCCTTGTGTAAGGGAGACCTTGATGAGGGCCCTCGAAGAGAATGGTCAAGCGAAAGCCAAAGAAGAGAAAGACCTGACCTCCCTGGTTGAGAGCAGGGAAGAGCTGGCAAAGCCTGAAGAAGGGCACCCAGTCCCCAAGAGGCAGGATGATCTGAGAGGGGATGCCGAGTGCAGTGGGAGCATGCAGTCAGCATTTAGACGCCTGATGGTCAACGGAGTCCTCTCTTCCTTTGTGCCCAGGCCGGGGCCTCTGAAGAGAGACTTCTGTTCTACCAGCTTAGAAGACAGCCTGATTAGGAAATCCCACACCTGCTTTTTGAGCTCATGCAGCAAACGCAATGCCATCACCAGTTCTTACAGCTCCACTCGAGGGTTCCCACCGCTGCCGAGGAGCTTCCCAGGCACAGCTGGGATCCGAGGCCCAGCCTCATACCAGCCCCAAGTGGCTGCAAAGAAAGCCAGTGAGGAAAGCTATCATTCTAGCTCTTCAGCCTCAGTAGAACCACAAAGGAAGATCAAGCATGAAAATGTTGCAGATGCACCTTCTGGGCAGAAGCAAAGTTTGAGGGATCGCTCACCTCTACCTGACAGCTCCAGGCCCCAGAAGCGCAAGATTCCTCTGCTGTTGTCCTCTAGGCGACATGACTCACTGATCCTGCTCCCACCACCCCAGGTGGGTTATCGAGTCACTGCTGAAGACCTTGACTTAGAGAAGAGAGCTGCGATCCAGTGGATCAACAAGGCCTTGGAAGGGTAAGACTGAGGCCATCTCCAACTGTAGCGCCCCTCAGCTTTCCTGTTTGTCCATACCCGCCTGTGGCAGGCACTCCCTCCTCCAGCTCCCAGCACTAATTCACAGCAGAAGACTTCTGGCAGATGCAGAACTCCCCAGGCCCAGTGGCCTTCCCATAGTTGGATGGAGGGGCACCTCCATGGGCTGTTTTTCTTGGTTCTCTCTAAACCTTTGCCTTACTTGGCTTGGCTGTAAGAAAGGGGTCCTCCTTTCCCTGGTCCACCAGGGTTTATTCCCCAGTACTTTGTGCAGGGCCTCACTGGTTCTTTGGAGGAGCATTGTAGGAAACCATCAAAGTTCTGCTATGCCCAGGGCACTGTGCCTGTGGGCCAACTACCCCCATCAAGTAGGTTAGCTGTCTCCATAGAGACAATGTTTCATTCCCATTGTCTTTCTGCCTGATGTGACCCTAGAAATTGGGTGGCTGGAGCTTGTTAGGCCAGCCCACCCAGTGATCCCTGCAACCGAAGAACAAGATTTGGACCAGTTTTTCTCCAGGCAGGAGCAGGCAAGACAGCCTTCAGTCTTTCTCTTTCTACATATGAACACTCGGTACCACATAAACATTCAATAAATGAACAAAGTTATGTATGTCACACACATATATAGTCATATATATTTATATGTTATATATGTTTTATATAGTCATATATAATATATATGTATATAATATGTATTATGTGTATTGTTAAATGTATTATATATATTACATAATTTGCTATCTGTAATGTACATAATATATATGTAATGCATATGTATAATATATATATAACATACTACATATGTATAATGTATAATGTATAATTATTATACATAATAATAGAACATACAATTAATATAAAATATATGCATACATTATATACATATGTAATATATGTATATATAGGTGATATATATAATAGGTGATATATATAATAATTCCTGTACATATAAAATGTATATAATATGTGTAATATATACAAAATATACAATATGTATCATATAATAATATATATTGAATACATATGTGATTTTTTGTTATGCCAAATATTCCATGTCTTTTCTCTTTGAACACAATGGAGGAAAAATTGACTTGTACAAGTAGCTGGTCTTAACTGTGTCAGGTTTTCTGTGGCTCAGCTGATGGCAAAGCAGCACCACTTTATGCTCTAGACACTGACTCCTGATTTTTGTATTTGAGACCATGAGGTGGCAACCCATGCACCAGCCTTTTCCCTCTTTTGTGTCTCACAGGCTCACCCGACATCACTCTGGGCTTGATCATGCCTACTGTATGTTATGAAATGGCTGTGACAACTTAGTCTTTTTTAAATTTTTTAAATTGGATGCAACTGTAGACTTACAAGACAGTTACAAAGTTACAGAGAATCCCCATCTAGTCTTCACTGAGCTTCTCCTAATGTTAATATCTTACAGAACAATGGTTGAAACCAGGAAACTGACACTGATATGATGCTATTAGCTAAACTTCAGACTTTAATTGGATTTTCCTAGTTTTTCTAGTAAAGTTTTCTTTCTGTCCCAGTATCAGTCCAGAATCTCAAATTTGATTTAGTTGTCATGTCTCCTAGTCTCCTCCCAACTGACCATCTCTCTGTCTTAATATCTTGTGTAACCTTGATGTGTCTGAAGAGTACTGGTTAGGTATTTTGTAGAATTTCCCTCAATCTGGATTTCTCTTTTTTCTCATAAGAACATTGAGGTTAGGATTTTGAAGAAAAATCTTAGGTGATGTACCCTTCTCAGCACGTCACCTCAAGGGTACATAATATCCATATATCTTACTATGGGAAATATTAGCCTTGATCACCTGGTTAAGGTGATGTATACCAGAGTTCTCCATTGGATAGTTATTTTTCCCTGTGTAATAAATATTTCAGGGGGGAAATCATACTTTGATGCTACCAAAAAATTATGTTTGTCCTTGAACTTTGCATCATCAGTGGATCTTGCCTACAGCAATTATTGTGCTGTTTTATAAAAAATTTTTGATGTTTTTTTATTATTTATTTTTGAGGGAGAGACAGAGTGTGAGCAGGGAAGGGGCAGAGAGAGAGGGGGAGACACAGAATCTGAAGCAGGTTCCAGGCTCATACCTGTCAGCATGCGGGGCTCAAACCCACCAACCATGAGATCGTGACCTGAGCTGAAGTCAGACACTTAACCGACTGATCCACCCAGGTGCCCCCAAAACACTGCTTTTAAGAATCACTTGGTTCAGCTCCTTTCAGCTTCAAGTGAGGTTATGTGATTCATTTGTATTACACTTAGATTCATTTCTCACAGTCTGCATTCCATTTCGGGTTCTCCTAACAGTCTAACAATCTAGTTGATTTTAATTTGCAAACAGTGAATCTCACTCTTTTTGGTGTGCAGTTTGCTTATATTTTGTTGAGTACTTCTGTGTCTGAGTATTCTGTGTTTGAGTATCCATGAGAGATATTGGTCTGAAATTTTATTTTCTTGTGCTCTTTTTGTCTGGCTTTGATATCAGAGTAATATTGCTCACATAGAATGAGCTGGAAGGGTTCCCTCCTATATATCTGGAAGAATTTGTAGAAGGATTGGTATAATTTCTTCTTGAAATGTTTGGGAGGCTTTACCAATGGAGCCATCTGGGCCTGGGTTTCTATGGGAAGATTTAAAAATTACTAATTCAATATCTTGCTGTAGGCCTACTAAGGTTTTCTAATTCTTCTTGAATCAGTTTCGGTAACTGGTGTCTTTCTGGGAATCTGCCCATTTCATGTAAGTTGTCTAATGTGTTGGCATAAAATTGTCCATTGTATTTCCTTATAATCTTAATATTTGTAAGGTAGAAAATGATACCCTCTCTTCAATTTCTAATTTTCTTAGTGACTTTATTCTGTATCTCCACCTAAATGTCTCCCATTCTCATTCTTGCTTTCTTTTTGGTCAGTGTGTCTAAACGTTGTTAATTGTGTTGATTTTTTGTGGTTTTTATTGCTGTTTTCTATTTTTGTTGTTAATTTAGGTTCTAATCTTTATTATTTAATTCTTAATGCTTCCTTTGGGTTTAGTTTGCTCTTCTCTTAGAAGTTTCTTAAGGTGGAAGATTAGGGATTTGACCTTTCTCTTCTGTAATTTAGGCATTTTAAGCTATAAATTCGCCTTTTTAATGGCATTAGAATAATGTTGAAACTATGTTTGGATGACATTCAGTTCAATATATGTTCTAATTTCTATTATGATTTTTTTCTTTTACCCTAAGTTTAGAAGTATGTTCTTTAATTTCCAAATATTTGGGGATTTTTGCACATTTCTTTCTGGTTTTGATTTATAATTTTATTCCACTGTGATCTTAAACCTACATTTAATGATTTCAATCCTTTTAAATTTGTTGGGACATTTTTTATGGCCAACCATATGCTCTATTTTGGAAAATGTTCCATAGGTATTTAAAAAAAGGTATATTCTACTGTTTGGGGGCAGAGTGTTCAATCAATGTCAAGTTGAGTTGTTGGATAGTGTTGTCCAAAACTTAAAAATAAGTCTTTTAGGGGAGCCTGGGTGGCTCAGTTGGTTGAGCGTCTGACTTCAGCTCATGGTTTGTGAGTTCGAGCCCCGTGTCGTCTCTGTGCTGACAACTGAGAGCCTGGAGTCTCTGTGCTGACAGCTCAGAGCCTGGAGCCTGCTTCCAATTCTGTCTCCCTCTCTGTCCCTCTGTCCCTCTCCCCCTCACGCTCTGTCTCTATCTCTCAAAAATAAATAAACATTAAAAAAATTTTTTAAAATGTCTTTTTATTCTTGCTGATTTCCTGTCTAATTTTTCTATCAGCTATTGAAAATGGAGGCTTAAAATACTCAACTATAATTGTCTTATTGTCTGTTTTACATTTCAATTCTGTAAGTTTTGGCTGTGTGGATGTTGGAGCTCTGTTGTTAGCTGCACATAAGTTTTAAATTGTGATAGCTTCCTGATTATTGACCATTTTATCATTATGAAATGTCCCTCTTTCTCTTTTGTAATATTTTTAGACTTAAAGTTAGCTTTGCCAAATATTGTTACAGTTAATCCAGCTCTTATGGATACTGTTTACGATTAATATATTTTTCCATTCTTTTAATTTGAATTTGTTTTTATACTTGAATCTAAGCTGTATCTCTTATAGCCCAGCATATAATGGGTCTTGCTATTTAAAATCCAGTCTCTGTTCTTTTATTTGTACTTTTGAATCTATTCACATTTATTGTAATTATTGCCATGGTTGGGTTTACTTTTTCCATTTTGCTACTTATTTTCTATTTGTCTCGTGTGTGGTTTTTGTTTTTTGTTTTTTGCTTCTCTGTTGCTCCTTTACTACCTTTGTGCTAAATAGATTTTTTTTTAGTGTATAATTTTAATCTCCTCTCTTCCCCCTTTATTTTTACTATTTTTGAGTTATTTTCATAGTGGTTTCTCTAAGAATTACAATATGCATCTTAAATTTTCAAATATCTACCTCCTTACATGCAGATGACAAATAAATACATCAAAAGATATTTAACACCATTAGCTGGTAAGGAAATGCAAATTAAAACCGCAATGAGCTATTACTACATGCCTCTGAGAATGGCTAAAATAAGTAGTGATGATATCAAGTGCTGTGAAGATGCTAGGTCATTCATACATTGATAGTCAAAATGCAAAATGATACAGCCACTCTAGAAAACAGTTTGGCAGTTCCTTTGAAAACCAAAAGTGGACTTACATTTGACTGAGCAGTTGTACTCATGGCCATTTATCACAAAGAAATGAAAACTTATTTCCATGAGAAAACATGTTCACCAATGTTTATAGCAGCCTTATACCTGATATCTCAAAACTGTAAACTACCCAAAAGTCCTTCAATGGGTGAATGGTTAAACAACTATGTACATCATTCTATGAAATACTATTCAGCAATAAAAATAAACGAGGAACACCTGGGTGGCTCAGTCAGTTAAGTGTCTCCCCTTTCTCTCCGCCCCTCCCTGATCACTCTGTCTCTCAAAAATAAATAAATGTTAAAAAAAATGAACTATTGATACGCAATTTAGATGGACCTCAAGAGAATTATGATGAGTGAATAAAGTCAGTCTCCAAAGGTTACATAGCATATGATTCCATTTATGTAACATTCTTGAAATAATAAAAGTATGGAAATAGAGAATAGATTAGTAGTTGACAAGGGTTAGGCATGGGGTGGATATATATGGCTATGAAGAGATGTCACAAGGGAGGCTTTTGGTGATAGATTAGTTCTGCATATTGATTGTGGTGGTTACACAAATCTGCATAGACATTGTAATTGAATTGCATATAAATACACACACATAAATACATGTAAAATAATGAAAAATGAGTAAACTTTGTAGATTGTACCAATGTAATTTTTCTTGTTTTTATGTTGTTCTATGGTTATACAGGTATTGTGATTGGGGGAAATTGACTAAAGGGTACATACAAACTCCCTGTACCTTCCCCCCAAATTTGCTGGCAAACATAAAATTATATCAAAATAAAATGTAAAGGAAGTATATCTCAGATTAATATGAATTAATTGATTAATACTAATTTATTTCCAGTAAATAATGTAAACTTTGCTCCAACATAGATATATTATTTTTCCTCTCTGAGAGACTATTGCATCTTTATATGTTATAAGCCCAGGTTGATAATTATTATTTTGTAAACTTATGCCTTTTAAATCAGTTTCTTCATGATAAGAGCTAAGATGATGGAGTAGTAGGAGGACCCTATGCTTACCTTGTCCCTCGAACACAGCTAAATGAGTATCAAATCATTCTGAACACCCAACAAATAGATCTGAGGACTGAGAGAGCAGACTGCACAATTAGTGGGAGAGAAGAGACTACATCATGGAAGATAGGAGGTGCAGAGATGTGATTTGAGGAACAAAAGGATCTCAGGTGCTGCAGAGGAGAGGGAGCCCTGATCACAGAGGAGAGAGAGCAGCACAAAGGAGATTGCACAAAGAAAACACTTCGCCGAGGCTATTTACTGGGAAAAGGAGAGGGACTGATTATTTGAGTTTTTACAACTAGCAGAGCTCAAAGACTGGAGTTCTAGAGGTCCACACCCTGGCTGGTGTTGAATCTGGCAGGCACTACAGTGATTCAGTGGAGAAAGCAGGGAGAGGGCTGGGAGCAGATGGTGTGATCTGAGAATCCCTCAGATCCTCGCTGAAAATAAATGATATAGAAGATAATAATAATAATAATAATAATAATAATAATAATAATAAAACAAGTAAAACAGGTCAATGAGACTAGGAGCTGGTTCCTTGACTTAATAAAATTGGTAACCCCAGCTTTATCAAAAAGAAAAGAGAAAGGACCCAAATAATTAAACCATTAATGAGAGAGGAGAAATCATAACCAACAGAAATACAATTATAAGAGAATATTATGAAAAATTCTATGTCATCAAATTGGGCAATCTGGAAGAAGTGGATAAATTCCTATGAACATATAAACCACCAAAACTGAAACAGAAAGAAACAAAATTTGAACAGACTGATAACCAGCAAAGAAATTGAATCAGAAATCAAAAATCTCCTAACAAAAAAAATTACAGAGCCGGATGGCTTCCTAGGGGACTTCTATGAAACATTTTAAAAAAGAGTTAAAATGTATTCTTCTGAAACTGTTCTAAAAAATAGAAATGGCAGGAAAACTTCCAAACTCATTCTACAAGGCCATAATTACCTTGATTCCAAAACCAAAGACCCCACTAAAAAAGAGAATTATAGGCCAATATTCATGATGAACACGGATGCAAAAACTCATAACAAGTTACTACGCATTAAATCCAACAGTACATTAAAGGAATCATTCACCACAATCAACTGAGACTTATTCCTTGGCTGTAAGTTTGGTTCAATATTCACAAATCAATCAATGTGATATACCACATTAATAAATGAAAGGATAAGAACCATATGATCCTCTCAATAGATGCAAACATATGTTAAAAAGCATTTGACAAAGTACAGCATCCATTCTTGATAAAACCCTCAGCAAAGGGATGTTATAGGGGACTCTGAGTATAAAGGAAAGGCCATAAGTAAGAATTAGAAAAATAAGAAGTATAAAAGGAGTAAAAATAAGGATATCAGTCAAGGGACTCACAAAATAAAAGGACATAAACTATGACACCATATACCTAAAACATGGGGAGAAGAGTAAAGAATGGGTTCAAACTTAAGTGACCATCAACTTAAGATAGGCTGCTGTATGCAGAAGATGTTATACACACTTAATGGTAACCACAAATCAAAAACCAGTAGTAGATATACAAAAAATGAAGAGAAAGTCATCCAGGTATGTCACTAAAGACAGCAAACTTACGGTGAGAGAAGATAGCATGGAAAGAAAGGAACAGAGCAAATCCACAAAAAGAAACACAAAACAAATAACAAGATGGCAACAAGTATATACCTATTATAATTGTTTTTAATGTAAATGTACTAAATGCTCCAATCAAGAGACATAGGGTGATAGACTGGATTAAAAAAGAGCCATCTATATGTTGCCTACAAGAGACTCATGTAAGACCCTAACAACACATGCATATTGAAAGTGAAGGGATGCAGAAGCATTTATCATGCAAATGGATGTGAAAAGAAAAGCAGGGGTAGCAATACTTATATGAGAAAAAATTGACTTTAAAACAAAGACAGTAACAAGAGATAAAGAAGGACACTATATAATCATTAAGGAGACAATCCAAAGAGAAGGCATAACAATTGTAAGTATGTATGCACCCAACATGTCAGCACCCAAACACATAAAATGGTTAATGACAAATATAAGGGACCTAACTGATAGTAACACAATAATAATAGGGGATACCCCACTTACATTGATGGACAGATCATTCAGACAGAAAATCAACCAAGAAATGGTGGCTTTGAATGACACAGTAGACCATACGGATTTAATAGATATATTCAGAGCATTTCATCCAGAACAGCACAATACACATTCTTTTCACCAGCACACAAAACATTCTCCAGAATAGATGACATATTAGTCACAAAACAAGTCTCAACAATTTCAAAAAGATCAAATTATACCATGCATCTTTTCTGACCACAATGCAATGAAATTAGAAATCAACCACAAAAAAAATTCTGGAAAGAGCACAAATATTTGGAGTTTAAATAACATGCTACTAAACAATGAATAGTTCAGTGAAGAAATGAAAGAGGAAATCAAAAAATACATGCAGACAAATGAAAATGAAAACATAGTAGTCCAAAACCCTTGGGATACAGCAAAAGTGGTTCTAAGAGGGAAATTAATAGCAATACAGGCCTACCTCAAGAAGCAAGACAAATGTCAAATAAAAAATCTAAACTTACACCTAATGGAACTATAAAAGAACAACAAACAAAGCCTAAAGCCAGCAAAAGGGAAGTCATAAAGATTAGAGCATAAATAATCAATGAAACCAACAGCTTGTTCTCTGAAAAGATCAACAAAATTAATAGCTTCTACCCAGACTCATCAAAAGAGAAAGGGAAGGAGGGAGGGAGGCAGAGAGAGAGAGAGAGAGAGAGAGAGAGAGAGGACTCAAATAAAAAAAACCAGAAATTAAAGAGGAGAAATAACAACCAAAACCACAGAAATACAAAGGATTTTAAGAAAATTTTATGAAAAAATATATGCCAACAAACTGGACAACCTAGAAGAAATAGATAAATTGTAGAAAGATATAAACTACCAGAACTGAGGCAGGAAGAAATAGAAAATCTGATTAGACAGATTACCAGCAAGGTAATCCTTTCCAAAATATAGAAGAGGAAAGATCACTTCCAAATTCATTCTATGAGGCCAACATTACCCTGATTCCAAAACCAGATAAAGATACCACACAAAAAGAGAACCACAGGCCAATATCTCTAATGAACATAAATGTAAAAATCCTTAAAATTATGTTAAACTGAACCCAACAATATATTTTTAAAAATTCACCATGATCAAGTGGGATTTATTTCTGGGATGCTAGTGTGTTTTAATATTTTCAAATCCATCAATGTAATACATCACATTAATAAGAGAAAGGACAAAAACCATACGATCACTTCCATAACTGCAGAAAAAGCATTTGAAAAAGCGTAAGATACACTCATGACAAAACCCTCAACAAAGTATTTAGAGGGAACATACCTCAACATAATAAAGGCCTTTTATGAAGAACCCATAGCTAACACCATAGACAAAGGTGAAAAATTGAGAGCTTTTCCTCCATGGTCAGGAACAAGATGGGGCTATCCACTCTCACCAGTTATCCAGCGTAGTACTAGAAGTCCTAACCACAGCAATCAGACAAGAGAAAGGAATAAAAGGTGTCCAAATTGGTAAAGATGAAGTAAAACTTTCACTATTTGCAGATGACCTGATACTATATATACAGAAAACTCCAAAATCTACTAGAACTGATAAATGAATTAATCAAGGTCACAGGATACAAAATTAATGTACAGAAATCCACTGCATTTCTATATGCCAATAATGAAGCAGCAGAAGAGAAATTAAGAAAGCAATCCCATTTACAGTAGCACTAAAAGTAATAAGATACTTAGGAATAAATTTAACCAAAGGGGTGAAATTGAAATTGAAGATGACACAAAGAAATGGAAAGTAATTCCATGCTCATGAATTGGAAGAACCAATATTATTAAAATGTCTATACTACCCAAAGCAATCTACACATTTAATGCAACCCCTATCAAAATACAAATGGCATTTTTCACAGAACTAGAACAAACAATCCTAAAACTTGTATGGAACCACAAAAGACCCCAAATACCAAAGCAATCTTTGAAAAAAAAGAAAAAGAAAAAAGAAAACAGGAAGCATCACAGTTCCACACTTCAAGTTATATTACAAAGCTACAGTAATCAAAACAGTATGGTACTGGCACAAAAATAGAAACACAGATCAATGGAACAGAATATTAAGCCCAGAAATAAACCTGTAATTATATGGTCAATTAATCTTCAACAAAGGAGATAAGACTATTCAATGGGAAAAAGACATTCTCTTTAACAAAAGGTGTTTGGAAAACTGGACAGCTACATCCAAAAGAATGAAATTGAACCACATTTTTTTTTTACATCATACACGAAAATAAACTCAGAATAGATTAAGAATTTAAATGTGAGACCGGAAATCATAAAGATCCCAGATGAGAGCACAGGCAGTAATTTCTCTGACATCAGCCATAGTGACATCTTTCTAGATAAATCTCTTGAAGCAAAGGAAATAAAAGCAAAAATAAAATATTGGTATTACATCAAAATAAAGAAGTTTCTGCACAGCAAAGGAAACAACAAAACTAAAAGACAACCTATGGAATGGGAGAAGATATTTGCAATATAAGAGATATTCACTGAAAAGGAAAAAAATAAAACTCCATTTCCAAATGGCATGATGGTCTGTATAGAAAATCCCAGGAAAATCTACAAAATAAATCCTCCTGAAGCAAATTATTGAGCTTGACCTGCTCTCAGGATACAAGATCAATACACAAAAATGAATTTCATTTCTATATACTAATGGTGAATAGGTAGAAACTAAAATCAAAGCCGCAATAACACACTTACAATTTCTTCAGAGAAAACGAAATACTGAGGTATAAATCAAACAAGATATGCACAGGATCTGTGAGATAAAAATAAAAAATGCAAATGGAAGAAATAAAAGATGATCTAAATTCTTGGAGAGACCTACCATGTGAAAGGACCAAAAATCTCAACATAATAAACATGTCAAATCTCTCTGAATTCATTTATAGGGTTTTTTTTTTTGCTTGCTTATTTGTTTGTTTGTTGGGTTTTTAAATGTTTTTAAGTTTTAATTCTAATGTAGTTAACATACAATGTTACATTTGTTTCAGGTGTACAGTATAGCGATTCAACAATTCTATATACTACTCAGTGCTCATCAAGGTGTATACTCTTAATCCCCTTTACCAATTTCACCCATCTCCCCACCCACTTCCCCTCTACTAACCATCTCTTCTCTATAGCTTGTTGATTTTATTTTTTTCAGAAAAGTGGGGTTTTGCTTAATTTTCTCTATTTTCCTGTTTCAATTTCATTGGCTGCTGCTTTTGTCTTTAATAATTCTTTCCTTCTGCTTTCTTGGTATTTATTTTTATTTTTTTCTAATTTCTGGAGGTAGTAACTTAGATTATTGAGTTCTATTGAGTTCTGTTTTTTTTTTAATGTTTGTTTTTAAGAGAGAGAGAGACAGAGAGACAGAGTGTGAGCAGGGGAGGGCCAAAGAGAGAGGGAGACACAGAATCCAAAGCAGGCTCCAGGCTGTGAGCTGTCAACACAGAGCCTGATGCGGGGCTCAAACCCATGAATGGTGAGATTATGACCTGAGCCAAAGTCAAACGCCCAACTGACTGAGCCACCCAGGTACTTAGTGAATTCTGTTTTCTAAAGTAAACATTTGTCGCTATAAGTACCTCTCTCAGCACTGCTTTGGCTACATCCCACAAATTTTGATAAGTTGTGCTTTCATTTACATTCAATACATTATATATATATTTTTCCTGTGGGACTTTCTCTTTGACTCATGAATTATTTAGAAGTATGTCATCTAATTTCCAAATATTTGAAGATTTTTTTGTTCACTTTCTGTAATTTATTTCTAGCTTTATGCTAGTATGGTCAGAGAACCTTCTCTATGATTTCTACTCTTTTAAATTTGTTAAGGTTTATTTTATGGTCCTCCTTAAGTGTTATCTTGATAATTGTTCTATGGATGTCAGAAAAGAATGTGTATTTTACTATTTTTGGAGTATTTTACAAATGTCCATCAAGTTCTTTTTCTTTATAGCATTGCTGAATTCTTCTATTTTGCTGATTTTCTGTTTAATTTTATCAATTGATAAATGAGGACTGAAACCCCCAACTATACTTGTGAATTTGTCTATTCTTTTGGTTCTTTCAGTTTTTTGCTTCATGTAGTTTGTTTTTTTTAAAAAAAAATTTAAATGTTTATTTATTTTGAGAGAGTGACAGAGTGCGAGAGGGAGACACAGAATTCGAAGTAGGCTCCAGGCTCTGAGCTGTCAGTACAGAGTCTGATGCAGGGCTTGAACTCAACCTGAGTCCAAGTCAGATGCTTAACCGACTGAGCCACCCAGGCGCCCCATGCTTCATGTATTTTGAAGCTTTATTGTTTGGTACATACACCTTTAGAATTGCTGTATCTTCTTGGTGGATAGGTCCTTTTGTTGTTATGTAATGTCCCTATTTATCCCTACTTACTTTCTTTGCACCAAAGTCTACTTTATCTGATGTTAATATATCCCTTTCTGATTAAAAAAATAATGTTTGCATGCTTTGTCCTTTTCCTTTCCAGCATAGGTATGTCATTATGTTTGAGGTGAGTTCTTGCAGGCAAACTACATTTAGGTCTGCCAAACTCTGTCTTTCAATTTGTGTATTCAGACCATAGACATTTAAAGTAACTATTGGTATATTCGGGCATGGTTCTGTCCTTTTATTATTTGTTGTCTGTTTCCTATATTTATGTTCTTCTGCTACTTTTTCCTTCTATCCTGTAAGTTAGCTGAACATTTTTAGAGTTCCATTTTGACTGATTTATAGTGTTCTCCAGCATATTACTTTTTGTGTAGTTTTCATAGTAGTTGTTCTAGTTATAATCATACATATATGTAATCACAGCCTACTGGTGTTGATGTCTTATCACTTCACGTGAAATGTAGAAACTTTACCTACCTTTACCCTTCCACTTTAAAAAATATAATTATTTCCACTATATACTTTAAGTACCACATCAGATGGTGTTATAACTTCTGCTTCAACCATAAAATATGATTAAAAAACTCATGAACTGAAGTATTGTGTATTATATTTACTTCCAGTTTTATCATTTTCTTTCTATTTGGAGATCTTCCTGTAGCCGGTATTTAAGACTAGGTCTGTTAGCAATAAAGTCTCTTAGTTTTCCTTGTTTTAGGATATCATTATTTCTTATTCACTCTTGAAGGAAGGACATGGGATTCAAAATTGACAGTTCTCTGCTTTCAACGCCTGAAAGATGTGTCTTTTCTTTTTAGCCTCCATTGTTTTAGATGAGAAATCTGTTGTCGTTCAAATTGGTGCTCTCTTCAATGCAATATCTTGCTTCTTTCTGGCTGTTTTAAAGTTGTTTCCCTTTTTGGGGCACCTGCGGGGCTTAGCCAGTTTAGCATCCGACTAGATTTCAGTTCAGGTCATGATCTCGAAGTGGTGAAATCAAGCCCTGCATCAAGCCCCAAGTTGGACTGTGAGCATGGAGCCTGCTTAGGATTCTCTCTCTCTCTCTCTCTCTCTCTCTCTCTCTCTCTCTCTCCCCCTCCCTTTCTCTCTCTCTCTCTCTCCCCCTCCCTCCCTCCATACCTCCCTCCCTCTCCCTCTCTCTTCCCCTCCCCTGCTCATGCTCACTCTCTCTCAAAATAAATAAACACTAAAAGAACAAATAAAATTGTTTCCTTGTTAGTTTTCAGAAGTTTAGTTTTGCTGTGTCTCGGCATGGATTTTTCTTTTCTTGTTATCCTTTTTGGGAACTGTTCAGCTTCTTGAATCTGTAGAATTATGTCTTTTGCCAAATTTGGGACTTTCAGCCATTATTTCTTCCAATACATGTTTATTTCCACACGTTGTCCTCTCCTTCTTCTGGGGCTCTGATAATATAAATTCTATGAATGCTAGACCTCCTTTTTCTTTAGTCTTTTAAGTTCCCGAGGATCTTTCACACACTCTTCCCCCCTTTTTTTGGTGTACTGTGTTCTCTTTACTCAGATTGGGTAAATTCTACTCATTTGTTTTCATTGATTCTGTCCTCTGTCATCTTCACTTACTATTGAGTCTATCTAGCAAGTTTTTAAACGTTAGTTATTTTATTTCAGTTGTATAATTTCCACTTAAGGTTTTGGAGAAGTTAAAATGGCAGAATAGTGGGGGTTATGCTGAGCTTGCCTTGTCCTTCCAACACAGCTAGATCATCATCAAATTATTATTTTTTTTTAATTTTTTTTTAACGTTTATTTATTTTTGGGACAGAGAGAGAGACAGAGCATGAACGGGGGAGGGGCAGAGAGAGAGGGAGACACAGAATCGGAAACAGGCTCCAGGCTCTGAGCCATCAGCCCAGAGCCTGACGCGGGGCTCGAACTCACGGACCGCGAGATCGTGACCTGGCTGAAGTCGGACGCTTAACCGACTGCGCCACCCAGGCGCCCCTCCATCATCAAATTATTTTTAACAACTAGGAAATCAATCGAAGGATTAAGAAAATAATCTGTACAATTGGAGTGGGAGAACATGGCAGATGTGAGGTTCAGAGCTATTAATTGGGGGAGAGGAAAGTCTCAGTACCACAGCAGGAAGGGAAACTTTTTCATGGAGAGTGGTAAGGAAGAGAGGGAGAGAGTGGTGGGGAAGGAATGACTTGTAGGATTCACACAAGACCCCATAGTGTGTGGATCCCCTGGGTCGCACTAAGAGATATTGCTTCCTTTCCCGGTGTATATTTGGAAGAGGACTTTTGTTTGTTTGGTTTTGGTTTTGTCTCTTCAAGGACAATAGTCCTGTTGGGAGCCATTGAGTGACCATTCAATAGCAGGGAGTTGCTATGGTAGCACCTGCAGATGGTAGACATACTGGTTGCAGCTTTTTGCTGTTCACTGAAGTAGACTCCAGCCACTTGGCTTGCCTTGTGTGACTGCTTTTCTGAAACAGAGGCACACAGAGACTGCAAATAACCTGATCACAGCTTTACACTGTGTGCCACAATATATTCCAGACACTGTGAGTGTGCCATGTGACTACTTTTCTGGGACAGGCCAGTGAAGGGCAGAGGAAGAGAGCAGGTCTGCTCCAGGCCCGGCCCTTTAAGATTTGGGGTTATGAATCACAGTCACCAGCCAGAGATAAAACACAGGAGAACTGTGGTGCTGGGTGTGCCAACTGCCAGGTACAGACAGGTTAAGGACAGGGATTTGACAAAAGCCTAGGACGCTTTTCTGTAAGGGCCACCTGAACAGAGGTGAGTTCCCCTCCCATGGGATTAAAGGGTGAAGTGATGCCATCTTCCATCTACTCCCCAATCCCAGCAACATCAGGCTTCAGAGGGAAGCACAGCGCCATCTAGCGGAGGCTGAAGTCTCTTACATCAAGCCCCACCCCCTGCATCCTGGAAGTGTTTCCATGACACACGTCAGCCTGAGAGTCAGTGATGCAGGACCTTCCGGCAAAGACCAGCACAAACAACTCCCTTGCACCAAGTCTACAGATCGTAGTGTTGCAAAGTTTCAGCTCTAGGGAAAATACGATCTAACTTCAGTTTTACCGTTATTCTTTATTTTATTATTATTTTTCATTTATTTTCTTGTTTTTAAATTCCTTTTTTTACTATTATTTTTATTTATACATTTTATATATATACATATTCTTTTAATTTTATTGTTTCTTGTCTTTTATTATATTTTGTTATATATATGCATATATATATATATTTTTTGAAGTTTATTTATTTTTGAAGTTTATTTATTTTGAGACAAAGACAGAGTGTGAACAGGGGAGGGGCAGAGAAAGAGAGGGAGAGTGACAATCGCAAGCAGGCCCCGCACTGTCAGCATGGAGCTCGATGCGGGGCTCAAACTAAAAAACTGTGATATCATGACCTGAGCTGAAACCAAGAGTAGGATGCTTAACCTACTGAACCACTCAGGCACCCCTATTTTATTTTCTTATATTTTATTTTATTTTTGGATCTAAATTTCTTTAGCAAGTAGACCAAAACACATACAGGATCTAGGAGGTATTTTGTTTGCTTGTTTTTCTTTTTATTTCTTCATTTTTTTTCTTCTTCTTTTCTTTTCTGGACAAAATAACAAGATGGAGAAATTCATCCCAAAATAAAGAACAGTAGACTTCAAGTTGTGTTACAAAGCTGTAATCATCAAGACAGTATGGTACTGGCACAAGAACAGACATTAAGATCAATGGAACAGAATAGAGAACCCAGAAATGGACCCACAAACATATGGCCAACTAATCTTTGACAAAGCAGGAAAGAATATCCAATGGAATAAAGACAGTCTCTTCAGCAACTGGTGCTGGGAAAACTGGACAGCAACCTGCAGAAAAATGAACCTGGACCACTTTCTTACACCATACACAAAAATAAACTCAAAATGGATGAAAAACCTCAATGTAAGACAGGAAGCATCAAAATCCTCGAGGAGAAAGCAGGCAAAAGCCTCTTTGACCTTGGCCATAGCAACTTCTTAGTCAACACGTCTCCAGAAGCAAGGGAAACAAAAGCAAACATGAACTACTGGGACCTCATCAAAATAAGAAGCTTCTGCACAGCAAAGGAAACAATCAGCAAAATGAAAAGGCAACCAACAGAATGGGAGAAGGTATTTGCAAGCTACATATCAGATAAAGGATTAGTGTCCAAAATCTATAAAGAACTTATCAAACTCAACACCCAAAAAACAAATAATCCAGTGAAGAGATGGGCAAAAGACATGAATAGACACTTCTCCAAAGAAGACATCCAGATAGCCAACCGCCACATGAACAAATGCTCAACATCACTCATCATCAGGGAAATACAAATCAAAACCACAGTGAGATGCCACCTCACACCTGTCAGAATGGCTAACATTAACAACTCAGGCAACAATAGATGTTGGCGAGGATGCAGAGAGAGAGGATCTCTTTTACACTGCTGGTGGGAATGCTAGCTGGTGCAGCCACTCTGGAAAACAGTATGGAGGTTCCTCAAAAAAATTAAAAATAGAACTACCCTATGGCCCAGCAATTACACTACTAGGTATTTATCCAAGGGATACAGGTATGTTGTTTTGAAGGGGCACATGCACCCCAATGTTTATAGTAGCACTATCCACAATAGCCAAAGTACAGAAAGAGCCCAAATGCCCCTCAATGGATGAATGGATAAAGAAGATGTGGTATATATATACAATGGAGTATTACTCGGCAATCAAAAAGAATGAAATCTTGCCATTTACAACTACATGGATGGAACTGGAGGGTATTGTTCTAAGAGAAATTAGTCATTCAGAGAAAGACAAATATCATAAGACTTCACTCATATGAGGACTTTAAGATGCAGAACAGATAAACATAATGGAAGGGAAGCAAAAATAATATAAAAACGGAGGGGGACAAAGCATAAGAGAACAAACTGAGGGTTACTGGAGGAGTTGTGGGAGGGGGGATGGGCTAAATGGGTAAAGGGCATTAAGGAATACACTTCTGAAATCATTGTTGCACTATATGCTAACTAACTTGGATGTAAATTTAAAAAATAAATTAAATAAAATGGTAAAAAAATTTAAAAAAAGAAAGAAAGGACAGTAGAACTCACAGCCAGGGATTTAATCAATACAGATATAAGTAAGATGTCTGAACTAGAATTTAAAACCATGATTACAAGGATACTAGCTGGGCTTGAAAAAAACCATAGAAGATGCTAGAGAATCCCTTTCTGCAGAGATAGAAGAACTAAAATCTAGTCATGCTGAAATTAAAAATGGTATAATTGAGATTCAATCTCCAATGGATGCCATGATAGCAAGGATGGATGAAGCAGAGTAATAAATCAGTGACACAGAAGATAAAATTATGGAAAATAATGAAGCTGAAAAGAGTGGGAAACAAGGCAAAAGACCCACAATACAAGACATAGAGAGAACTCAGTGATTTATTAAGAGGAAAACAATTATATCATAGGAGTCCCAGAAAATGAAGAGACACAAAAAAGGGGCAGAAGGTGTATGTGAGCAAATTATAGCTGAAAACTTTCCTAATCTGGGGAGGACACAGACATCAAAATCCAGAAGCACAGAAAACTCCCTTTAAGTTCAACAAAAGCTGACAATTACCAAGGAATATCATAGTCAAATTCACAAATACACAGACAAGGAAATAATCATGAAAACAAGAAGAAAAAAACCTTACCTACAAGGCAAGAGAGATCGGTTCACAGCAGATCTGTCTACAGAAACTTGGCAGGCCACAAGGGAATGGCAGGATATATTCAACATGCCGAATGGGAAAAACATGCAGCCAAGAATTCTTTATCCAGCAGGGCTGTCATTCAGAATGGAAGGAGAGATAAAGAGTTTCCCAGACAAACAAAACTAAAGGAGTTCATGCCCAGTAATCCAGCCCTGCAAGAAATTTTAAGTGAGACAGTGAGACTCTTTCAGTGGAGAAAAAACAAAACAAAACAAAAGACCAAAAGCAACAATGACTAGAAAGGACCAGAGAACATCACCAGAAACACCAGTTCTACAGACAACACAATGTTCATATTTTTCAATTATCACTCTGAGTGTAAATGGACTAAATGTTCCAATCAAAAGACATAAGGTATCAGAATGGGTTAAAAAAAAAAAAAACAGGATCCATTTATATGCTGCCTACAAGAGCCTCATTTTAGACCTAAAGACACCTGCAGATGGAAAGTGAGGGGATGGAGAACCATCTATCATGCTAATGGACATTAAAAGAAAAGCCAGAGTAGCCATATTTATAGCAGATAAACTAGATTTTAAAACAAAGACTGTATCAAGAGATGAAGAAGGGCATTATATCATAATTAAGGGGTCTATTTATCAAGAAGATTTAAGAATTATAAATAATTATGCCTCTAACTTGAAAGCACTCTAATATATAAATCATTAATAACAAACACAAAGAAACTTATTGACAGTAACACAATAATAGTAGGGAACTTCAACACCTCATTCACAGCAATGGACAGATCATCCAAGCAGAAAGTCAACAAGGAAATAATGGCTTTGAGTAACACACTGGACCAGATGGACTTAATAAATATATTCAGAACATTTCATTCTAAAGCAGCAGAATACACATTCTTCTTAAGTGCAAATGGAACATTCTCCATAATAGATCATATACTGGGTCACAAATCAGCACTCAACAAGTACAAAAAGATCAAGATCATCCATGCATATTTTCAGGTCACAACACTATGAAACTTGAAGTTAACTACGAGAAAAAATTTGGAAAGCCCTCAAATACATGGAGGTTAAAGAACATCCTACTAAAGAATGAATGGGTTAACCAGAAAATTAAATAAGAAATAAATAAATACATGGAAGCAAATGAAAATGAAAACACGACAGTCCAAACCCTTTGGGATGAAGCAAAGACAGTATTAAGAGGAAAGTACATTGCAATTCAGGCCTATCTCAAGAAGCAAGAAAGGTCCCAAATATACAACCTAATCTTACACCTAAAGGAGCTAGAAAAGGAAAAGCAAATAAAGCCTAAAGCCAGCAGAAGAGGGGAAATAATGAAGATTAGAGCAGAAATAAATGATATAGAAACAAACAAAAAACCTCGAGTAGAACATATCAATGAAACTAAGAGCTAGTTCTTTGAAAGGATAAAATTAATAAACCCTTAGCCAGATATATAAAAAAGAAAATAGAAAGGACACAAATAGATAAAATAATGAGTAAAAAAAGACAGATCACAACCAATACCACAGAAATACAAACAATTATAAGAGAATACTATGAAATATTATATGCTAACAAATTGGGCAATCTGGAAGAAATGTACAAATTCCTAGACACTCACAAACTATCAAAACTGAAACAGGAAGAAACAGAAAATTTGAACAGACCTATAACCAGCAAATAAATTGAATCAGTAATCAAAAATCTGCCAACAAACAAGAGTCCTGGGCCAGATGGCTTCCCAGAGGCATTCCACCAGACATTTAAAGTAGAGTTAATACCTATTGTTCTCAAACTGTTCTAAAAGAAGAGAATGGAAGTGAAACTTTCAAACTCATTCTATGAAACCAGCATTGCCTTGATTCCAAAACCAGACAAAGATCCCACTAAAGTGGAGAGTTATGGGCCAATATCCCTAATGAACACGGATGTAAAAATTCTCAACAAGATGCTGGCCAATCAATTTCAACAGTATATTAAAAGAATTATTCACCACGATCAAGTGGGCTACAGGGCTGCTTCAATATTTGTATATCAATCAAGATACACCTCATTAATAAAAGGATAAGAATCCTATGGTCCTGACAATAGATACAGAAAAAAAATTTGACAAAATACAGAATTCCTTCTTGATAAAAACCCTCAAGAAAGCATGGATAGATGGAACATACCTCAACATCATAAAAGCCATATATGAAAGATCCACATCTAATATAATCCTCAATGGGGAAAAACTGAAAGCCTTTTTCCCTATACTGAGGAATGAGACAAAGACGTCCACTCTCATCATTACTATTAGCCTCAGAAATCAGAAAACAAAAAGAAATAAAAGGTATCCAAATCAGCAGAGAAGAAGTAAAACTTTCACTATTTCACTATGTCCATGTACAGACATGTACTCTACATGGAAAACCTGAAAGACTCCATCAAAAAATTTCTGGTACTGATACATGAATTCAGGAAAGTTGCAGGATATAAAATCAATGTACAGGAATTGGTGCATTTATGTATACCAATAATGAAGCAACAGAAAGAGAAATCAAGGTATTAATCCCATTTACAATTGCACCCAAAACTGTAAGACATCTAGAGAAAAACCTAACCAAAGATGTAAAAGATCTCTACACCTGAAAATTATAGAATGCTTGTGAAAGAAATTGAAGAAGACACAAAGAAATGGAAAAAGTTCCATGCTCATGGATTGGAAGAACAAACATTTTTAAAATGTCTAAACTACCCAAAGCAATCTACACATTTAATGCAATCCCTATCAAGATACCAACAGCATATTTTGCACAGCTAGAACAAACAATCCTAAAATTTGTATTTAACCACAAAAGACCCATATAGCCAAAATAATCCTGAAAAAGAAAAAAAAAAACTGGAGGCATCATGATTCTGGAATTCAAGCTATACTAAAAAAACTCTAATGATGAAAACAGTATGGTATTGGCCCCCAAACAGACACATTAATCAATGGAACAGAATAGAAAACCCAGAAATGGACCCAGAACTATATAGTCAACTAATCTTTGACAAAAGAGGAAAGACTCTCCAATGGAAAAAAGACGGTCTCTTCAACAAATGTTTCTGGGAAAATGGATGCCATGACATGCAGAAGAATGAATCTGGACCACTTTCTTACACCATACATAAAAATAAATTCAAAATGGATGAAAGACCTAAATGTAAGACAGGAAACCATCAAAATCCTAAAGGAGAATACAGGCAGCAACATGTTTGACCTTGGCTGGAGCAACCTCTTACTAGACATGTCACCAAAGGCAAGGGAAACAAAAGTAAACATGAACTATAGGTATTTCATCAAAATAAAAAGCTCTGCACAGTGAAGGAAAAAATCAAAGGCAAACAAAAATCAAAAACAAAACTAAAAGGCAGCCTATGGAATGGGAGAAGATATTTGCAAATGACATATCTGATCAAGGGTTAGTATCCATAATCTATGAAGAACTTATCAAACTCAAAACCAAACAACCCAGCTATGAAATGAGCAGAAGACATGGACAGTTTTCAAAAGAAGGCATCCAGATGGCTAACAGACACATGAAAAGATGCTCAACATCACTTCTTATCAGGGAAATACAAATCAAAACCATGATTAGATACCACCTCACACCTGTAAGAAAGGCTAAAGCTAAAAACATAGAGGGGCGCCTGGGTGGCGCAGTCGGTTAAGCATCCGACTTCAGCCAGGTCACGATCTCGCGGTCCGTGAGTTCGAGCCCCGCGTCGGGCTCTGGGCTGATGGCTCGGAGCCTGGAGCCTGTTTCCGATTCTGTGTCTCCCTCTCTCTCTGCCCCTCCCCCGTTCATGCTCTGTCTCTCTCTGTCCCAAAAATAAATAAAAAACATTGAAAAAAAAATTAAAAAAAAAAAACATAGAAACAACAGCTGTTGGCAAGGATGCAGAGAAACAGGAACCCTCTGGCACTGTTGGTGGGAATGCAAACTGGTGCAGCCTTTCTGGAGAACTGTATGGAGGTTCCTCAAAACACCAAAAGTACAACTGCCCTACAATTCAGCAATTGTACTAGTCAGAATTTACCCAAAGGATACAAAAATATGGATTTGAAGGGGGTACAGGTAACGTTTATGGCAGCATTACAAACAATAGCCAAACTGTGGAGAGAGTCCTAATGTCCACTGACTGATGAATAAAGAGGAAGTGGGGTGTGTGTGTGTGTACACACACAATGGAATATTACTCAACTATCAAAAAGAATGAAATCTCACCATTTGTAATTACATGGTTGGAGCTAGAATGTATTATGCTAAGCAAAATAAGTCCATCAGAGAAAGACAAATACCATATGTTTTCACTCATATGTAGAATTTAAGGAACAAAACAGATGAACATATGAGATGGTGGCAGGGAGGAAGAGAAGAGAAGGAAACAAACCACAAGAAACAAACCACAGACCAAACTGTGGGTTGATGGAGGGAAGTGGGTGGGGGATGGACTAGATGGGTTAGGGGTATTAAGGAGTGCACATGTTATGAGCACTGGCTGTTGTATGTAAGTAAGTGATGGATCACTAAATTCTACTCCTGAAACCAATATTGCACTGTATGTTAACTAAAATTTAAATTTAAAAAAATTCTTCTTGGTTCTCTCCCCCCCCCATTTTTTTCTTTTAAAAATAACTTCTATTTTGTTGCTTAAAATTTTAGTCTTTTTTTATTTGTTTCAAGAAAGAATTTGTAATTTATTATTGATGCATATTTATGATGACTGCTTTAAAATATTTAACATTCCATCATCTTACTCATCCTGGTTTTGGTGTCAGCAAACTCTTTTATTCAAATTGTGATTTCACTGGTTCTTGGTATGAGGAATGATTTTTCTGTTATATCCTCAATGTTTTGGTTATGTTGTTAAGAGACTCTTTATCCTATTTCAATATTCTATTTAGCAGGTAGTTTTGCTGTTTAAGGTTAGCCTGTATGTTCTGACCTATTTTTGTGAGCTCGACAGTTTAATTCCAGAGACTTGCAATGTTATTCTGTTCTGCTTTATTCTTCTGGGGCTCCTGGGACTTCTTAATTCTGCTAGTACTCTCTGTGGGGACAGTGAGTGTTCACTGGGTTGCCTGGTATCCCTGAGCTACCTCCTGTTGAAGATAGGGTATCAGTAGCCATTTCTTTGAGGTCTTCTTATGCCACTGTTAAAGGGCAAAGAGACAAAGGGTTTTGCTGCTGCTGCTGCTGCTGCTGCTGCTGCTGCTGCTGCTGCTGTTGCTGTCATGGGCAGTTGGGGTTGTTTGCTGATGACTCAGTTGTAGAGTGAGGGTTGAATCTCTCCATGCAGTCTCTGTTGGGCTTCTCTATTCTTGTCCTTTGGCCAGAGACAGCAGGATTTTATTGTTGTTGTTGTTGTTGTTGTTGTTGTTGTTGTTGTTGTTGTTGTTGTTTTGTATATGCCCATTGGTGGTTCTAGGTTCTAGAACCCAGGTTCTTGGTTCTGGCACCAAGTCCTGGATATATGAGAAATTAACACACACACACACCCATACACAAGGAATTTGTCATATGTCATTCCTCCTGTTCCTAGTTAGTCCACTTTCATTTTGCCAGTCTTCAGAGTCTTTTTTATTGCTATCTGCATAATTTCTGAGGTGTTTTGTTCCATTAGAGGGGAGACACAGGGAACAGTAGTAAGTTTTTACCCTCTTGTTATGGTTCTGGTGTCTCTAACATTGCTTTTTGAGGAGAGGCTTTGCTGACCACCCCACTCTGCCACTGTGGAAGTCCCATACCCAAATCAGTTTGACTGTAAATTTGCTGACAAAAGTCTCATTTATTCCATATTTGTATCCTCCTCTGAAGGATCCTAACACAGTCCCAATACCCATCAGCTGTTCCAATTAATTAAAAAATAACAATTTTTATACATGTGTGTTTTAAATGGGTAAGGATACTAATTACATTACATAATTATACATATCTGGGATCCTTTTTCCTGTATTCTAAGTCTGTTCTCTGGGCTCACTTTTGTTCTTTCTGTTACTATTATTAAATAGTTCCTTTAAGTGAGGCTGTATGGGAGTAAGTTCTCTTATTTTATATCTACTATGACTTTTTTAGCCCTTACTTTTGAAAGATAATGTAGAAAGGTATAAGGTTTTTAGGTTGATACATAAATCCCCTTACCACCTTTATATTAGGGCATGGTTATGTGAAGACATTATAAGTTTTGAGTCTGTTGGCCAAGTACATTCCCATGGATAAGATTTTGTGTTCTTGTGTCAGCGTCAGTCATTCAAATGTGGACTCATATGTGTGTTGGGTAAGTTACTAATCCTCTGTTTACTTACAGATAAAATAAGGATAATCATAAGTGAGAGTTACAGAGTGCTTATATAAGTCCTCCTCTATGTCAAGTGCTTTGTGTCTAATACCCTTTTTTATTATTTATGTTGTTACTATTATTTTTTTCTCTTTTACAGATGATGGAGCTAATATCCAGAGCAAACTTGAGGACAGTGACATCATGACTCATCTGCATATGAGCTGACCCTCAAATCTGAGTACATATACTGTACTCTGTACTTGTAGTGCAATATTACATTCCATGTAGTGTCATTTTGATACTTAAATAAGATAATCATCTAAAGTTCTAACTGTGGTATCTGACTTATACTTGTATTCAGTACATTTTATCCCTTATGATTTCCTCCCCTTCTGCTGGCCACATCTGTGAGCCCACAGCCTTTTAGAGAATCCTCTCATTTCCCCTTGGCTATCATGGGAATGCTCATGTGTTGGCTGAGGTGATGGCCCAGATACTTCTTGACTCCTCATTCCCCAGGGTTCCAACAGTGGTGCTGTCTTCCATGTAGAGCCTGGGGAAAGCGCCATTTCTTCCTCCCATATTTACTCTCTGTGTCATGCCATGGAAGCATCTGTATTTATGTACAGAGCATCATAAAACCTCTCTTCAGTAACACCATGGGCTTCTCCATAGGCGCTCAGCTCAGTATGTGGGATCAGGTTTTGGACAGATGACAGTCTGGTGTCCTCCACATAACCTTTTCCTTCTCTCTTGCCTCTAACCCCCCCAAATTTCCCTTGTCTTCCCATCCCACTGTACCACTACCAGTCACTCATCTTCTCCATTGCTAGCTTTACTGAATCCAATTTAATTTCCTGCTCTAGGATAGTGAGAGCCACAGGGAAGAGCTTCAACACTTCAAGATGAAAGAGAATGAGGTGCCTGAGACCTGAACCAGAAATAAGTCCTAAAAGAGGAGGGGAAGGCTGAGGCAAGGTGCGCTACCAACACCAGAGCAGAGGGTTCTGTGAGGCCAGTGCCAGAGGAGGGCTAGATTCTTCTAGATTGGGACAGAGACGGATCTGCTGAGTGGAGTGCCTAGTGTTAGGTAGAGAAAATATCCCCCAGGTGTCTTTCAAGGGTACTAAGGAGGAGGAGGTCCTGTAGCAGCACATCTTGGGCTAGAGTCATTCACTGTGGAATGACAGACATGAGACAGGTACAATATGACCCTTGTTGGTTAGTGTTGGAATCTGGCATTTGTTGACTACTGCTGATGCCTAGCATCAGGGGATGGTGGCACCAGGGCACTGGGAAAATTGCTGTGGCCAGAACTCCTGGTCCTTCCTCCAGCAGTGATCAAATAGATACACAACAAGCAGGCCCTCAGCTCAGGGCCTCAAGATGTAATGGATGATTCAGAGGACATGCTAAATCCCACATGGCTTACATGTAAGGGGACCGTCTATCACAACTTGGGAGACCTGGACTCCTGGAGGAGGCAAGGGCTGACCTGAGAGAGGGGTCCCCACTGCTCCCACTTCTGAATGGTCTCCTGAAAAAAACACAACATCTGGCTTCTGCAGGTGAGACCCTCTCCCAGTAGCCTTACGTTTATTATCTGAGATGCTGCATTTTGTGTTGTGTTCTATTTTGTCTGTTGTGGCCATGAGTGGCAGGACCTGGATCTTTCCTGAAGGATGTGGATATCATTTGTATTTCACATCTTATAAATCAAGGTATCCACAGACAAGTGACTGGATGTGGAAATGTGGACAAGAACCAGGAAGAAGAGGGAAGCTGGGGGACCAGTGGTTACTTCTCTGTTAAGTCAGTGGAGTAAAAAGACACCCTTCTTTTATAATGCAGCTTTAAAAAGTCTTATTTTTCCCCCATCCTCTCTGCATTTATCCAATGTTAACAATATTCTTATATGAATGTATACACATAAATGGCACACAGAAAAAGTTGTTCATCATTTGTTTTACGAAAATGGGGTTATAATGTATGCCTTCTCTGCCTCTTCTGAACACATCTGAGAGATCTACATGAATCAGTTAATAGAGATCTAGCACATTCCTTTTAAGACCCTAATCCTGGGGCACCTGGGTGGGTCAGTTTGTTAAGTGTCTGACTTCAGCTCAGGTCATGATCTCATGGTTCATGGGTTCAAGCCCAGCATTTGGCTCTGTGCTGACAGCTGGAGCCTGGAGCCTGCTTTGGATTCTGTGTCTCCCTCTTTCTCTGCTTGAGCTCTGTCTCTCTCTCTTTCTCAAAATAAATAAATATTAAAACAATAATAATAATAATAATAATAATAATAAAAAGACTCTAATCCCGAGAGTCATCTTAACCCTAAAGTACCAACCTAAGCCCTAATCGTAAGATCTTAAATTTAAGGCCCTAACTCGAATCTTAACATTAGGGTCCTCACCTGAACCCTAATCCCCATGCCCTAATCCTATAAACCCCAAGAGTGACTCTGAGGCCCTTGTCCATGGTGGAGATGAACTGCAACCTACCTCCTCATTATTAAAGAGTACAGGAAATTTTTTTGCTTAATAACATCGTTGAATGTGATCTTTACTTAGTGATTATTTCCTCAGAATAGATACCCAGGAATGAGATTATGGTGTCTAAGGGTAGATATATTCTAATGCTATGGAACATTGCCAAATTGTTTTCCAAAACTGACTGAAAGATGTTTCCTTTTGTGATGTGTGAGAGGACCTGTATCACCAACCAGATATAGGATTTATCACCTCCATCTTTTCTCCATTTGAAGTAGCCATTGACCAGAAGTGGGTGGGAGAACAGGTCGCCGCCCCTTCATTCCTAAACCTAAAAAGGTTTAGGGGCGCCGAGGAACTCCTCCTGAGGTCCCTATCAGCAAAGGAGACTCCAACCCATGCTAAAGTTCTCAGATGATCCCTGTGTGCCGTCCCCTGGAAATGAATGAGGCCCTAGAAGAGCGTCAGACAAGGAGAGGCTGTAGGTTCATCACAGAGTAAGGGAGAGGGATGGTCTCCTGGTGCCACTCAGGCCAGGGCGCCCATTCCCAGCGCTCACGGACATATACCCTATTATCTTCGCGGTCAGACCTCTGGAGTCCCTAAATGAGCCGGACCTGATCAGGCCAGGTGGCGCTGCGGATAGCGGCCGTTTCTCTGAGTGAGCTTCCGTGCACCTTAAAACAGTGGGGGCATATCTGTTTCATTATGGGTAGAAAACCCAACACGGAAGAATCTGGCAATTAAGAACCGGGGCCAGAACCCGCAGGGGCAAAGGAAGCAAGGAAGGGGACTCAGAGAAGGCGAAAGAGGGATACAGGAAAGAGGAATCGGAGAGAGGCAGAAGGAAGCAAGGGAGCTGGCAGGGCGCCCCTCTCCGGGGTCTGGAAGGACTCGGAAGGTTGGGAGTCGGGGGTTGGGGTCAAGTACTGTTGCATCCCCAGCCTCAGCCGGGAGCAAGCTGGCTGCCGGGCAGAATGCGTCTCTGGGCAGGACGCAGAGAAGGACCAATCAGGAGAGCGGGTTCCGAGATCATTTGCATATGCACCGCCCCCTGGGGCACTCCCTCAGGGCGCCACCTCTGTGCTAACCGAACCGACCCAACTGTAGTGGGGGACTTTCTGTGCTTGGGCAAAAGCTGAGTTCCCAACCCGGGGGAGAGCTCCCAGAAGGACCCTAAGAGGGGTCGTCTGCGGACAGCAATTCTCCTTCCATTAAGGCACAGAGCAGACTCATTTATTTTATCTTACTTTTTTTCTTTCTTTTTTTTTTTTTTGAGAGAATTACAGAGTTCCAGCAGGGGAGGGGCAGAAAGAGAGGGAGACAACAGAATCCAAAGCAGGCTCCAGGCTCTGAGCTGACAGTACAGAGCCCAGAGGTGGGGGCTCGAACTCACAAACCGTGAGATCATGACCTGAGATCACAAACCTGAGATCATGAGTGGAAGTCAAGACACTTAACTGATTGAGACACCCACACACCACAGAGCAGACTCATTTAAAAAGCATAGTGAAAACGGAGAAAAGTGGAGAAATTCTAGGGAAGAAAATGGGGAGAAGAGGCTAAAAGGAGGATGGCAGCATGAAGAGGGCAGGAGAAAAAATAAAGGCGGGGCCACCTGTCTCTACACAAGGGCTCGGGTGACAGGTGCCTCTTTGCGGTAACGGTGGGTCGGTAACGGTGGGTCGGTGGGTGAGTCGGTGGGTGAGGGCTTGGCGGTCTCAGTGACCAGCCTCTTCCGGTTGGAATCCTACTCTCTGGGGAGAAGGGAAGTCAAGGACAGGAAGGAGTTGGGGTTTGGGGGAACGGTGGCCATTTAGTGCCCACTGGGGGTTCTAGGAGGTTTGGCTTAGCTCTAAGGGCAGAAGAGAGTGAGAAGCAGAGCAGTGGAAACTCCAGTGGACCTGAGGGAGACTCTTATCCAGCTCTGCTTGTCCAGCATGAAAACATTCAACCCTGGAGGGGGATCCTGGAGAGGATGGCTCAGATCCCTGGGAACACTCCCCCACTCTGTCCATGGTCTTCCATTTCAGTCTTACTTTCCTATGGAAGGCCAAATCTTCTAATGTATTGATCTGTCCTGTGCTGTGGGACAGATGTTCCCTCCTGCTGTCTAGGGGGAAATTCCAAGGTGTTTCTAAGGTTTTGAAGCTGAACACTGTCTTACTCATCTTTAAACAGAGACGTTAATCAGGGAATCCTGGTTTCAGGGCAGCTTGAATTCATCTCTGGTCCCCTTCACCATTTCGAGTTCAGCAGGGGTCCCACTGGCAAGGCAGCCGCAGACCAGCAGGCAGGGCCTGGCTAACTTGCCAAGGTCTGGGGCTCTGCTGGGTATGGGTGTAGAGAAGAGAGCTCCCCAGGGCAAATGAGAGCCTGGCTGACAGCAACAAGGAGGTTTAGGGCAGATCAGAGGCCGCTGCCTCCAGGCACCTTGAGAGCAGCCTGCCTACTATCCCCTGGGGTTGGGGGCTGAATGTGTGAGTTTCCTGTTGCCACTGGAACAAAGTGCCACAAGCTTAGTGGCTTAAAACAACACACATCATTCTCTCACAGTTTTAACTGGAGGTTAGGAGTTTTACTGTGTTAAAGTCAATGCGCTGCAGGGCTGCTTCCTTCTGGAAGGTCTGAGGTGAAAATCCATTTACTTGCCCTTTCCAGCCTCTAGCAGCTGTCTGTATTCTATTCTTTGCCTTGTGGCCCTTTTCTCCATCTCCAAATCACACCTCTTCAGTCTCTGCTTCCACCATCACACTGTCTTAGTTCTGATGGATTCCTCCTCCCTCCCTCTTACTAGGGCATGCAGCCTGCCCCGATAATCCAAAACAATCTCCCCATCTCCAAAATCTTTAACTTGGTCACTTCTTCAAAGCCCTTTTGCCATTTAAGGTAATATATCCCCAGGTTCTGGGATTCAGGATGTGGACATATTCGCAGGCCCATCATTTAGCCTACCACAGAAGGCTTGATGGGCTTTCCCATCCCAGGAAACTGAAGATCCAGAACTGCTGCTAGCTCACAGAGGACCGGTTCTCTGTAACCCAAGGCCTGTGGGAGGCAGCCTTTGTAAGCAGAGACTTGGGGGCCGAGGGTGCTAGGCAGAGATGTCTCACAGAGGCACACATGCTGTTGACAGTCTCCTAGCCAGAACTGGACTCATGACTTTTTTTTTTTTCCTGGATGGAGGAGGGTATTTAGCTGGGGCTCCCATATCCAACCCTACCCACAGGCTGCTTGCTCCTACCTCCAGCTTGAGTGAGGGCAGGAACACAGCTCCCACCCCTCCCCTTACTCCCTCCTTTCACCTCTTCTATTTACTCTTCCTCTTACACTTCCCTTCCTAGACTTTCTCACGTGGATCATCTGGTCTCCTCCCTCCCCTGAGACCCTGATCCTACTCTTGGTCCTGCCTCTCCCTAAGGCCCCTACCTGGTTACCCTACCAGGAGAGGAAACCAGGGACACACAAGCCTTAGGGGGCAGACTGATGACTCTGAGGCTCAAGGTCTCCAGGACTTCAGGAGGAGCTATCACTGCCCTCTCCCCAAGCCTGACACCCTGCTTTGCTTCCATGGATGCTCCTCTCCAAGCCCCGCACAGCTGCACTTGGGCTTTGGGGCCCCAAACCTCAATCTGGGATCTGCTGTGGGGCCTAGTCAATAGACCCCACTCAACTTACCAGCTGAAACTGCCATGTCCCCTCCTATACCTTTATCCTTACCATTGCACTTGAATTCTAGTCATTCTCCCACTGCCTTGAGGACACGGGCTCTGTCTCATTCACTTTTACACCCAAAGTACATTGAGGACCCCATTATGTGAATAGGGAAACTGAGGCAGCAGGAGGAGGGCTCATGGCTATTGGTAGTATTCTGTAGGGGCTTGAATGCCAGCTCATTGAACAGCCTTTCCTGAGATGTCTGTGGATCCCTTTATCCTGGGAAGTCAAGAGACCTTCTGCTTGGGGTGGGGGAAGGAGGGAGCAAAGGCCTTGTCCAGAGATAGGGTCCTCCTGAAGATGAGCATTCTACCCCGGGGCAGGGATTCAGGATCCACACTGGTGGGATGGTACTCAAGGTTACAGATACCAGGGACTGCCTGGGAGACAAGGAATGCCTCTCTTGAGTCTTGCTGGAGCTGTATTCAGTGGGACAGACCGGCCTGTAACGGGAGATTCAGTTCCAGGACTCCGACTGGGATTTGAGCCTTATCCTGGTCCCTGAAGGCTCACATATCTGAGGACCCTGCTCCCCCCAGGGCTCCTCCCATCCTCCACCTTCTCAGTGGATTTAACCTCCTGGAACAAAATACTGATGCCGGCAGATACCTTACAGGTGCCTCACTAAAGGGTGAGTAATAATTTTTGCTCTATGGATTCCTGCCTAACTGATGACTCATGCATTGCCAGGATGAGGGGAGCCCCAAGGGGAAGAGGAAGGCTCAGGCTTCTGCCACTGCCTATTCCTCCTTACCTGGAAATGACTGCATGGAGCTAGAGCACCATTGTCTCATGCATGCCCCCAGTTTCTGCTGGTGGCCAACTTATATATCTGGGGGGAGGGGAGACCAAAGTCTCAGAGTTCCTAGAGGGACACCCATGTCAGGTAGCTTTTGCACAGGGACCAGGCACCTTGGGAGGCTGGATCATAGCAGCAGCCTCATCATTGCCAACCTCACCCCTCCAGGGACTGGCTCCCTTAGGGAAGCCATCTTTAGATGTGGCTGACTGCAGAAGCTGGGTCAGACTGAGGTTTGATTGCAGACAATTTTGTTTTTTGAGTTGTGGCTTCCATCTGGTTGTCTTTCTCTTTATGGTGTTGGTGATCATTGGTGATTATTGCTTACATCTCAGTTTTCATGTGTAAATGCAAAGTAGTGATAGTCTATCATTCTTTCTCCAATTATTGGCTGAGATACTGCTATAAATCCAACCATCCCCTCATCAGGTACCTGGCTGCTTTTCTCTTTGTTTCATTCAACTTCACCCTATCTAGGAGTCCTCTTGACTCTCATTTTCTTCACCTTGAACATATAATCTAATGATTTATGATTCTAATAATCTTATGAATCTATGATTTATGTCAAAATCATAAATTTTGACATTTATGTCTCCTAAATATTCCTAAATTGCCTCAGGTATATCCAGATCTTACACTGCTATGGATATGAATATGGATATGGATATGATTTTTAGATAAATTCCCCTCTGATAAATTTCCCCACTAAAATAATAAATGCATGTCTTAAGGTAACCTTGCATATCCCAGTTGTACCTGTATGGCAGAGTGGGAAATCCAGACTATATGACGAGTACATGACTTGTCCAAGACACAGCTTTGGAACATACAGTTGATCTCATTTTGACTTCCTATTCCTTCCAGCATGTCCCTGGAGCCAAGGGTCAGTAATGGTTTTCTGTGCTGTGCCTCAAAGAGGGAGATCGCGTTGTGAGCTTACTTGGTATCCCTACTTTATCTTGACAATGTTTTGCTTGTTAATCTCTGATTATTAATTTCTTATTCTTTTTTTTTTTCCCAGAGAACCCAACACCCCATCAATTGGGCCTCACTCTTTTTAAATAATTTTTAGATTTTTTAATGTTTATTACTTTTTAAATTTTATTTATTTTTATTGTTTTATTTTTTAAATTTACATCTGTTAGCATATAGTACAACAATGATTTCAGGAGTGGATTCCTTAATGCCTTTACCCATTTAGCCCATTCTCCGCCCACAACTCTTCCAGTAACCCTCTGTTTGTTCTCCATATGTAAAAGTCTCTTATGTTTTGTCCCCCTCCCTGTTTTTATATTATTTTGCTTCCTTTCCCTTATGTTCATCTGTTCTGCATCTTAAAGTCCTCATATGAGTGAAGTCATATGATATTTGTCTTCCTCTGACTAATTTCACTTAGCATAATACACTCCAGCTCCATCCACATAGTTGCAAATGGCAAGATTTCATTCTTTTTGATTGCCGAGTAATACTCCATTGTATATATATACCACATCTTCTTTACCCGTTCATCCATCGAGGGGCATCTGGGCTCTTTCCATACTTTGGCTATCATTGATAGTGCTGCTACAAACATTGGGGTGCATGTGCCCCTTCGAAACAACATACCTGTATCCCTTGGATAAATACCTAGTATTTAGGGTAGTTCTATTTAATTTTTTGAGGAACCTCCATTTGTTTTCCAGAGTGGCTGCACCAGCTTGCATTCCCACCAGCAGTGCAAAAGAGATCCTTTCTCAATGCATCCTCGCTAACATCTGTTGTTGCCTGTGTTGTTAATGTTAGCCATTCTGACAGGTGTGAGGTGGGATCTCATTGTGGTTTTGATTTGTATTTCCCTGATGATGAGTGATGTTGAGCATTTTTTCATGCGTCGGTTGGCCCTCTGGATGTCTTCTTTGGAGAAGTGTCTATTCATGTCTTTTGCCCATCTCTTCACTGGATTATTTGTTTTTTGGGTGTTGAATTTGATAAGTTCTTTATAGATTTTGGGCACTAACCCTTTATCTGATATGTCGTTTCCAAATATCTTCTCCCATTCTGTTGGTTGCCTTTTAGTTTTGCTGATTGTTTCCTTTGCTGTGCAGAAGCTTCTTATTTTGATGAGGTCCCAGTAGTTCATGTTTGCTTTTGTTTCCCTTGCTTCCGGAGACGTGTTGACTAAGAAGTTGCTGTGGCCAAGGTCAAAGAGGTTTTTGCCTGCTTTCTCCTCGAGGATTTTGATGCTTCCTGTCTTACATTGAGGTCTTTCATCCACTTTGAGTTTATTTTTGTGTATGGTGTAAGAAAGTGGTCCAGGTTCATTTTTCTGCAGGTTGCTGTCCAGTTTTCCCAGCACCAGTTGCTGAAGAGACTGTCTTTATTCCATTGGATATTCTTTCCTGCTTTGTCAAAGATTAGTTGGCCATACATTTGTGGCTCCATTTCTGGGTTCTCTATTCTGTTCCATTGATCTGAGTGTCTGTTCTTGTGCCAGTACCACACTGTCTTGATAATTACAGCTTTGTAATACAGCATGCAGTCTGGGATTGTGATGCCTCCTTCTTTGGTTTTCTTTTTCAAGGTTGCTTTGGCTATTCAGGGTGTTTTCTGGTTCCATACAAATTTTAGGATTGTTTGTTCTAGCTCTGTGAAGAATGCTGGTGTTATTTTGATAGGGATTGCATTGAATATGCAGATTGCTTTGGGTAATATCGACATTTTAACAGTATTTGTTCTTTCTATCCAGGAGCACGGGATATTTTTCCATTTTTTTTGTCTTCTTCAATTTCTTTCATAAACTTTCTATAGTTTTCAGCATATAGGTTTTCATCTCTTTGGTTAGATTTATTCCTAGATACTTTATGGTTTTTGGTGCAATTGTAAATGGGATCGATTCCTTGATTTCTCTTTCTGTTGCTTCATTGTTGGTGTGTAGGAATGCAACCGATTTCTGTGCATTTTATATCCTGGATCAGTTCTAGCAGTTTTTGGTGGAATCTTTTTTTTTGTAGCATTTATAGTGTGAACATTTATTTTACTTTATTTTTTTAATTTCATTTTTTATTTATTAAAATTTACATCCAAATTAGCATATAGTGCAACAATGATTTCAGGAGTAGATTCCTTAATGCCCCTTACCCATTTAGCCCATCCCCCCTTCCACAATCCCTCCAGTAACCCTCAGTTTGTTCTCCATATTTATGAGTTTCCTCTGTTTTGTCCCCCTCCCTGTTTTTATTTTTTTTTTGTTTTTGTTTTTTTGTTTTTATGTTTTATATTACTTTTGTTTCCCTTCCCTTATGTTCATCTGTTTTGTCTCTTAAAGTCCTCATATGAGGGAAGTCATATGATTTTTGTCTTTCTCTGACTAATTTCACTTAGCATAATACCCTCCACTTCCATTCATGTAGTTGTAAATGGCAAGATTTCATTCTTTTTGATTGCCAAGTAATAGTCCATTGTGTGTGTGTGTGTGTGTGTGTGTGTGTATAAAATGTGGTGTGCATATATATACATATATATGCATATACATATATACATACATATACACATATACATATATATATGCATATACATATACACACACACACAATTTTTTTTATTTTTTCAATATATGAAATTTATTGTCAAATTGGTTTCCATACACCACCCAGTGCTCATCCCAAAAGGTGCCCTCCTCAATACCCATCACCCACCCTCCCCTCCCTCCCACCCCCCAACAACCCTCAGTTTGTTCTCAGTTTTTAATAGTCTCTTATGCTTTGGCTCTCTCCCACTCCAACCTCTTTTTTTTTTTTTTTTTCCTTCCCCTCCTCCATGGGTTTCTGTTAAGTTTCTCAGGATCCACATAAGAGTGAAACCATATGGTATCTGTCTTTCTCTGTATGGCTTATTTCACTTAGCATCACACTCTCCAGTTCCATCCACGTTGCTACAAAGGGCCATATTTCGTTCTTTCTCATTGCCATGTAGTACTCCATTGTGTATATAAACCACAATTTCTTTATCCATTCATCAGTTGATGGACATTTAGGCTCTTTCCATAATTTGGCTATTGTTGAGAACACACACATTTTCTTTATCCATTCATCCATCAATGGACATTTGGGCTCTTTCCATACTTTGGCTATTGTTGATAGTGCTGCTATAAACATTGGGGTGCATGTGTCCCTTTGAAACAGCACACCTGTATCCCGTAGCTAAATGCCCAGTAGTGCAATTGCTGGGTCGTAGGGTAGTTCTATTTTTAGTTTTTTGAGGAACCTCCATACTGTTTTCCAGAGTGGCTTCACCAGCTTGCATTCCCAAGTTTTTGGTGGAATCTTTTGGGTTTATCATATTGATTATCGTGTCATCTGTGAAGAGTGAAAGTTTGACCTCCTTCTGGCCGATTTGGATGCCTTTTATTTTTTTGTGTTGTCTGATTGCTGAGGCTAAGACTTCCAATACTATGTTGAATAACAGTGGCGAGAGTGGACATCCCTGTCTTGTTCCTGACCTTAAGGGGAAAGCTCTCAGTTTTTCCCCATTGAGGATGATATTAGCGTTGGGTCTTTCATATATCGCTTTTATGATCTTGAGGTATGATCCTTCTATCCCTACTTTCTTGAAAGTTTTTATCAAGAAAGGATGCTGTATTTTGTTAAATGCTTTCTCTGCATCTATTGAGAGGATCAAGTTGTTCTTGTCCTTTCTTTTATTGATGTGATGAATCACATTGATTGTATTTCAGATATTGAACCAGCCCTGCATCCCAGGTATAAATCAGACTTGGTCATGGTGAATAATTTTTCTAATGTATTGTTGGATCCAGTTGGCTAATATCTTGTTGAGGATTTTTGCATCCATGTTCATCAGGGAAATCGGTCTATAGTTCTTTTTAGTGGAGTCTCTGGTTTTGGAAAATGTTTATTATTTTTGAGAGAGAGAGAGAGAGAGAGAGAGAGAGAGCACGAGTGCAGGAGATGCAGAGAGGGAAGTGGACAGAGGATCCAAAGACGGCTTTGTGGTGATAGCAGAGAACCCAACGTGGGGCTCAAACCCATGAACCATGAGATCATGACTGAAGCCAAAGTTGGACGCTTAATAATGAACTGAGCCACCCAGGTGCCCATTAATTTCTGATTAATTCTTAATTATTATAATTGCGAAGTGTAAAAACAAAATGCAAGAAAAGTGAATGAAAGAGATAGAAACAGAGGCAGAGACCCACTGAGAGAAAAAAGGTCAGGGTGTAGTTAAAACAAAGTAGATTTATAGCCAAGAGTTTTCCTAGAGACAAAGAGGGACTCTCCATAATAATGAGTCAGTTCATTAGGAAGATATAACAGTTTTAAATATATATACATATAATCATAGAGCTTTAAAATACATAAAAACCTGAAAAATTAAGGGAGAAATAAATAAATTCACAATTATAATTGCAGACTTTAAACAGTAGAACAAGGTACAAAACTATGAAGGATATGGTAGGTCACAGTGACAGCATCCATTACCTGAATTCACATTCATTTCTACAACAATATCTTCAAGGACTGCAGAATACACATTTTTTTCAAGCGCACATGTGTCATTCAGTAATACAGACCATATGGCAGGCCATAAACAAGTCTTAAGAGACTCCAAGCAATTGAAATCCTACAAAAAAATCCAAGAAAAGCAAAGAACATTTGGAAATTGCAAAACTCACTAGAAAATAACCCATGGGTTGAGGAAGAAATCACAGGGTAAATGAGAAAATAGTTTAGACCCAATGAAAACATAACATATTGAAATTTGTGGAATGTGGTTAAAGCATTGAGGGAAATTTATAACTTAAAGTGCTTATATTGGGAAAAAAGAAATGATCAAAGCTCCCACCTTAGGAAGTTAGCAAAAGAAGGCAAATTAAATGCCACGCAAGTAAAAGAAAAGAAATTATAAAGATTAAAGTAGAAATTAAAAGAAATAGAGATGAAGGATAGAGAGAAAAAAACCAATAAAATTACAACTCTTACTTGGAATGTATCAATAAATGCGCCAAGGTGCTGTCTAGATCAAAACTGACAAGGGAGGCCTGGGTGTATCCAACTTTTGATTTTGGCTCAGGTCATGATCTCAGGGATATGAGATCAAGCCCTGGGCTCTGATCTGGGTGTGGAGTCTACTTGAGATGGTCTCCTTCTCTCTCTGTCCCTTTCCCATGCTTGTGAGCTCTCTTAAAAAAAACAAAACAAAACAAAACAAAAAAAACAACCAACTTCAACCCCCCCCCCAAACTGACACAAGGGAAAAAAGAAAAGTCCATATAGTTCTACAATCTACTGAAGATATTACATTTATAATTGTAAACATCTTCACAAAATTTCCAGATTCAAGTAGTTTCATTTAAAGAAGAAATAGTATCTATCCTACCTGTATTCTTTCCCTCCCCTCTCCCTCCCTTTCCATTCTTTGGCATCTCAGTGGCCAGTGTTGAAGAAATATCCTTGTGTGTACTCCTTACCTATGACTACTATGGAATAGCTTTCTAGGAGTGTGATGGTTGAGCACGTTATTTTCTATATTTTAAGTGTTAATTTCTATTTCCAGATTGCTTTCCATTTTACAATTGCACCTTCAATGTGGGAGAGTACACTTGACTGCACACCACTTGCCATATGGGTCTTTATGCTTTTTCATTTTGTATCAGTTTGATAGGCCTAAGTAAGGTGATGTCTCATCATTTTATCCTAATTTCAACTTGCATTTCTCCACTAGTAGGAAAGTCATTTTCAGATATGTGCTTGTTATTTTGTTGAGTTCCTCTGTGAATAGGATACCCAGATGCTTCGACAGCTTTTCTCTTTTGTTTTCAATTTGAAAGATCCGTATGCTGTATATTATTGATATTATCCACGTACCTGACATACACACATACCCATTTTCCCCAGTCTGTCTTTTCTTCTCATGTTATCATATTTTTGCCTCTCATGCTTTTTATGAGTTTAAAAATTTATTACATGGTTAATAAATGGCTTTTGTGTTTAAAATTTGGTTTGTCCTGGGGCCCCTGGGTGGCTCAGTCAGTTAAGTGACTGACTCTTGATTTTGGTTCAGGTCATGATCTCTCCATTGGTGGGTTCGAGTCCCGCATCCAGCTCTGTGCTGACAGTGTGGAGTCTGCTTGGGATTCTCTGTCTCCCTCTCTCCCTCTGCCCCTCCCCTGCTTGCACACACTCTCTCTCAACAATAAATAAACATATAAAGAGTCCCAACAGGAAGAAGAGGGAGGCAGGAGAGTGAGGTCAGAGTCAGAGAAGGAGAAGTCACTGGATGACACTGGAAGCAGATGTTGGGGTGATGCAGGTGTTGGGCTTCAAAGTTGCAAGGAGCCAAGAGTGGAGGAATTCAGATAGCCTCTTGAAGCTGGAAAAGGAAACAGAATGGGTTTTCCTTTACATCTTTCAGAAGGAACACAGCCCTGCTGACAACTGATTTTAGTTTTGTAAGACAAGTCTAAGACTGCTGACCTCCAGATTGTGTGGTAACAAATTTGTGGGGTTTTTTTAGTTTGAGAGAGACAGAGAGAACGTGAGTTGGGGAGAGGCAGAGAAAGGGAGAGAGAGAGAATCCCAAGCTGAGTCCGTGATGTCAGTGTGTAGAGCCTGACCTGGGGCTCAAACTCACAAACCATGAGATTATGACCTGAGCCAAATCAAGAGTCAGATGCTTACTTAATTATGGAGTTTGCAGAATCCCAAGATCTGCCATCTGCCAACTGGAGACCCAGGAAAGCTGGTGGTGTAATTTAGTTGGACTCTCAAGGCCTGAGAACCAAGGAAGCCAATGGTGCAGATTCCAGTCTAGGTCTGAAGGTCTGTGAACCAGGAGCCCTGAGGGCAGAAGATACATGCCTTAGCGCAAGCAATGTGGTAGAAAAGGGGTGAATTCCTCCTTCCTCTGCTTTTTGCTCCAGCAAGGCCCTGAAGGGATTGTATGATGCCCATCCACATGGGGGAGGGCAATCTACTTCACTGAGTCTGCTGATTCCAATGTAAATCTAATCCAGAAACACACATGTTCCCAGACACATGCAGAAACAATGTTTAATATGGGCACCCCATGGCCAGGTGAATTGACACATGAAATTAACCACCACCAGGGCTCTTCACTTTTTGGCAGTTGTTCTACAAAAACAGTTTATTTTTCTTCAGATTTTTTCCCCATGGGTGTAGACAGGTGTCATTTATTTTCTGAAAACACATATATCATATATACAAAGATATATGGTGTGGTGCATGCAGAGATGTCTACTACCTATCAAGGAGGACTTGTCACTCACCTGGGAGGAGTTTGTTTAGTGGACAGCCCCAGGTTATGAGTTTCAGCAGTTGGCTTCGGCTGCAGATGCCTCCTGAGGTCAGGCTCTTCCCTGGCAGCACCTTCCTGTGCCTGGGAGAGGTATGGGTATAAAGATCTGGTCACCTGGTGTTGACCCAGCTAATTCTCATGGATCCTGCTTGTTCTGGAGTCCCTGTCAGCTGGCTGAGGTTTTGTTAACCCTGCATTATGGTTTGACTTTTCCCTCTACCCAAGCCCATTTTTGCTTGCTTGCTTTCATAGACGTTTATCCCTAATTGCTTCCCCTCCTACCCATGGTCTCTCCATCATCTGCTGTGAAGGACCTCGCCTGTTACAAACTGTATGTATTCTTTTAAACCCTGTTTCCAGTTAATTTAGCCATTTCAATGTTTGTAGCCGTTTCAATGACAAAATACTCACAGCACCATTTTAAATAATTGCATAGTGGTCCATTACACGGATCTTATTTAATGCGTTTAAACAATTGCATGTTTTTCTTAATTTTGGTATGATAACCAATGATTCTGTGTAATCCTTTACTACCCCCTTTCCTGCTTGTCAGAAATTTAAGGATTAATCCCTAAAAAAGGAATAGCTAGATCAAAGTGGTTGCACTTCTAAGCTTTTTGATTCCTTGTTCCAAAAGGTTCCCAGGGAGAGCATCTCATTTTTAATCTCCCATCTGGCAATTTATGATGGGTGTTATCTATTTTTGTAACACTTCCCAGTCTGGTAGGAGAAACAATGTTCCATTGTTCTATTTTGTTCCTACACTACTCATAAACCCAGCTGTTTCTGTGATTCTACAATTACGAGTTTCACCATTTTGCGAGGTTTTCTCATTATCTTCGAAGTCACCAAACATTAACCACAAGGGGGCGCTGTTCCCCTGTCAATGTCCTGCGGTTGTACACTCTCCAGCTGCCTTTCTGAGCCAGGACTGAAAAGTTCCAAGCAGGGTTTACAGAGAATAAGTAAACAGCATTAATACCCACAGGCGGAGACTCTGGTTTCTTAAGTCGTTTTTTCAACCCTGGTCAGTTACATCTCTGGTTAGTTACATCTCAGGCGGGGACCCTGAGCCTGCAAAGGGGACATGTCCGCGCCTTCCGCTCACAGTCCCTAGAGTACCTAGGGCAAGTCTCAGGAAAGAACCCCAGTACCCCACCCGCCAGCTCTGGGGGGCGCCCCCAGGGGTCGTGTGCAGGGCAGCGCTCCAGGAGCTCTGTCTACAGGGCCTCAAGTGGGTCCAGTCAAGGGTGCAGATGAGGCTCTGTTATCAGGAGGTTATGAGGGGCAACCAAAGGGTTGGGGGTCTGCACTCGGACCTCTTCAGTATGGAAAGAGGGCAGCAGGATCTGAGAGGAGCGATCACGCCCCCACCCCCCTTTCCCGCAGCTGCCCGACCTCGGCTCCACTCTGCTGTGCACTGGTCCTGGAAGAAATGAAGTCTCCCTGGGGTCCTGCCTGGGTCTGAGTCCGAGGCCGCCAGGTGCGCGAGCTGGAAAGGGCCGGGTGGGGGGGTGCCAGCGAGCTCTGAGATGGGCAGCACGGCGGAGATCATGGGGGGCATCAAATAGCTGGGGTTCTGCTAATGCTGGACGCAATACGGTTGGAACCACAGATGGTCTGACTTGCCTGCCCTCGTTCCAGGCTCCAGACTCCTCCCATTCTCGCCTCTGTCCCCAGGCTCTCTTCCCTACATATTCTACCTCATCCCATTCTGCAGTGTTGGGTCTCCTCTCAGAGGGCCTGGGCTCAGGCCCCGCTTCATTCCCTGACCGGTGGATTATCAGAGTGGATAACTGGCTGAGAGACCGCAGGGACTAGAGGCCGTTCTGAGTCGACTCCGGGTGGTTATCCCTTTAGGGGCTCTCTTTGTCCAGTACCAATAACCCTGCCTCCAGGCTAAGAGGCGGCAAAGGGCCTATTGCGAGATAGGCACGACAGGAAGTTATTTCAGGGAAGCTGGCCCTCAGAGGCCCTTATGGCCATTATCCGGGTTTCCCCGAGAGAAGGCAGACGTGGGGTACTTGCATGGATCTCCCTCCCAAGCACTGAAGAGAGGACCAGTCTCCAGCTTCGGAATTGGGGAGGGTGGCGGAGGGCACCAGCATAGTCCACTTCTCAGGGAGAGTGAGTCCCCGCTCCCAGAAGCTGGGTTGAGTGGCACCAACAGTGGGTCCTTCGAAAAAACACTTCGCGCGCCAAGAGAGTGGGCTCTTCGTCCTGGGTCTACCTTGTAATGGCTGACCTCGACGATGCAGCTTTACCTTTTCCAATCTCAGTTTCCGGAAGTAACGTGGCAGCCCATGGGGCTAATGGGGAGGTTCAAGACCCACCCCGAGGTAACCTGGAACAAACTTAACCAAACCCGTCGCCTTGTTGGAGAAGGCGCCTGCGCAGGCGCGCTGGACACGTCCGCCCAAAGGCTGGCAGATGGAAGCAACCGCAAGGGCCCCTGGGGAGTGTAGTCTGTGCCGAGGAGGGGCAAGAAGAGGCGGAGCTTCACTGAGAGCCTACGCCGGCCGTGTTTAGAGAAAACAGCTGATGAGCCACCAGTGGCTGTGGTTCAGGAGGCGTGGCTTTGTCTTTTCCGCGGCGCCGGCGGCAATCCCTGTGCTCAAAGGATTCTGGGTACTGTGGTCCTGGTCCCTTGGCAAGCAGGGCAGTGATGGGTGCTGGCCCACCCAGCCTTTGGCCGTGTGGCGGGAGTGAGTCTGGGGGAAGGGGAAGATAGTTGGGAGTGGCTAGGGTTGGGTCTCTGGCAAGGCTTAGGGTTGCTTTCCCAAATTGTTCTTTTTATTTGTGGGTGTGGGTGGGTAAACAACTCGCAGCTGGAGGTATGAATTTGAGGAGTGAATTAGAGGAACGAATAAGGGGTGATGTGAGGCTCGGCGGTGAATCTTAGGGTTGCAGGGCACGTCTCAGGCCCCGGCAGGGGCCCCAGGATTGCGGAGCCACGCTTTTCTTTTGAGGCCGGGTGGCGTGCGGGACCGTTCTAGGCCACTGTAGTGGTGGCAGTGGTGGCAGTGGTGGCACGTCTCTAGTTCTCTCTTCACGTGGTATTTGGGGCTTAAGTTGGAAGACCTTAGGGGTTTTGTGGTGTTGACATAGTCTTGGTTTGGGAGCAAACAGCCCCTGGTGGTGGTTAGGGGCGCTGTGACTCCTGTGGGAGGGGAGGTGCGTGAAACCTGGGCGGTGTGGTGGTAGTGGAGCTCTAACCTGACTGATGTCAAGGTGTTTGGCAGAAGCTGGCTGGGCCCGTCGCACTGGGAAAGGGGTGCTGTTTGGTCATGGAGATTTTGGGATTGGAACAAAGGGGATTTTGGAGAGTGGAACAAAGTTTGGCTTAGAGGAAACTGCTGAATATTCCCAGGTGCGAATGGGTTGGGGTGGGAGTAGGTCCCTTTATACGTGTGTTTTTGGGGGATCAGGGCAACTTCTCTTTCTCCAGGCTTGCTGTCCCATGGTTTGTTGCTGGTGGGGGATATTGGCATGGTTCAAACATCTTTGGGTTTGGCTGGAAACCTGGATGACCAGTTGGTTTGCCTGGTTCTGCTTTAGACAGTGGCTCTTAATTAACTGGCCACTCCCAGGGTTAGGACTGTGAGGTTGGTGGTGGCTGGGTGGGGGAGGTAGGGTGGTGGCCCCTGGGTCCAGGCCTCTTTGTCACAGCCCCTGGTGGCTGTTAGATGGCACCTGATTTACAAATACAGGCATCACTGGTGGACTTCAGGCATTGGAACCTTTATTTTTAACCTTATATTATGGAAAACATTCAAACATTCACTTTAGTAGAGAAAATAATACAAGGTCTCCTTATGAATCTATCTCCCAGACCCTACACTTATCAACTCATGCATGGCCAACCTTGTATCCAAACCCCCAACCTTACTTAAGGACTGGCTCACAGGTTGACAGGTCAAGTGCATGGCCTTTTACAGAGCTCAGCCACTTTTTAGCTAAACTAATTTGAGCAAGATACATGACTTTAACTGTGCTTGGTTTCTTTATCTGTAAAGAGTGGATGGTAATAGGACTGTTCAGAGAACTGAATGAGGCAAGCCACGTACAGTGACCGAACAGTCTTTGGTATATAGTAAGTATTCAGAGTGTTAACTTCTTTTTTTTTAACTTTTTTAATGTTTTATTTATTTTTGAGAGAGAGAGAGAGACAGAAAGAGAGAGAGAGAGACAGAGTGTGAGTGGGGGAGGGGCAGAGAGAGAGGGAGACACAGAATCTGAAGACAGAATCTGAAGACACAGAATCTGAGCTGTCAGCACGGAGTCTGATGTGGGGCTCAAACTCATGGACTGTGAGATCGCGACCTGAGCTGAAGTCAGATGCTTAACTCACTAAGCCCCCCAGGTGCCCCCTCTTAATTGTAGAGAACAATGTGATGGTTACCAAAGTAGAGAGCCATGGCAGGATGGGTGAAATAGGTGACGGGCATTAAAGAGGGTACTTGTGATGAGCACTGGGTGTTGTATGTAAGTATTGAATCACTATATTGTACATCTGAAACACTGTACATTAACTGGAATTTAAATAAAAACTTAAAAGCAAAAGCAATAAACAGAACAGAAACCCCTATTCATCCAATATGAATTGGCACACATTATGACCAGGTTCTAGTCTGGAATGCTGGATTTTTAATTTTTGATTTGTAAAAAATTGGAGAAGAGTCTTAGAATTGCTATGGGCATCTGAAGTCAAATCCTTTCAGTAATCAGGCCCTGGACCATCTCTGTCTTTTGAATGTCCACATGTCCTTAGTGGTCCTCACATTGTTTTGAGGCTGGACACTTCAATTCAGATTTAGTTTACACATTATATTTGAGGGGAGATTGTCCCTCCAGACCAAGCAACTTTTGTGCCACTCAGTCACTGTTTTTATAAGGAAGTTCCCTGTGGACATTTCCACCTATGGTTTGTTATCTTCAATAGGAGAAAACAGTGTGTCAGATATTTATATCATAAAATAAGTGTAGCAGGGCAAAAAGGCTGACTATAATTACAGCTATTTATAGAATGGCTTCTGCTGCTTACGTGAAAGATTCCCAGTCTGACTAACACTTAGAAACTCTACTGGTATGAATTTTCTGGGTTTCAGTTATGGGTAAAAGAGAAAAGAAAAATCATTTTTGTAGAGGATTTATTGGTGGGATACAGAGCTTTTGTTGGAAACCTGCCACATGTGTTTTGGAGGGGCAAGTCTTCAGATCGGAGGAGTGGCTGCTTCATCTAGGACCGCTCTGACAAAAACTGCTTTCTCTTGAGCAGAACCAAGCCAGAAATCCATTTCTGTGTTGATTGCCCTCTGGCTTTCTGCAGTCAACCTTTCCTCAGCCAAAATGTTTGGCTCAGCCATCCCCCTAGGATCGTCCCAGTCTTGGGTGCAGGAAACCACCTTCAGCCAGGGGATATTTGCCAAGAGGATCCAAAGACACAAGAACAACAACTTTCTGCACAAACCCGCTAGAGTGGCCAAGCAGAAGCACATGAGACAGAAGACACCGAGTCCTTGTTATGGAGGACAAGTAAAAGCAGAGGGTCCTAGCAGCACTTTGCAGCCCAGCCCTGGGACAGCCTCTACACCTTAGGGAAGGAATTAGATAAGCAGAGTGGCAGGCACAGAGCCCAGACTGGTAAAGAGGGCAATCTCTGAGGAGACAGAGGGCTGAAGGGGGTAGACTTTTCAGGATGTGGACCAGTCAGTTGGGCAGAGTGTGAGAAGGATCTTAGCCAGCAGTTAAACCTCCCTTGTATGGGGCACACTCAGAGGAGAGGCCCTTATGGGCAGGCTTTGGCAACGAGTCATCCCTCTGGAGACCCCAGGGGATGCATGTGAGGGAGCGGCCCTGCGTGTGCCTTGAGTGTGGGTGAAGCTGCAGTTGGAAGTCAAATCTTTGCAGAAATCAGAGGTCACACTTAGGGGAGAAGTGTTTTCTGTGCTGTGAGTATAGATGGATTTTTACTGAGAAGTTGACCCTCATAGCACATCCAAGGATGCATTCAGGGTAGAAGTCTTCTGTGTGTAGAGGTGTGAGCATGGCTTTAGACAGCTGTTGATCCTTGTGAAACACCACAGAGTACACTTGAAGCAGAAGTCCTTTCTGTGCAGGGAGTATGGACAGGGCTTCTGGCTGAGGTTCGGGGTCCTCAGGCACCAGTACACACATGTGGCTGTGCTGTGCCTTCTGTGCACGGAGTGTGGGTGTGGCTTCAGCTGTAAGTCAGCCCTGGTCAGACCTCAGGGAACACACTTGGGAGAGAAACGCTTTGTGTGCAGGGTATGTGGGCTTCAGCTCTAAAGGGGGGAGGTCTCTTCAGACACCAGAGAACACACTCGGGGAAAGAGCAGTGGCCCTTTGTGTGTAGAGAATGAGTGAAAAGTTTTAGCTGAAAGGTGGCCCTTTCAGACACCAGCAGACACTTAGGAGAGAAGCCCTTTGTGTCTAAGAAGTGTGGGTGAGGCTTCAGCCTGAAGTCAAATCTCGTCACACATCAGAGGAAACACTAGTGGGAGTGTTGCGGAAGCTTTAGACGGAAGCAAGTCTTAGGGCGCCTGGGTGGCTCAGTTGGTTAAGCATCCGACTTCGGCTCAGGTCATGACCTCATAGTTCTTGAGTTTAAGCCCTGCATCGGGTTTGGTGCTGAGAGCTTGGAGCCTGCTTCAGATTTTGTGTCCCTCTCTCTCTGCCCCTCCCCCATTTGCACTCTGTCTTTCTCCCTCAAAAATAAACATTAAAAAATTAAAAAAAATTTTTTCTAGGTGGAAGCAAGTCTTTGTCAGACATAGAATGTGCTCAGGGGAGAAACAGTCTGCATGCAGTGTGGATGGATAGGGCTTTATTTAGAAGTCACATCTTAGGATATACAGAGGACAATTTGGTCATCACTACCCCCACTGCAGGATAGAGATGCTTCAGTATCAGTTTCCTGGCCCTCTACATGCCCTGTGGATGTGAACATGGCATTGGAAGCAGTAGAAAAATGGGGTTTTTCTTGTCAAGGAGATAGTCAAACTGTGGTCTGATTTTTCTCTCTGGGTCATTTGTTACAACATGAGTTCTTTACAGAACTGTAAGTGTACAATTCATTTATTTGTCTGTGAGGACAGAGGACATCAGGACTAGCATAGAGGACTCAAACTCAGCCTTTGTTTCCTCCAAGAAATTGAACTCCTGAGAAAAATGAGTCCAGAGTCACATTTGTATATTTGTTATAGAACCCAATAATGCAGAGACATGGAAGAGAGTTCCAGGTGTGGGAGACAGGTCTCCTGGAGGCTCTTGTCTTTCCATTTGGATGAGCTTTTCAAGGTTTGTTTAACAAGCAGCTTCCGCAGAGGTGCCTGCGTGGCTCAGTTGGTTAAGCATCCAACTTCGGCTCAGGTCATCATCTGACAGTACGTGGGTTTGAGGCCTGCATTGGGCTCTGTGCTGACAGCTCAGAACCTGGAGGCTGCTTTGGTTTCTGTGTCTCCCTCTCTCTCTGCCCCTCCCCTGCTCACACTCTGTTTCTCTCTCTCTCAAAAATAAATAAACATTAAAAAAAATAAAAACAACAAAAAAAACAAGCAGCTTTGCAGAGTGTCTTCCTCTGGAGCAGAAAGAAGATTTGTTCGGTTTCCAGGATAATAGAGAATATCTTCCTCCAGGACAAAGTGTGGGTAGGTTCGCTTGTAGACCCTGTAAAAAGATTGGGGATTTTATAGGCTTGGAGATTCTCAGCTGTGACACAAACCCATTGTGACCTATCCACCTGATCCCATCCTCCACGTCACTTGGGGCATAGGGGGAACCATGAGCAGGAAGCTCATGTTGTCTGTTGTGTCATGAGTAATAAAATCTCTTTTCTATGGCCCTGGAGTCTGGGGTCTTCTACCAGAATCCATGAAACTGTCAAGCTAGAGTATGATGAAGTCTGATTTTTCATATACTTTTTTTTAAAGGGGGTGTGATTTAAAAAAAAAAAAAAACTTTATTGAGATGTAATTCACATACCATAAAAGTCACCCTTTTAAAGTGTACAATATTTTTGTATATTCACAGAGTTGTGCACCCCTGCATCCAAGAAATAAATCCCACTTAATTGTGGTGACTAATTCTTTTAATGTACTGTTGAATTCAATTTGCTAGTATCTTGTTGAGAATTGGTCTGCAATCTCCTTTTTAGTGGGAAATTGGTCTGCAATCTCCTTTTTAGTGGGGTCTTTGGTTTTGGAATCAAGGTAATGCTGGCCTTGCAGAATGAGTTTGGAGTTTTCCTTTCATTTCTTCTTCTTCTTTTGTTTGTTTGTTTGTTTGTTTGTTTGTTTGTTTTTGGAACACATTTCAAAAGAATAACTATTAATTCTTCTTCAAATATTTAGTAGCATTCCCCTGGGAAGCCATCTAGCTCTGGACTCTTGTTTGTTGGGAGAATTTTGATTACTGATTCTTTACTGGTTGTGGGTCTCTCTAACTTTTCTGTTTCTTCCTGTTTCAGTTTTGGTAGTTATAGGTTTCTAGGAATTTATTCATTTCTTCCAGGTTGCCCAACTTGTTGGCATATAATTGCTCATAATAGTTTCCTATAATTGTAATTCTGTGGTGTTGGTTGTGATCTCTCCTTTTTCATTTGTGATTTTTTCTATTTGGGTCTTTTCCTTTTTCTTTTTGATAATTCTAGCTAAGGGTTTATCAATTTTGTTAATTCTTTCAAAGAACCAGCTCCTAGACTTGTTAATCTGTTCTGGATTTTTTTTTATTTCGACATCATTTGTTTCTGCTCTAATCTTTATTATCTTCATTCATCTACTGGTTTTGGCTTTATTTGCTGTTCTTTGTCCAGCTTGTTTAGGTGTCAGGTTAGGTTGTGTATTGGAGACTTTTCTTCCATCTTTAGGAAGGCCTGAATTACTATATACTTTCCTCTTATGACTGCCTTTGCTGCATACCAAAGGTTTTGGACTGTTCTGCTTTTATTTTCATCAGCCTCTGTGTATTTTTAAATTTCTTCTTCAATTTCCTGTTTAGCCCATTCATTCTTTAGTAAGATGTTGTTTAATCTCCATGCATTGGTGATCCCTCCAAATTCTTTCTTGTGATTGACTTCAAGTTTCATAGTGTTGTGGTCTGAAAATATGCATGGTATCATTGCAATATTTTTCTACTGGTTGAGGCTTCATTTGTGACCCAGTATGTGATCTATTCTGGAGAATGTTCCATGTGCACTCAAGAAGAATGTGTATTCTGCTGCTTTAGGTTGAAATGCTCTGAATATATATGTCAAGTCAATCTGGTCCATTGTGTCATTCAAAGCCATTGTTTCCTTGTTGATTTTCTGCTTAGGTGATCTGTCCATTGTTGTAAGTGGGGTGTTAATGTCCCATACTATTATGATATAGTGCTCTTCTTCATCTCTTATTACAATCTTTGTTTTAAAATCTGGTTTGTCTGATATATGTATGGCTACTCCAGCTTTCTTTTGATGTCCATTAGCATGATAGATAGTTCTCCATCCCCCCACTTTCAACCTGGGGGTGTCTTTGGGTCTAAAATCAGCTCTTGTAAGCAGGATATAAATGGATCTTTTTTTTTTTTTTTATCCATTATGATACCTGATGTCTTTTGATTGGAGCAGTTAGTCTATTTACATTCAGAATAATTATTGACAGATATGAATTTAGTGCCATTGTATTATCTGTAAAGTTGAATTCTTTTAGATTGTTTTTGTTCTTTTCTAGTCTTTGTTGCTTTTGGTCTCTCTTTTGTTCTCACTGTTTCTTGTGGAGCTGGTTTAGTGTTCATGAACTCATTTGGTTTTTGCTTGTCTTGGAAACTCTATCTCTCTTTCTATTCTGAATGACAGCCTCGCTGGATAAAGAATTTTTGGCTGCATGTTTTTCCCATTTAGCCTGTTAAATATATCATGACACTCCCTTTTGGCCTGCCAAGGTCTGTGGACAGGTCTACTGCTAACCTTATGTATCTACCATTGTAGGTTAAGGGCCTTTCATCCATAGGTGCTTTCAGAACTCTCTTTTTAAATTTGTATTTTGCAAGTTTCACTATGATATGTTTTGGTGTTGACCTGTTTTTGTTGATTTTGAGGGGAGTTCTCCGTGCCTCTCAGACTGAATGCCTGTTTACTTCCTCAGATTAGGGAAGTTCTCAGTTATAATTTGTTCAAAGAAAGCTTCTGTTCCTTTTCCCCACTCTTCTTTTGGGACTACTATGATACAGATATTACTGTGCTTCATAGAATCGCTGATTTATCTACGTCTGTATTCATGATCTAATAGTTTTATTTCCTCTCCTTTTCAGCTTCATTATTTTTTATAGTTTTATTTTCAATATCACCTATTCAACCCTCATACTTCTTCCATCCTTATTGTGATTACATCCAGTTTTTATATTTTATACATTCAGTTATAGAATTTTTTTATTTCAGTTTAACTAGTTTTTAGGTCTTTTATCTCTGCAACAAGGATTTCCTTGGAGTCTTCTATGTTTCTTTCAAGCCCAGCTAGTATTCTTATGACTATTATTCTAAATTCTTGTTGAGATATATTACTTATATCTGTTTTGAGCAGATCCCTGGCTGTGGTTTCTTCTTGATCTTTCCTTGGTGTAGAATTCCTCTGTCTTGTCGTTTTGTCTAGGTGCCTGTATTTTGCATGTTATGAAAGCTTGTTATATTTCCTGCTCCTGAGTGTAATGCCATATGAAGAAGGAATCATACACCATCAAGGGCCTGGCACCTCAGAGTTTTCTAGTGTATGCTTTGTGCACTCTGTCCTGTGATTTGGCTGCTCTTTGCCCCAGTCAGTACTCTACAGAGTTCCTCCTTGCATACAGTGAGGAGTGTTTGGATCTTTAGGTGTGGTTTGATTTATTTGTTAAAATAAGCCTGATTAAAAAAAAAAAAAAAAAGCCTTATCCAAGAAAGAAAAGGTGAAGAAACAACAACAAAAAAACCCCCAAATATACAAACAAAAACTATGCACCTAATTCCAAAGAAAAAGAACACAAAAAAGAAGAAGAAACAGGGAAGGGGAGAAAAAGAAGCCTGTTGCAAAAAACGAGAAAATGAAATAAAAAAACAAATGAACAAAGAAACTGTAAATCTGATTAAAAAAAATAATAAGCCTGGTCCTATTTCCACCAGAACTGAAGAACTGAAGCTTCCACTTTGGAGCACTCTATGATCAGTAGACTTGGTGCATGAGGATGGCTCTTTGTTGGTATGCTGGGGGATAGGCCTGCTGTGCTGGCTCATAGTCAGACCTACTCTTATAAAGATGATCCTGTAGAGTGCAGTGGGGTGGGGCTTGGTGTAAGCAGCTCCAGCCTGGATGGGTGGACACTCTGTTACTCACTGAAGTCCATCCATTCTGGTGAGCAGGAGAAGGTGGTGTCACCCTGCTGTCCCATTCTGGGTGGGGGAACTGGCACCCACCACTGTTCAGGTACCCCTCACAGACAAGTGAACAGTCTTTTCTCCTGTGTTCCAGACTTCTGTCAGATCCCTGTCCTTAATTAACCCTTCTGTGCCCAGGACATTGACACACCTGGAGCCTCAGCTCTCTTGTATTTTGTCGCTAGCATGTGACGGGGATTCAAAATTCCAAGTATTAAAGGACTTGGCAAGGTGAGGACCTGCTCCCCACCTCTGGAGGAGAGTCTTGCAGCACTAAGCCTAGTGCTATTCTAGGCTTAGTGCTATTCTAAGCCACACAGCCTCTAAGCCTCACAGCCACTTAGGTGCCTGGAATTTATGGTGAGCACAGTGAAAAGCTGTGACCACTTTATCAGCCCTCTGTACATGCCTTTGTTCCCTGTTGTTGAACAGCCACTCAAAAGTGCCACCCGGGTCTTTTGTCCTTGGAGAGGCTATGTACCCTCTTCCAAATGCACTCAGGGGAGGGGAACTTTCTCTCCGAGTGTGACCCAGGGGATATCCACATCACACTGTCCCCAATCCACTCCCAGGCTTCCCCTCCTCCCCAGGAGCACCGCTGTCCTTGTGGATCTATTCCAGCAGACTTCCAAAAACTCAGAATTTCAGCCCCGCTGTTTGCCAAAACTTGTGATATTCAGTTCCTCATGATTCCTGTCGATGGTTGTGGGGGAGTGTTTTTCTTGACAAACCTGACATGCTGCTCTCTCTTCCCCCACCTCTCTCTTCTCTGCAAAAAGGGTTCCCACTCCTCTGCACCACCATGGCTTTTTTCACCCCCAAATCCCTTCCCCACACCATGAACCTGCCATGTTCTATCCCTCAAATTTTGCATATTGTTCTCTTAATCCTCAGATTTATTTCCTAGGTGTTAAAATGATTTCATGTTGATCTAGCTGTGTTCGAGATTAGCCCAGGGTCCCCCTACCACACTGCCATATTATTCCCTCCTCATAACTTAGAGTTTTTTGAATATATAAACAAAACTGACAAACCTTTATCGAGATTAAGAAAAAAAGAGGTAAGGCTCAAATAAAAAAATCAGAAATAGAAGGTGGGAAGGGGACATTAAAACTGATGCCATAGAAATAAAAAATAATTTGAATACTATAAACAATCATATGCCAACAAATTGGATAACTTGAAGAATGGATAAATTTCTAGTAACAACCCACAAATATTGATTCATTAAGAAATAAAAATATTTGAACAAATTTATAACAAGTAAGGAGATTGAATCAGTAATCAACCCAACAAAGAAAAGCCTAGTACCAGATGGCTTCTAGGAGGATTCTACCCAACAGTTGAAGAAGAATTAAACTGATTTGAAAAATCTTACTAAAAATTGAAGAGTAGGGAACAGTCCTAAAATTATTTTATGAGGCCATCAGTACCTTGATATGAAAGCCAGACAAAGACAGTATAAGAAAAGGAAATATGGATTGATGTCCTGGATGAATTGTAATGCAAAAACGTCAACAAAATTCTTACCAAACTGAATCCAATAGCACATTTAAAGGATTATACACCATGACAAAGTGGAATTTATTCCTGGGACATAAGCATGGTTCTACATACAAAAATAAATCAATGTAAATATACCACATTAATTTAGAGAAGCCAAAAACTACATTATCTCAGTTGATGCAGAAAAAAACTTGACAAAATTCACCCTTTCATGATAAAAACACTCAACAAACTAGGAATAGGACACTGTCAATATAATAAAGGCCTTGTATGAAAAGTCCACAGCTGACATCATGTACAATGGTGAGGAGTGAAAACTATTCTAAGAACAGGCAACGGTGCCCACTCTTGCCACTTCTGTTCAACATAGTACTGGAAATCCTAGCCAGAACTATCAGACAAGAAAAAATAAAAGGAAATTGGAAAGAAATAAGTAAAATGATCTTTGCAGATGCCACGATCTTGTATGTTGAAAGCCCTAAAGAATCCACTAATAAACTCTTACAACTAATGAACAAATTCAACAAAGTTTCAGGATACAGTACACTCAAAAAGTAGTTGTGTTTCTATATACTAAAAAGGAAAAATCTGTCATAGACTCTGGGTCTAAAGTTCTCTCTTGTCTAGCAAGAGAGCAGGATGCAGGATGAGAACATGAGAGATGGCTAATGTCTGGGAAAAGACAAGAGCCCCGAATAAGAGTCCTTGCCCCTTTTTTTATTAGGATCAGAAGGCTTACAAACATGGTGATGGCCATGAACAAAGAGACAATGAATCTGTGAACATTAACTTGAGGATGTGAGGGAAAGGGGGTCTTGAAGATATTCAGGGTTAGGGGTTTTGGTTAATACAAAACAAATACCTAATGCCGGGCAGTCTGGTGGAAGGTTGTTTACAGCGACATAAGGCACTACCTCTGTTCATCTTAGCTAGTCTAAGGGATGAGACAGGTAGGGGAAATAGCCTCAGAGTTAACAAGGCACCTTTTCTTTCATTAATCATTTCTGCTCTGGGCTGCTTCACCTGCAGTGCAGCGGTCCATAGCCCAATTTACCTGTTTACCTCTCTTGGTCCTTTCTTCCTGTGAAAGCAGCTTTCTGCTATAGTACTAAATTGGGGGGTGCTTCCATCCTGAATATCTAATCTTGCTTATTTCATATACCTATGTTCTATATTGGTGCCTTTGCACCGTCCTATTTTTGGGCCTTTGCCCCTCCCTCTCTATTCTGGGGGCTCTGCACCCCCTTTCTGTTCTGGGGTGCCTTTCACCTCCCTATTCTTGGTTGCCTTGTCTTGATTACCCAAACTCGGGTGTGAGCATCCTATGGCTTTCAATTCTTTATGCCTTGCTAACCCATTGGTGTAAGCCCAGGGAATTTGTAAGCTTATTTCCCACAGTTCCCCCTTTTTGTTTTTCTTCCTTTCTTTCTTTCTTTTTTTTTTTTTTTTTTTTTTTTTTTGGTTTCGTGTTTGAGGACTGTCATGATGAGCTCCTGGTCCTTCTTTTGCTTTTGGATGGCTTGGAGGGTGATTCTGCAAAGACATAAAAAGAGACACAGTAAAAGCATTCTGCTTCCCAAAGTTACCCAGAATTTGAGATGGGTGCTAGCCATAAGTGAGAAAGGATTTAGGTCGTGCCACATTTCCCAGGAATCAGCCCATTCATTTTTAAGCTGATCCTCTGCATATTGTAGCTGTTAGCGCAAAGTCATATCTAAATCTTTTATATTGTCAGAGAGATAGGAAGACAGGACACTTCGAAGGTGTGTCTGGACAGCATCCAAAACTTGGGAGTGATTAGAAGGAATGCCAGTCATGCAGATATGCTGGTAGAGTCACAGGGCAGTTTAGAGTGGAGGAACAAGTACTCTTGTCTTTTCCCAATAAATTCCATTGCAGCCTCAAGAGCTTTGAGGTGGGCCAAAGCTTGTTTATCAATGGAAGTTTGGCTTATAAATTCTTTGGTAGTGTTGACTATAAATTTATTAAGGACATGGAACGTTTGGATAGTATAATGCAGATTGACTGCAGTTACAGTGGCAGAGGTGATAACACCTACTGCTGCGAGGATGCCCATGATTAACAGGCCAAAAAATCTTTTTTTTCCTTCAGCAGAGTGCCAGTGTCGAATAAGCTTGGAAAGTGCACCTAGTCCTGATGGATGTATATATGGTACAGTGCTATTAACAGGAACCCAGGTTGAGATGCGGTAAGTACTAATAAAAGGAGATATTTAATTGGGTGATGTTATCATTACTTATTTTTAAAAATTTTTTAAAATGAAATTTATTGTCAAATTGGTTTCCATACAACACCCAGTGCTCATCCCAAAAGGTGCCCTCCTCAATACCCATCACCCACCCTTCCCCTCCCTCCCACCCCCTATCAACCCTCAGTTTGTTCTCAGTCTTTAATAGTCTCTTATGCTTTGGCTCTCTCCCACTCTAACCTCTTTTTTTTTTTCCCTTCCCCTCCCCCATGGTCTTCTGTTAAGTTTCTCAGGATCCACATAAGAGTGAAAACATATGGTATCTGTCTTTCTCTGTATGACTTATTTCACTTAACATAACACTCTCCAGTTCCATCCATGTTGCTACAAAGGGCCATATTTCATTCTTTCTCACTGCCACATAGTATTCCATTGTGTATATAAACCACAATTTCTTTATCCATTCATCAGTTGATGGACATTTAGGCTCTTTCCATAATTTGGCTATTGTTGAGAGTACTGCTATAAACATTGGGGTACAAGTGCCCCTATGCATCAGCACTCCTGTATCCCTTGGGTAAATTCCTAGCAGTGCTATTGCTGGGTCATAGGGTAGGTCTATTTTTAATTTTTTGTTATCATTACTTATGCAGGACATAAACCAGCCTTGGGAGGTAGAGATATTAAATTATTTTCTAGTTGTTGGCTCTGTAAGGTGGAGGTAGCAAAGAGAATGTAGAGAGAAAGGACACAAATAGTGGTCGGTGTAAATTGGTTATTGTACAGGGAGGCCCAAGTTAGGTTAGCATGTTGTTTTACATAAATTTCTCTGTGGCTAATAGTACAAATAAAGAAGGGAAGACCTAGCTTCTAAAGATTAACAAGCCAAGGCTTTTTTTTTTTTTTTCAAGCCAAGGTCCTTTTAATTTCCCCTTATGTGCAGAAATTATAGGGCCGGACAAGGCTCCGTTTTTCCAAGAATTATCCTCCCTACTAGGCTGGCCAAAGGATATGGTCTTATTGAATATTTTGTTTCAAGATGTCCTCTAGGACCCCTGTCAATAATAGTCCAATTACCCTAGTGAAGATTATGCTCAGTCTCTCCATAACAGGTTGTCCAAGGAGTATTATTCCAGGGGTGGTCTGAATATTTGAGACTAGAGCAAGCTATAACATTAGGAGTATGAAATATGCTTGTTTTTTTGAGGTATATCAAAGCTTATGGCTGAGAAAAAGGGAAAATTTTCTGGCCTTGTAGAGGTTTTGGGCTGTACATGCAAAAGCCAGCTGATTTTTAGTTTGAGGCAAGCAGAAAAGTTGTTGAGTTTAGTAACACACATAGGAGGTGCTGAAGTAAGCCACCATTGAGGTCTTGGCATATAAAGTCAATGCTCTTGTTCAGTTTGGAAGGGCGGGTTAAGATTGGCTCCTTCCATGAACTTTGTCATTATTGCTAATAGGAATATCTCAGGCTAGGAGTGTTAAGCTATCAAGTATAGGTGGGTTAAGGAGATGAACCCAATATGAATATTGAGCTTGGCCTCGACAAATGAGGGGAAAGGAGTAGAATCAGGCTTACACATATTGAATTTTTGTTAATGACAGAAATCATGGCCATCATATGTGAATTAGGGGTATATGCAATATCGTTGTTTTGTAAGAGGATGTCGGCTTGGTTAGACATGCATTTAAGGATTCCCCATGTTATATCAGGGGCAAGGACTTGCATTAGTGGAGTGGCTTCAGGATGAGGAGTCCATGAAGAGGCTTCTTCCATCTTGAAAAAAGGGGGCCAGTGGCTGCTCACTCAGAGTCATTCTCTGGAAGTGTTGGTTCATTGGAAGATATCCTGGAGGTCTCCATAATGCCATGGTAAGGCTTCACCAAACAAGAGAAGTCCAGAATCTGAAAGAACAGAAGCATATCTTTGACCCTAGAGGAGAAGTTTAGTGGGCCCAGTCCATTAGGGCCCCCCTTCAGGGGTTTTGCATGGCACCATAGGGTGAGAGGGTTTATCTTATTTTGAAGAATGTCACTCAGCTGCAGTTAGTCCTTGAGTGTTGAGATTTAAAAAGTTAAGAGTAATCCTAGCAAGATCAAGAAGGAGCTGAGGTTGTAATGCAGACAACCAGGGGTATCTCCCACGTTTTGTTTTTTAACATGTTTTTGAGCATATCATGTGCTCATTTTACAACTTTTTGGCCTGGTGGATTATAAGGAATGGTTAATTCTAACCAAGGCTTAAGTAAAACAACTTGAAAGGGTGTGTTGTCCTGTTGTTTTACCCTTTTTGTTAAAATTATTTATTTGCTTATTTATCACCATTAACAATAATGTATTTTTTGTGTGTGTGGTTGTTGTAGGATGTACTAATTTTATTTTTGCTCAGCAGTAACTTACATATTGATCATTGGCCATTGAGGGAGGGGGCTAAAGAGCCAAAGTTAAGGTCTATTTTCCTGTCTTTTTTAGTAATACCCATATAAGTATGTTTCAGTCACGTGGATACCCATTTATGGCATACCATGGGATAAGTTTAGTAAAATGGCTCCCTTGTATCTTAGTAAAAGCCCTTCATGTATTATCCATCCCTTATATGGCGTCCATTCTTTTGCCAAACAGGAACAACGCAAATGTGGAGGATTTGGAGGCTGGCATGAAGAGTATTGTTATCATTTTCCCAGCCTTTGGATCAAAGGAGGAGGAATCTTTATCTTAACCCTGTGTACTTTTAAAAACCATTTATTTTAACCTTAGTCCATCCTGACCACACATAAAATTCCTTTTTAAAGATTTTCCCTCATGAACATTTTACAACTTTTCTTTGCACTTAGATTTTGTCCCAACTCATTTTTCTCAAAATATCCAGTCTCATTTAAGACAAAATTACTTTATTTTACCTTTAACAAAAATATATTTCCATTTCTTATATCTTTCTTTTATATCTCCTACTTTTCCACATAACAGAGTTGCTTTTGTTATGTTTGCCTGAGTTTTAACTACACTTAGCAGAATTTTAACTCTTAGAAACTTTAGTCTCCAGGGAAAACCTAAGTAGTGACCAATTGTGAATTATCTGTTACATGAGAAAAATTTTTGGGGGGCACCTGGGTGGCTCAGTCAGTTAAGGGTCAGACTTCAGCTCGTCATGATCTCACAGTTCGTGAGTTCAAGCACCACATCAGGCTCTGTGCTGACAACTTGGAGCCTAGAGCCTGCTATGGATTCTGTGTCTCCCTCTCTCTCTGCCCCTTCCTGATCACATTCTGTCTCTCTCTCTCTCAAAAATAAGTAAACCTTAAAAAAAAATTGGGGGCACCTGTGTGGCTCAGTCAGTTAAGCAACTGACTTCAGCTCAGGTCATGATCTCATGGTTCTTGGGTTCAAGCCCCATGTCAGGCTTTGTGCTGACAGGTTAGAGCCTGAGCCTGCTTCAGATTTTGTGTCTCCGTCTCTCTCTGTCTCTCCCCTGTTAGTTCTCTCTCTCTGTCTCTCAAAAATAAATAAACGTTAAAAAAATTTTTTTTAAATTAAAAAAATATTTTTAGGTGATAGACTTATGAATCCATTAAGCATAAAGCATGGATTTAAATAGTCTCAGTTTATTTATTTATTCATTTATTTATTATAAGAAGTCAGAAGCATAAACCTATTTAGTAAGCAATGCTTCAGCATTCCATTTGATTTGAAAGACACCTAAATGTCCAAAGAACTTAATTCAATTTACCATTCAAGCAAAATGTTAAAGTTTTAGGCTACCAAAGACCCTGAAATCTGTCTTAACAATTATCCATGAAAACTATGAGGCAAAGTTAACCATTACTTTAAGTCATCCTTTTGCTAACAAATTGGAACAGAGATAAAGTGAGCTTATTTGACCTTTAGTCAACCTTAGTAGAATAAAGTTCTATAATTTAAAAGACATGCCTGTCTTAATAATATTTTATCTGTGCCCCCTTGAAAGTTTACCATTGTTAATTTTTTTCCCCCATGGAACCAGTGAGGAAATTTAAAGTTTAAGGGGGTGTTTTTTGCCTTTTGACAGAGTGGGGAGCAAGGAGCAGCATGTTGTCTGAGGCATTGAAGAGCCAGATTTGTAGTCCACACCCCAGGCAGTGCAGAAACAGGAGGAAGGGGAAGGGAAGGCAGAAAAGGTGAGGTGCTGCTGAGAGGCCAGAAGGCAGACTGAGGCACCGAGGGCAGAGAAAAGAGTTCACATGGTCCTAAAGCCTATCACCTCAGATAGATGAGCAGATACTGATTCTTGTTTTGTTTTGTTTTGTTTTCCACTAGTGGAATTAGGCAGTCCATGTTGGGCCAGAGAAGACAGGGAAGTTCCCTGAAACAAACGGAGTTTCAGCAGCTGTTTGGGAATATTCCTTAAAATCTCTATCCTGAGGTAGACTAGCCAGAGACAGTCGGCTTATCATGGTTATTAATCCAGGGAATGAATGAGGGAGAAGCCCTCACATATAGTTAGAGTAATAAGAGTGTATAGAGAGAAACAGTAAGATAGAGAGTGTTAGAATCCCCTATATTAGGGATGGCCTGTGTAAAATCCACTGCACTATTTCAGTGCATTGTTTTACTTGACAGTGATTGGAAGTTGGGCTCACTGCCTTGTTTGGGGATACTGCCCCTTGTCAGACAGTTGTTTAAAAGACACCTAAATAGCAGTGACAAAGTTCTGCAAAGCAGGAGTCATGCAAGCATCATTAAACTCTTGAGCACAGACAGCATACTGGGCTGGGGTCCGAATGATGCTCATAAGAGAGCCCCAGTCCCAGGCATACATGGAATGAGTGCCACAAATATTTTCTAAAATACCGATTGTAAAAGGGCTGTGAGGGACATACAGGTGAACTGATTTTTGCAATTCTTTTACAATTGGAAAGACCAGCCCTTCACGGCCACATTGCCCATTTTGCCTGACAATGGGAAACAGCTGGAATTTACCAGCCTTGTGGGCTTTTTAAATGTACTTTTGCAGTGGGGTGAGGACTTTATCAGAGCTGGTCGGTGAGGTTTTCAGAGGCTCCATATCGTCCCACCCTTCTGGGGGAGGAGGAGTATCTTCTGGCTGTAAAGGAGCCAGAGGCTCTAGTCCAGTCAGTTCAGTCTGACTATAGGGGGAAAGAGGTTTTTCCTCCTTTTTAAATAACTCTAGGTCTTCATATACACAGTCTGAGCTCAAGCAGGGAAGGGTGGTGCGGATGATGGACCGGGTGAGGATTACTTTAGAGGGGACATTAGCCCCTTTAGAATGCCTGGCCTTTACTGTTTTTCCTACTCATTCTCACACTTTAAGGGAACCAAGGACAATTTTGTTGGACAGCCAATAATCTAAGGAGAGCCTTATAATTTAGACTAGTCCCTGCTGTCTCCTAGGGACTGAAGAATTTGAATATAGCACTTTTGTTCAGAGGCTAGGGAGTTTCCCATGATAGATCTCTCAAAAGTTCTGCAGCAGCGAATCCTAATATAGTTTCACTTTATCCCTTACCTTGTCAGGTAGAGACTGTACCCAGTGCATTTTTTTCTTGGAGCTCCTTAACCGTTCCCCGGTGTCCTGCAGTCCTTCTGTGGCACCATCTGGCCACGTGGGCTCCTTGCCCATTTCAGCCCATAGTCCCCTTTCCTCTATCACGTCGGGGTCACCATCTGTCATAGACTCTGGGTCTAAAAAAATCCAGAAAGTAAATTTAAAAAAACCTTTACAATAGTACCAAAAGAATAAAATACTTTGGAATAAGCCAAGCTGGTGAACAATCTGTACACTGAAAATATAAAACATTCTGAAACAAAGGATTTAAGATGGTGAGGTAGGGGAACTCTGGGCTTTCCTCATCCCTCAAACACAGCTGTGTTTAGGTCAGATCACTTGGAACACCCAGGAAACCCATCTGCACACTGGCAGAAGGGTCTCCATGGTTAGAGGGAGACAGTGTGGCAGGTGTGAGGTGTGTGGAAGTGAATTGGGAGAGGAGAGGGAGCCCTTTCTGTAGAGAGGCAAAAGGGAGAGAAAGAGAGAAAGGTGCAGAGAGTGCAGTGTTAACTTTGCATAAGCGGAAAACCTCTTGGGACCACAGAATATGGAGTGAGAGGTACTGAGCATTGCAGGTTTTTTGTTTTTTGTTTTGTTTGTTTGTTTTTTGCAAAGAGCGTGTAGAGCTCAAACTCTGAGGATTTGGAAGGGCATGACTTTCTCTGATATGGAGCTGTGGCAGGAGCTCCTGGAGAGGAGGGAGCGGGCCCCAGAGTGCATAGTACAGTGTAGGAATCTCCTGAGAACACTGGGGGAGAACATTCCCCTTCCTGGAGTACTTTTGGAAGAGAGTGTATTGCATCTTCAAGGACAAAAGACCCTTTAGGCACCAGCAAAAGGCCTTTCATAAGCAGGGGACAGAGGTGCCCACAGAGGGCAGATAACCTGGTTGCTGCTGCTATTAGCAGTGATACACCATGGATTCTGAGCAAGGCAAAGGTGTGGAAATGTTTTTCTGGGATAAAGGACATCAGACAAGGTGCAGAGTGGCTCTACTCTTGACAAGGGGAGCAGGTCTGCATGGTGCTTGGTCCTTTACAATTTTGTGTTTTGAATCCCAGCCTCTCGCCAAAGAAAGACTCAGGTGAGCTGTGGTGCAGTGGATGCTGCCTGCCATTGCTATTCTGTGAGGGATTTATGAACGGGGGGGGGGGGGGTGGGGGGGGGTGGGGGGTGGGGGGGCGGGGCGGGGGGAGGTTGTGAAGTCCCCTGTCCTGGAACAAAAGAGTGGGGTGTCTCCAATTTCCCCCTCAACACCAACACAATGGGACTTCAGAGAGCAACATAGCAGCCATGAGTGAAGGCAGGATCCACTTACATTGAATCCAGCCCCCCCTATGTCTGCAACTACTTATTTATGGGGGCAGGACTGACTCTGAGCCAGTGTAGAAGGCCTTTCATCCAGAAGACCAGTACAGGCTGCACCCTGCATGCACCAAGTGTACTGAAAATAGAGTGCTTCAAAGCATTACCTGAAGTTCTGGTGGAAATAGGACTAGGCTTACGTGTTCCCCCTCCCCCCTCTTCTTTTGTTTCCTTTAGAATCAGGCTTACAGTTTTTTGTTAGTTATCTGCTTTTTCATTTCTTTTTTTCTATTTTTTTCTTTTTGATCAGACTTTTTTTTCCTTTTTCTTTCTCCCCACCCCCCCTTTTTCTTTGGAATCAGGCTTAAAGTTTTTTGATTCCTTTTGTTGTTGTTGTTCTTTTTCCTTCTCTCTCTCTCTCTCTTGAATCAGGTTTTTTTTCCCTCTTTTTTTCCCCAGGCTTATTTTAACAGAAAAAAATAAAAGCACACCTAGTTAAAGGTCCAAACATTGCCCACTGCAAGCAAGGAGGAGCTCTTCAGAGGACTGACCAGTGGGAAAGAACAGCCAAAACACAAAAGCACTGTGCACACAGCATATAGCAGAACACGTCCTGGAGTCCCAGGTCCTGGACAGTGTATGACCCTTTCTTAATATAGCATTATCTCAGATGCAGGAAACATAACAAGCTTTCAAAGCATGCAAAAGATAGAAACTTCACCCAAATGACAAGATTGAGGAATTCTTCCCAAAAGAAAGGTCAAGAAGAAATCACAGTCAGAGACTTGCTCAAAACAGATATAAGCAATATATATGAACTAGAATTTAGAGCAAAAGTCATAACACTACTAGTTGGGCTTGAAAAAAAGTATAGAAGACACCATAGAAACCCTTGCTGTAGAGCTCAGAGACCTAAAAACTAGTCAGGCTGAAATAAAAAAAAACGCTATAGCTGAGATTCAAAGCCAACTTAATACAGTCATAATGAGAACTGAAGAAGCAGAGGTGAGAATAGGTGATATAGAAGATAAAATTATGGAAAATAATAAAGCTGAATAGAAGAGGGAAAGAAAACTATTAGATCATGAAGAGAGACTTAGGGAACTTAGTGATTCTATAAAACAAAACAATATCTGTATCATAGGAATCCCAGAAGAAGAGTGGGAAAAAGGGACAGAAAATTTAATTGAACAAATTATAGCTGAGAACTTCCCTAATCTGGGGAAGGAAACAGGCATTCAAGTTCAAATGCACAGAGAACTCCCCTCAAAATCAACAAAAATAGGTCAATATCATGACATGTCATAGTGAAACTTGCAAAATACAAAGATAGAGAATTCTGAAAGCAGCTAGGGACAAAAGGTGCTTAACCTACAAAGCAGACACATAAGGTATGTCCGCAGAAACTTGGCAGGCCAGAAGGGAGTTGTGGGAAGTATTCAGTGTGCTGAATGGGAAAAATATACAGCCAAGAATTCTTTATCCAGCAAGGCTGTCATTCAGAATAGAAGGAGAGAAAGAGATTCACAAAAACTAAAGGGGTTTGTGGCCACTAAACCAGCCCTGAAAGAAATGTTAAGTGGGATTCTTTGAGTGGAGAAGAAAATAAAAGGACCAAAGACTAGAACAGACCAGAGAACATCAACAAAGACTAGAATAGACCAGAAAGAACAACTCTGTGGGTAACACAATGGCACTAAATTCATATCTTTCAATAGTCTCTCTTAATGTAAATAGACTAAGTGTTCCAATCAAAAGAAATAGGGTATCAGGGATGCCTGGGTGGCTCAGTTGGTTAAGCATCCAACTTTGGCTCAGGTCATGATCTATGGTTTGTGGGTTTGGGCCCTGCATCTGGCTCTGTGTTGACAGTTCAGAGCCGGGAGCCTACTTTGGAATCTGTGTCTTCCTTTCTCTCTTCTCCTCTCATGCTCATGCTCTCTCTCTCTCTCAAAAATAAATATATATTAAAACAAAACAAAACAAAAAAGAAATAGGATATCAGAATGGATAAGAAAACCAAGATCTGTCTATATGCTGCCTACAAGAGACTCATTTTAGATCTAGAGACGCCTACAGATTTAAAGTGAGGAAGTGGAGAACCATCTATCACGCTAATGGACATCAAAAGAAAGCTAGGGTAACCATACTTTTATCAGACAAACTAAATTTTTATTTTTTTAAGTTTATTTATTTTGAGGGAGAGAGAGAGAGAGACAGCAAGCAGGAGAGGGGCAGAGACAGAGGGAGAAAGAGAATCCCAAGCAGTCTCCTCACTGTGCAGAGCCTAACATAGGGTTCAAATTCACAAACATGAGACCATGACCTGAGCCGAGATCAAGAGTCAGACACTTACCTGATTGAGCCAACCAGGCACCCCTCAGACAAACTAGATTTTTACAACAAAGACTGTAGAGGACTCTGGGGGGCTCAGTCAGGTAAGTGTCCCACTCTTGGTTTCGGCTCAGGTCATGATTCTGGGGTCCTGGGATCAAGCCTAAAATTCTGCACTGAGCATGGAGCCTGCTTAGGATTCTCTCTCTTTCCCTCTGCCTCTCTCCCCTGTGTGTGCTCACTCTCTCTAAAAATACTACTAATAAAGTAAAACAAAGACTAACAGGAGATGAAGAAAGGCATTATATCATAATTAAGGGGTCTATCCATCAAGAGGATCTAACAATTATAAATATATGCCCCCCCCCATTTGAAACACCCAAATATATGAAACAATTAGTAACAAACTAAAAAACCTCATTGATAATAATACAATAATAGTAGGGGACTTTAACACTCCACTTACAGCAATAAACAGATTGTCTAAGCAGAAAATCAACAAGGAAACAATGGCTTTGAAAGTCACAGTGGACTAGATGGACTGTTTCATCCTAAAGCAGCAGAATACACATTCTTCTTGAGTGCATATGGAACATTCTCCAGAATAGATCACATACTGGGTCACAAATCAGCCCTCAAAAAGTATAAAAATGTGGAAATCATACCATGCATATTTTCAGTTCACAATGCTATGAAACTTGATGTTAACCATAAGAAAAAACTTGGAAAGCCCTTAAATACATGGTTAATGAGCATCGTACTAAAGAATGAATGGGTTAGCTAGAGAATTAAATAAACAACAACAACAACAACAAAACACATGGAAGCAAATAAAAATGAAAACACGGCAGTCCAAACTCTGTGGGATGCTGCAAAGGCAGATCTAAGAGGAAAGTATATTGCAATTCAGGCCTATCTCAAGAGGCAAGAAAGGCCCCAAATACACATTCCAACCTTACATCTAAAAGAGCTACAAAAGGACCAGAAAATAAAGCCTAAGCCCAGCAGAAGAAGGGAAATAATAAATATTAGAGCAGAAAGAAATGAAATAGAAGCAAAACAAAACAAAACAAAAAAACACCCACAGTAGAACAGATCAATAAAACTAAGAGCTGATTCTTTGAAAAAAAATTAAAATAAAATTGATAAACCCCTAGCCAGACTTATCAAAAAGAAAAGAGAAAGTACCCAAATAGATAAAATAACAAATGAAAGGGAGGAGATCACAACCAACACGACAGAAATACAAACAATTATCAGAGAGTACTATGAAAATTATATGCCAACAAACTGGGCAACCTGGAAGAAATGGAAAAATTTCTAGAAACTTAGAAACAACCAAAACTGAAACAGGAAGCAACAGAAAATATTAACGGGCCCATAACCAGCAAAGCAATTGAATCAATAATCAAAAATCTCACAACAAACAAGAGTCCTGGGTCAGATGGCTTTCTGGGGTATTCTACTAGACATTTAAAGAAGAGTTAATACCTATTCTTCTCAAATTGTTTCCCCAAAAAATGGGAATGGAAGGAAACTTCCAAACTCATTCTTTGAGGCCAGTATTACCTTAAATCCAAAACCAGACAAAAACCCCACTAAAAAGGAAAATTACAGTCCAATATCCCTGATGAACCTGGATGCAAAAATTCTCAACAAGATACTAGCAAATCAAATTCAACATTACACTGAAATAATTATTCACCATGATTAAGTGGGATTTATTCATGGGATGCAGGGCTGGCTTAATATTCACAAAGCAATCAATGTGATACACCACATTAATAAAAGAAAGAATAAGAACCATATGATACTGTCAATAGATGCAGAAAAAAAACATTTAACAAAATACAGCATCCATTCTTGATAAAAACCCTCGACAAAGTAGGGATAGATGGAACATACCTCAACATCATAAAGGCCATATTTGAAAGATCCTAAGCTAATATCATCCTCAATGGGGAAAAACTGAGAGTCTTTCCTCTATGGTTAGGAGTAAGACAGGGATACCCACTCTTACCATTCAACATAGTACTAGAAGTCTTAGCCGCAGCACTCAGACAACAAAAAGATATAAAGGGCATACAAATCAGCAAGGAAGAAGTCAAACATTCAATATTTGTAGATGACATGATATTCTATGTAGAAAACCCAAAAGTCTCCATCAAAAAATTGCTAGAACTAATACATGAATTCAGCAAAATCACAGGATATAAAATCAATGTGTAGAAATCTGTTTGTATTTCTATACACCCATACCAAAGCAGCAGAAAAAGTAATCAAGGGATCAGTCCCATTTATAATTGCACCAAAACCATTAAGATACCTAGGAATAAACCTAATGAAAGAGATAACATACCTGTATTCTGAAAACTATAGAACACTTAAGAAAGAAATTGAAAAGGACACAAAGAATTGGAAGTGTATTCCATTCTCATGGATTGGAAGAACAAAGATTGTTAAAACATCTATACTACTCAAAGTAATCTACACATTTAATGCAATCCCAATCAAAATAGCTGCAGCATTCTTTGCATAGGTAGAACAAACAATCTTAAACTTTGTATCAAATGAAAAAGACCATAATAGCTAAAGCAATCTTGAAAAAGATAAACAAAATTTGATGCTTCATGATTCAAGATTTCAAGCTATATTACAAATCTGTAGTCATCAAAAGAATTTGGTTCTGGCACAAAAACAGACACACAGGTCACTGCAAAAGGATAAAAAACCAGAAATGGACCCACATCTTCAACAAAGCGGGAAGAATAGCCAATGATAAAAAGACAGTGTCTTCAACAAATGGTGATGGAAAAATTTCACGGCGTCATGCAGAAGAATGAAAGTGGACCACTTTCTTAGACCATACACAAAAATAAATCCAAAATGGATGCAAGGCTTAAATGTGAGACAAGAAATCATGAAAATTCTAGAGTAGAACACAGAGAACAACCTCTTTGACTTCGGCTGGAACAACTTCTTTTTTTTTTTAAATATAATTGATTGACAAATTGGTTTCCATACAAGACCCAGTGCTCATCCCAACAAGTACCTGCCTCAATGCCCATCACCTACTTTTCTCTGTCCCCCACCCCCATCAACCCTCAGTTTGTTTTCATCATCCAAGTCTCTTATGGTTTGCCTTCCTCCCTCTGTATAACTTTTTTCCCCCTTCCCCTCCCCCATGGTCTTCTGTTAAATTTCTCAAGATCCACATATGAATAAAAACATATGGTATCTGTCTTTCTTTCACTGACTTATTTCACCTAGCTTAATAGCCTCCAGTTCCATCCATGTTGCTGCAAGTGGCCAGATTTCATTTTTTCTCATTGCCAAGTAGTATTCCATTGTATATATAAATCACATCTTCTTTATCCATTCATCAGTTGATGGACATTTAGGCTCTTTTCATAATTTGGCTATTGTTGAAAGTGCTGCTATAAACATTGGGGTACATGTGCCCCTATGCATCAGCACTCCTGTATCCCTTGGGTAAATTCCTAGCATTGCTATTTCTGGGTCATATGGTAGCTCTACTTTTAACTTTTTGAGGAACCTCCACGCTGTTTTCCAGAGTGGCTGCACCAGCTTGCATTCCCACCAACAGTGCAAGAGGGTTCCTGTTTCTCCACATCCTTGCCAGCATCTATAGTCTCCTGATGTGTTCATTTTAGCCACTCTGACTGGTGTGAGGTGGTATCTCAGTGTGGTTTTGATTTGTATTTCACTGATGAGGAGTGATGTTGAGCATCTTTTCAAGTGTCTGTTGGCCATCTGGATGTCTTCTTTAGAAAAGTGTCTATTCATGTCTTCTGCCCATTCTTCATTGGATTATTTGTTTTTTGGGTGTGGAGTTTGGTGAGTACTTTATAGGTTTTGGATACTAGCCCTGTATCCAATATGCCATGTGCAAATATATTTTCCCATTCCGTCGGTTGCCTTTTAGTTTTATTGATTGTTTCCTTTGCATTGCAGAGGATTTTTTTTATCTTGATGAGGTTCCAATAGTTCATTTTTGCTTTTAATTCCCTTGCCTTTGGAGATTTGTTGAGTAAGAAATTGCTGTGGCTGAGGTCAAAGAGGTTGTTGCTTGCTTTCTCCTCTAGGGTTTTGATTTTTTCCTGTCTCACATTCAGATCCTTTATCCATTTTGAGTTTATTTTTGTGTATGGTGTAATAAAGTGGTCTAGTTTCATTCTTCTGCATGTTGTTGTCCAGTTGTCCCAGCACCATTTGTTAAAGAGACTGTCTGTTTTCCATTGATATTTTTATTTGCTTTGTCAAAGATTAGTTGCCCATACATTTGTGGGTCCAATTCTGTGGTCTCTATTCTATTCCATTGGTCTATGTGTATGTTTTTGTGCCAATACCATACTGTCTTGATGATTACAGCTTTGTAGTGAGGATGAAGTCTGGGATTGTGATACCTCCTGCTTTGGTTTTCTTCTTCAATATTACTTTGGTTATTTGGGATCTTTTGTGGTTCCATATTAAAAAAATTATTCACCATGATCAAGAGGGATTCACTCCTGGGCTCAGGGCTGGTTAAATATTCACAAATAAATCATTGTGATACATCACATTAATAAAAAAAAGATAGGAACCATATGATCCTGTCAATCGATGCAGAAAAAGCATTTGACAAACTACAGCATCGTTTCTTAATAAAAACCCTCAAGAAAGTCAGGATAGAAGGAACATACTTTAACATCATAAAAGCCATTTATGAAAAGCCCATAGCTAATATCATCCTCAATGGGGAAAAACTGAGAGCTTTCCCCCTGAGATCAGGAACACAACAGTGATGTCCACTCTTACCTCTGTTGTTTAACATAGTGTTGGAAGTGCTAGCATCAGCAATCAGACAACAAAAGGAAATCAAAGGCATCAAAATTGGCAAAGATGAAGTTGAGCTTTCATTTTTTGCAGATGACATGATATTATACACGAAAAACCCGATAGACTCCACCAATAGTCTGCTAGAACTGACACATGAATTCAGCAAAGTCGCAGGGTACAAAATCAATGTATAGAAATTGGTTGCATGTATACACTGATAATGAAGCAGCAGAAAGTGAAATAAAGACATGGATGCCATTCATAATTGTACCAAGAACCATAAAATACCTAGGAATAAACTTAACCAAAGTTGTAAAAGATCTGTATGCTGAAAAGTATAGAAAGCTTATGAAGGAAATTGAAGAAGACACAATGAAATGGGAAAACAGTCCCTGCTCATGTATTGGAAGAATAAATATTGTCAAAATGTCAATACTACCCAAAGCAATCTACACATATAATGCAATCCCAATCAAAATTGCACCAGCATTCTTCTCAAAGCTAGAACAAACAATCCTAAATTTTTATGGAACCACAAAGGACCCCGAATAGCCAAAGTAATATTGAGGAAGAAAACCAACGCGGGAGGCATCACAATCCCAGAGTTTAGCCTCTACTGGAACAACTTCTTACTAGACACATTGCTTAATGCAAGGGAAACAAAAGCAAACATGAGCTATTGGGACTTCATCAAGATAAAAATCCTCTGCATAGCAAAGGAAACAATCTAAAAGGCAGCCTAAGGAATGGGGAGAATATATTTAAAAATAACATATTTGATAAAGGTTAGTGTCCAAAATGTATAAATAACTTATCAAACTCAATGCCCTGAAAACAAACATCACAGTTAAGAAATGGGCAGAAGACATGAATAGACACTTTTCCACAGAAGACATCCAGATGGCTAATAGACACATGAAAAGATGGTCAATATCACTCTTTATCAGGGAGGTACAAATCAAAACCATGATGAGATACCACCTCACACCTGCCACAATGGGTAAAATTAACACACAAGAAACAATAGGAGTTGGTAAGGATGTGGAGAAAGGCGAACCCTCTTGTACTGTTGGTGGGAATGAAAACTGGTGCAGCCACTCTGAAGAACAGTATGGAGGTTCCTCAAGAAACTAAAAATAGAACTATGCTACCATCCAGCAATTGCACTATTAGGTGTTTACTCAAGGGATACAAAAATATATTTGAAGGGGTACATGCTCCCCAATGTTTATGACAGCATTATCAACAGTAGCCAAAGTATGGAGGGAGGGAGCCTAAATGTGCATCAACTGATGACTGGATAAAGACAAACTGGTGTATATATATATATATATATATATATATATATATATATATATATATCAGCCATCAAAAAGAATGAAATCTTGGCATTTGCAACAATGTGAATGGAGCTAGAATGTATTATGCCTTGTGAATTAAGTCAGTCAGAGAAAGACAAATACCATATGATTTCACACCTAAGTGGAATTTAAGATACAAAACAGGTGAATATATAAGCATCAGGGGGAAAAGGGAAGAGAGGGAAACAAATTACAAAAGTCTCAATAATAGAAAACAAACTTCGGTTGACAGAGAGAGGCTGGTGGGAGATGGGATAGATGGGTGATGGGTATTAAGGAGGGCAATTATGATGAGCACTGGGTGTTGTACGTAAGTGATGGATCACTGACACCAATATTGCACTGTGTGTTATCTAACTAAAATTTAAATAAATTTTAAAAAAGAAACAAAATTGTGTTGTTTTATGCCAAAAAAATGTAGGATAAAAAGTATTATGTAAATGTGTCAGATGGTTAATAAAACTGCTTTGTTTTTCTGGAAAAATATATTCTTAAATAAAGAAACACAAATAAAGGGAAAAGTATTTGTTGTTCACTGGGAGACTTGCTATTGTTAGGATGTCCATTCTCCCAAAGTGATCTACAGATTCATAGCAATCCCTATCAAATTCCCAAAGACATTTTTTGTAGAACTAGAGAAATCTCTCCTGAATTTCATATGGAATCTCAAGGGCCTCTGAATAGCCAAAACAATCTTGAAAAAGAAAGACCAATTTGGGAGTCTTCATATTTCAAGATTTCAAAGCATATTCCAAAGCTATAGTAATCAAGAGAGTGTGGTATTAGTATAAATAATAATAATAAAAATAACAAAACATAAATAATAAATAATTATCCATTAGACCAATGGATTAGAATAGAAAGCCTAAAATTAAAATCTGCGAATATGGTCAAGTGACTTTTGACAAGGGTACCAACACCACCCAATGGGGAAAGGCTACTGTCTTCAACAGATGATGTTGGGAAAACTGGACAACCACTGGCAAAATAATGAAAATTAGTCCTTAGGTCACATCATATACAAACATTAAGTCAAAATGGATTAAGGACTTAAACCTAAGACCACTAGAAAAGTCTTAGGAGTATATGTAGGGGAATAGCTTCATGACATTGAATTTCACAATGATTTCTTGGATATGACACCAAAACCATAGGTGACAAAAGCAAAAACTAGACAAATGGGACTACGTCAAATTTTAAAAATTCTGCACATTAAAGGAAATAATCAAGAGTGAAAAGGTAACATGTGGAATGGGAGAAAATATTTGCAAAGCGTATATCTGAGAAGGGGTTAATATTCAGGATGTATAAAGAACTACAACTCAACAACAAACCAAATAACCATTTAAAAAATGGGCAAAGGATTCGAATAGATATTTCATCAAAGAAGATATACAAGTGACCAACAAGGATGTGAAAAGGTGCTTAACATTAGTAATAATTAGAGAAATATAAATCAAACCTACAATGAGCTATTGTCTCACACTCATTGTATGAAAAGAAAAGAAAAAGAAAAAAAACAACTTGTTAGGATGTGGAAAATTTGAACTGTTGTGCATTGTTGGTAGGATATAAAATGGTGCAGCTGCTATGGGAAACATTATGACAGGTCCTCAAAAAAGTTAGAAATGAATTACTGTGTGATCCAGGAATCCCACTGCTGTGTATATATCCAAAAGAATTGAAATCAGGATCTTGAAGAGAAATTTGCATTACTTGTTTATTGCAGCATTATTCACAATTAGCTAAGAGATGGAAGCTAACCAAATTCATCTTTGGATGAATGGATAAAGAAAATGTGGTATATACATACAATGCAAGTATGTATACCTTGTATAAAGTCTCAACAAGGAAGGAAATCCTGTCACATTCTGCCTTGTGGATGAACCTTGGTAACATTATGCTAAATGAAAGAAACCAGTTACAAAAAGACAAATACTGTGTGATTTCACTTATATGAAGTAGCTAAAGTAGTCAAACTAATAGAAACAGGATGATTTCCAGGGTATAGTGGGAGGAGGAAATGGGGAGTTTTTGTTCAATTGGCATAGAGTTTTAGTTTTGTGATATGAAAAAATTCTAGAGATCTGTTGCATTATTATGCATACTTATGAACATACTTAACTGTCTAGAACTGTTCATGTAACAGTAGGTAATATGGCGAATTTTATGTTATGTGTTTTTTTTAACCACAATTAAACAAAAAAACAAAAAACAAAAACACTACTGAAGCTTGCTCAAGAAGGAATAGATAGCCTGAATAGCCATAAGAAATTAAAATCCCACACAGTAAACTCCAGGCACAGATGGGTTCATTAGTGAATCTTATTAAACATCTCGGGAAGAACTAACACCACCAGTTATGTTCCAACTTTTCCAAAAAAAAAAAAAAAAAAAAAATGAAGGGAAAAGAGTACTTTGTAACTCATCTCATGAGGCTGGCATTATCTTTGTAAATCAGACAGACTTTAGAAGAAAACTCAGACCAATATCTCCCATTAACATAGACAGAAAATTCTAAACACAATTTTAGCAAATCAAATCCAACAATATATTAGAAAGATAATGCATCATGACGATGTGGGGCTTGTCCCACATTGATTAAGGGTTGGCAGGATTAAAAATCAATCAGGGTGCCTGGGTGGTTTAGTTGGTTAAGCCTCCAACTTCGTCTCAGGTCATGATCTCATAGTTTGTGAGCTTAAGCCCCCAGGTTGTGATCTGTGCTGGCAGCTCAGAGCCTGGAGCCTGCTTCAGATTCTGTGTCTCCCTCTCTCTCTGCCCCTCCCCTGACTCGCACTCCATCTCTCTCCCTCTCTCTCTTTCAAAAATAGACATTAAAAATTTGCTTAAAAGATTAAAATTCAATCAATATAATTCACATTAATCTTTTAAAAATTATTTCAGATGCAGAAAAATCACTTGTCATTATCCAACATCCAATCACAATAAAAAGTCTCAGCAAACCACAAATAGAAGGGAACTTCTTTAATCTGATAAAGGTCATCTGCGAAAAAATTTCAACAATATCATATGTAATGGTAAAAGACTAAATACCTTACCCCTAAGATTAGGGACAATACGTGGATGTCCACTTTCACCACTTCTCTCCAACATTCTACTGGAAATTCAAATTAGTGTAATTAGGCCAAAAAAAAAAAAATCCATCTTGGAAAGGAAGAAATAAACTATGTTCACAGGAAACATGATTATCTATATAGAAAATCTAGTGGGTTCCACAAAATAGCTATTGAAACTGAGTTTGGGGAGAATAAAGAATGATATATAAAGTCAATTGTATTTCTATAAAATAGCAACAAACAATAAGAAATTAAAAACAAAAAATCAAAACCATTTACAAGAGTACCAAAAATATGAAATACTTAGGGATAAATGATAAAAGATAGAAAAGGTTTATATACTAAAAAATTACAGAGAAATTAAATGTGGGGAATAAGCTTAGAAATCCCTCGGGATTTACACCAATGGGTTAACAAGGCATAAAGAAGTACAAAGCCATAGGATGCTCACACCCAAGTTTGGGTAAACAAGATTAGGCGAATAGGGATAGAGAAGGGGGGCTTAAGCCCCAGAATAGAGTAAAGGGGGGCTGGAGCCCCCAGAATAAAGTAGGGAGGGGCAAAGTCGCCCAAAATAGGGAGGGGTAAAGGCCCCAATATAGAACATAAGTATATGAAATAAACAAGATTAAGTATTCAGGGCGGAAGCACTCCCAATTTAGTACTATAGCAGAAAGCTGATTTCATAGGAAGGAAGGACCAAGATAGGTAAACAGGTAAATTGGGCTACAGACTGCCATTCTGTGCTGCAGGGTGAAGTTGCCCAGAGTGGAGATGATTAACAAAAGAAAGGTGCCTTGTTAAGTCTGAGGTCACATGTCCTACCTGTCTCATCTCCTAGACTAGCTAAGATAAACAGAGGTGGTGCCTCATGTCCGCTGTAAACAACCTTCTACTGGGTGCCTGGCACCAGGATTTTGTTTTTTATTAACCCAAACCACTAACCCCAAATATCTTCACGACCCCCTTTTCCTCACATCCTCAGTTAATGTTCACAGATTCATTGTCTCTTTGTTCACGTCCATCACCATGTTTGTAAGCCTTCTGATCCTAACAAAAATGGGGCAAGGACCCTTATTTGGGGCTCTTGTCTTTTCTCAGACATTAGCCATCTTTTGGCTTTTCATCCTGTGTCCCACTCTCTTGCTAGACAAGAGAGAACTTTAGACCCAGAGTCTATGACAATTAAAGACCTAAATAAATAGATTAACATATTTTGTTCATGGATCATTAGTTAAGATTATACTTTTCTGCAAATTGTTCTATAGTTTCAATGCAATTCACAAGAAATTTGAATTTTTTTTGGTAGAAATTGAGAAAATGACTTTAGAATTTATTTGGAAAGTATAGAAAGGCAAAGGCACTAGAATAGCCAAAACAGTTCTGAAAAAGTACAGTCAGAGAACTCACATTTCCAAATTTTAAGACTTAATAAGCTACAATAATAAAAATGGTGGGGGTATTGGTTAAAGAATGGGCACATAGATTGGTAGAACAGAAACTTGCACCACTGATGTTTCATAAAGACAATTCAGTAGAAGACAGATAGTTTTATCTGTTCACAAATTGTGCTAGAATACCTGGACACCCGTACTTAAAAAATGAACAATATGTACCTCACACTTTGCATAAAAATAACTCAAAATGAATCAGGCTTAATTATATACAATGACAAACAAAATTATATTTACATAAAATTATAAAACTGCTAGAAGAAAATGTAAGAAAATTTTCATGACCTTGACTTTAGATATGAGTTTTTAGGTACAGTAAAAAAAAAAAAAATAAGCACAATCCATGGAAGAAAAAATAATAATTGCACCTTATGAAAATTAAATCTTAAAGGGAAAAAAAGTCACCAAATGCCAGTGTGTGATCTCTCTCACTCCACCCCACCTACAGCCTCCCAACCTCAGTGGTGAGCAAAGTCAGACTGAGAACAACTGAGGGGCAGAAGAGGGAGGCTGGTGAAGGCCCTAAGGTTAAATCTTAATGTCCAAGATATAAAACATCCATGAAATAAAAATATTTTGTAAATATCCCAATATTATATAAATTAATAAAAGAAAATTAAGTTTATACAGAACTACTTCAGAAAACCAGGAGATAAGATTTCACATGTATGAAGTGAAGATCCCTCTAACCTCTGAGAAAGTCTATTACAAATGTGCAACATAACCACACTGAAGGGGATCTGGAATAAAAAACAACAACACACACACCTAAGTAAATTTAGAAAATAGTTATTATTTTGACTGCACAATATAAGGCTAAAGACAAAAAGAACTGTATACAAATGCTGTACTTCTCACAGGAATATGGTTTGGAAATACTGTAATTACTTCAGGTGTATTCTAGGGTTGAATAAATAGAGGTGTGTATGTGTGCATGGATTCATAGATATACATTTTCTAGCTCTGTCTGCTGAGAGGGCCTAAGACCATTTCCAACAGCAGTGAGCACATCTACTGACCAGATCTTGGTTTCTATGTTGCATTCCCCAGTAAAAGAAAATGGGGTTTGTTGGAGAAGTGGTTGATTCCAGGGCTGGGGCAGGGAATGTACAAAATGATGGTGCCAGAAAATAAGTACTTGAAAAAGGATGGTAATTTTCAAAGAAACTGAAACTAAAGATTAATGGCTCCTAATTACCTATGAAACAATCTGAGTAACAAAATAAGAAATGATAGTATGGTATTATAACTCACAGAGTAAAATAAACATCACTGAGTCCATGTTGATATAAAAAATTGAATAAATAGGGGCGCCTGGGTGGCGCAGTCGGTTAAGCGTCCGACTTCAGCCAGGTCACGATCTCGCGGTCCGTGAGTTCGAGCCCCGCGTCAGGCTCTGGGCTGATGGCTCGGAGCCTGGAGCCTGTTTCCGATTCTGTGTCTCCCTCTCTCTCTGCCCCTCCCCCGTTCATGCTCTGTCTCTCTCTGTCCCAAAAATAAATAAACATTGAAAAAAAAAATTTAAAAAAAAAAAAATTGAATAAATAAATGGGAGAGAGCAGAAGTTTTCCTTACAGGCAAATTTAAATGATACATGTTGAAGAAATGAAAGGCCTACAAAATCATCACTAGACAAAGGCCACAAGATTAATTGTTTCAGGCAAGATCTGGTGATGAATGGTGAAACCAGTGAGCAAAAGTTTTAGGAGAAACAGGTATTTTCATATTATCAAAGATATCCCATAATTACAAAGGAGAAGCTAAGTTTACAGTGAAGAAGCCCAGCAGAGGCCACCATAGCCAAGTGAAGGACATCACCCAAAAGGGACATATCATGTACCCCCAGATATGAGGTGCTGAGAATACATCACTTCTGTGGTACTCTTTAAAAAAATGCATAATCTCAGGGTGTCTGGGTGGCTCAGTCGATTAAGTATTGGACCCTTGATTTTGGCTCAGGTCATGAGATCGAGACCCGAGTAGGGGTCTGTGTTGACAGTGTGGAGCCTGCTTGGGGTTCTCTCTCTCCCTCTCTCTCTGCCCCTCCCCTGGTTGTGTGCAACTCTATCTCAAAATAAATATATAAACTAAAAAAAAATTAAAAATGTATAACCTCAGGAGAAAACAACTGATAAACTATAATTAAGAGGCACTCCACAAATAGCCAATCAACCAATACTCATCAAAATCTTCAAGGTCATGAAAGACAAGAAAATACTTAGGAACTGTCATAGACTAGAGGGGATAAAGAAGCCATAATAATTAAATTCATTCTGGAATACTGGATTGGGTCCTGAAACAGAAAAAGAACATTAGGAGGAAAAACTGGTGAAATTTGAATAAGATTTGTGGCAGTAGTAGTGCACCAATATTAATGTCCTGGTTTTGATAATTTTACTATGGTTGTACAAATTTTAACATTAGAGGAAACTGAATGAAAGGCATACATGAACTCTTCACTATCTCTGCAAATTTTCTCTAAGATTGTTGTTAAATAAAAAGTTAAACAGCTGTAAAAAATTAAACCTTAAAAAGGACAGCTGAAAGAATAAAAGATAAGCCACAAACTAGGAGAAAAATTTGACAAATGTATTTAATAAAGGACTTCTGGAATACTAAAATAATGGAAGTCTTGTTTTAATTTAAATTTTAGTTGATTAACATACACTGCCATATTGGTTTCAGGAGTAGAAGTCAGTGATTCACTACTTACATACAAATAACTGAAGTCTTAACAATAATAAAATCTAATCTAAAAATGGGCAAGAGATCTGAACATTTACTACCAAAGTAGATCTATGAATGGCAAGTAAGAGTATAAGAATATGCTCAATATCATTTGTTATTTTGGAAAATTCAAATTAAAACAACAATGAGACACCACTATCTACCTATTAGAATGGCTGAAATCCAAAAAAATGACAGTATCAAATGTTGGTGAGGGTGCAGAATAATAGGGACTTTCATTCATTACACCCAGAAGGTGGGAAATGCAGAATGGTACAATCACTTTGGAAGACAGTTTGACAGTTTCCTATGAAGGTAAACATAGGCTTATTACATGACCTGACAATCATGATCCTAGTATTTTTTTCCTTAATATATTTTATTTGAAAATTTGACATGTTACTTTTTATAAATTTAAGGTGTACAGTGTTTTACTTTGATATATTTATATATTTAATATGATTGCCATTGAAGCAATATTTATCACATTATGTTATTATATAACAATATTATGTCTATAATGCTTATACTATCCATTAGATCTCTATGAATTATTTACTACTTTTTATAAATTTGTGACCTTAAATACCATCAGTGTTATGCCCCCACCTCCCATTTCCTGGTAACCACCATTTTACTCTGCTTTTTTCTTTTTTCCTTTTTTTATACGTTTTATTTTTCTAGATTCCACATATAAGTGATATCATACACTACTTCTCTTTGTCAGACTTATCTTGTTTAGCATAGATGCTCAAGGTCCACCCATGTTGTCACAAATGATGGGATATCCTTTTTCTCATGACTGAATAATATTCCATTGTGTATATATACCACATCTTTTTAATCTGGTTATCCATTGATAGGCATTTGCATTGTTTCCATATCTTGGCTAATGTGAATAAACATGTGATAAACATGGGTGTGCAGATATCTCATTTAAATTCTGTTTTCATTTCCTTTGGGTATATACCCAAAGTGGAATTTCTGGGTCATATGTTAGATCTATTTTTTAATTTTTTTGAGGAACATTAGGAGTTGAACCAATTACATTCCCATCAACATTGTATAAGTGTTGCCTTTCACCACATCATGGCCAGTGCCTTTTGTTTCTTGTCTTTGTGATGATAGACATTTTAACAGGAGTGAAGTGATATCTTACTGGGGTTTTGATTTGCATTGGTGATTAGTGATGTTGAGCATCTTTTCATGTGCCTATTGAGCATTTTGATGTCTTTTTTAGAAAATGTCTATTCAGTTCTGCCCATTTTTGAATCATATTGTTTATTTTTTATAAAGTTATGTTCTTTATATATATTGGATATTAGCATTTATCTAATATATGGTTTGCAAAATTTTTCTCCCATTTGGTAGGCTGTTTCATTTTTTAATTTTTCTCTTGCTATGCAGAAGCTTTTGAGTTTGATGTAGTCCCATTTATTGACTTTTGCTTTTGTTGTTTGGGCTGCTGGTACCATGTCCAAAAAAAAAATTACCCAAACTAATATAAGTGAGCTTCTTTCCTATATTTTTGTCTAGGAGTGTTACAGTATTAAGTCTTATGTTTAAGTCTTTGATCCATTTTGAGTTAATTTTTGTGAGTGGTGTGAGAAGTTCCAGTTTCATTGTTCTTCACATGTTTCTCCGGTTTTCACAGCACTAGCTGTTGAAGAGAGTATGCTTAGCAGCACTCTCAACAATAGCCAAATTATGGAAAGAGCCTAAATGTCCATCAACTGATGAATGGATAAAGAAATTGTGGTTTATATACACTATGGAATACTACGTGGCAATGAGAAAAAATGAAATATGGCCTTTTGTAGCAACGTGGATGGAACTGGAGAGTGTGATGCTAAGTGAAATAAGCCATACAGAGAAAGACAGATACCATATGGTTTCGCTCTTATGTGGATCCTGAGAAACTTAACAGGAACCCATGGGGGAGGGGAAGGAAAAAAAAAAAAAAAAAAGAGGTTAGAGTGGGAGAGAGCCAAAGCATAAGAGACTGTTGAGAACTGAGAACAAACTAAGGGTTGATGGGGGGTGGGAGGGAGGAGAGGGTGGGTGATGGGTATTGAGGAGGGCACCTTTTGGGATGAGCACTGGGTGTTGTATGGAAACCAATTTGACAATAAATTTCATATATAAAAAAAAAAAAGAAATTGTGGTTTATATACACTATGGAATACTACGTGGCAATGAGAAAAAATGAAATATGGCCTTTTGTAGCAACGTGGATGGAACTGGAGAGTGTGATGCTAAGTGAAATAAGCCATACAGAGAAAGACAGATACCATATGGTTTCACTCTTATGTGGATCCTGAGAAACTTAACAGGAACCCATGGGGGAGGGGAAGGAAAAAAAAGAGGTTAGAGTGGGAGAGAGCCAAAGCATAAGAGACTGTTGAGAACTGAGAGCAAACTGAGGGTTGATGGGGGGTGGGAGGGAGGAGAGGGTGGGTGATGGGTATTGAGGAGGGCACCTTTTGGGATGAGCACTGGGTGTTGTATGGAAACCAATTTGACAATAAATTTCATATATAAATAAAAAAAAATTAAAAAAAATAAATATGTTTTGTTTTGAATATCCCTTCAAAAAAAAAAAAAAAGAAGAGAGTATGCTTTTCCCATTAGGTTCTTGGCTTTCTTGTTGAATATTAAGTGTAGATATGCTGGTATTTATTTCTTGTCTCTCTATTCTGTTCCACTCATCTATGTGTCTTATGGTATCAGTACCATATTGTTTTATTAATATGGCTTTGTAGAATAGTTTGATATCAGGAATTATGATAAGTCCAGCTTTGTTATTTTTTTTTTAAGTTTTTATTTAAATTACAGGTAGTTAACATACAGTGTAATATTAGTTTCAGGTGAGTAATTTAGTTATTTAACATTTATATAAAATGCCTGTGCTTACCACAACACATACAATCCTTAATCCCCATCACCTACCCAACCCATACCCACACCCACCTTCCCTCTGGAAACCATTAGTTTGTTCTCTATAGTTAAGAATCTGTTTTTTGGTTTGCTTCTCTTTTTATCCCCCCATGATCATTTGTGTTGTTTCTTAAATTCCACATAGTGAAATCATATGATATTTGTCTTTCTCTGACTTATTTCACTTAGCATAATACTCCTTAGCTCCATCTATGTTATTGCAAATAGCAAGATTTCATTCTTTTTATGACTCAGTAATATTCCATTGTATATATACACGAAATCTTTTTTATCTATTCATCAATCAGTAGACATTTGGGTTTATTCCATAACTCAGCTATTGTAGATAATGCTGCTATAAACATCAGGGTGCATGTATTCCTTCAATTTAGTATTTTCATATTCTTTGGCTTAATACTTAGTAATACAATTTTGCTGGATCATAAGGTAGCTCAATTTTTAACTTCTCCACTGTTCTCCAGAGTGGCTGCACCAGTTAGCATTTCCACCAACAGGGCAGAAGGGTTCCCTTTTCTCCACATCCTCAGCAACACCTGTTGTTTCTTGTGTTGATTTTAGCCATTCTGATAGGTGTGAGGTGATATTTCATTATAATTTTGATTTGCATTTCCCAGATGATAAGTGATGTTGAGAATCTTTTAATGGGTCTGTTGGCCATCTGTATGTCTTCTTTGGAGAAATATCTATTCATATCCTCTACCTATTTTTAATTGGATTATTTGTTTTTAGGAGTTGAGTTTTAGAAGTTCTTTATATATTTTGGACACTAACCCTTTATTAGATATGTCATTTGCAAATATGTTCTCCCATTCTGAAGGTTGCCTTTTAGTTTTGTTGAGTGTTTGCTTTGCTGTGCAGAAGGTTTTTATTTTGATGAAGTCCCGGTAGTTTATTTTTACCTTTGTTTCCATTGCCTCAGGAGACATATCTAGAAAGAAGTTGCTATGGCTGATGTCAAAGAGGTTATTGCCTGTGTTCTTTATTTAAGCTTTTGATGATTTCCTGTCTCACATTTAGGTCTTTAATTCATTTTAAATTTGTTTTGTGTATGGTGTAAGAAAAATGGTCCTGTTTCATTCTTTTGCATGTTTCTCTTCAGTTTTCCCAGCACCATTTGTTGAAGACATAGTCTTTCTTCCATTGGGTCATTTTTCTTGCTTTGTCAAAGATTAATTGCTCATATAGTTGTGGGTTCATTTCTGTTTTTTCTATTCTGCTCCATTGATCTATGTGTCTGTTTTTATGCCAATATCTTAGTGCCTTGACCTCTACAGCTTTGTAATATTTGAAGTCCAGAATTCTGATGCCTCCAGCTTGTCTTTTCTTTTTCAAGATTGCTTTGGCTATTCAAGGTCTTTTGTTGTTCTAAAATACAAATTTTAGAATTGTTTGTTCTAGCTCTATGAAAAATGCTGTTGGCATTTTGATAGGCATTGCATTAAATATTTAGATTTCTTTGGGTAGTATAGACATTATAACACCATTTGTTCTTCCAATCCATGAGCATGGAATATTTTTCCATTTCTTTGTGTCATCTTCAGTTTCTTTCATCAGTGTTTTATAGTTTTCAGAGTACAGATCTTTCATCTCTTTGGTTAGGTTTATTCCTAGCTATCTTATGGTTTTGGTGTAATTGTAAATGGGGGTTGATTCCTTAATTTCTCTTCCTTCTGTTTTATTGTTAGTGTATAGAAATGCAAGAGATTCTGTATATTTATTTTGTATCCTGAAACTTTACTGAATTCATTTATCAGTTCTAGCAATTTTTTTGGTGGAGTCTTTCAGGTTTTTATATATAGAGTATCATATCATCTGCAAATAGTGAAAGTTTTACTTCTTTCTTGCTGAGTTGGATGCCTTTTATTTCTTTTTGTTGTCTCGTTGCTATGGCTAGAACTTCCAATACTATTTTACATAACAGTGGTGAGAGTGGAGCTCCCTTTTGTGTTCCTGATCATAGAGGAAAAGCTCTGAGTTTTTCCCCATTAAGGATGATATTAACTGTGGGTTTTTTAGTATATGTCCTTCAGTATATTATGTATGTTTCCTTTAATCCCTATTTTGTTGGAAGTTTTTATCATGAATGAATGTTGTACTTTGTCAAAATCTTTTTCTGCACCTATTGAAGGGATCATAGAATTCTTATGCTTTCTTTTATTAATGTGATGTATCACATTGATTTATTTGTGAATTTTGAACCACCCTAGCAGCCCAGGAATAAATCCCACTTGATTATGGTGGATGATTCTCTTAGTGTACTGTTGGATTGGTTTTGCTAGCATTTTGTTTATTCATTCATTCATTCATTCATTCATTCATTCATTCATTCATTCATTCATCTAGCTAGCTAGTATTTTATTGAGAAACTGTGTATCCATGTTCATCAGTCTATTGGCCAGTAGTTCTCCTTTTTAGTAAAGTTTTTATCTGGTTTTGGTATCAGGGTAATGCTGGCCTCATAGCATGAATTTGGAAGTTTTCCTCCCTTTTCTATTTTTGGAATAGTTTAAGAAGTAGTTTGGTAAAATTCACCTGTGAAGCTGTCTGGCCCTGGACTTTTGTATGTTGGGAGATTTTTGATTACTGATTCAATTTCTGTGCTGATTATTGTTACACTCAAGTTTTCTGTCTTTCTGTTTCAGTTTTGGTAGTTTATATGTTTCTAGGAATTTACCATTTCTTTCAGGGTGTCCAATTTGTTGGTATATGGTTTTCATGGTATTCTCTTATAGTTGTTTGTATTTCTGTGGTGTTGATTGTTACTTCTCTCTCATTTGTGATTTTATTTATTTGTGTTTGTTCTCTTTTTGGTAAGTCTGACTAGGGGGTTATCAATTTTATTAATTTTTTCAAAGAACAGCTTCTGGCCCCATTGATCTATTGTTTTTTGTTTTTGTTTCCATATTATTTATTTCTGCTATTGTCTTTATTATTTCCCTTCTGTTGGATTTAGGCTTTGTTTATGTTCTTTTCCTGTCTCCTTTAGGTGTAAGGTTAGGTTGTTTATTTGAGATTTTTCTTGCTTCCTTAGGTATGCCTGTAATGCTAGTACTTCCTTCTTAACCATTTTTACTGCATCCCAACTGCTTTGGACTATTGTGTTTTCATTTTCATTTGTTTCCATGTATTTTTTTAAATTTCTTATTTGATTTCCTGGTGGACCCATTCATTGTTTAATAGCATGTTGTTTAACCTCCATGTATGTGTGGTCTTTCCAATTTTTTTCCTGTGGTTGATTTCAAGTTTCACAGCATTGTAGTCAGAAAATATGCATGGTATGATCTCACTCTGTACTTATTGAGGCCTGATTTATGATCTAGTATGTGATCTATTTTGGAGGATGTCCCATGTGCACTTGAACATAATGTGTCTTCTGCTGCTTTAGTGTGGAACGTTCTGAATATATCTGTTAAGTCCATCTGGGCCAGTGTGTCACTTAAAGCCATTATTTTCCTGTTGTTTTTCTGCTTAGATGACCTATCCATTGTTGTAAGTGGGGTATTAATGTCCCCTGCTATTATTGTATTATTATCAATGAGTTCCTTTATGTTATTAATTATTTTATATATTTGGGTGTTTTCATGTTGAGTACATAAATATTTGTAATTGTTAAATCTTCTTATTGGGTTGTCCCCTTTATTATCGATTATTTATCTCTTGTTACATTCTTTATTTTAAAGTCTAGTTTTTCTGATATAAGTATTGCTAATCTGGCTTTCCTTTGATGTCCACATGCATGATAAAAGTTTCTCCATCCCCTCTCTTTCAATCTGCAGTTGTATTTAGGTCTAGAATGAATCTCTTATAGGCAGCATAGAGATGAGTTTTGCTTTTTTGTCCATTCTGACACTGCATGTCTTTTGATTGGAGCATTTAGTCCATTTACATTCAGAGTACTTATTGATATATATGTATTTATTTTCATTTTGTTACTTGTTTTGTGGTTGTTTCTGGAGATTTTCTATGATCCTTTCTCATCTTTGTCACGTTTGTTCTTTCCTTTCCACTCAAGGAGTCCCCTTTAATATTTTTTGCAGGGCTGGTCATGAGCTCCTTTAGTTTTGTTTGTGAAACTTTTTATCTCTTTTTCTATTCTGAATGCCAGCCTTGCTAGATAGAGTATTCTTGGCTGCAGATTTTTCTCAGTCACCACGTTGAATATATCACACTACTCCCTTCTTGTTTACTAAGTTTCTGCTGAGAGATATTCTACTAACTTTATTGGTCTTCCCTTATAAATTAAAGATGTCTTTTGTCTTGATGCTTTAAAGATTTTTTCACTATCACTATAGTTTGCAAATTTCTTTACAGTAAGTCTTTGTGTTGGCCTGCTTTTGTTGATTTTGTTGGGAGTTTTCTGTGTCTCCTGGACATGGATGTATGTGTCTTTCCCCAGATTAAGGATGTTTTCAGCTGTGAATTCCTCAAATAAATTTTCTGCCATCTTTTCTCTCTTCTTCTTCTTCTTCTTCTTCTTCTTCTTCTTCTTCTTCTTCTTCTTCTTCTTCTTCTCCTCCTCCTCCTCCTCCTTCTCCTTCTCCTCCTCCTCCTTCTCCTCCTCCTCCTCCTCCTCCTCCTCCTCCTCCTTCTTTTTCCTCTTCTCCTAGGATGCCTATAATTTGAATGTTATTGTGTTTAAAGGAGTCACTGAGTTCCCTATGTCTATTCTCATGTTCCATATTTCTTTTTTCTCTCTTTCGTTCAGCTTTCCTATTTTCCATTATTTTATCTTCAATATCACTTATTCATTCCTCTGCTTCTTCCAGTTTTTTATTCATGCATCAAGGTTGTTTCCAGTCTCAGTTATTGCATTTTTCATTTCTGATTATTTTTTAACTTTTTATTTTTTTTTTATTTATTTATTTTTTTATTTATATATGAAGTTTATTGTCAAATTGGTTTCCATACAACACCCAGTGCTCATCCCAAAAGGTGCCCTCCTCAGTACCCATCACCCACCCTCTCCTCCCTCCCACCCCCCATCAACCCTTAGTTTGTTCTCAGTTCTCAACAGTCTCTTATGCTTTGGCTCTCTCCCACTCTAACCTCTTTTTTTTTTTTTTTTTTTTTTTTTTGTTCCCCTCCCCCATGGGTTTCTCTTAAGTTTCTCAGGATCCACATAAGAGTGAAACCATATGGTATCTGTCTTTCTCTGTATGGCTTATTTCACTTAGCATCACACTCTCCAGTTCCATCCACGTTGCTACAAAAGGCCATATTTCATTTTTTCTCATTGCCACGTAGTACTCCATTGTGTATATAAACCACAATTTCTTTATCCATTCATCAGTTGATGGACATTTAGGCTCTTTCCATAATTTGGCTATTGTTGAGAGTGCTCCTATGAACATTGGGGTACAAGTGCCCCTATACATCAGTACTCCTGTGTCCCTTGGATAAATTCCTAGCAGTGCTATTGCTGGGTCATAGGGTAGGTCTATTTTTAATTTTCTGAGGAACCTCCACACTGCTTTCCAGAGTGGCTGCACCAATTTGCATTCCCACCAACAGTGCAAGAGGGTTCCCGTTTCTCCACATCCTCTCCAGCATCTATAGTCTCCTGATTTGTTCATTTTGGCCACTCTGACTGGCGTGAGGTGATATCTGAGTGTGGTTTTGATTTGTATTTCCCTGATAAGGAGCGACGCTGAACATCTTTTCATGTGCCTGTTGGCCATCCGGATGTCTTCTTTAGAGAAGTGTCTATTCATGTTTTGTGCCCATTTCTTCACTGGGTTATTTGCTTTTCGGGTGTGGAGTTTGGTGAGCTCTTTATAGATTTTGGATACTAGCCCTTTGTCCGATATGTCATTTGCAAATATCTTTTCCCATTCCGTTGGTTGCCTTTTAGTTTTGTTGGTTGTTTCCTTTGCTGTGCAGAAGCTTTTTATCTTCATAAGGTCCCAGGAATTCACTTTTGCTTTTAATTCCCTTGCCTTTGGGGATGTGTCGAGTAAGAGATTGCTACGGCTGAGGTCAGAGAGGTCTTTTCCTGCTTTCTCCTCTAAGGTTTGGATGGTTTCCTGTCTCACATTCAGGTCCTTTATCCATTTTGAGTTTATTTTTGTGAATGGTGTGAGAAAGTGGTCTAGTTTCAACCTTCTGCATGTTGCTGTCCAGTTCTCCCAGCACCATTTGTTAAAGAGACTGTCTTTTTTCCATTGGATGTTCTTTCCTGCTTTGTCAAAGATGAGTTGGCCGTACGTTTGTGGGTCTAGTTCTGGGGTTTCTATTCTATTCCATTGGTCTATGTGTCTGTTTTTGTGCCAATACCATGCTGTCTTGATGATGACAGCTTTGTAGTAGAGGCTAAAGTCTGGGATTGTGATGCCTCCTGCTTTGGTCTTCTTCTTCAAAATTACTTTGGCTATTCGGGGCCTTTTGTGGTTCCATATGAATTTTAGGATTGCTTGTTCTAGTTTCGAGAAGAATGCTGGTGCAATTTTGATTGGGATTGCATTGAATGTGTAGATAGCTTTGGGTAGTATTGACATTTTGACAATATTTATTCTTCCAATCCATGAGCAGGGAATGTCTTTCCATTTCTTTAAATCTTCTTCAATTACCTTCATAAGATTTCTATAGTTTTCAGCATACAGATCCTTTACATCTTTGGTTAGATTGATTCCTAGGTATTTTATGCTTCTTGGTGCAATTGTGAATGGGATCAGTTTCTTTATTTGTCTTTCTGTTGCTTCATTGTTAGTGTATAAGAATGCAACTGATTTCTGTACATTGATTTTGTATCCTGCAACTTTGCTGAATTCATGGATCAGTTCTAGCAGACTTTTGGTGGAGTCTATCGGATTTTCCATGTATAATATCATGTCATCTGCAAAGAGCGAAAGCTTGACTTCATCTTTGCCAATTTTGACGCCTTTGATTTCCTTTTGTTGTCTGATTGCTGATGCTAGAACTTCCAGCACTATGTTAAACAACAGCGGTGAGAGTGGGCATCCCTGTCGTGTTCCTGATCTCAGGGAAAAAGCTCTCAGTTTTTCCCCGTTGAGGATGATGTTAGCTGTGGGCTTTTCATAAATGGCTTTTATGATCTTTAAGTATGTTCCTTCTATCCCGACTTTCTCAAGAGTTTTTATTAAGAAAGGGTGCTGGATTTTGTCAAAGGCCTTTTCTGCATCGATTGACAGGATCATATGGTTCTTCTCTTTTTTTTTGTTAATGTGATGTATCACGTTGATTGATTTGCGAATGTTGAACCAGCCCTGCATCCCAGGAATGAATCCCACTTGATCATGGTGAATAATTCTTTTTATATGCCGTTGAATTCGATTTGCTAGTATCTTATTGAGAATTTTTGCATCCATATTCATCAGGGATATTGGCCTGTAGTTCTCTTTTTTTACTGGGTCTCTGTCTGGTTTAGGAATCAAAGTAATACTGGCTTCATAGAATGAGTCTGGAAGTTTTCCTTCCCTTTCTATTTCTTGGAATAGCTTGAGAAGGATAGGTATTATCTCTGCTTTAAACGTCTGGTAGAACTCCCCTGGGAAGCCATCTGGTCCTGGACTCTTATTTGTTGGGAGATTTTTGATAACTGATTCAATTTCTTCGCTGGTTATGGGTCTGTTCAAGCTTTCTATTTCCTCCTGATTGAGTTTTGGAAGAGTGTGGGTGTTCAGGAATTTGTCCATTTCTTCCAGGTTGTCCAATTTGTTGGCATATACTTTTTCATAGTATTCCCTGATAATTGTTTGTATCTCTGAGGGATTGGTTGTAATCATTCCATTTTCATTCATGATTTTATCTATTTGGGTCATCTCCCTTTTCTTTTTGAGAAGCCTGGCTAGAGGTTTGTCAATTTTGTTTATTTTTTCAAAAAACCAACTCTTGGTTTCATTGATCTGCTCTACAGTTTTTTTAGATTCTATATTGTTTATTTCTGCTCTGATCTTTATTATTTCTCTTCTTCTGCTGGGTTTAGGCTGCCTTTGCTGTTCTGCTTCTATTTCCTTTAGGTGTGCTGTTAGATTTTGTATTTGGGATTTTTCTTGTTTCTGGAGATAGGCCTGGATTGCAATGTATTTTCCTCTCAGGACTGCCTTTGCTGCGTCCCAAAGCGTTTGGATTGTTGTATTTTCATTTTCGTTTGTTTCCATATATTTTTTAATTTCTTCTCTAATTGCCTGGTTGACCCACTCATTCGTGAGTAGGGTGTTCTTTAACCTCCACGCTTTTGGAGGTTTTCCAGACTTTTTTCTGTGGTTGATTTCAAGCTTCATAGCGTTGTGGTCTGAAAGTATGCATGGTATGATTTCAATTCTTGTAAACTTATGAAGGGCTGTTTTGTGACCCAGTATATGATCTATCTTGGAGAATGTTCCATGTGCACTCGAGAAGAAAGTATATTCTGTTGCTTTGGGATGCAGAGTTCTAAATATATCTGTCAAGTCCATCTGATCCAATGTCTCATTCAGGGCCCTTGTTTCTTTATTGATCGTGTGTCTAGATGATCTATCCATTTCTGTAAGTGGGGTGTTAAAGTCCCCTGCAATTACCACATTCTTATCAATAAGGTTGCTTGTGTTTATGAGTAATTGTTTTATATATTTGGGCGCTCCGGTATTCGGCGCATAGACATTTATAATTGTTAGCTCTTCCTGATGGATAGACCCTGTCACTATTATATAATGTCCTTCTTCATCTCTTGTTACAGCCTTTAATTGAAAGTCTAGTTTGTCTGATATAAGTATGGCTACTCCAGCTTTCTTTTGGCTTCCAGTAGCATGATAAATAGTTCTCCATCCCCTCACTCTCAATCTAAAGGTGTCCTCAGGTCTAAAATGAGTCTCTTGTAGACAGCAAATAGATGGGTCTTGTTTTTTTATCCATTCTGATACCCTATGTCTTTTGGTTGGCGCATTTAATCCATTTACATTCAGTGTTATTATAGAAAGATATGGGTTTAGAGTCATTGTGATGTCTGTATGTTTTATGCTTGTAGTGATGTCTCTGGTACTTTGTCTCACAGGGTCCCCCTTAGGATCTCTTGTAGGGCTGGTTTAGTGGTGACAAATTCCTTCAGTTTTTGTTTGTTTGGGAAGACCTTTATCTCTCCTTCAATTCTAAATGACAGACTTGCTGGATAAAGGATTCTCGGCTGCATATTTTTTCTGTCTAGCACACTGAAAATCTCGTGCCAATTCTTTCTGGCCTGCCAAGTTTCAAAAGAGAGATCAGTCACGAGTCTTATAGGTCTCCCTTTATATGTGAGGGCACGTTTACCCCTTGCTGCTTTCAGAATTTTCTCTTTATCCTTGTATTTTGCCAGTTTCACTATGATATGTCGTGCAGAAGATCGATTCAAGTTACGTCTGAAGGGAGTTCTCTGTGCCTCTTGGATTTCAATGCCTTTTTCCTTCCCTAGTTCAGGGAAGTTCTCAGCTATTATTTCTTCAAGTACCCCTTCAGCACCTTTCCCTCTCTCTTCCTCCTCTGGGATACCAATGATGCGTATATTATTTCTTTTTAGTGTATCACTTAGTTCTCTAATTTTCCCCTCATATTCCTGGATTTTTTTATCCCTCTTTTTCTCAGCTTCCTCTTTTTCCATAACTTTATCTTCTAGTTCACCTATTCTCTCCTCTGCCTCTTCAATCCGAGCCGTGGTGGTTTCCATTTTGTTATGCATTTCGTTTAAAGCGTTTTTCAGCTCCTCGTGACTGTTCCTTAGTCCCTTGATCTCTGTAGCAAGAGATTCTCTGCTGTCAGCTATACTGTTTTCAAGCCCAGCGATTAATTTTATGACTATTATTCTAAATTCACTTTCTGTTATATTATTTAAATCCTTTTTGATCAGCTCATTAGCTGTTGTTATTTCCTGGAGATTCTTCTGAGGGGAATTCTTCCGCTTGGTCATTTTGGATAGTCCCTGGCGTGGTGAGAACCTGCAGGGCACTTCCCCTGTGCTGTGGTGTATAACTGGAGTTGGTGGGCGGAGCCGCAGTCAGACCTGATGTCTGCTCCCAGCCCACTGCTGGGGCCACAGTCAGACTGGTGCGTGCCTTCTCTTCCCCTCTCCTAGGGGCGGGATTCACTGTGGGGTGGGGTGGTCTGTCTGGGCTACTTGCACACTGCCAGGCTTGTGACGCTGGGGATCTGGCGTCTTAGCTGGGGTGGGTAGGCAAGGTGCACAGGGGCAGGAGGGGCAGGCTTAGCTTGCTTCTCCTTAGGTGATCCACTTCAGGAGGGGCCCTGTGGCAGCAGGAGGGAGTCAGATCCGCTGCCGGAGGTTTGGCTCCGCAGAAGCGCAGAGTTGGGTGTTTGTGCGGAGGGAGCAAGTTCCCTGGCAGGAACTGGTTCTCTTTGGGATTTTGGCTGGGGGATGGGCGGGGAAGATGGCGCTGGCGAGCGCCTTTGTTCCCCACCAAACTGAGCTCTGTCGTCCGGGGGCTCAGCAGCTCTCCTTCCCTTTGTCCTCCAGCCTTCCCGCTTTCTGAGCAGAGCTGTTAACTTACGACCTCCCAGACGCTAAGTCGCGCTTGCTGTCGGAACACAGTCCGTCAGGCCCCTCCGCTTTTTGCAAGCCAGACTCGGGGGCTCTGCTTGGCTGGCGAGCCGCCCCTCCGCCCCGGCTCCCTCCCGCCAGTCCGTGGAGCGCGCACCGCCTCGCCGCCCTTCCTACCCTCTTCCGTGGGCCTCTCGTCTGCGCTTGGCTCCGGCGACTCCGTTCTGCTAATCCTCTGGTGGTTTTCTGGGTTATTTAGGCAGGTGTAGGTGGAATCTAAGTGATCAGCAGGACGCGCGGTGAGCCCAGCGTCCTCCTACGCCGCCATCTTCCTGAGCAGTCCTTTTAACTTTTTAAATCTCTGTGGTAAGGGTCTTCCTGATGTCTTCCACTCTTCTCAAGCCCAGTGATTGTTGCTTTATGATTTTTGCTTTAAATTCTCCATTAGGCATATTAATTATGTCTGTTTTGATTAGATCTCTGGCTGTGTCCTTATTTTGTTCTTTCATTTGGGATGAATTCCTTTATCTTGGCATTTTGTCTAAATCTCTGCCTACTTCTATGTGTTAGAAAAGCCAGTTATATCTGCTGCTCCTGTAAGTGATGGCCTTATTAAGAGGAGGTCATGTAGTGTTCAGGGGTTGGCATTTAAGAAAGTGCCTCTGCTGTGTGCTGAGTGCACTCTACTGTTGTTTTTTGGCTGCTCTATCCTTCAGGCCAGTTGTCTGCAGAGGCTCTCCTTGCCCACAGTGTGTAGTGGTTGGTCCTTGGCCAGAATTTGGTGAGTTTTAGCCACGTTGCTTTGGTTGGCTTGTTAAATGAGTCGTGATACTATTTCTGTTAGAATTGAAGCCCCGTAGAACTCTGTGATTAGGAGACTTGACATGGCAAGATTTCAGCTTGTCTTCTGGGAAAGAGGCCTGTGGCAATGGGACTGTAGCAAGCTTGACTGAGAGGGGCAGTCCCACCAGAGTGCAGGGGGTGTAGGACTTGGTGTAAACAGATTAGGCAGCCAGTGTTGACACTACACTGGTTACAGTAGGTAGCTCTGTGTTTGTGCTGGGGGCGGGGGAGGACAATGGGGTCTGAATGCTACGTCTCAGGGAAGCACTCTGAGAAGAGCCAATAATCTCTCTTCTATGTTTCCCAGGCATTTTTCAGATTGCTGTTTCCACACTGTATGTATCTGGGCTGTTTGCCTGTCCTCTCTTCTGGAGTAGCACAGTGGCCTCCAGGCTCTAATCCAGCCAAGTCTGCTGCTCTTAAAACAACAGGCTTTAGGGACATGGTGTGGACAAGAGCTTGGCTGGTATTCTTGGGGAGAGGCCCACTGTGCTGGGACAGAGGCAAACTTGTCTGAGAAGGGCAGTCTTGCCAGAAAGAGGGCTGGACTTGGTGTAAGCAAGTTAGGCAGCCAATGTTGTGCTATGTTGTTTCCAGCAGGTGGCTCTATGTTCATGCTGAGTGGTTGGGGAGGGAAATGGTGCCTGCTGGCTTTTTGTCCCCAGAGAGGCCTCTCTGTGAAAGCTGCCTCTCAGGGAGGCACTCCTAGAGGAGTGAATAATCTCCCCTCTGACCCAGGCATTCTTCAGAATGCTGTTTCCAGGCTGCCCCTGGTTGTCTGCCTTTTCTCCAGGAGCAGACTAGTACCCTTTGGACTCTACCCCAGCAAAGTCTACTGACCTTTAAAGCTCCAGTGTTAAGTCCCTAGGTTGCAAGAACTCATGAAAATTATCCCCTCTCATTTCCCCAGCTAATGGCTCTGGGGAAATGTTCTTGTGCATTCCTCTGTGTTCTTTTCTCTCCTTTCTCTGCCACCATGGCTCCTTCCCCTCTATACTCTCTCCTTTTTCTAAGACCATGGCTCCATCCCCTCTGCAGCACTCAGGCCCCATTCAGTTTCTCTTGCAAACCATGGTTCCACACTTCCTAACTTCTTTGATGTGGCTTCTTCTCTCCCTATTGCTGTGGTGTTTGTTCTGTTAGTCTTCTGGTTGATTTCTGGGGTATTTATTTAGAATTATTTGATAGTTATCTACTAGTGTTCAAAGGAGGAGAGGAGCCTCGGATCCTCCTAATCTATCGCCATCTTAGCTCCCCTCACTATTATTTTCCTAGGATTGTTGTGGCTAATTGTAGTCTTTTGCAATATGTTCCACACATATTTTAGGATTGTTTCCCAAAACAAAAGGCCCCCGTCTACTTCTCTTCTTCTGGTAGGTATACCCATTATTTTTATGGTAGCTCTTCTTTTAAAAAACTTTTTTAAAAATGTTTATTTACTTTTGAGAGAGGGAGATAGAATCCAAAGCAGGCTCCAGGCTCTGAGCTGTTAGCACAGAGCCCGATGTGGGGCTCGAACCCACGAACTGTGAGATCATGACCTGAGCCAAAGTTGGACACTCAATTGACTGAGCCACCCAGGTGCCCCTTTATGGTGGCTCTTATAATGGAGTGTGATAGCTCTCATAGGGTTTCTCCACTTCTTTGAAATCTTACTTCTCTCTCATCTTCTTCCTGAATCATTTCTAGATTCTTATCTTCCAGATTACTTTTTCTCTCTTCCATCTGATCTGCTCTATTCTGTGCTTTTGAATGCATTCTTCACCTCATGTATTGAATTATTCAGCTCCAGAATTTCTGTTTGGTTCTTTTTTTAAAATTATGTTTTTAATTTTAATTCCAGTGTAGTTAACATACAGTGTTATATTAGTTTCAGGTGTACTATATAGTGATTCAACAGTTCTGTACATTACTCAGTGCTCATCATGATAATGTACTCTTTAATGTTTGGTTCTTCTTTAAAATTTCAGTCTCTTTGGTAAAGTACTCCTGTTCTTTATTTATTTATGAGTTCATTGACCTGCACTTCTGAGTTTTCTTGTAGCTCATCCAATTTCTTCATAGGAGCTATTTTAAAGAATTATTTATTTATTTTGAGAGAAAGAGAGAGAGAGGTGAGAGAATGTGCACAAGCAGGGAAGGGACAGAGAGAGAGAGAGAGGGAGTGAGGGACAGAGAGAGAATCCCAAGCAGGTTCCCTGCTGTCAGTGAGGAGTCCCAGGAGGAATTCAGTCCCACAAACCACAAGATCATGACCTGAACCAAAACTAAGAATTGGATGTTTAATCAACTGAGTCATTCAGGCACCCCCAGAGCAATTTTTAATACTATATCAGATCCCAATATTCTGTGACTTTGAGTTTGATTGCTGGATAATTTTCTTTCCTTTTTTTGTGGTACAGTATTACTATGATTTTTCATGGTGTTTGATGAGATAGAGGTGCCTCCACCAGTGCATTTGAAACAGTGAACAACTTTTTTACTTAGGTAAAGCTTTGTTTACTTTGATTCTAACAGTTCAACAGGTTGGCAATTGGAAGCCTTTCTTTTGATTTCTAGCAGATGGCACTATAACACAAGTTTTTCCTTTCTGATTTGCCTTCTAGCTATATATTTGGGAGCTGCACTTCCCACCCTCCTCTCTCTTGTGCAGAGGTGTCACTGGTGCTCTTGCAGTCACTGCTTGTGCCCTCAGAGTGGCAGGTGCTGTTGCTGCAGAGGTTGCTGGTTCAGGAAAGGGCAAGGGTCATGGGTGCCACTATTGCTGGAACCTACTGGAGTCATGGTGGCTTCTGTGGCTACTTCCCCAGTTATGTTGCCTTTATGGGATCCAATACACCCACTTTCTGATGTACAGGTGTATGGATATCTCCAAGATCCTGGTGTGTTATGCTGAAGAACCTTCATTGGGTTATGGATGACTTAGTAGTTGTAAATTGAAGAAGAGAGACATAGGAAGCAACTCACATTGCCATGATGCTGAGGTCACTCATCATCCTTGCGTTTACCCAAGTGATGGCCCAGAAGAGATGCTCAACATTCTGCTTAGAGCTCATTGGCCAAAATTAGTCACATGGCCAGGCTGGCTGCAGGGGAGTGCAGACGTGGCCTCCTGTTTTCCCAGGAAAAAACCCGACAGAAACCAGTGAGTGATAATTGGAGGTCTGTCCAGAAGACAGTGCTGAGGATTAATGCTGAGAGTTCTTATTGTTGATCTGGCTGGGGGAGGAAAGCCTTGACAGGCATATTTTCTTACGTTCTGCCTTTCTCCAACATGGTTGGGCAAAGGCCAGAAATAGGCCTATAATCAAGATGTTACAGAAATATCTGGGCACCTGGGTGGCTCAGTCAGGTAAGTGTCTGGCTCTTGGTTTCAGTTCATGTCATGATCTCATGGTTTGTGAGATAGAGCCCCGTGTCTGGCTCTGTGCTGATAACATGGAGCCTGCTTGGGATTCTCTCTCTCTCTCTCTCTCTCTCTCTCTCTGCCACTCCACCCCCTCTCTCAAAATAAATAAATAAACATTAAAAAAAGATGTTATAGAAATATCATTTCAGAGATGGCAGATTTAAAATTTTTTCTCTGAAAGAGGTATTCAGTTGACACCAAGCCTACAGATCTGAGTTGGAATAAAGAGAGTTGCTGAGCCAATGCTGAGAGCATTGTCCACAAGGTGGGACCTTGGTCACAGGCCAAGGAGGTCAGGACGCTGGGCACAGTGTTCAGGAGCCAAGGTCTCACAGAGTGGTAAGCAATTGGGAGATTAGCAGACACTATGCTGGAGTTAAAGGTGGTTATAAGAAAAGATGCTGTAAAATAATGGGAAGATGCAGGCTGTGCCCAAAGCAGACTGATCAGACATAATGCTGTGTCTGGGGGATCAGCAGACCTTGTACTGGTGGCTAAATGTGGTGACAAGGCCTGGAGATATGAGCTAATCGTGAGTCAGCACTGGGAGACTAGCCTTGCCCCACTTTGAGCTCTGTCTTCAACCAGATAGATGCAGAGGCCAGGTTTGAAGTGATGAATCCTGGATTCAAAGAGCTCAGGTAGGATCTGTATGTCCTCTACCCCATGGGCCCTCATCAGTGCCTTCAGCTCCCTAGTTGACTCCATCTTTGGCCAATGCCACACTTTCCCATCATTGGAGTGTAGGTGGGATACTCCATCATGCTCAAGCTGGTATCAATGAACTGGGAGCTAAGCACCTGGGTTCCAGGTAGGGCTTCTCCCTCTGTGGAACTCAGTCTCCCCACCTGAGATAGAACCAGGGGATGGCAGATCCAAAGTTCTTCAGACACTTTGTGATATTGCAAGGAGGACCTGGGTCTTCATGAGCTGTCTTTTTCAACCTATTTACCTCTCTGAATGTTAGCATTGTTATTTATAATATAAGAATAGTAATAACCCTAGGGCGCCTGGGTGGCTCAGTCGGTTAAGCGGCCGACTTTGTCTCAGGTCATGATCTCACAGTCCGTGAGTTTGAGCCCCGCGTCGGGCTCTGTGCTGACAGCTCAGAGCCTGGAGCCTGTTTCAGATTCTGTGCCTCCTTCTCTCTCTGACCCTCCCCTGTTCATGCTCTGTCTCTGTCTCAAAAATAAATAAACATTAAAAAAAAATAAAAAAAAAATAGTAATAACCCTTATGGTAAAGGGTTGTTAGGAGAATAAGATGGATAAAACACAAAAAGTACCATGTTACATGTCAATTATATTTCAATAAAAATAAATTTAAAAAATAAATGGGATAATAAAGTGAATAATATTCTGATAATATAGATAAATTGAAGGAAATGTTTTATTTTAGTGTTTATTAATCATAAAATATTTCAGATTGACAAAAGTTATAAGGAGTAAACACCTGTGATGGTTAATTTTCTGTGTCAACTTGAGTGGGCTAAGGGATGCCCAGATATCTGGTTAAGTATTATTTCCGGGTGTGTCTGAGAGGGTATCCCTGGAAGAGATTTGCATTTGAATTGGTTGGCTGAATAAAGTTGATGGCCCTCCTCAGTGTGGGTGGATATCATCCCATACATTGAAGGATACATTTGTGCTGGATAGAACAAAAAAGTGGTAGAAGGTTGAATTTGCTCTGCTTGAGTACTGAAATGGGACATCAGTCTTCTGCACTTACTGCTCCTGATTCTTAATGCCTTCAGACTTGGACTGGGCATCTACATTATTGACTCTCTGTCTTCAAACTATGCCGCTGGTTTCCTGGGTCTCTAGCTTGCAGACAGTAGATCATGATACTTCTCAGCCTCCATAGTCATGTGGTATAATACCTTCTAATAAATCTTTTTTATACATAAATATACACATATACATACAAAGATAAATATCCTATTGGTTCTGTTTCTCTAGAGAACCCTGACTAATAAAATATCTATACATCATGATCTAACTTTTTTGTTAATGTGTATTTATTTTTGAGAGAAAGAGCGTGAGCAGGGGAAGGGCAGAGAGAGAGGGAGACACAGAATCTGAAGCAGGCTCCTGGCTCTGAGCTGTCAGCACAGAGCTGGACATGAGGTCCGAAATCACGAACTGTGAACTCACGACCTGAGTCGAAGTTGGGTGCTTAACCGACTAAGCCACCCAGGTGCCCTATGATCTAACTTCTTAGAATATAAAACATGAAGTTCCAGATAAAATCCCCCTTGTTATCCTTCCTGATCATATCCCCTTTCCACCTCAACTCTAAAGCCCACTCCCAAAAGTAACAACTCCTGAATTTTGTGTTTATCCTGCCCACATTTTTCTTTTTGTTTTTTAATTTTCTTTTTTTCCCAAGTTTTTATTTAAATTCCAGTTAGTTAACATACAGTGTAATATTAGTTTCTTAACATACAGTGTAATATTAGTTTCATGTGTAGGATTTAGTGATTCATCACTTACATATAATACCCACTGCTCATCACAAGTGCACTCCTTAACACCCACCACCTATTTAATCCATCATCCCACCTATCTCCCCTCCAGCAAGCCTCAGTTTGTTCTCTCTAGTTAAGAGTCTGTGTATATGGTTTGCCTTTTTCCCCTGCCCCCATGTTCATTGTTATGTTTATTAAACTCCACATATGAGTGAAGTAATATGGCATCTGCCTTTCTTTGACTGACTTATTTTGCTAAGCATTATACTCTATCTCCATTCACGTTGTTGCAAATGGCAAGATTTCATTCTTTTTTATGTTTGAGTAATATTCCAGTGTGTGTGTGTGTGTGTGTGTATACATATATACCACATCTTCTTTATTCATTTATCAGTGGACACTTGGGCTGCTTCCATAGTTTGGGCATTGTTGATAATGCTGCTATAAACATCAGGGAGCATTTATCCCTTTTAATCAGTATTTTTGTATCCTTTGTGTAAACACCTAGTAGTGCAATTTCTGGATCATAGAGTAGTTTTATTATATTATATTTATTTTCGTGATAGCTTATGTTTCCACATTAATTTTACAAAAGTATAATTCATACATTAAATTTTATAAATATGTTACACTGTAAGCATTCTTTTCAACTATTACTTTATACCTAGAAAAAAATGTATAGAATACTTCTAAATTGATTCTCAGAATGTTATCTTAGTAAAATAGTGGTTGTAAATAAACTCAAAACATTTCCAAGAACTTTTTCTTTTTTTCCTAAATTATTACAAAGTCTCTTTAGTTGCAGCAGAAGGCTGTGGGATATCTATTACATCACTACTGTCCCTCCGAAAAGGGATTTCTCATCTTTGAATACGCATAGACCAGTATGGAGATGGTACTTTCAGTTTTAATCAGCATCCAAGGGTGGATGGGTAGCAAGATGAGAGAAAACCAGTGATAATCTCTAGTCTCAGGCTTTTCTCATATATGTATCACCAGGAGTAGGATCATGTGAGTAACCTTGGTTTCAGGAGCACATACAGTCCTATTGTGGAGACTGGTCCTATTGGCATGCTGGATTGCCTTGTGCTGTCTGTAAAAGAGCATCACCATGTGGACACTGATCTAGGTCATGAAGAACATACATAGGAAATCTCATAGGAACATGGCATTTAGGAATGCCAATGCCTGGTAAGGTCCAAACTGCTTGGTTTTACAATAAGTACGGTGATACCAAGGACTAATATTAGTGGTGCTGCTATGGTTACTGTTGTTTTAATCATCTTAATATAGATTGGCATGTTGATGATCCATAAGAAAAGGAAATAGGGCATCCATGTTAAAATTTTGAGCTTGAGATAGGGAATCCATGTTAAGATTTTGAGTTTGAGCTATGCCCACTTACAGTTACTAGGACTGATAGTAATGGTCTGAAAGGTACTTAGAAAATAAATTGTTCACACAAAAAGACCCCAGGAAACTAAAAGAATATCACAGCTTTACAACCAAAATTATTTAAAAAAATATGTCTAATTCTGAAGGCCAACATTCCATCTGTCATGATATTTGGCAAAGTACATGGGTGAGGTCGTGTCTGCAGACCTTTGAATGGCTGTCTTATGAAAGTTTATATGTATAACAAAAAAGCTCATTGAGTTCCCAAGTAACCCAAGGTCAGTTTTAGAGATTGAGAAAATCTTCAAAATCATGTCCATTTAAAACATTGTCCTGGGACTCCTGGGTAGCTCAGTTGGTTGAACGTCTGACTTCGGCTCAGGTCATGATCTCACAGTCCGTGAGTTTGAGCCCCACATCAGGCTCTGTGCCGACAGCTCAGAGCCTGGAGCCTGCTTCAGAGTCTGTGTCTCCCTCTCTCTCTGCACCTTCCTTGCTCATACTTTGTCTCTCTGTCTCTCTCTCTCTAAAAACTAAACATTAAAAAAATTAAAAAAACAAAAACAAAAAAACATTCTCTTCATGACTTTCTTATATCTTTAGAGTGCAGCCAGGACAACCTAAAAAGTAAGAAATATATTTTAAGATGAAAAATTAGACATAGCTAAGCCTTGAGAAATTAAAATCAGATTTGATGTTTCATTATTGGTGTATAGAAATGCAACAGATTTCTGTCCATTGATTTTGTATTCATGATTTTACTCAATTGGTTCTAGCAGGGTTTTTTTTTTTTTTTTTTTTTTGGTGGAGTCTTTTGGGCTTTCTATATAGAATATTATATCATCTGCAAACAGTGAAGGTTTGACTTCTTTCTTACTGATCTGGATGCCTTTTATTTCTTGGTGTTGTCTGATTGCTGAAGCTAAGACTTCCAGTACTATGTTAAATGGTGGACATCCCTGTCATATTCCTGACCATAGACAAAAAGTTCTCAGTTTTTCCCCATTGAGGATGACATTAGCTGTGGGTCTTTTGTATATGGCCTATATTAATTTGAGATGTGTTCCCTCTAAACTTACTTTATAATTTTTTTATGTTTATTTATTTTTGAGAGACAGAGAGAGACAGAGCATGAGCAGGGGAGGGGCAGAGAGGGAGACAGAATCCAAAGCAGGCTCCAGGCTCTGAGCTGTCAGCACAGAGCCCAATGTGGAGCTCAAACCCATGAATTGTGAGATCATGACCTGAGCTGAAGTCAGATACTTAACTGACTGAGTCACTCAGGCGCCCCTTCTCTAAACCTACTTTGTTGAGGATTTTTATCATGGATAGATATTGTACGTTGTCCGATGTTTTTTCTGAATCTACTGAAATGATAATAAGGTTCTTATCTTTTATTTTTTTAATTGTTATTCAAATTCTTGTTAGTTAACATGCAGTGTAATATTAGTTTCAGGTGTACAATTTAGTGACTCAACATTTTCATATATTAAACCGTGCTTATCACAAGTGACCTCCTTAATCCCTGTGAACTAACCCATGCCCCTCTCTGGTAACCATCAGTTTGTTCTCTCTATAATTAAGAGTCTGTTTCTTGGTTTGCCTTTTTCTCTTTCTTTGTTTCCTTTTTGTGCATTTGCTTTGTTTCTTACATTCCACATATGAGTGAAATAATATGGTGTTTGTCTTTCTCTGACTTATTTCCTTTAGCATAATTTGCTCTAGCTCCATCCACATCATTGCAAATGTCAAGATTTCATTCTTTTTTATAACTGAATAAGATCTATATCTATATCTATCTATCTATCTATCTATCTATCTATGCCACATCTTTATCCATCCATCAGTCAGTGGACACTTGTGCTGTTTCCATGATTTGGCTATTGTAGATATTGCTGCTATAAACACTGGGGTGAATGTATCACTTTGAATTAGTATTTTTGTATCCTTTGGTAAATACCTAGTAGTACAATTGCTGGATCATAAGTTAGTTCTATTTTTAAAGTTTTAAGGGACCTCCATACTGTTTTCCAGAGTGGCTGCATATGTTTGCATACTTGCCAACCGTGTAAGAGCGTTCCTCTTTCTCCATATCCTTGCCAACACTTGTTATTTCTTGTGCTGTTGATTTGGAAAAATATCTCTTCATATCTTCTGCCTATTTATATTTTTATTTATTTATTTATTTATTTATTTTACTTTTTAAAATGTTGATGTATTTTTGAGAGAGAGAGAGAGAGAGAGAAAGAGAGAATGAGCAGTGGAGGGGCAGAGGGAGAGAGGGAGACACAGAATCCAATTAAGCGGGGCCCGAACTTGTGAACTATGACATATGACCTGAGCCAAAGTCAGACACTTAAGTGACTGAGCCACACAGGTGCTTGCTTCATCTTCTACCCATTTTTAAATTGGATTATTCATATGGGGGATTATTTGAGTTTTATAAGTTCTTTATATATTTTGGATAATAACCCTTTATTAGAGATGTCATTTGTAAATATCTTCTCACATTCCATAGGTTGCCTTTTAGTTTTGTTGATTGTTTCTTTTACTGTGCAGAAGCTTTTTATTTTGATGAAGTCCCGATAGTTTATTTTTGCCTTTGTTTCCCTTGCCTCAGGAGACATATCTGGAAAGACGTTGCTATGACCGATGTCAAAGAAGTTACGGCTGATGTTCTCTTGTAGGATTTTTATGGTTTCAGCTCTCACATTTAGGTCTTTAATCCATTTTGAGTTTATTTTTGTGTATGATGTCAGAAAGTAGTCCAGTTTCATTTTTTGCATGTTGCTGTCCTGTTTTCCCAACACCATTTTTTTTGAAGAGACATTCCCTTTTCCATTGGATGTTCTTTCCTCCTTTGTAAAAGATTAATTGGCTGTATAGTATGGGTTCATTTCTGGGTTTTCTATTCTCTTCCATTGATCTGTGTGTCTATTTTTGTGCCGGTATGATACTGTTTTGATCACTACTGCTTTGTAATGTAACTTGAAGTCTGGAATTGTGATGCTTCCAGCTTTTCCTTTCATTTTCAATATTGCTTTTTCTATGTAGGATGTTTTGTGGTTTCATACAAATTTTAAGATTGTTTGTTCTAGTTCTGTGAAAAAGGTTGGTATTTTGATAGGGATTGTATTAAATGTGTAGATTGCTTTGGGTAGTATAGACATTTTAATAGATGCAGAAGAAGCACTTGACTAGGAAAACATCCATTCATGATAAAAGTCCTCAGCAAAGTAGGGTTAAAGGGAACATACCTCAATATAATAAAAGCTATCTATAAAAAACCCATGCTAACATCATCCTCAATGGAGAAAAACTGAGAGATTTTCTTTATGGTCATGGGCAAGACATGAATATCACTCTCACCATTTTTATTGAACATAGTACTGGGAGTACTAGCCACAGCAGTCAGAGATCACAAGGAAATAACGGACATTCAAAAATGGCAAGGAAGAAGTAAAATTTTCACTATTTTCAGCTGACATGATACTGCACATAGAAAACCTGAAAGATTCCACCAAAAAATTAATACAAACATTTAGTAAAGTCATAGGATACAAAGTCAGTATACAGAAATCTGTTATATTTCTATAAACCAATAATGAAGCATAGAAAATAAGTTAAGGAATCAATCTCATTTACAATTGTACCAAAAACAATAGGATACCTAGGAATAAACCTAACCAAAGAAGTGAAAGATCTGTATTCTGGAAACTATAAAACACTGATGAGAGAAATTGAAGATGACACCAAAAAATGGAAAGATATTCCATGCTCACGAAGAACAAATACTGTTAAAATACCTATTCTACCCAAAGCAGTATTTACATTTAATATAATTTTTATCTTTTTAAAAAATAGGACACACTTTTTAATTTATATTTTATGAATAGGTTTTCCAAATAGGTTTTCTGTACATTTTGTTTTAGTATGTAGTACAGTTAAAGGGCTTTCTAAGGCCAATTATTTTTAAGAACTCTAAGTAAGGTAAAATCAGAGAAATTTATTCATTGAATCATTTGGGATAACTAAGTTGTTTAAGGTTATAGCAATCAAAATAAGATATTTTGCAAATGCACAGAATATGATTTATTTTATTTCCCAAAAATTAGTGTTAATTTTCTTTGACCATCATAGTTCAATATGCTTTGGGTAAGCTAGTTAATACCAGATGAACTGGGTTTTCCCATTCCTAGGTTTGAAACTAAGAGTTTGTAACAACATGGATGGACCTAGGTAGTATAAGTGAAATAAGTCAGTCTTATGTGGAATTTAAGAAACAAAACAAATGTACAAATAAAAAAAGAGACAAATAAAATACTAGACTCTTAAAGTAAGCCCCTTCTCTTTAATAAATACTGAACTAAAAATTTGATTCCTGAGGTACCATAGAAATGGCAAACATTATTCTCAATCATTTGGCTACTTTCTACTTAGCTTCTTAGTCTCTTTCCTTAAACATTGCAAGAACTGACTGTGGCTCAGTCAGTTAAGTGTCCGACTTTGGCTCAGGTCATGATCTCGTGGTTCATGAGTCCGAGCCCTGAGTTGGGCTCTATGTTGACAGCTCAGAGCCTGGAAGCTGCTTCAGATTCTGTGTCTCCCTCTCTCTCTACCCCTCTCCCACTTGTGCATGCTCTCTCTCTCTCTTTCTCAAAATAAACATTAAGAAAAAAATAAAAAAACAAAACAAAAAACATTGCAAAAACTGATTAATTCCTTAGGGTAAATATGAATTACTTTTCAGGGTCATCCTACGTTTTGGAATTCCTGTCACTCAAATCCTGGCTGTCTGAGGAGCTTGACCTCCAATTTTGTCTCTTTGGTCCTATGAGGTCACCAAAAGCTCTCCTGGCTTTTCTACTCATTAAAAGAGGTTTTCAATACATCCATAGTTTTTGTCTCATGTCAATGTTTAGAATAATTCCCATGGGGAAAAGTTTCTCATAAGTTATTAGACCATTACCATGCAGTTCTTTCTACTCTATGATCTTGGTTTTTCAAATACTGGTCATTAACAGTTTTTTCAAAGATTTGTTTTGTTTTGCTTTACTTTTAGCTTTACTGGGTTCCAGTATGGCTCTTCTAAAACTACTCTATCATGGCCAGAAGTAGAAGTTTGTATTAATTACCTCTGACAATTACTGATTCTATTTTAGGTATTTTGTTATTTCTTAGTTTTTTACTTCCTTTTTAACAATATCGCTAAAAAATGATTTTAAGTGATGTGATATTCAGAATTTTTTTCTATGCTACATAGTTTTGGTTTTGCGGTAACTCATTGATGCTTATGATCTATACTAATATCTTATTAATTCATGCTTAACAAAGAACTCCACAAATGGGATTATGTGGACCTTGGCTAATATGTTAATTAAAAATTTTAGGAGAACCCAGAGCCAAAATATTCTTTTAGATTACAAAATATTCTGGATGATGGGTATAATATGTTTCCCAAGGGAAAAAAGAATTTTCTATTTGCCCAACATATTTACTGAATATATTCCAGGTCATTACCACCAGTCCCAGCAACTGCCACTTAGCAGAGATCAAATCAAAGCATTGGTTTTTATTTTTCCCTTGTTTCTCTTGTTTTGGGCTATCAATATGCTAACTAATATCCCAGACATACAAAAGAGTGTGGATATAAACATTTTTTGTTGGGTGTAGTTATCTAAGTATTATACATCAGCAGGGAATATGGTTCTTGGTACAATTGTAAATGGTTTGATTTCTTGATTTCTCTTTGTGTTGCTTCATTATTGGTGTACAGAAATGCAACCGATTTCTGTACATTAATTTTGTGTCCTGAAACTTTGCTGAATTCATGTATCAGTTCTAGCAGACTTTTGGTGGAGTCTTTCAGGTTTTCCATGTAGAGTATCATGCCATCTGCAAAAAGTGAAAATTTGATTTCTTCTTTGCTAATGTTGATGTCTTTTATTTCATTTTATTGTTTGATTGCTGATACTAGGACTTTCAACACTGTTAAACAATAGTGGTGAGAGTGGACATGCCTGTTGTGTTCCTGATCTCAGGAGGAAAGCTCTCAGTTTTTCCCCATTGAGGATGATACTAGCTGTGGGCTTTTCATATATGGCTTTTATGATGTTTAGGTATGTTCTTACTGTCCCAACTTTCTTGAGGGTTTTTATTAAGAAAGAATGCTGTATTTTGTCAAATGCTTTTTCTGCATCTATTGGCAGGATCATATGGTTCTTATCCTTTCTTTTATTAATGTGATGTATCACACTGATTGATTTGCAAATATTGAACCCTTCATCCCAGGAATGAATGCCACTTGATCATGGTGAATAATTCTTTTTATGTGCTGTTGAATTCAATTTGCTAGTGTCTTGTTGAAAATTTTTGCATCCATGTTCATCAGTGATATTGGCCTGTAATTCTCCTTTTTTTGTAGGGTCTCTGTCTGGTTTGGGAATCAAGGTAATGCTGGCTTCATAGAATGAGTTCTGAAGCTTTCTTTCCATTTCTATTTTTTCAGAACAGCTAGAGAAGGATAGGTATTAACTCTGCCTTAAATATCTGGTAGAGATGAGGAGGAGCCAGGATGGTGGAACAGCATGGAAGTTTTTTGTGTGTCTCGCATCCATGAAATACAACCAGACCAACACTAAACCATCCTGCACACCTAGAAAACTGATTGGAGGATTAACACAACAATCTGCACAACCTGAACCACAGAATTCAGCAGGTATGCAGCATGGAGAGGTGAACTTGGGGAGTGAGAAGCCACGGCAGGCAGGGAGGTGCATTTGCAGGTGGAGAGAGGACAGAGGTTGGGGGGGGGGAAATACTGGAAAAGCACCCCTCCCCAAAAACAGCTGGAGAGAAAGTGGAAAATTGGAAACAGCTGCAGGGACTAAACTAAAAAGGGAAAAAGGAGAAAGGAGAAAAGAAAGGGTTTAAATTCCATTAAGACTGTAAACAAGGGGAGCACAAAGGCTGCAACTCTGTAGCTTGATACCTGGTGGTGCTCTGGTGGGAAGGGTGAATACCCAGGAGCAGAGTGGGGTCTGGGAGGTTATTGGGCCACACAGGGACAAGCAGTTACACTGCTGGAAGGACATTTGGTAGAGACTGTTGAAGCCACCTGATCCCAGCAGATCCCAGAGAATGGCCACATTTGCTGGTGCTGGAAAAAGGTTGTTAAGGGTGAAGCCTGGTGCCAGATGTGTGTTGTGATTTTTCATAATCCCTGAAAGCTGCTGCTACACTATCTCATGAACTTTTTCTGGGGCAGGCTGGCACCTGGCTGTAGTCTTGGGCACTGGCAGCAACAGGGTCCAGCAAGCGTTCCTGGTTGCAGCTGACATTAGGCCATTGCTTGGTGAGACCCTCCCACAGAGGGGCGGGATGGGTCAAAGCCGCAGTCCTTCAGAAGTAAGGGGCCGGGGAACACAGCTGCATCTGAGACAAAACTTGGGAGACAGGAACTACCTGGGGCTTTTTTTCCACAAAAACCGGGGAGTGGATGAAAGCTGAAGACAAAGGAAGGGTGTGCAATTGCTGAGCGGGGAGAGCAGAGTTCCAGTACTAGAGACTGGGTAGCTGGGTGGTGCCATTTTCACTGCTTCCGCGCATGTGCTTTCCCACCTATGAATGCCACAACACTCCACCCCAGTAGGCTAGCAGAGCCATCTAGTGGAGAACGGAGCCGTTACACTGAGCCCTGCCCAAATGGGCCAATCTCGATCTTCAAGAACACAAGTCTCACCGCTTGCTTAGTTTAAGGACTATAAAGTGCTTCACAGTCTGACTTCTAGGGAAAACAAAGTAATTTCGGTACTATTTCAATCTGTTAGCAGGTCCATGTATTCAATTCTTTCTTTTTTTTTTTGCTTTTTCACTTGTTTTCTTTTTCTTGAATACAGAAAAAGAAAAATTTATTTTTATTTTCAATTTTTATTAAAAATATTTTTAACTTATCTACTGTATTTTTTACTTTTGTGTAAATTTTTTCAAATTCTATTTTACTTCCATCATTTTATTTTAGTCTACTTCAGTGTATTCAGTTTTTCAAATTTTCAAACGATTTCCTTTTTTTTCTTTTTTACATTCTTTTTCTTTTTCCTTTTTTTTCTTGAGTCAGAAAGAGAAAAACTTCATTTTTACTTTCAATTTCTATTAAAATATTTTTCTTTAATTTTTTACTATATTTTTTACTTTTATGTATAACTTTTCAAATTTTATTTTGCTTCCATCATTTTATTTTAGTCTACTACAGAGTACTCACTTTTTTAAATTTTCAAACGATTTCCTTTTTATTTTTTCTCTTTTTTCTTTTTCATTTCTTTTTCTTGAATACAGAAAGAGAAAAAATTCAGTTTTTAAAATTTTTATTAAAAATATTTTTCTTTAATTTTTCTACTATATTCTTTACATTTGTGTAAATTTTTTCAAATTCTATTTTACTCCCATCATCTCATTTTAATCTACTTCAGTGTATTCATTTTTTCAAATTCTCAAACGATTTCTTTTTTTTCCTTTCCCCCTTTTTTTCCCTCTAATCTGTCAAACCACTTTCAACACCCAGACCAAAACACACCTAGGATCTAGCATCATTTATTCAATTTTGTGTGTGTGTGTGTGTTTAATTTTAATATTTTTTTTAATTTTAATTTTTTTATTTCAATTTTTCTACCTCATTAATTCCTTTTCTCCCTTAAAAATGACAAAAATGAAGGAATTCACCCCAAAAGAAAGAGCACAAAGGAACGACAGCCAGGGATTTAACCAACACAGATACAAGCAAGATATCTGAACCAGAATTTAGAATCATGATAATAAGAATACTAGCTGGAGTCGAAAATAGATTAGAATCCCTTTCTGCAGAGATAAATGAAGTAAAAACTAGTCAGAATGAAATAAAAAATGCTATAACAGCTGCAATCACGGGTGGATGCTGAAGCAGCAAGGATGGATGAGGCAGAACAGAGAATCAGTGAGATAGAAGACACAGAATAATGAAGCAGAAAAAAAGAGGGAGATTAAGGCAAAAGAGCACAATTTAAGAATTAGAGACATCAGTGACTCATTAAAAAGGAACAAAATCAGAATCATAGGGGTCCCAGAAGAGGAAGAGAGAGAAATGGGGGTAGAAGGGTTATGTGAGCAAAAAATAGTGGAACACTTTCCTAACCTGGGGAAAGACACAGACATCAAAATCCAGGAAGCTCAGAGGACCCCTTTTAGATTAAACAAAAACCGACTATCAACAAGGCTTATCATAGTCAAATTCACGAAATACTCAGGCAAGGAGAGAATCATGAAAGCAACAAGGGAAAAAAAAGTCCCTAACCTACAAGGGAAGACAGATCAGGTTTGTAGCAGAACTATCCACAGAAACTTGGGAGGCCAGAAATGAGTGGCAGGGTATATTCAATGTGCTGAATCAGAAAAATATGCAGCCAAGAATGCTTTATCCAGCAAGGCTGTCATTCAAAATAGAAGGAGAGATAAAAAGTTTCCCAGACAAACAAAAATTAAAGGAGTCTGTGATTACTAAAGCAGCCCTGCAAGAAATTTTAAGGGGGACTTTCTGAGGGGAGAAAAGATGAAAATATAAACAAACAAATACCAAAAGAAACAAAGATTAGTAAGGGCCAGAGAACACCACCACAAACTCCAACTGTACAAGCATCATAATGGCAATAAATTCATATCTTTCAGTAGTCACTCTAAATGTCAATGGACTCAATGCTCCAATCAAAAGATATAGGGCAACAGAATGGATAAGAAAAGAAGATCCATCTATATGCTGTTTACAAGAGACCCACTTTAGACCTAAAGATTCAGATTGAAAATATGGGGATCCTTATCTACCATGCTAATGGTCAACAAAAGAAAACCGGAGTAGCCATAGTTATAACAGACAATCTAGACTTTAAAGACTGTATCAATAGATGCAGAAGGGCATTATATCATAATCAAGGGGTCTATCCACCAAGAAGACCTAACAATTATAAACATTTATGTGCCAAATGTGACAGTACCCACATATATAAATCAATTAATCACAAACATAAAGAAACTAATCGATAGTAATACCATAATAGTAGGAGACTTCAACACCCCACTCACAGCAATGGACAGATCATCTAATCAAAAAATCAACAAGGAAACAATGCTTTGAATGTCACACTGGACCAGATGGACTTAACCAGATATATTCAGAACATTTTGACCTAAAGCAGCAGGATACACATTCTTCTCCAGTGCACATGGAACGTTCTCCAGAATAGACCATATCCTGGGACCCAAATCAGCCCTAAGTAAGTACAAAAAGATCGAGATCATACCGTGCATATTTTGAGACCACAATGTTATGAAACTCGAAATCAACCACAAGAAAAAATTTAGAAAGGTAAAAAATACTTGGAGACTGAAGAACATCCTACTAAAGAATGAATGGGCTAACCAAGCAGTTAAAGAGGAAATTAAAAAGTATATGGAAGACACTGAAAATGATAACACCACAACCCAAAACCTCTGGGATGCAGCAAATGCGGTCATAAGAGGAAAGTATATAGCAATCCAGGCATTCCTAAAGAAGGAAGAAAGATCTCAGATACACAACCTAACCTTACACCTTAAGGAGCTGCAAAAAGAACAGCGAATAAAACCCAAAACCAGCAGAAGACAGGAAATAGTAAAGACTAGAGCAGAAATTAATGCTACCAAAACAAACAAAAAAAAAACCCCAGTAGAACAGATCAATGAAACCAGAAGCTGGTTCTTTGAAAGAATTAACAACATTGATAAACCACTAGCCAGTCTGATCAAAAAGAAAAAGGAAAGGATGCAAATACATAAAATCAAAAATGAAAGAGGAGAGATCACAACCAACACAGCAGAAATAAAAACAATAATAAGAGGATATTATGAGCAATTATATGCCAATAAAATGGGCAATGTGGAAGAAATGGACAAATTCCTAGAAACATATACACTACCAAAACTGCAACAGGAAGAAATAGAAAATTTTGAACAGACCCATAACCAGTAAGGAAATTGAATTAGTAATCAAAAGTCTGCCAAAAAAACAAGAGTCGAAGGGCCAGATGGCTTTCCGGGGGAATTCTACCAAACATTTAAGGAAGAGTTAACACCTATTCTCTTGAAACTGTTCCAAAAAATAGAAATGGAAGGAAAACTTCCAAACTCTTTCTATGAAGCCAGCATTACCTTGATTCCAAAACCAGAGACCCCACTAAAAAGGAGAACAATAGATCAATTTCCCTGATGAACATGGATGCAAAAATCCTCAACAAGATATTAGCCAACCGGCTCCAATACTACATTTGAAAAATTATTCACCACGACCAAGTGGGATTTATACCTGGGATGCAGGACTGGTTCAGTACCCAGAAAACAATCAATGTGATTCATCACATCAGTAAAAGAAAGGACAAGAACCATATAATCCTCTCAAGAGATGCAGAGAAAGCATTTGACAAAATACAGCATCCTTTCTTGATAAAAACCCTCAAGAAAGTAGGGATAGAAGGAGCATACCTTGAGATCATAAAAGCCATATATGGACGACCCAACGCTAATATCATCCTCAATGGGGAAAAACTGAGAGCTTTCCCCCTAAGGTCAGGAACAAGACAGGGATGTCTACTCTCGCCACTGTTATTCAACATAGTATTGGAAGTCTTAGCCTCTGCAATCAGACAACACAAAGAAATAAAAGGCATCCAAAACAGCCAGGAGGAGGTCAAACTTCACTCTTCTCAGATAACATGATACTCTATATGGAATACCCAAAAGATTCCACCAAAAAATTTCTAGAACTGATTCATGAATTCAGCAAGGTTGCGGGATATAAAATCAACACACAGAAATCAGTTGCATTCCTATACACTAACAATGAAGTGACAGAAACAAATCAAGGAATCGATCCCACTTACAGTTGCACCAAAAACTATAAAATACCTAAGAATAAATCTAACCAAAGAGGTGAAAAATCTATACACTGAAAACTATAGAAAGGTTATGAAGGAAATTGAAGAAAACACAAAAAAAATGGAAAAAGATTCCATGCTCCTGGATAGGAAGAACAAATATTGTTAAAATGTCGATAATACCCAAAGCAATCCACATATTCAATGCAATCCCTATCAAAGTAACACCAGCATTCTTCACAGAACTAGGACAAAAAACCCTAAAATTTGTATGGAACCAGAAAAGACCCAGAATAGACAAAGCAATCTTGAAAAAGAAAACCAAAGCAGGAGACATCATAATCCCAGACTTCAAACTGTATTACAAAGCTGTAATCATCAAGACAGTATGGTACTGGCACAAGAACAGACAGATCAATGGAACAGAATAGATAACCCAAAAATGGACCCACAAATGTATGGCCAACTAATCTTTGACAAAGCAGGAACGAATATCCAATGGAATAAAGACAGTGTTTTCAGCAAGTGGTGCTGGGAAAACTGGACAGCGACATGCAGAAGAATGAACCTGGAACACTTTCTTACACCATACACAAAAAAAACCTCAAAATGGATGAAAGACATCAATGTAAGACAGGAAACCATCAAAATCCTCGAGGAGAAAGCAGGCAAAAACCTCTTTGACCTTGGCCACAGCAACTTCTTAACACGTCTCCGGAGGCAAGGGAGACCAAAGCAAAAATGAACTATTGGGACCTCATCAAAATAGAAAGCTTCTGCACAGCAAAGGAAACAATCAGCAAAACTAAAAGGCAACTGAGAGAAGAAACTGAGGGTTACTGGAGGGTTTTTGGGAGGCTGGACGGGGTAAAAGGGATAAGTGGCACTAAGGAATCTACTCTGAAATCATTGTTCACTATATGCTACCTAATTTGGATGTAAATTTAAAAATAAATAAATAAATATCTGGTAGAATTCCCCTGGGAATCCATCTGGACCAGGACTCTTATTTGTTGGGAGATTTTTGATAACTGATTCAATTTCTTTACTGGTTATGTGTCTGTTCAAATTTTCTATTTCTTTCTGTTTGAGTTTTGGTAGTGTGTGTGTGTGTCTAGGAATTTGTCCATTTCTTCTGGTTTGTCCATTTGCCAGTTTGTTGGCATATAATTTTTCATAATATTCTCTGATAATTGTTTGTATTTCTGATGGGTTGGTTGTGATATGTCTAATATCATTTGTGATTTTATCTATTTAGGTTCTCTCTCTTTTTGAGAAGTCTGGCTAGGGGTTTATCAACTTGGTTTATTTTTTCAAAAAACCAGCTCTTAGTTTCACTGAACTGTTCTACTGTTGTTTTGGATTCTATATTGTTTACTTCTGCTCTGCTCTTTATTATTTTTCTTCTTCTGCTGGCCTTGGGGTTTCTTTCCTATTCTGCTCATAGGCCCTTTAGGTGTGCTGTTAGATTTTGTATTTGGGATTTTTATTGTTTCTTGAGATAGGCCTGGACTGCAATGTATTTTCCTCTTAGGACTGCTTTGCTGCATCCCAAAGGGTTTCGACTGTTGTGTTTTCATTTTCATTTGCTTCCATATATTTTTAAAATTTCTTCCTTGACTGGTTGACCCATTCATTCTTTAGTAGGATTTTCTTTAACCTCCAGGGATTTGAGGCTTTCCAACCTTTTTCCTGTGGTTGATTTCCAGTTTCATATCATTGTGATCTGGAAATTTGCATGGTATGATCTCAATTCTTTTATATTTATTGAGGGCTGTTTTGTGACTCAGTATGTGATCTATCTTGGAGAATGTTCCATGTGCACTTGAGAAGAATGTGTATTCTGCTTCTTTAGGATGAGAAGTTCTGAATATATCTGTCAAGTCCATCTGGTCCAGTGTATCATTCACGGCCATTGTTTCTTTATTGATTTTCTGCCTCAATGATCTGTCCATTGTTGTAAGTGGAGTATTAAAATCACCTGCAATTACTATATTCTTATCAATAAGATTGCTTATATTCATGATTAATTGATGTATATATTTGGGTGCTTGCAAATTGTGTGCATAAACATTTATCACTGTTACCTCTTCTTGATGGATAGACTCTAATTATTATATAATACCCTTCTTCATCTCTTGTTACAGTTTTTAGTTTAAAATCTAGTTTGTCGGGGCGCCTGGGTGGCGCAGTCGGTTGGGCGTCGGACTTCAGCCAGGTCACGATCTCGCGGTCCGTGGGTTTGAGCCCCGCGTCAGGCTCTGGGCTGATGGCTCAGAGCCTGGAGCCTGTTTCCGATTCTGTGTCTCCCTCTCTCTCTGCCCCTCCCCCGTTCATGCTCTGTCTCTCTCTGTCCCAAAAATAAAATAAACGTTGAAAAAAAAAATTTAAAATCTAGTTTGTCTGATATAAATATGGCTACTCCAGCTTTCTTTTGACTTCCAGTAACATGATAGATGGTTATCCATCCCCTCACTTTCAATCTGAAGGTGGCTTCAGGCCTAAAATGGGTCTCTTGTAGACAGCATATAGATGGGCTTTGTTTTTTATCCATTTTGATACGTGTTTTTGGAGCATTTAGTCCATTTATATTTAGCATTTTATTGAAAAATATGGATTTAGTGTCATTGTGTTATCTGTAGGTTTCATGCTTGTGGTGTGTCTCTGGTCTTTGTAGTCTTTGCAACATTCCACTCACAGAGTCCACCTTAGGATCTCTTGTAGGGCTTGTTTAATGGTTGATGAACTCGTTCAGTTTTTGTTTGTGTAGGAAAACCTTTATCTCTCCTTATATTCTGAATGACAGCCTTGCTGGATAAATGATCCTTGACTGCATATTTTTCCTATTCAGAACCTTGAATATTTCCTGCCACTCCCTTCTGGCCTGCCAAATTCAGTTGACGGGTCTGCTACTACCCTTATGTGTTTACCCTTGTAGGTTAAGGCCCGTTTGTCCCTAGCTGCTTTCAGAATTCTCTCTTTATCTTTGTATTTTGCCAGTTTCACTATGATATGTCATGGAGAAGATTGGTTCCTGTTACATCTGAAGGGAGTTCTCTGTGCCTCCTGGATTTCAATGTCTTCTTTCCTCAGATTGGGGAAGTTCTCAGCTATGATTTGTTTAAGTATACTTTCTGTCCCTTTCTCTCTCTTCTTCTTCCAAAACTCCTAGGATATGGATATTATTATCTCTGATTCTCCCATGTGGTCTACTAGTTTTTTATTTCTCTTTTTCTCCGCTTCATAATTTTCGATAATTTATCTTCTGTTTCCCTTAATCTCTCTCTTCTGGAACTCCTATGATATGGATATTATTATGTTTCATTAAATCACTTAGTTCTCTAAGTCTCCTCTTGTGGTCTAGAATTTTTTAAATCTTTCTTTATTTCAGCTTCATCTTTTTTCCATAATTTTATCTTCTATTTCACTTTTCTCCCCTCTGCCTCTTCAATCCTTGTTGTCAACACATTTAGTTTATTTTGCACCTCACTTCAATATTTATTTATTTGTCATGACTATATTTTAGTTCCTTGTTCTCTGCAGCAATAGTTTCTCTTCTGTCTTCTATCCTTTTTCAAGCCCAGCTATTAATCTTATGACTATTAATCTAAATTCTTGCTCAGTTATATTGGTTATATCTGTTTTGAGCAATTTTTAGCTGTCATTTCTTCCTGGAATTTTTTTGAGGAGAATTCTTTCATTTCATCATTTTGGCCTGTTTTCTGTCCCTTATGTGTTTTAAAAACTTGTTATGTGTTCTGCACCTGTGAACACTACTATATTAAAGAGGCATCATAAACTGTCCAGGGCCTGGCCCTTCAGGAGGTGTTTTTTGGAGTGTGTTACTTGCTCTGTGTTGTTGTGACTCTGGTTGCTTTGTCTCCCTACTCGTAGTGATTGTTTGGAGCCTCCACCAGGTGTTTTTTGATTTGTTCATTGAAGTAACCCTAGGAAAAAAAAATTTTAAAAAATGGGGGTTGGTGGTGGTGGAAAAGGCCTTATCCCATGAAAAGAGAGAAATGACAGGGGCTAGAAAAAAGAAAAGAAAAGAAAATTGACCAGGCAGAGAAACTATATGGCTTAATCCAGAGAGAGAGAGGAAAATAAAGGAGAACAGGTGTAAAAAGAATAGATTAAATATGTCTGCTTAAACAAACCAATAGCCAGAATAACCAGACAAGAGAAAGGGAGAAATAAGAAGGAGAAAGGGAGAAAATATATAGTAAGAATTGTCCAAGATTTAGATCAGAAAATGCAAAGTCTCTGGGTTTCTTGGAACCAGTGGCAGTGCTGGTCTGGAGAAGGGGCTGTCTGCTTGGTCAGCATCAATCCTGCTCTGGTAGATACACAGTTACCAGCTGTGGAGGGGCGTGGTCTTGTGTAGGCGGGTCCCGCCTCCACTGTGCCCCCTTGTTTGTTCCCTGAAGCCCCACCTTGTTGGTGATGGTGAGAAAAATGGCAACACCCCAGTGTCTTCTCCCCAGACTGGGTGTCCCAAACCCTGTTCAGGCCATCCTCACAGTGCTGCACAGGCGCAAGTGGGCCGTGTTTTTTGTTTTGTTTTGTTTTGTTTTTTGTTTTTTTTTTTGCTCTAGTCTCCATTGTCTCCCTGGAAATCCTCTGGGATTCAAATCCGATGTTTTAAAGGATCCTGCTCCATGCCTCCGGTTCCTGGGAAGTACCACTCCCCCAATGATGAAGGGCCTTTGGCTCCTCACAGTGCCTGGCATGCACAAAGGAGGTGGTTTGTCCCATTCTGTTGACTCCCATGCCTCCCTAGTGCTTGGCTGGGATTCAAATCCTGATGTCTTAAGGGATCCCCCTCCACGTTTCTTGGTTCAGGAAAGTGCTGCTCCACCCCACCAATAAAGGGCCTCTGGCTGGCGGGCACAGGCAGTCTTTGTCCTTTGAACTGTTATTTACCTTCTTCCCACAGCACTGGAGGGAGGGGATTGCTTTCCCACACTGTGGACTGCACTTATGAGCTAGTTATAGTTACCTAGCCCAGGGCTGGCTCGCCTCCTCCCCAGGTGCACAAACAAGGCAGCTGGCCCCGTCTGGAGAAAGCCCTGCAGTTAGACATTGTATCTTTCTCCATTTTTTTCCAATTCCTGGTCCACGGTTTTTCTCTTATCCAAATACAATCCTACACTTCCACAGCCTCTCTTTCTCTTCCTTTTGTCTCTCCACAAAAGGGGATCCCTCCCCTCCATGCCTATGCTGCCCATTTTATCTTTCCCAGTTGGCAATCACGCATCATGCACCTACAGCTGACCAGGTTGTTCCCGTGGGCCTCTGGAGATGTCTCTGTCACTCTGCAGCACCGACTCTTGGAATTCCAAGTCCTCTGTCCTCAACACTGATGTGTTTGAGAGGAGAGGGAACTTTGGGTCTCCCTACTTCTCCACGTTGGATCTCTACAGCCGCTAGCCTCAGTAACCTTGCGGGAACCACAGCACTTAGAAGAAGTGCCCCCCCACCCACCATCAACAGAGAATAATGTTCAATTTATGAGAAGCGAAGAAAGCCTCACAAACTATCCTCTGTCTTGGGGCATGTTCTGTTTTTATTTCTTCAGGCAATTCTTTCTTCATTATACTCTTGATATTTACATGAGAATTTTACTTGACAGGGCATCAGGGTCTTTTTCTCTGCAGGTACCCAACCCTCTGCTCTTTGATGCTGATCAACAGTAACAGCAGAATTCCCAAACTGTGAGATGCTCTTACTAGGATTAAAACCTCTCCATTTATAAAGTAGTCATGGATGTCACACCCAGGCTTTTTGTTGCATCTGAAGATTCTATGAGGAGAAGACTCCCATTTCAAGGTGAGAGCCTGCTTGGAGAATTTAATGAAGACTGGCATCTTTCACTTAGCCATATTAACTTAAGCTTCATCCATTTTTTTTGTTTGGCTTGCTGGCCTTAAAAAAATTGCTAAATATGGATGTACCAGTTTCCTTATCATTTACCTATTGAAGGACATGTTGCTTACTTCTAGTTTTGGGTGATTAACAATAAAAGCTGGTATCAACAATCACATGCAGGTTTTTTGCGTGGGTGTAAGGTTTGAAATCAGGTAAATATCTAGTAATGCGATTGCTGGGTCACATTATAAGGTGATGTTTAGCTGGGCCTTTTACTTTTTAAACTGAAAATCCTAATTGACTGGATACAACTGATTTTTTGAAAACAAGATGTCTGCATAGTGAGTAAATAGCCTCAATACAGAGGAAATTATTGTATTATTGAAGATCATGATAATTTTTATTGGGTAAATTGAATAATGTAACAGAAAACATTTTGCAAACCAGCTTTATTTTATTGTTACTCCTCCAAACTATCTTATTTGTGTAAATTCAACAAAAAAATCACTGATATAAATACCATACTTAGTAGTAGTAGTAGTAGTAGTAGTAATAGTAGTAAAATGACACACTATTACAAATAAGGAATCTGCCTCATTTGATTTTTGGCTTTCCCTTTTCTTTTGTTCTCCAACAGTGTCTGCTTTATTCTTCATATTCAAACTAATAAAATTCTGGTGACTGCATAAATGCACCTAAGCATTTAATAACATGTTTCTTAATATAGACATTTTTAAACTTCAGAGGAGATGTGGAGAAATAGGCTTTAGTGCCTCAGTAACTCCATCCCCCTATGCTACTTTTACCTTATTCCTAAGCCCCTCACTATCTTACAATAATTGATCACTTTGGGGCTCTTCCTCCAGAGATGTTTCTGCAGAGTAAACAAGTGAAGTTTGCAGTGGTTTTTAAATGTGGGGACATCACGTTTCTCAAAGCTCCCTAGGCACTTACTATAAAATCTGCCTGCAACTACAAACTAAGTCTTTTGGACAGGCAGAAAGAACTCCCAGCCACCAGGTCAAATCAATGTCTTCTGGGTCTTTGGGCACAATGGACAGGCTTTCAGCTGAGAGGTGCCAGAAACCGATTTAGCTAATAGAAACCCTAAGCATACTAGATATACATTACCCTTGGTCCATTACAGAACCCCTTTTTAAAAAAATGTTTATTTATTTTTGAGACAGGAAGACAGAGGATCTGAAGCAGGCTCCGTGCTGACAGCAAGGAGCCCAGTGTGGGGGTTGACTCACAAACCTTGAGATAATCTGAGCCAAACTTGGATGCTTAAGCAGCTGAGCTGCACAGATGTCCCTTCCTTTTTTTTTTTTTTAAAGACTCAAGATAATTTATTCCCCCCCCACACCCCCCAGTAAGGAAATGAAAATAGGATAAGTACATGATTTGGGTGTATATAAACATTTCTGAAAGCAGGACAAAACCAAGTAGTTTGTGGGCTAGAGCAGAAAACATTAATAGTAAGAGAAGCAAAGGAAGGTGCTGGCAGTTTTTGCCAAATCCCACTTTGCATCTTTGGTCCTAACTTGCTGTGTGGCAGATACATTTTACTCCATATGAAGGTTTGATAGTCTTGGCAAGGAGAAAACTCTGTTCTGCATCTTTCTGCTTTGGCAGTGATTTTGTTTATAGCAGGGAAAAGGGACCTGTGTGTCTGAGACAGCCCTAACATAGCTTCCCTTCTCCTCTCCCCAAGAATTCAGATCTCACACCCACACTAGGACTTTAAGTGGATGATAAAGAGCATGACAAGAACATGACTTTTCACACACCAGACTGAAAACTGTGTGTGGAGGTGAGTATTGTTTGCTTTCAATTGCTCTGAATGCCAGGTTGTAGCTAGTAAGGACTGAAAAGCCAAGACTGTTCTTGTGAGCACCAAAATCAGACTTTCTACATTGGCATAAAACTAGGTTATTAATGCTTTTAAGGTTCTAGGAAGTTTTTTTTCTTAATTAAAAGGACACTTCAGTTTATAAAGATGACCCCTGGGGATGAACCCTCAATCTTTCCTCCCCTCTATCATTCTGACTGATCAGGATTGGCAGTGGTTTTGTTGAATAACTGGTAGCTCCCCCTTTTCTCTTCACTCAGTAAACATTTAGTGAGTGCCCGGTATGTGCCAGGCATTGGGAGTGATAACTACAAAGGGATTATATGCATAGCTACTTACAATAATACAGGCAGTGTTGTATGATAGTTTAGTGATCATGAACTTTGGAACCAGTGAGTTCTGACTTCAAGTCCTAGTTCTACCATGTGGGGATGTGGACTTGGCCTTAGGATTAAGTCATCATAGGCTTTAGTTTTCTACTCTGCAAAATGGGGCAGTGATATTAACGACCTCAGAGATTATATATGAATATAAAATAAGGCAATGCACATAAAGCACTTCATACATTGCAAGCTTGAGAAATGTTACCATTATTCCTATTATTCCATGTTACTATTATTAATTATCTATGGGATAACAGTTTAACTTTTGTATGTATAATCTTTTGTAATTTTCAAGATAACCCTATGAAAAGAATATTATGATATTGTTATTTTCATATTACAGATGAGTAAACCAACAGCATAAAGGTTAAAGACCTTCTCAAGTTTATACATGTAGTAAGTGGTTGATCCACGATTCAGACAGAGTCCTTGATTTCATGTTCAAGTTCCCTGAGTTGATTCAAACAAGAATCACTTAGTGAGTTAATCTATCATCAATTATGATGAATTTAACATCATCATTGGTTCTTTCCTTTATCAATTAAAAAATGCTTATTTATTTATTTTGAGAGAGGGAGACAGAGAGAAAGAGAGAGAGAGAGAGAGAGAGAGAGAATGACCAGGGGAGAGGCAGAGAGAGAGAGGGAATCCCAAGCAGGCTCTGCACTGTCAGCACAGAGCCAGATGTGGAGGCTCTATCCTACAAACTGAGAGATTATGACCTGAGTTGAAATCAAGAGTTGGACTCTTAATTGATTAAGGCACCCTGGAGCCCCATCCTTTATCAAATTTTAGCAAACCTCTCCAACTCCCTGATGAAGTTGTTCCTCTTATTGCAATTAATTCCTTTCTCTTCACCATTACTGCTTTTTTCTTGTCTCCTTAATTCTCCCAGTGGAGAATTTGAACAGTTTTCTATAAGAAAGACACTGAATGGTAGTTTTTAGTTTGATTATCATGATATAAAAAAATAAAAAGCGACTGTCAGATCATTTTTATTACAGCTGGCTCTTGTAATATTTAAAGACTTCAAAACAGTCAAAAGAAAGGAAGAATTGAGTTTTCTCCACCTGTATATGGGTTTTTGTTCCAGGTCTCTGTTTGCCAAGTTAATATTACTCAGATTTATAATATATGTCAGGCCTGCTTCCAGGAAGAACATGAAATTATTTGCAATTAAAAGCATAACAACTTGCAAAGTCTTCGTGGGCCCTGGAGCTGATTGAGACAGAATCTCATGATGCCAAGATGCTGGTTTAGACAACAGATGTATGGAATTCAGGCTCAAATGGCTACAGATAGAAGATGGGGTAAACCTGGGTGTGTGAGGCAGCTGGGATGCAGTGAAAACTGGGAACTGGAGACAAATGTCTGCTTAAAATTTATCTCCAGTAAATTATCATCTTAGATGAATATTGGCTTGGTGCTACTAGTCACAAACTTTTAAATGAGGTACTAGAAATTATAGTTTAACAAAATCCCCTAATTTTAAAAGTTTTATCTGAGTCAAACAAAATAGGAGTTTCCAGCTTTGGTTCAAAGGTCACACACTTGAGATCTGTGGACAGATATTAACTGACTATACACTTATCACTTGCCAGGCACTTGACAATTGATGGAGATTTAATGATGAACAAAATAAATGTTCCTGTTTCCTCCCTGTTGCATCGCTGAGCTCCATCCCCAGGGTGTCTGGGAACCCAATCTTTCACTTATAAATTGGCTCTCCCATTACATCCCTTGTGTACCCCTCTTGCTTCTGTGTAATCCCAAATTACTCCCACTTAATTTTACATCCCCTATCTCCTCTCTCTTGTTCTAATTTTCATTATGGATTTTTAAATTTAAGTATCAATTGGTAAAAAATTATTCACCCTTACAGTATGTAAAACATTCCCTGTCAAATTTGTGTAACCAGTAATTCTAATGAAGCAAGATGACTGTGGACAAGGACACTAAGGGCTTTGTATATACATCAGGGCCCGGCCCTTACCATCTCACTATGCTCTGTGCAAAGGCATGAATAAGAGTGTAGCTAATGATCTGTATACCAATGGAGAGATGAGATACTGTTGCAAGGAGGAAGGCTAGTATCATTAAGAACAAGTCTTTCTGAACACAATGTGATTAGTAGAGGAGAAAATAAAATTTGAAAGACCTGGATATCTCAAAGCTTCTTGAAGTCAGTGGCAATCTATCTCGAAGGTAATCCTATGATGTATTTCTATTTAACAGAAGAGGGACAACTGGAGAAATCACAGAAAGAATCAACATGGAAATTATTCGTGACATGTATGGAAATAACCTTTTGCCTATTTGATTTTTCCTTCAACTTCTATTCAAGTGGAGTGAATTTGTTATCTAATTTTTATTTCTTTCTTGGTACCTTTATTTATAACTACTATTTAAGATAAGTGCTTAAATTAATTTACCCTCTTGCTCATTTATTTGAGATTTGTTGCCTTATTATCACTTGACTTTCCTGAAAGGTATGGACAGAAGCTACCCCCAAAAAGTGGATGTCCCACAAAATTTTGTCCCACGAAACTGAGTGTCCCACTGCCTCTAGTACATAAGGACCAGTATTTTAAAATGAATCTCTCTGCCTTATATTTGACTCAAATGTTATAGAGGATGGGAAAGATTCAATCATATGTAGTATTTATAAGAAAATGATTTTTTAAATGGTTGTATGATTCTTGGAGTATTCATCCAGAATAGTTTCATCCACATGAAAAATTAAACAGGTCAGGAGAGTAAAGAGGAGGGGAGAGAATTTGCAAATATTCATTTGAAATAAGCAGTAGTCTGAGTCTGAAACCATCCCCTTCCAACAGGAAAGGGTGTTTTAAAGTACCTGCCCCATCACATTAATAGGTGTGCAGATGGGAGACTTCAACAGAGCTACTTGGAGATTTCACTAATTGCATATTTTAGTTGGGAGTGCACAGAGTGAATCAGGGGCAGAAAAACCAGGAAATTCTGGGGGATGAGAAAAGTGCCAATAGCTTCTACAGTGGTAGATTCAAGAAAGTCTTGGTTGCTGCAATGTTTTTGAGACAAATGATGGAAGAGACTTTCCTGTGTGTTGGAGGAGGGTGGTGGTGAAGGGAGAGTTAGTGCAGGGTTGTCCTGAGTCTAATCCATTAGAGCCACCAGAGGGACAAAGGGAAAAAGTAGCACGATGCTGGGAGAGAATGCTGGATCTCCAGAAGCTGCAAAAGGTGATGGAAGCTTCATGGGAGATGCACCAGTCCAGGCTGGGGACCCACAGGCCCATTGTCCCAGTAAAGAGGCTTATAAGAACCCACCCCTTTTCCCATGAGAGAAGAGTCAGCTCTTTAAACACCTCCCAGGCTCAGATTGGAAGAGTAAGAACTTTTTTGTAACTCTTTTCTTCCCCCTTTGCATGGCCCAAACAGGAAGACCCTATGGCCCTACTGTCATGCTGGCAGAGAAAGGGTGGGGAGAGAGAGAAGCTGCCCACAGCCCATCCCTCAAGCACAAGGGGTTACCTGGAAGGAGTGATAGCTGGTGGAGGACAAGACTGAATGCTAAGTGAGGCTTTCAGTTGTTGGTATTCATGGGATTGGGTTTTCAAATTAGTGGATTTAGATTCTGTTTGTAACTGAAATTGGTTGTGATACATTTATTACTGTGGAGGTCATGTATCTGCTGGAGTTTTCATCCAGTTGCAGGGGGAAATAGATGGAAAGGACAAGAGAAAACAAAAATGTAGAATTTAGGTCACATATAAGGACCCATGCTTGTCCTTTAAATCCATTATGTGTATTAATTACCCACTTATTATTCTTAAATCCCACAACAGAGGGTGTGGGATCTCCTGAAGTGATAGGGCTGAAGAGGAGATGGAAACAGCTAATGAGAGCACAGGTGGGGATTTCATCTTAGTGGGCTTCTCTGAGCAGCCCAAGTTAGAGCTGATCCTCTCTCTCTTTGTCCTGATGTTCTACACCATAACTCTTGTGGGCAACGTGGCCATAATCCTACTTTCTATCCTGGATGCTGGACTTCATACACCCATGTACTTCTTCCTCAGAAACCTCTCTGTGCTTGACCTTTGCTTCACCACCAGCATTGTGCCCCAGATGCTGGTGAACATGTGGGGAGGTAACAAAAAGATCAGCTATGCTGGCTGCATGGTCCAGTACTGGGTGGCTTTGGCACTTGGCTCCACAGAGTGTGTGCTCCTTGCGGTGATGGCAGTTGATCGCTATGTTGCAGTTTGCTGGCCTCTACACTATACCTCCATCATGCACCCCAGGCTGTGCCACCTCCTGGCAGCAGCTTCCTGGTCCTCTGGTTTTGCTAACTCCTTTCTCCAGTCCTCAATGGCCATGGTGCTGCCTCTATGTGGAAACCGGCGTGTGGACCATTTCTTCTGTGAACTATTGATCATTGTTAAACTCTCCTGCGTTGAAACTGGCCCGACAGAATCTAAAATGTTTATTGCCCGGCTAATCATCCTAGGCATGCCTGTCTCCATCATCCTGACCACTTACGTGTGCATCGCCAGGGCAGTAGTAAAAATGCGCTCAGCAGAGGGAAGGAAAAAGGCCTTTAGGACCTGTGCCTCCCACCTAATGGTAGTCTCACTCTTCTATGGGACCATTATGTTTTTGTATCTGCAGCCCAAGGACAACTACTCCCAGGACCAGAGCAAAGCACTGGCAGTGCTTTACATGATTCTTGCACCCACACTCAACCCTCTGGTCTACACACTGAGGAATAAGGATATGAAGAAAGCAGTCAGGAGCTTGATGGGGACAGAGCAGGTATAGGGAGATCAAGAGTGGGAAGAAAGGTGAGGCAACCACTGGCGACACAACTTGTGGTGTACTTGCTTTAACTGCGCTTGTTTTATGTTTCTGTGAGGGGGTTGGAAAATCTGCTGTGTGCTCTTCTCTAGCTATTCCTGGGATCTTTACAGGGTGGGGACTCACCAGAAGGAAACCTAACCATCCCTTAAAGGAACCTCTGGCCAAGGCAATCTCCCCTGGCAAGTAATTCTGTGTCCCACTGTTAATGTTTTTCTATTTTCAATGCATGGTTACTAGCTTATTCAAATGCCACCAAACATACTCCTAGATGTTACAATAGCACCGATGATCACTCTGCTACATTTATTAAGCAGCTACATGGCCATAGAGGTTTCTTCATTTTCTCCATCACCACTTTTACTATACCATCATCAAAACAGTTGGGAAAATGGAGGATTTAGTCAGTAACATACAATGCAATACTTGTCCATCATGAATAAGTATATGTGGAACAAGAAAAAAGAATAAGAATCAAGTAGACAGAGACTACACAGTATACCAAGGATCCTGTTTCTTAGAATTGAAAGGAGTACCATGACTTCAAGGCAAGGCTTTAGGACATGTCAAATTTTATCTAATTTAGTGTTTGAATAATAAGAATAAACATGTGGGGCGCCTGGGTGGCGCAGTCGGTTAAGCGTCCGACTTCAGCCAGGTCACGATCTCGCGGTCCGTGAGTTCGAGCCCCGCGTCAGGCTCTGGGCTGATGGCTCAGAGTCTGGAGCCTGTTTCCGATTCTGTGTCTCCCTCTCTCTCTGCCCCTCCCCCGTTCATGCTCTGTCTCTCTCTGTCCCAAAAATAAATAAACGTTGAAAAAAAAAATTAAAAAAAAAAGAATAAACATGTTCGCTTGCTGGAGCTATAAGACAGTTTGTAAATTTTAAAATCACAAAAAAAAATTGAATAAAGAGAACTGTGAGTTAAGTAGAGACAAGGCAACTGATGTCAATGAGATTCTAAACAGAATTCTCTGCTTACTTTCATAGGGGAGAAGTGCAGAATTAAAAAGCACTATTTGAGTACAGAAGTGAAAGCAAAAGGAGTCAGGGGGCTTGATTTGCTACATCCAATGGTTTTCACACAACAATGATCCGTGGTTCCAAATCCACATTGGCATTAACAAGTTGCTCAGTAATTATGTGGCCTAATATGGGACCCAAGTGCATCCTAATTTTCTGAAGTTTGTCTCAGCGTATAATGACATATCCTTGTAAGAGGAAGTCTGCATTAATTAAAACAAGACTTGAGAAAAACACCCTCTCATTTTCAGAAGAGCACAGTCTTTTCTTATGTGGTTCTGGATGTCATGCTATTATGCCCAGCTATGATAGACTGGAGGCATTACTTTCTTAAATTGCTCATCCATGTGCTTAGAAAGGAGCCTAACACTCTGTAAATAATTAATAGGCTGAATGAATGAATGGACTGAATGAATGCATGGATATGGGAAGATGTCAAAGTTTAGAATGCTACATGCAACATTTCATTCTATTGGATGAGCATTTTGTATTGGCAAGTGACTAAAGGTGCAGATTGAAAATAAAATTATCATATATATGACCAGCTGCAGCCATGTCTACTGAACTCCACTGTAATAACCACACTAAATCACAATAGGCAGGGATTAGTCCAAATAAAAATCATTACTTCAAAGGGAGAAAAAAAAACTGTAGTGTTTTTAACAGCTTTTCAATTACAGCAGTGGTTCTCAACAAGAGGCAGTTTTGCCCCACCCCCACCCTTGCAGGGGATGCTTGCAATGTCTAGAGACATTTTTGGTGGTCACAACCTAGGAGGGAGGTATTACTGGCATCTCGTAAGTAGACCAGGGATGCTGCTAAATATTGTACAATGCACAGGATAGTCTTCTACAACAAAGAACTATCCAGTCCCAAATGTCAACAGCGCTGAGGTTGAGAAGCCCTAAATTAGAGAAATATATATTATGGATGTTCTGATCAAAGACATAACACTTATGAAGGCCACATATTCATGACAGTAGGTAAATTGATATCATTTGAGTTTTTATGAAATCAGTGATCACTCGGTGTCAGAAAGGGTCTAACTAGGAAAATAGAAACAACTTTAAATACTTACAATGGAGGCCATTTAATGCAGAGCATTGGTGACACAAGTGATAAAAGAACTGCAAATCCAAACAGGAGATACTGAGGAAACCCTGAGATTAGTAACAGTATGAAGTTGCTAACATCCCTAGACTTAAGATAGAAGGAGAGTTGGTATTAGAAGAACCCAAGGGGTAGGGTCATCTGGAAGAAACTGCAACCAACATGGCAGGCCACTCTTGCAGGAACAGGAGCAGCCTTCCTCTACTACTGCCTGAGGTGCCACCTGAAGTGGACTTGGAGGGGGTACTAGCTCACCTTATCCCTTTATTCTCTCCCCAGATATTCTATGGATATGGGAACCAAGAAAATACAGCCTGCAGGTTCATTAGCACCTCATCCCATCCCCACTCTACCCCACCACAAACTAAATAGATCAAGGAAGGGCAATAACTGTATCTGGAGACCAATACGCTTAGGGTTGTTACCATTAATCTTTATTACATTCTGCATCCATTCTTACCTTCTATGAATATTTCCTCTCATAGAAAATTCAGGCCCTTACCTTCATAGGCAACTCCCCACCTCTCTCCAGCAAGGGGGCCACATGTCCTGCAAGTTTTGTGTCCATCTGAAGCCCATTATTTCAGGACTGTCCACTGTACTTTTCATCTCATCTGAGTAACTTCTCAGGGTTGATGGTCTATATAACATAATTGGCTAATATATAAATATATATAATTGGCTAATATAGACATAAAAATATCCATAACAGCCACAGTCTTCATTCCTGTAATGAGTCATGAGACCACTGCTGGTATTGATTTCAATCACATGATTTTATGATCCAGTTCATGTTATTTTTGCTTTCAAACACTACTTGGTCTACCAACCTTTTGTTTCTGGAAGCTATGAGCCTTTGTTGGACTGTCATAGTTTTTGAATGACGCTATCAAACATGGCAGTACTAAGACTTACCCAGAGAATTCCATGGGTTCTAAACATAGTGTTTCTTATCCTCATTGTATAGGATGCAACACATCCTATACATGGGTTGCATACATGCAACCCATATAAAAAACCAATACTCTTAACTAATTGTCAGTTCAATGGAGTCATGGCATGAGGGCCCACCACACCAGGTGAAGTCATAACCATTGTGTCCTCTTGTTAACACACTTATCTTTTGAGAACTAAGCCCTCAAGAGCAGCACAGTTTAAGGTTGTGGGGATGGAAAGAAAAACTTAAGTGGGATATTAGGTGATGAAAGTATTCACACTCATTTCTGCTCCTTGATTCCCAGACCCATGTATTCTGTCTTTGGGGAAAAAGTATACTAGATATACAAAGCATATAATACATGATATATATATCCATAGGATATTACATCAAAGCTGATGAGATAACATTTTTTTCAGTAGGTCATCCAAATTGTCTATCAGGGTACTTACTTCTAGATATTGTGGTACACGGAAAGAACAATACCTTTTATGGACATGAAGTCATTGTTACATTTTTGTTATGTTGAAATGAGCTTGGAAGGGTGCTATGTGGAATACCATGATGATGAATGAGGCATTCCTTAAGTCCACAGATAATGATGCAGAAGCATAGCAGAGAAGGAAGGCAAATCCATATGTAGAATATGTCCTGTTACAGTGATGAAAATTTTTATGTTGGAATAAACCTGCCCTTAGAAAGATAGCTTGAGGATTCAGGAAATGACAGATAGTTAGGGCTCCATGTAAAACTTTAGGTTTTGCAGTGAATGCCCTCACATCTAGTGGTAGGCAGATCAACATAGTAAGGAAAAATCTATGCCACTGAGCCTGTGCATAGCTTCCATTCCCAGCCCCCCTGCCAATTGATACACAGGCCCACTGAGAAACTATTGGAGTGGCTGAAGAAAGAGGCTGACTGATAGCCACCCACATACTCAGAAATATTCTCACCTCCTGTGCCTCTTCTTAGAAGCTTCTCTATATATACCTTCCTCAGGGCCCATTAACAATCTGTGATTTGTTTCTTGAAAAGAAAATGTCAGAAGAGGATATGACTTTGCACTAAAACCCTAAGACTTTTTGTGTTATTTACCTATTGGGCTTTTTCAGAGGATCTACCCAGAATCCCTATTTGCCCTAACTTATGAAACATTGGAGTTGGATCTATTAGTCCTTAAAACCCACGTGGAAGACTGGCTTTTACTGTAGCCTGTATTTGCCATACGGCGTAGAGACAGTCATGTGGACTAATGGGGGGGGGGGGGGGGAAGCCTGGAGCAACATAACCAAATATGGCATATCTTGCATTCCAAATCCAAAGTGGCTCAGCCACTGCTGTGACTCTTTCTTACAGGTAACTGTTCAAGTGTAGCACCTTTTTTTTTTTCACTTTAAAGGAGATTTAGGGGATATCTATTCATGCTCTACATGAATGAATGCTGCATTTCTTCCTTGAAATGATAGGCTCATGGGTCCTATCTCCTACCTGTTGTCATGCATGTATTTTATGAAGGCATAAGATACTCACAATTCAGTGCATATCAGATCCATCTGGCCTGATGTCTAGTGGACAGCACAATGTACTGTAAGATTTTATTTGATCATGGTTTCTATGGACTATATTTTGACAGAAGACAGAAGAGTTGAGATACCTCTGAGAAAACATGATAAAAATATACTGCTGTCCATTTCAAGTGAAATTGTACTGTTTTTGACAATCCTTGCTGATTTATATGGAGAAATTCTTATTTTCCACACAAGGAGCTGTGTTGATTTGCTCTAGCAAAGATGCCAAATATACCACAGAAGCTACAATTTTTGTAACTTCCTGATTAACTTTAGGTAATCTATATTTGTTCCACAAGACCCAGTGGCCTTGGCATTAGGTAAACAAGCAAGTTAAATGGAAACAGGACAGTGATGATCCCTCTCCTATACTTAATGATGGTTGTAATCCCTGCAATTTTTACCAGAGTTGCAATATTGGTTTTCTCTATGATTTTACTATAGAGAAATACTTCTAGGGGCTTCAACTTGGTTTTCTTGCCAAATTAGCTCTCCTTCCATATGCATTTATGTGAAAGAATATTTCCTCCAACTATGTATTCAAGACCAGGAGAAATAAACACAGAATTAATCTATGCATGCACTAGACCAACTTTGACATGGATTTGGCCCAAACTCTATTTATCACATGACTTCTAGAAGTTCCCAGACTGGCCCTTCAAATTTGCATATTTTCCTTTCTCTAATGCAGAGTCACTGGTAAGTAATTGCAGATCCCTTTAAGGAAAGGTAAGAGACCTCTATGCTTCATTGCCTTAATCTATAAAATGATAATTCCAATGTTTCACGTTTTTTTAATAGTCTTGAGGTATTTTTTTTTTAACACTTACCATGTCATGAATTCATAGGAAGTGGGTTCCAGCAGCTCAGCCTCCTTTAGTTTTCACAAAGTATTCTTCTCTGGATGGAGTAGGCTTGCCTTTCAGTTGAAAGCAAGTACCTTTCTCTTTGGCTTTTTCCGATTTCTGATCATTTTCCTTCACATATTTCGGGTAGCTATCTCAGCTCTTTGAGTGTTTAATATGCTCAATATGTACATTAATTTTCTTGGCAAGAATCTTGCCCTTAACTTGTTTGTTTACATCAATGCCAACAGCATCTGGGTGACACTGTAGACTCTTCTAGTTTTGCCATGTTAACATTTGTGAGGCACTCCTTTTTGAACAGCGCCCATTCCCTTGTGTCTACAATATCACTTTTCTTGTAGATTCACATATATGTGGACAAAGGAACAACTCCAACTCCTTTTTCTAAAAGGCCTAGAGAATATAGTGGGTGCCTCCCCTCTTTCCCTTTGTGTTGGTCATTTTGGCGAATTATTGGAAGATGGTGGTCTGGCCAAAAGGCAATAACAATTTATTTTTTTAATTTTTAATTTTTTTGTCTTTAGCATATTCCTATTACAACATTTTAGTAATTATTGCTATAAGTAGTTGTGTTTTTAAATTAAGTTTTTATTTTAATTCCAGTTAGTTAATATTCAGTGTAATATTAGTTTCAGGTGTAAATATAGTGATTCAACACTTCCATACAACACCATGTGCTCATAACAAGTGCACTCCTTAATTCCCATAAACTGTTTAACCTATCCTCCTACCTGCCTCCCCTCTGGTAATCATCAGTTTGTTCTTTATAGTTAAGAGTCAGTGTTCTAGGGGTGCCTGGGTGGCTCAGTCGGTTAAGCGTCTGACTTCAGCTCAGGTCATGACCTTGTGGTCCATGAGTTTGAGGCCCGCATTGGGCTCTGTGCTGACAGCTCAGAGCCAGGAGCCTGCTTTGGATTCTGTGTCCTCCCCTCTCTCTGCCCTTCCCCCTCTTGCACTCTGTCTCTCTCTCTCAAAGATAAATAAACATTAAAAAAATCAGTGTTCTATAGTTTTCAGAGTACAGATCTTCCACCTATTTGGTTAGGTTTATTACTAGGAATCTTATGGTTTTGGTGCAATTGTAAATGGGGGTTGATTCCTTAATTTTTTCTTTCTTCTGTTTCATTATTGGTGTATAGAAATGCAACAGAAATGCATCTGTACGTTGGTTTTATATCTTGTTATTTTACCTGAAATCACTTACCAGTTCTAGCAGTTTTTTGTGGAGGCTTTCAGGTTTTCTACATAGAATATCATATCATATGCAAATAGTGAAAGTTTTACTTCTTCCTTGCTGACTTGGATGCCTTTTATTTCTTTTTTTTTGTCTCATTGCTGTGGCTAGGATTTCCAATACTATGTTTGATAACAGTGGTGACAGTGTTCCTGACCACAGAGGAAAAGTTCTGAATTTTTCCCCATTGAGGATGATGTTACCTGTGGTTTTTCATAAATGGCCTTTATGATCTTGAGGTGTGTTCCCTCTAACCCTACTTTATTAAGGATTTTTATGATGAATGGATGTTGGACTTTGTCAAATGCTTTTTCTGCATGTATTAAAATGGTAATATGGTTCTTATCCTTTCTCTTATTGATTTGATGTATCATGTTGATTGATTTGCGAATATTGAACAACCTTGCAACCCATTGATCATCTTAAATGATTCTTTTAATGTACTGTTGGATTGAATTTGCTAGTATTTTGTGAATTTTTGCATCCATGTTCATTAGGGATATTGGCCTGTAGTTCTCTTTTTTTTTTTTTTTTTTTTTTTTTGTAGTGTCTTTATCTGGTTTTAGTATTAGGGTAATGCTGATCTCGTAGATTGAATCTGGAAGTTTTTCTTCCATTTCTTTTTCTTTTTTTTTTTTTTTTTGGAATAGTTTGAGAACATGCATTAACTATTCTTTTTTTTTAATATATGAAATTTATTGTCAAATTGGTTTCCATACAACACCCAGTGCTCGTCCCAAAAGATGCCCTCTTCAATGCCCATCACCTACCCTCTCCTTCCTCCCACCCCCCATCAACCCTCAGTTTGTTCTCAGTTTTTAAGAGTCTCTTATGCTTTGGCTCTCTCCCACTCTAACCTCTTTTTTTTCCTTCCCCTCCCCCATGGGTTTCTGTTAAGTTTCTCAGGATCCACATAAGAGTGAAAACATATGGTATCTGTCTTTCTCTATATGGCTTATTTCACTTAGCATCACACTCTTCAGTTCCATCCACGTTGCTACAAAGGGCCATATTTCATTCTTTCTCATTGTCACGTAGTACTCCATTGTGTATATAAACCACAATTTCTTTATCCATTCATCAGTTGATGGACATTTAGGCTGTTTCCACAATTTGGCTATTGTTGAAAGTGCTGCTGTAGACATTGGGGTACAAGTGCCCCTATGCATCAGTACTCCTGTATCCCTTGGGTAAATTCCTAGCAGTGCTATTGCTGTCTCTTGCCCACTTTTAAATAAGATTTATGTTTTTGTGGTAAGTTGCATAAGTTTTTTGTATATTTTGGATATTAACCCCTTATCTGATATTTCATTTGCAAGTACCTTCTCCCATCCAGAAGGTTGCCTTTATGTTTTGATGATGGTTGCCTTCACTGTGCAAAAGCTTTTATGTTGATGTAAGCCCAATAGTTCATTTTTACTTTTCTTTCTCTTTCCCGAAAAGACATATCCATAAATATGTTGTTAAGGCTGATGTCTGCAGGAATTTTGTGGTTTCACATATCACATTTAGGCTTTAATCCATTAGTTTTGTGTATGGCTTGAGAAAGTGCTCCAATTTCATTATTTTACATGCAGCTGTCTAGTTTTTCCAAAACCATTTATTGGAAGGATTATCTTTTCCTCATCATATAGTCTTGCCTCCTTAATTGACCATATGGTTCAGGATTATTTCTGGGCACTCTATTCTGTTCCATTCATCTCTCTATTTTTCTGCCAGTAGCATGCTGCTTTAATTACTGTAACTTTGTAGTATGTCTTAAAATCTAGAATTGTGTGCTGCCCAGCTTAGTTCTTTCTCAATATTTCTTTAGTTATTCAAGGTGTTTTGTGGTTTTGATAAAATTTTAGTATTACTTGTTCTAGTTCCATGAAAAGCGCTATTAGAATTTCGACAAAGATTGCATTGACTGTATAGATTGCTTTGAGTAGTATCGTCATTTTATTTAATTTTCAAAGTTTATTTATTTATTTTGAGAGATAGAATGAATCAATGAATGAATGAGTGGTTCAGAGGAGGAGAGGGAGAGAGGAAAAGAATCCCAGCCAGGCTCCATGTTCAGCATGAAGACTGATTCTGGGCTTGATCCCTCCAACTGTGAGATCATGACCTGAGCTGAGACCAAGAGTTGGAAGCTCAACTGACTGAACCACCTAGGTGTCCCAGTATGGACATTTTAACCATATTAATTCTTCTGGGCGCCTGGGTGGTCAGTTGACTGAGCGTCCTGCTTCGGCTCGGGTCATGATCTCACAGCTCGTGAGTTCGAGCCCCGCGTCAGGCTCTGTGCTGGCAGCTCAGAGCCTGGAGCCTGCTTCTGATTCTGTGTCTCCCTCTCTCTCTTCTCCATCCCCACTAATGCTCTGTCTCTCTCTGTCTTAAAAATAAATAAAACATAAAATAAATTTAAAAAACATGTTAATTCTTCCAATCTATTAGCATGGTGTGTGTGTGTGTGTGTGTATAATTTTTTTGAAAAATACACTTATGTTCTCACATTTCTGGAGGTTGAAGGTCCAAGAGCAAGGTACCTGTAGGGTTGATTTCTTTTGAGACCTATCTCTTTGACTTGAAGATGATCACCCTCTTGCTGCTTCTTCAGATAATTGTCTCACTGTGCATATGTGCCCCTGGAATCTCTTGGACTGTATGTACTAATCAACTCTTTTTAAAAACTTTTTATTTAAATTCCAGTTAACATACAGTGTGATATTACTTTCAGGTTTACTGAAACACTTCCTGAATCACCCAGTGCTCATCACAAGTGTACTCCTTAATCCCTATACACTATTTCACCCAATCCCAACACCCACCTCCCCTCTGGTAACCATCAGTTTGTTCTCTATAGTTAAGAGTCTGTTTCTTGGTTTGCCTCTCTCTATTTATTTTAATTGTAGCATTATCGAAAATAGCTCAGTGTTGGAAACAGCTCAAGTGTTCATCAACTGATAAATGCATAAAGAAGATGTGGTTATATATACACAATGGAATATTACCAGCCATAAAATGGAATATATATACACAATGGAATATTGTATATATACAATGGAATATTACCAGCCATAATGAAATCTTGCCATTTGCAATGAGTGGATTGAGCTAGAGAGTATTATGCTAAGTGAAGCAAGTCAGTGAAAGACAAATACCATATGATTTCACTCATATGTGCAATTTATGTAGCATGGTATATCTTTCCATTTGACTATGTCATGTTCAATTTCTTTCAACATATTATAGTTTTCAGAGTATAGATCCAGACTTTTGGTTGTTAAAAGTTGTTTTTATTATTAATTCAATTTCATGAGTAATAATCAGTCTGTTGAAAATTTCTATTTCTTCTTGGTTCATATTGGAAATGTGTGTGTGTGTGTGTGTGTGTTTACATTTATCCATTCTTTCTAGATTGAAAAGTTTGTTGACATATAATATTTTCTTACAATCCTTTGTGTTTCTGTGTGTCAGTTATTTTTCCTGTCTCATTTCTGATTTTATTTATTTGACTCCTCTGTCTTTTTTTATTGATGAGTCTGGCTAGAGATTTGTCAATTTTGTTGTATTTTGAAAGAATCAGCTCTTGGTTTTATTGAAATTTTCTATTTCTATTTCAGTCCCTATTTCATTTATTTCTGCTTGAATCTTTATTATTTCCACTTTCTACTAGATTTGGGCACTATTTGTTCTTTATTTTCTACTTCCTTTAGGTGTAAAGTTAGGTTGTTTATTTGAGATTTTTCTTGTTTCTAGAGAAGGCCTGTATTGCTATAAACTTCCCTTTTAGAACTGCTTTTGCAAGGATTTTTGATCACTGAGTTTTCATTTTCATTTGTCTCCACATATTTTTTGGTTTTCTCTTTGATTTCTTTGTTGATCCAGTTATTGTGTAGTAGCATGTTGCATATCTTCACATCTTTTTTCCCCCAGTTTTTTTCTTGTAGTTTATGTCTCATTTTATACTATTATCATCAGAAAAGGTGCTCAACATGATTTTAATCTTCTTAAGTTTATAGGGCCACTGCTTTTGTGGCCTAATATGTGATCTACTCTGGAAAATGTTTCTTGTACACTTGAAAAGAATGTGCATTCTGTTGTTTTTGAATGAAATGTTCTGCATATCTCTGCTATGTCCATCTGGTCTGGTGTCCCATTTATAACCACCGTTTCCTTGTTGACTTTCTGCCTGGAGGATCTATCTGTAGATATAAGTGGGGTGTTGAAGTCTTCTATTATTATTTATTACTGTCAATTTTTCCCTATAAGTCTTTAAATGTTGCATTGCGTATTTAGGTTCTTCTCTGTTGGGTGCATAGATATTTACAATTGTTATAAACTCTTGTTGTACTGATGCCTTCATCACTATGGAGTGTCCTTCTTTGTCTCTTGCTATAGTCTTTGTTTTAAAGTCTATTTTGTCTGATAAAAATATTGCTAACCTGCCTTATTCTTTTTTTTTAACTTCCATTTGAATGGAATATGTTTTTCCAGCTCCTCATTTTCGACCTTGATGGTTCTTTAGGTCCAAAATGAGTCTCTTATAGGCAACACATCGATGGGTGTTTTAAAAAATTCATTTAGTCACCTTGTATCTTTGATGGAACAGCTAGCTCATTTACATTTAAGGTAAGTATTGATAGACATGTACTTATTGTCATTTTGTTCATTGTTTTCTGGTTGTTTGGTAGCTCTGCTCTGCTCTCTTCTTCTCTTTCTCTCTTCTTTTGTGGTTTATTGGCTTTTCTTATGTTAAGCTTGGCTTTCTTTCTCTTTATTGTTTCTGTATCTAACACGGGCTTTTGATTCATCATTACCACTAGGTTTATGTATAACACCTTATTTGTATAGCAGTCTATATTAAATTGATGGTCACCTAAGTTCAGAGTCTAAAAGAACTCAATTTTTATGGAGTTATTATTCTAACTGTATTCAATTTTAGGGCAGATATTTCTCCCGAGTTAATTTATCCCTTTATCATTATTATAGTTACCTCCATCATAACCACATAATTTTGTCTCATATTTTATATGTTTAATTTAGCTTTATGTCAATTAGCCTACTGTAGTTTTTTTTTTCCTTTTTAATTTCAATCTTTGAGTGTCTTCATGCATTAGTTATTTCTTTTTTTTTTTGAAATTTTATTATTTTTATTATTTATTTCTATTGTAAAAAGAATGTAGTTGAATTGTGTTACATAATTAGTAAATCTTTGTATTCTGGCTCTAACCCCCAGTTTTCTCTTTCCCAAGGAGCTTTGAAGCACAGAGGTCTGTGCTGTAAGAGTCACAAATGTGCTGAGAGCAGCTGCACTTTTAGCATGAAGCTTACTACTTTTTCATCAGATTAACTTTATATTTATTTGAGGCAGTTATTAAAAATTGTTTATAAGAATTTTACTGAGAATTTTGACTGTTTTCAAGAAAAAATTAATTTTCTATTTATCATTATGTGATATATAAGAATTGCTAAGTACTTTGATAAAAGTACAACACTGCCCACATAAAAATATTAGCTATTGACACAACAATATGCTTATACAAAATAGAATGTGTAAGAATTCAAGAAATACTTCTAGTGATGTAAATAGATACAAAATTGTGCACACACAAGGTAACATGGGGTCTTATGAAGTATTTGAGAATGGGCAATACTTTTGTGCTCTGGAGAATGGTGATCAGTATTCACAGAGTGAAGGGAGCATGGTTATGTACACTTATATATCACACTCCATGATTAAACTAGACATAATCAGCAGCATATGGTAAATTCAAGCATTGTTTGGACCCAAAATATACAACAGTGCAGATATAAAATTTTTTGTCTAGTGAAGGCAGTCCAGCATAATCCAGCAATTGTAGTTACTGTACTTTAACTGATAGATATGTCTCATTATGGAGGAACTCTTAGAAATAAGGGTATCCAAGTAATCATAGGTATGAATTTTTGACAATAATTTTAGGAAAGGACAAAGAGTGCTCTGGCTAGGTGCAACAGTTCCAAACATTTCATTACATGTATCTAATCATTTATTTTCTCTGTTCACTTCGATGATTTGAAGAAATTCCCAAAGTAAAAATTATTAATGCATTCTCAGAATTTTACCTCACTAAAATTGTGGAGTGGGAACATCTAATCACATGCCCCTTTGTATCTGAGAAGTGTGTGAGGGTGTTCGAGACTCTGAGAGAACTGTCTCATATTTACAAAAGCACAGTTCAGAAATGATCATCTGTTATTACTTTTGAGCAACACAAATGGAAAAATCGCTGGCAAACAACAGGAGAGAAAAATAATGATGTTCTGTAATCCTTGTACATTATAGCTGTACATTATGTAAATAGTAAGGCAGCTGATAGTCCAGTAAAAGAAAACAAAGCAGCTCACCAGTGCCAGGATTGTGTGGGTGGCCTTGGTTTCAGGAGAGGGTCTTGGGCAGAGGCTGGTCTTGTGGAGATGCTGGATTACCTTGTGATGTGTGAAGAGGAACTTTACCGCTACACATTTGAGTAGATCATAAGGAACATACACAGGAAATCTCATAAGACCTTGCCCCCTAGAAAAGCAGTCTGTGGAAGGAGATCAGACTTTTTTCCACCACAGTATGTCAGAGAAAACACTTGTCCGATTCCAGTAGTGTTGTACGGGGCCACAGCACTTATGATGACATGGATGTAGATTAACATGTTGGTGATCCAGAAAGAAAAGAAGACAGGAAAAATGTATGAGGAGATTTTGGGTTGAGCCCCGCCCACCTAGAGTTGCTGGGAATGATAATTATGGCTTGAAAAATACTCAGGGAAGATGTGGTGCAGAGGGAAAGACCCCAGGTGACTCTGTATAGGTACAGCACTGCCTTGCAACCAATGTCATCCAGAAATTTCTTACTCCAAAGGCATTCATTATTTCTGGGATTGCACTGAAAAGAATTGTCATGACATTAGATAAAGTTAAATGGGTAAATATCAAGTTTATAGGTTTCTTTGTATGGGGCTGGGCAAGAACGTGTTGATGAATAACACCACTAGCAATGTATTTCCAATAAAACCAATTCCAGTTTGAGACAGAAAGAACATTCCTAAAATAGTCTCATTTGAAATCATTATAATAATTGGCTCTTATACTATGGATCGTCTCCTCCACAACTCAAGAGGGCACTGAAATGATTTTTAAGCCTAATGGAAATAATAGAACTCTAAGAAGATTCCATGATGTATGATCACTCTGAGCAGAAGATTGTGTGAATGCTCTGTAACAATATTGAGGAAATTAATAATCAGTTTCGGAGGTAAATGTCAGGAATTGTTAAAGCCACTTCACAGAAACATTAGGGTTAAGACTAACATGCTTATTTATAAAAAAACTTCTCAAAAATAACTTGAATTTCCCAAGGGAAAATATTTATGCATTAAAAACAATATTTATATGATTTTATGTTCTATGTATATGTTCTGAACTTCATTTCTATATTTTGAATGCATTTCAATCTATTGTCATGAACAACAGAAAATTTTAATGTATTTTAATGTCAACTATTATGTTGCTACTATAGTTGGCATTCGTCATTTATTATTATTATTTTTTATTTTTTATTAGTTTTCTTTATTTTTGAGAGGCAGAGAGAGACAGAGCGGGAGTGGGGGAGGGGCAGAAAGAGAGGGAGCCACAAAATCTGAAGCAGGCTCCAGGCTCTGAGCTGTCAGCACATAGCCCGATGTGGGCCCAAACTCACTAACCGTGAGATCATGACCTGAGCTGAAGTGGGTCGCTCAACTGACTGAGCCACCCAGGCACCCCGACATTCATCATTTTTGTTGTCATTCATCAGAAGAAGACTCCATCCCCAGAGTCACATCCTACCATCAGGCTATGTAAATGCCTTTTTCTGACCCTACTGCTCATGTTTCCCCAACTCCAATATCCTACCAATGTACACAGTAAATATATTTCAGTACATGGGTCAATTCATTGCATCCTGAAAATTCACTTCATTTCTTCATTCTACCCTGAAGCAACTGCTTCAGTTGAGACTCTCTCAGGTAGTGGAATCTTTGTCTCCCCTCCACTCCTTTTTACCAGGTTTGTATGTGACAACATTCTCTTTGATCACTAGCATTTGCAGATAATTTTCCATCCCTCCAGCTTTGAAACATTTGCTATCAGTCTATATCCATCACAGTGCCTGTAGAAATAATCTGCTGACTCAAGTCACCCACCTCCATGGCTCCTGACTTAGTATGATACTTCCCAACTCAACCCATGTTATGTCTTAGTGATTGTAGATCCACGCCAATGGGTTAGCATGATAGCCTCAGTCTCTGACATTTGTGATCTCCTCTCTTCCAACACTCCTGGCTCACCTGCGACCCCCTCCTCTCTCTTTTGCTTACACACTAGCTGTTGTCATTACCAATATAGTAAACTTATTATGTCATTTTCAAGCCTCACATTGTCCTATTACCAGCTATTTCCACTTAGTCTATCTAATCTTTGACTTTAATATTACTTTGTTATCATCAGGGTCTGAAAATCTTGACTCTCTATAACTTTGTCACAACTTCTCCTTACCTAAACTTCCACAAGCCAGCATTATAATCACTTCCTGCAAAAATATGTGATTCCATCCTTTTTTTCCCCACTTCACACTCCTCATCACATGAAAGACAACTTGCATTAAATCTAGCATTTTTCCTCGTCCATGGCATCCTGGTCAGATAAACATGGATGGAGAAAAACATAAAACAGTGTACGTGAAGTTATACCAAATTCCTCAATACTAAGTCCGGTGGGCTTCTTTCTCTTCCCAGAACACATAGAAATTTTTGATAGCATTTCTACTGTATTCACTTTCTCACTTCCCTTGATCACTATTTAATAACATTTTCTCTATTCTCAAAACACCAACATATGCTCTGCCAGTGTCGTTTTGATGCCATGTTGCATATTTTCATCGATATATATTTGATGTGTAGTAGTATGACAGTGTTGGGTGTACTACATAAAATTTTATATTTGTATATATCACAAAATGATCACCACAATAATTCTGGTTAACATCCATCACCACACATAGTTATAAATTTTCTTCCTTGTTATGACAACATTTAAGATCTACTCTTTTAGCAGCTTTCAAATATACACACTATACTAACTATACTAACTATAGCCATAACTATTACTATAACTATAGCCATATTAACTATAGCCATAACACTGCAAATTATAGCTCCATAATTTATTTCTTTTATAACAGGAACTTTGTACCTTTTTACCATGTCAGCTATTTCTCCAATCTCCTGAACCTCACCTCAGGCAAACACCAATCTGTTCTTTTTATCTATAAATTCAGTGGGATAAGTTTTAAATTTTTTGATTGCACATATAGACGAGATCATACAGGGCTTGTTTTTCACGCTCTGACTTATTTTATGTGGCATCATGTCCTCAAGGTTCATCCAGGTTTTCACAGACGCAAGAATTCTATTTTTAATGGCTGAATAATATTCCATTGTATTCAATGAATTCCATTGATCATATCTATCTATCTATCACCTATCTTTTATCTATCACCTATCTATATCTATATAACTTTATTTTATTTATTCATTCAACCATTAGTGAACTTCATATTTCATTTAGAAAAGAAATCAGTGAAAAGACTCCTTCAAAATAATCCCACCACTACATCATACCTTTTTTATATCCTTGCTGAGAAAAGCACCCTTCTCCTCTGGTACTGTGAATGAATTGTCTATGTTTCTAATTATAGCTAATCCATCCACTTGTGCAATAAATCTGGAACTCTCCTTCTTGCTAAGACCCTCTCTTCTGTTATTCCTTTCCCTCATGCATTATAAAAAAATGTTTCCCTCCACATGCAAATGTACTGCCTTTCTTGCACATTTCTTAAGCCATTGCTCTCTTCCTGTTGAGGGATACGCCTCTAAATAATCACCTTTACTCCCTGTCTCCGGTTTCTCACATCTCAGTTGCTCTTGATCCCGGGAAGTGCTGGACTAGAAAAATGTCTGTAAGTTCTTCCTTTCCTTGTAATGGGATGTGTGGTTCCAATCAAGAGATCGCCTTTTCCTTTGCACCTTGAATATAGGTTGGCCTTTGACACACTTTGGCAAGTCAGTGTGGGGTAAATGTGACACAACCAGGCTCTTGATAAATGCCTGCAGGCAAGCCTTGCTCTTTGCCCATCATCCCACCTTGTGAAACAGCCTAGCCTATTAGAGGATGAGCAAGACATATGGAAGATATTTTCAGCTAATTTCCAGAATTTTATGTGAGACCATTGCATTCTAAGGAAAATTAGAACCCATATGGGACACCAGTCATTCTCTAGTCAAGATATGCCCACACTCTCATGAGAGAGTTCAGCAAAGAAGTGAAAGGGGTGAGACTCAAAAGTCACACATGGTCTGATTCCGTTTATATGAAATATCCAAACATGCATAAATCTGTAGACAGAAAGCAGACATTGGTTTCCAGGGAATGGAGGGAGGGAGGAGAGAGGAGTGACTGGGGATTCTGTGGTTTTCTTTGGGAGTGATGAAATGTTTCGAAGCTTAATGTGAGCTGTGGTTGCACAACATTGCAAATGTAGGTTCCACTGAATGGCACAAAATAAGATGGCTAATGTTATGTTTTGCTAATTTCATCTCAATAATGTATATAAATATACATATAAATAATGTAAGCTATATATACCAAGGTATAAAGAGAATAATATATCATAAACAGTTTAAAATTTCTCAGATATTCTAAGATGCCTTATATTTAAGAAATCTATTAACATAATTGTCCATACTAATGCCTGAAACATGAAAGGCACATGATATTTTAGCAAGTAAGAAAGGTACACTCATGTATATTTAACATGCATTTATGACAAAATAAAACCCTATCGTATATTGTAAATACAAAGAAGATTTTAAATTTATGCAAGAAAGATAGCTAATATAAACATAGAACAAACAATAAATTATGGTACCCAACTAATTCTCTTTTAAGTGAGAAGTGTAAGTGCACTGCCTATTATGTCCCCGTTTTTTTATTGCATTGGTGCTCTTAACATATATGGAAAAGAATTAAAAGAAGGATAAGCATTCCAAAAACCAAAAATGTGATTGTTCTTATTAATTGATGATAATATGGTCTACACTGAAAATAAGTTTAAAACTCTAGAGAAAAATATTACAGTAGGTAGCACAGCTACTTATTTTAACAGGTATTTCCATAGATAATGTAATTTTAGAAACTATAAGATTTAGGATGAAAATAACAGTGTGAGGTAACTTCAAATTTATGTGAGAATTTCTATAATAAACTGCAGAAGTCAATTGAAAACTGTTAAGACAGAAATAGTAGTAGCACATAGGATGTTTATAAATCAGAATACCCAATATCATGAAGTGCCATGTGTCAACCATATTTAAAACTCATTGCAGGGGAGAGAGGGAAGATGGCGGCGTAGGAGGACGCTGGGCTCACCGCGCGTCCTGCTGATCACTTAGATTCCACCTACACCTGCCTAAATAACCCAGAAAACCACCAGAGGATTAGCAGAACGGAGTCGCCGGAGCCAAGCGCAGACGAGAGGCCCACGGAAGAGGGTAGGAAGGGCGGCGAGGCGGTGCGCGCTCCACGGACTGGCGGGAGGGAGCCGGGGCGGAGGGGCGGCTCGCCGGCCAAGCAGAGCCCCCGAGTCTGGCTTGCAAAAAGCGGAGGGGCCTGACGGACTGTGTTCCGACAGCAAGCGCGACTTAGCGTCTGGGAGGTCATAAGTTAACAGCTCTGCTCAGAAAGCGGGAAGGCTGGAGGACAAAGGGAAGGAGAGCTGCTGAGCCCCCGGACGACAGAGCTCAGTTTGGTGGGGAACAAAGGCGCTCGCCAGCGCCATCTCCCCCGCCCATCCCCCAGCCAAAATCCCAAAGAGAACCAGTTCCTGCCAGGGAACTTGCTCGCTCCGCGCGCAAACACCCAACTCTGCGCTTCTGCGGAGCCAAACCTCCGGCAGCGGATCTGACTCCCTCCTGCTGCCACAGGGCCCCTCCTGAAGAGGATCACCTAAGGAGAAGCAAGCTAAGCCTGCCCCTCCTGCCCCTGTGCACCTTGCCTACCCACCCCAGCTAAGACGCCAGATCCCCAGCATCACAAGCCTGGCAGTCTGCAAGTAGCCCAGACAGGCCACCCCACCCCACAGTGAATCCCGCCCCTAGGAGAGGGGAAGAGAAGGCACGCACCAGTCTGACTGTGGCCCCAGCGGTGGGCTGGGGGCAGACATCAGGTCTGACTGCGGCTCCGCCCACCAACTCCAGTTATACACCACAGCACAGGGGAAGTGCCCTGCAGGTCCTCACCACGCCAGGGACTATCCAAAATGACCAAGCGGAAGAATTCCCCTCAGAAGAATCTCCAGGAAATAACAACAGCTAATGAGCTGATCAAAAAGGATTTAAATAATATAACAGAAAGTGAATTTAGAATAATAGTCATAAAATTAATCGCTGGGCTTGAAAACAGTATAGCGGACAGCAGAGAATCTCTTGCTACAGAGATCAAGGGACTAAGGAACAGTCACGAGGAGCTGAAAAACGCTTTAAACGAAATGCATAACAAAATGGAAACCACCACAGCTCGGATTGAAGAGGCAGAGGAGAGAATAGGTGAACTAGAAGATAAAGTTATGGAAAAAGAGGAAGCTGAGAAAAAGAGAGATAAAAAAATCCAGGAGTATGAGGGGAAAATTAGAGAACTAAGTGATACACTAAAAAGAAATAATATACGCATTATTGGTATCCCAGAGGAGGAAGAGAGAGGGAAAGGTGCTGAAGGGGTACTTGAAGAAATAATAGCTGAGAACTTCCCTGAACTGGGGAAGGAAAAAGGCATTGAAATCCAAGAGGCACAGAGAACTCCCTTCAGACGTAACTTGAATCGATCTTCTGCACGACATATCATAGTGAAACTGGCAAAATACAAGGATAAAGAGAAAATTCTGAAAGCAGCAAGGGGTAAGCGTGCCCTCACATATAAAGGGAGACCTATAAGACTCGTGACTGATCTCTCTTTTGAAACTTGGCAGGCCAGAAAGAATTGGCACGAGATTTTCAGTGTGCTAGACAGAAAAAATATGCAGCCGAGAATCCTTTATCCAGCAAGTCTGTCATTTAGAATCGAAGGAGAGATAAAGGTCTTCCCAAACAAACAAAAACTGAAGGAATTTGTCACCACTAAACCAGCCCTACAAGAGATCCTAAGGGGGACCCTGTGAGACAAAGTACCAGAGACATCACTACAAGCATAAAAAACATACAGACATCACAATGACTCTAAACCCATATCTTTCTATAATAACACTGAATGTAAATGGATTAAATGCGCCAACCAAAAGACTTAGGGTATCAGAATGGATAAAAAAACAAGACCCATCTATTTGCTGTCTACAAGAGACTCATTTTAGACCTGAGGACACCTTTAGATTGAGAGTGAGGGGATGGAGATCTATTTATCATGCTACTGGAAGCCAAAAGAAAGCTGGAGTAGCCATCCTTATATCAGACAAACTAGACTTTAAATTAAAGGCTGTAACAAGAGATGAAGAAGGACATTATATAATAGTGACAGGGTCTATCCATCAGGAAGAGCTAACAATTATAAATGTCTATGCACCGAATACCGGAGCGCCCAAATATATAAAACAATTACTCATAAACATAAGCAACCTTATTGATAAGAATGTGGTAATTGCAGGGGACTTTAACACCCCACTGACAGAAATGGATAGATCAACTAGACACACGGTCAATAAAGAAACAAGGGCCCTGAATGAGACATTGGATCAGATGGACTTGACAGATATATTTAGAACTCTGCATCCCAAAGCAACAGAATATACTTTCTTCTCGAGTGCACATGGAACATTCTCCAAGATAGATCATATACTGGGTCACAAAACAGCCCTTCATAAGTTTACAAGAATTGAAATCATACCATGCATACTTTCAGACCACAATGCTATGAAGCTTGAAATCAACCACAGAAAAAAGTCTGGAAAACCTCCAAAAGCGTGGAGGTTAAAGAACACCCTACTAACGAATGAGTGGGTCAACCAGGCAATTAGAGAAGAAATTAAAAAATATATGGAAACAAACGAAAATGAAAATACAACAATCCAAACGCTTTGGGATGCAGCGAAGGCAGTCCTGAGAGGAAAATACATTGCAATCCAGGCCTATCTCAAGAAACAAGAAAAATCCCAAATACAAAATCTAACAGCACACCTAAAGGAAATAGAAGCAGAACAGCAAAGGCAGCCTAAACCCAGCAGAAGAAGAGAAATAATAAAGATCAGAGCAGAAATAAACAATATAGAATCTAAAAAAACTGTAGAGCAGATCAACGAAACCAAGAGTTGGTTTTTTGAAAAAATAAACAAAATTGACAAACCTCTAGCCAGGCTTCTCAAAAAGAAAAGGGAGATGACCCAAATAGATAAAATCATGAATGAAAATGGAATTATTACAACCAATCCCTCAGAGATACAAACAATTATCAGGGAATACTATGAAAAATTATATGCCAACAAATTGGACAACCTGGAAGAAATGGACAAATTCCTGAACACCCACACTCTTCCAAAACTCAATCAGGAGGAAATAGAAAGCTTGAACAGACCCATCACCAGCGAAGAAATTGAATCGGTTATCAAAAATCTCCCAACAAATAAGAGTCCAGGACCAGATGGCTTCCCAGGGGAGTTCTACCAGACGTTTAAAGCAGAGATAATACCTATCCTTCTCAAGCTATTCCAAGAAATAGAAAGGGAAGGAAAACTTCCAGACTCATTCTATGAAGCCAGTATTACTTTGATTCCTAAACCAGACAGAGACCCAGTAAAAAAAGAGAACTACAGGCCAATATCCCTGATGAATATGGATGCAAAAATTCTCAATAAGATACTAGCAAATCGAATTCAACGGCATATAAAAAGAATTATTCACCATGATCAAGTGGGATTCATTCCTGGGATGCAGGGCTGGTTCAACATTCGCAAATCAATCAACGTGATACATCACATTAACAAAAAAAAGGAGAAAAACCATATGATCCTGTCAATCGATGCAGAAAAGGCCTTCGACAAAATCCAGCACCCTTTCTTAATAAAAACTCTTGAGAAAGTCGGGATAGAAGGAACATACTTAAAGATCATAAAAGCCATTTATGAAAAGCCCACAGCTAACATCATCCTCAACGGGGAAAAACTGAGAGCTTTTTCCCTGAGATCAGGAACACGACAGGGATGCCCACTCTCACCGCTGTTATTTAACATAGTGCTGGAAGTTCTAGCAACAGCAATCAGACAACAAAAGGAAATCAAAGGCGTCAAAATTGGCAAAGATGAAGTCAAGCTTTCGCTCTTTGCAGATGACATGATATTATACATGGAAAATCCGATAGACTCCACCAAAAGTCTGCTAGAACTGATACATGAATTCAGCAAAGTTGCAGGATACAAAATCAATGTACAGAAATCAGTTGCATTCTTATACACTAACAATGAAGCAACAGAAAGACAAATAAAGAAACTGATCCCATTCACAATTGCACCAAGAAGCATAAAATACCTAGGAATAAATCTAACCAAAGATGTAAAGGATCTGTATGCTGAAAACTATAGAAAGCTTATGAAGGTAATTGAAGAAGATTTAAAGAAATGGAAAGACATTCCCTGCTCATGGATTGGAAGAATAAATATTATCAAAATGTCAATACTACCCAAAGCTATCTACACATTCAATGCAATCCCAATCAAAATTGCACCAGCATTCTTCTCGAAACTAGAACAAGCAATCCTAAAATTCATATGGAACCACAAAAGGCCCCGAATAGCCAAAGTAATTTTGAAGAAGAAGACCAAAGCAGGAGGCATCACAATCCCAGACTTTAGCCTCTACTACAAAGCTGTCATCATCAAGACAGCATGGTATTGGCAGAAAAACAGACACATAGACCAATGGAATAGAATAGAAACCCCAGAACTAGACCCACAAACGTATGGCCAACTCATCTTTGACAAAGCAGGAAAGAACATCCAATGGAAAAAAGACAGTCTCTTTAACAAATGGTGCTGGGAGAACTGGACAGCAACATGCAGAAGGTTGAAACTAGACCACTTTCTCACACCATTCACAAAAATAAACTCAAAATGGATAAAGGACCTGAATGTGAGACAGGAAACCATCCAAACCTTAGAGGAGAAAGCAGGAAAAGACCTCTCTGACCTCAGCCGTAGCAATCTCTTACTCGACACATCCCCAAAGGCAAGGGAATTAAAAGCAAAAGTGAATTGCTGGGACCTTATGAAGATAAAAAGCTTCTGCACAGCAAAGGAAACAACCAACAAAACTAAAAGGCAACCAACGGAATGGGAAAAGATATTTGCAAATGACATATCGGACAAAGGGCTAGTATCCAAAATCTATAAAGAGCTCACCAAACTCCACACCCAAAAAGCAAATAACCCAGTGAAGAAATGGGCAGAAAACATGAATAGACACTTCTCTAAAGAAGACATCCGGATGGCCAACAGGCACATGAAAAGATGTTCAGCGTCGCTCCTTATCAGGGAAATACAAATCAAAACCACACTCAGGTATCACCTCACGCCAGTCAGAGTGGCCAAAATGAACAAATCAGGAGACTATAGATGCTGGAGAGGATGTGGAGAAACGGGAACCCTCTTGCACTGTTGGTGGGAATGCAAATTGGTGCAGCCGCTCTGGAAAGCAGTGTGGAGGTTCCTCAGAAAATTAAAAATAGACCTACCCTATGACCCAGCAATAGCACTGCTAGGAATTTATCCAAGGGACACAGGAGTACTGATGCATAGGGGCACTTGTACCCCAATGTTCATAGCAGCACTCTCAACAATAGCCAAATTATGGAAAGAGCCTAAATGTCCATCAACTGATGAATGGATAAAGAAATTGTGGTTTATATACACAATGGAGTACTACGTGGCAATGAGAAAAAATGAAATATGGCCTTTTGTAGCAACGTGGATGGAACTGGAGAGTGTGATGCTAAGTGAAATAAGCCATACAGAGAAAGACAGATACCATATGGTTTCACTCTTATGTGGATCCTGAGAAACTCAAGAGAAACCCATGGGGGAGGGGAACAAAAAAAAAAAAAAAAAAGAGGTTAGAGTGGGAGAGAGCCAAAGCATAAGAAACTGTTGAGAACTGAGAACAAACTAAGGGTTGATGGGGGGTGGGAGGGAGGAGAGGGTGGGTGATGGGTACTGAGGAGGGCACCTTTTGGGATGAGCACTGGGTGTTGTATGGAAACCAATTTGACAATAAATTTCATATATTAAAAAAAAAAAAAAAAAAAAAAAAAAAAAATAAAACTCATTGCAACTGCCCACAAAATCTAAATCACTTTCTTACATTGACTTGGAAAATTTGTATGTAAATTTTGTTTTTTTTTGGGGGGGGGGGTTAAATATGTTTTTTTTTTTTATGTTTATTTATTTATTTATTTATTTATTTATTTTATTTATATATGAAATTTATTGTCAAATTGGTTTCCATACAACACCCAGTGCTCATCCCAAAAGGTGCCCTCCTCAATACCCATCACCCACCCTCTCCTCCCTCCCACCCCCCATCAACCCTTAGTTTGTTCTCAGTTCTCAACAGTCTCTTATGCTTTGGCTCTCTCCCACTCTAACCTCTTTTTTTTTTTTTTTCCTTCCCCTCCCCCATGGGTTCCTGTTAAGTTTCTCAGGATCCACATAAGAGTGAAACCATATGGTATCTGTCTTTCTCTGTATGGCTTATTTCACTTAGCATCACACTCTCCAGTTCCATCCACGTTGCTACAAAAGGCCATATTTCATTTTTTCTCATTGCCACGTAGTATTCCATTGTGTATATAAACCACAATTTCTTTATCCATTCATCAGTTGATGGACATTTAGGCTCTTTCCATAATTTGGCTATTGTTGAGAGTGCTGCTATGAACATTGGGGTACAAGTGCCCCTATGCATCAGTACTCCTGTGTCCCTTGGATAAATTCCTAGCAGTGCTACTGCTGGGTTATAGGGTAGGTCTATTTTTAATTTTCTGAGGAACCTCCACACTGCTTTCCAGAGCGGCTGCACCAATTTGCATTCCCACCAACAGTGCAAGAGGGTTCCCGTTTCTCCACAACCTCTCCAGCATCTATAGTCTCCTGATTTGTTCATTTTGGCCACTCTGACTGGCGTGAGGTGATACCTGAGTGTGGTTTTGATTTGTATTTCCCTGATAAGGAGCGACGCTGAACATCTTTTCATGTGCCTGTTGGCCATCTGGATGTCTTCTTTAGAGAAGTGTTTATTCATGTTTTCTGCCCATTTCTTCACTGGGTTATTTGCTTTTCGGGTGTGGAGTTTGGTGAGCTCTTTATAGATTTTGGATACTAGCCCTTTGTCCGATATGTCATTTGCAAATATCTTTTCCCATTCTGTTGGTTGCCTTTTAGTTTTGTTGGTTGTTTCCTTTGCTGTGCAGAAGCTTTTGATCTTCATAAGGTCCCAGTAATTCACTTTTGCTTTTAATTCCCTTGCCTTTGGGGATGTGTCGAGTAAGAGATTGCTACGGCTGAGGTCAGAGAGGTCTTTTCCTGCTTTCTCCTCTAAGGTTTGGATGGTTTCCTGTCTCACATTCAGGTCCTTTATCCATTTTGAGTTTATTTTTGTGAATGGTGTGAGAAAGTGGTCTAGTTTCAACCTTCTGCATGTTGCTTTCCAGTTCTCCCAGCACCATTTGTTAAAGAGACTGTCTTTTTTCCATTGGATGTTCTTTCCTGCTTTGTCAAAGATTAGTTGGCCATACATTTGTGGGTCTAGTTCTGGGGTTTCTATTCTATTCCATTGGTCTATGTGTCTGTTTTTGTGCCAATACCATGCTGTCTTGATGATGACAGCTTTGTAGTAGAGGCTAAAGTCTGGGATTGTGATGCCTCCTGCTTTGGTCTTCTTCTTCAAAATTACTTTGGTTATTTGGGGCCTTTTGTGGTTCCATATGAATTTTAGGATTGCTTGTTCTAGTTTCGAGAAGAATGCTGGTGCAATTTTGATTGGGATTGCATTGAATGTGTAGATAGCTTTGGGTAGTATTGACATTTTGACAATATTTATTCTTCCAATCCATGAGCAGGGAATGTCTTTCCATTTCTTTAAATCTTCTTCAATTACCTTCATAAGCTTTCTATAGTTTTCAGCATACAGATCCTTTACATCTTTGGTTAGATTTATTCCTAGGTATTTTATGCTTCTTGGTGCAATTGTGAATGGGATCAGTTTCTTTACTTGTCTTTCTGTTGCTTCATTGTTAGTTTATAAGTATGCAACTGATTTCTGTACATTGATTTTGTATCCTGCAACTTTGTTGAATTCATGTATCAGTTCTAGCAGACTTTTGGTGGAGTCTATCGGATTTTCCATGTATAATATCATGTCATCTGCAAAAAGCGAAAGCTTGACTTCATCTTTGCCAATTTGGATGCCTTTGATTTCCTTTTGTTGTCTGATTGCTGATGCTAGCACTTCCAGCACTATGTTAAACAACAGCGGTGAGAGTGGGCATCCCTGTCGTGTTCCTGATCTCAGGGAAAAAGCTCTCAGTTTTTCCCCATTGAGGATGATGTTAGCTGTGGGCTTTTCATAAATGGCTTTTATGATCTTTAAGTATGTTCCTTCTATCCCGACTTTCTCAAGGGTTTTTATTAAGAAAGGGTGCTGGATTTTGTCAAAGGCCTTTTCTGCATCGATTGACAGGATCATATGGTTTTTCTCTTTTTTTTTGTTAATGTGATGTATCACGTTGATTGATTTGCGAATGTTGAACCAGCCCTGCATCCCAGGAATGAATCCCACTTGATCATGGTGAATAATTCTTTTTATATGCCGTTGAATTCGATTTGCTAGTATCTTATTGAGAATTTTGGCATCCATATTCATCAGGGATATTGGCCTGTAGTTCTCTTTTTTTACTGGGTCTCTGTCTGGTTTAGGAATCAAAGTAATACTGGCTTCATAGAATGAGTCTGGAAGTTTTCCTTCCCTTTCTATTTCTTGGAATAGCTTGAGAAGGATAGGTATTATCTCTGCTTTAAACGTCTGGTAGAACTCCCCTGGGAAGCCATCTGGTCCTGGACTCTTATTTGTTGGGGGATTTTTGATAACCGATTCAATTTCTTCGCTGGTTATGGGTCTGTTCAAGCTTTCTATTTCCTCCTGATTGAGTTTTGGAAGAGTGTGGGTGTTCAGGAATTTGTCCATTTCTTCCAGGTTGTCCAATTTGTTGGCATATACTTTTTCATAGTATTCCCTGATAATTGTTTGTATCTCTGAGGGATTGGTTGTAATCATTCCATTTTCATTCATGATTTTATCTATTTGGGTCATCTCCCTTTTCTTTTTGAGAAGCCTGGCTAGAGGTTTGTCAATTTTGTTTATTTTTTCAAAAAACCAACTCTTGGTTTCATTGATCTGCTCTACAGTTTTTTTAGATTCTATATTGTTTATTTCTGCTCTGATCTTTATTATTTCTCTTCTTCTGCTGGGTTTAGGCTGCCTTTGCTGTTCTGCTTCTATTTCCTTTAGGTGTGCTGTTAGATTTTGCATTTGGGATTTTTCTTGTTTCTTGAGATAGGCCTGGATTGCAATGTATTTTCCTCTCAGGACTGCCTTCGCTGCGTCCCAAAGCGTTTGGATTGTTGTATTTTCATTTTCGTTTGTTTCCATATATTTTTTAATTTCTTCTCTAATTGCCTGGTTGACCCACTCATTCGTTAGTAGGGTGTTCTTTAACCTCCATGCTTTTGGAGGTTTTCCAGACTTTTTTCTGTGGTTGATTTCAAGCTTCATAGCATTGTGGTCTGAAAGTATGCATGGTATGATTTCAATTCTTGTAAACTTATGAAGGGCTGTTTTGTGACCCAGTATATGATCTATCTTGGAGAATGTTCCATGTGCACTCGAGAAGAAAGTATATTCTGTTGCTTTGGGATGCAGAGTTCTAAATAGATCTGTCAAGTCCATCTGATCCAGTGTCTCATTCAGGGCCCTTGTTTCTTTATTGACCGTGTGTCTAGATGATCTATCCATTTCTGTAAGTGGGGTGTTAAAGTCCCCTGCAATTACCACATTCTTCTCAATAAGGTTGCTTATGTTTATGAGTAATTGTTTTATATATTTGGGCGCTCCGGTATTCGGCGCATAGACATTTATAATTGTTAGCTCTTCCTGATGGATAGACCCTGTCACTATTATATAATGTCCTTCTTCATCTCTTGTTACAGCCTTTAATTTAAAGTCTAGTTTGTCTGATATAAGGATGGCTACTCCAGCTTTCTTTTGGCTTCCAGTAGCATGATAAATAGTTCTCCATCCCCTCACTCTCAATCTAAAGATGTCCTCAGGTCTAAAATGAGTGTCTTGTAGACAGCAAATAGATGGGTCTTGTTTTTTTATCCATTCTGATACCCTATGTCTTTTGGTTGGTGCATTTAATCCATTTACATTCAGTGTTATTATAGAAAGATATTGGTTTAGAGTCATTGTGATGTCTGTATGTTTTATGCTTGTAGTGATGTCTCTGGTACTTTGTCTCACAGGGTCCCCCTTAGTGTCTCTTGTAGGGCTGGTTTAGTGGTGACAAATTCCTTCAGTTTTTGTTTGTTTGGGAAGACCTTTATCTCTCCTTCTATTCTAAATGACAGACTTGCTGGATAAAGGATTCTCGGCTGCATATTTTTTCTGTCTAGCACACTGAAAATCTCGTGCCAATTCTTTCTGGCCTGCCAAGTTTCAAAAGAGAGATCAGGCACGAGTCTTATAGGTCTCCCTTTATATGTGAGGGCACGTTTACCCCTTGCTGCTTTCAGAATTTTCTCTTTATCCTTGTATTTTGCCAGTTTCACTATGATATGTCATGCAGAAGATCGATTCAAGTTACGTCTGAAGGGAGTTCTCTGTGCCTCTTGTATTTCAATGCCTTTTTCCTTCCCCACTTCAGGGAAGTTCTCAGCTATTATTTCTTCAAGTACCCCTTCAGCACCTTTCCCTCTCTCTTCCTCCTCTGGGATACCTATTATGCGTATATTATTTCTTTTTAGTGTATCACTTAGTTCTCTAATTTTCCCCTCATACTCCTGGATTTTTTTCTCTCTCTTTTTCTCAGCTTCCTCTTTTTCCATAACTTTATCTTCTAGTTCACCTATTCTCTCCTCTGCCTCTTCAATCCGAGCCGTGGTGGTTTCCATTTTGTTATGCATTTCGTTTAAAGCGTTTTTCAGCTCCTCTTGACTGTTCCTTAGTCCCTTGATCTCCGTAGCAAGAGATTCTCTGCTGTCAGCTATACTGTTTTCAAGCCCAGCGATTAATTTTATGACTATTATTCTAAATTCACTTTCTGTTATATTATTTAAATCCTTTTTGATCAGCTCATTAGCTGTTGTTATTTCTTGGAGATTCTTCTGAGGGGAATTCTTCCTCTTGGTCATTTTAGATAGTCCCTGGCGTGGTGAGGACCTGCAGGGCACTTCCCCTGTGCTGTGGTGTATAACTGGAGTTGGTGGGCGGAGCCGCAGTCCGACCTGATGTCTGCCCCCAGCCCACCGCTGGGGCCACAGTCAGACTGGTGTGTGCCTTCTCTTCCCCTCTCCTAGGGGCGGGATTCACTGTGGGGTGGGGTGGCCTGTCTGGGCTACTTGCACACTGCCAGGCTTGTGATGCTGGGGATCTGGCGTCTTAGCTGGGGTGGGTAGGCAAGGTGCACAGGGGCAGGAGGGGCAGGCTTAGCTTGCTTCTCCTTAGGTGATCCACTTCAGGAGGGGCCCTGTGGCAGCAGGAGGGAGTCAGATCCGCTGCCGGAGGTTTGGCTCCGCAGAAGCGCAGAGTTGGGTGTTTGCGCGGAGCGAGCAAGTTCCCTGGCAGGAACTGGTTCTCTTTGGGATTTTGGCTGGGGGATGGGCGGGGGAGATGGCGCTGGCGAGCGCCTTTGTTCCCCACCATACTGAGCTCTGTCGTCAGGGGGCTCAGCAGCTCTCCTTCCCTTTGTCCTCCAGCCTTCCCGCTTTCTGAGCAGAGCTGTTCACTTATGACCTCCCAGACGCTAAGTCGCGCTTGCTGTCGGAACACAGTCCGTCAGGCCCCTCCGCTTTTTGCAAGCCAGACTCGGGGGCTCTGCTTGGCCGGCGAGCCGCCCCTCCGCCCCGGCTCCCTCCCGCCAGTCCGTGGAGCGCGCACCGCCTCACCGCCCTTCCTACCCTCTTCCGTGGGCCTCTCGTCTGTGCTTGGCTCCGGCGACTCCGTTCTGCTAATCCTCTGGCGGTTTTCTGGGTTATTTAGGCAGGCGTAGGTGGAATCTAAGTGATCAGCAGGACGCGCGGTGAGCCCAGCGTCCTCCTAGGCCCATCTTCCCTCTCTCGTAAATTTTGTTTTTGAGATCAGAGACAAATGAAGAGGCAAGAAACATGAACAGGAAAACAAGGCAGTAAAAATTGCACATATTTTTGTGATGAACACTGCATGTTGTATGGAAGTGCTCAGTACACCTGAAACTAATATTACACTGTGTGTTAACTAACTTGTGTTAAGATTTGTTTTTAATGTTTATTTTTGAGAGAGAGAGAAAGAGAGAGAGAGTGCGCTACCCAGGAGGGGCAGGGAGAGAGGGAGACACAGAATCTGAAGCAGGCTCCAGGGTCTGAGCTGTCAGCACAGAGTCATGATGTGGGGCTGGAACCCGCAAACTGTGAGATCATGACCTGAGCCAAAGTCCAACGCTTACCTGAGCTACCCAGGTGCAACAACTAACTTGGGTTTAAATAAAAACTTCTAAAACATAAAAAATAAAAATAATAAAAATAAAATAAAAAGCAATGTTTAAATAAATTAATAGATCAGTGGAGGAGATGAAAGAAAATGAGAGAGAAAGGGAATAGAAATTAGGAGACAATGTTTAATCAAGGTGGAAAGGTAAAGAGAAATAATAAATATGAAGGTACAAGTAGAATTAAAAAAGACAAAAGGATGAGAGTAGTGGCATGCCAGCAGGGAAATCAGCTAAAAAAAACAAGGGAAAGAGAGAAAAAAAATACAATTGAAAACAGGCAAGAAAATAAAGAAAATTGTGCAAATAAAAAAGCACAGAGAAAGGATTGTAGAAAAAATGAAGCCTAATAATAAATAAAAAATATTAGGATACATATCAGAATATTTAAAAAACATGAAATGGGGAATTTTAGGAAAGCAAGAAAAAAGAATAATGTGTGAGAAGCTTTGGTTTCTGAGTAAGAATTTGATATGTGAATAATTTAGATAGTATTGTGGAGACCCGTTGAATTCTCCAAGTTAATGTGATTTTATTTTTATTTTTATTTTATTTTTAACTCCCAAGTGAATATTACTTTAGAGCAAACACATTTGAGATTCAGCGGCTGCAGGAATAAGCCTCCTAGAGGCTTTCCTTTCTCACTAAATTCAGGAACGACTGAGAAAGAAACTTTTATAAATTCCCTTCTCTGATGGTGTTTTATGGTCCTGAGAAAGAAAGAAAATACTACTTGCACCTGCATAAAAAGTGATTATACAAATTTCTTATCTTTTATTTGTTCTCTTCAAAACCCATTTATTCTTACCATAGAAGCCTTTTCTCTCCCCTCTTTCTTTTTTTGAGGTTGAGTATATAAACTCCTAATTTTAGCCATTTATGAGCTACTTCTTTTATGAACTCCCATAAGCATGTGAATAATTTTTTTTTTTTTTTTGCTTTTTCTCTTGTTCTTCTTTTATTGATTTAATTTGCAGGCCCTCATAACCAACATAAGAGGGTAGAGGAAGAGGCTTTTCTCCTCAGCATGATCGGTAAGAAATAGTAAAACTCAAAAAGGATATAAATTTATGTAATCTAAAAATCAGGAGGCACTCACAAGTGAGAGAAATATTATGACAAAGCAATGGAAAGTAGAGAAATGACACCAACACAGTAGAGACAAGAATGAGAAAATAAAAGGAAAGGAGGTTTTTACCATATGTGGAAAGGAATGGAGAAATGAATTAAAAAAACTAATATTCAGTTAATGTAAGGAGTCGTGAGTTTTAAAGGAAAGAGGAGGCAAGAAGAGAAGAGGGCATGATATAAAGAGAGAGGAAGAAAAGGAGACACCAACAGCAGACACTAAAGATGGGAAAGGGTAGACTGAAGTAAGAGAAAAAGAAAGAAGAATGAATAAACACAACATAACTTTATACTAACTTGTATAAATAAGAATGAGAGAAGAAAACTTTTACTGGAAATGCATCTTAAATAAATGCAGCTGTTTATGTTTCAAGTGAGTTTATGAATCTGAACTTTACATAAAAAAATATGTGAGGTCTGGCCTGAAGTAAAATCCTTGATTTTCATACATCTTCATATTTTTTGCCATACAAAATGGGTTTATACAATTATTTTTAGTGACTTATTAATAAGTTTTCCAAAAGAGATTCAGAAGAATTGTGATTGAGAGGGACAATATACAGAACAGATTCAGAGTAAAAAAACTTAGTTTGAATATTCAAAACTTTTGGATCTTAGAATATTAGCATATATGTCAGAATAGACAGAATAGGTATGAGTGGTCATTCATACTCTGATGGAGATGGTAGTAATGCATGAAATGGTTTCATGGAAAAAGGAAAAAACATTATAGAAAACTATGTTAAGAATGTAAATGATTATAGAAAGGAATATAATATAAGCACTTAAGATAACAGAAGGGAGTGAAAGAAGGAAGAAATGAAATGTCAAAAGTAGAAGAGAAGAGGAAAAGCAGGGAGCAAGTCAGGAGTACATTTAAAATAGAATTGCAAAATGGGGCGTCTGGGTGGCTCAGTCGGTTGGGCGTCCGACTTCGGCTCAGGTCATGATCTTGCAGTCTGTGAGTTCGAGCCCCGCATCGGGCTCTGTGCTCAGAGCCTAGAGCCTGTTTCAGATTCTGTGTTTCCCGCTCTCTCTGACCCTCCCCCATTCATGCTCTGTCTCTCTCTGTCTCAAAAATAAATAAATGTAAAAAAAAAATTAAAATAAAATAGAATTGCAAAAACAATAAATAAATTAACGATTGAGGGGTGCCTGCCCCTGGGTGGCTCAGTCAGTTAAATGTCTGACTCAACTTCAGCTCAGGTGATGATCTCATGGTTTGTGAGTTCCAGCCCCCATCAGGCTCTGCACTGACAGCGTGGAGCCTGCCTGGGATTCTCTCTCTCCCTCTCTCTCTGCCCCTGTCCCCCACTCTCTCCCTCTCTCTCTCAAAATAAATAAATAAACTTAAAAAAATTAATCAAGGGGTGATAAATGAGAACTTTTGAGAACCATGAAAGATGGAAGATAGTAAAGGTATAAACAAAAAAATATTGATTAATTAAAAAAATACAAATATTAACATAAAAGATAAGTTTGAAGACTGTAAGAGAAATAATAAGTAATTTTAATCACAACACTGAGAATTATAAAGGAAGAGCAATGACAGGAGAATTCAGCAAAATAAAAAGAGGAATAAGAAAGACTGATGAGAGAAATGGAATAGTAAAGAAATGATAAGAAAAAGAAAAGGATACAGGAGTGTGGGTGCAGAAACACAGAGAAAGTAGACTTACCTTTAAGCACAGGCAAAGTATTCAGCAGAAAATGTACTTGACATAAGAAAGGATTAGGGAACCAAAATTCCTGCAAAGAATGGCCAGGTCTCTCCCTGCATGCAAGAGCTGCACACAGGGAGGGGACTTACTGAGTCTGAGCTCCTCAGCAGTTCAGGAGGCACCTCTGATGGGCTCCAGCTGGATGCAGGTGCCTGGATCCAGGGCTATGAGGGGCGGGTTGCTTCATCCCCAAGGACTGAAAAAACCCATTTGTGCACAGTGAACTTTCTGATTTGTCCAGAGGAATCACAAATTACTCTGTGAGTTGCAGAGGGTTCTCTTGATAAATTTGGAAGTGTTTTTAATCATAGTCAGCACCTGAGGTCACAAACATCTCCTCTAATTTTCAAAGAAGTTATTCTGAGGAGTTCTAGAAGACTAGAGGAGAAAGTAAACTCAGAGTGTTCATTGTTTTCACCTGCTAGAAAGCAGGGTGTTTTTGTTTGTTTGTTTAATCTAGTCAAAGTACAGCCATCCAGAGAGTAATTTCTTTCCTCAGACACTTTAGTATTGATCCATAATTTATGTTGGAGCATCCAAACCTCTATTGATTCCATTAAAAAGAAATATAAGTGCTAAGGTTCTGGGGCTACTAAACCAACTGAATTTTTTTTTTTTTCAACGTTTATTTATTTTTGGGACAGAGAGAGACAGAGCATGAACGGGGGAGGGGCAGAGAGAGAGGGAGACACAGAATCGGAAACAGGCTCCAGGCTCTGAGCCATCAGCCCAGAGCCTGATGCGGGGCTCGAACTCACAGACCGCGAGATCGTGACCTGGCTGAAGTCGGACGCCTAACCGACTGCGCCACCCAGGCGCCCCCCAACTGAATTTTTAATTGAAAACCTAATACATATAAGTGCTTTAATTAACGTAACTATATAATTAAAGCAATTTATTGGTTTTTTTTAAATTTTCCTTGTGGAAATTTGTGCAATTTGTACAGTTGTCAAAATCTTGCATTTTGTAATAAAGCAACCAGCCTGAAAAATAAATTACCCTGAAATTCATGTTGTGTCTAGTTTAATGAGATAAGGGCTGAGCTCAGAATTTTTTGTACAAAACTATCAACACAGGGGTACCTGGGTAGCTCAGCAGGTTGAGTGACCCTCTCTTGATTTCAGATCAAGTCATGATCCCAGGGTGGTGGGATGGAACCCTGTGATGGCTCTGCGCTGAGCATGCAGTGCTTAAGATTCTCTCTCTCTCCCCCTCTGCTCTTCTCCCGCTCGCATGCTCTCTGTCTCTCTCTAAAAATAAAATTATATATATATATACACATATATATACATGTATATATATACATATATATGTGTGTATATATATATATATGTATATACATATATATATATATATATGTATATATATATATATCAACAGAATCAGTGAGTTCCTATTTTGGAAGTGAGTTTAACAGAATTTTATTCTAAGCTAATGTTGTGACTTCTGGGAAAGTAGAGCTTCTTTCCTGTTCCCATCCCTGGAGTGTACCCCCTTCTTTAGTAAGACAGGCACCTGACTCCAATATCAGACCTAAAAATGCCATCTCTTATCTCTATTAATCATTCGACAACTATTTACTCAGTGTTCAGGTTTCAATATTCAAGGTTCTTGTTTAAATTTAATGTTTATTTATTTTCAAGAGAGTGTGTGTGCACAAGTGGGGGAGGGGCAGAGAGAGTGGGGGACAGAGGATTCGAAGTGGGTTCTGCACTGACAGCAGTGATGTGGGGCTTGAACATAGGAACTGTGACATCATGTCCTGAGCCAAAGTCAGATGCTTAACCGACTGAGCCACACAGGCACCCCTTAATATCCAAGGTTTTAAAAGTCATTGATAATTCATGTGACTAAATATTATTTATAAGCCTGTACTTCCAGATGTAGGCCATACATCAGTAAACAAAGGAGACACAATTAATACTTTAAGTGTGATCCTATTTTTCATGCAAGCAGCATAATAGCATGTTGGAATGTAAATGAAGGATAAAAGGTTTGCTGGTGGAGGTAAGACGCTAGAACGTTGAAAGTAGTGGTCAGGAAGGACACTGTCTTGGAGATGAGGTTTCAGCAAACTCTTAAGGAAGTCAGGAAAAGGGCATAAGGGAATCTGCGAGGGGAGCACTGCAGCCAGAGGAAGAGACACATCAGCTGGTGAGGGCACAGGGGGGGATGTGAGGGCATGGGAAGGGTTCAGCAGGCCAGGTCATGTCTGGTTTAGTAAGCCATTAAAAGGCTTAATTTTGCCATTATTCTGAGAAAAATTTATGGACATACATAATTTTTGCCAATTGTGACCTGGGCTGGGATGGTGCTAGTCTTCTCTTTTCATGTTGTCATCCTTTAGATTATAAATTATGTGGTCATTTTACAAGCTTCAGTCCCCTACGTAGTGCCCCCCTAGATGGCACAGTCCCTTTAGCTCAATGGATTTTTCAAGAATCACTTAATGGACCTCTCCCCTCATTTGCTACGACTACTGAGCTTGCATTATTTGTTCCAGCAACAGATCTACTTGAGGATCCAAAGACAGATGTACCTAACTGCTTCATTCTTTTGTCTTTGTTCATGATCTCCTTTTGACCTGGAAGGCTTTTCCTTCTTCCAATTTGCCTAGCTCATTCCAACTCATCCTTCAAGCCTCACTTAGACCTCATTTCCTCCATGAAAGTCTTTCATGGTAATCCAGACTGGGCCATGGAGCTCTAGCTTGTACCCCAGCATCAGAACAACTCTTTGTGTGACATGGTAGTTTGTGACACTAACCAAGTGGGCAATTCTGAGCAGTTGAGCATCTGACTAATGTTTGACAGCATAGACGTGGGTGACTCCCTGAGGAAAGGCTGGTGCGCCACTCTACAATTCACTCCAAGTCCAGTTTGAAAGGGAAAATAATATCCCCCGCAAAGTTTTGGGAATTTGGGAGTGTGCCACAGCATGAAAGGAAGATACCGTGCAACACAGAAGAAAGACTAGGTTGGTCTTGTTTCTTGTTTCCAGAATGTCTTGGGATGACAGCCAAATTGCCAATGTGCCTTCCAGGAAAGTACAATAGTAGCTTATATAGGGACTTTCATTATGAAATGAGAGATGATGGCTGTGTCCTGTGTGGTCTGTGGCCAGAATCTGACACAATACACATCTTGGCAGGTGCAAGCATGGACAGGTAACAACACCTGGAGATCAGCCTGGCCAACATCAAGATATTACAAAGTCTCTGAAAATTTAGGCCTAGTCATGAGGGTTAGGAAAAGAAAAATCCTGAGTATGCTAAGATTACTTGGAATTTCCTTATGGAATATGAACTCAGAATGGAAATTAAATTCAGTAATGAAAAAATAGTAACTCAATCTTCTTCACACATCTGAGAAGGCAGCCTCAGATTTATAATGATTTTCTTTTCATATTTATGTCCCAGAGCCTATGGCAACACCAGGTACATCAAAATCACTCATCAAAGTTTCTTAAATGCACTGTCCACATGCCTCCAGAAGACAACCTCTCCCTGAAACCAGTTAGTGTTCAGAATAGGAGAGGAGGATGGGGAGACTCTCTATCAGCATCATCACAGAGTGAGGGAAAGAAATGGAATTTCAGGGGAGGGAAGCAGGGAGATCTGCACACTTAAAGCCCAGGGATGTGGAGCAATGGCAGTGAATAGGCTTTCTATGTGAGTGGGAGTGATCTTGGGCATCTTACATGATATTTTGTGGGGGGAAAAGTTTGAGCAAGATCAGCATTCCTGCAGGCAGAAGAAACTATTACTTTCTATGGAATTAATAATCCGTAATCCTAAAAACACTTTAATCCAATCACAGTTAAATATAAAAGTTGAAAGAATAAAATAAAATATTTTAAGGGAAATTTGAGATGGAATAAACTTTTACTGACATGACCTTTTTGAAAATTCAAAGTTCTGTCCTAGTTATCTCTCAATGAAATAAAAGAAATTGAATTAAATAGTTTTTATATTCAGTAACTACAAGGGTATAATGGACAAAGGTCTCTCAGCCCAAGTTCTTCTTGAAGTAGAATAGTAAGCACCCCCATCTGTTGTAAATTAAGTATCATTCTGATTAAGTATGGGCCAAAGACCATCAAGATGTCTTTATAATTATTATCATTGTTATTATCATATCTCAGTATAGTTAACATACAGGTGTACAGTATAGTGTTTCAATACTTCCATATATTAGGTGGATACTAATTCCAGGTATAAAATATAGTGTTTCAACACCTCTGGACATCACCAGTGCTCATCACAAGTACACTGCTTAATGAGCTGAAACCAAGAGTCGGACTCTTAACCAACTGAGCCACCCAGGCACCCCTCTTCTGCCCATTTTTTAATTGGATTATTTGTTTTGGGGGTGTTGAATTGTACCAGTTCTTTTTATATTTTGGATACTAATATTTCATCGTTTATGTCGTTTGAAAATATCTTCTCTCATTCAGTAGATTGTCTTTTAGTTTTGTTGATTGTTTTCTTGTTGTGCAGAGGTTTTTATTTTGATGAAGTCCAAATAGTGTATTTTTGCTTTTATATCCCTTGCCTCAGGAGACCTGTCTAGAAAAATGTTGTTATGGCTGATGTCAGAGACATTATTTCCTGTGTTCTCTCCTGGAAATTTTATGGTTTCAGGTCTCATGATTAGGTCTTAAATCTATTTGTGTATGGTGTAAGAAAGTGGTCCAGTTTCATTCTTTTGCATGTAGCTATCCAGTTTTCCCAGCACTATTTGTTGAAGAGACTGTCTTTTACTCATTAGATATTTTTTTCCTGCTTTGTTGAAGATGAATTGACTGTAAAATTTGGGGTTTATTTCTGGGCTTTCTATTCTGTTCTATTGATTTATATGTCTATTTTTGTGCCTATCCCGTACTTTTTGATCACTACAGCTTTGTAATATAACTTGAAGTCAGGAATTGTGATATCTCCAATTTTCTTTTTGTTTTTCAAGATTCCTTTGGGTATTGGGGTCTTTTGTGGTTTCATACAAATTTAAGATTGTTTTTTCTAGTTCTATGAAGAATGTTGGCATTTTGATAGGGATTGCATTAAATCTGTAGATTGCTATGTGTAGTATAGATATTTTAACAATATTTGTTCTTCGAATCCATCACCATGGAATCTCTTTCCATTTTTTGTGTGTCATCTTCAATTTCTTTCATCAATGTTTTTTGGTTCCGGAGTGTAGGTCTTTCACTCTTTGGTTAATTTTATCCCAGGATATTTTATTATGTGTGGAGGCATTGTAAATTAAATTGTTTTCTTAATTTGTCTTTCTGCTGCTTCATTATTAGCATATAATATGCAATGGATTGCTTTAATTGATTTTGTATCCTGTGACTTTACTGAATGCATTTTCAGGTCTAGTAGTTTTTCTGTGGACTCTTTTAAAAAAATTTTTAAAATGTTTATTTATTTTTGAGAGAGAGAGACAGAGCGCAAGCAGGGGAGGGGCAGAGAGGAAGGAAGACACAGAATTCGAAGCAGGCTCCAGGCTCTAAGCTGTCGGCACAGAGCCCGATGCAGGGCTCAAATTCATGAACAATGAGATCATGACCTGAGCTGAAGTTGGATGCTTAACTGACTGAGCAACCCAGGCGCCCCTTCTGTGGAGTCTTTAGGACTCCATTAGGAATTACCATATATAGAATCATGTCATTTTCAAATAGTGAATTTTTTTTTCTTCCTTACCTATTTGGGTGTCTTTTTCTTTCCTAGTCTTATTGCTGTGGCCAGGACTTCCAGTACTATGTTTAATAATAGTGGTGATAGTGGATAGTGAATAGTTCCTGATCTTAGGGGGAACTCACTCTTCCCCCATTGAGTATGATGCTAGCTGTGGGTTTTTCATATGAGGCTTTTATTAGGTTGAGGTATATTCCCACTAAACCTTCTTTGTTGAGGGTTTTTATGAAGAATGGATGTTGGACTTTGTCAAATAATTTTTCTGCATCTATTGAAATGATCATATAGTTTTATTCTTTCTCTTATTGATGTGATGTACCACATGGATTGGTTTGCAAATATTAAACCATGCTTGCATCCGGGAATAAATCCCATTTGATCATGGTGAATGAATTTTTAATGTATTCTTGGATTTGGTGTTAATATTTTGTTGAGGATTTTCACATCTATGTTCATCAGAGATATTGGCCTGTTGTTCTCTTTTGTGTGGTGTCCTTATCTGGTTTTGGAATCAGAGTAATGCTGGCCTCATAGAATAAATTTGGAAGTTTTCCTTCCTCTTCTATTTTTTGGAGCAGTTTTAAAAAAAAGAGTTACTAACTCTGTTTAAATATTTCATAGAATTCACCTTTTAAACTGTCTGGTCCTAGATCTTTGTTGGGCTTTGCCTTTTTTTTTTCTTTTCTTTTCTTTTTTTCTTTTTTGATTACTGATTCAATTTCTTTGTTCAAATATTCTACCTCTCCTGGATTCAGTTTTAGGAGGTTATTTACCCATCTCTTTTAGATTGTCCAGTTTTTTGGCATATGATTTTTCATAATATTCTCTTACAAGCCTTTATATTTCTGTGGTGTCATTTATTTCTTCTCTTGTTTTTGGTATTGTATAATTGAGTCTTTCTTTCTTTCTTTCTTTCTTTCTCTCTTTCTTTCTTTCTTATGAATCTGGCTATAGGTTTATTATTTCTGTTGATCTTTTCAGAGAAACAGCTCCTGGTTTCATCGATATGTTTTTTCTTTTTTTAGTTCTATATTATTTATTTCTGCTCTATATTATTTCCTTTCTTTTGCTGGTCTAGGTTTTTTGTTCTTTTTCTAGCTCCTTTAGACATAGATTGGGTTATTTATTTTTCTTACTTCTTGAGGTAGGTCTGTATTGGTATAACTTCCCTTTTAGAACTAATTTTTCTACATCACAACAATTTTATACCATGGTGTTTTTATTTTCATATGTCTCCAAGTAATTTTTTATTTCTTCTTTGATTTACTGATTGGTCTATTCTTTGTTTAGTCATGTTATTTAACTTCCATGTATGTGTGCTCTTTTCAGTTTTTTTCTTGTGATTGCTTTCTAGTTTCATAGCTTTGTGGTCAAAAAAGATGCATGGTATAACTTAGATCTTTTTGAAATAGAAGAAACTTGTTTTATCATCTAATATGTAGTTTCTGGAGAGTGTTTCATGTGCAACTGACATGTGTATTCTGCTGTTTTAGAATGCAATGTTCTTAATACATCTATTAAATCCATCTGGTCCAGGGTGTCCTTTAAAGCCACTGTGTCAGTGTTGATTTTCTGTTGAAATTACCCGTCCATTGATGTAAGTGGGGTTGTCACCCCCTACTATTATTGTATTGCTATCAATTATTTCCTTTGTATTGGTTATTAACACTTTTATTGTAGGGGATAAGCTTAGGAATCCCCCGGGCTTACACCAATGGGTTAACAAGCATAAAGAAATACAAAGTCATAAAATGCTCACACCCGAGTTTGGGTAAGTCAGATTGGCACCCCAAGAATAGGGGGTGCAAAGACATCCCTAGAATAGGGAGGTGCAAATGTTCCAGCATTAGCGAGGTGCAAAGGCACCCCAAAATAGAGAGGAGTGCAGAGCCCCCAAAATAGAGAGGCAAAGGCCTAAAATAGAAATGGTGCAAAGTACCATCTATCCAGTACATAGATATATGAAATAAACAAGATTAGATATTCAGGGTGGAAGCACCCCCAATTTAGTACTATAGCAGAAAATATGCTTTCATAGGAGAATAGGGCCAGGTTAGGTAAATTGGTGAATTGGACTATGGACTGCTGCACTGCAAGCAAAGCAGCCCAGAGCAGAGATGGTTAACAAAAGAAAAGGAGCCTTGTCAACCCTGAGTTTATTCTCCCTATCTGTCTCATCCCTTAGGCTAGCAAAGATAAACAGAGGTGCTGCCTCATGTCCGCTGTAAACAACCTTCCTCCCCATTGCCTGGTTCCCGGATTTTATTTTGCATAAACCCAAATCCCTAACCACCAATATGTTCCAGTTTTTATGTTTTTGGGTGCTCCTAGATATACATACCTAATATAGGTTATGCTTTAGTGTTGCATTGTCCCCTTAATGATTATATAGTGTCTTTGGTTGTCACTTATTACAGTATTGTTTTAAAATAAAATTTGTCTGTTATAAGTATGGCTACCCTGGTTTTCTTTTGACTTACATTTCCATGATAAATGTTTCTCCATCCCCTCATTTTCTTTTTTTTTTATTTATATATGAAATTTATTGTCAAATTGGTTTCCATACAACACCCAGTGCTCATCCCAAAAGGTGCCCTCCTCAATACCCATCACCCACCCTCTCCTCCCTCCCACCCCCCATCAACCCTTAGTTTGTTCTCAGTCTCCATCCCCTCATTTTCAATCTTTAGGTGTCTTTAGGTGAAATGAGTCTCTTATAGGCAGCATAAAGGTGGGTGTTTTTAAAAAAAATCTATTTCGTGGGGCGCCTGGGTGGCGCAGTCGTTAAGCGTCCGACTGCAGCCAGGTCACGATCTCGCGGTCCGGGAGTTTGAGCCCCGCGTCAGGCTCTGGGCTGATGGCTCAGAGCCTGGAGCCTGTTTCGGATTCTGTGTCTCCCTCTCTCTCTGCCCCTCCCCTGTTCATGCTCTGTCTCTCTCTGTCCCAAAAATAAATAAACGTTGAAAAAAAAAAATCTATTTCGTCACTCTATGTCTTTTGATAGGAGCATTTAGTCCATTTATATCAAAAGCAGTTATTGACATGTATATATTTATTGCCATTTTGTTACTTGTTTCTTCCTTCCCTTGCTCTCTTCTCTCATCATAAGTTTGCTTTCTTTAGTGATATACTTGGATTTCTTTCTCTTTCTTCTTTGCATATCTATTACTGGTTTTTGATTTGAGGTTAACATTATGTTTTTGAATAACATCTTATGCATATCTATCAAAAGTTGATGGTCTCTTAAGTTTGAAAACGTTTTTACTTGCCCCCTCCCCATTTTAGGCATATGGTGTCATATGTTATATCTTTTTTATTTTGTGAGTCCCTTGACTGATTTTTACAAATATGCTGTACTTATTTTTACTGCTTTTATGCTTTCTACTTTTCTTACTCTTACTTATGGTCTTTTCTTTCCACTGAAAGAGTCCCCTTTAACATTCTTTTTGGGCTGCTTTGGCCATCATGAACTCCTTTAACTTTTGTTTGTCTAGGTAACACTATTTCTTCTATTCTGAAAGATACCCTTGCTGAATAGGGTATTCTTGATTGCAGATTTTTTTGTTCAGCACTTTGGATATATCATGCCACTCTGTTCTGACCTGCAAAGTCTCTGATGAAAAAAGTGCAGAGAGCCTTTTGGGGTCTCCTTTGCATATAACTGTTTTCTTTCCACTTGCCTCTTCTTTTTTAAGCTTATTCATTTATTTTGAGAAAGGGAGGGGAAGGGAGAGTGAGGGAGAAAGGGAGAGAGAGTATCCCAGGCAGGCTCCTTGCAGTCAGTGCAGAGCCTGACATGAGGCTTGAACTCACAAACCATGAGATCATGACCTGAACCAAAACTAAGAGGTAGTTTAACTTACTGAGCCACCCAGGTGTCGCCCTCTTGCTGCTTTTAAAATTCTTTTTACTACTGCTTTTTTGAATTTTGATTATTATGTATCTTGATGTGTACCTCCTTTGGGTTGATTTTGTTGAGGAAATCTCTGTAGCTCCTGGATCTGAACCTCCTTCCCCAGATACAGGAATTAAAAAAAAATTTATGTCTTAATTCTACTTTGAAAGAGAGACAGAGTGCAAGCAGGGGTAGGGTGTAGAGAGGGGGAGACACAGAATCTGAAGCGGGCTCCAGGCTCTGAGCTCTCAGCACAGAGTTCAACATGGGGCTGGAACTCACAGACTGCGAGACCATGACCTGAGCTGAAGTTGAATGCTTAACCGACTGAGCCACCCAGGCACCACAATTCACGAATTTTTCAGTTATTATTTCTTCAGATAAATTTTCTGCCCCCTCTTCTCTATCTGCTCCTTCCAAGATCCCTATAATGTGAATGTTATTATGGTTGATGGTGTCACTGAATTCTCTAAATCTATTCTTATCTTGCACATTTTTTTCTTTTTGTCTTTTGAATTTATTTTTATTTATTTATTTAATATTGAAAATAATTTATTGTCAAATTGGTTTCCATACAACACCCAGTACTCATCCCAACAGGTGCCCTCCTCAATGCCCATCACCCACTTTCCCCTCTTCCCCATCCCCCATCAACCCTCAGTTTGTTTTCAGTATTTAAGAGTCTCTTATGGTTTGCCTCCCTCCCTCTCTGTAACTTTTTCCCCCTTCCCCTCCACCATGGTCTTCTGTTAAATTTTTCAGGATCCACATATGAGTGAAAACATATGGTATCTGTCTTTCTCTGCCTGACATATTTCACTTAGCGTAATACCCTCCAGTTCCATCCACGTTGCTGCAAATGGCCAGATTTCATTCTTTCTCATTGCCAAGTAGTATTCCATTGTATATATAAACCACAACTTCTTTACCCATTCATCAGTTGATGGACATTTAGGGTCTTTTCATAATTTGGCTATTGTTGAAAGTGCTGCTATAAACATTGGGGTACATGTGCCCCTATGCATCAGCACTCCTGTAGCCCTTGGGTAAATTCCTAGCAATGCTATTGCTGGGTCATAGGGTAGCTCTAGTTTTAATTTTTTGAGGAACCTCCACACTGTTTTCCAGAGCAGCTGCACCAGTTTGCATTCCCATCAACAGTGCAAGAGGGTTCCCATTTCTTCACATCCTCACCAGCATCTGTAGTTTCCTGATTTGTTCATTTTAGCCACTCTGACTGGTGTGAAGTGGTATCTGAGTGTGGTTTTGATTTGTATTACTCTGATGAGGAGTGACATTGAGCATCTTTTCATGTGTCTGTTGGCCTATTTTTTTCTATCACTTGCTCACCTTGATTACTTTCACTTACTCTGTCCTCTAGGTCACTGATCTTTTCTTTTGCTTCCTCTGGTCTACTATTTATTCCATCTAATGTATTTTTAATATCACTTATTGTGTTCTTCATCTCTGATAGTTTTTTAAAAATCTGTTTGTTTAGGGTTTCATTGATGTCCTCTACTCTTTTCTCAAGACCAGTGAGTATCATTTTGATCATTCAAATTCTTTATCATACATATTACTTATATCCATTTCATTTAGCTCTCTTGCTATGATTTTGTCCTTTTCTTTAATGTGGGTTATATTCCTCTGTCTCCTCATTTTATCTAACTCTCTGTCTATTTTTATGTATTAAGAAAGTCAGTTTCATCTCCTGTTCCTGAATATAGAGGGTGGGGTGCACAGTTTTAACAATGCGGTGCTCATTCTTAGCCACAGGGCATGTCCCTATGTTGCTGAGAACAGGGTTGGCCAAGGCCACTCTTCAAAGTATGCACGCATGGGGTGTGCAGTTTTAATGAGGTGCACTTCCCCTAAACTACACAGAAAGGAGATCGTGTTTACAATGTTTGCACTGGTCTTCTGGGGGAGGGGCCCACAGCAGCAGAACTGAGGCATGCCCAGTGGTAGGGACTGGGCACAGTGTAATATGTTAAGTAGTGAATGACAGCAACAAACTAGTGCCACACTTGACTCCATGTTTATGCTTGGGGGCAGAGGGCGAAATGGCACCTGGCAGCTCTTTTGTTCCTGGAGTTGTCTCTCAGTGATTTCTGGCCCTCTTGGACATGATCTGTGATTAGTAAATATCTGTCCCTTCTGAATGCCCCAGGTGTTGTTCAAATTGCTGTTTATGTGCTGTATCAGCATGGGCTTGTATTGTGCTATCTCTTTCTTTCTTTTTTTTAATCTTTTTATTTATTATCATTTTTAATTTTAACTTGTTTTATTTTTTATTTTTTAAAATTTACATCCAAATTAGTTAGCATATGGTGCAACAATGATTTCAGGAGTAGATTCCTTAGTGCCCCTTATTGTGCTATCTCTTTAAAGGTGGACCTAGTTTCCTATTGCCCTCTCAGCTCTCCCAGAGCTGAGCCTGGTGATTTTTTAAAGTTTCAGGCTTTAATCCTGCTGGTTGTAAGGACTCTGAAAATTTGGCCCAGCTAGTTTTCAAGAGATTCTTCTTCCTGGGGTACAGGCTTCCTGGTGTGATAGTCTGTTTCTCACCCCTCTCCCCACCTGTGGCTCCTTCCCTCGCAGGCATGGCCATGGCTCATTTAGCTCCCCACCGCATCTCTGCCCTTCCTATCCTCTTCAATGTGGCCTCTTCTGTACGTTTAGTTGTGGGGTTTGTTCTGCCAGTCTTTAGGTCATTTTCTGGGTTATTCACACTGATTTAATGTTATCTAGTTGTATCCACAGGATGAGGTGAACTGAAGGTCTTCTTATTTCACCATCTTCCCCACACAAAGCTATAGATACTTCAAGTTTTTAATAAATTATTAGTCTAATATAAATGTTTCCTTTTTAGTTTCAATCTTTTAGTGCATCAGTTCTTTCTATTGTGAAAAGAATGTGAGTGAACTGTGTTACCTCATCAATCTCTAATCTGTGGCTTCAATTTTCAGTTTATCTTTCCCAAGAAGTTATGAAGTTCAGAGGTCTGTGCTGTAAGATTAATACATGTGCTGAGAGCAGCTGCATTTTCAGCATTCATTTTATTCTTGTTTTCCTAATCAGAAGTTCCCTTACATTTTTTTTTTTACTTTTTTAACATTTATTTATTTTTGAGAGACAGAAAGAGACAGAGAGAGACAGAGCATGAGCAGGGGAGGGGCAGAGAGATGGAGACACAGAATTCAAAGCAGGCTCCAGGCTCTGAGCTGTCAGCACAGAGCCTGATGAGGGACTTGAACTCACAAACTGTGAGATCATGACCTGATCTGAGGTTAGACACTCAACCAACTGAGCCACCCAAGCACCCCTCCTTACATTTGTTTAAACACAGTTCTTAATGAAAAAAAAGTTTAAATATTATACTGAGATTTTAGCTGTTTTCTAGAAGATTTTTTCAGGTTTTCTAATATATCATAGTGTTATGTCTCAGAAGTGCTAAATATTTCTTCATAAAAGTGCAAAGCTTCAAAAAAATCTGCCACAATATAGAATGTATGTCTTCAAAAAATAAAATGTACATTTAAGGAATACTTCTAATGGTGCTAACAGATACAAAGATGTACAAATAGAAAGCCAAGTGTTTTTCACCAAGCATTTGAGAACAATACATTTGGCTTTGAGGACACTTGGTTATTCAGTGGAGTAGGGAAAGTATGGTTATATTTAGTTACATCATTATCCATGATTTAACCAGATATAATCAACAGCATATAGTAGCCTCAAGTATTGTTGGCTTCTAAAGTACACAACAATGTAGATATAACATAATTTTGTCTAATGAGGGCTGTCTAGCATATACCAGCAAGGGTAGTTGCTATAACTCATCTAATACCTATGTCACATTAGGGAAGATGTCTCAAACTGGAAGCATCCAAATAATGAGAAGAATAATTTTTTTACAATCATTTTAGAAAAGGTAAAATAGTGCCCCATTCAGGTGCAATATGTTTTATTTTATGAGATTGTCATTTATCTCCATATGTTCATTAAGCTGGATGGTTTGAAGAAATGGCCAAAGTAAAAATTATTTATACCCTTGCAGAATTCTACCTTACTAAAATCTTTTTTTTTTTTAATTTTTTTTTCAACGTTTATTTATTTTTGGGACAGAGAGAGACAGAGCATGAACGGGCGAGGGGCAGAGAGAGAGGGAGACACAGAATCAGAAACAGGCTCCAGGCTCTGAGCCATCAGCCCAGAGCCCGACGCGGGGCTCGAACTCACGGACCGCGAGATCGTGACCTGGCTGAAGTCGGACGCTTAACCGACTGCGCCACCCAGGCGCCCCTCTACCTTACTAAAATCTTAATGTGGGAAAATGTAATCACATGGCTCTTGTGTCAAAGAAGTTTGTGAGGGCGTTCAAACCTCTAAGGGACATAGACTGTGGTGAGGACTTTCTCGTTTTTGCAAAGTTACAGTTCAGAAATGATCGTCTATTATTATTTTTGATCAGCACAAAAGGGCAGATTGCCGGATAACAAGAGGAGAGAAAAATAGTAATGTTCTCCAGACTTTGTACATTATGTCTGTAAATTATGTAAATGGTAAGGCAAGTGTTGGTCCAGTAAAAGAAAACAAAGCAGCTCACCAGTGCCAGGATTGTGTGGGTGGCCCTGGTTTCGGGAGATGGTCTTGGGCAGAGGCTGGTCCTATGGACATGCTGGACTGTCTTGCGATGTATGAAGAGAAAGTTTACCATGTACATACTGGTCCAGATCATGAGGCAAATACACAGAATATCTCGTAAGACCATACCCCCTAGAAAAGCAGCCTCCTGAAGTTTATCAGGTTCTCTCCCGCTACAGTATGTCAGTGAATACACTTGTCCAACTTCACTGATGTAGGGGCCCACAGCAGTTATGATGACACGGACGTAGATCAGCATGTTGATGATCCAGAAAGAAAAGAAGGCAGGAAAAAGGTACGTGGAGACTTTGGGTTTGAGCCATGCCCACCTAGAGTTGCTAGGAGTGATAATTATGGCCTGAAAAATACTCAGGAAAGACGTGGTGCAGAGGGAGACACCCCGTGTGACTCTGTAGATGTACAGCACTGCCTTACAACCAATGTCATCCAGAAAATTTCTTACCCCAAAAGCATTTATTATTTCTGGAATCACACTGGAAAGAATTGTCATGATATTAGCTAAAGTTAAATGGGTGCATATCAAATCTATAGGCTTTTTGGAGGAGGGCTGAAATAAAGTGTTGATGTTTAACATGAGTAATAATGTGTTTCCAATAAAACCAATCCCAAATTGAAAGAGAAAAAATATTCCCAAAATAGTATCACTTGAAACTATTATATTCATGGCCTCTTCTACTCTGGATAGACTCCTCAACAGCCTAAAAAGAGGCAGAAAATGATCTGTAAGCTTGATAGAAATAACAGGACTCTACGGAGAGCCCTTGAGATATGATCAATCTTGGCAGTAGGTTGTGCAAATATTCTATAAGAGTATTCAGGAAATTAAGAATTGGTTCTAGAGGCATATGTCAAGGATTATTGATGTCACTTCAGGGGAGTATTAGGTTTGAGACATGCCTTATTTATAAAAACATTACTCTAATTCTGAGAAATAAACTGACTATCCTGAAGGATAATTTTTTTATTCATGAAAAACAATATTTCAGATCTATGGAGATTTTATTTAAGTTCTGGGTATGTATTCTGAATTACATTTTATAATTTTAATGCTTTTCAATCTTCTGTCATAAACAACAGAAAATTACTAATGTATTTTAATGTTTATTATTTCATTTCTACCATATTTAACACATAGTATTATCACTATATTGTTATCACCATATTGTTACACTTCTGGTGTAATTATTCACCAGAAGAACTCCATCCCTAGAGTTTCTCATGACCATCAGGCTCTGTAAATTCCTTTTTTCTGGCCCTTTCAACATGCTTCCCCAAGTCCAAGACCTTTCCAATGCACATGATGAATATCAGATCAGCTCATGGGTCAGTTCATTGCATCTGCCATCTCTGTACTGAAAATTCACTTCCTGTCTTTGTTCTACCTGGAAGTCACTGCTTCTCCAGCATCTCTCTCAAGTAGTGCGATCTTTCTCTCCTCTGTCTCCTATATCACTAGTCCTGTAAGTGAGAATGTTCTCTTTGACACCAGGCATATTCAGATAATTCTCCATTACTCCAGTTTTGAAACATTTGTCATCATTCTTTGTGGAAGTAATCTACTGACCCAAGTCACTCCCCTCAGTAGCTAGTGACTCATTGTGACTCTTCCCAACTCAAATTCTGTCATGTTCTTGGAGATTTCCCATACAGATGATCAGTGCAATATTCCTAGCCTCTCACATTTGTGATCTCTCTTCCAACACTTTTACTGCCCCCAACCACATCCACTTTTTCTCCTGTTCAAATACTAGAGTTGTCATTACAAATATTGTAGACTCATTGTGTTTCTCATTCTCCTACTACCATTTGCAGCTTCCTTTATCTAATCTCTAACTCCAGTATTACTTTGACATCATCAGTGTCTGAGAAACATTGATCTCTTTACTCTCCACAACCCTCCCAGAGCCTCTCCTTCTTACCTGAACTTCCACAATCCAAGGTCATCATCACTTCTTGAAAAAATAGCTGATTCCACTGATTTATTTTTCCTACTTCATAGAACTCACCATGGAAAAATATCAACTCCTGTTAAATCTAATATTCTGTCTCATTCATGGCATCATGCTCAGATAATCAAGGCTGGAGTAAAACACAAAATATGTTAACTACACTCATGTCAAATCCTTCACTACTAAGGTCCAGTGAACTTTTATTTTCAGCAGGAATCACACTAAATTTTCTAGAGTATTCCTTGGGTATTCACTTTGTCACTCATCTTGATGACTACTTCATAACTTCTTTATTTTTAAACTGCCAACCTATCCTCTCCCAATCTCACATTCAATTGATGACAAATTGCACATTTTTAATTGAGATATAATGGACATGAAAGTTTATGTTAGTTTCAGATGTACAACATGTGACTTGATATTTTTATATACAGTTGACTCTTCAAAAGCAGATTTGAAGTCCCTGAGTGCACTTATATGTGGATTTTTAAAAGTACAATACTGTGAATGTATTTCTAGTTTTGTAAATGTATTACTAATCATTTTCTTAATAACATTTTTCTTCTCTAACTTGCTTTATCATAAGAATACAGTATATAATGCATGTATGATACAACATATGTGTTAATTGATTGTGTTATCAGTAAAGCTTCTGACCAACAGTTGGTGACTAACAGTCAAATTTAGGGGTGTCAAAATTTATATGCATATTTTCAACTGCATGGGGGTTCAGTGCCCTAATCACTATGTTGTTCAAATGTAAATCGTATTGCAAATTGATCACTACAGCAACTCTAGTTAACATTCATCATCACATATAGTTACTACTTTTTTCTTGTGATGAGAAATTTTATTATTTACTCTCTTAGCAACCTCAGATATACAATATATTATTACTAACTATCATCACCCCCTTGCTGTACACTGCATCCACAGGACTTATTCTTTTATAACAGGAAGTTCATACCTTTTGTCCCCCTTCACCCATTTTACCTACCCTTCAACTCCTTTTATAGCAGCCACCAATCTGTTCTTTGTATCAATGGATCTTTTTTTATATACCACATATAAGTGAGATCACACAGTATTTGTCTTTCTTTATCTGACTTACATTAGGTTCTATTCATGTTGTCTTAAAATTTTTTTTAACATTTATTCATTTTTGAGAGATAGAGACAGAGCATGAGCGGAGAAGGGGCAGAGAGAGGGAGACACAGAATATAAAGCAGGTTCCAGGCTCTGAGCTATCAGCACAGAGCCCGACGCGGGGCTTGAACTCACGACCTATGAAATCATGACCTGAGCTGAAGTCGGATGCTCAACTGACTGAGCCACCCAGGCGCCACTCTATTCATGTTGTCTTAAATGGCAAGATTTCCTTTTTACTGACTGAATAATATTCCATTGTTTATAAGCTCCATTTTTATAAATATTTGTAAATAAATGTACATATGCATTTTTATTCATTTATTGATACACTGCATACTTCATTTAGAAAATTAAAATAAGCAAAAGATTATTTCCCAAAAAACTTGCCACTACATTAATTTCTTTCTCTGTATATTTGTCATTCTCCCCTGGTGCTGTGAATGAATTGCCAAGGCTCTTTATCATAGCTAATCCATCCATTTGTGCAATAAATCTGAGGTTCTCTTTTCTGCTTAAGACTCCAATCTTTCATTATTCTTCTCTCTTACACCCATTATCAAAATTTCCCTATCAACATGCAGATGTAGTGTGTTTCTTGCACATTTCTTGAGTCATTTCTACCCTTCATTTGAGCAATATTCCTGCATGTAATTATCTCAGTTTGTCTCCAGTTTCTCACATCTCATTTGCTCTTGGTCCCAGAATGTGGTAGACTGCAAAAATACCTATGAATTTTTCCCTATGTAGACATTGTAATGTGTTTTTCTCCATCCCTTGAATATGGTTTAGCCTTTGACTTGCTTTGCCATTCATTGTGGAGCAAACATAACACAAACAGAATCTTGATAAGTGCCTTCATGCGGGGCTTGCTCTCCTGTGAACGTATGAAGCATCCTAGCTTATTAGGTTATTAGAAAATGAGCAGGGGTGCCTGGGTGGTGCAGTCAGTTAAGCATCCAACTTCAGCTCAGGTCATGATCTCATGGTTGATGGGTTCAAGCCCTGCATTGGAATCTCTGATGATAGCTCAGAGCCTGGAGCCTGCTTCAAATTCTGTGTCTCCCTCTCTCTCTGCCCCTCCCCGCTACTTTCTCTCAAAAAATAAATAAACATTTAAAAAATTTAAAAAAAGAAAAAGAAAATAAGCAACCACATGGAGGAAATCTTAAGCCAAATCCAGAATTATATGTGAAGGTATTCCACTCCAAGAAACATCAAGACCCATATGAAACACTGGCCACCCTCCAGCCTACTACCTACATGACCGCATTTGCAAGACCAATCTAAACAAAGCAAAAGAAGCTAGAACCAAAAACTCATGTATTGCATAAATTCATTTATATGAAATATCCTAAAATATATAAATTCCTAAATCTGTAGACAGCAGACTTGTGGTTGCAAGGGCTAAAGACAGCGAGGACAAAGGAGTGACTGTGGAGTCTAGGGCTTTCTTTTCAGGTGATGAAACGCTTTGAAACTTAATAAAAGTAGTAAAACATTTAAAATGTTATGAATCCGACCGAATAGCACACTTAAACATGGTTTATATTTATGTTATGCTAATTTAATGTCAATAAAATATATAAATATACATATAAATGATTAGAAACTATGAATCAAAGTATAAACAAGTACAGTATTTTGTGAACAGTTTGGATTTTCTCCAAAATGTTAAAATGTCTTAACTTTAGAAAATGTATTAAAGAAAGTCTCATATTAACATCTTTTTTTAAGTTTATTTATTTATTTATTTATTTATTTATTGAGAGAGAGAGGATCCTAAGCAGGGACACTGTCAGCATGGAGCTCAAACCCAAAGGTAGTTGTAGGGGCGGGGGTACTGGACCCACCAACCATGAAATCATGATCTGAGCTGAAACCAAGAATCAGGTGCTCAACCAACTGAGCCACCTAGGCAGCCCCTCCATATTAATATCTTAAAGAAGAAAGGCACATGACTATCTCATTAAATGGGTAAGAAACATATATATTTAATATTTGTTTATTATAAATATATAATTCCTTAGTATATTATAAATATAAAGGAGATTATTGACTTTATGCAAGGTAGTTAGCTAATATAAACATAGAACTAATAAATGAAGCCCAATGCTCTTTTAAATCAATAGTGTTAGAACTGCACCAACTGTCATGTCCACATGTTATATTGCATTTTAGCTCCTAATATATGTGGTAAATAAACAAATGAAAAAGAATAAGCATTCTAGAAAATGAAAAGATGTAACTGTCATTATTCACTGATTATAAGATGGTTGACACTGAAAATAAGTTTGAAAACCTAGAGAAAAGTATTAAATTGGTAACACAGCTCATTATTTTGGAAGTTAATTTCTTTATACAGTGTAATTTTAGAAAATTTAGGATTAATAATAATACTATGAAATAATCTTAAATTTGTGTAAGAATTTCTTGGATAAAATTATACAAATCTGTTGAAAGTTGTTAAGAAAGAAAAAATTCTCCATAGAACATTTATAAATCATAATACCCTACATCACAAAGTGACGGTTCTCAGCAATATTTAAAATTTAACACTATTTTCAACAAAATCTAAACTCTTTTGTTACATTGAGTTTGAGAGGTTGTTTCTAAAATCTTGTTTGTTAGATCAGGAGAGAATGAAGAACTAAGAAAGAGAAACAAGGCTTTATTGAAGAGAATGTTTAAAATAAATGAGAAGGAGAATTAAAATCAGGAGACAATTGTTAATCAAAATGGAAAAGAAAAGAGGGGGACAATGAATATGAAGGTACAAGTGCAAATAGAAACAGAACAGGAGAGAACAAAGGTATTGCCATCTCAGCCAGGAAATCAGCTGAACAGAATGAGCAGGAAAAGAGAAAGAAAAGCAAGTGAGGGCAGTCAAGAACCTAAGGAAAATTGTGGAAATAAAAAAAGGCACAGGCGAAAAAAAAAAGATTATGGAAAAAGTTAAGCCTAACATGACATAGAAAATATATAAGGATATATAGCATTATATAGGCATTATATATATAAAGCATTAAATTAGGGATTTTAGGAAATCAAGAAAAAGAAAAATTTTTTAGAAGCATTGGTTTTCTAAGAAATTGCTACCAGACAATTAGATAGGATTGTGGCTGACTCTCAGAAAATTACTTTAAACTAAAGATATTTGAGATTCAACAGACATAGGGATGACTCTCAGAAAATTACTTTAAACTAAAGACATTTGAGATTCAACAGACATAGGGGTGGGGAAGCCTGCTAGGAGCTTCTATGTAACTAAAACTAGAAACTTCTGGGAATGACACTGTTATAAATTCCCTTCTCTGGTGACTTGAGAAAGATGGAAAATGGCACTCACACCTGCATAGACAGTGATCATCACAAAATTTCTTGTCTTCTGTTTGTTCCCCTAGAAACCAATTTGTTCTTCTCATAGAAGGCTTTTCTTCCCCCTTCCCAATTTTTTTGAAGTTAGTTATATAAACTCTTGATTTTAGCCATTCATGAGCTAAACTCTTGTGAGCTCCCACAGAAACATGAATAAATTTGGGGTTTCATCTCCCATTCAACTGTCTTTTGTCAGCTTAGGTTGCATGCTCCCATATCCAACATAAGGGAGTAGAGGAAAAAGATTTCCTCCCTAAAAGGAATAACAAAAAGTCTTAAAACTTAGACATAAATTTGTGTAATTTAAATAACAGGAAGCCTTTACAAGTGACAAAAATTGAATGGCAGAGCAACAGAAAATAGAGAAATGAAAAAATATATATACCAAAAGGAGAAAGTAAATAAGTTATTACAGTAAGTGGAAAAATGGACACATGAATTAAAAATCAATGATTTAATCAACAAAAGAGTTGTAAGGATAGAGGAAGTGAGGAGGAAAGAAAAGTGGACATGATAAAAAAAAAAAAGAAGCCATAGTAACAGAAACAAAAGATGAGAGTCGGGGAGACTAAAATAATAAAGAGAAAAGAAAAAAAGAATATTAATATCCTTGAATATTATTAAATTAGAATGTTTTCAAAATATTTTAGAGTGAAAACATTCACAGATGAATAAGGGAAAGTAATTAATTTGGACAGAGGAAAAAGGATTTAAATACTGAAAGGTGAAAAAAGAAAAACCTGAATAAATGATGAATGAATTGGACAGTGAATAGAAGGCAATGAACGTCAAGTTAATAGAGAAGACAAAAACACACACGTTAGAGATGAAGAGTAGAGGAGACATGATTAAAAATCTATTTGTGAAGGCAGATTACTTTAAATAAATAAGATACAGGAGTCTGAGAGCAGAAGAGATAACAGGAAACAGGAATGGTGTGGTAAATAAAATGAGTAGTAGGAAACTGCCAATGATTAACAAAAAAATAAGAAATTGAACAAGAGTAAGAATTTCACAGCTATGAGTAGGAGTATACACTGAAGAGAAGAGGGTGAACAGGACAAGAGAAAGATGACACGAAAGGAAGCAAAGTGTATATAAAACGATCAAACAAATTTATCCACTGGTAAAGCTAGAGCTCCCTGGGCTGTTATCAGACATCAGCAAAGCAGGCAGGTCTTCAAGCTTTCCTGCTTGTTTCCAGAAACTTCTGGAACTATCTGTACCCAAGTTCTCTCTGGCCGTCACTCCCTGGGGACTTATGTCCACAGTCCTCTGAGGGAGCATTGGTTCTCTCTCACCACTTTGCAATTATGGCCTAGAACTGGGGGAGCTTTCTGTAGGCTCTTCTTGTCCATTTTTCTAAGTCAGTCTCCCAATCCCTAAGGTGATGTCATGAGGCCATTCTAGGAACCTCATGTTTGCCTATAATGCATTAAAAGAAATAACTGCTCACAAGTTATTACACTGATGTAAATCTTTAAGTATTCTTTTGAATAGTTAATTCTGACATGGTAGTATTTGACCTGTTACATAATATATTGTATGGTCTCCTACAATTGAATGCATTTGTGTATGAATTAAATATTTTACTTCATTCCTTTTACTTGTTAACATAAGAGCAAACTTGCCTTTCATATTTCCAGTAAAAGGTTGACCTAATGTATTGACCTACATTAGGTCAACATTAGTTGACCTAATGCCTGAAATCATCATTGATCATTCTATTTTCCTCTTAAGCAAAATGTGTTTGTGTAAAGTGATTGCTTTTGAACTGACTCTTAGTAATATTATCTGTAATCCTGATAAAAAGAATATAAATTTATTGAAGCTAGTATAAATCAGAATCATAGAAGCAAAATTATATTGGAAATGCACTTTTTTACAGCAGTTGTTTATTTTTCAAATAAGTTTATGAACCTGACCTTGAGAATACTGCAGTCTGTAGAAAATAATACACACACACACACACACACACACACATAAAGTCTGAAATAACTTAAAATTTTTATAGCAAATTTCCTTGGTCTTTCTTACAGATCCAAATTGTATGCCACACAATATTGGTCCTTAAAATTGTTTTTAATAACATTAATTAAACTTTCCAAAGAGAGTTTTAGAAGAATTGTACATAAAAGAAAAAATATACAAGAAAGAATCATAGAGAAAATAAATTTCTTGAAATTTTTGAGTTTTAGAAATCAGAAGATGTGCAAGAGTAAACAGAATACATATGAATAACACAAAATAATGGTGAGTAATATGTGAAAGGCATTATAAAAGGATGAAAAAAGATTATGGAAAACTTCATAAACTATGGAAAGAAATGACAGAAAAGAATGAAATACATATTTTTAAATTAATACAATGAAGGCACGGAATAAAGAAAGGGCTGGCAGATAAGAGGAAAAATAAGATGGAATTCAAGAGGAAAATAAAACCGGAGTTTCATAAGCAATAAATAAATTAAAGGCAGAGAAAGGAAAAACTGGTAAGATCATGGAGGGTAGGAAGATTAGTTATGATATAAACAAGTATAAAAAGCTTATAAATTAAAATTAAGTATAAATGAAAAGAAATGAAAGGGAGAAAACAGCAGAGTAAAAGGAGTAACAAAAGAAAGACAGCAAAAATGGAATAGAAAAAAAATAATAAGGAAAAAGGGGTCCAGGAGTATGGGTGCAGAAACACAGAGAAAGTAGACTTACCTTTAAGCACAAAGTATTCAGCAGAAAATGTACTTGACATAAGAAAGGATTAGGGAACCAAAATTCCTGCAAAGAATGGCCAGGTCTCTCCCTGCATGCAAGAGCTGCACACAGGGAGGGGACTTACTGAGTCTGAGCTCCTCAGCAGTTCAGGAGGCACCTCTGCTGGGCTCCAGCTGGATGCAGGTGCCTGGATCCAGGGCTATGAGGGGCGGGTTGCTTCATCCCCAAGGACTGAAAAAACCCATTTGTGCACAGTGAACTTTCTGATTTGTCCAGAGGAATCACAAATTACTCTGTGAGTTGCAGAGGGTTCTCTTGATAAATTTGGAAGTGTTTTTAATCATAGTCAGCACCTGAGGTCACAAACATCTCTTCTAATTTTCAAAGAAGTTATTCTGAGGAGTTCTAGAAGACTAGAGGAGAAAGTAAACTCAGAGTGTTCATTGTTTTCACCTGCTAGAAAGCAGGGTGTTTTTGTTTGTTTAATCTAGTCAAAGTACAGCCATCCAGAGAGTAATTTCTTTCCTCAGACACTTTAGTATTGATCCATAAATTATGTTGGAGCATCCAAACCTCTATTGATTCAATTAAAAAGAAATATAAGTGCTAAGGTTCTGGGGCTACTAAACCAACTGAATTTTTAATTGAACCCCTAATATGTAATAGGAACTTTAATTAATAGGAATGTGTAATTTAAGCAATTTTTCTATGGTTTTTATTTTTCCTTTTGCAATCAGTACACTTACTGAAATATTACATTTTTAAATTAACCAATAAGCCTGATAAACAAAATGAAGCTGACATTCATGTAGTGCCCAGGCCAATGAGAAAAGTGCTGACCTCAGATTTTTTTTTTTTTTTTTTGGTACAAAAATATCAAGAGAATAAGTGAGTTTCTTCTTGGAAAGTGAGTTTAACAGAGTTTGATCCTATGCTTCCCATGCTGATGCTGTGCCTTCTGGGAAGGAAGAGATTCATTCCTATTCACATTCTTGCAGTGTACCCTCTTCTTTAATAACACAGGCACCCGACGCCAAAGCATCAAACCTAAAGTACCATTCTCTTGTCTCAGTTAATCATTTGACAACTATTTCCTGAGTGTCCAACTCTGAATCTCTGAGGTTTTAACAGTCATCAATAATTCATTGTTAGATATCATCCATAAGTCAGCACTCCTCAGCTTTTGGTCACGTACCAGTGATCAAAAGTATACAAATGAGGGTTAAATGTGCTCATATTTTTCAGTGAAAGAGGCATAACATTTAGCAGGTTAGAAAACAGGGGCGCCTGGGTGGCGCAGTCGGTTAAGCGTCCGACTTCAGCCAGGTCACGATCTCGCGGTCCGGGAGTTCAAGCCCCGTGTCAGGTTCTGGGCTGATGGCTCAGAGCCTGGAGCCTGTTTCGGATTCTGTGTCTCCCTCTCTCTCTGCCCCTCCCCCGTTCATGCTCTGTCTCTCTCTGTCCCAAAAATAAATAAACGTTGAAAAAAAAAAAATAAATGTAGGATAAAATGGTTTCCTGGTGCAGGCAGGAGGATTTGTATTTTGAAAGGAGTGGTCAGGAAGGGACCTGTCTTGAAGATGAGGTTTCAGCCAAGACTGAAGGAAGTCAGGAAAAAGGAATCAGGGAATCTGGGAGGAAGAGACACATCAGCTGGTGAGGGCACAGGGGGTGATGTGAGGGCATGGGGAGGGATCAGCATGCCGGGTCAATGTCTGGTTTACTGAGCCATTAAAAGGCTTACTTTTGCCATTATTCTCAGAAAAATTGATGTACATACATAATTTTTGCCAGTTGTGACCTGTTGTATGTTCTATTTTCACAGAATTATTCTGGCTGCTGTGTTGATCTTGGAGTGTAGTGGAGAAAAGATATATGCAGGAGAACCAGTGAAGAGGTTTTGGAATAATCCCCGTGAGATATGGGGGTTTTGAGACAGGACAGAATGGTAGTTTGGATTCTGGATTGTTTTAAAAATGCAGCCAATCAGGTTTTCCTGATGGAGTAGATGTGGAGTGGATGAGTGGATGGAGGATGGCTCCAGTGTTCTTCCCTGGGTGCACTGAAGGAAAGGATTGCCACAGTCTCTAATGGGGAGGTGAGAGGAGCAGGTGTAGGATGTGATATCCAGAATGAAGTTTGGGACCAGTTCAGTTTCAGACGTCTAATACAGATCCTCATGGAGATGTCATATAGGCGGTTGGATATATGATTTTTGATGTGGGTAAAGCGTGTGGGCAAAGGCAAGTCAGTGTGGGCCTATCAGTTGTAGTTGCTGTAAAACCACATTACTGGATGCAAGCGCCAAGGAGTGACTGGGGAGAGAGCAGACAAGGGTGTGAAAAGGTCAGCATAAAAGAGGGACCCAGCACAGGAGCCTGAGAAGGAGTGATCGGTGAAGAATGTTCTTCCAGTGGAAGGAATGAGCAAGAGTAAATGGAACAAGAATATAGAAAAACATGCAGGGGCGCCTGGGTGGCTCAGTCGGTTAAGCAGCCAACTTCAGCTCAGGTCATGATCTCGCGGTCCGTGAGTTCGAGCCCCGCGTCGGGCTCTGAGCTGTCAGCACAGCCTGTTTCAGATTCTGTGTCTCCCTCTCTCTGACCCTCCCCCGTTCATGCTTTGTCTCTCTCTGTCTCAAAAATAAATAAACGTTAAAAAAACAAAGAAAAACATGCAGTTAAAAATTACATCGGGATTAGCAACATACGCTTTAGAGTGATTATAAGAGCAGTTTTGTATTTTGCTGATATTGTAAGGAATATAGACCTGGAGTAGAAACAACTTTCAAAGGATCTTTCCTGCACCTGTAAAGGGGAGAAGACATGTTGGATGGCATTTGAAGAAGAAGAGAAATCTAGATAGTACTTTTTTACACTTTATTTTAAAAACAAATTTAAATTTTTGAAATTCCAGTATAATAAACATTAGTTTCAGGTGTAAAATATAGCAACTCAACAATTCAATATATCACCCAGTGATCTTCATTACAAGTGGACTCCTTAATCCCCACCACCTATTTATTCTGTTCCCCCACCCAACTCCCCTCTGATAAGTATAACATTTTTCTCTATAACTAAGAGTGGGTTTCTTGACTTGGGTCTCTCCATCTCTCTCTTTTCCCATTGCTTATTTGTTTTGTTTCTTAAATTTCACATATGCATGAGACCATATGGTATTTGTCTTTCTCTGATTTATTTCACTTAGCATTATATTTTCTAGCTCCATCCATGTCATTGCAAATGATAAGATTTCATTTTTACTATGACTAATATTCCATTGTGTATATATATCACCTCTTCTTTATCCATTCATCACTCAATGGACATGGGCTGATTCCCTAATTTGGCTGTTGTAAATAATGTTGCTATATACATAGGGGTGCACATATCCCTCTGAATTAGTGTTTTTGTATGTTTTGTATAATTATCCAGTAGTGAGATTGCTAGATCACAAGGTAGTCCTATTTTTAACTTTTTGAGAAACCTCCATTCTGTTTTCCAGAGTTGCTGCACGAGTTTACATTGCCACCAATAGTCCAAGATGATTCCTTTTTCTCCACAGCGTAGCCAACACTTCTTGTTTCTCGTGTTTTTGATTTTAGCCATTCTGACAAGTGTGAGGTGATATCCTATTGTAGCTTTGATTTGCTCTTCTCTTATGCTAAGTGCTGATGAACATCTTTTCATGTGTCGGTTGGCCATCTGGATGTCTCCTTTGGAGAAATGTCTGTCCATCTCTCCAGCCCATTTTTTAATTGGATTATTTGTTTTGGTGGTGTTCTGTTTATAAGTTCTTTATATATTTTGGATACTAACACTTTATCAGATACATCATTTACAAATATATTTTCCATTCCATAGAATGCCATTTAGTTTTGTTGATTGTTTCCTTTGCTGTACAGAAGTTTTTTATTTTGATGAGGTCCCAATAGTTTATTTTTGTGTTGGTTTCCCTTGTTTCAGGGGACATATCTAGAAAGAAGTTGCTACAGCCCCTGTCAAAGAAGTTACTGCCTGTGTTCTCTTCTAGAATCTTTATGGTTTCAGATCTCACATTTAGGTCTTTAATCCATTTTGAATTTATTTTTGTGTATGGTGTAAAGAAAGTGGTTTCTTTCCATTGCATGTTGCTGTCCTGTTTTCCCAACATCGTTTGTTGAAGAGACTGTGTTTTTCCATTGGATGTTCTTTCCTGCTTTGTTGAATATTAATTGACCATATGGCTGTGGGATCATTTATGGGTTTTCTATTCTGTTTCACTTATCTATGTGTCTGTTATCATGAATGGATTTGCACTTTTTCAAATACCTTTTCTGCATATTGAAAGGGTCATATGGTTCTTATCCTTTCTTTTATTAATCAGGTTTATCACTTTGATTGATTTGTGAATATTGAACTACGATTGCAGCCTAAGAATAAATCCACTTGATCATGGTGAATGAATCTTGAGTGTGCTGTTGGATTCGGTTTGCTAGTATATCACTGAAAATTTTTGCATGCATGTTCATCAAAGATATTGGCCTGTAGTTCTCCTTCTTAGTGGCATCTTTGTCTAATTTTGGAATAAGGGTAATGCTGGCCTCATAGAATAAATTTGGAGGTTCTCCCTCCTTTTCTATTTTTTGGAATAATTTGAGAAGGAAGGTATTAACTCTTTTTTAAAATGTTTGGTAGAATCCCCCCATGAAGCCATCTGGTCCTCAACTTTTGTTTGTTGAGAGCTTTTTCATTACCAATTCAATTTTTTGCTGTTTATCAGTCTGTTCACATTTACTATTTCTTCCTGTTTCATTTTTGGTAGTTTATGTTTCTAGGAATTTATCCATTTCTTTGAGGTTGTCCAATTTGTTGGCATTTAATTTTTCATAATACTCTTTTATAATTGTTTCTATTTCTGTGGTGTTGGGTTTTTTCCCTCTCTCATTTGTGATTTTATTTATTTGTGTCCTTTCTCTTTACTTTTTGATAAGTCTTGTTAGGGGTTTATTAATTTTATTACTTCTTTCAAAGAACCAGCTTCTGGTTTCATTGATCTGTTCTCCTCTTGGTTTTAGTGTCTATATCATTTATTTCTTCTCTAATCTTTATTATTTCCCTTCATCTGCTACCTTTAGGCTTTGTTTTTTATGCTGTTTCTATCTCCTTTACGTGTAAGGTTAGGTTCTTTATTTCAGATTTTTCATGCTTCTTGAGGTAGACCTGGTTTGCTATATACTTCCTTCTTAGGACTGCTTTTGCTATATCCCAAAGGTTTTGGACCATTGCATTTATATTTTCACTTGTTTTCTGCTATTTTTTTTTAATGTTTATTTATTTTTGAGACAGAGAGACACAGAGCATGAACAGGGGAGGGGCAGAGAGAGAGGGAGACACAGAATCTGAAACAGGCTCCAGGCTCTGAGCTGTCAGCACAGAGCCCGACGCGGGGCTTGAACTCATGGACTGCGAGATCATGACCTGAGCTGAAGTCGGACGCTTAACCGACCCAGCCGCCCAGGCACCCCTGTTTTCTATTTTTTAATTTCTTCTTTGATTTCCTGGTTGACCCATTCATTGTTTGGTAGCATGTTGTTTACCCTCCATGCGTTTGTGGTCTTTCTAAATTTTTTCTTGTGGTTTACTTCAAGTTTCATAGCAGTGTTCAGAAAAGATGCATGGTATGATCTCAGTCTTTTTGTACTTATTGAGACCTGATTTGCGACCCAATAAGTGATCTACTCTGGAGAAAGTTCTATGTGCACTCAAAAAGAAGATGTATTCTGCAGCTTTAGTATGAAATTTTCTGAATATATTTGTTAAATCCATCTGGTCCAGTGTGTCATACAAAGTCTTTGTTTCCTTGTTGATTTTCTGCTTAGATGATTGGTCCATTGTAAGTGGGGGGTTAAAGTCCCCTACTATTATTGTATTATTATCAATGAGCTCCTTTATGTTTGTTATTAATTGATTTATATATTTGGGTACAAGTTGTGAGTATAAATATTTACAATTGTCAGATCTTGTTGGATAGACCTCTTAATTTTGATACAGTGTCCTTCTTCATGTTTTGTAACATTCTTTGGTTTAATATCTAATTTTCTGATATAAGTATGGCTACTCTGGCTTTCTTTTGATATCCATTTGAATGATAAGTATTTCTCCATCTCCTCACTTTCATTCTGGTGTTTTTATGTCTAAAATGAATCTCTTGTAGTCAGCATACAGACGGGTCTTGTTTTTTTTACCCATTGTGATAACCGATGTCTTTCAACTGGAAAATTAGGCCATTAAAATACATAGTAATTATTAATATATATGTATTTATTTCCATTATATTACTTCTTTCGTCATTGTTTCTGGAGATTTTCTATGATTCTTTCTTGTCTTTCTCACTTTCGGTCTCTTTTTTCCACACAAGAAGTCCTCTTTAAAATTTCTTGCAGGGTTGGTTTACTGGTCTTGAATTCCTTTAGTTTTTCTTTGTCTGGAAAACTTGTCTTCTCTTCTTTTATTTTTGAATGATAGCCTTGCTGGATAGAGTATTCTTGGCTACAGAATACTTGGGTAGTATTTTTAGGCAGCTAGTGTAGTGCTGCACTGCTTCCTGCAGGTGCCTCTGTGTTTATGCTGATGCGCAGGGGAAGGAAATGGCTCCAGCCAGCAACTTTGGTCACAGAGAGGCATCTCAATGAACACTGCCTCTCCAGAACTTGTTTGGAGGAGTGAATAATCTTCCTTCTGTGTTCCTCAGGTGCTCTTCATACGGATTTTTCCAGGTTGTCTGCCTCCATGATGTTTGCCTGTCTTCTGTCCAGGAATAGGGCAGTGCCCTCAGGGCTCTATCCTAGCCAAGCCTTTAAAACTCAATGCATTAAGCTTTGCTGTCCTCAAGAACTCACAAAATTCAGCCCCTCTCATTTTCCAAACCAATGGATATGGGGAATTCTTCTTTTGCAATCCCCTGGGAGCCTCTCACTCTCTAGCCCTCCTCCATGACCACAGTTTCCTCTCCTACACAGCATCCATGATCCGTTTCTCCCCAAAACCAGGTATCTGCACTTTCTACTTTCTTTTATGTGGCCTCTTCTCTCCCTTTAGTGGTGGAGTTTGTTCTGTCAGTCCTCAGGTCGATTTGTGAGGTATTTGTGATAGTTATCTAGTTGTGTTTGTGGGACAAGACAAGGCTCCTACTCCTCTGCCACTTTCCTCTCCCTCTATAAATGCTTCATTTTATCTAGTGCATTTTTAATTTCACTTATTGTGCTCTTCATCTCTGATTGTTGTTTTAAATCTCTTTGTTAAGGGTTTCACTGATGTCTTCCACTCTTTTCTCAAGTCCTTTGAGTATCTATGATCACTACTTTAAATTCCCTATCAGGCATACTTATCTCTGTTTTGCTTAGGTCTCCTGCTGTGACTTTGTCCTATTCCTTTATTTGGGACATAATCCTCTGTCTCTTCATTTTGTCTAATGTTCTGTGTCTGTTTCTGTCTGTTAGGAAAGTCAGCTATGTCTCTTGCTCTTGAAAGTAGTAACCTTGTGAAGAAGAGGTCCTGCAGTGTCTCCTGTTTTACATAAGCTGGCACTTTAGGGGTGTCTCCTATGTGTGCTGCATGTGCCTTTTTGTTTTGTCCTGGCCACTTTTTCTTTCAATCCTGTCATCTCTGGAGGCTCTCTTTGACTGTTTTGGGCAGTGTTTGGTCCTTGGCTGGGGTAGTTCATGCAGTTTTAACAAGGTGCATGTTGGTTTCCTTCTGAAATGAGATGTTCCTGGGACTGGGATCTCTTGGGAGGGGTGCACAATTTTTAAAACGTGTGCCTCGGGCTTCCGCAGTACCTATCTCTATCCCTGCCCAGACCAAGAACCCACAAAACACAGTGGTTGAGAGACATGCTGTTGGCAAGGTTTGTGTTAGTCTTGAGTGGGAAGGGAGACCTGTAGCAACAAAACTGAGGCAAGTGTAACTGGACAAGGCAAATCTGCCTACTTAGGCAGGGTGGCAGTGCTTGGTGTGTAAGCAAGTGAATGCTTACATTCAAGGTGGTGAATGTAGGCACCATGCTTGTTCCTACAAGTGGCCATATGTTTATGTTGGAGGATGGGAAAGGTAATGTTGCCTGCCAGCTCCTTTGTTCCTAGAGGTGTCTCCTCAAGAACATTCTCAGAAATGAGTAAATAACTCTCCTTCCCATATGCCCCAGACTTTTTTCAAACTGCTGCTTCTATGCCTTATCTCTGAGGCATGTTGGTTTTGCTCTCTCTTTAAGGTCAGACACCTTAAAGACACCTTCCTGTTGCCCTCTGAGCTTTCCTAGAGCTAAGCCAGCTAATTTTTTAAGTTCCAGGCTCCAAAAGTCCCTCTAATTGTAAGAACTCATGAACTTTGGTCCCTCTCACTTTGAAAACCAAATGCTGTGGACATTTGTTTTCCCTGTGCAGACTCCCTGGTGTGATAATCTGTTTCTCCACTTTCTGTGTGCCTCTGAATACTTCTTGACCTTGGAAGGCCAGGGTCCAATTTTTCCCCACTGCATCTTCACCCTTTCCATCCACTTTGATGTGGCCTTTTCCCTACCTTTAGTTGTGGAGGGTGTTCTGACACTGTTGGTGTGATTTTCTGACTTATTTATGCAGATGTGAGTGTTATCTAGTTGTATCAATGAAGTGAGCTTAGAGTCCTCTTACTCCACAATCTACCCACCCTTCTCAGAATATTGGTCTTTAACTTTCATTTCTTTTGTATTGTCCTTTTTTGCTTTGGTACTTGGTAATGCCAGCCTCAGAATGAGTTAGGAAGTGTTCTCTCTTTTTCTCTATTTTACATGAGTTTGAGAAAGATTAGTTTAAATTCTTCTTTAAATATTTGGTAGAATTTACCAGTGAAGCCATCTAATCCTGACTCTTCTTTATTGGGAGGCATGGTTTTTTAATAAAATATATAACACTCCTCCTGAGTTTTTGTCCCTTTAAATATGTATGAATCATTCTGTGCACATCTTGTCTTTCTTTTCTTTTTACACTCAGTGTTTTTAAGAAATGTGATTCACATTCAGTCAAATATATAGATTATAAGTATACAGCTTTTATTTCCAAATGTATTAGGCATTTTTTGACAAATGTAACTTGAACTATGTATAGTGAATGACCACTACTATAGAAGGATTCTCTTGTCATTTTGCAGTTTATTAGTCCCCCTCAAACAACCATTTTTATCTCTATCCTCCACTATTATGATTTCTATCCAAATAGACTAAGTTTGCTTTTTCTTGATCTTTGTATGAATGAAAACAACTTTTGTATTTGGCTTCTTTTGTTCAGCAAAATATTTTTGAGCCTTGTTCTGTTATCTGCCTATTACTGTATAAAATGGCAAATTATTTTTTAAATTTCTTATGTTGTAATATATCATTATAACAACTTTCTTGAAGTTTACACTGTCTTTTCTTGCCATTTTCTTAGCTGCTGCTGTAGGCATTCAAAATGTATCTTTATCAGAATTTATCAGATGTTATCACTTCATTCCAATAAAATATGAAAACTTTGCTCTAACATCACTCCATTCCTTCTTCAATGCTTTCTACTTTTTGGCCTTACAAATTATATATTCATTTAAGCTGAACAATGTAGTTTTACTAGTACTGCTTTATACAATTTTCTTTAGATTAGTTTAGAGAAACAAAGAAAAAAATGTATTTGGACTGTCTTTTGTTTTACTTACACAGTAGTATTTACCCAATGCTTTTTTTTTCTTTTCCTTTCTTCATGTGTATTTGAGTGATGACTTGGTGTCATTTCTATTAAACCTGTACTATTTTCTTTAATATTTCTTGTAGGGTAGGTCTATTAGCAGCAATACCTACCAGTCTTTGAAAGCAAAATAAACACATTTCCAAATAAACAATTTTTTGTTTAAGTAGAGTTGACACACAATCCTACATAGTTTCAGGTGATCCAACATCTCCATATGTTATGTTATACTCACCACAAGTGTAAATACCATCTGTCACCCTACAACACTATACAACATCATTGAATATATTCCCCGTTCCGTGCGTTTTATCACCATGACTTCTTCATTCCATAACTAGAAGCTTGTATCTCCCACTTACTTCTCCCATTTTGCCCATCCCCCGACAACCCTTCCCTCTGGCAACCTACAATTTGTTCTCTGTATTTATGGGTTGGATTCTTTTTTCTGTTGTTTGTTTATTCATTTGTTTTTTTTTTAATATTCCACATATGAAAAAAATCATACGACATTTGTCTTTGACTGACTTATTTCATTTAGCGTAATACCCTCTAGGTCCATCCATGTTGCACAAATGGCAAAATGTCATTCATTTTCACTGGTGCATAATATAGCATATTCTACTATAAATATATATATATATATATTTCCATATTTTGGCTATTGTAAATAATGGTACAATAAACATGAGAGTGAATATCTCTTTGAATTAGTGTCTTTGGGGGTACCTGGCTGGCTCAGTCAGTAAAACATGCAACTCTTGATCTCGAGCTTGTAAGCTTGAGTTAGCATTTTTGTTTTCTCAAGGTAAATATACAATAGTGGAATTATTGGATCAAGTAGAATTTCTATTTTTAATTTTTTGAGCACCTCCATACTGTTTTCCAAAGTGGCTGCATTCACAATTCACATTATATTCACTATTCCCACCAATAGTGTACAAAGGTTTCTTTTTCTCCACATCTTCACCAACACTTGTTACTTCTTATGTTTTTTATTTTAGCCATTTTAACAGGTGTAAGGTTATATTTGATAGTGGTTTTGATTTGCGTTTCCCTAGTGATTAGTGATATAGAGCATATTTTGTTTCCTTTTTTTCCTCTTTTTAATGTTTATTTATTTTGAGAGAGAGAGAGAGAGAGAGAGAGAGAGAGAGCGCGCACTGGTATGGTAGGGGCACAGAGAAAGGGAGACACAGAATCAAAATCAGGCTCCAGGCTCTGAGCTGTCAGCACAGAGCCCAATGCAGGGCTTGAAGCCATGAACTGGGAGATCATGACCTGAGCTGAAGTTGGATATTTAACTTACTGTGCCACCCTGGTGCCCCTCATTTTCTAATAACCTAATAAGCTAGGATGTTTCACACATGAAGCCCCACATGAAGGCATTTATCAAGATTCTGTTTGTCTTATGTTTGCTCCACAGTGAATGCAAAGCAAGTCAAAGGTTAAACCATATTCAAAGGATCGAAAGAAACACATTACAATGTCTACATAGGGAAAAACTCACAGGTATTTTTCTGTCTACTACATTCTGGGATCAAGAGCAAATGAGATGTGAGAAATTGGAGAGAGAGAGATAATTACTTCCAGGAATATTGCTCAAATGAAGGGTAGAAATGACTCAAGAAATGTGCAAGAAATATACTACATCTGCATGTTGATAGGGAAATTTTGATAATGGGTGTAAGAGAGAAGAATAATGAAAGATTGGAGTCTTAAGCAGAAAAGAGAGCTCCAGATTTATTGCACAAATGGATGGATTAGCTATGATAAAGAGCCTTGGCAATTCATTCACTGCACCAGGGTAGAATGACAAAGATACAGAGAAAGTAACTGATGTAATGGCAAGTTTTTTTGGGAAATCATCTTTTTATTACTTTAATTTCCTAAATGAAATATGCATACTATCAATAAATGAATGAATAAAAATGCATATATACATTTATGTACAAATATTTATATAAATGGATCTTATTCACAATGGAATATTATTCAGTCAGTAAAAAGGAAATCTTGCCATTTAAGACAACATGAATAGAACCTAATATAAGTCAGATAAAGACAAAAACTGTGTGATCTCACTTATATGTGGTATATAAAAAAGAACCATTGATACAAAGAATAGGTTGGTGGTTGCTAAAAGAGGGGTTGGAGGTAGGTAAAATGGGTGAAGAGAGTCAAAAGGTATAAACTTCTGTTATAAAATAATAAGTCCTGTGGATGCAGTGTACAGAAAGGTGATGATAGTTAATAATAGTATATTGTACCTCTGAGGTTGCTAAGAGAGTAGATACTAAAAAGTCTTGTCACAAGAAAAAAATTGTAACTATGTGTGGTGATGGATGTTAACTAGACTTGCTGTGGTGGTCATTTTGCAGTACAAGTGACTCTTGAACAACATAGTGCTTGGGGCACTGAACCCCCATGCAGTCAAATATCTGCATATAAATTTTGACTCCCCTAAACTTTACTGCTATTTGCCTACTGTTGGTCAGAGGCTTTACCAATAACATAAATAATCACTTAAAACATATTTTGTATATTACATGCATTACATACTGTATTCTTATGATAAAGAAATCTAGAGAAGAAAAATGTTATGAAGAAAATCATAAAGAATACACTTACAAATCTAGAAATATATTCACATATTTAAAAATCCACATATAAGTAGTCTAATGTACTTCAAACCTGTTTTTTTTTTAATTTGACAAGTTTGTATTTTATTTTATTTATTTGTTTATTATTTTATTTTATTTTTATTTTATTTTTTCTGAATTTTATTTTTATTTTTTTAAATATGAAATTTATTGTCAAATTGGTTTCAATACAACACCCAGTGCTCATCCCAACAGGTGCCCTCCTCAATGCCCATCACCCACCCTCCCCTCCTTCCCACCCCTCATCAACCCTCAGATTATTCTCAGTTTTTAAGAGTCTCTTATGGTTTGCCTCCTTGCCTCTCTGTAACTTTTTTCCCCTTCCCTTCCTTCATGGTCTTCTGTTAAGTTTTTCAGGATCCACATAAAAAGTGAAAACATATGGTATCTGTCTTTTTCTGTATGACTTATTTCACTTAGCATAACACTCTCCAGTTACATCCACGTTGCTACAAAAGGCCATATTTCATTCTTTCTTATTGCCAAGTAGTATTCTATTGTATATATAAACCATAACTTCTTTATCCATTCATCAGTTGATGGACATTTAGGCTCTTTCCCTAATTTGGCTATTGTTGAAAGTGCTGCTATAAACATTGGGGTACAAGTGCCCCTATGCATCAGCACTCCTGTAGCCCTTGGGTAAACTCTTAGCAGTGCTATTGCTGAGTCATAGGGTAGCTCTAGTTTTAATTTTTTGAGGAACCTCCACACTGTTTTCCAGAGCGGCTGCACCAGTTTGCATTCCCACCAACAGTGCAAGAGGGTTCCCATTTCTCCACATCCTCGCCAGCATTTATAGCCTCCTGATTTGTTCATTTTAGCCACTCTGGTGTGAGGCAGTTTTGATTTGTATCTCAGTGTGGTTTTGATTTGTATTTCCCTAATGAGGAGTGACGTTGAGCATCTTTTCATGTGCCCGTCCTGTGATTGATTTCAAGTTTCATAACATTGTGATCTGAAAATGTGCATGGTATGATCTCAATTCTTTTATATGTTTTGAAGGCTGTTTTGTGACCCAGTATGTGATCTATCTTGGAGAATGTTCCATGTGCACTCGAGAAGAAAGTATATACTGCTGCTCTAGGATGTAGATTCTAAATATATCTGTCTAATGGGACCTCATCAAGATAAAAGATAAAAACTGCAATGGATAAAGAAGATGTGGTTTATATATCCAATGGAATACTACTTGGCAATGAGAAAGAATAAAATCTGGCCATTTTCAGCAATGTGGATGGAACTGGAGGGTATTATGCTAAGTGAAATATGTCAGAGAAAAACAGATAACCATGTTTTCACTCATCTGTGATAGTGAGGATGTGTGGATATTGAGAAACTTAGCAGAAGACCATGTAAGAAGGGAAGGAAAACAAAGTTACAAACAGAGAAGGAGGAAGGCAAACCATAAGAGCCTCTTAAATACAGAGAACAAACTGAGGGTTGATGAAGGATGGGGGAGAGGGGAAAGTGGGTGATGGGCATTGAGGAGGTCACTTGTTGGGGTGAACACTGGGTGTTGTATGGAAGCCAATTTGACAACAAATTTCATTAAGAAGAATGAAAGAAAATGTTTCCTGATATCAATTTTTTTAGAAGAGTTAGAGAAGAATTGTTATTAATTCTTCTTTTAATGTTTGGTAGAATTCACCAGTGAAGCAATATAGTCCTGGGATACTCTATATTGAGAGAACTGATTACTTATTCAAAGTCCATCATTATCAGTCTGTTTAGATTTTTAAATGTCTCCCTGAGTCAGTTTTGGTAGTTGCATATTTCCAGGAACTTGTCAATTTCACATAGCTAATCCAGTCTGTTGGCATATAAGATCCTTTGTATTTTTGTTTTCAATAGTTTCCAGTTTTGTTTACTCTTTATTTTTCTTTAATTAAAGATTTGTCCATTTTCTGTATCATTTTACAAAACTAGCCCCTAGTTATATCAGTATTTTCTGTTGTTTTTCTTGTCTTTAATTCATTTATTTCTTTTGTGATCTTTATGTCTGTCCTTCTGCTTGTTTTTGACTGCTATTTCTTATTTTCCTTTTCTTTGAGGCAGAAAGTTATACTTTTTTTTGAGATGTTTACTTTTTCTTAATGTAGGGATTTACCACTCTAAAATTTCCTCTTTGAACTTCCTTTACTGCAACCCTTACATTTCAGTATATGGTGTGTCCATTTTTGTTTGTTTTAGGATATTTTTCATTTGTCTTTTTATTTTCTCTTGGCCCACTGATTCTTTAGGAACATGTTATTTAATCTGCATATATGTGTGAATTATTTTTTCAAAGAACATGCTCCTGATTTCATTAATTACTTTGAATGTAAATAAACTAATGCTCCAATATATAGACATAGGGTGACAGAATGGATAAAAAGACAAAACTCCTCTATACACTGTTGATAAGAGATTCATTTCTTAAAGACACATGAAGATTGAAAGTAAAGGGATGGAAAAGCATTTATAATGCAAATGGATGCAAAGAGAAAGTTGGTATATTAATACTTATGTCAGACAAAATAGACTTTACAACTAGGACTATAATAAGAAGCAAACAACATATAATCACAAACAAAACAATCAACAAGGAGATATGAACATTATAGATATTTATGCACCCAATATGGAACACCCAAATACATTAAACTGTTAATAACAAACATAAAGGAATTATTTGATAATAATATAATAATAGTAGGGAACTTTAATGACCACTTACATCAACAGACAAATCATCCAAATAGAAAAACAATAAGAGGGAGAGGGAAGATGGCAGCGTAGGAGGACGCTGGGCTCACCGCGCGTCCTGCTGATCACTTAGATTCCACCTACACCTGCCTAAATAACCCAGAAAACCGCCAGAGGATTAGCAGAACGGAGTCGCCGGAGCCAAGCGCAGACCAGAGGCCCACGGAAGAGGGTAGGAAGGGCGGCGAGGCGGTGCGCGCTCCACGGACTGGCGGGAGGGAGCCGGGGCGGAGGGGCGGCTCCCGGCCAAGCGGAGCCCCCGAGTCTGGCTTGCAAAAAGCGGAGGGGCCTGACGGACTGTGTTCCGACAGCAAGCGCGACTTAGCGGCTGGGAGGTCATAAGTTAACAGCTCTGCTCAGAAAGCGGGAAGGCTGGAGGACAAAGGGAAGGAGAGCTGCTGAGCCCCCTGACGACAGAGCTCAGTTTGGTGGGGAAAAAAGGCGCTCGCCAGCGCCATCTCCCCCACCCATCCCCCAGCCAAAATCCCAAAGAGAACCAGTTCCTGCCAGGGAACTTGCTCGCTCCGCGCAAACACCCAACTCTGCGCTTCTGCGGAGCCAAACCTCCGGCAGCGGATCTGACTCCCTCCTGCTGCCACAGGGCCCCTCCTGAGGTGGATCACCTAAGGAGAAGCGAGCTAAGCCTGCCCCTCCTGCCCCTGTGCACCTTGCCTACCCACCCCAGCTAAGACGCCAGATCCCCAGCATCACAAGCCTGGCGGTGTGCAAGTAGCCCAGACAGGCCACCCCACCCCACAGTGAATCCCGCCCCTAGGAGAGGGGAAGAGAAGGCACGCACCAGTCTGACTGTGGCCCCAGCGGTGGGCTGGGGGCAGACATCAGGTCTGACTGCGGCTCCGCCCACCAACTCCAGTTATACACCACAGCACAGGGGAAGTGCCCTGCAGGTCCTCACCACGCCAGGGACTATCCAAAATGACCAAGCAGAAGAATTCCCCTCAGAAGAATCTCCAGGAAATAACAACAGCTAATGAGCTGATCAAAAAGGATTTAAATAATATAACAGAAAGTGAATTTAGAATAATAGTCATAAAATTAATCGCTGGGCTTGAAAACAGTATAGCTGACAGCAGAGAATCTCTTGCTACAGAGATCAAGGGACTAAGGAACAGTCACGAGGAGCTGAAAAACGCTTTAAATGAAATGCATAACAAAATGGAAACCACCACGGCTCGGATTGAAGAGGCAGAGGAGAGAATAGGTGAACTAGAAGATAAAGTTATGGAAAAAGAGGAAGCTGAGAAAAAGAGAGATAAAAAAATCCAGGAGTATGAGGGGAAAATTAGAGAACTAAGTGATACACTAAAAAGAAATAATATACGCATTATTGGTATCCCAGAGGAGGAAGAGAGAGGGAAAGGTGCTGAAGGGGTACTTGAAGAAATCATAGCTAAGAACTTCCCTGAACTGGGGAAGGAAAAAGGCATTGAAATCCAAGAGGCACAGAGAACTCCCTTCAGACATAACTTGAATCGATCTTCTGCACGACATATCATAGTGAAACTGGCAAAATACAAGGATAAAGAGAAAATTCTGAAAGCAGCAAGGGGTAAACGTGCCCTCACATATAAAGGGAGACCTATAAGACTCGTGACTGATCTCTCTTTTGAAACTTGGCAGGCCAGAAAGAATTGGCACGAGATTTTCAGTGTGCTAGACAGAAAAAATATGCAGCCGAGAATCCTTTATCCAGCAAGTCTGTCATTTAGAATCGAAGGAGAGATAAAGGTCTTCCCAAACAAACAAAAACTGAAGGAATTTGTCACCACTAAACCAGCCCTACAAGAGATCCTAAGGGGGACCCTGTGAGACAAAGTACCAGAGACATCACTACAAGCATAAAACATACAGACATCACAATGACTCTAAACCCATATCTTTCTATAATAACACTGAATGTAAATGGATTAAATGCGCCAACCAAAAGACATAGGGTATCAGAATGGATAAAAAAACAAGACCCATCTATTTGCTGTCTACAAGAGACTCATTTTAGACCTGAGGACACCTTTAGATTGAGAGTGAGGGGAGGGAGAACTATTTATCATGCTACTGGAAGCCAAAAGAAAGCTGGAGTAGCCATACTTATATCAGACAAACTAGACTTTAAATTAAAGGCTGTAACAAGAGATGAAGAAGGACATTATATAATAGTGACAGGGTCTATCCATCAGGAAGAGCTAACAATTATAAATGTCTATGCGCTGAATACCGGAGCGCCCAAATATATAAAACAATTACTCATAAACATAAGCAACCTTATTGATAAGAATGTGGTAATTGCAGGGGACTTTAACACCCCACTTACAGAAATGGATAGATCATCTAGACACACAGTCAATAAAGAAACAAGGGCCCTGAATGAGACGTTCGATCAGATGGACTTGACAGATATATTTAGAACTCTGCATCCCAAAGCAACAGAATATACTTTCTTCTCCAGTGCACATGGAACATTCTCCAAGATAGATCATATACTGGGTCACAAAACAGCCCTTCATAAGTTTACAAGAATTGAAATCATATCATGCATACTTTCAGACCACAATCCTATGAAGCTTGAAATCAACCGCAGAAAAAAGTCTGGAAAACCTCCAAAAGCATGGAGGTTAAAGAACACCCTACTAACGAATGAGTGGGTCAACCAGGCAATTAGAGAAGAAATTAAAAAATATATGGAAACAAACGAAAATGAAAATACAACAATCCAAACGCTTTGGGACGCAGCGAAGGCAGTCCTGAGAGGAAAATACATTGCAATCCAGGCCTATCTCAAGAAACAAGAAAAATCCCAAATACAAATCTAACAGCACACCTAAAGGAAATAGAAGCAGAACAGCAAAGGCAGCCTAAACCCAGCAGAAGAAGAGAAATAATAAAGATCAGAGCAGAAATAAACAATATAGAATCTAAAAAAACTGTAGAGCAGATCAACGAAACCAAGAGTTGGTTTTTTGAAAAAATAAACAAAATTGACAAACCTCTAGCCAGGCTTCTCAAAAAGAAAAGGGAGATGACCCAAATAGATAAAATCATGAATGAAAATGGAATTATTACAACCAATCCCTCAGAGATACAAACAATTATCAGGGAATACTATGAAAAATTATATGCCAACAAATTGGACAACCTGGAAGAAATGGACAAATTCCTGAACACCCACACTCTTCCAAAACTCAATCAGGAGGAAATGGAAAATTTGAACAGACCCATAACCAGCGAAGAAATTGAATCGGTTATCAAAAATCTCCCAACAAATAAGAGTCCAGGACCAGATGGCTTCCCAGGGGAGTTCTACCAGACGTTTAAAGCAGAGATAATACCTATCCTTCTCAAGCTATTCCAAGAAATAGAAAGGGAAGGAAAACTTCCAGACTCATTCTATGAAGCCAGTATTACTTTGATTCCTAAACCAGACAGAGACCCAGTAAAAAAAGAGAACTACAGGCCAATATCCCTGATGAATATGGATGCAAAAATTCTCAATAAGATACTAGCAAATCGAATGCAACGGCATATAAAAAGACTTATTCACCATGATCAAGTGGGGTTCATTCCTGGGATGCAGGGCTGGTTCAACATTCGCAAATCAATCAACGTGATACATCACATTAACAAAAAAAAAGAGAAAAACCATATGATCCTGTCAATCGATGCAGAAAAGGCCTTTGATAAAATCCAGCACCCTTTCTTAATAAAAACCATTGAGAAAGTCGGGATAGAAGGAACATACTTAAAGATCATAAAAGCCATTTATGAAAAGCCCACAGCTAACATCATCCTCAACGGGGAAAAACTGAGAGCTTTTTCCCTGAGATCAGGAACACGACAGGGATGCCCACTCTCACCGCTGTTGTTTAACATAGTGCTGGAAGTTCTAGCATCAGCAATCAGACAACAAAAGGAAATCAAAGGCGTCAAAATTGGCAAAGATGAAGTCAAGCTTTCGCTCTTTGCAGATGACATGATATTATACATGGAAAATCCGATAGACTCCACTAAAAGTCTGCTAGAACTGATACATGAATTCAGCAAAGTTGCAGGATACAAAATCAATGTACAGAAATCAGTTGCGTTCTTATACACTAACAATGAAGCAACAGAAAGACAAATAAAGAAACTGATCCCATTCACAATTGCACCAAGAAGCATAAAATACCTAGGAATAAATCTAACCAAAGATGTAAAGGATCTGTATGCTGAAAACTATAGAAAGCTTATGAAGGTAATTGAAGAAGATTTAAAGAAATGGAAAGACATTCCCTGCTCATGGATTGGAAGAATAAATATTATCAAAATGTCAATACTACCCAAAGCTATCTACACATTCAATGCAATCCCAATCAAAATTGCACCAGCATTCTTCTCGAAGCTAGAACAAGCAATCCTAAAATTCATATGGAACCACAAAAGGCCCCGAATAGCCAAAGTAATTTTGAAGAAGAAGACCAAAGCAGGAGGCATCACAATCCCAGACTTTAGCCTCTACTACAAAGCTGTCATCATCAAGACAGCATGGTATTGGCACAAAAACAGACACATAGACCAATGGAATAGAATAGAAACCCCAGAACTAGACCCACAAACGTATGGCCAACTCATCTTTGACAAAGCAGGAAAGAACATCCAATGGAAAAAAGACAGTCTCTTTAACAAATGGTGCTGGGAGAACTGGACAGCAACATGCAGAAGGTTGAAACTAGACCACTTTCTCACACCATTCACAAAAATAAACTCAAAATGGATAAAGGACCTGAATGTGAGACAGGAAACCATCCAAACCTTAGAGGAGAAAGCAGGAAAAGACCTCTCTGACCTCAGCCGTAGCAATCTCTTACTCGACACATCCCCAAAGGCAAGGGAATTAAAAGCAAAAGTGAATTACTGGGACCTTATGAAGATAAAAAGCTTCTGCACAGCAAAGGAAACAACCAACAAAACTAAAAGGCAACCAACGGAATGGGAAAAGATATTTGCAAATGACATATCGGACAAAGGGCTAGTATCCAAAATCTATAAAGAGCTCACCAAACTCCACACCCGAAAAGCAAATAACCCAGTGAAGAAATGGGCAGAAAACATGAATAGACACTTCTCTAAAGAAGACATCCGGATGGCCAACAGGCACATGAAAAGATGTTCAGCGTCGCTCCTTATCAGGGAAATACAAATCAAAACCACACTCAGGTATCACCTCACGCCAGTCAGAGTGGCCAAAATGAACAAATCAGGAGACTATAGATGCTGGAGAGGATGTGGAGAAACAGGAACCCTCTTGCACTGTTGGTGGGAATGCAAATTGGTGCAGCCGCTCTGGAAAGCAGTGTGGAGGTTCCTCAGAAAATTAAAAATAGACCTACCCTATGACCCAGCAATAGCACTGCTAGGAATCTACCCAAGGCATACAGGAGTACTGATGCATAGGGGCACTTGTACCCCAATGTTCATAGCAGCACTCTCAACAATAGCCAAATTATGGAAAGAGCCTAAATGTCCATCAACTGATGAATGGATAAAGAAATTGTGGTTTATATACACAATGGAATACTACGTGGCAATGAGAAAAAATGAAATATGGCCTTTTGTAGCAACGTGGATGGAACTGGAGAGTGTGATGCTAAGTGAAATAAGCCATACAGAGAAAGACAGATACCATATGGTTTCACTCTTATGTGGATCCTGAGAAACTTAAGAAAAACCCATGGGGGAGGGGAACAAAAAAAGAAAAAAAAAGAGGTTAGAGTGCGAGAGAGCCAAAGCATAAGAGACTGTTGAGAACTGAGAACAAACTAAGGGTTGATGGGGGGTGGGAGGGAGGAGAGGGTGGGTGATGGGTACTGAGGAGGGCACGTTTTGGGATGAGCACTGGGTGTTGTATGGAAACCAATTTGACAATAAATTTCATATATAACAAAAAAAAATAAAAAAAAAAAAAAAAGAAAACCAATAAGAAAACTGTGGCATTAAGTGACACATTGGACCAGATGGATTTAACTGATATATTTAGAATATTCCATCTCTAAACAGTGGAATACACATTCTTTTCAAGCACACATGGAACATTCTCCAGAACAGACTACATATTAGACCACAAAAGAAGAGTTAACAAATTTAAAAGATCAAACTCATACCATGCATCTTTTCTGGACACAATGCTATGATACTAGAAATCAATCACAAGAAAAACCTCTAAGCGCCACAAATACAAGGAGGTTAAATAACATGCTACTACACAATGAACGGGTCAACCAAGAAATCAAAGAGGAAATAAAAAAATACATGGAGACAAATAAAAATAACTACAAAATGTCTTCTGCCTATTTCTTCACTGGATTATTTGTTTTATGGGATGTTGCATTTGATAAGTTCTTTATAAATTTTGGATACTAACCCTTTACCTGATATGTCATTTGTAAATATCTTCTCCAATTCTGTTGTTTACCTTTTAGATTTGTTGATTGTTTTCCAAAGAAGACATCCAGATGACTAACAGACACATGAAAAGATGCTCACATACTCATCATCAGAGAAATACAAATAAAAATCACAATATGATACTACCATTTCATACCTGTCAGAATGGCTAAAATTAACACTTCAGGAAAAAACAGTTGTTGGAGAGAAGGTGGAGAAAGGGGAATACTTTTGTATTATTGGTGGGAATGCAAACTGAAGCAACCACTCTGGAAAACAGTGTGGAGTTTTCTCAAAAAATTAAAAGTAGAGTTACCTTATGTTCCAGAAATTGCACTACTAGGTATTTATCTAAAGGATACAAAAATGCTGAATTGAAGGGGCACATGCACCCCAGTGTTTATAGTAGCAATATCAACAATATGAACAATAGTTTGATTCAGCAGTCAAATGTCCATTGACTGCTAAATGGATAAAGAAAATATGGTATACATATGCAATGGAATACTACTAGGTGATGAAAAAGATTGAAGATTTTGCCATTTGCAATGTGAATGGAGCTAGAATGTATTATGCTAAGTGAAATAAGTCAGTCAGAGAAAGACAAATACCATATGATTTCATCCAGATGAACATAGGGAAGGGAAGGAAATATAAGGTAAGAACAGAGAGACTCTTAAATACAGAGAACAAACTGAGGGTTGCTGGATAGTAGGTTGGAGGGCAGACTGGCTAAATCGGTGATGGCATTAAGGAGGGCACTTGTTTGGATGAGCACTGGGTGTTATATAAAAATGATGAGTCACTGGATTCTACTCCTGAAACCATTACTGCACCATATGTTAACTAATTTGTATTAAACAAGTAAATAAATTTAAACAAGTAAATAAATAAAAATAAATGCAAAATGGTACAAAATCTTTGGGATGCAGCAGAAGCATTTCAAAGATTTAAGTTTATAGTAATATAGGTCTACCATAGGAGGCAAGAACAAAATTCAATTAAACAACCCAACCATACACCTAAAGATGCTGGAAAAAGAGTGAACCAAACCTCAAAACAGTAGAAGGAAAGAAGTATTTCAAATTACAGAAGAAATAAAGAAATAGAAATTACACAAACAAATTACAAAACAAATAGAACAGATCAGTGGAGTTCGTGCCCCTTGTTGGGTTCCACATTGCTAGTACAGAACTTGCTTGGGATTCTCTCTCTCTCTTCCTCTCTTTCTGTCCCTCCCTCACTCGCACTCTCTCTCTCTCTCTCTCTCTCTCTCTCTCTCGAAATAAATAAATAAAGTTACAGAAATACAAAATGAATAGAATAGATCAGTGAAACCAGGATCTGGTGCTTTGAAAAGATTCTCAAAATTGATAAAACTCATGCCAGACTCATGAAAGAAGAGAGAGAGAGAAGGACTCACATAAACAAAATCAGAAATGAAAGAAACTGACACTCCAGAAATACAGAGGATTGTGAGAGAATATTATGAAAAATTAGATAACCTAGATCCAATGGATAATGGATCCAATGGAAATGGATAGATTCCTAGAAACATGTAACCTTCCAAAATTGAATTAGGAAAAAAAAAAAGAAAATCTGAAGTGACCTGTAATCAGAAATGAAATTGGATCAGTAATCCAAAAAATTTAAAACGAACAAAAGTCCAGGATTAGAGAGATTCACAGGTGAAAAATAGCAATCATTTAAAGAATGGTTAATACCTGTTCTCAAACAGTTCCAAAATAGAAGAGTAAAAAAAAACAAAAAAAAAAAACAAAAAAAACAAAAAACTTCTAAATTCACTCTATGAAGCCAGCATTACCTTGATACCAAAAGCAGAGAAAGATACTACAAAAAAAGAGAATTACTGGTCAATATCTCTAATGAATATAGATGCAAAAATCTTCAACAGAATATTAGCAAGCCAAATCCAACAATACACTACAAAATTCATACACCATGATCAAGTGGGATTTATTTCTGCATGCAAGTATGGTTCAATATTTCCTATCACTCAGACAAGTCAATCAGCATGATAAATCACATCAACAAGAGAAAAGGTAAAAATCATATAATCATTTTTATAGGTGCAACAAAAGTATTTGACAAAGCAAAACATTTATTCATGATAAAAACCCTCAACAAAGTAAATTTAGAAGGAACATACTTTAACATAATGATAACTGTGAAAACACCACAACTAACATCATATTCAATGTGAAAAACTGCAGGAGTCAAGAGAAGGATGTTCATTCACCCCACTCTTATTCAGCATAGTTCTGGAAGTTTTAGCCACAGCAATCAGACCTGAAAAAGGCATGCAAATTGGTAAGGAAGAAGTAAAACCTTCACTATTTACAGATGAAATGATACTACATATAAAAACCCCTAAATACTCCACACAAAACCTACTAGAACTCATCAGTGAATTGGGTAAGATCTCAGGATACAAAATCAGTGTACAGAAACCCACTGCACTTCCATAAAGTAATAATGAAGCAGCAGAAAGAGAAATTATGAAAAAAAATCCCATTTATAATTATGCCAAAGATAATAAAATACATAGGAATAAACAACCAAAGAGGTGAAAGACCTGTACCCTGAAAACTATAAAACATTGATGAAAGGAAGTGAAGATGACACAAACAAATGGAAAGATATTCCATGCTCAAGGATTTGAAGAACGAATACTGTCAAAATGTCCATACAATGCATAATGATGTAGAGATTTAATGCAATCCCTATTAAAATACCAACAGCATTTTTCACAGAACTGGAAAAAGCAATCCTAAAATTTGGGTGGAACCAAAAAAGACCCCGAATAGCCAAAGTAGTCTTCAAAAAGAAAAACAAAGCTGGAGGCATCCCAATTCTGAAATTCAAGTTATACCCAAAGCTGTAGTGATCAAAACAGTATGGTACTGGCACAAAAATAGACACAAAATCAATGGAACAGAGTGGCGCCTGGGTAGCTCAGTCAGTTGTGTCTGACTCTTGCTTTCAGCTCAGGTCATGATCCCAGAGTTGTGGGATCAAGCCCTGCATTGATCAGCATGGAGTCTACTTGAGATTCTCTCTGCCCCCTTCCCTGCTCATGCATTCTCTCTCTAAAATAATAACAAAATAAATGGAACAGAATTGAAAGTCCAAAAGTAAACCCACATGTATATGGTCAATTAATGTAAAGGAGGCAAGAATATGCAAAGGGAAAAGACAGCTTTTTCAACACTGGTTTTAGGAAAACCATGGATAACTACATGCAAAAGAATGAAACTGAACCACTTTTTAAACCATACACAAAAATAAACTCAAAATGGTTTAAAGACCTAAATGTGAGACCTGAAACCATAAAACTCCTAAAAAACATATGCAATAATCTCTTAGTCATCTTCCTTAGCAACGTATTTATGAATATTCTCTCCAGGCAGGAAAACAAAGGGGAAAAAAAAACCTATTATGAATACAACAAAATAAAAAGCTTTTGCACAGAGAAGGAAACCATTAACAAATCAAAAAGGCAACCTAGTAAATAAGAGAAGATACTTGCAAATGATATATCTGATAAAGGGATAATACAGCAAATGTATAAAGGAATTATACAACTCAACACCAAAAAAAAAAAAAAAAACAATTCAAGTTTAGAAAGGCAGTAATCATCAGGAAAATTCAAATCAAAACAATAATGAGGTATCATCTCAAATCATTAGAATGGCTAGTATTAGAAAGATAAAAAATAAGTGTTAGTGATGATGTGGGAAAAAAGGAACTACCATGTATTGTTGCAAGATTGTACATTGGTGCAACTACTGTAGAAATGTGTATGAAGTTTCCCCAAAAAATTAAAAATAGAAATATTATATAATCCAGTTATTCTACTCCTGGGAATATGTTGTGCACCTGGCGGTGCTCACTCTCTCTGTCTCTCTCTTAAAATAAGTAAATTTAAAAAGAAAACAAATTAAAAAAATAAGTTGTGCACCTGAAACTAATGTAACATTTTATTCTTCAATTAAAAAAAAAAAAAGGAAGGGAAGAAACTCTACACTGGAGGAGAGCATTGCTACTTGCAAAGCATCACCAGCCCATTTCTTCATCTTCTTTTTTAAAATGTCAGTTTTATTGAGCTATAGTTCACATAGGTCTTATTTCTTGACCTACCTATCAGTAAAAGAGATGTCTGTTTGAAAACACATTCACGCCAGTCAGAGTGGCCAAAATGAACAAATCAGGAGACTATAGATGCTGGAGAGGATGTGGAGAAACGGGAACCCTCTTGCACTGTTGGTGGGAATGCAAATTGGTGCAGCCGCTCTGGAAAGCAGTGTGGAGGTTCCTCAGAAAATTAAAAATAGACCTACCCTATGACCCAGCAATAGCACTGCTAGGAATCTACCCAAGGCATACAGGAGTACTGATGCATAGGGGCACTTGTACCCCAATGTTCATAGCAGCACTCTCAACAATAGCCAAATTGTGGAAAGAGTGTAAATGTCCATCAACTGATGAATGGATAAAGAAATTGTGGTTTATATACACAATGGAATACTACGTGGCAATGAAAAAGAATGAAATATGGCCTTTTGTAGCAACGTGGATGGAACTGGAGAGTGTGATGTTAAGTGAAATAAGCCATACAGAGAAAGACAGATACCATATGGTTTCACTCTTATGTGGATCTTGAGAAACTTAACAGAAACCCATGGGGGAGGGGAAGGAAAAAAAAAAAAAAAGGTTAGAGTGGGAGAGAGCCAAAGCATAAGACTCTGTTAAAAACTGAGAACAGGGGTGCCTGGGTGGTGCAGTCGGTTAAGCGGCCGACTTCAGCCAGGTCACGATCTCGCGGTCCGTGAGTTCGAGCCCCGCGTCGGGCTCTGGGCTGATGGCTCAGAGCCTGGAGCCTGTTTCCGATTCTGTGTCTCCCTCTCTCTCTGCCCCTCCCCTGTTCATGCTCTGTCTCTCTCTGTCCCCAAAAAAATAAATAAACGTTAAAAAAAAAATTTTTTTAAAAACTGAGAACAAACTGAGGGTTGATGGGGGGTGGGAGGGAGGGGAGGGTGTGTGATGGGTATTGAGGAGGGCACCTTTTGGGATGAGCACTGGGTGTTGTATGGAAACCAATTTGACAATAAATTTCAGATATTGAAAAAATAAATAAATAAATAAAAATATTTGTATTATTTTATTATTTTTACTTTATTTATTTTTTATTTTATTTGTTTACTTTTTTATTATTTTTACTTTATTTATTTGTTTATTTATTTATTTACTTTATTTATTTACTTTATTTACTTATTTATTTATTTAAACAAATATTGATGTATTTATTTATTTAATACTAAAAATAATAAAATATATTAAAATAAATTAAATTAATTTATTAATATAAATTAAAATAAAATATATTAAAATAAAAATAATAAATATATTTATGTATTTCTTTATTTATGTATGTATTTATTTATTTATTTACATTAAGTTCTTGTTTTAATTCCAGTTAGTTAACATATTCTGTTTTATTATTTTAGAGGTACAATTTTTTAATAGGAGGAACTTTGAGTATGCTGATTTTGAACCCAATATCAAATGAAAAATCAAGGCTCAGGACATCGTGTAGGAATGCTGCCATTTTTGTAAACAAGAGAAAATAGATGACACGGTCCCTCTGGTACAGAAACTTGATGAATGGCCATTGTGTGTGGAGGGACATATTATTGCATGCATCTTATGGCTATTGAATTTGAAACTATATAGTGGATTTCTATTCAGCAAGCAAGTGAAAAAAAAAAAGTAAAATTAAAGCCAGAATATGGCTCCCCCTGACACAGGGCTACTCCCTATTCAGTTTCCACCCCAACTGGGTATACTGCTTTTTAATTCCTACACTAACCACCCAGAGTTAGCAGACTCCCCAGGTTTCAAGGCTTAGTCCTTCAGAAGACTGCCCTCAATTCACACACTAGCTGCTGCACTTTGGAAGGGGGAGGGGTTCTCAGTCTCCATCCCCCTTCTCCCCAGAGGTTCAGCTGGTCCAAAGTCTTAGCACTGTATTCACATGCTTGGTCTTTCTGGTGACCTGCCACTGACCTGAAGCTATCTAGGAAATTGTCAAGAATCAATTAGCATAACAAAGTCAACTCCTTTCACTCAGACAATTCCCAGGGGTTTTGAGGCTTTACTCCAGGATCCAGGGACAAGAACTAAATATATTCCTTGTTAGACTTCACTCCCTATGGAGTTTAGGCCGTCCAAGGTTAATGAAGGGGCCTGAGTGTCCTTTTCCCAGAACTCAGGGCTATGTTCTCTAATTCTGGATTCAGATTCTGCCTGACCTGGTGCCTGGGGCCTGGTTAGGGTGTCCTCTCAGGGGTCACTGAGAAGCCTCTTGCCTGGGGTTCTGTGCCCTCCTCTCACTTATGATGTCAAAAATACACAAAATCTGTGGACATGATGCCTTTCAGTTTCACTTCTTAGCAATGGCTGTGTTTCCCAGAAAAGCAACCCTCAGAACTTTGATTTCACTTTCTGTTCTTGTAAATGCAGGGCTCTGCAATGTGATGGATGCTTCTTTATTATTGGCCAGATTCATGTGAGGGTGGAGCAGAGACCAGAGACTATTTAAATCATGCCAGCTCCTCACACACAGTTTAAACATTTGGGGTGACAGTGAGCTCTTTAATCTCTGCAGTGACCACACCAGCACAAAGGACCTGTTCCAGTTCAAGGACAGTCTGTGGGCAGAAGTATTCCTGTGTGAGCTCTTCAGACTCAGTGTTTCCTGTGCTGCCAGTGGACACATTCAGAGCTCAACACTGACACCAAGTCTCTTTTCTTTCAGGAGCTGGTAAGCAAGAAATCACTTTGGATTGAGTGCTGATCTAAAAATAGAATTATAGATCTGATGGTCTAAACGTGGAAGAGTCTGGATGCTCAATTTTGAGTGCAGTGGGCTTGAAAGGCTGAGGGGAAGGATGACTGGTGGATGGCTGTGAGCCATTTAGAGAAATAACTATTTGGAAATATTCAGAGGGCGGTTGGAGAACAAACTATTCCTGTGAATTGCAGAAGGTTCATGTGAATGTCAGGGGTGTCAGTGGATAGAGACTTTCCCTAAGAACTTATGCCATCAGACACCTGTCATCTCACTTCTAAATACCTTTCACTGGAGAGACAATGTATGTTAACTGTTTAAAAATAAAATTCAAATCAACAAACTGTAAAGGGCTGATTGACTTTATTTAATGATTCATGAATTAGGCAGCAAGTTATCCAGCAAATAGAGAAGAGCTTCATTGTACTGTAGGAAAATAATGTTTTTAAAGTAAGAGAGGAGGAGAAAAAGAAATTATTAACAGTTTTTTGCCACTGTGCAGGCTTCGGCCTTGCTGCAGGGGAAAGCTTCAACCTAACTGGAAAACACACATATAATAAAGAAGAACACATTGGTAATCCAAATTCAGTGGCAAGTGATTAAAGACCAGCAGCAGGTGTTCAAAGTCCACAGGGAATAATAGGTGTGAGGCTTCCTGGGGCAAAAATATTTTTACCAGGATAATGGACCTTGAGAAGTCAGACATTGGTAGTAGGTTATTTCCACAATATTATAGAAGTCTCCTGGGTAATGTCTAGCCATAATTTGAGTCATCTTAAATTCACTTATAATGGGTGAGGGAATGAAAAAACAAAAACAAAAACAATGGAGCTTACCAGGGAGTCAGGAAGAATCAAGCAGCTGTCCTGTGTTTCCTAAAGCCATGAGTGTTCAACTTACAGCCATTGTTTACTCAACTTATTTTCTGTGACTGAAAAGCAGAGTGTTGCTATGTTACTCTGACATCAGAATGGCAAAAATCTTACAGTGTGAGGACTTTTTTGTAGCAGCAGAATGGATTTAATTCACATGTGCCATTGTCTTTGTAGATTTTTTGCTGGCTGTCTTTGCATGAAAATCAGCTGGGGCATTTTCCTGATACTCTGGTTATTTCTTTTAATATGAGCCTCAATTTTGATGACAGCAATTTCAGAAAGTAAGAGAGTAATTACAAGTAATGATACTAGGGCATATCAAATTTCCAGGAATTTCTCATAATTTCTAGAACACTTATATACCTGTACAAATACAACATAAAATACAGGATCTTTGTTTTCTAGGAAAATCTCTTAGACTGTTGAGAACTGAGAACAAACTAAGGGTTGATGGGGGGTGGGAGGGAGGAGAGGGTGGGTGATGTGTATTGAGGAGGGCACCTTTTGGGATGAGCACTGGGTGTTGTATGGAAACCAATTTGACAATAAATTTCATATATAAAAAAAAAAAAGAAAATCTCTTAAATGATAAAGGAACTTTCACAACTGTTATCAAAAGTAGATCAAATGTTAAAAAACACAAAAACTAAATTTGTGCTTTTAACAAACAGAAAACCAAATTCTAATTTTTCACCACCTTACTTTTGTAATAAAATTTGTTCATTCCAATGTGAGTCAAGCCTCACCATGCATGCATAGTGTAAAGTCTAGCTTGTCTGATATAAGTATAGCTACTCCAGCTTTCTTTTGACTTCCAATAGCATGATAGTTCTCCATCCCCTCACTTTCAATATGAAGGTATCATCAGGTCTAAAGTGAGTCTCTGGTAGACAGAAAATAGATGGGTCTTGTTTTTTAATCCATTATGATACCCTATGTCTTTTGATTGGAGCATTTAGTCCATTTACATTCATTGTTAGTATTGAAAGATATGGGTTTAGAGTCATTGTGTTATCTGTAGGTTTCATGCTTGCAGTGATGTCTCTGGTCCTTTGTGGTCCTTGGAACATTTCACTCACAGAGTCCCCCTTAGAATCCCTTGTAGGGCTGGTTTAGTGGTGATGAATTGCTTTAGTTTTTGTTTGTTTGGGAACACCTTTATCTCTCCTTTTATTCTGAGTGACAAACTTCCTGGATAAAAGATTCTTGGCTGCATATTTTTCCTGTTCATCACATTGAAGATTTCCTGCCATTCCTTTATGGCCTGCCAACTACCCTTATGTGTCTACCTTTGTACGTTAAGGCCCTTTTATCCCTAGCTGGTTTCAGAATTCTCTCTTTATCCTTGTATTTTGCCAATTTCACTATGATATGTCGTGCAGATCAATTCAAGTTACGTCTGAAGGGAGTTCTCTGTGCTTCTTGGATTTCAATGTCTATTTCCTTCCCCAGATTGGGGAAATTCTCAGCTATGGTTTGTTTAAGTACACTTTCTGCCCCTTTCTCTCTCTTCTTTTTCTTCTGGAACTCTTACAATACAGATATTGTTCCATTTGGTTGAATCACTTAGTTCTCTAATTCTCCCCTTTTGATCCAGAATTTTTTTAATCTCCCTTTTTCTCAGCTTCCTCTTTTTCCATAATTTTGTCTTCTAATTCACCTATTCTCCCCTCTGCCTCTTCATTCTGTGCTGTGACCTCCTCCATTTTATTTTGCACCTCATTTTTAATATTTTAAAATCCTTCATTACTATTTTTTAGCTGCTTGATATCTGCAGCAATAGATTCTCTGCTGTCTTCTATGCTTTTTTCAAGCCCAGCAGTTAATCTTATGACAATTATTCTAAATACTTATTCATTTATATTTCTTCTATCTGTTTTGACCAATTCTTTAGCTGTCACTTCTTCCTAGAATTTTTTTTGAGGAGAATTATTCCATTTCATCATTTTGGCTAGTTTCTGTCCCTTATGTGTTTTAAATCTTGTTATGTGCTCTGCACCTGCAAGCAAAGCTATATTAAAGGAGGGTCATACACTGTCCCAGCCTAGGCCTTAAAGGGGTGTTTTTTGAGAGTGTTACTTGCTCTCTGTTTTTGTGACTTTGGTTATTTTATTTCCCTACCCATAGTGATGTTTTCCATCTGGTGTGCTTTGATTTGTTCTTTGAAGTAACCCTGGAAAGGAAAACAGACAAACAAACAGAAAACAAAAATATGAAAACACAAAAACAAATTAAAAAATAAAAGAAAAAACCAAAACAAAAGCAAAAAGCCAGAAACACTAGCTATAAGCAAAGAACTGGTGGAGGCTGTGTTGATGAAACAGCACATACAAACAGAGAAATGACAGGGGCAGGGAAAAAGAAAAAATAAACATTGACCAGGCAGAGAGACTAAACTACTTAATCCAGAGAAAGAGAGAGAGATAAAGGAAAATAAAGAAGGAGGGAGAGAAAAAGAAAAGAAGATAAAGTTGCCCAGACAGAGAAAGTATTTGGCTTACTTATTCCAGGGAGAGAGAGAGAGAGAGAGAGAGAGAGAGAGAGAAAGGAAAGAAGGAGGTGTAGAACATGTATCAAGAGAATTGATTAAATATGTCTGCTTAAACAAACCAACAACAAGAGTAACCAGAGTAGAAGAGTGAAGTGATAAGGAGAAAACGAAAGAAGAATATATCCATATAACAAGAATTGTCTGAGAATTAATGCAGGCAGTGCAGCAGCTATGGTCTGGAGGAAGGGGCTTTCTGGTTCCTCAGCGTCTATATTGCTCCAGTAGATATGCAGTTAGCAGGCTCAGAGAGGCATGATTTGGTGTAGGCAGTCCTCCTCACTGTGGACCCCAAGGTCCAATCCCTGAGGCCCCACGTTGGTATTGGTGGGGAGAAAAATGGCAACCCTCCCAGTCTATCCTCCACGGATCTGGTGTCCTAAATTATTCCGTTTGAGCCATCCTCACCAGCCACAGGTGCAGATGAGGCGGTCTGTCTCACTCTTCGGACTCCCATGCCCAGCACTTGGCTGGGGTTCAAACTCCCAGTCCCTACATCCCCGTCCTGGAAAAGCACAGTTCCGCACAGCCTGATATGTGATCCCCGGACAGGCTTTGTCCTGTCCCACAGCACTCCAGGGAGGGGATTTCTATCTCCTACTGCAGACTGAGTCCCTGACCTAGCCACCGAGCCTGGGACTGGCTCCCCTCCTCCCCAGGTGCGTGAACAGGGCAGCCAGTGCCAGTCCAGAAAAAGCCCCGCAGTTAGAGATTAGTTCTTTCTCCATCCCAGTCTGAGGTTTTTCTCCTGTGCAGGTATAGCCCTATGCTTCCCCAGCCATCTCTCTCTTCCCCTTGTCTCTCTGCAGAAGGGGATCTCTCTTTCTATTTGTTTAATCTCTCTCAGTTCACAATCACGCATCTATGGCCTGTCAAGTTGTCCTGGAGTATCCCTGGTAGCGATTCAGTCTCTTTTCCTCCCAGACTCTTGGGGTTCAAAGTCTTTGGCTTCAATACTTCTTTGTTTAAGAGATGTGGGAAGGTCATATCCCCCTACCTGTCTGCCATGTTGGCCCCTCCTCCAGTATTCTCTCTTTATCTTTGTATTTTGCAAGTTTTACCATGTCATGGTGTTTACTTTTGTTGAATTTGAGAGTTCTCTGTGCCTCTTGGACTTGGATGCTTGTTTTCTTCCCCAGATTAGGAGAGTTCTCAGCTATAATTTGTTCAAATAAACTTTCTGCCCTCTTTCTAGCTGTTTTTCTTCGAGGACTCATATGATATGGATATTGTTTCATTTTATGAAATCACTAATTTCCCTAAGTCTCCCCTCATGATCTATTAATTTCTTTTCCTGTTTTTTTTTTCAGCTCATTATTTTTAATAATTCTCTCTTCTACCTATTCTTTCCTCCGCTTCTTAAATCCTCAATGTGGGGCGCCTGGGTGGCGCAGTCGGTTAAGTGTCCGACTTCAGCCAGGTCACGATCTCACGGTCCGTGAGTTCGAGCCCCGCGTCAGGCTCTGGGCTGATGGCTCAGAGCCTGGAGCCTGTTTCCGATTCTGTGTCTCCCTCTCTCTCTGCCTCTCCCCGGTTCATGCTCTGTCTCTCTCTGTCCCAAAAATAAATAAACGTTGAAAAAAAAAATTAAAAAAAAAAATCCTCAATGTAACTGTATGGAGTCAGTTTTGCATCTCAGTTAAAGCCTTTTTTTATTTCAGGCTGCCTAGTTCTTAGGTCTTTGATCTCTGCAATAAGGGTTTCTCTGGTGTGTTCTATGCTTTTTTTTAGACTGTTTTTCTAAATTCTTATTCAGATATATTGTGTATGTCTGTTTTGAGCAAGTCTCTGGCTGTGATTTCTTCTTGACCTTTCTTTTTTTTTAAAGAGGGATTCCTTTGTCTTTCATTTTGGTTAAGTTTCTGTCTTTTATGTGTTTTAATACCTTGTTATCTTTCCTGTACCTGAGTGTAATGCTATATTAAAAAGGGGTCATAAACTGTCCAGGGTTTGGCACTTCAGAAAATGTCCAGGGTTTGGCTGCTCCTTCCCGCCATCTATCCTCTTCAGAGCTCCTCCTTCTTCATAGTGGTGAGTTTTTGGACCTTTAACTATGTTTGCTTTGATTTGTTTGTTAAAATAAGCCTAGAAATAAAGAAAAAAAATAGAAAAAAAAAGCCTGATCCAAAAAAAGAAAAAAAGAGAGAGAATAGGAAAAGCAACAACAAGAAAAATATCAAAGAGACAGTCAACAAACAAACAAACTATAAACCTGTTTCCAAAGAAAAGAAAGGAAAAAAAGGAAGGAAAAAGAACACTGATCTCAAAAAAAAACAATAGAAAACTAAACAAGAAAACAAACTCACAGACAAAAAACTATAAGCCTGGTTCCAAAGGAAAGAAAAATGAGAAGAAAAAAAAAAAAAAAACAGAAGGGAAAAAAGAGAGTAAGCCTGGTCCTAGTTCCACTAGAGATGCAAGTTATCCTTTGAAGTACTCTATGATAATAGACTTGATGCATGCATCATGCTGCCTGTGCTGGTCTTCTGAAGGAAAGGCCCACTGTGTTGGCTCAGAGTCAGACCCACCACATTAAATATGCAGTTGCCAGGCACAAGAAAGCAGGGTTTGGTGTAATTGGGTCCACCTCCACTGGAGGCTGCTGTGTTGCTGTCTGCAGTCTCACTGTGTTGGTAGGGGGAAAATGGTGTCACCCCACTCTCTTTTCCCCTGACAAGGGATCTCACACCTCTGCTTCACACCCCTGCTCTTCAGCAACCCCTCACAGAATAGAATAGGCAGTCAGCACACCCTGTGCCACATCTCTCTTGCGTTTTTTCTTTGGTGCATGGCTGAGATTCAAAACTTCAAATGTTAAAGACCCAGCACTAAGCAGACCTGACCCCTGTCCTGGAGTAGAGCCTCTCCATGCTTTATCTGATGTCCCTTGCCACAGAAAAACAGTCCTACACCTGTGTGTTGCTTGGAATCCATGCTGTAGTACCGTGAAAATAAGCAAACAGGTTATCTACCATCTGTGCTTGCCTCTGTTCCCTGCTGATAAAAGTCCTTTTGCTGCAGCCTTCAGGGTCTTTTGTCCTTGGAAAGGCAAAATATTCTCTTCCAAATGTACCTCAGGATGGGGAATGCTCTCTCCTAGTGCAACCAAGGTGATCCCTACACAATGCTGTGGCACTCCAGGGCCAGTGCCCTCCTTCTCCCCAGGGGTGGATGACATAGCTCACTCTGGAGAAAGTTGCCCACTTCCTAAACCTCAGAGTTTGAGCTCCATACACTATTTGCAAAAAACCTATGGCACTCAGTACCCCTTGCTCCCTAGATGGTGCTCTGTAGTGTTTTTCATCTTGTGTGAACTCAACACCACACTCTCTCAACTACTTTCTGTTTCTCTCCCTATGGAAAAGGTTCCATTCCCCTTGTGGCACTACCATTTTTGTGTCCCTTAATTCACTTCCCTTCACCTTACATCTACCATGCTGTCTCCCTCCAACCATGGAGATCCTTTTGCCAGTCCTTAGATGGATTTCTGGGTGTTTTAAGTTATCTGACCTCAATGCAGCTGTGTTTGAGAGACCAACAGAGCCCAGGGTCTGCCTACTTTGCCACCTTGGAAACCATCCCTACATCTTTAAGAGAAAAGAAGCATCTCAAATAAATAACCTAACTTTATACCTCAAAGAAATACAAAAATAAGAAAAAACTAAGCGGAAGTCAAACAGAAGAAAGGAAATCAACAACAGAACAGAAATAAAGGAATTAAAGACAAAAATGATAGTAAATATTGATGACACTAAGAGCTAAGTTTTTCAAAGTATAAACAAAATGGACAAATATTTAGCTAGACTGAGGAAAAAAGAGAAGACAAATAAAACTGGAAACTACTGCTAAATAAAAATGCAACTTATATGCCAATGGACTGAATTATCTAGAAGAAACAGATAAATTCTTGCACTCATACAACCACCCAAATTGATGCAGGGGGAAATTTAGTAATGTGAACATACAGATATTGGTGAGGAAATTGAATCTGTAATCAAGTATCTCAGTAAAGAATAACCCAGGACTAGATTACTTCACTGATTAATTCTATTTTATATTGAGAGAATAATTATAATACCACTTCTTCTCCAACTCTTCTAAGAAATTGAATAGCATGAAACATGTCCAACTTGATTTTGCAAGGCCAGTGTTCCCCTGGAGCAAACCATATAAGGACACGAGAAGAAAAAAAAAAAAAATTCAAGCCAGCATCCTTAATGAATATAGTCACGAATCTTTTCAACAAAATTCTAGCAAACCAAATTTAACAGCATATCAAAAGGATCATGTATCAGAATCAAGTGGGTTTTATCCCTGGGATGTAAGCATAATTTCACATGAACAGATGAATGTATATAACACACTACATAAACAGAATAAATAATAAAAATCGTATGGTCATCTCAGTTGAAGCAGAAAAAGCATCTGACAAAATTAAATGCCTTTTCATGATAAAGATGTTCAACAATATGTGTCTAGAAGGAAGGTAACTCAATATAATAAAGCCATGCAGGCAGGCCTATGGCTAACATCATACTCAACAGTGAAAAGCAGAAATCTTTTGCTCTAAGATCAGGAACAAGACAAGGATGCTTGCTTACACCAATTCTATTAAAAATAGTACTGGAAATTTTAGACATAGCAATCAGGCAAGAAAAAGATATAAAATGCACTCAAGCCATAAAGGAAGAAGCAAACCCAAAAGATGCCACCAAAAACGATTAGAACTAAGAAACACATTTAGTAAAGTTCCAAGACACAAACTGAGTATACACAAATCTGTTGCATTTCTGTACACTAAAAATGAACTAGCTAAAAGACAAATTAAGGAAATAATTTCAATTATAACTGAATAAAAAAAATAAAATGCCATCCATAATTGATTCAATTATGGGATATTACTCAGCCACAAAAAAGAATGAGATATTGCTATTTGCAACAACATGAATAGACTTAGAGTGTAAAATGCTGAGTGAAATAAGTCAGGCTGAGAAAGACAAATACTATATAATTTCACTCATATGTGGAATTTAGAAAACAAAACAAATTTTTAAAAAGAGAGAAATGGACACTTGGGTGGCTCAGTTGGTTAAGTGCCCAACTCCTGATTTCAGCTCAGGTCATGATCTCAAGGTTTGTGAATTCGAGCCCTACATCAGGTTTGCACTGACAATGTGGAGCTTGCTTGGGATTCTCTCTCTTTCTCCCTCTCTCTGCCCCTTCCCACTCAAGATATATCTTTCTCAAAATAAATAAATAAACTTAAAAAATAAAATTTAAAAAAAGAGATAAAAAGACACCTTTATACTTAGAAAACAAACTCGTGATTGCCAAAGGGGAGGTGGGGGGGGAGTAATTGGTAAAATCAATAAATATGTGTTGTTATCTTAAGTCATTAATCTTGTGTTAATTTGTCACACAACCATGAGAAACTAATGTAGACAGTCTGCATTTTCCTGAAACCACAATACCAAGCCACACACCTTTCCATTCTGTAGGAGGAATCAGGCCGGCATATTAGAGAGCACAGAATAGCGGACATACACCAGTTCACATACACTGCAGTAAATAGGGGCAGGCCTTGTTTTATACGAGAGGCATAAGGTAGAGAAAAGCCTGCCAGGTGTGTGTTCTATAAGGGGTATAGCCAAGCACTTAGTCCTTGTGGTAATAATTGCTCCATGGCAACTTAATCTCCATTTATCTCACCTCATGGAAGAATTTGGGTGAAATTCAGAGCATGTGGTAGGAAATGGCAGAAGAAGTAAATAAGAGTTCTAATTTTCCAGATTCCTTTCTGCACCATCTTAAAACATAGATGTCTGATTAAATCATGACAATTCAAGGAAACCATTACATTATTGATGGGATCTATTGTCATCCACCATGAGTAAGGAAACTTTGATTTTAAAAATATTTATACACATAAGGTTGTCTCAGGGACTCCCAGTGAGCTCTTTAAAAAATTTTTTTAAATGTTTATTCATCTTTGAGAGACAGAGACAGAGCATGAGGGGGGAAAGGACAGAGAGGGGGAGACACAGAATCGGAAGCAGGCTCCAGGCTCTGAGCTGTCAGCACAGAGCCCGACGCGGGGCTTGAACTCACGAACTGCGAGATAATGACCTGAGCCGAAGTCGGACACTCAACTGACTGAGCCACCCAGGTGCCCCCCCAGCTCTTACCAGCAAGAGTGTGCTCAATGTTCATTCCCATCCTGCAGGTCCTGCAAGGAAATTTTCCAAAAAGGGAGAACCATGATTCTCAAAGAAATATAAAATAAATGTGTTAAAGATTTCATTTATCTGATTACTAATGAAGGAACCAGGTGGAAGATATTACTTGTTAAATGGAGAATCCCAAAGAGACATTTAAAGTGCAAGGATATTGAAATGCATAGTGAAATAGGGCAAGAGTGCTGTTCTAAGCTGAGGATGGGAAGCCAATTGAACCTCGACAGACAGATTTCACCTATATAATTGCTGTTGATGGAATGTTTGTGTCTTTCACAAAATTCATAGATGACTCATAAGCTCAAAGTTCTGGTACTTGTAGGTGGATTTTTGGGTGGTTCCTTAGTCATGAGGGCAGAGGGATCACAAATGAATTAGTGCTCCAGTAACTCCAGAATAGGAGACTGCAGATGGCTAACTTGCTGCTTCTGCCATGTGAGGTGACAGGAGATGTCCACCTTGGAAGTGAGCTCTTGCCAAATATTGACACAAAGGTGACTTGATGTGTTCCTATCCTCCAAAAGTATGAGAAGTATATTTCTGTTCATAAGCCAACCAGTCTGTGGTATTTTGTTATAGCCTTAACAGATGGAAAGGAAATCCCAACAAAAGAACTATTTTGCATTGCTACCAATTATTAAAACTCACTAAGTTTTGAAATATCTCTATGGTATAAAGGGCTAAATTGCATTTAAATACGGCATAGTTTTCACTGGAGATTCCCAGTAAACATCCTGCTTATTCCAAATTTTCTAACAACTTTCTCATTTAAAAAGATGAAGAAGAAGAAGAAGAAGAAGAAGAAGAAGAAGAAGAAGAAGAAAAGAAGCAGAAAAATGTCACCTTCAGACCATGGTTCTCTTCTCTAAAGAGGATGGCATGAGCAGCAGGATGGAATCTTACCCCTCGACCAGTCAGACATTGCAATACCTCAACCCTGTAAACACAAAGCCAGTATCCCATTATTGCAAGTACACAGTTCTAGAGAGAAAAGAAGTTTCTGATGTTAGAGATCATGAACGTTTCCACTAACACAACAGAAAATGGTGAGTCCAGTGATTTGTTCCTGGGAGCCCCTGGCACAGGAACACTCCACAGACTGTCCTCCCTGATAAATGCAGGCACTGGGTGCTCCTGAGGTCAATGCAGTGAGCAAAGGGCTGGAGAGCCCCTGTCCTGCCTGGGTAAAGTTTGAAAGACAGCAGGAAGGATGACAGCTTCTAACTTGAGCCCCTCCCTCAGAAGGTCTTGGCTAATAGTTGAGGATCCATATTTACAGAATATAAAGGTGAAACTGTTGTTTCTCCACAGCACAAGCAGTTCCAGGAAAATAAACAGAAGGGTGTTGTGACTTCAGGTATCTCAAGGAGTGGAGGGAGGGCAGAGAGACATGAGGGGACCATTAGAGGCAGGTCACCGATTATCTTTGTGAGGTCATGTAGCTATGACTTAGGAACACTGGGAACAGGAAAGAAGGCTGCGAGCAAGTTTCCAAGGCTTCCAGTGAATGAGAAATGCATTTTCTATCAGAAAGGAAAGGGGCCAGGGCTCTGGTCGGTTAAGCATCTGACTTCCTCTCAGGTCATGATCTTGTGGTTCATGAGTTTGAGCCCCACATTTGGCTCTGTGCTGATTGAGAACTCAGAGCCTGGAGTCTTCTTCAGATTCTATATCTGTCTCTGTCCCTCCACTGCTCACGCTTGTCTCTCAAAAGTGAATAAATGTTAACTTAAAAAAAGAAGAAGAAAGAAAAGGGGCTATAAAAGTTTTCTGTGTTTCTGTTTCTTTCATTTTTAGGAGCTCTTGTTGCTGGCTGCCATGTTGTTAGACTTGGACATGGATGACCCTGGCAGGTCATGGGGTCACATCTTATGAACAATTTAAACTACCTGGAGGGGTTCTGGGAACATTTGGCAAAATATCAGAGAGGGAGACACAGAGAGGGAAGAAGGTGCCTGGATTCTAATATTTTGTATGAAACATCAAGAAGAAAATACCAAAGTTCTTTAGGAGAAGAACATAGGAGGATTTGCTGTACCAGATAAGATTTATTTTAATGCTATAGTACCTGAGACAGTTGATGCTAGCACAAGGATAGACCACCTGGCCCACAGAAAGGAACACAGAGCCATGTATAGGATTCAGGCATGTGTGGAATTCTGTTGCATGGGAGAAGTGCAGGGGATGTTAGTGGATAAGGTAGGCACTAGGTCAGTGGGTCTAGTAAGTGGAGCTGACAAATTGGTTCTCCATATGGACAGAGGTTACTGAATTTCTTCTTACATCACCATGACAATCAATTCCAGATGGATCTAAGACCAAATGACCTGAAACTGAAGAAGAAACTGAACAAACTGAAGAAGAAAATATAGATGTTCTTAGAGAAAGATTTCTTAAATGAGATGACACCTGTATAAAGATACCAAAATGACAGCTGTATAAAACAGACTGACCAATGTGATGCCTTTGACTACATTACAATAAAAAGCTTCTCTTTATGAAACAAATGCAAAAAGAAAGCTTAAAAATCTCCACAAATCTGGAGAAGATATTTGCACAAATGTAGTCAACTAAGGATCAGTGGAAGTAATGTATTTTAAAAATTCCAGAAATCATTAAGAAAAGATGAAACAATCCCACATGAAAGTGGGCAAAAGACATGAACAGAACTTTTTCAGAAAAGGAAACACGTATAGGCAACAAAAATATATATATAAAGTACCACAGATTAACTAGTAGTGAGACAAATGCACCTCTGTGCACTATGTGATGACATCATACATTAATTCAATTAAAAAATTTTAAGTCGGACAAAATTGGGTATTGGTGACAACGTTGATTGATAGAATCTCTGAAACATGGCTGCTGGGAATGTAAATCAATACAATCGTTTTTAAGAAATAATATGCCTAAATCTTATAAAACTGTACATCATGCACCTCAGGATTCAGATTTCCACTCCTAAAACTATAACTAAGAGTCACTTTGCAAAAATGTACAGGAGACATGTGAATGTGTGCTCCTAGCATTAGTTTTCTTAGCTGTGAAAAAAGAGAGGATAGCTGTTGTCTAAATTCAGCTATACAGTGTTGAAAGGAACGAACCATAAGTATATAGTGGGGAAATAATCTTTTTGTAGTGTTGAGATCAAATATTAAGCATCAGTAAAATGCCCCTTAAATAAAGCTTCAAGAAAACTAAACAATATATATTTAGGCATGCATATGTAAGTGATAACATCATAAATTAAAAAAAAAATGAATCACAGGGTCTCCTAGATGACTCAGCGTCTGGCTGAGCATCTGGCTTCAGCTCACGTCATGATCTCACAACTGAGTTCCATCCCTGCATCAAGCTCTCTACTGTGAGCTCATCACCTGCTTTGGATCTTCTGTCTCCCTCTTTCGCTGCCCCTCACTCACACACTCTCTCAAAAATAAATACACATTAAAAAAAACGAAAGGAATCATAAATAAATACTTCATTAAATTGTTACTGGGGGACTGTGGACAGAACTGGAGTGAAGATGAAAAGAGAGGGAGATATAAGTTGTTAGAGATGTTCTATTTCTTCCCTTGATTATTCAGTGTAGATGATCGATATATTACACAAGCAAGTAAAAGATTTAAAAAAGAGGAATATCTCAAATATTTTCAGATTGTTTGCTGCTTATATTCTTTTGTGTATAGTCAGTCCTTAATCGCTCCCTCCTGCTGTATTTTGGGGACTTCAGAAAAATATTCTCTATCTGACATAGACAATCACTGCTATGATGGGACAAAGACTGAGACATCATTCAGGGAGGAAGATGGGACAAGAGAGACTGAAGTTCCAGGTAGAAACAACTGTAGGACAAAGATGCAAGTTTACAAATGAACTTGACAACTAGCTGTGGATGCAGATGAACACATCAGACAACCAACTACAGGTTTCAGTAGTAAGGTAAGAAATACCTCTGAGACTCAGATACCCTGGAAGTGATGGGGCTCTTTGTATCAGGAGACAGAAAACTTACACTAGGGGGCTCCCCAAGGCTGGGCTGCTCCCCAGTAGTGTGTGAGACTCACTCTGGGGCTGGTGCCCTGTTTGGTTAGCTCTAGTTTGCTTTGCCTGCGGCACCCAGTGGGCTGGGGTCTGATGTCCCAGGATACACACAACTCAGTGTCTATATTCAGACTTGCTGCTCCTAAGTCAATATTAAAAGGTCAGAATGGATGATTTATGAGAATATTGTTACATTGTCTCTGTTCAGAAAGGGAAAACCAATTCTTCTTGAAAATGAGTGACCTTGAGGGGGAAGATGGCAGTGTAGGAGGACGCTGGGCTCACTGCATCCTGCAGAACACTTAGATTCCACCCACACCTGCCTAAATAACCCAGAAAATCACCAGAAGACTAGCAGAACGGATTCTTCAGAGCCAAGCGTAGACAAGAGGTCCACAGAAGAGGGTAGGAAGGGCAGAGAAGCGGTGCGTGCTACACGGACTGGTGGGAGGGAGCCTGGGCGGAAGGGCAGCCACGGGCAAAGCAGAGCCCCCATGTCTGGCTTGCAAAAACAGAGGGACCAGACGGAGTGTGTTCTGACAGCAAGCGGGACTTAACATCTGGAAGGTTATAAGTTAACAGATCTGCTCAGAGAACAGGAGGGCTGGAGGACAACGGGAGGGAGAGTTATTGAGCCCCGGACAACAGAGAGCAGCTTGGCGGGGAACAAAGGTGCTTGCCAACACCATCTCCCTCGCCCATCCCCCAGCCAAAATCCCAAAGGGAACCAGGTCCTGCCAGGGAACTTGCTTGCACCGCGCAAAACCCAACGCTGTGCTTCTGCAGATCCATCCCTCTGGCGGGTCTGACTCCCTCCCAGTGTTGCAGGGCCCCTCCTGAAGCAGATCTCCAAAGGAAAAGCGAGCTGAGCCTGCCCCTCCCACCCCTGTGCACCGTGCGGATCCACCCCAGCTAATATGCCAGATCCCCAGCACCACAAGCCTGGCAGTGTGCAAGTAGCCCAGAGGGCCATGCCACCCCACAGTGAATCCCGCCCCTAGGAGAGGGGAAGAGAAGGTACACACCAGTCTGACTGTGGCCCCAGTGGTGGACTGGGGCAGACATCAGGTCTGACCAAGGCACCGCCCACCAACGCAAGTTATTCAAGACAGCACAGAAGTGCCTTGCAGTTCCGCACCACTACAGGGACTATCCAAAATGACAAAACGGAAGAATTCTCCTCAAAAAAACCTCCAGGAAATAATGACAGCTAACGAACTGATCAAAAACGATTTAAACAATATAACAGAAAGTGAATTTAGAATAATAGTCATAAAATTAATCACTGGGCTTGAAAACAGTATAAAGGACAGCAGAGAATCTATTGCTACAGAGATCAAGGGACTCAGGAACAGCCAGGAGGGGCTAAAAAATGCTACTAATGAGCTGCAAAATAAAATGGAGATGACCACAGCTCGGATTGAAGAGGCAGAGGAGAGAATAGGTGAACTAGAAGATAAAATTATGGAAAAAGAAGAAGCTGAGAAAAAGAGAGAGAAAAAAATCCAGGAGTATGAGGGGAAAATTAGAGAACTAAGTGATGCACTAAAGAGAAATAATCTATGCATAATTGGTATTCCAGAGGAGGAAGAGAGAGGGAAAGGTGCTGAAGGTGTACTTGAAGAAATTATAGCTGAGAACTTCCCGGATCTGGGGAAGGAAAAAGGCATTGAAATCCAAGAGGCACAGAGAACTCCCTTCAGACATAACTTGAATCGATCTTCTGTACGACATATCATAGTGAAACTGGCAAAATACAAGGATAAAGAGAAAATTCTGAAAGCAGCTAGGGATAAATGTGCTCTAACATATAAAGGGAGACCTATAAGACTCGTGACAGATCTCTCTACTGAAACTTGGCAGGCCAGAAAGGAATGGCAGGAAATCTTCAATGTGAGAACAGAAAAAATATTCAGCGGAGAATCGTCTATCCAGCAAATCTGTCATTTAGAATAGAAGGAGAGATAAAGGTCTTCCCAAACAAACAAAAATGGAAGGAATTCATCACCACTAAACCAGCCCTACAAGAGATCCTAAGGGGGATCCTGTGAGACAAAGTACCAGAGACATCGCTACAAGCATGAAACCTATGGACATCACAATGACTCTAACCCATATCTTTATATAATAACACTGAATGTAAATGGACTAAATACACCAACCAAAAGACATAGGGTATCAGAATGGATAAACAAAAAACCAAGACCCATCTATTTGCTGTCTACAAGAGACTCATTTTAGACCTGAGGACAACTTCAGACTGAGGGTGAGGGGATGGAGAATTATTTATCATGCCACTGGAACTCAAAGAATGCGGGAGTAGCCATACTTATATCAGACAACTAGACTTTAAATTAAAGGCTGTAACAAGAGATGAAGAAATGCATTATATAATAATCACAGGGTCTATCCATCAGGAAGAGCTAACAATTATAAATGTCTATGTGCCGAATACAGGAGCCCCCAAATATTTAAAAGAATTACTCACAAACATAAACAACCTTATTGATAAGAATGTGGTAATTGCAAGGGATTTTAACACTCCACTTACAGAAATGGATAGATCATCTAGACACACGGTCAATAAAGAAACAAGGGCCCTGAATGATACATTGGGTCAGATGGACTTGACAGATATATTTAGAACTCTGCATCCCAAAGCAACAGAATATACTTTCCTCTCGAGTGCACATGGAGCATTCTCCAAGATAGATCACATACTGGGTCACAAAACAGCCCTTCATAAGTATACAAGAATTGAAATCATACATACCATGCATACTTTCAGATCGCAATGCTATGAAGCTTGAAATCAACCACAGGAAAAAGTCTGGAAAACCTCCAAAAGCATGGAGGTTAAAGAATACCCTACTGAGGAATGAATGGGTCAACCAGGCAATTAGAGAAGAAATTAAAAAATATATGGAAACAAACGAAAATGAAAAAACAACAATCCAAACGCTTTGGGATGCAGCGAAGGCAGTCCTGAGAGGAAAATACATTGCAATTCAGGCCTATCTCAAGAAACAAGAAAAATCCCCAATACAAAATCTAACAGCGCACCGAAAGGAAATAGAAGCAGAACAACAAAGACAGCCTAAATCCAGCAGAAGAGAAATAATAAATCAGAGCACAAATAAACAATATAGAATCTAAAAAAAACTGTAGAGCAGATCAACGAAACCAAGAGTTGGTTTTTTGAAAAAATAAACAAAATTGATAAACCTCTAGCCAGGCTTCTCAAAAAGAAAAGGGAGATGACCGAATGAAAATGGAATTATTATAACCAATCCCTCTGAGATACAAGCAATTATCAGGGAATACTATGAAAAATTATATGCCAACAAACTGGACAACCTGGAAGAAATGGACAAATTCCTAAACACCCACACGCTTCCAAAACTCAATCCGGGGGAAATAGAAAGCTTGAACAGACCCATAACCAGCGAAGAAATTGAACCAGTCATCAAAAATCTCCCAACAAATAAGAGTCCAGGACCAGATGGCTTCCCAGGGGAGTTCTACCAGATGTTTAAAGCAGAGATAATACCTATCCTTCTCAAGCTATTCCAAGAAATAGAAAGGGAAGGAAAACTTCCAGACCCATTCTATGAAGCCAGTATTACTTTGATTCCTAAACCAGACAGAGACCCAGTAAAAAAAGAGAACTACAGGCCAATATCCCTGATGAATATGGATGCCAAAATTCTCAATAAGATACTAGCAAATCGAATTCAACAGCATATAAAAAGAATTATTCACCATGATCAAGTGGGATTCATTCCTGGGCTACAGGGCTGGTTCAACATTCGCAAATCAATCAGTGTGATACATCACATTAATAAAAGAAAAGAGTTATCTTGTCAATCGATGCAGAAAAGGCCTCTGACAAAAATCAGCAACGTTTCTTAATAAAAACCCTCCAGAAAGTCGGGATAGAAGGAGCATACTTAAAGATCATAAAAGCCATTCATGAAAAGCCCACAGCTAACATCATCCTCAATGGGGAATAACTGAGAGCTTTTTCCCTGAGATCAGGAACGCGACAGGGATGCCCACTCTCACCACTGTTGTTTAACATAGTGTTGGAAGTGCTAGCATCAGCAATCAGACAACAAAAGAAAATCAAAGGCATCAAAATTGGCAAAGATGAAATCAAGCTTTCGCTTTTTGCAGATGACATGATATTATACATGGAAAATCCGATAGACTCCACCAAAAGTCTGCTAGAACTGATACATGAATTCAGCAAAGTTGCAGGATACAAAATCAATGTACATAAATCAGTTGCATTCTTATACACTAACAGTGAAGCAACAGAAAGACAAATAAAGAAACCGATCCCATTCACAGTTGCACCAAGAAGCATAAAATACCTAGGAATAAATCCAACCAAAGATGTACAAGATCTGTATGTTGAAAACTATAGAAAGCTTATGAAGGAAATTGAAGAAGATATAAAGAAATGGAAAGACATTCCCTGCTCATCGATTGGAAGAATAAATATTGTCAAAATGTCAATACTACCCAAAGCTATCTACACATTCAATGCAATCCCAATCAAAATTGCACCAGCATTCTTCTCAAAACTAGAACAAGCAATCCTAAAATTCATATGGAACCACAAAAGGCCCCGAATAGCCAAAGGAATTTTGAAGAAGAAGACCAAAGCAGGAGGCATCACAATCCCAGACTTTAGCTTCTACTACAAAGCTGTAATCATCAAGACAGCATGGTATTGGCACAAAAACAGACGCATAGACCAATGGAATAGAATAGAAGCCCCAGAACTAGACCCACAAACATATGGCCAACTCATCTTTGACAAAGCTGGAAAGAACATCCAATGGAAAAAAGACAGTCTCTTTAACAAATGGTGCTGGGAGAACTGGACAGCAACATGCAGAAGATTGAAACTAGACCACTTTCTCACACCATTCACAAAAATAAACTCAAAATGAATAAAGGACCTGAATGTGAGACAGGAAACCATCAAAACTCTAGAGGAGAAAGCAGGAAAAGACCTCTCTGACCTCAGCCGTAGCAATCTCTTACTCAACACATCCCCAAAGGCAAGGGAATTAAAAGCAAAAATGAATTACTGGGACCTTATGAAGATAAAAAGCTTCTGCACAGCAAAGGAAACAATCAACAAAACTAAAAGGAAACCAATGGAATGGGAAAAGATATTTGCAAATGACATATCGGACAAAGGGCTAGTATCCAAAATCTATAAAGAGCTCACCAAATTCCACACCCGAAAAACAAATAACCCAGTGAAGAAATGGGCAGAAAACATGAATAGACACTTCTCTAAAGAAGACATCCGGATGGCCAACAGGCACATGAAAAGATGCTCAACATCGCTCCTCATCAGGGAAATACAAATCAAAACCACATTCAGATATCACCTCACGCCAGTCAGAGTGGCCAAAATGAACAAATCGGGAGACTATAGATGGTGGAGAGGATGTGGAGAAATGGGAACCCTCTTGCACTGTTGGTGGGAATGCAAATTGGTGCAGCCGCTCTGGAAAACAGTGTGGAGGTTCCTCAAAAAATTAGAAATAGACCTACCCTATGACTCAGCAATAGCACTGCTAGGAATTTACCCAAGGGACACAGGAGTACTGATGCACAGGGGCACTTGTACCCCAATGTTTATAGCAGCACTCTCAACAATAGCCAAATTATGGAAAGAGCCAAAATGTCCATCAACTGATGAATGGATTAAAAAATTGTGGTTTATATACACAATGGAGTACTACGTGGCAATGAGAAAGAATGAAATATGGCCCTTTGTAGCCACATGGATGGAACTGGAGAGTGTGATGCTAAGTGAAACATGCCATACAGAGAAAGACAGATACCATATGGTTTCACTCTTATGTGGATCCTGAGAAACTTAACAGGAACCCATGGGGGAGGGGAAGGAAAAAAAAAGAGGTTAGAGTGGAAGAGAGCCAAAGCATAAGAGACTGTTAAAAACTGAGAACAAACTGAGGGTTGATGGGGGGGTGGGAGGGAGGGGAGGGTGGGTGATGGGTGTTGAGGAGGGCACCTTTTGGGATGAGCACTGGGTGTTGTATGGAAACCAATTTGACAATAAACTTCATATATTGAAAAAAAGAAAAAGAAAACAAACCTGTAGGCATAAGAATTTCAGACTTCAAGTTATATTACAAAGCTCTAGTGATCAAGACAATATGGTACTGGCAGAAAAACAGACACATTGATCAATAGCACAGAATAGAAAACCCACAGATGATCCCACAACTGTATTGTAAATAAATCTGTGACAAGCAGGAAAGAATATCCAACGGAAAAAAAAGAGAGTGTCTTCAACAAATGGTGTTGGGAAAACAGGACAGCAACATGTAAAGGAATGAAACTGGACCATTTTCTAATACCATACACAAAAATAAATTCAAAATGGATGAAATATCTAAATGTGAGACTTCAAACTATTAAAATCCTAGAGGAGAACACAGGCAGTAACCTCTTTGACATCAGCTGTTAGCAGCTTCTTACTAGATATGTCTCAGGATGCAAGGGAGAAACAAAAGCAAAAATAAACTATTGGGGTTTCATGAAAATAAAGACTTCTGCACAGTCAAGGAAACAGTCAACAAAACTAAAAGGCAACCAATGGAATGGGAGAAGATATTTGCAAATAACATAGCTGATAAAGTGTTACTATCCAAAATCTATAAAGAAGTTATTACTCAACACCCAAAAACCAAATAATCTAGTTAAAAGAAATAGGGAGAAGACAGGAATAAATACTTTCCCAAAACATACTAATGGCCAACAGATGCATGACAAGATGCTGAACGTCATTCATCATCAGGGAAATACAAATCAAAACTACGATTAAATATCACCTTACACTAGTCAGAATGGCTAAAATTAACAACACAATAAACAAAAATGGTAGTGAGGATTTGGAGAAAGTGAAACCCTCTTATACTTTTGGTTAGAATGCAAAGTTGTGCAGCCACTTTGGAAAACAGTGTGGAGGTTCCTCAAAAAGTTAAAAATAGAACTACCTTAGAACTGAGCAATAACACTACTAGGTATGCACCCAAAGACTTCAAGGATACTAATTTCAATACTAATATGTACCCCCATGTTTATAGCAGCATTATCAACAATATCCAAATTATTGAAGGAGAGCAAATGTCCATCAACTAATAAATGGATAAAGAAGATGTGTGTTACACACACACAGTAAAATATTACTCAAGCATAAGAAGTGTGATATCTTGCTATTTGCAATGTTGTGGATGGAGCTAAAGAGTATTCTGCTAAGTGAAATAAGTAAGTCAGAGAAAGACAATAACCATGTTATTTCACTCATATGTGGAATTAAAAAACAAACAAACAAAGGAACATAGGGGGAAAAGAAAAGAGAGGAAAACCAAGAAAGACTCTTAATTGTGGAGAACAAACTGATGGTTACCAGAGGGGAGGTGGCTGGGGAGATGTGTTAAATACACAATGGAGATTAAGAAGTGCACTCATTGTGACCAGCACTGAGTGTTGTATATCAGTGTTGACTCACTAAATTCTACACCTGAACATATTACAGTGTATGTTCACTAACTGGAATTTAAATACAAACTTGGAAGGAGAAGAAAAGGAGCATATGAGAATAGCCATATGTTTAACTCATCGAAACTACACTGTGTATAAATCACCTTTCAAATAATGTCTTCTTTCATTAAAAACCAAATGCCTGGAGTCCAATCCCACTTTCTTCATTACCCAGCTCTGTGACTTTGAGGAAAGGATGCAATAATTTGAGCTGCATTTGAAAAAAAGTGAGAGATAAAAGGGCCACACCTCAGCTTGTTATGAGTGTCAAATATGATAGCAGTAGCCTACCCTACAATTATCTTTCAATAAAAGTTCTCGGTCATTAGATTATATAGGAGAAAAGGCATCCCAACAAAGATCACTAAAGTTTACCTCCTCCTTTCTTGATGGTGACTCCCAGGAAGTGATTTCATTTGTCCCTACTATGTTGACTTAGGACCGCTGCAATAGGAGTGACCCAAGTGGCCTGGGAACTGAACTTTTCACATCACTTGTTCCAACAATGACCTACTTCAGAGAACCAATATGTCATCTCACAGTCCCTGGAGTGGATAGAAGTTAGGTAGGGGGCTGTTTTACCACTGACCCAGCTGGTAAGAAGACTATAAGATGCCTGAGGAGTTTTTCTTTATCACCAACACCAATTCTCTGGTTCTCTAAGCCACTATCCCCAAATTCAGGTCATGAAAAGGAGTTTTATGTTCAAGGGGAAGTCTCGTGGGGAACACAAAGATTAAGGCACAGTGAGGTGGTATTGAGGGCTGCTGAATGGCAAGACTCACTCCAGATACCCATAGTGATGAACAACCATCAGGGTGCCTCCTGGAGAAGTTTTAGAAGCCCCCTCAGACAGAATCTGGATGACTGTTGGATGCTGAGATGATAAATACCCAAAATCTCTCACAATAACTGACTGGCTGGGCCCACAGGTCTTAATTTACAGACACCTCTTAGCTCTATTTCTTCTCCCAGACCTTAACACATCTCCATCCTCTTAGCAGCCACCTCCTTTCACACTGCCAGAGAAATCACGAATGTCAGGCAGGCACATGAACACTCTTCTTCACCCTGGGACAAGGGTTATAAGACCAAAGCACTAAAACTTATTCCCCTACTTCCACCTTCCTCTGAGTTCTTCCCTCCCACAGTGAAAGATTCATTTTACAATCTCATCTGTAAATAAGGGAACTTTAAAACAAATCCCACAGATGTAAGTATTTGATAACTCTAATCTTATCACAATTGTTTTCCCAAAGGGATCCATATAAAACCCTTGGATTTTTCTTTTGCTGTCTTAATGGAAGACCATTGAATTGGAAGAAGAGACCCATGGATCTTGAAAAGGTCATGACTTGTGGGGAAGGGGAAGTTTGTGTAAGTCCCAGTGCTGACCACCTCTGGTTGATAAGATGAAAAAAAGCGGGGGGGAATTCCTCAGTGTTCATGCTTTTTATAATGATAGATGTGATCTGATGGCAAGATGACAAACAGACTGGATCCTGGGAGTGTAAATTCTACACTGAGAATGTGTATCAAAATCAATGGAACAAACATTTTTAAATGCAATGTGGTCACACAAGAGGGTCAAGAGCTCCTTCCCTCTGAGTATTTCATACACCTGTTATGCATGAAGCTGCACAGTCCTTCACTTTATCCCTTACTGACCCCCTTCCGTCCTACAAGAGACCTCTCCTGAGCAGTGGAGCAGCAGGGAGTGGATAGGAAATTGTATCCCATTTGGGTCCCATTCTATACCTCTGTGCCCACCACTTTCTTGGGAGAACATTCAGAGTAACAAGTATCTGACGGACAGCATCCCCCAGGTACACCTCTTACACCCTAAAGCATCCTCCATACACCAGTGATGGGGGAAGATGTAGGAAATTCTTGATTACAGTAGCAGTGCTCTAACAATCCTTGAGTCTTGAGGTAGTCCTGTTACATAATTTGATGTAGATTTGGGTGGAAGCAAAACATATTATTCTTACAACTTCACTAATTCAATTCATCTTTGCTTTGTAGTCTCCTTCTCAATTCATCTTCACTCTCCCATATCTCCTGACCCTCACTGTGTCTTGTTCACTAGTCTCTTGGCCCATCTAATGTTGATAAAATCTTAGGAATACCAACCCTGACTTTGTTCCCTTCCCTCTGTTCCCTCATAGCATCTGGAAACATTTCCCTAATCCTCTTTCAACTTCCTCACTCTTGCTTCAGTGCTCCACTACACACTAAGCTATTGACTTAGACATGTTCCCATACTTAGTTTTGTGAGAAAGCTATTAATATGATGACTGGAGATAATCAGTTGTAAAAAGCCAATGGACAAGAGTTATCTTGATTGTGTTCAAAAGCTTATTATCTGAATAAATCAAACAAATGTAAATTGCCTCATAACACATGGAGATTAATGAAAAACATAGGGTACATTTCTGTCATGATTTAAGCAAAATAGTCTAGGTAATGCAGAGAAGCCATTGTCAAGTCCCCTTTGTATAGCAGTGGAGTGTCAATGTGAAACAATGGTTTTTCTCCAGTGGAATGACATTCCTTCCACTTATTGAAGAGTTGACCTTGGTGGTGGGTGTAAGAGGACCCAAACCTCACTAAGAGGAGACAAGACCTGAGTCCCATTTGTTATTTTTTTTGGCAAATCAACCCATCTCTGTGACATCTTTAGGCTTAAGTTCTGTAATGTCTTGTGCAAGGTAATTTTAGCATCAATGATCACTGTACTGATGAAGTTCTACTGCAGAAATATTTCCTTTTTCTTAAAGAGATTTCTGTCCATTCCTTTTTATTTTTTTATTTTTTTATTTTTTTTCAATATATAAAGTTTATTGTCAAATTGGTTTCCATACAACATCCAGTGCTCATCCCAAAAGGTGCCCTCCTCAATACCCATCACCCACCCTCCCCTCCCTCCCACCCCCCATCAACCCTCAGTTTGTTATGAAGGAAATTGAAGAAGATATAAAGAAATGGAAAAACATTCCGTGCTCATGGATTGGAAGAATAAATATTGTCAAAATGTCAATACTACCCAAAGCTTTCTACACATTCAATGCAATCCCAATCAAAATTGTCCATTCCTTTTTAAAGTGTATTCTATTTAACTTATTTGTTTTGAGAGAGATCGAGATTGTGAGTGGAGAGGGAGCAGAGAGAGAGAGAAACCCAAGCAAGATCCATGCTCAGTACTGAGACTGACCTGGGTCTCGATTCCACGAATGAGGAGATCATGATCTGAGCTGAAATCAAGAGTCAGATGTTCAATAAAAATTTTCTAAAACTGACATTTGTGTAAATTTCAGCCACTCAGGTGCCTTGAAAGTAGATTTTCAAAAATGGGAAATGGGTACACGGGAGGCCTCCGTTCATCGAGCAATAGTATTTAGCACAATTCATGGTTTTAGCTGTTATGCTTTCATCTTCATAAGTAACCAGAAATTCAAGGACTTGGTAAAAGTCTTGATCTCTTCCACAGACATGCCCAGGTTCATGGCAATCTCTCTGACTGACTTTTCATCCAAACTGAAGTAGCTTTAGTAAAGGTTCAAGCACTTCTCATGCTGGAGCAAATCAAAGTCACTGAAGCATGCCATGAAGGGGATGAAGGTCAAAGCAGATGATTTCAGGGTATCCAGCCCGATCTTCTCCTCGAAGAACACTCTCTTCATCTCAATGGAAGCATCAGACAAACTGAGCAACAGGACCACAGAGGAGTAGCACTTATGAACAGGGCGCTTATTCAGGAATGTCTCTTCCCGTCTTGGGAAATCGAAGTCATCCAGGTCAAAGTTGGAGACCAAGAAGATGCATGACTTGGGCACTCTGATGGTGCTGAGATTAGCCAGGCAGTTGTCTCCTAACTGCTGAAGCACTCTCTGCCTTTTGAAAGGACCTGAGTTTGCTATTCTTCTTCTTATATAAATTATTGGACACACCGACTCTAATAAAGTAGAACTTCTTGCCTATCTCCCTGATTTTTTAACTTAATCATTGAAGTTAAACTGAGAGGAATAAATGATGGAAGAAGTCATAGTTAGCAAATCCCACCATTTCTAAATATGTATGTGGGAGGAAATTGGGTGTTCCTGTTTCAGACATGTCCCAGAAGTTCACATTGGGATATTTTGGATGTTTTCAAGGGGTTTTCTTCATGGTGGCCCCACAACTCCAATACTATCAGAAGATACATTCTCTTTGTGACTAAGTCTTTTCATGGAATAGATGAAATTCGACTTCCCAGTCCCTGACTTCCCAATCATAGCCACATCCATGTAAGCATTTTCTGCTTCTAAAAGGGATTCCTGAATTATGTCAGCCACATCTTTTACCTTGTCCTCTTGTAGAGCTACTTTAATTCTAATAAAGCTTTCCAGAGATAGGAACCCTCTGCATTACTAATTTAATGTGGTGATATAGTCAGAGAGGAACTTATAGAAAGAGGCAAGGATGAGTGCAGAAAAAAGGTGAAGTGATGGAATCACATATTGGATTGAAGTTCCAGAAAGATGTAAGAAGAACTAGAAGCTAAGGCACTCAGACAGCTTCTAAAATCTGGAGAAAGCAAATAAATGAATTGTTTTATGGACCCTCAAGAAGATTCAGCCCTAATGACACCATGGTTTTGGTTACTTTAAGGTTTATTTTGGACAACTTCTCTCTAGATCTATAAGTGAATAAATCTGGGCTGCTGTCTTAGCCAGTAAATTTGTGTTAATATGATACTAAGCAATGAGAAATTAATGTAGACAGTCTGCATTTTCCCAGAATGCAGATTTCCTAGAATGCCATTTCCTCGATACAATGTCCAAAACCTTCCCATTCTGTAGGAAGAATCAGTCAGGCCTGCACATTACAGAACACAGAAGAATTATAGACATACCTCACTTCCCATATACTTCAGCAAATAGGAGCAGGACTTGTCTTGTGGGAGAGGTAGGAGGCAGAGAAAAACCTGCCAGGATGTGTGTTCTATAAGGAGGATAGTCAAGCACATAGTCTTTGTGGTAATAATTGCCCCATGGCATCTTAATCTCCTTAATGGAAGAATTTGGTGAGATTTAGAACATGAGACAGGAAGTGGCAAAGGCAGTATACAAGAGCTCTAATTTTCCTTATTCAACTCTGCACAGTTTAAAATATAGATATGATTAAATCAAGGCAATTCAAGGAAATAATTATTGCGTTGTTGATGGGGCCTTTATAAATCACTATGAGTAAGGAAACTGTGATTTTAAAAATATTTATACACATAAGGTTATCTCAGGGGCTACCAGTGATCATACCAGTAGAAGCATGCTCAAAGTTTATCCCCATCCTACATGTTCTGCAAGGACAATTGTCAACAGAGGGGAAATCATGACCCTCGAACATATATAATAGGAATATGTGATAAGAATTTTATTTAACTATTTACTAAGGAAGGAAACAGGCAGATGAAATTACTAGTTGAATGGAGAATCTCAAAGAAGGGATATTTATAGTTCAAGAATATGGAAATGCATTTAAAATAGGGCAAGAGCTCTATATTCTAAAGTGAGGGTGGAAATTCACTTGAAACTCCACAGACAAATTTTATCTATATTACTGCCATGGCCTGAATGTTTGTTTCCTCTGCAAAATTCATAGATGAAGTGTATGCTCAAATTTATGGTACTAGTTGGTGAATTTTTGACAGTTCCTAGGGCAGAGAGATCATAAATGGATTAATTCCATTCTTAAATGGTCTCTTAAGAGCCCAGAGAGCTCCTCCATTATGTAGGGTGACAGGAAGAAATGTCTACCTTGTAAGTGAGTTTTCACTAAACACTGTATCTGCAGGTGCCTTGATCTGGGTCTTCCTATCACTTAGAATTATGAGTAATAGATTTGTGGTTAGAAACCACCCAGTCTGAGGTATTTTGTTATAGCCTAAATGGACAAAAAAAATATATTTACTCTGCATTGTTACCAATTATCAAAACTTACAGAGTATTGAAATGACCAGATGAACACAAGGGAAGGGAAGCAAAAATAATATAAAAACAGGGAGGGGGACAAAACATAAGAGACTCTTAAATATGGAGAACAAACAAAGGGTTACTGGAGGGGTTGTGGGAGGGGGGATGGGTTAAATGGGTAAGGTGCACTAAGAAATCTACTTCTGAAATCATTGTTGCACTATATGCTAACTAACTTGGATGTAAATTTTAAAAGTTAAAAAAAAGAAGATTCCAACTGGAGACTTCCAATAAGCATTCTGCTTATTCTAAATTTTTATAAATTTTCTTATTTAAAAAAGAAGGAAAAGAGGCATTTTCAGAAAATGGTTCTTTCTTCTCCATAGAGAGTGGCATGAACAGCTGGATTAAATCTTAATTCTCTACCTGCCAGGGCTACCCCTCAACCTTCTAAGAACAAGCCAGCATCCCAACATTGCAAGTAGACAGTCTGCTCACTCAAGAGCTTCAGAAAAGAAACAGGTTTCTGATGTCAGAGATCATGATGTTCTCACTAATGCAGCAGAAAATGCTGAGGCTAGTGAAGTGTTCCCTGGAACTCCTGGAACAGGAATATTCCTCAGACCTGTCCTCCTTGGGAAATACAGGCACTGGGTGCTCTTGAGGTCACTATGCTCAGCAAGGGGCTGGAGAGCTTCTGTCCTGACCATGTAAAAGTGGGTAAGACAGCAGGAAGAATGACAGCCTCTTACTCAAGCCCCTCCTTCAGGAAAACTTGGCTGATTGATAGTTGTTGTAGGCCCACATTTATAGGACATGAAAGTGAAACCATCATTTCTCCACAGAACAAGCAGTTCCAGGAAAGGAAACATAAGGCTGTTGTGACTTCATGTGCCTTAGGGAGTTGGGGGAGGGCAGAGAGACACCAGAAGCCCTGGGAGGCAGGTGTCTGATAACCCTTGGGAGGTCATCTAGCCCAGAGTCCCATGGGATAACTGAGGGCAGGGAGGAAGACAATGAGCAAGTTTCCAAATACCCACTGAATGAGAGAAGCATTTCTATCAGAAAGGAGAGGGACTATAACATTTGTCTTTCTGTTTCTTTCATTTTAGGAGCCATGTTGCTGGCTGCCAGATTGTCTCCATTGGGCATGGACAACACTGGAAAGTGATGGGGTCACATCTCATGAACAACTTAAACAAGTAGAAGGTATTCTGGGGGAAAATTGGCAAGCAGCAGGAAGGGAGACACAGAGAGAGGAAGGAGCCTGGATTTTAAGATTTGTATGGAAGATCAAGAGGAAAATACCAAAGTTTCTTTAGAAGAAGAACATAAGAGGATTTGCTGTTTCAGATAACATTTATTTCAATTCTATAGTATCTAAGACAGTTGGGTGCTAGACCAGCTGACCCACAGAAAGAGACACAGAGCTCTGTATAGGATTCAAGTATGTGTGGAATTCTGTTGCATGGGAGAAGTTCAGGGGATGTCAGAGGGAACTATCTAGTAAGTGAAGCTGACAAACCTGTTCTCTATATGGACAGAGGTTACTGAATCTCTACTTACATCACTATTATAATAAACTCCAGATTAACTAATTAAATTAATTAATTTAGGCATTTAATACCTAAATCTCAAATGGAAACTGTAGAAGAAAATATAGTTCTTCCTAGATAAAGATTTCTTAAATGTGATGATGAATGAAGATACCTAGATGACATCTGTGTAAAACAGACTGACCAATGTGATTCATCTGACTATATTGAAATGAAAATTTTCTCTTCATGGAAACAAATACAAAAAGAAAACTTAAAAATCTCCATAGATCTGGAGAAGATATTTGCACAAATGTAATCACTAAGGATTAATGGAAAGAAGGTATTTTAAAAATTCCAGAAATCACTAAGAAAAACTGAAAAAATTCAGCATGGAAGTGGGCAAAAGACATGAACAAATTTCTCAGAAAAAGAAATAGTTTGGTCAAAAGAGAGAGAGAGAAAGAGAGAGAGAGAAATATAGATTCACTAATAACGAGGCAAATGCACATCTGTGTACTATGAAATTACATTGTATACTGATTAAATTGCAAATTTAAAACTCTGGACAATATCAGGTATTGGTGATAATGTACTTTGATATAATTGCTGAAATATGGAAGCTGAAAATTTAATTCAGTGCAATCACTTTGAAGAAACAATATGGCTAAATCTTTTTAAATTGTATATTCAAGTGCCTCAGACTCAGGTTCCACTCCTAATACTATACCAAAGACTCACTCTTCAAAATTGTACAAGAAACATATGCACATGTGCTCCTAACAACATTTTTCATAATTGTGCAAAATGAGAGTCTAAGCATTGACAGGGAATGGATAAATAAATTGAGCTACATAGAATTGAAAAGAATAAACCACAAGTATATACAGAGGAATTAATCTTTTAGGGTAGTATTGAGATTAATTAAATACCAAGAATGAGGAAAATTCCCCTTAAATAAAGTTTCAAGAAAACTAAACCATTTATAGGTTAAGCATGCATATGTAAGTGATAGTGTACAAATAAAAGAAAGGAATCATAAATGTGTACTTCATGAAGTTGTTCCCCAGGGCTGTGGACAGAAATGGAGTGAATAGGAACAGAAAGGGAGGTATAAGCTGTTAGAGATATTCTATTCCTTTGTATGATTATTTAGTGTATAGGTGATCATTATATTACATAAGAAAGTAAAATATTTAAAACAGAAAAATAGCTCAGTTCTTTTCAAATTCTTGCTGTGCATATTCTTTTGTGTGTAGTCAGTCATGATTCTCTCCATCCTGCCATATTTTGGGGACCTCAGAGAAATATTCTCTATCTGACAAAGAGAGAGAATCAATTCTATGATGGCAGAAAGACTGAGAAATTATTCAGGGAGGAAGTAGGGGACAAGAAAGACTAAAATTCCAGAAACAACTACAAGGCAAAGATGCAGACCCACACAGGAACTTGACAACTAGCTTGGATGCAGATGAACACACATAGACAGCAAATTACAGCCCTCTGTAGTAAGGTAAGAAATACCTGAGACTCAGGTACCCTGACAGTGATGGGTTTTTTTTTGTACTGAGTGACAGAAAGCTCCCACTTGGGGGCTCCACAGAGCTTGGCTACTTCTCAGCAGTGTATGATAATCATTCTGGGGCTGGGGCCCTGTTTGGTTGGCTCTGGTCTGCGGTGTCTGCAGCACCCAGTGGGCTGGGGCCTGATGCCCCCCCAGGTGCACACCTCAACGTCTAGAGTCAGACTTGCTAACAGACAGAAAAATGCCTGTATCCTGAGATTAACACATATTTGGGTGCAGATGTACACACACTAAAACTGGCATTTATTAGAAAGTGCCTCATGCCTAAACCCTTGTTTGTTTCTTTGTTTATTTAAAGCTTTATAGGCTTAGGGTGGAATTTAAGTGCCAGTGATATCATAAAGGAGTAAAATCACAACCCACAGTTTGCAAGAGACTGGATAGAGGGAGATGAGAGTAATAAGCTATAATCGAATCTGGGAGTGAGTAGGTGGGGTGGGATTTAGGAATATTATGAAGAACAAGTAGAACTGAAAATCTACCTGCTGCCCAGCTTCAAACTGACCACATATTAGGATAGACATGCACAGACTCACAACCACGAGCACAAAAATTATGCAATTACTCTACATGACTGAGGACAGAGACAGCACATAGGCACTTGGCAAATTACCTCACTGGTCATTTGCAAAGAGCTTTGCTGCTGAGACCAAGCTCTCAGCTCCTTCTCCTCTGGTCATTAGTGGCCACAGTACTCAGTGGCCTGGGGCCTGATGCCCTGAGTGCACACCTCACAGTCCACAGTCAAACCTTCTGGTCCTGTGTCCCCCTGTGATCACATGACCCTTCCTCAAGACAAGTGGGTGAGAACAGATGTGCAATGCTCACTTTGGGGCCCTTATCAAGTGGAATTGTTCCCTGGCCATAAGCACAGCTGCTGCCTCTGCAGGTGAAACACTTTCTCAGCCATATAAGAGGTCTGCAGACCTCTGCTAGGCTCCTTCTCCCACATGGAGCAGGAATCCATGGTAGAATATGGAGCCCATGAGAGGCAAACAAAAATTGCAGACTGCACTTGGGGTCACAGTGCAAAACTTTTCTAAGTTTGGGTTTTTCTTTCCAGGCTAGTCCACCTCTTAGACAACTGATATGGTTTGGAACTGGGCCCAGGAAAATTCACAAGGTCCAAGCAGGCAATCAAATTGAGTCTTTTTTTGGGGGTGTGCCACCTCCTCTTATTCATATGTTTTCAAGAAGTGTCAATCTATCTGATATTTGTACAATCATCCTTTCAACACCTAAAGGCCTATCCAGAAAGCTGAGTGCAAGGCCTCCATCTGACACCAGACTAGGACTGGGGATCTGAGTAATCAAGGCAGGGACAGGAGTGAGAGGAAGGAGGATAGGCATATCTAGGGTTGTCTAGAGCCGTCAGTCCATGGTTGGACAAGCATTTTTCAGGCAGTGTTTATCTGCCTGAAATGCCTTCTGCAAGCTTGCTAACTATAAGCAGTTGCTGAGGTGGAATAAATAGATGTGGTCCTTTCTTACCCCACACATTTGAGTAAGTCTTCAGGTTGCCATTGGATGAAGGCTCTGAAACTTTGATCTGAGGGCATGACACATGCTGGAAAGGGCAAGTAGTCATGGAGATCAGCATGGTCTCTGAAATGTATGACACAAAACAGACACTTCCTGTTTGGTGACAGAAGGAATGGCTCAGGAAATATCCTGTCGCCTGGTTTCACTCAGGTGAGTAGGTCCAGTTAGTCTAATAAACAATCTCCAGACTCATAGAATTTAAATCTCCCCTTCCATGGCTCAGTCCCTCCTCCAACTGAGACACCTGCATCAAGGACAGGAAAAGTCAGCTTCTCTCATCTTTCTTCTTCCTACCACCTCCATTACACAGAATGGGGTAGCTCAGGGGAACAAGAGTACTAGGAATGAAACACATATGTGGTACAGGTGCGATCCTGCTGATGGCTCGGGGTGATGAATGTCCCTCAGGTAGGAGTGACCATCTGGGGCTCACTCACACTGGCATCCCTCTTGGGATATTGGGGACAGGCACAGTTCAAACCTGTTGGCCCCCTACCTCCTCAGTGTCAGACAAAGAAGGGCAGTCCAGCCTCTTTCTCTGGAGATCATCAGAGCTAGGAAAGCCAATGTCCAGCCCTTATTGTTGTCTTAAAGGGAAAACACATTCCTTGCAAAAGCTTGTCTTCTTTTCTCCTAGGTTGTTAGCTATGCTCTTCTGACACAGGGGAGGGATCAAGGGTTGTGATGCCATGTTCACAGTCTCTTGGCTGCATAAGAGTTTTACACCTTGTTGTGGACATTAGCAATCTTGGCAGACACTTTGTAAAGCGGACCCTCTCTATCACCCTGTTACAGTCACAAGATCCCTCCCTGTGTCTCCTGACTGCAAACATGCTGAGTTTTTTTCCTTTCTGCTCCCACATGAGAATGAGGGCATGACCATCACTGAGAGGTTAAATAGATGTCCAGAGTCATCCAATCAGTAGTGACCATGCTGGGACTCAAGCCTTCACCTGGTGGGGGCAGGTGCATTGACACCAGGGGAGGTCACAGCTAGGGTCAGAAAGAAAACTCCACAGTGGATGTAGCATCCGCACTCTGATCTCAGCGGGTAGAAGCCAGTGAGCCCCTGAGGTAGACATGTTGGGCAACCACAGGAAACGATTTTATGGGCAGTGTGTGCACCCATCTGAGGGGCTACCCTCACAGAGGCTGCATGTGGACTTCTTAGTGGTATGGGCCCAATCATTCCTGCAGATCCTGCATTTTCCCTGCCCTCCAGATTAGAAGTGAACCTGGGGCATCAGATTTTTGAGAACTGGAGTGATTTCTAGGCATAGACACTGAAACTGGTCTTATCTGCATTCCTTCCTCCTGGAGCTGGGGCCTTTCTGACTCCTTTATATAGAAATGATTGAACTCTGAGCAGGAGTGGTGCTAGTGCAGAAAATACTACAAAATTCCACTGTCCTTCCAGCTCCTCTTCCCTCCTTCTCGCTAGGCTCTTCCTAGTACAACCCCACCCCAACACATTTCTTTCATCCTTCTGGAACAACTGGGACCTATAACCAGTTCTGGATGGTCCCAGAGGGTACTGTCTCTGCCTGAGGGCTGAACCTTATCCCAGGGAGGGGTAACTTTATACGAAGACAATACTATCTGCTGTGTTATGGTAAACTGCTGCTTTCTGGAGCAGGTAAGTGAAAGGCTACAACCCAACTTTCCTAATAACCCTGTTAGCACAAAAACATGAAAGGTAGAGCCTGACACCAGGGTAGGAGAGCTTGGGGACTGGATTATCCATTTTAGTGAGTATTTGCTGCAGGGACCCTCTCTGACATTCTTCAGGGACTGAATTTAGAACGCAATCTCCTTGTCTGCTCCAAACCCATCCAGCTCTCCAGTGTGGAAACAATGTGTCTCTCATCATCTTCCCAGGTTAGTTCTGGTCTGCTCAGCACCATGCACATGGAGCATGTGAGGTTTGTTATACTTTTCTGGGATAAATCAGGATATTGATTTCCTCTTAGCCTTTCCCTGTGATGATCAGATAACACACCTGGGGCTTTAACCCACATTGGGTTTTGTGCTGACAAAAGTCCTTGTTGCTTCAGGCTTCACATCTGGTACAAGGTGGGTCCCAGTTCTCTGTGAGTCTCTCTGGTTGGTTCTCAGGATAATTAGGTCAGGTGTGACCTGCATATCACCCTGAATGGGAAGTCCACTAACAAGTGTCTTCATTCTGTGTCTTAGGTGGTGAAATGTGTTTTATGAGTATGATCAGCATTTTTGAAAAAGTTAACTGATTATAACAAATAAAAACACCAATTTTGTGGTGAAACACTTTTTCCGATTAGTGGTGTGTGTGTGTGTGTGTGTGTGTGTGTGTGTGTGTGTGTGTCCATTGTGTACTTAGTTTTTGTGTGGAACTAAGAGATGCATATATTACTGCTGGTCTCATTGAGAAGACTTTGGAAGACTTGCTCACAGTTCTGTTTCTCCATCTAAGCACCCCTGCCCTCTCTAGTTGAATCTGCTCCCTGGGCTCCCTCCATAAGGGCCTATGTCCCTTTCTGAAGGGGACCTTCAACTACTCTTCAGAGATGGATACCAGAGGAATAACATGAGTAGGGTCTGCAAAGAAAGGAGAATGGAGGCCACTTGCATCCCAGGTTGATCTTTGGTGGCCTCTCTCAACCTCTGGGTTAGTGCTCTACCCTCAGTGTCCTAGAGGCTCACCTATACAAACACTTGCACACTGGCCACTGCTGGAGAACCCTGCAACTTCTTGCTAAGTTGCCTGGCCCCAAACTGGCCTGGTGGGGAAATATGCATGCAGAAATGCACTGGAAGGCACTGGGCCTAGGGCTTGGTCAGGTGTTGTGTGAATGTCTGAATAACACCAGGACACAAAGCATGAACAAGAAGAGCAGGAAGTGGGGACTGTGAGGTCTCATCACCCTCTTTAACAGGACCCAACACAGGTTCTCAGGTGAGCATAAAGGTGCAAAGTCCATGGATGGGTCAGACATGGTCACAGAAATGGTGTGAAAAAGTGTAGTGTTGTGCTGACATCCCACACCCACCTCAGGGTCCTTGTATTCTGTCCTAGCCACTACTTGCTATCATCAGGGATGTGGAGGAGCTCGCAATAGACTTTAGAACTAAAAGTTATTTGTTTGTCAGCAGTAAATTAAGGATATACAAAAATATATTGTGTTTCCTTCATCTAACAAAAGTGTACCAAGTATCTGCTGACAGCTAAGGTCACAGGAAAACGAACCTAATGGAATCATTTTATTAAAAGTTCCCAGACCCAATTGTGTATTTCTATACCAAGCATTTAACATGAGATCTGCAAGTACTTTCTAGGACTTGACCCCTTCGTTTGTGTCAGTCTCAGCCTATTGATAGTGGTGTTAGTGTCTGGAAATGACTGGGGCACTCACTTGGGCCCCTAATACTTGTGGCTATCCAGCATAGACATTTCCCCTGGCCATAGCCAATGCTGTGGCTGGTCTGGACCTTGTGCTTCTTATTATGATTGCAAGACACACCACAGCAAAAACCACCAAGGAACTTTCAAAAATAAGTTGCATTACTCACAGGTGCTGGAGTGTACATGGCATGCATAGGGACACACAGTGAGGTTGAGCGATGAGGACTTGTGATTCTATCTTTATTGGGGCTAAAAGTGGGATGTCTAGGGTTTGGGAATTCACTCTCTCTTGGTACATTTAAAACATAAGGGTGGTGATTAAAACATGGGAAGGGAAAAGCAAAGTGACTCAGGTGGTCAGTTTATGAAGACATCCAAGGCTTTCAAAGAAGAGAATATCATGGGTGGAGTGACCAGGCTCTTTATCCAGTTGTATAGTTGGTAACATGTTTATTTTAACTGGATGTCTTGGAAAAGATGCCTTGGCATCAATGTCACATATGTACTTTACAAGAAAACAAGCCAATTTTCGGTGACTTATACTATACTCATTGAGGATATCAACTTTTTTCAGTGACCTAATAGAGAAGTCAGGGTGATATGGGTGCATGTAGAAGTGATGATGGGATTTAGACAAATCAGAGGAAGGATTCAAGGGCTCCTGTCCTGTTCGTGTCTTTTCTGGCTGACCTGGCCACAGGGGACTGCTGATAAGAACATTGAACCTTTCCCAGCCCATACTAAGGACAAGTTTAGATGCCAGCAGAATCCATAGCATGGTCAGGGGCAGAAGAAACTTCTTTACACAACCAAGTCAGTGAGAAGATAACTCACCCAGGAGATTATCTCCTAGGAACCAGGATGGCACATAAGGCCTCCGGGAACCTCCTTGTCCCCCACAAACAAAAACCAAGTTTTTTGAAGAAGGGACAAGAGAGGTCTTAAATATTTTGGTGCAATGGCAAGGGAAGCATACTCTTAGGAAATTTAGATAAAAGAGGCCTTACAGCCTTTCCTATTTCCTCCACTAACCCTTCCTCATCCTCCACTACTGCCCTTGTGAGCAAAGTATATAGTGTCCTTAAATATGACAAACACGGAATTCCAATTTGGTAGATAAGAGGTAAAGGGTGAGGAGAATCAGAATTGAGCCTGAGGAGAAGATGGTAATCCAGACACCACTAAAATACCTTCCACTGGCTACCACTCCCATTCCAGAAGACTCCACTAGTCTGATCCAGCCCAGGGTTCCATCTTTCTGGCTTCTAGCCAACTTTATGTGTGCTCTGCCCACCACCAAGTTATTCACTCCTTCACCAACCTCAGGGTACCTCCACTCCTCGCAGGAGGTGGCACCATCCTTGCTGACCTATTGTACCTCTAGTCTGTCACAGGGGCCCATAGTATAGGACCCTGAAGATTTTATGGGCACAGGCCTCAGTAGATCCTGGTCCCCAAGCAAATGGGATGGTGATCACATAATATTCCCATTAACTTCTTTCCCTCTGAACTTCCAGAATCCACTAATCATTTCACTCAACATTTCTATCTCCCTTTGGGTGTCAAGTTTCCAGGAAGTTTCTGAGAACTGGGGACACAGTGGAATTTTTCCTCACACTTACAAATAAGTGAGTTTTCTTTAATGTGGAGTGAGGATGGGAGTTTATAGAGAACTATGATTTCCATTCTCTCCCCAAATTAGGAAGGGTTTTTCAGGGAGGGGTCAATGGCAGTTCATAGCAATAAGTGGACCCCCATCCCCAAGGGAAGCATCCCAGCATCTAGCAATGCCTTAGGCTATGGTACTGGAGATTTAGCATTATGTAGGATTGTCCTCTCCTTCTGTCTAGACAGAAACAGAGAATCACACTAAGGGTTTAAATATTGGATTTGAGGTATTTTCTCATATGTAAGACAATGTTTCTTCATCTGTAACCAGGAATAATAATATTGCTTAACTAATAGAGTTTGAAGATTAATTAAGAAAATGCATACAAAACACCGAGTCCAGACAGACTCACAGACATAGTACCATCATACACTGTAATAAAAGTTGGAGGGAGTAAGAAAAAACAGAGGACTGTCTTCCTCAGAGATCCTAGTAAGACAAGAAAGGATTCACCGAGAGGTGCTAGGAGCCCTGCTGAGAGCTTCACCTGGATCATACCATGAAACCCTCACTGGAGTCTTGTGATGTGGCTCCCATGCTGCATAGAGAAAACTGGGGAGTTTTCAATGTGAAAAAGTTCACATTGCCTTGAGTGGAACTTGTGTCTTGGTCCATTACTTCCATGGGGAAGGTGAGTCTAGGTCTTGGAGATGGTTGTAGCCAGAGAAGTCTGGGGGGCAATGAAGCAAGCATGATCCACCCCAGAGGGAGCTAGCTTGGTTGCCCCAAGGAGAAGAGCGTGAAGTTGCATCACAAGGCCTACAGATGGGTGTGAAACTTATACCACTGTGGGGTCAGTGGGAATTTTGGGGCAGAACCAGGGCATGTGGGTTTGAATGTGGGTCTCCAACAGTTTCACATGCTCCCATAGGCTGGTCTTGTAGGCAGCCTTTCATGGAACAGAAGGGCTCTATGGAGTTCTCAGGGAGTTCCCAGTCAAAGAAGTGGTTTTGAATTTTAAAAATGTTCACTCATGCACATCAAAGTAGTAGCTTTTTATGGAAAATTAGCAAGTAGGTACTTACTACTTGTGGAATTGTGAAAACCCATCAGCCAATATCACTGTGTGTGTAGCATGAGGAAGAGAGTCCACTAGGTAATCCCAGAAAATTCTTCCTAATCTTGCCCTATAAAATGCCTGCAATCTCACTGTAGGGTTAAGTCTACAAGAGATACTTACATTCACAGAAGAGCTTACATACTTATAATAACAACAGCAAAAATGATGAACAATGAAGTACAAACATAAATGCTAACTTAAAATCGGTAGGAAATTATTTGGAAAGTTTGTGGTAACTTAGATGTTCAAGTTGAAAAGACACAGGCATTTCTTAGGTATGCACTTATTGTTGAAAGATATCAAATTTTTTATAAAGAAATGTTCTGAGAGGAAAGAAAATGCACTTTTTATGTATTAATTTTAGTTTTTAGTTTTTTCTTCTTTTTCCTTTTTTAAAAAAAAATTAAATGTTTGTTTGCTAACATACAGAGCAATATTGGTTTCAGGAGTAAAGTTCAGTGATTCATCACTTACGTATGACACCCATTGCTATCACAAGTGCCCTCCTTAGTGCCCATCACCCATCCAGCCCATCTTCCACCCACATTCCTTCATCAATCCATAGTTTGGTCTCTATCATTAAGAGTCTCTTGTGGTGTGTTTTTTTCCTCTCTTCTTTTCACCTTCCTCTTCCCATATGTTCATTTGTTTTGTTTCTTAAATTATACATATGAGTGAAATCATATGTTATTTGTCTTTCACTGATTGACATATTTTACTTAGCAGACTATATTCTAGCTCCATACATGTCATTGCAAATGGAAATATTTCATTCTTTTTGTTCTTCTTGATGGCTGATTAATATTCCATTGTATATATACACAACACCTTCTTTCTCCATCATCAGTCAATAGACATTTGGTCTCTCTCCATAGTTTGCCTATTGTTGACTATGCTGCTATAAGCACTGGGGCACACATACCCCTTCTAATCAGTATTTTTGTATCCTTTGGGTAAATACCTAATAGTGCAATTGATAGATCATAGGGTAGTTCTATTTTTAGCTTCTTGAAGAACCTCCATACTGTTCTCCAGAGTGGCTACAACAGTCTTCATTCCCACCAATAGTGCAAGAGGGTTCCCCTTTCTCCACATCCTTACCAACATAAGTTGTTTTCTTGTGTTGTTAATTTTAGCCATTATGACAGTTGTGAGGTGGTATCTCATCATGGTTTGTATTTCCCTGATGATGAGTGATGTTGAGCATCTTCTCATGTAACTGTTGACCATCTGGATGTCTTCTTTGGAAAGGTGTCTATTCATGTCCTCTGCCCATTTCTTAACTAGGTTATTTGTTTGGGTGTTGAATTTGATAATTTCTTTATAGATTTTGGAATACTAACCCTTTATCAGATATGTCATTTGCAAATATCTTTCCCATTCTGTAGGCTGGATTTTAGTTTGTTGATTGTTTCCTTCACTGCGCAGAAGCTTTTTATCTTGATGAAGTCTCAATAGTTCATGTTTGCTTTTTTACCTTTGTCTTCAGTATCGTGTCTAGTAAGAAGTTGCTCTTGGCTGAGGTAAAAAAGGCTTATGCTTGTGTTCCTCTCCAGGATTTTGATGGTTTCCTGTCTTACTTTTAGGTCTTTCTTCCATTTTCAATTTATTTTTGTGTATGGTGTAAGAAAGTCGTCCAGTTTCATTTTTCTGCATGTTGCCCTCCAGTTCTCTCAACACCACTTGTTGAAGAGACTGTCTTCTTTCCAATAAGTGTTATTCCTGCCTTGTCCAAGATGAGTTGGCCATATTGTTGGGGGTCCATTTCTGGGTTTTCTATTCTGATCCATTGATATGTGTCTGTTTTTGTACAAGTATCATACTGTCTTGATGGCTACAGCTTTTGTAATACAGCTTGAAATACACAATAGTGATGCCTCCAGTTTTGGTTTTCTTTTTCAGGATTGTTTTGGCTATTTGGGCTCTTTTGTGGTTACATACAAATTGTTTGTTCTAGCTCTGTGAAAAATACCAGCAGTATTTTGATACAGATTGTGTTAAATATGTAGGTTGTTTTGGGTGGTATAGACATTATAACAGTGTTTGTTATCCAATGATTGAATATGGAATACTTTCCATTTCTTTGTGTCCCCTTCAATTTCTTTCATAAGTGTTCTATGATTTTCAGGATATAAATCTCTTACCTCTTTAGCTATGTTTATTCCTAGGTATCATTGTTTTTGGTGCAAGTCCAAACGGTATTGATTCCTTGATTTCTTTTTCCATGGCTTTGCTATTGGTGCATAGAAATGCAACAGATTTCTGCATGTTGATTTTATGTCCTGAAACTTTTCTGAATTCATGTATTAGTTCTAGAAATTTTTTTATGAAGTCTTTCAGGTTTTCTACATACAGTATCATGTCATCACAAATAGTGAAAGTTAAACTTCTTCCTGTCCAATTTGGATGCCCTTTATTTCTATTTGTTGTCTGATTGCTGAGGCTAAGACTTCCAGTACTATGTTAAATAGTAATGGTGACAGTGGACATCCTTCTCTTGTTCCTGACTGTAGCCTTTCCCATTAAGGATATTAGCTGTGGGTCTTTCGAATATGGCCTTTATGATGTTGAGGTATGTTTCATCTATTCGTACTTTGTTGAGGAGAGTGTTTTCAAAGGTATGGGTAAGATGGAGAAAGACCACCAAGAGAATGTGTTGATTTCAGGGCAAAGAGAAGTAGGGGAGTGACTCCCAAAAGACCTGAAAGAGCAGGAAGAGGTGCAGGTTGTTGGCCTCTGAAGATGGCATCTGTATACAACTTTGGCTGCAAAAGTGGGTGGCCGTCTAGCAAACTAAAGAAAATAATACCCTGTCACCATTTTTCTTTCCTTCAATCTTCTGCCAGTGCTGTTGATTGGCCAAATTCCAATAGCATCAAGAGGGTGAGAGGCTCCTCAGTCATGGTTCATGCAGATCAGGCAGTTAGGATGCCTAACAAGGTAGGGATGGACAAAGTGGATCTGGAGAGGAAAGACATAGTCATCACTATATTGAAAATAACAGCAAAGCAAGTGTATGCCAAAGCCATTAGTACAGAAAATGCCAAAGGACTGATCCAAATGGCAATTCTGAACAGTTACTGTGTAAGCATAAAGCAATGCTCAACACCTATGTTGTTCATTTCATACACTTTTCCAGACATATACTTGAATTAGGTATGAGTATCCCATTGCTCTGAGCTAAGCTACTCATCACTGTCCATATACTCTCAGTTCCCAAAACCTCCTTCTTCATCAGCCCTCTCACAGATGATTCATTGATCAAAGGACCAAGACACAGACTTAGATTTCTCCCTCTCTTTCATTCTTACCACACCAAAAAGTATCCAAATCCTGTTAGTTCAATGTGTTTCATATATCATACATATAATCCCTCCCCTGAGCACCATTTCTCACCTGGACTGTTGCAGTTCCTTGTCACCTCACATCCCCGCAACCCATTTCCCATATCACCCAGAGACTGGTTTAAATAACCCTCATCTGGGAAGGGTGACCAACATTCTGATAGGGCTGGAATAGTCCTAGTTTTCTCTTTTCACAGTATCGTCTTTTAGATGATAAATTCTGTTTTCTCTTTTCACAGTATCGTCTTTTAGATGATAAATTCCTTATGAGCCTCAGTCCCCTACATAGTGCCTCCTAGATGGCACAGTCTCTTTAGCTCAATGGATTATCCAAGAATAAGTTAGTTGGCCCCTCCCCTCATTCCCTACCACTTCTGAGTTTGCAGTCTCGGTTCCAACAGCAGGTCTATTTGCAGTTCTCCAAATGTACCTAGATGCCTCATACTTTTTTTAATGTTTACTTATTTTGGGGGGGGGGGGAGGACAGAAAGGGGGAGACATAGAATCCTAAGCAGGCTCCAGACTCTGAGCTTTCAGCACAGATCCTGATGTGGGGCTTGAACTCACAAACTGTGAGATCATGACCTAAGCTGAAGTCATATGTTTAACCGACTGAGCCACCCAAGTGCCCCTTGATGCCTCATTCTTTTGTGTCTTTGTTCATGATATCCTTTTGACCTGGAAGACTTTCCCTCTTCCATTTGCCCAACTCATTCCAATCCATCCTTCAAACCTCACTTAGAACTCATTTCCTTCATGAAAGCCTTTCATGATAACCCAGACTAGGCCATGGAGCTTTGGCTTGTACCCTCTAATCAGAACGACCTTTGTGTCACATGAGTTTGTGTCACTTATCAAGTAGGCAATTATGAGCACTTGAGCACCTGACTAATCTTTTGAGAGCATGGACATTAGTGACTTCCTGAGAAAGATCTGGTGCCCCACTCTGCAACCTCCTTCCAAGTTCAGCTTAAAATGGAAAATAATAACATTCTCCACACAGTTTTGGGGAGTTTTGGAGTGTGCCATGGCATGAAAGGAAGATACTATGCAAGACCAAAGAAAGACTAAGATTGTCTTGTTTTTCAAGATTCCAGACTGTCTCGGGATGACAGCCCAATTGCTGATGTGCCTTCCAGGGAAGTAAATTAGTAGCTGAGATAGGGACTTTCATTCTGAAATGAAGGGTGATGGGTTATATCTTGTGTAGTCTGTGGCCAGAATCTGACACAAGAATGGACATCTTGGCAGATGCAGGCATGGACAGTTAACAACACCTGGAGATCGCCTGGCCAACATCACAACATTATATAGTCTCTGAAAACTTAGATCCAATCCTGAGTGTTAGGAAAGGGGAGCCCCTGATATAGCTGAGATTATCCAGAATTCCTTTATGGAATGTGGATTCAGAATAGATATTAAATTCAGTAATGGAACTTATAGTAACTCAAACTGCTTCACACATCTCAGAAGATGGCCTCAGATTTGTAACTTTTTTAATATCTATGTTCCAGAGCCTATGGCACCCTTGAACATCAGAAGTACCAAACACAAATTTCTTCAGCTACAACCCTCACATGCCACCAGATGATGCTCCCCTACCTGAAACCTCTTAGTGTTCAGAATAGGAGAGGAAGGTGGGAAGACTCTCTACCAGAATCTCCCCAGAGTGGAGGAAGGAAATGGAATTACAGGGGAAGGAGGGAAGGAGACCTGCACACTTGATGCCAGGGATGTGTACCAGTGGGAGTGAATAGAATTTTTAGTTTAGGTGGAACTGGTGATATGCACCTTCAGTGATATTTGTGGGAAAAAAGTTTGAACAAGATCAAGGTTCCTGGAGTCAAAAGAAGCAGCATTACCTTGTATTGAATTAATAATGCATAAATTCTAAAAACACTTTAATCCAACCACAGTTCAATATAAAGATTGAAAGCATAATGATATTTATTTTGAAAGAACATTCAGGTGGAATAAACTTGTAATGACACAACCTCATTGAGAATTCAAAGTTCAGTCCAAATTATCTCAGTGCATCAAGAAAAATTAAGTAGTGTTTGCTTTCAGTGACCATAAGGTCACTCATTCCAAGTTATTCTTGTAGCAAAATAGTATGCATATATAATCTGTAGTAAACTATTGTTCTGATTAAATATGGGCCTCTTTGGCCCATAGATGTTTATTTTTATTATTATTAATATTATTATTTTAGTTCCAGTATAGTTAACATACAGTGTTACATTAGTTACAGGTGTCCAGTATAGTGAATCAACACTTCTATACAACACCCAGCGCTCATTAGGAAAAGTGCACTTCTTAATCCCCATCCCTTATTCACCCATCTCCCTACCCACCTCCCCAGAAGTAATAATCAGTTTATTCTTTATTTTGAGTCTTTTTTTTTTTTTTTTGGCTTGTGGTCTCTCTCTCCTTTTTTCCACCTGTGCTGATTTTTGTTTTTTTTTAATTCCACATATGAGTGAATTTACAGGGTATTTGTTTTTCTGTGACTGACTTATTTCACTTAGCATTATACTCTCTAGCTCCATCTATATAATTGTAAATGCAAGATTTTATTCTTTTTTGTGGATGAATAATATTCTATTGTATGTATATATGACTTCTTCTGTATCCATTCATGTATCAGTGGACACTTGGGCTGCTTCATAATCTGGCTCTTATAAATAATACTGCTATAAACATTGAGGTGCATCTAACCCTTTGAATTAGTGTTTTTGTATTTCTTGGGTAAATATCCAGTAGTACAATTACTGGATCATTGTGTAGTTCTAATTTTACCATTTGAGGAATCTCCATACTGTTTTCTAGAGTGGCTGCATCAGTTTACATTCCCACCATGAGTGCATTAGGGTTCCTTTTTCTCCTCATCAATGCTTTATTTTATTTTTACTTATTTTATTTTACTTTAGCCATTCTGACAGGTGTAAGGTTAAATCTCATTATATCTTTAATTTGTATGTCTGTGATGATGAGTGATGTCGAGAATCTTTTCATGTGTCTGTAGGCTATCTTCATGTATTCTTTGGAGAAATAGCTGTTTACATCTTCGGTCCATTTTTTAAATTGGATTATTTGTTTTGGGGAATTGAGTTTTATAACTTCTTTATATATTTTGGATACTAACCCTTTATCAGATATGTCACTTGGAAATATCTTCTCTCATTAAGTAGGTTGCCTTTTAGTCTTGTTGACTATTTCCTTTGCTGTGCAAAAGCTTTTTTTTTTTTTTTTTGGATGTAGTCCCAGTAGTTTATTTTTGCTTTAGTTTCTCTTGCCTCAGGAGACCAAAAAAAAAAAAATGTTGCTATGGTAGGTGTCCAAAATATTACTATCTGAGCTTTCTTCTAGGATTTTATGGTTTCAGGTTCTTAAATTTATGTCTTTAATACATTTTGAGTTTATTTTTGTGTGTGATGTGAGAAGGTGGTACAGTGTCATTTTTTTACATGGAACTAACAAATTTTCTCAACACCATTTATTGAAGAGACTGTCTTTTTCCCATTGCATAGGTAAATTGAGCATATAATTGTGAGTTTATTTCTGTGGTCTCTATTCTATTCCATTGATCTTGTGTCTATTTTTGTTACTGTACCATATTGTTTTATTATGCTTCCTACTTTATCTTGAAATCTGGAATTGTCATATTTCCAGCTTTTTTGTTTTTTTTTTTAAAGTTTACTTGGGCTATTCAGGGCTTTTTGTGGTTCAAATTTTAGGATTTTAGGACTGTTCTAGGATTTTATTTAGTTCCCTATATCCAGACTCTATTTTTATCACTTGCTTTTCCTGTGTTTTTCTTTGGGTGTCCAAACCAAAACCCCAGTTATACCCCTATCCACATTTGACAGTGCCTATCTGGATCATAGTTCTTTGTGATACTTTGACCTCAGCTTACACGCTGCCCAGTTTAGATACTTCATCCAGAGCAATAAGAATTTAGCGATCAAAACAAAACAAAACAAAAAAATCCAAGAGTGTGCTAATCTATGAAAAGGTAAGAATACCTACCCAATAAAGAATAGAAAGCTTACTAATGGGAGTATGGTGAGATTGTTTTGTTCAAGGACCTTGGTTTGTGATCCAGTCCTCTTCACTCATTTACTATTTCACTTGTTCATTTGACATTAATTGAATGGTCACAACATGTGAAGATGAAAGCTTCTCCATTAGCAGCCCTCAGCCATTGCCTGAATACTTTGACATGAGCCCTAAGGATATTTTAAGGAATAAAAGGAACCAAGTCCTTGTCCACATTGAACTTTACTTCCTAGTGGAGAAGTACAAGAAATAGGGGAGAAATTAAAAGCTCACATAGAGTCTGGTGGTGCTCGTGCTATGAAAAAGAATAGAGAACTGTGCATGGAAAAGAAGTATATTTCAAATTGGTGGTCAGCAAAAGCCTCTCTGAAGACCTGACAGTTGAGCAGGCACAAACTGTGAATATATATGGGAGGTGTGTCCCACGTGGAAGGAATGGCAAATGCTAAGGCCATGAAAATTCAAGAGCTTGCCATGTCCATTGACTAATGTATGGGCCTCTGGGGTGCAATAGAGTGACCAATGGGAATGTGGCAGGAAAGAAAGGCTTAGAAGTAATCAGGGACCACGTGATGTAGGACACTAGAGAACATAGTATTTACTACAGAATTTGTTTTAAGTATGATTGGAAGGAATGAAGGAGAGAAGAAAGAAAGGAAAGAAAGAAAGAAAGAAAGAAAGAAAGAAAGAAAGAAAGAAAGAAAGAAAGAAAGAAAGAAAAGACAGAAAGAAAGAAAGAAAAGAAAGAAAGAAAGAAATCGAAAATCCAGGCCCATGTTTTTTCACTAGTAAATTATACTAAACATTTAAGGAAGAAATAGTACTAGTTCTACACAAGTTCTTCCAGTAGAGAAGGGCACTCCTTCCAACTCATTTAATGAGGCCAATACCCCATACCAAACCAAAGAAATAAAACACAATTATAACAGAAGACTAAAGAAGCAATACCAATAATAATACTCAACAAACTGTTAGCAATGCAATTTCAGCAATATAGGAAAAGATGATACATCACAACCAAGTGAAATTGTCTCCAGGAATGCAAAGCTCTTTGAGCACTGAAAAAAATCAATTACTATAATTCATGGGGTTGGCAGATGCAGAAAAACCCTTGACAATTTCAATAGATGCAGGAAAACATATCATAATACTTACCATCTATTTACTATAAAAAAACGTTTCATCAAACTAGGAATAGAACTTCCTTAACTTAATTAAATACCCTTCATATTAACAAACAAACAAACAAACAAAAGAACCTTCAGTTAACATTCTTAATCATGAAGGACAAGTGTTTTCCCCTAACATCAAGAACAAGACAAGGATATCCTCTCACCACTCTATAATACATTCTACTTGAAGTCTTAGCTTGTGCAATTAGATAAGAATTTTAAAAGGGATATTTACTAGAACAGAAGAAATAGAACTGTCTCTGTTTATAGGAGATGTAATTTTTCACGTTAAAGAATTACAACAAATTCATAAAAAGCCCTTAAACAAATGAGTGGAAATGTCACAAAATATAAGGTCATATTACAAATGTATTCCTGAATTCCAATGATGAAAAATAGGAATTTGAAATTCGTAAAAATAAATTGTAATAGCATTAAATAAATAAAATATCTTGTATAAACAACAAAATAGGAGGAGGAGCTCTACACTGAAAACTACAAAATACTGGTGAAACAAATAAAAGAAGATTCAAATACAAAGAAATCCCAATTGTGTTCATAGATGAAAGCATCAGTAATGTGATGAGGTCAATTTTTTCCAATTATATCTATAATTCTAAACAATCCCAATCAAAATCCCAGCAAGCTTTGTTGATAGATATAGACAAGCTAATTATAAAATTATATAGGAAAGACAAAAAAAAAAACAGAAGAGACAAAACAATTTTAAAAGAAATAAATTTTGAAGGCTCACACCTTATTCTTAATTATTTTTAATACTTAATAAAAATTTTTCATAACTGGGACATTGTGGTATTGAGGAAAGGATAGATATACACAATAATGTAATAGAATAGAGAGGACAGAAACTGATCTATATAAATATATCTCACATTTTCTGTATCCATTTATCCATTGATGAACACTCAGTTGTTTTCATGTCTTGGCTGTTGTAAATAATGATGCAATGAACATGGGGGTGCATATATCTCTTCAACTTAGTGTTTTTCATTATTTTTTCGCTGAATATCCAGAAGGGGAGTTCCTGGATCATATGGTACTTCTATTTTTACTTTCTGAGGATGCTTCATATGTTTTCCATAGTGACTGAATCAATTCCTGTTCCCACCAACAGTGCACAAGATATCCTTTTTCTGCACATCTATGTCAAAGCTTATTATTTCTAGTCCTTCTGATAATAGCCATTCTAAAAGATGTGTGGTACTCTTTCATTGTGTTTTTGATTTGCATTTTCCTGGAGAGTAGGGATGTTAAGGATCTTATTATATACTTGTAGGCCATCTGTATAAGTCTTTGGAGAAATCCAGATTCTCTGCACATATTTTAATCAGATTTATTTTTTTTGTCATTGGTTGAGTTGTATGAAATTATAAAAAATGTATTTTGGATATTAAATTCTTATAAGATATGATTTAAAAATATATTCTCCTTTCAGTAAATTGCTTTTTCATTTTGCTAATTTCCTTTGCTATGCTAATGCTCTTTAATTTGATGTAATCCCACTTGTTTATTTTTGCTTGTGCTGCCTTGTTTTTGGAGTTAGATCCAAAAAATCATGGCCAAGATTGATGTCAGGGAGCATACCACATACGTTTTCTTCTAGGAGTCTTATGGTTGCAGTTCTTAAACTCAAGTCTTTGATCCATTTTGAGTTAGTTTTTGTTTATGGTATAATAATCTAGTTTCATTCTTCTGCATGTATCTATCTTATTTGCCCAATACCATTTATTAAAAAGATCATTCTACCCCATTGTATATTCTTCTGTTCTTTGTCATAAATAAATCGACCATATATTCTTGGGTTTATTTCTGGGTACTCTATTATGTTTCTAGGTCTATGTGTTTGCTGTTATGCCAATACCATACTGTTTTGATTATTATAGCTTTGTAATATAGTTTGAAATCAGGATGTGTGATGTCTCCAGTTTGTTGTTTGTTGAGATTGCTTTGACTACTCAGGTTCTTTTACAGTTACATACCAATCTTGGTTCTCTTTCTGTGAAAAATGCAGGGATTGAATGGAATCAATAGATTGCACTGGGTGGTATGGTCATTTTAATAATATCAGGTATTCCATTTCATGAGCAAAGAATGTCTTAAATTTGCTTGTGTCTTCTTCACTTTCTTACATCAATGTCTAAGAGCTTTCAGTGCACATGTCTTCCACCTTCTTGGTTAAATTTATCCATAGGTATTTTATTATTTTTTTTTCCTCAAATGCAACCAAATAACTTTTGCTGCTGAAACAGATGTACAATATTTTTATTGAAGTATCATTCACATAGAGTGTTATATTAATTTCAGGTGTACAATAAATGAGTCTACAATTCTATACATTTATCAGTACTCATCACAATAATCTTATCTATTTTACTAGTCACTGAACTCACCTCCCCTCTGGCAACCAACAATTTATTTTCTGTGTTTAAGTGTCTTTCTTCTTTTAATCATTTGTTTGTTTGTTTGTTTGTTTTACTTGTTTAATTCTACACGTGAGTGAAATTATGTGGTATTTGTCTTTCTCCCTCTAGGTACAACCATGTTATTCAAATGGCAAGATCTCATTCTTTTTTATGGCCAAGTAATATTCCTCTGTGTGTGTGTGTGTGTGTGTGTGTGTGTGTGTGTGTCTTCTGTATCCATTCCTCCATTCATCTAAAGAAGGTATTTTATTTATTTTTTGATGCAGTTAAAATTGGGATTGTGCTCTTAATTTGTCTTTCAACTAATTCATTTTTAGTGTACCTAAGTGCAACAGATTTTTGTATACTCACTTTGTATCTTGAAACTTTACTAAATTTGTTTATTAGTTCTAACAGTTTTTGGTAGGATCTTCACTGTTTACTTACTTTATGATTTGAATGATTTTTATGTCTTCTTGCTTGATTGCTATGACTATAACTTCCAGTACTATTTTGAATAAAATTGGTGTGAGTAGGCATCCTTGTCTTGTTCTTGATCTTGAGCAAAATATTTCTGCTTTTATCTGTTGAGTACAATGTCAGCTATAGGCTTGTCTTATATGGCTTTTATACACAATTTGTTGAACATTTTTACCATGAAAAGGCATTGAATTTTCTCAAATGCTTTTTCTGCTTCAACTGAAATGACCACTTGTTTTTTTTTTTTGAGTTAAATAGAAATGTATATATTTTTTATTTTTATTTATTTATTTTTTTAATATGAAATTTCTTGTCAAATTGGTTTCCATACAAAACCCAGTGCTCATCCAAACAGATGTCCTCCTCAATACCCATCACCCACCCTCCCCTCCCTCCCACCCCCCATCAACCCTCAGTTTGTTCTCAGTTTTTAACAGTCTCTTATGCTTTGGCTCTCTCCCACTCTAACCTCTTTTTTTTTTCCTTCCCCTCCCCCATGGTCTTCTGTCAAGTTTCTCAGGATGCACATAAGAGTGAAAACATATGGTATCTGTCTTTCTCTGTATGACTTATTTCACTTAACATAACACTCTCCAGTTCCATCCACGTTGCTACAAAGGGCCATATTTCATTCTTTCTCATTGCCAAGTAGTATTCTATTGTGTATATAAACCACAATTTCTTTATCCATTCATCAGTTGATGGACATTTAAGCTCTTTCCATAATTTGGCTATTGTTAAAAGTGCTGCTATAAAAATTGCTGTACAAGTGCCCCTATACATCAGCACTCCTTGCTGGGTCATAGGGTAGATCTATTTTTAATTTTTTTGAGGAACCTCCACACTGTTTTCCAGAGTGGCTGCACCTGTTTGCATTCCCACCAACAGTGCAAGAGGGTTCCCATTCCTCCACATCCTCTCCAGCATCTATAGTCTCCTGATTTATTCATTTCAGCCACTCTGACTGTCGTGAGGTGATATATGAGTGTGGTTTTGATTTGTATTTCCCTGATGAGGAGGGACTTTGAGCATCTTTTCATGTGCCTGTTGGCCATCCGGATGTCTTCTTTAGAGAAGTGTCTATTCATGTTTTCTGCCCATTTCTTCACTGGATTACTTGTTTTTTGGGTGTGGAGTTTGGTGAGTTCTTTATAGATTTTGGATACTAACCTTTTGTCCAATATGTGATGAAATGACAATATGCTTTTATCCATTATTCTGTTTAGGTGGTATATTATGTACACTGATTTGCTCATATAAAATTAGGCTTGCATCTTAAGGATAAATACAACTGTCCCTGATGTATGATCCTTTTGATATGCTGTTGTATTTAGTTTTCTAGCATTTTGGTGAAAAAATTTACATCTATATTCATTAGGGATACTGGCCTTAATTTTGTTGTTGCAACTTTTGAAAAAAATTGTAATTTTGTTGTTGTTGTTCTCAAGGTAGTTAACATGCAGTGTAGTCTTGGCTTCATGAGTAGAATCTAATGATTCATCACTTACATATAACATCCAGTGTTTTTCCAACATTGCCATCTTTAATGCCTATAATTTTGTTTGTCTTCTAGTATCTGGTTTTAGTCCAAATGAAATTCTGGCCTTGTACAAAGAGTTTGAACATATTTCCTGCTATTCAATTTTTAGAAGAGCTTGGGAAGAGTTGGTATTTGTTCTTCTTTAAAGGTTTTATAGAAGTCATACAGAGAAAGACAGATACCATATGTTTTCATTCTTATGTGGATCCTGAGAAACTTAACAGAAGACCATGGGGGAGGGGAAAGGGGAAAAAAAGAGAGGGAGGGAGGCAAACCATAAGAGACTCTTAAAGACTGAGAATAAACTGAGGGTTGATGGGGGGTGAGAGGGAGGGCAGGGTGGGTGATGGGCATTGAGGAGGGCACCTGTTGGGATGAGCACTGGGTGTTGTATGGAAACCAATTTGACAAGAAATCTCATATTTAAAAAAAAATTCTTTATTTAGAGTCTTTATCATTGGTTCAATATCTTTCATCATTATCTGGATGTATAGGTTTTTTGTAATCGTCCCTGAGTGAGTCTTGATAGTTGTATGTTTCCAGGAACTTATCCATTTCTTCTAGAAAATCCAATCTTTGGGCATATAAATTACTTTATATTTTTATCAATTGTTTCCAATTTATTTATTTGGGCCTTATCTTTTTTCTCAGTGTAGCTTAAGATTTGACAATTTTGTATATCTTTTTTAAAAATGAGCTCTTATCACCAAACTCCACACCCGAAAAACAAATAACCCAGTGAAGAAATGGGCAGAAAACATGAATAGACACTTCTCTAAAGAAGACATCCGGATGGCCAACAGGCACATGAAAAGATGTTCAACGTCGCTCCTCATCAGGGAAATACAAATCAAAACCACACTCAGGTATCACCTCACGCCAGTCAGAGTGGCCAAAATGAACAAATCAGGAGACTATAGATGCTGGAGAGGATGTGGAGAAACGGGAACCCTCTTGCACTGTTGGTGGGAATGCAAATTGGTGCAGCCGCTCTGGAAAGCAGTGTGGAGGTGTCTCAGAAAATTAAAAATAGACCTACCCTATGACCCAGCAATAGCACTGCTAGGAATTTATCCAAGGGATACAGGAGTGCTGATGCATAGGGGCACTTGTACCCCAATGTTCATAGCAGCACTCTCAACAATAGCCAAATTATGGAAAGAGCCTAAATGTCCATCAACTGATGAATGGATAAAGAAATTGTGGTTTATATACACAATGGAATACTACGTGGCAATGAGAAAAAATGAAATATGGCCTTTTGTAGCAACGTGGATGGAACTGGAGAGTGTGATGCTAAATGAAACATGCCATACAGAGAAAGACAGATACCATATGGTTTCACTCTTATGTGGATCCTGAGAAACTTAACAGGAACCCATGGGGGAGGGGAAGGAAAAAAAAAAAAAAGAGGTTAGAGTGGGAGAGAGCCAAAGCATAAGAGACTGTTAAAAACTGAGAACAAACTGAGGGTTGATGGGGGGGTGGGAGGGAGGAGAGAATGGGTGATGGGTATTGAAGAGGGCACCTTTTGGGATGAGCACTGGGTGTTGTATGGAAACCAATTTGACAATAAATTTCATATATAAAATAAAAAAATATATAAATAAATAAATAAAAATGAGCTCTTAGTTTAATCATTATTTTCTATTGTTTTTCTTGACTTTAATTCATTTCTTTCTCTTCTGATGTTGATTTCCTTCCTTCTGCTTGCTTTTGGCTTAGTTTTTTCTTCTTTTTCTATTTCTTTGACGTGTAAAAGTAGGGCTTTTTTGAGATATTTCTTCTTTCCTAATGGAAGAATTTATCACTATAAATACCTCTCTTTCAACTGTTTTTTCTGCGGCACATACATTTTGGTATGATGTGTGTTCATTATGCCTGTTCAAGACATTTTTTCATTTCCCTTTTGATTTCCCACCGACCCATTGGTTGTGAGGAGCATGTTGCTTAATATGCACACATTTGTGAATTTTCTTTTCAAACTCTTCCTCCTGGTTTCATTAATTACTTTGTTTTTTGTTTTTTTCAATATGTGAAGTTTATTGTCAAATTGGTTTCCATACGACACCCAGTGCTCATCCCAAAAGGTGCCCTCCTCAATACCCATCACCCACCCTCCCCTCCCTCCCACCCCCCATCAATCCTCAGTTTGTTCTGTTTTTAAGAGTCTCTTATGCTTTGGCTCTCTTCCACTCTAACCTCCTTTTTTTTTTCCTTCCGCTCCCCCATGGGTGTCTGTTAAGTTTCTCAGGATCCACATAAGAGTGAAACCATATGGTATCTGTCTTTCTCTGTATGGCTTATTTCACTTAGCATCACACTCTCCAGTTCCATCCATGTTGCTACAAAGGGCCATATTTCATTCTTTCTCATTGTCACGTAGTACTCCATTGTGTATATAAACCACAATGGAGTACTACGTGGCAATGAGAAAGAATCATTAATTACTTTGAATGTAAATAGACTAAAGCTCAAATAAATAGACACAGAACAATGGAATGGATAAAAAGTATCTATATGCTGCCTAGAAGAGACTCATCTTATACCTAAATACATATGCAGATTGAAAGTGAGGGATGGAGAAGCATTTATAATGAACATGGATGCAAATAGTGAGCTGGTATACCAATAGTTATATAAACAAAATAGACTTAAAAACGAAGTCTATAACAAAAAAACAAAGAAGAACACTATATAGTCATAAACAAAATAATTCAACAAGGAGACATAATGATTGTAAATATTTATGCACCTAACATGAGAGCACAAAAATACATAAAGCAGCTAAAAACAAACATAAAGGAAGCAACCAATTGTAATACAATAATGATAGGGAACTTTAACACCCTACTTATATCAATAGACAGATCATGAAAACAGAGTATCAACAAGGAAAGCATGGCTCTGAATGACACACTGGACTAGATGGATTTCTATATATTCAAAAGATTCCACACTAAAACATCAGAATACACATTCTTTTCAATACACATGGAATGTTCTCCAGATTAGATCACATATTAGGCAACAAAACAATTATCAACACATTTCAAAAGATTGAAGTCATACCATGCACCTTTTCTGATCACGCTGTTATGAAACTAGAAATCAACCATGAGAAAAAAATCTGGAAAGAGCACATGTACATGGAGGTAAATAACATGTTATTACAGAATGAAAGAGTCAACCAAGGAATCAAAGAGGAAATAAAAAAGGACATGGGGATAAATGAAACTTAACAGACAGTGGCCCCAAATCTTTGGAACACAGCAAAAGCAGTTCTAAGACTTAAGTTTATATCAATAAAGGCTTAGCCCAAGATTCAAGAAAATCTCAAATAAACAACTCTTACACTTAGAGGAGCTAGAAAAGAAGGACAGATAAAACCCTCAAACAGTGGAAGGAATGAAATAATGTAGACTACAGCAGAAATATATGAAACAAAATTCTGAAACCAATAGAAAAGCTCAATGAAACCAGAATCACGTGCTTTAAAAAATATCAACAAAATTGATAAACCTTTAGCCAGACTCATCAGAAAAAAAGAGGGGTGTTCACATAAACAAAATCAGAAATTAAAGAGGAGTGACACAGCAAAATGCAAAGGATTTTAAGAGAATATTATGAAAAATTGTGTGCCAAGAATTTGGATATCATAGAATAGGATAAATTCCAAGAAATATGTAATCTCCCAAAGCCAGATCAGGAAAAAATAGAAAATCTGAACACATAGATTCCCAGCAGTGAAATTGAATTAGTAATCAAAATACTCCCAACAAACAAAAGGACAAAAGAATTCATAGGGGAATTCTTGCAAGTATTTAAAGAAGAGTAAATAACTGTTCTTCTCTAACAATTATAAAAAAATAAAAGAGGAAAGTAAACTTCCAAATTCATTCTATAAAGCCAGCATTACCCTGATACAAAAATCAGATAAAGACACCAAAAATGAAGGGGGGGGGAGAGAAAGAGAGAGAGAGAATGAGAGAGAGAACTGCAGGCCAATATCTCTGATGAACATAGATGCAAAAGTCCTCACAAAATATTAGCAAGCCAAATCCAACAATACATTACAAATATTATTCACCATGATCAAGTGGGATATATTCCTAGATGCAAGTGTGGTTCAATATATGTAAATCATTCAAAGTAACAATCAATAAAATATATCACATGAATAAAAGAAATAATAAAAATCATACTATCATTTCAATGGATACAGAAAAAACATTGGCAAAGTACTATGTACACTCATATTAAAGACCCTCTACAAAGTTTGTTTAGAGGGACCAAACCTCAACATAATAAAGCCTATATATGAAAAACCTACAGCAAACATTACACACAATGGTAAAAACTGAGAGTGTTTCCTCTAAGGTCAGGAACAGGACAAGGTTGTCTACTCTCACTGTTTTTATTCAACATAGCACTGGAAGTCCTAGCCACAGCAAGCAGACAAGAAAAAGGAATAAAATACATCCAAGTTGGTAAGGAAGAAGTTCAACTTTCATTTATTTGTAGATGGCATAATACTATATAAAGAAAACCCTGAAGACTCCACCAACAAAACTAGAATTGATAAATGAATTCTGTAAAGTGGCAGAATACAAAATCAGTGTACAAAAATCCATTGAATTTCTATAGCTAATAAGAAAGCAGCAGAAAGAGAAGTTATAAAAATAATCTGATTTACAATTTCACCAAAATAATAAAATACTTAGGAATAAACTTAACTAAAGAGGTGGAAGACCCACACCCTGAAAACTATAAAACACTGATGAAAGAAACTGAAGGTAACACAAACAAATGGAAACATATTTCACGTTCAAGCATTGGAAGAACAAATACTGCTAAAATGTCCATATAATGCATAACAATATACAGATTTAATGCAATCCCTGTCAAAATACCAACTGCATTTTTCACAGATGGAACAAGCAATGCTAAAATTTGTATGGAACCACAAAAGACTTCAATAGCCAAAGTAATCTTGAAAAAGAAAAACCAAGCTAGAGGTGTTTTAGATTTCAAGTGATACTACAAAGTGGTAGTAATTAAAACAGTATGGTACTGGCACAAAAATAGACACAATATAAATGTAACAGAATTGAAAGCCCAGAAATAAACCCACAAGTATATGGTCAATTAATGTACAACTGAGGCAGGAATATGCAAAGGGAAAAAGCAGTGTTTCAACAAATGGTTTCAGGAAACTGGACAGTGACATGCAAAAGAATGAAACTGGATCACTTTTTACACCATACACAAAAATAAACTCATAATAAAGATCTAAATGTGATTCCTGAAACAATAAAACTTCTAAAAAAAACTAGGGGTGCCTGCATGGCTCAGTCAGTTAAGTCTCTTACTCTTCATTTCAGCTCGTGTCGTAGTTCATGAGATTGATCCTGGCATCAGGGTCTATGTTGACAGCATGGAGCCTGCTTGGGATTCTCTCTCTCCCTCTCTTTGTCCCTCCCCTGCTTATTCTGTCTCTTCTTCTCAAAATAAATAAATAAACATAAAAAACTCCTAAAAATATATGCAGTAATCGCTTGGACATCTCCCTTAGCAACATGTTTGTGAACCTGTCACTACAGGCAGGGCAAACCAAAGCAAAGATAAATTATTGTGACTACAACAAAATAAAAAACTTTTGGGGTGCCTGGTTGGCTCAGCTTGTTGAGTGCCAGACTTCAGCTCAGGTCATGATCTTCTGGTTTGTGAGTTTTAGCCCCACACAAGGCTCACTGCTATCTGTGCAGAGCCTGCTTAAGATCCTCTGTTCCCCTCTCTCTCTGCCTCTCCTCTGCTCATTCTCTCTCTCTCTCTCTCTCTCTCTCTCTCTCTCTCTCAAATAAACATAAAAAAAATTTGCACAGGAAAGGAAACTGTAAACAAACCCTTAGCAACCCAGTAAATGGGAGACAATATTTGCAAATAATATATCTAATAAGGGGACAATACAGAAAATGTATACAGAACGTACACAATTCAACACCAAAAAAAAAAAAATCCAATATAAAAATGGGCAGATGACCTGAATAGACATTAATTCCCCCCGGGGGAAAAAAACTCAAACAAAAACATACAAATGACCAATAGGTAAGATGTTCAACATTACTACTCCTCAGAGAAATGCATATCAAAACCATAATGAGATAACTTCTTACACCAGTCGGAAAGACTAGTATCAAAAAGATGAAAAGCAAGTGTTGGTGAATATGTGAAAAGAAGGGAACTATCACGCACTGTTGCAGGAATGTAAATTGTTGCAACCAGTGTAGAAAACTTTATGGAGTTTCCTTAAAAGATTAAAAATACAAATACCTTTTAATCTAGTAATTCCACTATTAGCATTTAAACACTAATTCAAAAGATATGTGCACCTCTATGTTTATTGCAGCATTGCTTACAATAGTGAAAATATGAAAACAATCCAAGTGTGCACTGATAGATGAATAGATATAGAAGATGTAGTGTGTGTAATCTACATCTACACACACACACATACACACACACACACACACACACACACACACACACACACTGGAATATTACCTATAAAAAATTATAGCTTGCCACTTTGTGACAAAATGGATGGAAATAGGAGGTATTATACTAAGTGAAATTAAGCCAGAAAGGGAAAGGTAACGGTTACATAATTTTACTTATATGTGGATTCTAAAGAAACAAAAAACCAAAAGAACAACAAAACAGACTGTGAAATACAGAGAACAAACTGTTAGTTTCCAGAGAGGGGGTGGGTAGTGGGAAAGGTAAATAAATAAAGGAGATTAAGAATCACAAACTTCCAGTTTGTGATTTACTTATAAAGTAAATAAGTCAGAGAGATGAATAGCACACTATAGGAAATACAGTCAATAATATTGTAATAATGTTGTATAGTGACAGATAGTGCCTGCACTTATTGTGGTAAGCTTTGAGTAACATATAAAATTATTGACTAAATATGTTGTGTACCTGAATCTATTATAATGTTTTATGTTAATTATTCTTCAATCAAAATATGGTGGTGGGGGGGCAGATAAACTCCACGTTGGAAGAGGGAGTTGCTCTTTTCAGGGGCTCACGAGAGTGTACTGGGCTGATAGCAGGTCCCATTTCATTTGTTCTTTTTTTGGCACTTTGGGGTGCCTGCGTTGCTTATTGGTTAAGCGACTGACTTGATTTTGCCTCAGGTCATGATCTCGGGGTCATGAGATAGAGCCCCACTTCAGGCTCTGTGCTGAGCATGGAGCCTGCTTGAGATCCTCCTTCTCCTTCTGCTCCACCCCTGCTCTCTCTCTCTCTTTCTCTTTCTCTCTCCTCAAAATAAGTTAGCATTTAAAAAAATGAAATGACAGCTTTATTGAACTATAGTTCACACAGTACTTATTTCTTAAACTATTTGCCAGTGGAAGAGATGTTTGTTTGAAAAGATATTAATAAAAATATTTTTCACAGGAGGAACTTTGAGAAAGACAACTAAAGAAAATAAAAACACTAATTCAAAAAGATATGTGCACCTCTGTTTATTGCAAGATTATTTACAAGAGTAAAAACATGGAATATTTCTCATCTATAAAAATTACAAAATAGCAAATGAAGAACCCAAGGTGCAGGATATTGTGTAGGGAATGATGCCATTTTTGTAAGAAGTAGAAAATAGCGCATATTTGCTCCTTGTTCATTAAATGGACCTGTAAGGATGACACAGTCCCTCTGGTACAGAAACTTGATGAATAGCTATTTCGTGTCATGGGACATATTATTGCATACATCTTATTGCTCTTGAATTATAAACTACCCAGTATATTTCTATTCAACAAAATATGAAAAAAATTAAAATTAGCCAGAATCTGGCTGCCAAGGACACAGGGTTACTCCCTATTCAGTTTACACCACAACTGAGTATACTACTTTTTAATTCCTGCACTAACTACCCAGAGTTAGCAAAGACTCCCCATGTTTCAGGGCTCAGTCTTTCAGAACACTCCCCTCACTTCAGACACTAGCTGCACATTTGTGGATTCACTAGGTCACTTGGACCTCCAACCAATTGTCTATAAATTTGAGAGGTTCTATAACCCCCTTGGCCTTGATAATTCATTAGAATGATTCACATAAGTCAGAAAAGTTTTATACTGACAAGTACAGTTTTATTTAAAGGGATACATATAGGGTTAGATCTGGGAGGGAGTACACAGCTTCCATGCCTCTCCCCATGAAATCAGGGCACACCACCTTCCCAGAACATCAGTGCAAACATCAAAAATCTCTGAGCCTTAGTGTCCAGAGATTTTTTTAAATTACATTTTTGATTAAATTATTGAACACTTGATTGAACTCAATCTAACAGTTCCTTTAGTCAGCCAACTAACTAAAACAACACACGTACAATAAAAAGAACATAATGTTAACCCACAGTAGGTGGCAATTGAATAATGAGCAGCTGCAGGTGTACCAAAATTCCGCTGGGAATAGCTATGAGTTCTCTGGGGACAAAAATAATTTTTCTAGGATAATGGACCTGAGAAGTTAGATATTGCTGGTAGAGTGTTTTCACAATTTTACGCAAGTCTTTCCTGGAAAGTCTAATCATAGTTTGAGTCATTTTAAATGCGTACTATGGTGGGTGAATAACAAAAAAAGAGGGTTTGCCAGGGAGTCGGGAAGAAATCAAGTAGCTGGCCTGTGTTTCCCAAAGACCTGATGGTTCAATGTACAGCCATTGTTTACCCATCCTATTTTCTCTGATTCAGAAGCGGAGTGTTGCTATGTTACCCTGACATCAGGATGGCAAAATCTCACAATGAGGAGACATTTTAGTGGCAACAGAATGGATTTTATCTGCACGTGACACAGTCTTTATAAATTTTTGCTGGCTGTCTTTGCATGTAAGTCAGCTGAGGTATTTTCCTGATACTGTGGTTCAGTCCTTTTAGTGTATACCTGTTTTGATGACAGCAATTTCAGAACATAAGAGCGTAATTACAAGTGATAACTTTAAACTAGGACATATCGGGAGAGGGAAGATGGCGGCGTAGGAGGACGCTGGGCTCACCGCGCGTCCTGCTGATCACTTAGATTCCACCTACACCTGCCTAAATAACCCAGAAAACCACCAGAGGATTAGCAGAACGGAGTCGCCGGAGCCAAGCGCAGACCAGAGGCCCACGGAAGAGGGTAGGAAGGGCGGCGAGGCGGTGCGCGCTCCACGGACTGGCGGGAGGGAGCCGGGGCGGAGGGGCCGCTCGCCGGCCAAGCAGAGCCCCCGAGTCTGGCTTGCAAAAAGCGGAGGGGCCTGACGGACTGTGTTCCGACAGCAAGCGCGACTTAGCGTCTGGGAGGTCATAAGTTAACAGCTCTGCTCAGAAAGCGGGAAGGCTGGAGGACAAAGGGAAGGAGAGCTGCTGAGCCCCCGGACGACAGAGCTCAGTTTGGTGGGGAACAAAGGCGCTCGCCAGCGCCATCTCCCCCGCCCATCCCCCAGCCAAAATCCCAAAGAGAACCAGTTCCTGCCAGGGAACTTGCTCGCTCCGCGCCAACACCCAACTCTGCACTTCTGCGGAGCCAAACCTCTGGCAGCGGATCTGACTCCCTCCTGCTGCCACAGGGCCCCTCCTGAAGTGGATCACCTAAGGAGAAGCAAGCTAAGCCTGCCCCTCCTGCCCCTGTGCACCTTGCCTACCCACCCCAGCTAAGACGCCAGATCCCCAGCATCACAAGCCTGGCAGTGTGCAAGTAGCCCAGACAGGCCACCCCACCCCACAGTGAATCCCGCCCCTAGGAGAGGAGAAGAGAAGGCACGCACCAGTCTGACTGTGGCCCCAGCGGTGGGCTGGGGGCAGACATCAGGTCTGACTGCGGCTCCACCCACCAACTCCAGTTATACACCACACCACAGGGGAAGTGCCCTGCAGGTCCTCACCACGCCAGGGACTATCCAAAATGACCAAGCGGAAGAATTCCCCTCAGAAGAATCTCCAGGAAATAACAACAGCTAATGAGCTGATCAAAAAGGATTTAAATAATATAACAGAAAGTGAATTTAGAATAATAGTCATAAAATTAATCGCTGGGCTTGAAAACAGTATAGCTGACAGCAGAGAATCTCTTGCTACAGAGATCAAGGGACTAAGGAACAGTCACGAGGAGCTGAAAAACGCTTTAAACGAAATGCATAACAAAATGGAAACCACCACGGCTCGGATTGAAGAGGCAGAGGAGAGAATAGGTGAACTAGAAGATAAAGTTATGGAAAAAGAGGAAGCTGAGAAAAAGAGAAAAAAATCCAGGAATATGAGGGGAAAATTAGAGAACTAAGTGATACACTAAAAAGAAATAATATACGCATAATTGGTATCCCAGAGGAGGAAGAGAGAGGGAAAGGTGCTGAAGGGGTACTTGAAGAAATAATAGCTGAGAACTTCCCTGAACTGGGGAAGGAAAAAGGCATTGAAATCCAAGAGGCACAGAGAACTCCCTTCAGACGGAACTTGAATCGATCTTCTGCACGACATATCATAGTGAAACTGGCAAAATACAAGGATAAAGAGAAAATTCTGAAAGCAGCAAGGGGTAAACGTGCCCTCACATATAAAGGGAGACCTATAAGACTCGTGACTGACCTCTCTTTTGAAACTTGGCAGGCCAGAAAGAATTGGCACGAGATTTTCAGTGTGCTACACAGAAAAACTATGCAGCCGAGAATCCTTTATCCAGCAAGTCTGTCATTTAGAATAGAAGGAGAGATAAAGGTCTTCCCAAACAAACAAAAACTGAAGGAATTTGTCACCACTAAACCAGCCCTACAAGAGATCCTAAGGGGGACCCTGTGAGACAAAGTACCAGAGACATCACTACAAGCATAAAACATACAGACATCACAATGACTCTAAACCCATACCTTTCTATAATAACACTGAATGTAAATGGATTAAATGCGCCAACCAAAAGACATAGGGTATCAGAATGGATAAAAAAACAAGACCCATCTATTTGCTGTCTACAAGAGACTCATTTTAGAACTGAGGACACCTTTAGATTGAGAGTGAGGGGATGGAGAACTATTTATCATGCTACTGGAAGCCAAAAGAAAGCTGGAGTAGCCATCCTTATATCAGACAAACTAGACTTTAAATTAAAGGCTGTAACAAGAGATGAAGAAGGACATTATATAATAGTGACAGGGTCTATCCATCAGGAAGAGCTAACAATTATAAATGTCTATGCGCCGAATACCGGAGCGCCCAAATATATAAAACAATTACTCATAAACATAAGCAACCTTATTGATAAGAATGTGGTCATTGCAGGCGACTTTAACACCCCACTTACAGAAATGGATAGATCATCTAGACACACGGTCAATAAAGAAACAAGGGCCCTGAATGAGACATTGGATCAGATGGACTTGACAGATATATTTAGAACTCTGCATCCCAAAGCAACAGAATATACTTTCTTCTCGAGTGCACATGGAACATTCTCCAAGATAGATCATATCCTGGGTCACAAAACAGCCCTTCATAAGTTTACAAGAATTGAAATCATACCATGCATACTTTCAGACCACAATGCTATGAAGCTTGAAATCAACCACAGAAAAAAGTCTGGAAAACCTCCAAAAGCGTGGAGGTTAAAGAACACCCTACTAACGAATGAGTGGGTCAACCAGGCAATTAGAGAAGAAATTAAAAAATATATGGAAACAAACGAAAATGAAAATACAACAATCCAAACGCTTTGGGACGCAGCAAAGGCAGTCCTGAGAGGAAAATACATTGCAATCCAGGCCTATCTCAAGAAACAAGAAAAATCCCAAATACAAAATCTAACAGCACACCTAAAGGAAATAGAAGCAGAACAGCAAAGGCAGCCTAAACCCAGCAGAAGAAGAAAAATAATAAAGATCAGAGCAGAAATAAACAATATAGAATCTAAAAAAACTGTAGAGCAGATCAATGAAACCAAGAGTTGGTTTTTTGAAAAAATAAACAAAATTGACAAACCTCTAGCCAGGCTTCTCAAAAAGAAAAGGGAGATGACCCAAATAGATAAAATCATGAATGAAAATGGAATTATTACAACCAATCCCTCAGAGATACAAACAATTATCAGGGAATACTATGAAAAATTATATGCCAACAAATTGGACAACCTGGAAGAAATGGACAAATTCCTGAACACCCACACTCTTCCAAAACTCAATCAGGAGGAAATAGAAAGCTTGAACAGACCCATAACCAGCGAAGAAATTGAATCAGTTATCAAAAATCTCCCAACAAATAAGAGTCCAGGAACAGATGGCTTCCCAGGGGAGTTCTACCAGACATTTAAAGCAGAGATAATACCTATCCTTCTCAAGCTATTCCAAGAAATAGAAAGGGAAGGAAAACTTCCAGACTCATTCTATGAAGCCAGTATTACTTTGATTCCTAAACCAGACAGAGACCCAGTAAAAAAAGAGAACTACAGGCCAATATCCCTGATGAATATGGATGCAAAAATTCTCAATAAGATACTAGCAAATCGAATTCAACGGCATATAAAAAGAATTATTCACCATGATCAAGTGGGATTCATTCCTGGGATGCAGGGCTGGTTCAACATTCGCAAATCAATCAACGTGATACATCACATTAACAAAAAAAAAGAGAAGAACCATATGATCCTGTCAATCGATGCAGAAAATGCCTTTGATAAAATCCAACACCCTTTCTTAATAAAAACTCTTGAGAAAGTCGGGATAGAAGGAACATACTTAAAGATCATAAAATCCATTTATGAAAAGCCCACAGCTAACATCATCCTCAACGGGGAAAAACTGAGAGCTTTTTCCCTGAGATCAGGAACACGACAGGGATGCCCACTCTCACCACTGTTGTTTATCATAGTGCTGGAAGTTCTAGCATCAGCAATCAGACAACAAAAGGAAATCAAAGGCGTCAAAATTGGCAAAGATGAAGTCAAGCTTTCGCTCTTTGCAGATGACATGATATTATACATGGAAAATCCGATAGACTCCACCAAAAGTCTGCTAGAACTGATACATGAATTCAGCAAAGTTGCAGGATACAAAATCAATGTACAGAAATCAGTTGCATTCTTATACACTAACAACGAAGCAACAGAAAGACAAATAAAGAAACTGATCCCATTCACAATTGCACCAAGAAGCATAAAATACCTAGGAATAAATCTAACCAAAGATGTAAAGGATCTGTATGCTGAAAACTATAGAAAGCTTATGAAGGTAATTGAAGAAGATTTAAAGAAATGGAAAGACATTCCCTGCTCATGGATTGGAAGAATAAATATTATCAAAATGTCAATACTACCCAAAGCTATCTACACATTCAATGCAATCCCAATCAAAATTGCACCAGCATTCTTCTCGAAACTAGAACAAGCAATCCTAAAATTCATATGGAACCACAAAAGGCCCCGAATAGCCAAAGTAATTTTGAAGAAGACCAAAGCAGGAGGCATCACAATCCCAGACTTTAGCCTCTACTACAAAGCTGTCATCATCAAGACAGCATGGTATTGGCAGAAAAACAGACACATAGACCAATGGAATAGAATAGAAACCCCAGAACTAGACCCACAAACGTATGGCCAACTCATCCTTGACAAAGCAGGAAAGAACATCCAATGGAAAAAAGACAGTCTCTTTAACAAATGGTGCTGGGAGAACTGGACAGCAACATGCAGAAGGTTGAAACTAGACCACTTTCTCACACCATTCACAAAAATAAACTCAAAATGGATAAAGGACCTGAATGTGAGACAGGAAACCATCAAAACCTTAGAGGAGAAAGCAGGAAAAGACCTCTCTGACCTCAGCCGTAGCAATCTCTTACTCGACACATCCCCAAAGGCAAGAGAATTAAAAGCAAAAGTGAATTACTGGGACCTTATGAAGATAAAAAGCTTCTGCACAGCAAAGGAAACAACCAACAAAACTAAAAGGCAACCAACGGAATGGGAAAAGATATTTGCAAATGACATATCGGACAAAGGGCTAGTATCCAAAATCTATAAAGAGCTCACCAAACTCCACACCCGAAAAGCAAATAACCCAGTGAAGAAATGGGCAGAAAACATGAATAGACACTTCTCTAAAGAAGACATCCGGATGGCCAACAGGCACATGAAAAGATGTTCAGCGTCGCTCCTTATCAGGGAAATACAAATCAAAACCACACTCAGGTATCACCTCACGCCAGTCAGAGTGGCCAAAATGAACAAATCAGGAGACTATAGATGCTGGAGAGGATGTGGAGAAACGGGAACCCTCTTGCACTGTTGGTGGGAATGCAAATTGGTGCAGCCGCTCTGGAAAGCAGTGTGGAGGTTCCTCAGAAAATTAAAAATAGACCTACCCTATGACCCAGCAATAGCACTGCTAGGAATTTATCCAAGGGACACAGGAGTACTGATGCATAGGGGCACTTGTACCCCAATGTTCATAGCAGCACTCTCAACAATAGCCAAATTATGGAAAGAGCCTAAATGTCCATCAACTGATGAATGGATAAAGAAATTGTGGTTTATATACACAATGGAATACTACGTGGCAATGAGAAAAAATGAAATATGGCCTTTTGTAGCAACGTGGATGGAACTGGAGAGTGTGATGCTAAGTGAAATAAGCCATACAGAAAAAGACAGATACCATATGGTTTCACTCTTATGTGGATCCTGAGAAACTTAAGAAAAACCCATGGGGGAGGGGAACAAAAAAAAAAAAAAAAAAAAAAGAGGTTAGAGTGGGAGAGAGCCAAAGCATAAGAGACTGTTGAGAACTGAGAACAAACTAAGGGTTGATGGGGGGTGGGAGGGAGGAGAGGGTGGGTGATGGGTACTGAGGAGGGCACGTTTTGGGATGAGCACTGGGTGTTGTATGGAAACCAATTTGACAATAAATTTCATATACAAAAAAAAATGTAGATATAAAGTAAAAAATATGCATGTATACATATATATATATTTCAACAGCCTTATGAACATTTATGCCTAGAAAACTCTTAATGGAATCAACACTTTCATGACTGATTAGTTAATAAACACATCTTAGAATTTAAAAAAAAAATAAACTAGGACATATCAAATTTTAAGGAATTTCACATAATTTATAGAACATTTATATACCTATACAAATACAACATAAAACAGAGGATCTTTGTTTTCTAAGATCACTTAAATGGTAAGAAAACTTTCACAACCTATTACCAAAGGTAGATAAAATGTTAAAAAAAAAAAAAAAGAATGTTTTCTTTAACAGATAGGAAAGCAAATGCTAATTCTGCACCAGTTTACTTTTGCATTAAAACATATTTATTCCATTGTTAGTGCTGATCATGCATAAAAGTTTTTTTCCAAAGATTCGTTTTCATAAGCTTTCTACAACTTTCTTTTCCTTCAAATAAAAGTGTTTCTCCAGCCCACATGCATTTTGTTTTTACCAAAAGCACACATCCTACTTTTCTTTGATTGAGATGTTTCCTTTTTTTTTTTTTTTTTTTTTTTTTTTTTAGTTTTTAATAGCTTTAACCACACACATTAATTAGAGTTCTTAACCTTTAGAAAACTTAATTTCTGGTGAAAACTAAGTAGTAAGCATGAGTTTACTGTGTGTTAGACCAGTGTTCCTTAGATTGGTAAATTTATAAATACACTTATAACTTCTAGAAGCATGTGCTTTTTTAATAGTACAATTTTTCCACACAGTGTGCCAAAAAAATTTATCATCAGACTTACATTAATCTTTAGTTTCTCACTAATAAAGAAGCCAAAACTAGAGATACCTATGTTCAATAATGTTTCATTATTTTATTTTTTTATATGATCTAGACGTTTAATGAATTTAATTTAAATCATTGTTCAGTCTAACTCAACAAAATTTTAAGGTTTTAGTTTATCAAAAATATTTCAGAAATGATTTAAATTTTGCCTAATTTTTTAAAATATTTAATTTATATCTAAAAATTAACTTACATCTATGTAATTTACATGTTCTTAACAGTTAAGCTTAGACTACCCATGAGTAATCAAAGGTCATGAGACGTCAAAGTCGATCTAAGGACTTTTACTTAGATTTTTAAAACCTAAGCTATTTTTATTTTCATTTTATTATTTTTAAGCTCTCTATCTTAATTCCATTATAGTTAACTAGAGTGTTATATTAGTTTCAGGTGTACAATATAGTCATTCAACAATTCTATACATGAATCAGTGCTCATCCTGTTAACTGTACCCTTTTTTGTTCCCCCCTTTCTCCCACCCACTTCCCCTCTGGTAACTTTTGGTTTGTTCTCTATAATTAAGAGTCTGTTTCTTGATATCTCTCTCTCTCTCTCTCTCTCTTTTATTCCCATGTCTCATTTGTTTCATTTCTTAAATTCCACATGCGAGTGAAATAATATGCTACTTGTCTTTCACTGACTTATTTCCCCTAGCATTAAACTCTTTAGCTCTATCCCTGTCATTGCAAATGATGATTTAATTCTTTTAGCCTGAATAATATCTCATTATATATATATATATATATATATATATATATATATATATATATATCTCACATCTTCTTTACCCATTCATCTAGTGATGGACACTTGGGTCTGATTCCATTATTTGGCTCTTATAAATAATGCTGTTAGAAACAGAGTACATGTATCCTTTTGAATTAGTGTTTTTGTATTTTGGGGGTAAATACCCTTTAGTCCAATTACTGGATCATAGGGTATTTCTATTTTTAACTTTTTCAGGAATATCTATACTGTCTTCCATTGTAGCTGCAACAGTTTGCACTCCCACCAACAGTGCAAGAGGGTTCCCTTTTCTCCACATCCTTGCTAACACTTCTTGTTTCTTGTGTTTTTGATTTTAGCCATTCTGACGGGTGTGAGGTAACATCTCATTGTAGTTTTGATTTGCATTTCCCTACTGATGCGTGGTATTGAGCATCTTTTCCTGTGTCTGTTGGCCTTCTGGATGTCTTCTTTGGAGAAATGCCTGTTCATGTCTTCTGTCTATTTTTAAACTGGATTATTTGTTTTGGGTGTGTTGAATTGTATCATTTTCTATGTATCTTGGATACTAACCCTTTACTGAAAATGCAATAGGTGGTATCATCTCCCATTCAGTAGGCTGTCTTTTGGTTTTGTTGAGAGTTTCCTTCATTGTGCACAAGCTTTTTATTTTAATGTAGTCTCAATAGTGTGGGATGTTTTTTTTTTTTTTTTGCATTTATTTCTTTTGCCTCATAAGACATGTATAGAAAAATGTGCTACAGCCAATGTCAGAGACATTACTGCCTGTGCTTTCTTCTAGGATACTTAGGGTTTTAGGATTTTATGGATTTAGCTTTTAATGCACTTTGAGGGTTTTTTTTTTTTTGTGTGTGTGTATCGTGTAAGAAAGTGGTTGAGTTCCATTCTTTGCATGTTGCTGTCCAGTTTTCCCAAGTATGTTTGTTGAAAAGACTGTCTTTATCCAGTGGATATTCTTTCCTGCTTTGGAAAAGATTAATCAACCTTATACTGTGGGTTTCTTTCGCATTTTCCAGTCTGTTCAACTGATACATGTGTCTATTTTTGTGCCAGTACAATACTGTCTTGATTACTATAGCTTTGAAATACAACTTTAAGTCCAGAATTTAGCATTCTGGTCATGCTGGCCAAAGCACCAGACATATGAGATGACGATATCTTGGACCCTCTATATAAGATATTTGCAGCTAAAGACCTTGTGAATGTCACTGATGCTGAATGGAGCAGCTCAGCCCTGTTTGAGTTCCTGACCCATGAAATTCTAAGATGTAGTGAACAGTTCCTTATTTTAAGCCAAGTTTTGGGATAGCTTGTTTTGAAAAAATAGGTCATTGAAGTAATTGTAGATACTGACTAGGTTGTAGATGTTAATTTCATGAAAGCATTGAAAAGAACCTGCTATCCAATGACTCCTAGTTTATCATTGGAAGAGTCTTATTTGACACAAAGATAGACACTTAGATCAGTGGAACAGAATAGAGAACCCAGAAATGGACCCACAAGTGTATGGCCGACTAAGCTTTGACAAAGCAAGAAAGAATATCGAATGGAAAAAAGACAGTTTCTTCAGCAAATGGTGCTAGGAAAACTGGACAGTGACATGGAGAAAAATGAACTTGGACCACTTTCTTACACCATACACAAAAATAAACTCAAAATGGATGAAAGGCTTAAGTGTAGGACAAGAAGCCATCAAAATCCTGGAGAAGAAAGCAGGCAAAAACCTCTTTGATCTAGGCTGCAGCAACTTCTTCCTCAACATGTCTCTGGAGGCAAGGGAAATAAAAGCAAATATGAACTATTGGGACCTCATTAAGGTAAATCCTTCTGCACAGCAAAGGAAAAAAATCAGCAAAACTAAAAGGCAACCGATGGAATGGGAGAAGTTATTTGCAAATGACATATCAGATAAAGGGTTAGTATCCAAAATCTATAAAGAACTTATCAAACTCAACACCCAAAAAACAAATAATCCAGTGAATAAATGGGCAAAAGACATGAATAGACACTTTTCCAAAGAGGACATCCAGATGGCTAACAGACACATGAAAAAATGCTCCACATCACTCACCATCAGAGAAATACAAATCAAAACCAGAATGAGATACCACCTCACACCTGTCAGAATGGCTAACATTAACAACTCAGGCAACAACAGATGTTGGCAAGGATGCAGAGAAAAAGGATTTCTTTTGTGCTGCTGGTGGGAATGCAAACTGGGTGCAGCCACTCTGGAAAACAGTATGGAGGTTCCCCCAAAAATTAAAAATAGAACTACCCTATGACCAAGCAATTGCACTACTAGGTATTTATCCAAGGGATACAGGTGTGCTGTTTTGAAGGGGCACATGCACCCCAGTGTTTATAGCAGTGCTATCGACAACAGCCAAAGTATGGAAAGAGCCCAAATGCCCATCAGCAGATGAATGGATAAAGAAGATGTGGTATATATATACAATGGAGTAATACTCAGCAACGAAAAACAACGAAATCTTGCCATTCACAACTACGTGGATGGAACTGGAGGGTATTTTGATAAGCAAAATTAGTCAAAGACAAATATCAGATGACTTCACTCAAGAATTTAAGATACAAAACAGATGAATATAAAGGAAGGGAAGCAAAAATAATATAAAAACAGGGAGGGGGACAAAACATGAGACTCTTAAATATAGAGAACAAACAGAGGGTTGCTAGAAGGGTTGTGGGAGAGGGGATGGGCTAAATGGGTAAGGAGCATTAAGGAATCTACTCATGAAATCATTGTTGCACTTTATGCTAACTTGGGTGTAAATTTTAAAATTAATTAACTAATAAATTAATTTTAAAAAAGGAGGAGTCTTCTTTAGTTCAAAGCCTACCTCCTGCTGGTCTACATGAAGGAGAAAGAAGAGAGACTCAAAGTCCTTTGAACTCAAGACCTTGGTTCAAAGCTCCTCCAAATTGGGGCGCCTGGGTGGCGCAGTCGGTTAAGCGCCCGACTTCAGCCAGGTCACGATCTCGCGGTCCGTGATCTCGCGGTCTGTGAGTTCGAGCCCCGCCCGGCGTCGGGCTCTGGGCTGATGGCTCGGAGCCTGGAGCCTGTTTCCGATTCTGTGTATCCCTCTCTCTCTGCCCCTCCCCCGTTCATGCTCTGTCTCTCTCTGTCCCAAAAATAAAATAAACGTTGAAAAAAAAATTTAAAAAAAACCAAAGCTCCTCCAAATAGATAACTAGAACCAATGGCTGTCACCCTCCAAACATCCTCAATGGAAGGAAGAAGTGGGTCAGAGCATAGAAGGGTTTATGGAAAACTGTACTTCAGGTGACCAGAAGTGTGGGGAGAAGTTATCCTATCACGGTGACATTATTTATCAAAGAGATGTTCTGAGGGCACAACCTGCACCTGGTAGACCTATAAAATGAAATAGTTTTAAAGTTTGTTATTTGTTTACTTTGCTTGCATTTAATTTATGCAGAATTTACTCCCCATCCATAAGCTTTGTTCCTTCAGTTTATTCTGGGATATCTTTCTCTTCTGTGCAATCTCTTCTGCTTTAGGAACAATCTTTTCTTGGGACACCTGCACAGCTCAGTTGGTTAAGCCTCCAACTCTTGGTTTTGGCTCAGGTCATGATCTTATGGTTTGTGAGTTCAAGCCTTGAATCAGGCTCTGAAGCACAGAGCTTCCTTGGGATTTTCTTCCTCCCTCTCTCTCTCGTAGTCTCTATCTCTCTCAAAATAAATAAACTTTATTCTTTTAAATTTTATTTTTGGGGAAAGCACCAGCAAGTGAGGGGCAGATAGAGGGGGAGAGAGGATCTAAAGTGGGTTCTGTATTAACAGGCTGACAGCAGTGAGCTCAATGCAGGGCTCAAACCCATGAACCACAAGATCATGACCTAAGCCGATGTCAGATGCTCAATCAACTGAGCCACCCAGGTGCTCTAATAAATAAACTTTTTAAAAGTAGGAACAATCTGATCTTTATTTCAGTAAGTATCATCTCAATGTGGCAGGGAGAACTCATGTATGGGTAATCTGACCATGAGGCCTATAAGTTCTATGCCTCATCCTGTGGCTTTGTTCATTGGATGTGCTCAATGCCCAGAGGTTGTACTTCTAAAACATCAAGTTCAGCATTACTCTCTGCATTTGTAAACATGTATAGTAAAAATTCATCACTCTTTATGGGCCACTGACCCTGTGTCCAGATGCTCTGTTTGGCCTGTGCACACTTACCAACTCCACCACTGTAGTAACAGAATGGCACAATTGCTTCTGCAAAGTTACATCCTTCAGACACTTGGTGGCTTTTAGACATGCATATACTTGATGGCCTGGGAAGTTTCATGTGTGTTCTTTAAGTGAAAATGAAGATTTGAACCTCTTGATGTGCAAGATTTTGTAAGGATATCTGGGTAAGTAACTAGTGAACTATTTTCAGAGATCACCTCAGACCACTTACAAGGCGTTTTAAACTTGATTTTTACCTTCAGGAAGATTTTTCCCTCCAATTCTCACATTTTATACTTCCAAGAGGTTTTCTTTTTCTCTGAATTTTCCTTATTTACAGCCTCCTACTTTTGTGCATACAATTTTCAGCCAGCTACTATTTACTGAGTGGCTGCTATGTGCCAGACATTGATTTAGGTGCGGGGATAGTGAAGTCATTTTTATCTCTTTGACACTAATTAGAAGTTTGTTCGCCTCCTGCTCCCTCACTTGCCTCTGTTACCTCTAAGCTACAGCAGTGTTGCACCATCACTGTTAGGGGCTTTAATTAAAGGCTGTGATCCTGACTCATGAACCATGAGATCATGACCTGAGCCAAAGTCGGACACTTAACTGACTGAGCCACCCAGGTGCCCCTCTTCACTTTCTTACATTAATGTCTTAGAGTTTTCAGTACATATGTCTTTCACCATCTTGGTTAAATTTATTCCTAAGTATTTTGTTCTTTTTTAAAAAAATACAACCAAATATCTTTTGATACTGTAACAGATGTCTGATATTTTTATTAAAGTATAGTTAACATATATTGTTATTTTAGTTTCAGGTGTAGAATATAACAAATCTATTAATTACTCATTACTCATTACCAAAAATGTACTCCTAATCCTTTTTATTTATTTTACCAATCACCCCTCCCACCCACCTCCCCTATGGCAACCACCAATTTTTTCTCTGTTTTTCAGGGTCTCTTTCTTTCTCTTTCTTTCTTTCTTTCTTTCTTTCTTTCTTTCTTTCTTTCTTTCTTTTTCTTTCTTTCTTTTTCTTTCTTTCTTTTTCTTTCCTGGGTCTTGTTTCTTAAAATACACATGCATGAAATCATATGGTATTTGTCTTATTCTGCCTGACTTATTCCACCTAGCATTTTACTTTCTAAGATTACTCGTGTGTTACAAATGGTAAACTCTCATTCATTTTTATGGCTGAGTAATAGTATATATATTGCTGAGATATATATATATATATATATATATATATATATATATATCTCACCATCTGTATCCATTCACCTATGGGTGGCATTTTTTTTAATGCTTTTGTAATTGAGATTATTTTCGTAATTTGTCTTTCAGCTCGTCAATTTTTAGTGTATACTCATTTCGTATCTTGAAACTTTACTAAATTTGTTCATTAGTTCTAACAATTTTTGGTGGAATTGTTCAGTGTACTTCTTCCTTTCTAGTGTGGATTATTTTTATATCTGTTCTTGCCTGACTGCTTTGGCTAGAACTTCCAGTACTATTTTGGATAGAATTGGAGTGACAGACATCCTTGTCTTGTTTCTGATCTTAGATGAAAAGATTTCTGCTTTTCACTGTTGAGTATGATGTTAGCTATGGCCCTGTCCTATATGGCTTTTATTTTGTTGAGTTACCTTCCTTGTATACACTATTTGCTGAGCATTTTATTTATAAAAATGTATTTAATTTTGTCAAATGCTTTTTTTGTTGCTTCAACTCAGTTGACCATATGCTTTTTATCCTTTATCCTATTTATGTGGTGTATTCTATAAATTGATTTGCTCATGTGACATTATGCTTGTATCCTAGGGATAAATACCACTTGATCCTGATGTATGATCCTTTTGATATGCTGTTGAATTTTGTTTGCTAGCATTTTGTCGGGAAAAAATTGCATCTATTCTCATTAATGATATTGTCTTGGGGAGATAGAATGTAGTGGAGTAGGCAGACACTAGGCTACTCTTGTACACAACCAGATAACTAATAAATCATCCTAAATACCACAGAAATCAACCTGAAGACATACAGAACAAGCTCCAGAGCTAAAGGGACAGAAGAGGCCACATTGAAGAAGGTAGGAAGAAGGGAGTTGTACGTGGTTTAAGGGAGAAAGGGATCATGGGCGATATGGAGAAGGGTGAGAGAGAACGAGAGCAGCACATAGGGGAATGCGCTAGGAGAACATTTTCCCAAAGTCATTGACTTGGAAAACAAGAGAGGTTAAATATCCTGAGTTCTTGCAACAAGCTGGGCTCAGCATCTGGAGTTTTAAAGGTCAGCAGGCTTGATCGTCCTGCTTCTGGAAAGAAGGTGGGGAAACAACTCAGGGCAGACAGCTTGGAAAACAGGGATGTGAAAAATGCCTGTGGCACACAGGGAAGGGATCTTTTGGTCTTCTTGGGGCATGTCTCTGAGAGAACATTAGGACAGAATCCTCCCCTGAAACAATCCAGCTTCCTTGTGCCATTTCCTTCTCCCACACCTCAACATACACACAGCTCCTACTGCTGGAAGCAGCACAAAGCCAATATTGGCAGCCTAACTTGTTTACACCATGACCCACCCCCTGCCCTCTGGTAGGAGTGGTCTTCTTAGTCAGCTAGCCTCTGTCCCAGTGCAAGAGTCCCATCTCCCTGAAGTCCAGTACAAACCCCTGACCACATCATGTGCCAGACCAAAGAGTTTTGAGTATAAGGGAGACATCAAAAGTGGCAAATACAGGAAAGGGACAGAGAAACAATGAGAAAACAAGTTACAAAATGGCACTAAATACGTATACATATCAATAATTACTTTGAATGTAAATGGACTAAATGGTCTAATCAAAAGACATAGGGTATCAGGATGGATTTAAAAAAAACATGTATATGCTGCCTACAAGAGACTCATTTTAGACTTAAAGACACTAATTGAAAGTGAAAGGATAGATGTGGAAACACAAATCAAAACCATGATGAGATACCACCTCACACCACCCAGAATGGCTAAAACCAACAACAGAAGAAACAAGAGCTGATGAATATGTGAGAAAGGGGAACCCTCCAAACTGTTGATGGGAATGTAAAATGGTGCAGCCACTCTGGAGAACAGCATGGAGTTTCCTCAAAAAGTTAAAAATAGAACTATCCTACGATCGTCCTACTAGGTATTTAACCAAAACGTATAAAAATATTGATTTGAAGGGATACATGCACACCATTGTTTATAGTGGCACTATCTATAATGTCTTATTGTAGATAATGCTGCTATAAACATGGGGAGAACAAACTGATAGTTACCAGAAGGCAGATGCATCGGGTGGATGGGGATTGAGGAGTGCACTTCTTATGAGAACTGAGTGTTGGGTGTAAGTGCTGAATCACTACATTGTAAATAAAATACCTGAAACTACTTTACACTGTATGTTAGCTAACTGGACTTTAAATAAAAAACTTAAAACAAAACAAAACAAAACAAAAAATAATGCACAGGAGACATGTGGATGTGTGCACCTAGCACCAGTCTGCAAAACTGAAAAAAAGAGGTTAGTCATTAACAAAGCGTGGATAAATCAGTTGAGATACACAGCATTGAAAGGAGTGAGACTTAGCTACAAAAAGAAGAATTAATCTTTTAGTGTAGTGCTGACATTAAATGCTAATAACCAGGAAATTACCCCTTAAGTAAAGCTTCAAGAAAACTAAACAATGTATTGTTTAGGCATGCTATGTAAGTGATAACACGGCAAATAAAAGAAAGGAATAATAAACATATACTTCATGAAATTGTTACTTGGGGGCTGTGGACAGAACTGGAGTGAATAGGAGCAGAGAGGGAGGTGTAAGTTGTTACAGATGTTCTATTACTTTGGATGATTGTTCAGTGTGTAGGTGGTCATTGTATTACACAAGAAAGTAAAAGATTTTAAATAGATAAATATCTCAGTTCTTTTCATATTGTTGCTGTGTATATTTTTTAGTGTGTAATTAGTCATGAATCACTCTGCCCTGACATATTTTGGGGACATCAGAAAAAATATCCTCTGTCTGATATAGAGAGACAATCAATGCAATGATGGGAGAAAGACTGAGAAACCATTCAGGGAGGAAAAAGGGGACAAGAGAGACTGAATTTCCAGGTAGAAACAGCTGCAAGGCTAAGATGCAAGCTCACACATGAACTTGACAACTAGCCCTGGATACAGATGAACACACACAGACAGCCAATTACAGCCCTCAGTAGTAAGGTAAGAAACACCGCTGAGACTCAGGTATCCTGGCAGTGATAGGGCTCTTTGTAGCAAGTGACAGAAAACTTACATTTGGGGGCTCCCCAGGGTTTGGCTGCTCCCCAACAGTGTGTGAAACTCACTCTGGGGCTGCTGCCCTGTTTGGTTGGCTCTGGTCTGCAGTGTCTACAGTACCCAGTGGGCTGGGGTCTGATGCTCCCTTATACACACCTCAGGGTCCAGAATCAAACTTGCTGCTCCTAAGTCAATGTTAGGACATCAGGAAGTATGCTTATGAGGGTAATGTTACATTCCCCCTGTTCAGAAAAGGGAAAGCATTTATAGTAATAAATGGCTTAGGAAATACCCTCTCTTCTGGTCTCACTCGGGCAAGGAGAAGTCCAGTCTGTGTAATATACAATGTCCAGACTCCAGTAGAATGGAAATCTCCCCTGCCTTGGCTCAGTAAGATACCTGCAGTAGAGACAGGAAAACAGTTAGCCTTTCTTATTTCTTCCTCCCACTGCCCCCATTACATGGAGGAGTGTGGTGTAGGAGAACTGCAAGGGTAGAAAAGGATTCATGAAGTTAGGACGTTTGCAATCCAGCTGAGGGCCTGGTGTGATCAATGTCTCTCAGATAGGAGGGTCTGCGGATGGCCCAAGCTAATGGGATCTCAGGGCAGACATAATGCAAACTTTACAGGCCTCCTACCTCCTTCATGGTGTTGGACACAGGAGGGAAGCTACACCTCATTCTCCTCAGATCATCCTACCCAGGAAGACTATGAGCAACCCTCATTCTTGGTCACATTTTTTGCAACAGGCTCACTAAAATGATCTTTGCTTTCTCTCTCATCAATATGTCAGCTGTCTTTTTCCAACACAGGGGAAGAATCAAGAATGAAAATGCCAAATTCACAATCTCTTAGTCAAAGATGGATTTCATTACTTGTTATGGATATTTGCAATCTTGGTGGAAACTTTGTAAAACAGACCCTCCCTATCACCCTATCACAGTCACACAACCCCTTCCCTGAGGCCTCTCTCTGGCACACAAACACCCTGGGGAGCTTTCCCTGCTGCTCCCACGTGAGAATGAGGACATGACAATTACTAGGAAGTTAAACAGCTGTGCAGCAGTGAACAGTGTTGGGACTCAGGCCCTCGCTTGATTGGGACAGGTGCATTGACACCAGATGATGTCACAGCTAGTGCATGTAACATCTGTACTTCAATCTCTAGGGGTCAAAGCAAGTAAGCCACTGAGCTGGGCATGTTGGGCAACCCCAAAGAGCAACTTTGCAGGCAGTGACTCCACCCATCTGAGCGGCCAGCCTCACAGGGGCTGAATGTGAACTTCTCCTTATTTGTGCACTGTCATTAGAGGGAAAATCCTAGGTAGGAGGCAGCAACATCTGTCTCAGAGACCCTCCCCCTTCCCTAGGCCTCTGTACTGAAGGTGCTCAAATAATCCTGCATAAGCCTCAGGAAGATACTGCAGTGTCCGAACCCTCCAGAATGGAGAGTGGAGCTTTTTTGCCCCTGTTTTGAGAACTGGAGTTATTTCCAGGAATAGAAGCTGAAAATAGCCCTCCCTCAGTTCCCTCAAGCTGTGGCTGGGGCCCTGCTATCACCTTTACCCAGAAATCACACAGCACTAGCGAAGAAAACCCTGAAGTTTCACACTTCCCAACTCCTTTTCTGTCCTTTTCTTTAGTCTTTTCCTAGGACACCCTAACCCAACATAACTCCCTTCTTTTCTTCTGGAGTAAGTTGGGCCTAGAATGAGTTTTGGAACTGTCTATCCTGAGAACTGGACCCTTTCCCAAGGAGGGGTAACATGCCAGGAGGACCACTGACAGCTGCCTGATCACAGTCGCCCTCTGCATACTGAAGCAGGTAAGTGAGAGGGCTCCTACAAACCAACCTAGCTAATAAATAACCCTGCTAGTGTAAAGACATGAAAGATGGAACCTGACACAAGGGCAGGAGAGCTTGTGGACTGGCTTATCCATTTCAGTGAATATTCACAACAGGGCCCCTCTCTGACATTCTTCAGGGACAAAATATAACAACCAAACGCTTGGTCTGCTCCAAACCCATGCAGCCCTCCAGCATAGAGGCAATGTGCCTATCACCTCCATATTCATGGCATTGGGAGTCTTCTGATGGAAATCGGGTTTGGAAGAGGAGAGCATGTTTTGCCATTCATATTCATATCAAAGAGATTTGATATTCATATCTCTTAGAGTCTAAGCAGGATGTAAAATAATGGCAATTTCTGGAGTAGCCTGGAATTCGGAGAGTTAATCTAGAACACTGACTGGACCTTCTGTGGAATAGGGACTTGGGGTGGGGTTCCAGGGACAAAGTGTCTAACAGACCTTAGACAATGTATAAAAATGCACATGTGTATCTACATTGGAGAAACTGTCCCCATTGGTAGGCACCAAATCCATTCTTTACAGAAATTAGTGAGGGGGTCTTTTCAAAACTATTTCCCTAGACTGGTTCTTTTTGAGTTTCATGCCCACTGATGATGCAGACATTTATTATACTTTCCTAGAAAAAATCAATATGTTGATTTTTCTTCACCCTTTCCTTTTTTTTTTTTTTTTTTAATTTTTTTTTTCAACGTTTATTTATTTTTGGGACAGAGAGAGACAGAGCATGAACGGGGGAGGGGCAGAGAGAGAGGGAGACACAGAATCAGAAACAGGCTCCAGGCTCTGAGCCATCAGTCCAGAGCCTGACGCGGGGCTCGAACTCACGGACCGCGAGATCGTGACCTGGCTGAAGTCGGACGCCCAACCGACTGCGCCACCCAGGCGCCCCAGGTACTCACCCTTTCCCTTTTAAGCTAAAATGGGGAAACTGTGGGGCTGGACCACGTTGGTTACAAGTTCAAAAAACTCCTTAGTGCCTCAGATTTTTAGTCTGGTCCAAGGTTGATCCCTGTTTCATAGCTCAAGGTAATTGGGCATGGCATCAACTATATAGGATTCTGCATAGGAAATGCACTAATGAGTGTTTTTCTTTCTGCTTCTTAGATCATGAAATCTATTTGGTGCATTACAAGGGTTCAAAAACTTACCTATACCTATATAACACAGTATATTAAAATGAGGGTAGGCAAACTGTTGGTAAACTCTTTCCTCAGGTGTATGCATGTAGATGTATATGTGTTGAGTTTTTACGTAGTTCCTATGTGAAATGTATTTCTTACTGCTGGTCTCATTCAGAAGAATTTGAAAGATCTTATCACAAGGTCCAGTTCTCCATCCAAGCACAACTCCCTCTCTAGTTGAATCTCCTCTTCAGGCTCTCTCAATAAAGGCCTGTTTCTTTTCTCAGAGGTCCTTACTATGAATATGATCGGTAAGAAGTGAGTGTGGAGGGTCACTTGCATCCCAGGCTGATCTCTGATGGCCTTTCCTCAACTTCTGGATCAGTGTTCTGAGCCTCAATGTCCTGCAGGTTCACACACACAAACACTTTTACACTGACCACTCCTGGAAGACCCAGCAACCTCTCATAGAGTTACCCTGTCCTGCCCTGGCCTGGCAGTGACATGAACACAGTACTGCTTTAAGTAGCCTGAGAGCATCCAATGTACAGGGGCTGTCTAGCACCAGGTGCAGGACAGGGACAAGATGAGAAGGTAGTAGGGGACAGATAGCTGTGGCTGGTGCAGTGGAGCCTCAATATCCTCCCCCAGCAAGTCAACACAGGTGCTCAGGTGAGCAGACATGTGCAAAGTCCATGGTTGGGTCAGACATGGTCACAGAAATGGTCTGGAAAAGTGTAGGTTTGTGCCCACCTCCTATACCCACTGTGGGGCAGGGGTTCATACACTGCTCTGGGCCCTACTTACTTTCCAAAGGGGTGTGGAGGAGCTGGCTTCATCATTTGAGATGACACATTTAGGAAGGAACATCATCTGTCAACCACTAAATGAAGGGTATACAATGGCATATTGTGCTTCATTCATTTGAAAGAAATTGTCCCAGACTTGCTGGGCACTAAGGGCACAAGGCAGAGTTTAGGGAATTATTTACTGTAAGACCCACATGTGTATTTTTTTATTTTTTAAAGTTTATTTTTGAGAGAGAGAGAGAGAGAGAGAGAGCGCACAAGCAGGGAAGTGGCAGAGAAAAAAGGAGATACAGAATCCAAAGCAACCTTCAGGCTCTGAGCTGCCAGCATAGAGCCCAATGAGGGGTTCAAACTAACAAACTGTGAGATCATGACCTGAGCTGAAGTAGAGTCAGATGCTTAACTGACTGAGGCACCCAAGCACCCTGCCCCCACAAGTGTATTTTAATGATGCCTGCCATCTATCAAGGGAGAAAACAATACTTTCTGGGACTTTAAACTTTTGGAAACAGGGTTGTTTGTTTGTTTGTTTGTTTTACAATTGATCTAATAGAGAAATCAGAGAGGTCAAGGTGAGATGGGTACATATGGAGGTTGTGATGGGATTCAGACAAACCAGGAAAAGGATTCAAGGGCTCTATCTAGCCCAGTTCCTGTGTTCTAGCTGACCTGGGCCCTACAGGACTGCTGATAAGGACATATGGACTTCCCCATCCCATAGTAGGGGCAAACTTATAGGCAATTAAAATACATAGTGTGCTCATGGGCAAAGGAAACCCCTTTGCACAAAAAAGTCAGTGAGCCTGGAACTCACCCAGGAGATTGTCTCTCTCAAGCCAGAATGGTAGTTGAGACCTCCAGGAACCTCTACATCCCCCATAAACAAGAACCAAGACTATTTTAGAGAATAGTCAAGAGAGGTCTTAAAGAAGGCTTTGAGTACAAGGGCAAGGGAGGACTACTCTTAGGTATTCTTATTGCAGAATGTTCTTTCAGTCTGACCCAGAGCAGAACTCCATCTTTCTAGCTTCTAGGCAGCTTTGCCCATGTGTGCTCTGCCTCACCACCAAGTTATTCATTCTGTCTCAGTCCATCTCTACTACCCGCAGAAGAAGACATCATCCTTACTGATCTATTGTACCTCAAGTTTGTCACAGGGACCCTTGGTGGAGGACACTGAATATTTTGTGGGCCCAGGCCCCAGGCCCTAGGGGACTCTTGTCCCCAAGCAGATAGGATGGTGATCACATCATAATCCATCAGCTTCCCTCCCTCTGAAGTCCCAGCATCACCTGATCATTTCGTGAGACATCTCTATCTCTTGATGAGGGTCAATTTCCCTGCAACATTTTCTGAGAAGTGGGGACACTCTGGGATTTTTCCTCACATTTTCAAATCAGTGGGTCTTCTTTAATGTGTAGTGAGGATAGGAGGTGAGAGAGGACTGTGATTTCCAATCTCTTCCCAAATTAGGAAGGATGCATCCAGGGAAAAATAAATGGCAGTTGATAGCAATAAGAGAAATCCACATCCCCAGGAGAAGCATCTCAGCATCCAGCAATCTTTCAGGTCCTGGGGTTGGAGACTCAGCACTAACTAGGAATGTCCTCCCTTCCTGTCCAGCAGGAATAGAGAATCATACTATGGGTTTAAATCTTGGATCCTCAATCATTGCTGTGCAATTTGAGGTTTGTTTCTCATCTGTGAGACATCATTTCTTCATCTGTAACCAGGAATAGTAATATTTCTTGTCTAATAGAGCTTGGAGAAGATTAATCAAGAGAAGGCATGCAGAAGACCCAGCCCAGAAAGACTCACAGATCAGAATCTTCATACACTGTTGTAAGAGTTGGAGGGAGTAAGAAGAACCAGAGAAAACTCTTCCTCAGAGATCCTAATAAGACCAGAGAGGATTCGCCAAGAGGTTGCTACAGGGCCTGTCCAGAGCTTCACCTGGATCTTAGCATCCAACCCTCAAAGGAGTCCTCTGAGGTGGGTAGCATGGCTTCCCTTCTGGAAAAGACAGTATACTGGGGCTTGGTTTTCAATGTGAAAGCATTCATATTACCCTGGACCCAGCTTGTCTGCAAACTCAGGTCTCTTGGCAGTTTCCTCATTGGGAAAGTGTGTCCAGGCCTTATGGAGGATGAAAGCACCAAGAATTCTGGAGGGCAGTGTTGCAAGTTGGACTCACCTGTGTAGAGGAAAGCCAGTGTGGAGAGTAAGAAGCTGCACCTCAGGACCTGCAGTCACATGAAATTTGTCCTACAGACAGGACTGCACTCCTTCTGAGGCAGAAACCTAAGTACTTGGGTGTGAGGACTGATCTCCAGCAGACTCAGGAGACCCCATAGATGAGTCTGGAAGGGAAGCCTTCATGGAATAGAAGGCCCCTAGGGCTCACAGGGAAACTCTTCAGCCAAACAGGCAGCTTTGATTTTAAAATGTTTTAAAATTTGCATCTATACACATAGAGATAGTATATATCTTAAGAGAAATCACCACAGCAATCAGTCATAACTTGTAGATTGGGAAAACCCACCAGCCAGCACTGTGTGTAGCCCCCAGGAGGAGAAGCCACTAGATAATCCCAACCATTCTTTTTCCCAGTCCTGCCTTATAAAATGCTTGCTATCTTGCCACAGGCCTCAGCTTACAAGAGAAAGTACATGGCAAAACATAAATACTTATAATAGTAATAACAACAGTGACAAATATAAACAATCATGTAAAACATAAGTGCTGACTTAAAAAACCAGGAGGACATTATTTGGAAGGTTCTTTAACTTAGATGTTGAAGTGGATGAGGGACAAGGATTCCTCAGGTATGCAGTTAGTGGTGAAAGACATGGAAAATGGGAAAAGACAATGCACTTTTCAGTGTTGTTAAAAAATAATTAAATTGTTCTTGACTCTGAAGACATATGCATTCAGGATATGTGGATCCTCAGGATTGAAGAGTATGAAGAGTTTGCACAAGCTTCCTTCTTCCCTGCATATATCCCTAGTGGGCCATCATGTTGTCCCAGTCTGGGAGAAGGTGTACTTGTACCTACCTGCCTCCTGACTGAGCAAACCTCATGCTGCTCTGTGGCTCAAGAGCACTCATGTGTATAACCTCTTTTGGTGATGACTACTGGCACCACAGCTGCAGAGCATTCCTCAATGGTCTCCTATGAGTCCCTAAAATGTGCACATCTCCTGAATAAGCACCTCTGCTGCTTTTCTTTTCAATAGCTTTATTGGGATATAAATTACACATTCTACATTTTCTCCCCTTTAAAGTTTTCTGTAGCTTTTAATATAGTCACAAAGTTGTACAGCCATCATAATCAAATTTAAAACATTTCATTATCCAAAAGATATCCTGTACCTCTTGACTGCCACCTCTCTTTTCCCTCATACTGTTTGCCCTACAGATCTAGGAAATCCCCAATATATTTTCTTTGTCTATGGATTAGCTTATTCCGGACATTTCATATGAATAGAATCATACAATACATGATCCAATGGACTGTCTCCTTTCCCTGATTATAGAGTTTTGAGGTTCATCCATGTTGTAGCAGATATCAGCATTGTATTTCTTTTTCCTGACCAATACGGTTCTCTTGAATGGATAGATCACTTTTGTTTAATCATTGGTCAGCTGGTGGATAATCGTGTTAATTCCACCTGAGGGGTATTATAAATAATGCTGCCATGAACATTTGCATGAAGGATTTTTTTTATTTTTTTTAATTATTTTTAATGTTTATTTATTTTTGAGAGAGAGAGAGAGAAAGCACAGCCAGGAGAGGGACAGAGAGAGAGACACACACAGGACCTGAAGCAGGATGCAGGCTCTGATCTGTCAGCCCAGAACCTGATGCAGGGCTAGACCTCATGAACCAGGAGGTCATGACCTGAGCTGAAGTTGGACACTTAACCAACTGAGCCACCCAGGTGCCCTTGCAAGCAGGTTTTAAATAGATGTATGTTGTCACTGCTCTTGGGTATACACTTGGCAATGGAATTGTTAGATAATTTGGTAACTCTATTTAAATTTTATTATCAGTTTTATTGAAAAGTAAATGACATACAACACTGTTGAATTTAAGGCATACAACATGATGAGTTGATTTACATATATTGTGAAATGATTATCACAATAGGTTCACTTAACATTTATCATCTCACTTAAATACAATAAAAAATCAAAGAAATAAAGGGGTGCCTGGGTGGCTTAGTTGGTTGGGCATCCTACTCTTGACTTCAACTCAGGTCATGATCTCATGGTTCATGAGACTGAGACCTGCATGGAGGTCTGTGCTGACCACATGGAGACTGCTTGGGATTCTCTCTCTCCCTCTCTCTCTACACCCCTGCCCCCACTACTCCCTCTCTCTCCTTCTCTCAAGATAAATAATCATTTTTAAGAGAGAAAAATTCTCCTATGATGGAAACTCTTAGGATTCATTCATTAACAACTTTCCTATAAATCATACAGAAGTGTTATCTAGTCATCAGGTTGTACACTACATCCCTTTTATCTTATAACTGAAATCTTGTAGCTTTTGATCACTTCTTCCAACTGCCCCTCTTCTCACCCTCTGCCTCTGTCTCTCCACAAGTCTGTTCTCTTTTCCATGAATTTATTTTTAGATTTCACACATGAGTTCGAACATACAGTATTTGTGTCACTGTCTGATTTATTTTACTCAGCATGATGCTTTCAAGGTCCATCCATGTTGCCACAAACAGTAGAATTTCTCCACTTTCTATGGTTGACAAATATGTTTAAATTTTTGACAAACTATAAAACATTTTGAAGAGACTTGTTATTTCTAATCTAAATGCCTTTGTAGTGAATTGGGTGTGGATCTGACATCCTCAGTTTGGGGTACCAAAACTGATGATTCTTCTGCTGTGCTCTGTACCTGGCCCTCCTAACTCCCATGTTCTTCCTATTTCTGCAGGTCACTCCACTTCTTAGTGACATGACACAGCCCACCCCATCCCTTCATACCCCATTACGTACATCCTTCACCTCTGCTGTGCAATACAATATGGGCTGGAGCTTCTTACCTAAGGAGACTGCCTTAAACATAGAAAAGTCTGTGGAGAAGGGAAGTTGCTGGAGGTGGTCTCTGTGGTCAGGGGAACTCTGGAGAGAGCATCCAGATCCCCAGTGAACATTGCTGTAACTGGAGACTCCGGCAATGGTATGTCTTCCTTCATCAATGCACTACGGGGAATTGGGCATGAGGATGAAGCATCAGCCCCCACTGGGGTGGTGAGGACCACCCAGATTCCCATTTGCTACTCTTCTTCCCTCTTTCCCAATGTGGTGCTGTGGGATCTGCCTGGCACAGGGGCTGCCACCCAAAGCCTGGAGAACTATATGGAGGAGATGCAGTTTAGCCAGTATGACTTCTTCATCATTATTGCATCTGAACAGTTCAGCATGAATCTCGTGAAACTTGCTAAAACCATTCAGGGCATGGGAAAGAGGTTCTACATCATCTGGACCAAGCTGGACAGGGACCTCAGCACAACTACCCTCTCAGAGGAACGACTCCTGCAGAATATCCGAGAGAATATCCAGGAAACTCTCCAGAAGGAGAGAGTGCATGAACCCATCACATTCCTGGTCTCCAGCTTTGACCCCTTATCGCATGATTTCCCAGAGCTTAGGAACATCTTGCACAAAGACGTCTCTGACATCAGGTACCATGGTCCTCTAGAGAATCTGTCCCACACTTATAAGAAGGTCATTAATGACAAAGTGACCATTTTGCAGGAGAAAATAGCCTCCAAGTCTTTCCAGGACTCCCTTGGCATCTGGAATGCAGATGATCTGGAGGAGTGTCTGAATGCCTACCACTTGCTCTTTGGTGTGGATGATGTATCTCTCCAGCAGATGGCTCAGTGCATGGGGAAACCCACGGAGGAATACAGGGCCATTATGAAATCTAGGGATCTGCAGACTGTCCTCAGAGGGGACTGGGAATTATCTTGCATGAACTGTAATACAGCCTCTTACTTATATTCAATTTTGAGATACATCCCACTGTTAGGTAATGCTATTATCAACTGCCTGAGAAAGTGGATACACAGACTTCTCCTTGAGATAGTTGCTGAGGATACTAGGGCCATACTGAAGAAAATCCTGACAGACTCCATCATCTGAAGAGGTGACTTCTCATCAGCTCCTTCTAGAGGAAAGTCAGGACATCTGGGGTCCTCTCCTCATACTGTACCCTTTCTGAATTCTCAATTGAGCTCAACACTTCCACTTTCATTGGTACGAAGTTCCTTGAAGTAAATGAACTGACTTGCTCATTTTGAACCCATGTCAGGAAACCCCAATATGTGTTCTACTTCTTGTATTTATTAAATTAGTTTGTATCTGAAGGTGGAAGAAAATATATGCTCAGTGTGACATACAATCTTGCTCTGTCATACTCTTGTCAATTAATGTTAACATCATTTCTCTGATGCCTCTTTGTGTCCCCTGTTCTTTCATTTCTCACTTCACACTCTGTGGAATCACACAACTTTCACCTGCCCCAGTCACTGGTAGGCCCTTTAAGATGGTCTCCAATATTATCTCCTCTTTTTATGGATATGTTTGATCCCTTTCCTTGGAGTGAACATGCAGCAAGAATAAAATGTCCAAAAGTTCCAAAATTTTGTTATGAAAAGCCTGCAGCTTCTGTCTTATGAAGACTCTCTGGGATTGTGATGCTTCCTGCTTTGGTTTTCTTCCTCATTATTACTATTCAGGGTCTTTTGTGGGTCCATACAAATTTTATGATTGTTTGTTCTAGCTTTGAGAAGAATGCTGGTGCAATTTTGATTGGGATTGAATTGAATGCACAGATTTCTTTGGGTAGTATTGACATTTTGACAATATTTATCCTTCCAGATGCTGAGCATGGAATGTTTTTCCATTTCTTTGTGTCTTCTTCAATTTCCTTCATAAGCTTTCTATAGTTTTCGGCATACATCTTTTACATCTTTGGTTAGGCTAATTCCTAGGTATTTTATGGTTCTTGGTGCAATTGTGAATGGGATCAGTTTCTTGATTTCTCTTTCTGTTGCTTCATTATTGGTGTATAAAAATGCAACCGATTTCTGTACACTGATTTTGACTTTTCATGTGTCAGTTTCTAGCAGATTTTTGGTGGAGTCTGTTGGGTTTTCCATGTAGAGTATCATGTCATCTGTGAAAAGTAAAAGTTTGACTTCATCTTTGCCAATTTTTATGCCTTTGATTTCATTTTGTTGTCTGATTGCTGATGCTAAGACTTCCAACACTATGTTAAACACCAGTGGTGAAAGTGGACATTCCTGTTGTGTTCCTGATCTCAGGGGGAAAGCACTCAGTTTTTCCCCATTGAGTATGATATTAGCTGGGGGCTTTTCATAAATGGCTTCTATGATGTTTAAGTATGTGTGGGAGATGCAGGAGAGAAGCATAAAAGGAAAAGACTTCAAAAAGGAAGGGCTGGAGAAGGTGCAAGGCCTTAGGACATGTTTACACAGCTGAACCTTGGCTGTGGCTCCTAAAGAAGATCCTCCTTCACACCTGACCCTTCCTAGTGTTATAGAAACCAATTAACTAGAAATTCAACTTTGAAAACCATTGGATTAACACACTGCTTAGCTGACTTTATGCACGCAATCTTTAGCAATTATCCTAATAAAAAGAAGCTTCCTTCTGGAGTCAGGGCCTCATTCCGCCTCCAGTATGAGGACCTTCACTTAACTGCACTTTTTTGTGGACTCATATTTTGTGACTCCAGCCATACTCCCTGCAACATTTGGTATAGTTGGCAGGATACAGCGCGGCAAACAGTCTTGGAGACTACTGTGGTTTATAGTCGCAGAGGACCAAAACAGAGTGGTAGGACAGGTAAGCCCCGGCTTTGGGATAGTGAAGTATGGGAAATTCCCAGTCTCATGATCCTAAATCTTACTTTAAATTACTTTGTACTTTAAAAAATAAATAAAACACTTATGACTAAAAAAAATTACTTAGTACTTTATTGCGAAGTTCATGAGTAAAAATGAAAAGGGGAACCTTTGATGTGCTTGGGTACTTGGTTAAAAAACATTGCTATTGGTTTAACCTGTCTGGAAAAAATCTTTTAAACCTTAAACAATGGAGATTAATTATGAAAACGCTTAGAGATGCTCATCAAAATGGAGATATCACTTCTTTAAAATTTTGATCTTAGGGCACCTGGGTGGCTCAGTCGGTTGGGCGTCCAACTTCAGCTCAGGTCATGATATCGCAGTGAGTTCGAGCCCCGCATCGGGCTCTGTGCTGACTGCTTAGAGCCTGGAGCCTGCTTCAGATTCTGTGTGTGTCTCTCTCTCTGCCCCTCCTCTGCTCATGCTGTCTCTGTCTCAAAAAAAAATTAAAATAAATAAAAACATTAAAAAAATTAAAATGTGGTCTTTATGCTCTTTAATTGAGATGGCTTTACAGCATTTACACTCTGACTCAGAACAAAATATAAGTTCATCTAAATTGAAAACTCATCAAGAGGCAGAATGGCCTCTGCCGCCACCCACAAATGATGATTAGAGCCAATTGTCTCTGGCTAGTCTACCTCAAGGTAGAGATTTTAAGGAATATTCCCAAGCAGCTGCTGAAACTCCTTTTGTTTCGGGAAACTTCCCTGTCTTCTCAGGCCCAACAAAGACTGCCTAATTCCACTAATGGAAAACAAAAACAAAATGAAACAAATAATGCAAAACAAAACAAAAATCGGTATCTGCTCATCTATCTGAGCTGACAGACTTTAGAACCATGTGAACTCTTTTCTTTCCCTCTGCGCCTCTGTCTGCCTTTAGGAAGATGTACGCTGTCAAAAGGCAAAGAAAATACTTCCTTAAACTTTAAATTTCCTCACCGGTTACATGGGAAAAATTAACAATGATAAACTTTTAAGAAAACACAGATCAAATATTATTAAGATAGACATGCCTTTTAAATTATAGAACTTTATTCTACTAAGGTTGAGATAAATGGAATTTTAAACGTATACTGGTATAAGGTTAAAATCCGCTTTTCTCTGTTCAGAAAACAAAGCTTTCTTGGACTGTTCTGCTCTTGATAAGACAATGTATTTTTTTTTAGTATGAAATTTATTGTCAAATTGGTTTCCATACAACACAATGGTTCATCCCAACAGGTGCCCTCCTCAATGCCCATCACCCACTTTCCCCTCCTTCCCACCTCCCATCAACCCTCAGTTTATTCTCAGTTTTTAAGAGTCTCTTATGGTTTGGCTCCCTCCCTCTCTCTTTTTTTTTTTTTTTAAACAAAGGCTTTTTTTTTTCTCTTTGCCAAAAAAACCCACAAAGCTTTAGGTTTCATCTTTATCAAGTCTTTGATTGCTTAGGTAAAACTTCTCAATATTAAAGGAACCTAGTTTTGCTAACAACTATAAAATGCTATACATTCGCCTTTAGGATCTTTTATTGACACGTTAATTAAATAAATAAACTTTTAAGATTTATAATAATTTATAATACTATTTAGGATATGCTTTATAATAATATCCTAAGGTTATAACAGACTTCTCAGGATTTAAATGGTAAATAAAATAGATTTAATATTTAAACTAATTTATATTTGTGGATTTGTCTTTCAAATTATCAACATTAAATATAAAACTATTCTAGTAAGGTTTATTAGAGGTCAAATAAACTCACGTTATCTCTGTTCCAACCTGTTAAAAAAAGAATGACTTAAAGTAATGGTTAACTTTGTTTGCCTCATAGTTTTCATGGGTAATTGTTAAGATAGCTTTCAAAGTCTTTGGTAACCTAAAACATTTAAGTTTTGTTTGCATGATAAATTGAGATAAATTCATTATATGTCTAATGAGATAAAAAGCTAAAACACTAATTACTAAATATGGGCCTTTGGAAAAAGGCACAGTAGGCCTTATTTTTGGATGGAGTAGTCTTACACTTAAAGGTATTCATATGTATCCTGTGGTTATTGACTGTGATTATGAAAATAAAAATTCAAGTTATGATATCGGCTGATAACCCTTATACTATTCAACCAGGAGATAAAATTGCTCAGTTACTTATTCTTCCTTATATAGAGGGCCAAAGCAATCCTGTTATCAGAACTGGAGGTTTTGGCAGTACTGGAAAACAATTATATTGGCAAATGTTTTTGAAAGATCCTCACCCTGAAATACATCTTAAAATAATAATAAATCTTTTATAAGATTAGTTGACACTGGAGCTGACGTTACCATCATATCTGAAAAGTTTTGGCCTTCATCTTGGCCTGTTGAAAACGTACCTGTAATTTTTACAGGACTTGGTTCCTTAGGGGGAATAAAAAGAAGTCAATGGATTATGAGATGTGAAAGACCCAAGGACCAGATAGCAACTCTTAAACCCTATGTGGCTAGCATTGCCATTAATCTATGGGAGAGAGATTTACTTCCACAATGGGGTGTATATATTAATATCCCATCTGTATCTACTCAAAATAAAAATATAATGTGTGCCATGGGATATAACCCACTGAAGGGATTAGATAAAAATCAACAAGGCATTAAAACACCCCTCTATATTTTCCCCAAACATAAAGCCACAAGGCTAGGATATCCAAATTTATCCTAGCGGCAACTGCCAGAGAACAAAAATATGCACTGCCTTTAAAATGGCTTATTGGATCCTGAGAAACTTAACAGGAACCCATGGGGGAGGGGAAGGGAAAAAAAAAAAAGAGGTTAGAGTGGGAGAGAGCCAAAGCATAAGAGACTGTTGAGAACTGAGAACAAACTAAGGGTTGATGGGGGGTGGGAGGGAGGAGAGGGTGGGTGATGGGTATTGAGGAGGGCACCTTTTGGGATAAGCACTGGGTGTTGTATGGAAACCAATTTGACAATAAATTTCATATATAAATAAAAAAAATGGCTTATTGATGAGTCCATATGTATAGAGCAGTGGCCGCTTTCTCAAGAAAAACTGGCAACTTTAAAATCTTTAGTTTCTGAACAATTAGAAGCGGAACATATTGAATCTTCAACTAGTCCCTGGAATTCTCCGGGTTGGGTCATAAAAAAGAAATCTGGAAAATGGAGAATGCTGACTGATCTCCAAAGCATAAGTAAAATCATACAACCTATGGGGGCTCTACAGCCTGGCCTTCCGACGCCTGCTGCTATCCCTTGAGATTGGAAAATTGTAATTATTGATCTTAAGGATTGTTTTTTTTCCATTCCCTTAAACCCTAAAGATTCGGAGAGATTTGCTTTCTTCTTTCCTGTAATTGATCATGAGAAGCCCATAAACAGACTTCAATGGAAAGTTTTACCTCAAGGAATGTTAAATAGTCCTACTCTTTGTCAGCTTTTTGTTGCAGAACCTCTCCTATATTTACAATCTCAGTTTCCTCATGCTAACATCATCCATTACATGGATGGCATCCTATTAGCTTTACCCAAACAACATGATTTACATGCACTCTTTTTAGCAGTTCAGGCAACCCTCTCAAAATATGGCCTCATTATTGAAGAAGACAAAATTCAATTTGAAGATCTCTTATTCTATTTAGGTCAAAAAATAGTACAAAATTCAATAATGCTTCAAAATGTTCAAATTCATAGAGATACCTTGCATACTTTGAATGATTTCCAGAAGTTATTAGAAGACATTAACTGGTTACATCCTACTCTACGTATACCTACTTACCAACTGACTCATCTTTTTGATGTACTTAAAGGGGATTCCAATTTAAATAGCTCTAGCAAATTAACTCTGGAAGCATCCCAAGAATTACAATGGATTGAGCAAAAAATCGCTTCCAGTCAGCTTACTCTAATTGACCCCTCGCTACCCATTTCCTTGTTAATTTTACCATCACCTCATTCTCCTACAGGAGTACTTTGGCAGGCTAATGGAATCATAGAATGGATATTTCTTTCCAACATGCCTTTAAAAAATTATCTGCATATTTAGACAAAATAGGAATGTTAATTTTTAAGGGTCGGGGGAGACTTAAGGAAATAACAGCCCAAGACCCTGAGACAATTATAGAACCTCTATCTCATGCACAAATATCCATGACACATCGGCAGTGCATTTCATGGCAACTTGGAGTTGCAGATTATATAGGTTACATAGACAACCATTATCCTAAATCCAAATTAATGCAATTTATCAAAACCACCTCCTTTATCATGCCTCAAATTGTGCAATCAGTACCTGTAAATGGACCTAATTATTTTACAGATGCCAACAAATCTGGTTATTCTGCATATTATGGTCCTACTTCTAAATATGTAAAATCCCCATATGCCTCAGGACAAAAGGTTGAACTCTTTGCCATATTTTTATTATTTAAGGATGTTTTCTCCTCCATCAATATCTTAATGGATTCAGCCTATTCTAAACAAGTGATTGAAAATTTGTAAACCATTAATATTTATTCAGATGGCTCAGAATTGTCTGACTTATTTTTTCAAGTCCAACATTGTCTCCAACACCAATCCCATCCTATATACATTACTCACAGACGATCTCATTCTGGCCTCCCTGGTCCCTTGGCAGAAGGAAATGCTGCAGTGGATTCCTTATTGGCAGCTCCTGTTATTACAGCACAAGATTTTCACAATCTGACTCATCTTAACCCTAAAGGCTTAAGTAAACGCTTTTCTATTTCCCTTAAACGAGCTAGAGAAATTATCACACACTGCCCCACTTGTGGGCCTATTGTCATTCCTCTGTACTCGCAGAGGGTTAATCCCAGAGGTCAACAACCTAATGATTTATGGCAAATGGATATTATTCATGTTCCACAATTTGGTCACCTTGCATATGTACGTGTATCAACAGATACATATTCTGGTTTTATATGGGCTACACCTTTGTCAGGAGAAAAAGAGGCCCATGTTATTCAGCACCTTTTAGAAGCATTTGCCACAATGGGACTCCCCCGGAATCTTAAAACTGACAATGGTCCCACTTATACGTCTCACACTTTTCTTATATTTTGCCAATAATGGGGCATTCATCATGCTACAGGCATTCCTTATAATCCACAAGGTCAAGCTATTATTGAACGTGCTAATCATACATTAAAAACCATGTTACAAAAACAAAAACAAGGAGATATGGCTTTGAATCCAAAGAATCAATTAATGAAAGCACTATTTACACTTAATTTTTTGGATTTAAGAGGTGAACAAGTGCTCACTGCAGCTGAAAAACATCACACAGTCTCTAATACCAGACCCCTTTCACAACCAATATTTTGGAAAACTAATTATAACTAATGGTACCCTGGGTATGTTAAATTGTGGGGTCGAGGATTTGCTCTTGTATCCACAGATAATGGGGATATCTGGCTCCCAGCCTGGCAATTAAAACCATGATATGAACAGATGGGTGAAGAGAAAAAGAGTTGACAATCTTCGACCACTAGAGAAAGACATAAAGGAATTCAGCCTGGACCAAGACATAAAAAGAAGAACCAAAAAACGATGAAAGCCAAACCCCCGACGTGGGGACCGATGAAGAAGATGACTCTAGAAGCAGAACAGAGCCTCCAAAAAACAGGAACACCTAAGACTTCTACTACTCTGTTTAGTGCCATGATGTCAGTTCTTATTTTAACCATGAGTACTAAAGAGAATCACACATATTGGATTTATATTCCAAATCCACCTCTTAATAGATTAATTACATGGGATGATCCCTCTTTCCCAGGTTATGTAAATGATTCAGTCTGGTTTCCCAGACCTTATGATAATAGAGGCCCATTTAAACCAGAAGAAGGAAAAGTAATCTCTAAATATTCTGTAGGTGCAGACGGGCCACCTATATACTTTGGAACAGGTGAACACTGTGCTACATTTCATTCACAGGCATGGATAGCAAAAATACCCAATGGGACTAATGTCTCTGTATTGTACTTACTATAGGGAGACTCCATGAGAAGACAAAGAATTACATATGATCACCCTTCTAAATTGCCTTGATGTCAATTAAGAAAGATCATAAATCCTGAAGAATGGGTTAATTGGGAGCTCTGTAGAGGAGAGATTGGTAGAGTTCTTCTTAATACTTCCAAAGGAAGCATCATTAATTGGGCCTCTGTAGGCTCTACTCTGACCAAATTCTCCAAAAGAAAGCTCCGATGGAGTCGATATCAAGACAACATCATTTCACATGTAACATCTGAATCCATTTTATGGCATGAAGGAGGGATGGCTCCCCCCAGCCCACGTTTACCTGATGGGCCAGTTCATGCAGAACTTTGGAAAATTGGTACTGGATTATTAGGCATGGCCATTTGGAAATGCCATTTAATGAATATTTCAAATAAATTCTCCATCTTTTTTAGGTTATATGAGACTCATAAAATTCAAGGATGTGTCAGACTTCCTTTTCTGTTTATGTTAGGAATGCCTCATTGGGACCCTGATAACAATCTTCTTACTTCCTATAATTGTTCTTTTTATACTTGTCTTAATTCTACTATATCTTTTAACCAGGAAAAACAAAGCTTATATATCCTTAAGGCACGTAATGGTGTTTGGATGCCTATAATCATGGATCAGTCTTGGCAACACTCCCCTGAAATGTATCTCATAGATGAAATATTGAAACGTGTCTTACACCGCACCCGACGATTTGTAGCTTGACTGGTAACTGCTGTACTTGGGGTTATAGCTATTACAGCTACAGCAGCAACAGCCTATTTTGCACTGCATCAGACTGTACAAACCACCCACTTTGTACAAAACTGGCATCAAGATTGAGAAAGGCTGTGGAACAGCCAACAGCTAATTGATAGCTGAATACAGAGCCAATTATTTGACTTGTAACAAGCTGTTCTTTTTCTAGGAGATCAATTGATTAGTTTACAACAACAGATAAAGCTTCAATGTGATTGGAACATAACCACTTTTGTGTCACCCCGCATGTATATAATAAATCTAAGATATCATGGGACCTGGTGCATCGACACCTTCTTAATCAAGGCAATACCTCTGCTGATATAGCTCATTTGCAAAAGGACATCTATGAAACATTCAAAAATAAACTTGAGATGATTTCTGGTGTGCCTTCTCTATCTGCGATAGCTAGTCAAATCTCGGAATTGAATCCAATGAATTATATAAAACCCTTAAGCATTTCTGCGATTGGTATTTTTATATTAATCTTTGTCTTATTATTTTGCATATACCTAGTCTGGAGAAGAGGACAGCAACAAAGCCGAGGATATGCCTTACAAGCCTCTGTCTTTGCCCTCCAGCTTTGCCAAATCAAAGAAAAAGGGGGAGATGTGGGAGATACAGGAGAGAAGCATCAAGGGAAAAGACTTCAAAAGGGAAGGGCTGGAGAAGGTACAAGGCCTTAGGACATGTTTACACAGCTGAACCTTGACTGTGGCTCCTAAGGAATCCCTAGAGCCATTAACATTGTCCAGGGCCAGATCCACCTTCACACTTGACCCTTCCTAGTGTTATAGAAGCCAATTAACTCGAAATTCAACCTTGAAAAGCTAAACCATTATATTGATTAACACACTGCTTAGCTGACTTTATGCACGCAATCTTTAGCAATTATCCTAATAAAAAGAAGCTTCATTCTGGAGTCAGGGTCTCATTCCGCCTCCAGTATGAGGACCTTCACTTAACTATACTTTTTTGCAGACTCATCTTTTGCAACTCCAGCCATACTCCCTGCAACAAGTATGTTCCTTCTATCCCTACTCTTTTGAGGGTTTTTATTAAGAAAGGATCCTGTGTTTTGTCAAATGCTTTTTCTGCATGGGTTGACAGGATCATATGGCTCTAATCTATTCTTTTATTAATGTGATGTATCACATTGATTGATTTGCAAATATTGAACCAGCCCTGCAGCCCAGGAATGAATGCCACTTGATCATGGTGAATAATTCTTTTTATATGCTGTTGAATTAGATTCACTAGTATCTTGTTGAGAATTCTTGCATCCACATTCACCAGGGATATTGGCCTGTAGTTTTCTTTTTTTCCTGGGTCTCCATCTGGTTTGAGAATCAAAGTAATGCTGGATTCATAGAATGAGTCCAGAAGTTTTCCTTCCATTTCTATGTTTTGGAACAGCTTGAGAAGGATCTCAACTCTGCTTTAAATGTCCGGTAGAATTCCCCAGGGAAGTCATCTGGTCCTGGACTCTTATTTATTGGGAGATTTTTGATAATTGATTCAATTTCTTCACTGGTTATGGGTCTGTTCAAGTTTTCTATTTCTTTCTTTTCAGTTTTGGAAGTGTGTGGGTGCTTAGGAATTTGTCCATTTCTTCCAGGTTGTCCACTTTGTTGACATATAATTTTTCACAGTATTCTCTGATAATTGCTTTTATTTCTGAGGGCTTGGTGGTAATAATTCCATTTTCATTCATGATTTTATCTATTTGGGTCCTCTCTCTTTTCTTTTTGATAAGCCTGGCTAGAGGTTTATCAATTTTGTTTATTTTTTCAAAACACCAACTTTTGGTTTCATTGATCTGTTTTACTGATTTTTTTTGTGGGGGGGGATTATATATTATTTATTTATGCCCTGCTCTTTATTATTTCTCTTCTTCTGCTGGGTTTGGGGTGTCTTTGCTGTTCTGTTTCTTTTTTGTGTGCTTTTTTAAAAATTTTTATATGAAATTTATTGTCAAATTGGTTTCCATACAACACCCAGTGCTCATCCCAACAGGTGCCCTCCTCAATGCCCATCACCCATCCTTCCTTCCCTCCCACCCCCCATCAACCCTCAGTTTATTCTCAGTTTTTAAGAGTCTCTTATGATTTGGCTGCTGTTCTGCTTGTAATTGCTTTAGATGTGCTGTTAGATTTTGTATTTGGGATTTTTCTTATTTCTTGAGATAGGCCTGGATTGCAATATATTTTTTCTCTTAGGACTGCCTTTGCTGCATCCCAAAGGGTTTGGGTTGTTGTGTTTTCATTTTTGTTTGCTTCCATGTATTTCTCAATTTCTTTTCTAATTGCCTAGTTGACCCATTCTTTTCTTAGTAGGATGTTCTTTAACCACCATACTTTTGGAGGTTTTCCAGACTTTTTCCTGTGGTTGATTTCAAGTTTTATAGCATTGTGATCTGAAAGTGTGCATGGTATGATCTCAATTCTTTTATACTTATTAAAGGCTATTTTATGACCCAGTATGTGATCTATCTTGGAGAATGTTCCATGTGCACTCGAGAAGAAAGTATATTCTGCTGCTCTGGGATGTAGAGTTCTAAATATACCTGTCAAGTCCATCTGGTTCAATGTATCATTTCAGGGCCATTGTTTCTTTACTGATTTTGTGTCTGGATGATCTGTCCATTTCTCTGCATGGAGTATTAAAGTCCCCTGTAATTTCCACATTCTTATGAATAAGGTTGCTTATATTTGTGATTGTTTTAAATATTTGGGGGTTTCTGAATTTGATGCACAGACATTTATAATTGTTAGCTCTTCCTTATGGATAGAACCTGTAATTATTATATAATGCCCTTCTTCATCTCTTGTTACAACCTTTAATTTAAAGTCTAGTTTGTCTGATATAAGTATGGCTACTCCAGCTTTCTTTTGACTTCCAGTAGTATGATAGATTGTTGTCCATCCCCCCACTTTCAATCTGAAGGTATCCTCAGATCTAAAGTGAGTCTTCTGTAGACAGCAAATAGATGGGTCTTATTTTTTTATCCATTCTGACACCCTATGTCTTTTGATTGGAGCATTTAGTCTATTTATATTCAGTGTTATTATAGAAAGATATGGGTTCAGATCATTGTGATGTCTGTAGATTTCATGCTTGTAGTGATGTCTCTGGTCCTTTGTGGTCCTTGCAACATTTCACTCACAGAGTCCCCCTTAGGATCTCTTGTAGGGCTGGTTTAGTGGTGATGAATTCCTTCATTTTTTGTTTGTTTGGGAAAACCTTTATCTCTCCTTCTCTTCTGAATGACAGGCTTGGTGGATAAAGGATTCTTGGTTGCATATTTTTCCTGTTCATCACATTGAAGATTTCCTGCCATTCCTTTCTTGCCTGCCAAGTTTCAGTGGATAGATCTGCTACTACCTTTATGCTGCTACCGTTGTATGCTAAGGTCTGTTTATCCCTAGCTGCTTTCAGAATTCTCTTTTTATCCTTTATTTTGCCAGTTTCTCCTTTATCCTTTATTTTGCCAGTTTCAGTATGATATGTCATCCAGAAGATCGATTCAAGTTACTGCCAGTTCATAATCACCCACCTATAGCCTGTCAAGAATGTCCTGGTGTCTCCGTTTTAGACCCAGTCTCTTTCCCTCCCAGACTCTTGGGGTTCAAAGTCCTTTGGCTTTAGCATTTCTTTGTGTGAGAGACATGGGAAGTATGGATACCCCTACTTCTCTGCCATGTTGGCCCGCACTGTTTCTTTCCTACAGGGAAAAACAGTTGCAAAAGTGTCATTTTCAGGTAAATGAATGTCATTCTTTCCACTGCAAATCTGGCTTTCAGGGCACCTCCCTTTCCATGTCTGCACACCTCAGATGTGTCTCTTCAATTTGAACATCTAAGTAACAACAAATTTTCCAAATATATCTTACTGATTTTAAATCAGCACTTATGTTTGTACATAACTGTTTATCATTGTCACTATGGTTATTATAATATTTAAGCTGCTCTGTGTTGTAGATTTCTCTTGTAGGCTGAATTTCATAGTGAAATTGTAGGCATTTTATAATGCAAGATTAGGAAAAAGAACTGGCTAGGATTATCTAGTAGATTCTCCTCTTGTGTGCTGTACACAAGAATTTTGACTGGTGGGCTTTCACAATCCTGTAAGTTTACAATCCCTATAAGGGCGTGCTTGTTCATTTCCTTTAAAAATCTACTACTACCACATGCATAAATGCAAAATTTTAAAAGTCATGACCAGCTCTATGACCGAGTGATTGCCCTGACAGCTCCCTGAGGCCCTTCTGTTCCATGATGGGCTATCTGCCAGACCAACCTAAGAAGCTTCTGGAGACCCATACCCACACCAACCTGCTATGATTCTGTCTCAGAAGACCCCCATCCCCTCTGTGGTATAAGTTTTACCCCCATCTGTAGGCCTCATGGTGCAGCTTCATAGTCTTCTCCTTGGGACACCCAAGCTCGTTTACCCTGGGGTGAGTCCTTCTTGCATCACTGCTCCCCAGACTTCTATGGTTGCAACCATCTCCAAGGCCTGGACTCACCTTTCCTATAAAGATAATGAGGCAAGAGACAACATCTGTCTTGTCCCTTCCCCCACAAAACTGGGTTCCTGTTTATGGGGGACATGGAGGTTCCTAGGGGCCTCACGTATAATCCTGACTACAGCAAGATAATCTCCTAGGTGAGTTGTAGTCTCACTGACTTGGTGTGTAAAGGGGTTTCTTCTGCCCCTGACTATGCTATGGATTCTGCTGATATCTAAGCTTGTCCCTAGTATGGGCTGGGAAAGGCTCAATGTTCTTATCAACAGTCACATGGGACCGGCCAGCCAGAAAGGACAGAAACCAGTAAGGAACCTTGAATCCTTGACCTGGTTTGTCTAACTCCCATCATCACCTCCACATGCACCCATATCACCCTGACTCCTCCATTAGGTCACTGAAATTACCCTGTCTCCTAATTAGGTGTAGAATAAGTGTCTGACAATTAGCTTGCTTGCTTATAAAGTGCATACCTGACACTCATGCCAAGACACTCTTTCCAAGACATCCACTCAAATAAACATATTACCAACTACACAACTGGATAAAGAACGTGGTCACTCCAACCATGATATTCTTTTCTTAGAAAGTCTTGGATGTGCTAGATAACTGACCACCTGAGTCACTTTGCTTTTGCCTTCTCGTGTTTTAATTACCACTCTTATGTTTTTAATGCACCACTAAAGAGTGAACCCCCAAATCTGTAAACATCCCATCTTTAGCCCCAGTAAGACAGAACTCCAAGTCCACATCTCTCTTTCTCTCCCCTCAATTTCATTGTATGGCATTTTCCCTCTGGGCATGTGCTCAACCCAGCAAGGGCCAATTTTGGTGTCTATTCCTGAAAATGACTCCAGGTCTCAGAAAGGGGATGCAGTGGGTTCACTTCCAGTCAAGAGAGCTGGGTAACTGCAGAGTGTGCCTGAGCCCTTCACTGGGAGTCGACCATGGCACCTCTGCAGAGGCCCAACAGACTGGGGGTGTGGCCATTTCCTGCTGCCTCCTACCTGAGCCATTTCTCTGACATCAGCACCCAGAGCAGTAAGAAGTCCACATTCAGCTCCATAAAACTTGCCCCTCAGATGAACACACTCACTGTCCTTAAAATTGTTCCCTGAGGTTACCCAAGCTATACATGTCAAAGGATCACTTGCTTCCACCCACTGAGATCACAGTGAAGGTGCTCCAAACAACATGGAGTTCAGGTCCTCACTTCAGCTGTGACTTGACCTGGTGTCAATACACCTTCCCCCACCAAATGAAGGCCTGAGTCCTAGCGTTGCTCAGTTTGGCCCTGGTGCAATCTACAATTTTTGTATGCATTTCATGGGTTCCTTATTCTACCATGGATTACTGTTTCATATGGCAGAAGGAACCTAGCAGAGGCCTGCAGGCCTATGATGTGGCCTCATTAGTTTTTCACCTGCAGAGGCAGCAGCTGTGCTGGTGGCTAGGGGAAAATTCCACTTGGTAAGGGCCCCAGAGTGATTATCCCACATCTGTTCTCACTCACTTGTCTTAAGTGTCATGTGATCACAGGGGATGCAGGACCCACAGGGTGTGACTGTGGACTGTGAGGTGTGCACTCAGGGCTCCATGCCCCAACCCACTGAGCACTGCAGCCACTACTGACAGAGGAGAAGGATCTGTGAGCTTGGTCTCAGCGGCAAAGCTCTCTGCAAGTGGCCAGTGGGGCAGTCTGCCAAATGCCTATGTGCTGTCCCTCTCCTTGGTCATTTACAGGAATGGCACGTTTGTGCTCACAGGTGCTAGTCTGTGTGTGTTGGTCTCCTAATATGTGGTCAGTTTGAGGATGGGCAGCAGGTATATTTGAAGTTCAACTTGTTCTTCATAATATTCCTAATCCCTGGGCCCTCCCAGACTCTACCCCAGCTTATTACTCTCACCTCCCTCTCCCCACTCTCTTGCAAACTTCTGACTGTGATGTTAATCTTCCAAGACATTGTTGATATTTAAATTCTCCCCTAAACCTACAAAACATTAAACAAATGAATAAACAAAGGACTCAAGAATGAGGAGCTATTTATTGGGTGCCAGTTTTAGTGCATGTACATGTGTACCCAAATACATGTTAATCTCAGGATCCAGCCATTTTTCTGTCTGCAAAGTCAGGAGCACAGATCTGGGCACAAGAAATTATTGATTTCCCTTTCCTCTAAATATAGACAACATAACAACATCCTTATAAATCATACTCCCTGATTTCCTAGTGTTGACTTAGGAGCAGCAAGTCTGACTCTGGACCCTGAGGTGTGCATACTGGAGAATCAGGCCCCAGCCCACTAGGTGTTACAGACACTTCAGACCAGAGGCAACCAAACAGGCAACCAGCCCCAGAGTAATTCTTACACACTGCTGAGGAACAGCCCAGCCCTGGGGAGTCCCCGAGTGGGAGTCTTCTGTCACCCACTACCAAGAGCCCCATCACTGTCAGGGTACCTGAATCTCAGAGGTATTTCTTACCTTGCTACTGAGGGCTGTAATTGTCTGTCTGTGTGTGTTTATCTGCATCCACAGCTAGTTGTCAAGTTCATGTGTGAGCTTGCATCTTAGCCTTGCAGCTCTTTCTACCTGGAATTTCAGTCTCTCTTGTCCCCTGATTCCTCCCTGAATGATTTCTCAGTCTTTCTCCCATCATAACAGTGATTGTCTAGGTCAGACAGAGAATATTTCTCTGATGTCCCCAAAATATGGCAGAAGGGAGAGATTCATCACTGACTACACACAAAAGAATATATATATAACAACAATCTGAAAAGAACTGAGATGTCTTTTAAATCTTTTACTTTTTTTGTGTAATACAATGATCACCTACACACTGAACAATGAAGGGAAGAAATAGAACATCTCAAACAATGTATACCTCCCTCTCTCTTCCTATTCACTCCAGTTCTGTGCACAGTGCCCAGGTAACAATTTCATGAAGTATGTGTTTATGATTCATTTCTTTTATTTGTGTGTTATCGCTTACATACGCATGCCTAAATAATGTATGGTTTATTTTCCCTGAAGCTTTACTTCAGGGGTTTTCTACTGATTCTTAATATTTAATCTCAACACTATGCTAAAAGATTAATTCCTTTCTATACAATATGGTTCATTCCTTTAAACACTGTATTGGTCAACTTATTTATCCATTCTCTGTCAATGCCTATCCTCTCTTTTTTCACAATTATTAATACTGCTGTAGGAGCATATGTTCACACATCTCCTGTACAGTTTTGCAAGGTGACTTTTCAGCATAATATTAAGAGTGGAAACCTTGAGGCACACAAATGTGCAATTTTATAAGATTGAGCCACATTGTTTCTTCAAATTGATTGTATTCATTTCTATTCCCAGCTATCATATTTCAGTGATTCTATCAATCTACATTCTCAACAGTACCTGGTTTTGTCTGTCTTTAAGTTTTTTCCAATTGAATTACTGTACAACATCATCTTGAATTGCACAGATGTGCGTTTGTCTCATTACTCATTAATCTTTGATACATTCTTTATTTTTTTCCCATACATGTTTCTTTTTCCAAGAATGTTCTCTTCATGTCTTTTGCCTACCTCCATGCTGGATTATTTCACTTTTTCTTAGTGACTTCTGGAATTTTTAAAATACTTTCCTCCCATTGATCCTTAGTTAACTAAATTTGTGCAAATATCTTCGCCAGATTTGTGGAGATTTTGAAACTTTGTTTTTGCATTTGTTTTCACGAAGAGAAGTTTTTCATTTAAATGTAGTCAAAGATATCATATGGGTCAGTGTGTTTTATACAGCTATCATCTGTGTATCTTTATAAAAGTATCATATCATTTAAGAAATCTTTCTCTAAGAACAATTGTATGTTCTTCTACAGTTTCCATTTGAAATTTAGGTCTTAAATCTATCTGGAGTAGAGATTTAGTAACCTCTGTCCACATAGAGAGCTAGTTTGTTAGCTCCACTTACTAAATAGTTTCTTCTATACCACTGACATCCCCAGCATTTCTCCCATGCATCAGAATTCCACACATGCCCAAATCCTATACAGGGCTCTGGCTCTGTGTCCCTTTCTCTGGGTCCCTGGCCAGTATCCAACTCTCTTAGATACTATAGAATCAAAATAAATCTTATTTTATACAGTAAATCCTCCTATATTCTTCTTCTTCTAAAAAACTTTGGCATCTTCCTCTTGATCTTTCATATGAATCTTAGAATCCATTCATCCATCGATGGACATTTGGGCTCTTTCCATACTTTGGCTATTGTTGATAGTGCTGCCATAAACATGGAGGTGCATGTGTCCCTTTGAAACAGCACACCTGTATCCCTAAGATAAATGCCTAGTAGTGCAATTGCTGGGTCATAGGGTAGTTCTATTTTTTAGTTTTTTGAGGAAACTTCATACCGTTTTACAGAGTGGCCGCACCAGCTTGCATTTCCATCAACAATGCAAAAGAGATCCTCTTTCTCCACATCCTTGCCAACATCTGTTGCTGCCTGAGTTGTTAATGTTAGCCATTCTGACAGGTGTAATGTGGTATCTCATTGTGGTTTTGATTTGAATTTCCCTGATGATGAGTGATATTGAGCATTTTTTCATGTGTCAGTTGGCCATCTGGATGTCTTCTTTGGAGAAGTGTCTATTCGTGTCTTTGTCCATTTCTTCACTGGATTATTTGCTTTTTAGGTGTTGAGTTTGATTAATTTTTTTGTAGATTTTGGATGCTAACCCTTTATCTGATATGACATCTGCAAATATCTTCTCCCATTCTGTTGGTTACCTTTTAGTTTTGCTGATTTTTTTCCTTCGCTGTGCAGAATATTTGTATTTTGATGAGGTCCCAGTAGTTCATTTTTGCTTTGGTTTCCCTTGCCACTGGAGATGTGTTGAGTAAGAAGTTGCTCAGGCCAAGATCAAAGAGGTTTTTCCCTGCTTTCTCCTCGAGGATTTTGATGCTTCCTGTCTTACATCCATGTCTTTCATACATTTTGAGTTTATTTTTGTGGATGGTGTAAGAAAGTGGTCCAGGTTCATTTTTCTGCATGTTGCTGTCCAGTTTTCCCAGCACCACTTACTGAAGAGACTGTCTTTATCCCATTGGATATTTTTTCCTGCTTTGTCAGAGATTAGTTGGCCATACGTTTGTGGGTCCATTTCTGGGTTCCTTATTCTGTTCCATTGATCTCAGTGTCTGTTCTTGTGCCAGTACCATAGTGTCTTGATGATTACAGCTTTGTAGTATAGCTTGAAGTATGGGATTGTGATGCCTCCTGCTTTGGTTTTCTTTTTCAAGATTGCTTTGGCTATTCGGGGTCTTTTATGGTTCCATACAAATTTTAGGATTGTTAGTTCTAGCTCCGTGAAGAATGCTGGTGTTATTTTGATAGGGATTGCATTGAATATATAGATTGCTTTGGGTAGTATCGACATTTTAACAATATTTGTTCTTCCTATCCAGGAGCATGGAATCTTTTTCCATTTTTTTTGTGTCTTCTTCAATTTTTTTCATAAGCTTTCTATAGTTTTCAGTGTATAGATTTTTCACCTCTTTGGTTAGATTTATTCCTAGGTATTTTATAGTTTTTGGTACAACTGTAAATGGGATCGATTCCTTGATTTGTTTCTGTGGCTTCATTGTTGGGGTATAGGAATGCAACTGATTTCTGTGTGTTGATTTTATATCCTGCAACCTTGCTGAATTCATGAATCAGTTCTAGAAATTTTTTGGTGGAATCTTTTAGGTATTCCATATAGAGTATCATGTCATCTGAGAAGAGTGAAGTTTGACCTCCTCCTGGCTGATTTGGATGCATTTTATTTCTTTGTGTTGTCTGATTGCAGAGGCTAAGACTTCCAATACTATGTTGAATAACAGTGGTGAGAGTGGACGTCCCTGTCTTTTTCCTGACCTTAGGGGGAAAGCTCTCAGTTTTTCTCCATTGAGGATGATATTAGCGTTGGGTCGTCCATATATGGCTTTTATGATCTCCAGGTATGCTCCTTCTATCCCTACTTTCTTGAGGGTTTTTATCAAGAAAGGATGCTGTATTTTGTCAAATGCTTTCTGTGCATCTATTGAGAGGATCATATGGTTCTTGTCCTTTCTTTTACTGATGTGACGACTCACATTGATTGCTTTCTGGGTACTGAACCAGTCCTGCATCCCAGGTATAAATCCCACTTGGTCGTGGTGAATAATTTTTCAAATGTATTGTTGGAGCCGGTTGGCTAATATCTTGTTGAGGATTTTTGCATCCATGTTCATCAGGAAAATTGGTCTATTGTTCTCCTTTTTAGTGGGGTCTCTGGTTTTGGAATCAGGGTAATGCTGGCTTCATAGAAAGAGTTTGGAAGTTTTCCTTCCATTTCTATTTTTTGGAACAGTTTCAAGAGAATAGGTGTTAACTCTTCCTTAAATGTTTGGTAGAATTCCCCCGAAAAGCCATCTGGCCCTTCAACTCTTGTTTTTTTGGCAGACTTTTGATTACTAATTCAATTTCCTTACTGGTTATGGGTCTGTTCAAAATTTTCTATTTCTTTCTGTTGCAGTTTTGGTAGTGTATATGTTTCTAGGAATTTGTCCATTTCTTCTAGATTGCCCACTTTATTGGCATATAATTGCTCATAATATGCTCTTATTATTGTTTTTATTCCTGCTGTGTTGGTTGTGATCTCTCCTCTTTCATTTTTGATTTTATGTATTTGCATCCTTTCCTTTTTCTTTTTGATCAGACTGGATAGGGGTTATCAATGTTGTTTATTCTTTCAAAGAACCAGTTTCTGGTTTCATTGATCTGTTCTACTGTTTTTTTGGTTTTGGTAGCATTAATTTCTGCTCTAGTCTTTACTATTTCCTGTATTCTGCTGGTTTGGGGTTTTATTTGTTGTTCCTTAAGGCATAAGGTTAGGTTGTGTATCTGAGATCTTTCTTCCATCTTTAGGAAGGTGTGGGTTGCTATATATTTTCCTCTTATGACCGCCTTTGCTGCGTCCCAGAGATTTTGTGTTGTGGTATTATCATTTTCATTGGCTTCCATATACTTTTTAATTTCCTCTTTAACTTCTTGGGTAGCCCATTCATTCTTTACTAGGATGTTCTTCAGCCTCCAATTATTTGTTACCTTTCCAAATTTTTTCTTGTGGTTGATTTCGAGTTTCATAGCGTTGTGGTCTGAAAATATGCACGGTTTGATCTTGATCTTTTTGTACTTACTTAGGGCTGATTTGTGTACCAGTATATGGTCTATTTTGGAGAACGTTCCATGTGCGCTGGAGAAGAATGTATATTCTGCTGCTTTGGGATGAAATGTTCTGAATATATCTGTTAAGTCCATCTGGTGCAGTGTGTAATTCAAAGCCATTGTTTCTTGTTGATTTTTTGATTAGATGATCTGTCCATTGTTGTGAGTGGGGTGTTGAAGTCTCCTACTATTATGGTATTACTATCGATGAATTTCTTTATGTTTGTGATTAATTTATTTATATATCTGGTTGCTGTCACATTTGGCGCATAAATATTTCCAATTGTTAGGTCTTCTTGGTGGATAGACCCCTTGATTATAATATAATGCCCTTCTGCATCTATTGATACAGTCTTTATTTTAAAGTCTAGGTGGTCTGATATAAGTATGGCTACTCTGGCTTTCTTTTGCTGACCATTAGCATGGTAGATAAGGATCCCCTTACATTCAATCTGAAGGTGTCTTTAGGTCTAAAGTGGGTCTCTTGTAAACAGCATATAGATGGATCTTGTTTTCTTATCCATTCTGTTACCCTATGTCTTTTGATTGGAGCATTGAGTCCATTGACCTTTAGAGTGAGTACTGAAAGATATGAATTTTTTGCCATTATGATGCTTGTAGAGTTGGAGTTTCTGGTGGTGTTCTCTGGTCCTTTCTAAAATTTCTTGCTTTGGATATATATTTTTTTCATCTTTTCTCCCCTAACAGCGCGTTCCCCTTAAAATTTCTTGCAGGGCTGGTTTAGTGGTCACAAACTCCTCTAATTTTTGTTTGTCTGGGAAAATTTTTAACTCTCCTTCTATTTTGAATGACAGCCTTGCTGGATAAAGAATTCTTGGATGCATATTTTTCTGATTAAGCACACTGAATATATCCTGCCACTCCTTTCTGACCTGCCAAATTTCTGTGGATAGGTCTTCTGCAAACCTGAACTGTCTTCCCTTGTAGGTTAGGACTTTTTTTCCCTTGCTGCTTTCATGATTCTCTCCTTGCTGTGTATTTTGTGAATTTGACTATAATATGCTTTTTTGATGATCTGTTTGTGTTGAACCTAATGGGGTCCTCTGTGATTCCTGGATTTTGATGTCTGTGTCTTTCCCCAGGTTAGTAAAGTTTTCCACTATGATTTGCTCACATAACCCTTCTACCCCCATTTCTCTCTCTTCCTCTTCCAGGACTCCTATGATTCTGGTGTTGTTCCTTTATTTTTTATTTAAAAAAATTTTTTGATGTTTTTATTTATTTTTGAAGGAGAGAGACAGAGCATGAGCGGAGGAGGGGCAGAGAGAGAGAGGGAGACACAGAATCAGAAGCAGGTTCCAGGCTCTGAGATCTCAGCACAGAGCTCAATGTGGGGCTCAAACTCACAAACCATGAGATCATGACCTGAGCCGAAGTCAGTCACTCAACCTACTGAGCCACCCAGGCACCCTTGATGTTGAACCACCCAGGCACCCTTATTCCTTTTTAATGAGTGACTGATTATTCTTAAATCATGCTCTTTTGCCTTAATCTCCCTCTTTTTTTTTTCTGCTTCATTATTCTTTATAAGTTTGACCTCTATATTGCTGATTCTCTGTCCTGCCTCATCCATCCTTGCCGCCACTGCATCCATACATGATTGCAGCTCAGTTATAGCATTTTTAATTTTATTCTGGCTATTTTTTACTCCTTTTATCAATGCAGAAAGGGATTCTAATCTATTTTCTACTCCAGCTAGTATTCTTATTATCTTGATTCTAAATTCTGGTTCAGACATCTTGCTTGTATCTTGCATGTTGGTTAAATCCTTGGCTGTCATTTCTTTGTGCTCTTTATTTTGGGGTGAATTCCTTAATTTTTTTGTGTTGAATGGAGAACAGGAATTAGTGAGGTAGAAATATTGAAATAAAAAAATTAAAATTAAAAAAATATTAAAATTAAAAGTTAAAAACACACAAACACAAAAATCAAACAGATGATGCTAGATCTTAGGTGTGTTTGGTCTGGGTGTTGAAAGTGTTTTTAACAGATCAGAGAAAAAAATGGGGGAAAAAAACAAACAAAAAAAGAAAATCGAGAATTTGAAAAAATGAATACACTGAAGTAGACTAAAATGAGATGATGGCGGTAAAATAGAATTATAAAAAAAATACACAAAAGTAAAGAATATAGTAGAAAAAAATAAATAAAAATATTTTTAATAAAAATTAAAAATAAATACGATTTTTTTCTTTTTTGTAATCAAGAAAAAGAAACAAAAAAGAGAAAAAGATGAAAAAAAGAAAGTAAATTGTTTGAAAATTTGAAAAAGTGAATACACTGTAGTAGACTAAAATAAAATGATGGAAGTCAAATAGAATTTGAAAAAAATCACATAAAAGCAAAAAATATAGTAAAAAATTTAAATAAAAATATTTTTAATAGAAATTGAAGGTAAAAATGAAGTTTTTCTCTTTCTGCATTCAAGAAAATTAAAGTAACAAAAAAGAGAAAAAAAGAAAGAAGGAAAAAAAGGAAATTGTTTCAAAATTTGAAATGGTGAATACACTGAAGTAGACTAAAATAACATGATGGAAGTAAAATAGAATTTGAAAAAATTGACACAAAAGTAAAAAATATAGTAATAAAATTTAAAGAAAAATATTTTTAATAAAAATTGAAAATAAAAATGAACTTTTTCTCTTTCAGTATTCAAGAAACAGAAGTGTAAAAGAGAAAAAAGAAAGAAAGAAAATTGAATAGATGAACCTGCTAACAGATTGAAGTAGGACTGAAATTACTTCGTTTTCCCCTAGAAGTCAGTCTATGTAGCGCTTTATAGTCCATAAACCTCATGGTTTATATAAATGATATAAAGAGCATCCAAGGAGCACCTGGGTGACTCAGTCAGTTGAGTGTCTGACCTCACTTCAAATGAGGTCATGATCTCATGGTTTGTGAGTTTGAGTCCCGCTTAGGGCTCTGTGCTGACAGTTTGAAGCCTGGAGCATGCTTTGGATTCTGTGTCTCCCTCTCTGTCCCTCCTCCACTCACACACTCTCTCTCAAAAGTAAATAAACAGTAAAAATTTTTTTAATTCTTAAAAAAGCATCCAAACCATAAAGAAAAAAGCAAACCATACAGATTACAACAGAAACCATTAGTGCTAGTAAACAAATTTAGCAACATTTCAAGACATAAAATGAGTATACAAAAATCTATTGCATTTCTTTACACTAAAAAAGAACTAACTGAAAGCAAATTAAAACATCCCTTGGGTGCCTGGATGGCTCAGTGGGTTAAACATCCAACTCTTGATATTAGCTCAGGTCATGTCTCATAGTGGTGTGATGGAGCCCAACATCAGGATCTGCACTGAACATGTGAAGCCTGCTTGGGATTCTCTCCCTCTCTCTTTGCCCCTTCCTGATTTGCACTCTCTTTCCCAAGATAAATAAATAATAACACATTTATAAAAAAGAAAACAGTCCAATTACAACTGCATTAAAAAAATAAATAAAATACCTTCCAAAAAAGAGTGGACACAAAAGATGTCTCTCTTTCTCTCTACATATATATATGTTATTATATATATCTACATATATTACTGTAATATATATATGTATATATGTATATGTATATGTGTATATACAGTACTATATGTATGACTATATGTATGTATATATTACTGTAATAAACCATGTAGAATCTAAACAAACTGCAGATCAATGAAACCAAGAGTTGGTTTTTTGAAAAAATAAACAAAATTGATAAACCTCTAGCCAGGCTTCTCAAAAAGAAAAGGGAGGTGACCCAAATAGATAAAATCATGAATGAAAATGGAATTATTACAACCAATCCCTCAGAAATACAAGCAATTATCAGGGAATACTATGAAAAAATATATGCTAACAAACTGGACAACCTGGAAGAAATGGACAAATTCCTAAACACCCACACACTCCCAAAACTCAAACAGGAAGAAATAAAGCTTGAACAGACCCATAACCAGCGAAGAAATTGAATCAGTTATCAAAAATCTCCCAACAAATAAGAGTCCAGGACCACATGGCTTCCCAGGGGAATTCTACCAGACACTTAAGGCAGAAATAATACCTATCCTTCTCAAGCTATTTCAAGAAATAGAAAGGGAAGGAAAACTTCCAGACTCATTCTATTAAGGCAGTATTACTTTGATTCCTAAACCAGACAGAGACCCAGTAAAAAAAGAGAACTACAGGCCAATATCCCTGATGAATATGGATGCAAAAATTCTCAACAAGATACTAGCAAATCGAATTCAACAGCCTATAAAAAGAATGATTCACTATGATCAAGTGACTTTCATTCCTGGGCTGCAGGGCTGGTTTAACATTCGCAAATCAATGTGATTCATCACATTAATAAAAGAAAAGATAAGAATCATATGATCCTGTCAATCGAGGCAGAAAGAGCATTTGACAAAGTTCAGTATCCTTTCTTAAAAACCCTCGAGAAAGTCGGGATAGAAGGAACATACTTAAACATTATAAAAGCCATTTATGAAAATCCTACAGCTAACATCATCCTCAATGGGGAAAAACTGAGAGTTTTCTCCCTGAGATCAGGAACATGACAGGGATGCCCACTCTCGCCGCTGTTGTTTAACATAGCGTTGGAAGTCCTAGCATCATCAATCAGACAACAAAAGGAAATCAAAGGCATCAAAATTGGCAAAGATGAAGTCAAGCTTTCACTTTTTGCAGATGACATGATACTATACATGGAAAATCCGATAGACTCCACCAAAAGTCTGCTAGAACTGATACATGAATTCAGCAAAGTTGCAGGATACAAAATCAATGTACACAAATCAGTTGCATTCTTATACACTAACAATGAAGCAACAGAAAGACAAATAAAGAAACTGATCCCATTCACAATTGCACCAAGAAGCATAAAATACCTAGGAATAAATCTAACCAAAGATGTAAAAGATCTGTATGCTGAAAACTATAGAAAGCTTATGAAGGTAATTGAAGAAGATTTAAAGAAATGGAAAGACATTCCCTGCTCATGGATTGGAAGAATAAATATTGTCAAAATGTCAATACTACCCAAAGCTATCTACACATTCAATGCAATCCCAATCAAAATTGCACCAGCATTCTTCTCGAAGCTAGAACAAGCAATCCTAAAATTCATATGGAACCACAAAAGGCCCCGAATAGCCAAAGTAATTTTGAAGAAGACCAAAGCAGGTGGCATCACAATCCCAGACTGTAGCCTCTACTACAAAGCTGTCATCATCAAGACAGCATGGTATTGGCACAAAAACAGACACATAGACCAATGGAATAGAATAGAAACCCCAGAACTAGACCCACAAACGTATGGCCAACTCATCTTTGACAAAGCAGGAAAGAACATCCAATGGAAAAAAGACAGTCTCTTTAACAAATGGTGCTGGGAGAAGTGGACAGCAACATGTAGAAGGTTGAAACTAGACCACTTTCTCACACCATTCACAAAAACAAACTCAAAATGGATAAAGGACCTGAATGTGAGACAGGAAACCATCAAAACCCTAGAGGAGAAAGCAGGAAAAGACCTCTCTGACCTCAGCAGTAGCAATCTCTTCCTCGACACATCCCCAAAGGCAAGGGAATTAAAAGCAAAAATGAATTACTGGGATCTTATGAAGATAAAAAGCTTCTGCACAGCAAAGGAAACAACCAACAAAACTAAAAGGCAACCAACGGAATGGGAAAAGATATTTGCAAATGACATATCGGACAAAGGGCTAGTATCCAAAATCTATAAAGAGCTCACCAAACTCCACACCCGAAAAGCAAATAACCCAGTGAAGAAATAGGCAGAAAACATGAATAGACCCTTCTCTAAAGAAGACATCCGGATGGCCAACAAGCACATGAAAAGATGCTCAACATCGCTCCTCATCAGGGAAATACAAATCAAAACCACACTCGGATATCACCTCACGCCAGTCAGAGTGGCCAAAATGAACCAATCAGGAGACTATAGATGCTGGCGAGGATGTGGAGAAACAGGAACCCTCTTGCACTGTTGGTGGGAATGCAAATTGGTGCAGCCACTCTGGAAAACAGTGTGGAGGTTCCTCAGAAAATTAAAAATAGACCTACCCTATGACCCAGCAATAGCACTGCTAGGAATTTATCCCAGGGATACAGGAGTACTGATGCATAGGGGCACTTGTACCCCAATGTTTATAGCAGCACTCTCAACAATAGCCAAATTATGGAAAGAGCCTAAATGTCCATCAACTGATGAATGGGTAAAGAAATTGTGGTTTATATACACAATGGAATACTACATGGCAATGAGAAAAAATGAAATATGGCCTTTTGTAGCAACGTGGATGGAACTGGAGAGTGTGATGCTAAGTGAAATAAGCCATACAGAGAAAGACAGATACCATATGGTTTCAATCTTATGTGGATCCTGAGAAACTTAACAGGAACCCATGGGGTGGGGAAGGGAAAAAAAAAAAAAGAGGTTAGAGTGGGAGAGAGCCAAAGCATAAGAGACTATTAAAAACTGAGAACAAACTGAGGGTTGATGGGGGGTGGGAGGGAGGAGAGGGTGGGTGATGGGTATTGAGGAGGGCACCTTTTGGGATGAGCACTGGGTGTTGTATGGAAACCAATTTGACAATAAATTTCATATATTAAAAAAATTTAAGATAAAAAAAAGAAGAAGGGGTATGTGTATACACACACACACACACACACACACACACACACACACAATGGAGTATTACTCGGCAATCAAAAAGAATGAAATCTTGCCATTTGCAAGTACGTGATGGAACTAGAGGGTATTATGCTAAGTGAAATTAGCCAGTCAGAGACAGACAAATATCATATGACTTCACTCACATGAGTAACTTAAGATACAAAATAGATGAACATAACGAATGGGAGGCAAAAACAATATAAAAACAAGGAGGGAGAAAACATAAGAGACTCTTAATTACAGAGAACAAACAGGGTTGCTGGAGGGGTTGTGGGTGCGGGGTGGGCTAAATGGGCAAGGAACATTAAGGAGGACACTTGGGATGATCACTGGGTGTTATACATAGGGGATGAATCACTGGAATCTACTCTTGAAATCATTATAGCACTACATGCTAACTAACTTGGATGTAAGTTTAAAAATAAAAAAAAGAAATGTTAAAAATATCAGTGTTGGTGAGTATGTGGAAAAAGGGGAACTATCATGCACTGTTGTAAAATACGTAAATTTGTACAACCACTGTGGAAAATTGTATGGAATTTCCTAGAGATTAAAAATAGAAATACCATGTAATGTAGTAATTCCACTACTGTGCATTTACACAAAGAAAACAAAAACACTAATTCAAAAAATATATATTTGCACCTCTGTTTATTGTAACATTATTTATAGTAGTCAATATATAGAAGCAATGCAAGTGTGCACTGATAGATGAATAGATATAGAAGATGTAGTATATAAATATATACAATAGAATATTATTCTGACATAAAAAATTGAGAACTTGCCATTTGTAACAACATGGATGGCTTAAAAGGTATTATACTAAGTGCAGTAAGTCAGAAAGAGAAAGAAAAATATAATTTTACTTATATGTGGAATCTGAACAAACAAACAACAAAACAGACTGAAATACAGAGAACAAACTGGTAGTTGCCAGACAGGAGGTGGGTGGAGGGAAAAGTAAAATAAATAAAGGAAATTAAGGAGTACAAACTTCCAGTTATAAAGTACATAAGTCACAGAGATGAATAATACAACATAGGGAATATAGTCAACAATATTTTAATAATGTAGTATGATGACAGATGGTGACTTCACTTATTGTGGTGAGCTTTGAGTTATGTATAGAATTGTTTGGTTTTTTGTGTTTTTCAAGTTTTTATTTAAATTCTAATTAGTTAACATTAGTGTAATATTGGTTTCAGGAGTAGAATTTAGTGATTCATCACTTACATACAAAACCTAGTGCTCAATACAAATGCCCTCCTTAATACCCATCACTTATTTAGCCTATCCCCTGCCCAACTCTCCTCCAGCAACCCTCAGTTTGTTCTCTGTAGTGAAGACTCTTATGGTTTGCATCTCTCTCTTTTTTCCCCTTCTCCTAAGTTCATCTGTTTTGTTTCTTACATTCCACATGAGTGAAATCATATCATATTTGTCTTTCTCTATCCATATCATTGCAAATCAACGTGTTGTGCACCTAAACGTTTTGTTAATTATTCTTCAATCAAAAAATGGTGTGGGGAGCGGATAGACTCCATGTTGAAGGAGGTTGCTATTTACAGGGGCTCACCAGAGTGTGCTGGGCTGATGGCAGGTCCCATTTGTTTTTCTTTTTGAAAATGACAGCTTTATTGAACTATAGTTCACATAGGTCTTATTTGTTGAACTACTTGTCAGTAAAATAGATGCTTGTTTTAAAAGACTTTAATAAAAATATTTTTAACAAGAGGAGCTTTGAGTGTGCTCATCAAGAACAATTACAAAATAGCAAAAGAAGAACCCAGGATGCAGGACATTGTATAAGAAATGCTTACATTTTTTGGGGCGCCTGGGTGGCGCAGTCGGTTAAACGTCCGACTTCAGCCAGGTCACGATCTCGCGGTCCGTGAGTTCGAGCCCCGCGTCAGGCTCTGGGCTGATGGCTCGGAGCCTGGAGCCTGTTTCCGATTCTGTGTCTCCCTCTCTCTGCCCCTCCCCCGTTCATGCTCTGTCTCGCTCTGTCCCAAAAAAAAAAAAAAAAAAAAAAAAAACGTTGAAAAGAAAAAAAAAAGAAATGCTTACATTTTTGTAAAAATGAGAAAATAGATTGTGCATATTTGCTCATGTTCATAAAACAAACATGTAAGGATGACACTGGCACCCTGGTACAGAAACTTGATAAATGGTCCTTGTGTGTGTAGTGACTTATTGTATAGATCTTACAACTCTTGAATTATATACTCTACAGTGGATTTCTATTCAAAAAATAAATGAAAAAAATAAAACTTAAACCCAGAGAGGCATTCATGCATGTGGCTGCCCAGAGCATCTCGGAAGAGCTGTCTGTGCAGGAGCCAGGGCTTCTGAGCCGTCAAGTCTCCCATGAATTAAAGGCACATACAAAGCCAGCCAGGACCACATATTGGGCCGCACAGAGAGGTGCTTCCCCAGTGCAAGAGCGCACGGAGCGGGACTTTGAATCCTAGACAAGTGCCACGTCAGGGAGTCGGTGGAGCAAAAGAACCGCCCCATCTGTGCCTGTGGCACAGTGAGAATGACTCAAACGGAGTCCACCGGGTTGTGGAGATTGCCATTTTTGCCACCACCACCACCAAGGCAGGGCCTCAGGGATCCATTCTGGGGCCCATAGTGGAGGTGGGACCAGCCTACACCAAACCACCCCCTCTGTGCCATGTAACTGCGAATCTGCTGAAGTGGGATAGATACTGTGGAACCATAGCTATTCAGACAAGTGATGCTGCATAGCCTGGATTAATTCCAGGACAATTCTTCTTATTTAGATAGATTCTCCCTTCTTATCTCTTCCCTCCTCTAGGCTGGTTACTCTGGTTGTTGGTTTCTTTAAGCAGACATATTTAACCCATTCTCTTGATACATGTTCTACACCTCCTCTGTACTTTCCTTTCTCTCTCTCTGGAATAATCAAGCCATATAGTTTCTCAGTCTGGATAACTTTATCTTTGTTTCCCCCTCCCCCCGGCCTCCTTCTTTATTTTCCTTTCTCTCTCTCTGGATTAAGACATTTGGTCTCTCTACCTAGTCAATGTTTATTTTCTCTTTGTCCCTGCCCCTGTCATTTCTCTCTTTGTATGTGTTCTTCCATCAGCACTGCCTCCACCTTGTTCTTTACTCTTAGCTGGTGTTTCTTTTTTTATGCTTTTGGATTCTTGTGTGTGTGTGTGTGTGTGTGTGTGTGTGTGTGTGTGTGTCTGTTTGCTTGTTTGTTTAGTGTGTTTGCATGTCTTTGTTTCTTGTTTGTCTGTTTGTTTTCCTTTCCAGGGCTACTTCAAGGAACAAATCAAAGCACACCTGGGGAAGGGTCCAAAACATCACTATGAGTAGGGAAATAAAATAACCAAAGTCACAACAGAGAGCAAGTAACACTCTCCAAAAAACACCTCCTGAAGGGCTAGACCCTGGACAGTGTATGACCCCCCCCTTTAATATAGCAAGTTCTCGCAGGTGCAAAGCACATAACAAGCTTTTAAAAGTCATAAGGGAAGGAGGGGGCCAGCATGGCAGAGAAGTAGGGGGGTCCATACTTCCCATGTCTCTCAAACAAAGAAGTGCTGAAGCCCACTTTGAACCCCAAGGGTCTGGGAGGAAAAGAGACTGAATCTACCAGGAAGAAAATGGCACAAATTGAGAGACCATAGGAAGGTGATTGTGAATTCAGGGAGATAAAATGGGCCATGTAGGCATGAAGGGGAGGGATCTCCTTCTGTGGAGAGACAACGGGAAGAGTAAGAGTGGCTTGGGAAGTGTAGGACTGTATCTAGACAAGAGAAAAACCTCAGACTGGGACTGAGAGGGATCCCATCTCTAACCATGGGACTTTCTTCAGACTGGGGCTGGCTCTCTGTTCGTGAACCTGGGGAGGAAGGGAGTCAGCCCTGGGTTCAGTGGTAGATCAGAGGCCCAGTCCACAGTAGGAGAAAGCGGTCCCTTACCTGGAGGGCTGCATGCTAGGACAAAGCCTGCCTGTGTCTGCCACCCCCCAGCTCAGTGGCTAGGTCGAGAGCACAGTCCACAGCAAGAGAAAGTGGCCCCCTCCCTGGAGTACTATGGGAAAGGACAAAGCCTGCCTGCATCTGCAACCCCGGGCTTAGCAGTGAGGTCAGCGGTGCAGTCCGCAGTAGGAGAACATGATCCTCCCTGAAGTGCTGTGGCACAGACAAAGCCAGCCGGGACCACATATCGGGCCACACAGAGAGGTGCTTCCCCAGTGCCAGAGTGCACAGAGCAAGTCTTTGAAGCCTAGCCAACCACAGAGTCAAGGCAGTTGGCAGAGCAAGAAGGACCACCCTGTCTGTGCCAGTGGCACAGTCAGGACAACTCAGAGTCCACTGGGTCTGTGAAGAAGAGACTGGGGGATCGCCATTTAACCCTCCCCCGACCACCACCACCACAAAGGTGGGGTTTCAGGGATCAGTCCACCAGGCCCACAGAGGAGGTTGGACTAACCTACACCAAATCATGCCCTCCACACCGGGTTACTGCATATCTACTGTAGCTGGACACAGCCTGTGGAGACAAACAACTCCTCCAGACCCTCCCTACAGCATTGCCTGGATTAATTCTAGGTCAATTATGGATTATAGATATACTCTTCCCACCATTTCTCCTCCTTATCTCTTCCCTCCCCTAGGCTGGTTACACTGGTTACTGGTTTGTCTAAACAGACATATTTAATACATTCTCTTGATACATGTCCTGCATCTCCTTCTTTACATTCCTTCCTCTTTCTGTCTGGGTAATTTTACCTTTGTTTCCTTTTCCCTGGATCCTTCCTTACTTTCCTTTCTCTCTCTCTGGATTAAGCCTTTTAGTCTCTCTGCCTAGTCAATGTTTATTTTTCTTCTTCCCCACCCCTGTCATTTCTCTATTTGTATGTGCTCTTCATTCAGCACCACTTCCACTCTATCCTTTACTTGTAGCCGGAATTTCTCATTTTATGCTTTTGGATGGTTTTAGTTTTTTGTTTTCTGTTTTTTGTTTTTGTTTGTTTGTTTTATTTGTTTGTGTGTTTTTATCTCCTTTCTATCTGTCTGTTTTCTTTTCCAGAGCTACTTCAAGGAACAAATCAAAGCACCCTTGAAGAAGGGTCTAAAACATCACTATGAGTAGGGAAATAAAACAACAACAGAGAGCAAGTAACACTCTACGAAAAGACACCTCCTGAAGGGCGAGGCACTGGAAAGTGTATGATGGCCCGTTAATATAGCAGTGCTTGCAGATGCAGAGCACACAACAAGCTTTTAAAACTCATAAGGGACAGAAAACAACCCAAAATGATGAAACGGAAGAATTCTCCTGAAAAAAATCCAGGAAAAAGTGAGTGCTAAAGAATTGCTCAAAACAGACTTAAGCAATATAACTGAACAAGAATTTAGAATACTAGTCATAAAATTAATCGCTGGGCTTGAAAAAACATAGAGGACAACAGAGAATCTATTGCTGCAGAGATCAAGGGACTAAGAAATAGTCATGAGGAGCTAAACAATGCTATAAATGAGGTGCAAAATAAAATGGAGGTGGCCACAGAGCAGATTGAAGAGGCAGAGAGGAGAATAGGTGAATTAGAAGATAAAATTATGGAAAAAGAGGAAGCTGAGAAAAAGAGAGATAAAAAAATCCAGACTACAAGGGGAGACTTAGAGAACTCAGTGACTCAAACAAAGGGAACAATATCCATATCATAGGAATTCCAGAAGAAGAAGAGAGAGATAAAAGGGCTTAAGGTGTACTTGAGCAAATCATAGCTGAGAACTTCCCCTATCTGGGGACAGAAACAGGCAATGAAATCCAAGGGGCACAGAGAACTCCCTTCAGAAGTAACTGGAATCGATCTTCTGCATGACATATCATAGTGCAACTGGCAAAATACAAGGATAAAGAGAAAGTTCTGAAAGCAGCTAGGGATAAACACGCTCTAACATATAAAGGGAGACTGATAAGACTAGTGACAGACCTATCTACTGAAACTTGGCAGGCCAGAAAGAAATGGCAGGAAATCTTCACTGTGATGAACAGAAAAATATGCAGCCAACAATCCTTTATCCAGCAAGCCTGTCATTCAGAATAGAAGGAGAGATAAAGGTCTTCCCAAACAAACAAAAAGTGAAGGAATTCATCACCACTAAACCAGCCCTACAAGAGATCCTAAGGGGGACTCTGTGAGTGAAATGTTCCAAGGACCACAAAGGACCAGAGACATCACTACAAGCATGAAACATACAGATAACACAATGACTCTAAACCCATATCTTTCAATACTAACAATGAATGTAAATGGACTAAATGCTCCAAACAAAAGACATAGGGTATCATAATGGATTAAAAAACAAGACCCATCTATTTTCTGTCTACCAGAGACTCACTTTAGACCTGAGGATACCTTCACATTGAAAGTGAGGGGATGGAGAACTATCTATCATGCTATTGGAAGTCAAAAGAAAGCTGGAGTAGCCATACTTATATCAGACAAACCAGACTTTAAATTAAAGGTCGTAACAAGAGATGAAGAAGTCCATTATACAATAATTACAGGGCCTATCCAACAGGAAGAGCTAACAATTATAAATGTCTATGCACCAAATTCGGAGGCACCCAAATATATAAAACAATTAATCACAAACATAAGCAACCTTATTGATAAGAATGTGTTAATTGCAAGGGACTTTAATACTCCACTCACAGCAATGGACAGATTATCCAGACAGAGAATCAATAAAAAAACAAGGCCCCTGAATGATACATTGGACAAGATGGACTTGAGAGGTATATTTAGAACTCTGCATCCCAAAGCAACAGAATATACTTTCTTCTCGAATGCACATGGAACATTCTCCAAGATAGATCACATACTGGGTCACAAAACAGCCCTTCATAAGTACAAAAGAGTTGAGATCACACCATGTACACTTTCAGATCAAAATGCTATGAAACTTGAATCAACCACAGGAAAAAATCTGGAAAATCTCCAACAACATGAAGGTTAAAGAACATCCTACTAAAGAATGAATGGGTCAACTATGCAATTAGAGAACAAATAAAAAAAATATATGGAAACAAATGAAAATGAAAATACAATAATCCAAATGCTTTTGGATGCAGTGAAGGCAGTCCTGAGAGGAAAATACATTGCAATCCAGGCCTATCTCAAGAAACAAGAAAATTCCCAAATACAAAATTTAATATCATGCCTAAAGGAACTAAAAGCAGAACAGCAAAGACACACCAAACCCAGAGAAATAATAAAGATCAGAGCAGAATAAACAGTATAGAATGCAAAAAAAAAAAAAAAAAAAAGTAAAGCAGATCAATAAAACCAAGAGTTTTTTTTTTTTTTTTGAAAAAATAAACAAAATTGATAAACCTCTAGCCAGGCTTCTCAAAAAGAAAAGGAGAGACCACGATCGAAGATGGCGGCGAAGGAGGACGCTGGGCTCACCGCGCGTCCTGCTGATCACTTAGATTCCACCTACACCTGCCTAACTAACCCAGAAAACCGCCAGAGGATTAACAGAACGGAGTCTCCCGAGCCAAGCGCAGATGAGAGGCCCACGGAAGAGGTTAGGAAGGGCGGCGAGGCGGTGTGCGCTCCACGGACTGGCAGGAGGGAGCTGGGACGGTGGGGCAGCCTGCCGGCCAAGCAGAGCCCCCGAGTCTGGCTGGCAAAAGCGGAGGGGCCGGATGGAGTGTGTTCTGACAGCAAGCGCAACTTAGCGTCTGGGAGGTCATAAGGTAACAGCTCTGCTTGGAAAGCCGGAAGGCTGGAGGACAAAGGGAGGGAGAGTTGCTGAGCCCCCAGACGACAGAGCTCAGCTTGGTGGGGAACAAAGGCACTCGCCAGCGCCATCTCCCTCGCCCATCCCCCAGCCAAAATCCCAAAGAGAACCAGTTCCTGCCAGGGAACTTGCTCCCTCCCCGCGCAAACACCCAACTCTGTGCTTCTGCGGAGCCAAACCTCTGGCGGCGGATCTGACTCCCTCCCGCTGCCACAGGGCCCCTCCTGAAGTGGATCACCTAAGGAGAAGCGAGCTAAGCCTGCCCCTCCTGCCCCTGTGCACCTTGCCTACCCACCCCAGCTAATATGCCAGATCCCCAGCACCACAAGCCTGGCAGTGTGCAAGTAGCCCAGACAGGCCATGCCACCCCACAGTGAATCCCGCCCCTAGGAGAGGGGAAGAGAAGGCACACACCAGTCTGACTGTGGCCCCAGCAGTGGGCTGGGGGCAGACATCAGGTCGGACTGCAGCCCTGCCCACCAACTCCAGTTATACACCACAGCACAGGGGAAGTGCCCTGCAGGTCCTCACCACGCCAGGGACTATCCAAAATGACCAAATGGAAGAATTACCCTCAGAAGATTCTCCAGGAAATAACAACAGCCAATGAACTGATCAAAAAGGATTTAAATAATATAACAGAAAGTGAATTTAGAATAATAGTCATAAAATTAATCACTGGGCTTGAAAACAGTATAGAGGACAGCAGAGAATCTCTTGCTACAGAGATCAAGGGACTAAGGAACAGTCACGAGGAGCTGAAAAACGCTTTAAACGAAATGCAAAACAAAATGGAAACCACCACGGCTCAGATTGAAGAGGCAGAGGAGAGAATAGGTGAACTAGAAGATAAAGTTATGGAAAAAGAGGAAGCTGAGAGAAAGAGAGATAAAAAAAATTCAGGAGTATGAGGGGAAAATTAGAGACCTAAGTGATACACTAAAAAGGAATAATATACGCATAATTGGTATCCCAGAGGAGGAAGAGAGAGGGAAAGGTGCTGAAGGGGTACTTGAAGAAATAATAGCTGAGAACTTCCCTGAAGTGGGGAAGGAAAAAGGCATTGAAATCCAAGAGGCACAGAAAACTCCCTTCAGACGTAACTTGAATCGATCTTCTGCATGACATATCATAGTGAAACTGGCAAAATACAAGGATAAAGAGAAAATTCTGAAAGCAGCAAGGGATAAACGTGCCCTCACATATAAAGGGAGACCTATAAGACTCATGACTGATCTCTCTTTTGAAACTTGGCAGGCCAGAAAGAATTGGCACGAGATTTTCAGTGTGCTAGACAGAAAAAATATGCAGCCGAGAATCCTCTATCCAGCAAGTCTGTCATTTAGAATAGAAGGAGAGATAAAGGTCTTCCCAAACAAACAAAAACTGAAGGAATTTGTCACCACTAAACCAGCCCTACAAGAGATCCTAAGGGGGATCCTGTGAGACAAAGTACCAGAGACATCACTACAAGCATAAACATACAGACATCACAATGACTCTAAACCCGTATCTTTCTATAATAACACTGGATGTAAATGGATTAAATGCGCCAACCAAAAGACATAGGGTATCAGAATGGATAAAAAAACAAGACCCATCTATTTGCTGTCTACAAGAGACTCATTTTAGACCTGAGGACACCTTTAGATTGAGAGTGAGGGGATGGAGAACTATTTATCATGCGACTGGAAGCCAAAGGAAGCTGGAGTAGCCATACTTATATCAGAAAAACTAGACTTTAAATTAAAGGCTGTAACAAGAGATGAAGAAGGACATTATATAATAGTTACAGGGTCTATCCATCAGGAAGAGCTAACAGTTATAAATGTCTATGCACCGAATACCAGAGCCCCCAAATATATAAAACAATTACTGATAAACATAAGCAACCTTATTGATAAGAATGTGGTAATTGCAGGGGACTTTAACACCCCACTTACAGAAATGGATAGATCATCTAGACACACGGTCAATAAAGAAACAAGGGCCCTGAATGAGACATTGGATCAGATGGACTTGACAGATTATTTAGAACTCTGCATCCCAAAGTAACAGAATATACTTTCTTCTCGAGTGCACATGGAACATTCTCCAAGATAGATCATATACTGGGTCACAAAACAGCCCTTCATAAGTTCACAAGAATTGAAATTATACCATGCATACTTTCAGACCACAATGCTAGGAAGCTTGAAATCAACCACAGGAAAAAGTCTGGAAAACCTCCAAAAGCATGGAGGTTAAAGAACACCCTACTAACGAATGAGTGGGTCAACCAGGCAATTAGAGAAGAAATTAAAAATATATGGAAATAAACGAAAATGAAAATACAACAATCCAAACACTTTGGGACGCAGCGAAGGCAGTCCTGAGAGGAAAATACATCGCAATCCAGGTCTATCTCAAGAAACAAGAAAAATCCCAAATACAAAATCTGAAAGCACACCTAAAGGATATAGAAGCAGAACAGCAAAGGCAGCCTAAACCCAGCAGAAGAAGAGAAATAATAAAGATCAGAGCAGAAATAAACAATATAGAATCTAAAAAAACTGTAGAGCAGGTCAACAAAACCAAGAGTTGGTTTTTTGAAAAAATAAACAAAATTGACAAACCTCCAGCCAGGCTTCTCAAAAAGAAAAGGGAGATGACCCAAATAGATAAAATCATGAATGAAAATGGGATTATTACAACCAATCCCTCAGAGATACAAACAATTATCAGGGAATACTATGAAAAATTATATGCCAACCTGGAAGAAATATTGGACAACCTGGAAGAAATGGACAAATTCCTAAACACCCACACTCTTCCAAAACTCAATCAGGAGGAAATAGAAAGCTTGAACAGACCCATAACCAGCGAAGAAATTGAATCGGTTATCAAAAATCTCCCAACAAATAAGAGTCCAGGAACAGATGGCTTCCCAGGGGAGTTCTACCAGACATCTAAAGCAGAGATAATACCTATCCTTCTCAAGCTATTCCAAGAAATAGAAAGGGAAGGAAAACTTCCAGACTCACTCTATGAAGCCAGTATTACTTTGATTCCTAAACCAGACAGAGACCCAGTAAAAAAAGAGAACTACAGGCCAATATCCCTGATGAATATGGATGCAAAAATTCTCAACAAGATACTAGCAAATCGAATTCAACAGCATATAAAAAGAATTATTCACCATGATCAAGTGGGATTCATTCCTGGGATGCAGGGCTTGTTCAACATTCGCAAATCAATCAACGTGATACATCACATTAATAAAAAAAAAAAAGAGAAGAACCATATGATCTTGTCAATCAATGCATAAAAGGCCTTTGACAAAATCCAGCACCCTTTCTTAATAAAAACCCTTGAGAAAGTTGGGATAGAAGGAACATACTTAAACATCATCAAAGCCATTTATGAAAAGCCCACAGCTAACATCATCCTCAATGGGGAAAAACTGAGAGCTTTTTCCAGATGGCCAACCAACACATGAAAAAATGCTCAACATCACTCAGGGAAATACAAATCAAAACCACAATGAGATACCACCTGACACCTGTCAGAATGGCTAACGTTAACAATTCGAGCAACAACAGATGTTGGCGAGGATGTGGAGAAAGAGGATATCTTTTGCATTGTTGGTGGTAATGCAAGCTGGTGCAGCCACTCTGGAAAACAGTATGGAGGTTCCTCAAAAAACTAAAAATAGGACTACCCTACGACCCAGCAATTGCACTACTAGACATTTATTCACAGGATACATGTGTGCTGTTTCGAAGGGACACACGTACCCCAATGTTTATGCACCCCACTATCAACAATAGCCTAAGTATGGAAAGAGCCCAAATGCCCATCGATGGATGAATGGATAAAGAAGATATGGTATATATATACAATGGAGTATTACTCAGCAATCAAAAAGAATGAAATCTTGCCATTTGCAACTACATGGATGGAACTAGAGGGTACTTTGCTAAGTGAAATTAGTCAGTTAGAGAAAGACAAAAATCATATGACTTCACTCATATGAGGACTTTAAGAGACAAAACAGATGAACATAAGGGAAGGGAAACAAAAATAATATAAAAACAAGGAGGGGGACAAAACAGAAGAGACTCATAAGTATGGAGAACAAACTGAGGGCTACAGGAGGGGCTGTGGGAGAGGGGATGGGCTAAATGGGTAAGAGGCACTAAGGAATCTACTCCTGAAACCATTGTTGCACTATATGCTAACTAATTTGGATGTAAATTTTAAAAAATAAAAGATTAAATTAAAAAAGAATAAAAAATAAAAAGTAAATAAAATCTTTTACCTTCTCAGGTAATATAATGAGCACTGAACAAACACCCCAAGAAAAAGAACATCTCTAACAACTTACACCAATCTCTCTGTTCCTATTCACTCCAGTTCTGTCCACAGCTCCTGGATAACAATGTCATGAGTACAGATTTATGATTCCTTTCTTTTATTTGTGGTGTTATCACTTACATATGCATGCCTAAACAATATATGGTTTTGTTTTCCTGAAGCTTTATTTAAGAGGTATTTGACTGGTTCTTTATCACAACACTATGCTAAAAGATTAATTCCTTTCTATATAACTATGGTTTATTCCTTTCAACACTGTGTAGCTCAACTTATTTACCCATTTCCTGTCAATGCTTAGTCTCTCCTTTTTTCTTTTTTCTTTTTTTTTTTTTTTACAATTATGAAGACTTCTGCTAGGAGCGCTTGTCCACATGTCTCCTGTACAGTTTTACAGAATGACTCTTCAGTATAGTGTTAGGAGTGGAAACTTGAGTTCTGAGACACATGAATGTTCACTTTTATAAGATTCAGCCATACCGTTTCTTCAAAGTGATGGCATTGGTTTACATTCCCAGCTGCCATGTTTTAGAGATCTCCAATCTACATACATTCTTACCAATACCCAATTCTGTCCAACTTTATAACTTTTTCAATAGTATTAATGTACAATGCCATCTTAGAGTGTATTTGCCTCATTACTAGTTCATCTATGGCACTTTCTCTCTCTCTCTTTTTTTGTTTTGCCCTAACATATTTCTTTTTCTAAGAAAGTTCTGTCCATGTCTTTTGCTCATTTTTCCTATATCATGGATTGTTTCACTTTTCCATAGTGAATTCTGAAAAAAATTTAATGCCTTCTTTCCATTCATTCTTAGTTGAATACATTTGTGCAAATATCCTTTCCAGATTTGTGAAGAGTTTTAAATTTCTTTTTGTATTTGTTTTCATGTAGGGAAGCTTTTCATTCTAATGTAGTCAAAGGCATCATATTTGTCAGTCTGCTTTATGTGGCTGTCATCTTGGTATCTTTATACAGGAATCACTTCATTTAAGAAATCTTTCCCTAAAGAACAGTTATATGTTCTTCTACAGTTTCCATTTGAGATTTAGGTCTTAAATCCATCTGGAGGGGCACCTGGGTACTCAGTCAGTTAAGCATCCGACTTCGGCTCAGGTCATGATCTCACGGTTTCTGCTATCAGCACAGGGCCTGTTGCAGATCCTCTGTCTCCCTCTCTCTCTGCCCCACCCTGACTTGTGTTCTCTCTCTTTCTCTCAGAAATGAATAAACATTTTTTTAAATAATAATAAAATGCTTTTTTTAACCTGTCTGGAGTTGATTATCATAAGTGATGTAAATAGAGATTCAATAACCTCTGTGTATACAGAGAACCAGTTTTGCAGCTCCATTTACTAGGTTGTGCCTTCTATACCCATTCACATCCCCTGCATTTCTTCCATGCAACAGAATTCCACACATTCCTGAATCTTATACATGGATTTGTGTTCCTTTCTGTGGGTCAGTTGTCCTATCTCTGTGCTAACATCCAAATGTCTTAGATACTATAGCATTGGAATAAATCTTATCTGATACAGCAAATCTTCCTATGTTCTCCTTCTTCTAAAGAAACTGGTAGTTTCCTCTTGATCTTCAATATAAATCTTAGAGTCCAAGCTCCTTCCTCCCTTTCTGTGTCCCACTCCCTGATATTTTACCAAATTTCTTCAGAGCCCCTCCTTAAGTCATTCATGAGAAGTGACCCCATGACCTGGCAGGGTCATCTACCCCCAAAGATGACAATGTGGCGGCCAGCAACAGAGTTCCTAAAAATAAAGGAAACAGAAACACAGAGAAATGTTACAGTCTCTCCCCTTTCTGATGGGAAAAGCATCTCTCCTTTACTGGAAGCTTTGGAAACTCACTCACAGCCCTCCTCCCTGTCTCCAGTGCTCCCATAGGAGTCTTGCCTAGATGACCTCACAGGGGTCATTGGAGACCTATGTCCCATGATCTCTGGTGTCTCTCTGCCCTCCCCCTACTCTCTGAGTCACCTGAAGTCACAAGACTTTCATGTTTGTTTTCCTGGAACTGCTTGTTTTGTAGAGAAATGATAGTTTCACTTTCATATTTTATAAATGTGGGTCTTCAACTATCAGCTAAGTCTTCCTGAGGGAGGAACTCAAGTCAGAAGCTGTTATCCTTCCTGCTGTCCTTCACACTTTACCCAGGCAGGACAGGGTCTCTCCAGTTCCTTTCTCACTGCAGTGAACTCAGGGGCACCCAGTGCCTGCATTTCCCATGGAGGACAAGTCTGTGGAGTTTTCCTGTGTCAGGAGCTCCTGGGAGCACTTCACTAGACTCAGTATTTTCTGTTGTGTTACTAGAAACATTCATGATCTCTAACACTAGAAATCTTTTTTTCTCTCCAGAGCTGGTGAGTGAGCAAACTGCACCTGCGGTGATGGGATGCTGGCTTTGTGTTTGTGGTGCTGAGGGCCAGTGCTGGCTGGTGGAAAAGATGTGGGTTCACTGTATAAACAGTGAACCATGCCACCTCCTGGGTGGCTCAGAGAGTGTGGGAGGGCAGAGAACCTACTCAAGCCCAAGAGAACAGGTCCCTAGTGAAGCCTGGGAGGTCACCTAGCAAGACTTCCAGGTATATATCTTTCAATGTCCCAAACTCAGATCCTTTATCTGAATACAGATATGGTTGTATACTGCCTTATAGAGCTATTTGGAAGACAAAATGAGAAATGTTTATCCACATACACATGTGAAGTTTTATTTTTATAAATTTCCCACATTCCCTCCCACTTGTCTCTCTGTTCACATCTGTGAACACACTCTTGCATGCTGGGTGACAAGATCCTGAGAATTCTACCAAGAGCCTTGCCTTGGTTAGCCCTATGCTAATTCTTACTGAAGAAAATAATTTTTAACAGAAACATACATACAACCTCAAGTTCAATATAGGTCTGAACACTAGGGCAGAAATTTGTTCAGGTCATGGAGTTTGGGTGTCCACATCCTTCATTATCCAGGCTCTGCCTTTCTGAGGTTTTTTCTTTGCTCACTTGTCCTTGGACTTTTGTGATGCTCCTCTCCTCCTGGTTGGTGGCTCACTAAACATGCAATTAGTCATCCTTCAGGGAATGTTGCCAAGAGAGCAGCTTACTGAAGCACCTGAACAGCTTGGGTGGGCATACGCTTCAGAAACTTGGCAAAAAGGATCCCAGGGGACAGTGGAGAGAGAACATCAAAAGTGTCTGCAATGAGTCAGTCTGTGGAGGGTAAAGAGCTCCCTTTGAGTATGTAAGTGGAAGTAAATGAATCTCTCCACTTGCGACAACTGTAAGAAAATCCCCCCTCTCCCCAATGGAGAAGGCTCTTCTTATGCTCATCAGAACCTTGGATCATCCTTTCTGTACATGGTGAGTCTTAAAAGGTGGGAATTTGTAGGCATCCCTTGCTCACTTCCATTCAAACACCTCCCTCTCCATTTATCCATTTCACAAGTATTTATTGAGCATATCATTATGCACTTTTCTAGGCACAATAGAAAAATTAAGGAACACAAGAGAAAGATGCCTGCCTCATGAGCGGGGAAGACAATGGGACCAGAAAGGATAGACAAATGAGCAGATAAAAATGGAAAATATACAATCTTTCAGGTGGTGTCAAGTATGCCGGTGGTGGGGAGGACCAGCAGGAGAGGGCTGCAGATTAATTAGGGTGGTCAGGGAAGCACCCCTGAAAGGGGACGGATAGTGAGCTTGGGGACTATCTGGAGCCATAAAGGCAGAGAAACAGAAGCAGGAACAGATCTGGCCTATTGGAGGAACAACAGGGAGGTGACAGAGACAAAAAGGGAGAGGGGGAAGCAGGGCCTAGAGGGAGGGAGTGCAGACAGGACCCAGGAAGGGCCTTCAAGGAGTATGTTTTTCCCCCAATGAGGCCAAAGGCAGTGGTAAGTTGTGGACAGAAAGGAGTCCTGTAAAAAAAAAAAAAAAAAAAAAGGTCAGCAGTTGCTATTTCTGGTAAGACTGCCTGAAGAAAGGCCAGGGCAGAGGTGGGGTAGAGGAAGAAACACTTTCCCTCCACCCTCCTATGTTCCATAGCTGGATCAATGAAGTGAACTAACAACTGGAAGATTAACAGGAGAGGTATACAAATCTATTAATTTTTACTATACCATACCATAGGGTACCACTGGAAAAATCGAATACTCAAACAGCTAAGAGGTTTGAGAGCTCATTTACCATCTTAATAGGGGAAGGAGAGAGGAAATGTAGTCCTCTTAGTGGAGAGTAAATAGTTTTTAGGAAAATGAATGGGGCCTTTTAAGAAGAGATGGGAGGTATGATAGTTTGTGACCAAGTTTGTCTGCATGTGGTATGGACTTCTATTCTCCTCTCCTGTGAAGAGTCACTCTTCCATGGTTGATGAAATTCCAGGCAGGGTGTTTATGAGAATTGAGTTCCTTTTGGAAGATCTGTCTTTACATAAACAAGGACATTCAAAGAAAGCTTCTTCCTGCAATTGCTGTTTTTCAAGAGCCTTCAGCTCAAAAGAATCAATATACCACCAAAGCAGTCTATTTTTTAAATTTATTTGTTTAAATTCAAGTTAGTTAACATACAGTGCAGCATTGGTTTCAGGAGTAGAACCCAGTGATTCATCACTTATATACAATACCCAGTGCTCATCCCAACAAGTGCCCTCCTTAATGCCTATCACCCATTTAGCCCATCCCCCCCCACCTCTTCTCCATCAACCCTCAGTTTGTTCTTTGTATTTAAGAGTCTCTTATGATTTGCCTCCCTCTATGCTTTTTTTAAAAAGTTTATTCATTTTTGAGAAAGAGAGAGAGAATTAGGGAGAGAAAGAGAGAGACGGAACCCCAAGCAGGCTCCACACTGTCAGCACAGAGCCTGATGTAGGGCTTGAACTCACAAACCATGAGATCATGACCTGAGCTGAAAGCAAGAGTTGGATACTTAACAACTGAGCCACACAGGTGCCCTGTCTTCCTCTCTGCTTTTATCTTATTTTTCCTTACCTTCCCCATGTTTATCTGTTATATTTCTTAAATTCCACATGTGAGTGAAATCATACAATATTTGTCTTTAGCTTAGCATAATACACTCTAGTTCCATTCACATTGTTGCAACTGGCAAGATTTCTTTCTTTTTTATTCCATTGTATGTATGTGTATATATATATGTATATGTATATGTATATATACACTCTAGTGTATATGTATATACACTAGTGTATATGTATATATGTATATATGCACATATGTATATATGTACATATGTATATATGTATATATATGTATATATGTGTATATGTATATACACTAGTGTATATGCATATATACACTCTAGTTCCATTCACATTATTGCAATTGGCAAGATTTCTTTCTTTTTTATTCCATTGTATGTATGTGTGTGTGTGTGTGTGTGTGTGTGTGTGTGTGTGTATATATGTATATATATATATGCATACAATTTCTTTATCCATTCATCAGTTGATGGACATTTGGGCTCTTTCCATAATTTGGCTAATGTTGATAGCACTGCTATAAACATTGAGGTGCACATGCTCCTTCAAATCAGTATTTTTGTATCCTTTAGAAAACCAAAGCTGTCTATTTAGGGGCAGTGTGTCCTGATCTCATTCATGCATCATTTCTAGGAGGCTATCTACAATCATTCCAGGTAGAGATGATGGTAGTTTGGACCAGGGCAATAGTGGTAAGAATAAAAGTTACTGGATTCTCAATAGACTTGGAAGATCCAGCTGCAGAATTGTGGATGTGGAACAGGAAAGAACAAAGATTGTGTGGATGGGCTCATGTGCAAATAGGGGGTAACACTGCCATTAAGTGGAAGGGGGAAAGGGGCAGGGGCTCAGGTTAGGTTTGGGCACGTTCAGTTAGTCCAGATCATCCTAGACATACATAACAAAGGGAAGATGTTGCATAAACAATGGGATATTTAGGTCTGGAGTCAGGGGAGATGCCTGGGAGAAAAATTTGAGAGTTGACTGTTTACAATTGGTACTGGATGACATAAAACAAGATAAGATAACCAAGGGAATAGATACGTTTAAAAAAATAAGTCAACCAAGTAAATCTGAAGATCTAATTGGCTTTATTAGAGAATTCATGAATTGAGTTGCAACCCATCTAGCAAATAGAAAGCTCTGCTGAGTTGCAGAAAAGAAAATGTTTTTAAAGGAGAGAGAAGGCTTTAAAAAGAAAGGGGTTTATTAGCAAGGAATGCACTGTTTAGTCAAGATTGCCCTCCTAAGGGAGAATGGTCTCTCAGGGAACCACTGGCCAGGAATGGGGGTCTTAATTTAAATGACTCCATTATGGGCCTATGATTTTTCTTTTTAACAGATGCATGACGTAGGACTGAGCCTGTGGACGCCTTAAATTTTAGGTCTCATTGTAGGGAGAAAGTGTACACAAAGCAAGGCAGATTCAGCCTTACCCACTTCCTACTTTAATTTAACAAACTGGTTACTCATATGATTTCTCTTCCACCTTTGAAATGAAATGGCTTCTCATTGTTCAAGTATCTTTTTCCTTTTATGGTTTAAAGATAAGTGTAACAGACATCAGAATGGGACTCATACTTTCTTTCTCACTTTTGGCTGAGGCATGGAAACAATTGCTGCTCCATTTCAAGGCAAACCATCACATAGAAATTTCAGATGAGGTGGTCATGAACTGGTTAGATGACTGTCACAGATCTCACTTTCATAGAAGGAACAGGAGGGTTGGGGTGAGGGGATTCCTAGAAGGAATTCCTAAAGCTCTTGGAATTTCTTCAGCAATAGAAGTGTCTTTCGTATGCTAATGAATGACTCAGGGGTGGAGACCCTTCAGGATGGGGGCTGATGGCTAGAAAGACCAACCCAAGGTTAGAGGATTGGAACTTTCAGCCTCCTCCTTCCTTCCTTCCCCAACCCCTACTCCCTCCCACCCCCCTCCCACCTCCACCCCCCCTCCCCACCCCCGCCAACCTCCAGGGAGGTGAGGGGGACCAGGGACTGAGTTCAATCACCAATGGCCAATGAGTTCATCAATCATGTCTATGATTCCATGAAAACCCCTAACTGGGTCAGTTCCTGACTTAGTAACTCAGTATTGTTTCAGGCATCTCTCTATATTCATATGCATATATCTACTTTATTCCTTCTGACACAGTCATCAGTCAAACATATGTCCTATTATTTATTAACAATAACAGGATAATTTTATTAATTGAACTATAATAAAATGTATTAATTATAAAAGACATGGTATCACTAGGGTACAGGCAAAACTACTGTGAAAGAGGGACCCAAACACAAAAACTGAGCACCAGGGCAACCTATCTCTCTCTTTCTTAAGACAGTGCAGAGATGAGCATACCATGCAGCTGGGTGCAAATACAGAGAACAAACTGGTGATTGCCAGAGGGGAGGTGGCAACAGGTGAAATAGGTGAAGGGGGTAAGAGGTACAAACTTCTAGTTATAAAATAAATAAGTTATGGAGAAAAGGACTGCATAGGAACTACTACATATTTACCCAAAGTATATGAAAATACAGATTCAATGGGTTACATGGACCCCAATGTTTATAGCAGAATTATCAACAATAGCCAAGCTATTGCTGAAAAGAGTCCAAATGTCCATCAACCAATGAATGGATAGGGAAGATGTAGTATATATACAATGGAATATTACTCAGCCATCAAAAAGAATTAAATATTGACATTTGCAACAACATGGATGGAACTAGAGTGTATTATGCTAAGCAAAATAAGTCAGTCAGAGAAAGACAAATACCATATGATTTCACTCTATGTGGAATTTAAAATACAAAACAGACAAACCATATGGAAAGGAAAAACAAGAGAGAGGGAAACAAACCATGAGACTTTTAACGATAGAGAAAAAACTGAGGGTTGATGAAGGGAGGTGGATGGGGGATGGTCTAGATAGGTGATGGGTATAAAGGAGGGCACTTTGATGACCACTGGGTGCTATATGTAAGTGATGAATCACTAAATTCTAGTCCTAAAATCAATATTACACTATATGTTAACTAACTAGAATATAAACAAAAATTTGAAAAAGAAAAAAAATAATTTAAAATTTTTTTAAATAAAAACTGAGTATAGGACTTGAATAGACATTTTTCCAAAGAAGGCATTACAGATGGCCAACAGATACATGAAAAGATGCTCAACATCACTCAACATCAGAGAAATGTAAATCAAAACTACTATGAGATATCACCACACACCTGTCAGAATAGCTAAAATTAAAAGCACAAGAAATGAATCTACAGTTATTTCAAAGTAAAGTTTTATTAAAAAATTAATAATAAAATAGATGATATTTTTTAATCCCTAAAGCAAAAACATAGAAGAAAATTGTTAGCTTTGATGACATCAAAACTCAAGTTTCCTCCTTAATGACAGTCACCGTATACACGCAGAAGAGGACAGATGAGAAAAAGATATTTAAAACAACTGCCAATGGCCAGAATATATTATACAACTTGAGGAGAAATGAACAGGAAGTACTATGGAAAAATAAAGACTATGAAGAGGCAATTCACACAAGGAGAAACTTAAAAGGCCAACAGATATATGAAAGATTTCTCAAAATCAAGTGTCATGAGGAAAAATGGAAATTAAAACAAAAGTGGGGCACTCATCTATGCCTATCAAAGATGAGAAAAGTGAGGAGGCCATGTGTGAGGGGAGATGATGCAGGGAGATCCACAGTGGAATACCATGTAGGTATCTATTGTTAACAAATTTCAGATTGAGGCTATAAGAACTAACAATGCACTTTTTTGGGGGTCTTAGGAGTTGCAATTCCAGGAGACACAGATTCAAGAGGAATTGAATGCATGTTCCAATTTGGGGAAGAAATTAGGGGTTATAAAGGCCAAAACTGCAAGGTTATATAAACTGTTTTTGAAAGAATTATGATTGATGCTGACAAAGTTTAAGCTATCTAATACATAGAAATGTTCCAGGATATGGTTAAGTGATTAAGGCCCAAGTGTGAGAGTTCAGTTTCCATCAGGGTGTGGATGTGCATAAGCTCTGTGTTTCTAATGACCTCCCAGCTCCATTTTGGTACCCCCTTGCAATTATAACTCAATTTTGTAACTCTCTGTTCCCACTGTCCTCATGGCAAAATGGACATGTACAGATTATAAGAGAAAAATTAAAAAAGAACCTGTTCCAGAGAATAATACTAGTTGTGTAAATTTTTTTTTTTTTCAAAATTTTTTTTCAACGTTTATTTTTATTTTTGGGACAGAGAGAGACACAGCATGAACGGGGGAGGGGCAGAGAGAGAGGGAGACACAGAATCGGAAACAGGCTCCAGGCTCTGAGCCATCCGCCCAGAGCCCGACGCGGGGCTCGAACTCACGGAGCGCGAGATCGTGACCTGGCTGAAGCCGGACGCTTAACCGACTGCGCCACCCAGGCGCCCCAGGTTGTGTAAATTTAAAATAAAAACATGGGCGCCCCAGGTTGTGTAAATTTAAAATAAAAACATGGGCGCCCCAGGTTGTGTAAATTTAAAATAAAAACATGGGCGCCCTAGGTTGTGTAAATTTAAAATAAAAACATGGGCGCCCCAGGTTGTGTAAATTTAAAATAAAAACATGGGGGGCGCCTGGGTGGCGCAGTCGGTTAAGCGTCCGGCTTCAGCCAGGTCACGATCTCGCGGTCCGTGAGTTCGAGCCCCGCGTCGGGCTCTGGGCGGATGGCTCAGAGCCTGGAGCCTGTTTCCGATTCTGTGTCTCCCTCTCTCTCTGCCCCTCCCCCGTTCATGCTGTGTCTCTCTCTGTCCCAAAAATAAAAATAAATGTTGAAAAAAATAAAATAAAATAAAAACATGGGGCACCTGGGGGACTCAGTTAAGCATCAGACTCAATTTCAGCTCAGATCATGATCTCATGGTTGGTGGGGTAGAGCCCTGAGTTAGGCTCTGTATAGTGTGAAGCTTGCTTGGGATTCTCTTCTCTCTCCCTCTCTCTCTCTCTCTCTCTCTCTCTCTCTCTCTTTCAAATAAATAAACATTTAAAATAAAATAAAATAAAAATATTTTCAAATAAATAAACATTTAAAATAAAATAAAATAGGGGCGCCTGGGTGGCGCAGTCGGTTGGGCGTCAGACTTCAGCCAGGTCACGATCTCGCGGTATGTGAGTTCGAGCCCCGCGTCAGGCTCTGGGCTGATGGCTCAGAGCCTGGAGCCTGTTTCCAATTCTGTGTCTCCCTCTCTCTCTGCCCCTCCCCCGTTCATGCTCTGTCTCTCTCTGTCCCAGAAATAAATAAACGTTGAAAAAAAATTTTTTTTTAATAAAATAAAATAAAATAAAAATATAAACTGCAACACAGACTTATCAAAGATACAAATGAATTTAATGATACATGTCAAAGCAGACAAATGCCATTGTGTGGGAGGAGAGTAGGATGAGGGAATGGAACAGGAATGGGACTTGACTTAGTAAAAAGCTGTTATCCTTAAAGATAAAACTGTCAGTTATTTTATCAGCAAAAAATGGGTTATTAGGGAATAGCAAAGAATAACAATTTAGGACAAGCAAGCTATGGCAAAACCATAGGCAAGTCTGGAGAACAAAGGAGAGAGCTGCTCTTTTACAGAGAAAAAGGGGAAGGTGGGAGGAGCTGTTATAAAAGCAAAGTCCATTGGAGCAAACTAGGAGTTCAAAGTACAGTGGCTTTTCATTCCAGGATGAGTGGTAACTTTATAATTAGCCTGTAGGGTGCAGAAATCTTATACCCCAAATAGGTAAATCCACAGATAGAATTCATATTGGTGGTAGAATGGGTTGAATAGTGTTCCCAAATAGATATGCTGAAGCCCTAAGCCCCAGTGCCTGTGAATGTAACTTTATTTGGAGATTGGGTCTTTGCTGATGTACTGAACTAGAGTGGGCCCTAATTCAGTAATGGGTATCTTTATAAAAAGAGAAGAGACACAGAGGGAAGGTAGCCACATGAAGACAGAGGTAAAGCAAAGATTGGAATGAGCCTGCCATAAACCAAGGAAGCTGGAAGAGGCAAGGAAAGATTCTCCCCTAGAGCCTTTGGAAGGATCATGGCTCTGCCAACACTTTGATTTCAGACTTCTGGCCTTCAGGACTGTGAGAGGATAAATTCCTCATGTTTTAAGACACCCAAATTGTGGTCCTCTGTTTAAAGCAGTCACAGGAAAAAAATACAAGCGGTCACCAGTGTCAAGGGGAGGCAGAAAGTAGGAGCAACTGTTTAACAGTTGCAACTGGGTACAGGGTTTCCTTTTCAGGTGATGGAAATGTTTTGGAACATTTCCGGTGAAATTGTTTAGAACTAAATAGAGGTTGCATAACATTGTGAATGGATTAAATGCCCCTAAAGGAGTGATAGGTATTAAGGAGGATGCTTGTGATGAGCAATGGGTGTTGTATGTAAGTGATGAATCACTGAATTCTATGTCTGAATCTAATACTACATTATATGTTAACTAACTGGAATTTAAATTAAAACTTGAAATAAAAAATAAAATAAAAATAACGCATACGTACATACATCCTGCTGTGGTTTTGATTGATATCGAATTGAATCCATAAAATAAAACAGGAGAATTAACTATTTGAGACAACATGGATAGACCTAAAGGGTGTTATGCTAAGTGAAATAAGTTAGACTGAGAAACACATACCATAGGATTTCACTCATAGGTGGAATCTGAAAAAAATGAATAGGGGGCAGCTGAATGGCTCAGTTGGTTGAGCATCTGACTCTTGATTTTGTCTCAGGTCATGATCCCAGGGTTGTGGGATCAAGCCTGGCATTGGGCTCTGAGCTGAGCTTAAGATTCTCTCTCTCTCCCTCTGCCCTTCTTCCTAACTCGTGCACTCGTTCTCTCTTTCCAAAAAAAAAAAAAAAAGAATTAAAAAATAAAGATGAATAAACAGATAAAAAGTAGAATCAAACCTATAAATACATAAACAAACTGATGGTTGCCAGAGGGACAGGGGGTAGGAGGTTGAACAAAATGGGTGAAGGGGAGAGGGAGATACAGACTTCTAGTTATAAAATGAATGAGTTGCAGGAATAAAAGGCACAGCATAAGGAATAAATTCAGTGATATTGTAATAGCAATGGGTGGGGACTTGTGGGGAATATAGCATAATATAAAAACTTGTCGAATCACTATGTTGTACCTCTGAAACTAAAAAGCATTGTCTGATTATACTCAAATTTAAAAGAGTAAAAAAATAAAATTAGAGGACATATTTTTAAAGGAATACTTGAGGAGAACTGACAGCTAGTGAAGCTTCTGATCTGTGAATATGGTATAAGTCTACTTTGTATGTTGGCTTTAATTTCTTGTCCAAATATTTTATATAATTCCCTTATGCATATATAAGAAAATAAATAGGAATTCTTATTTTTGCCCAGAAGAAGTAACATAACAGACACTCATTCTCACAATTGATGGAGATCTTTCCATGTCCATACATAGAGCATTCTCATTGTTTCATGACAAATAATACTGTACCTACATCCATAATGTGTCATTACATATGCAGCCAGCTTCCACAGATGTACTTTGGGTTTGTTTCCAACTATACTGAAGCTGTAATGAATGATGTTGGTTATTTGAGCAGCCAGCTCTAACTCCTCACTCCTCCTTTAACCTGGCATGTGGGCCACAGCCTTAATAGGGGTCAGGAACTCAGAAAATAGTCTGGCTCTGGAAGTGGTTTCTCCTAATCCAGCCCCCCATTTTCCAGTTTATGGGAGTGGGGAGTAAAGCTCCAGGGTAGCCCCTCCAGTCTCTGCCTCACCTTAACTTCATTTCTTCTGCTCCACTCCAGTTCTCCATCAGCATAGGTGACCGTGCATATATGCACACACTCACCAAGATGTAGAAGAAACCATTTTAAAGCCTGAGCTCTTGGCTCCTTCCCTCAAGATATCATGCTTGGATGACTACTAGACAGGAAAGAGCTGACCCAAGATACAGAGTACATGGAGACATGACCTGGTAGGAGTCTCCAGACACCAGACTCAGCTACTAGAAGTGAGCGACAGTGGAGACTGTATCCAAGGAGGAGCTGAGATATACCTGCCTAGTGACACACGCAGGCCTGTAGGAACCTCTCTATAGAGCCCAGGGTGGAAAGTGGAGGAAGAGAAAGAGAAGAAAGACGAGGGAGGGATGTGGGATTGCAGAACAGGGCAGGCAAGAACCTGAGGAGGCCAGGCTCCCTGCCCCTCCCCTCTCCAGAACTTCCAGCCAGAGTACCCTCATGTCCAGGCTGTTGTTGATGCTGTACTGCTGTCCTCCAGTTGGAAGTGATCAGAGCCATGCTTCTCTGCACATCTGGACACATCCTCCTGATGCTGCAGGTGCTGCACCCCCAGTTCCACTTTCAGGTTACTATGGGCACACGGTGTAGCAGGAGTGGCAGAAGTCCTCTGACCTTTAAACACCCTTGAAACCAGGTGATCCTCACTGGCCAATTACCAACACGATTGGTTTTCCTATGTATATATAAAGGGGACCGTCGAGGAGCTGTGGGGGACAACGCGGGGGAGTGGGGGAAGCTGTGACAATGGCCGTGGGAGCCGGAGCCCGAGGCTGAAGGGGCCGGGCTGGAACTCCAGCTGAGCGAGGCGGGCTGAGGTCGCTGATGGCGCTGCCTTCCCAAAGCTGAGCTCTCTCGCTCTCCCCGGTTGGCGCCAGACCACCGACCCCACAGCTGAAGACCGACTCCGGGGAAATCGACGCCCTAGGGACGCGCGCAAGGCTGGCGGACACCGGCTGGCGGTCGTCGGGAGCGCGCACGTCTGGACGCCGCCGCGGACAATGCTGCTGCTGCTGCAACTGCTGTCGCTACTGCGGGAGCTCACGGCAGGTGACTGGGCGGAGAGTCTGGGGGCCAGGGGCAGAACCCCAATGGTTGCCCAGCAGAGCGCGGGTGGGGCTGGGGGAGGCAGGGAGAGATAGGCCACTTCCGGGTTTGGGGAACGAGGATGGTGGGAGAGCCGACCCAGGATTGTAGGAGACGCTAGGCCCTGCGTTAGAGCTCCTGTTTGCTGGCTCCCACGGTTACACTGGGATATGGATTAGAGTATACGGGAAACCGGCGGGACGTGGGGTGCTGGCGGTGACCCTGGCCTGGGACGCAGCCGATGCCATACCTTCTTGGGGGTGCCCTTGGGCACATCTGTTGGACGCCACTCGGTTTCTGGGGCCAGGTCCTCCAACAAGGCCCTGGTGAAGCCCTTGTGGAGTCAGGAATGTGAGAGCGGCTGGCACTTCCCCTGCTATCTAGCTGGGGCAGGCGCCCGCCCTTCGCGGTAGTCTCCCTGGAGCCTTAGCGAGGCTCTGTTGGGTTACCCGAGCATCCCCTGGCGTGGGTTGTTGGGTGAGGAAGATTTCTCTGACCTGGTCCGGAATTTCCATTCTTTCCCAATTTTAATTCTTCCAGCATTGGTAGCTGGGCCTGACATCATCCTGGACTCCCCCACCCCGCCCCCGGCTCCCATAGGGCACTGCCCATCCGGGCCGCATGTATACCCGAACATTTATTAGCACAGGCGGGGAAATGTCCACCATCATAGAAGTAACAATAGCTGGTCACCCTTACGCCAGGCTCTATTATAAGTACTTCACATACAAGAAGCCATTTCAACTCACAGAACACTTCTCAATTTACTGTTTACAGATTTAATGTACGGCTCAGGACGCTAGGTGGCAGGATCAAAAATCGGATTTTTTTTTTTTTTTTATGTTATTTTTGAAGGAGAGAGAGACCATGAGCGGGGAAGGGGCAGAGAGAGAGGGGGAGACACAGAAGCTGAGGTGGGCTCCAGGCTCTGAGCAGTCAACATAGAGCCTGATGCAGGGCTGGAACCCAGGAACCGTGAGATCATGACCTGAGTTTTTAAGTCCAACACTTAACCGACTGCGCCACCCAGGAGCCCCAAAAGTCGGAATTCTTAACCTTTTCTATGCCTTAGACCCGGTCCCAGAATGTTTTCAATACATAAAATGAAATATATAAGATTACAAAGGAATCTGATTGTTTCTACAAAGCTATTAAAATCTTTTAAATAGAAATATAAATGTGTGAGATGTAGAATGTATGCTTCTAAGTTAACACGTTTAATAACACACTGAATAGCAACAATTCCCAGAATTTGTAAGTAGTGAGATTAAAGCATATTTCCAGGTGTCTGCAACAACTGGATTGTGATTCAAAAACACCTGTGACTTCTGTCTGAGAACAAAGCACAGGCCCTGCTAATCCTGCTGAGCTTTGTTGCCTTCATTCATCATGAGAGAAAAGCTAAATTTCAGCCAGAGGTTAGTGAAAATAAAGAGGTTATTTTTTTCCCTCCAAGTTGAGGCTCCAAAACTCAACAGGATGCATCTACAGAAGGATTCAGCCCTCAGCTCCCCATGGAAAACACTTGAAGGAGAATCAGCTTGGATGTCTGGGAAGAAGATTGGGGAAGAGTTTGGTCCTTGGAATAGTGACCCCAAAGGCATGGGCCACTGTGTCTCTGGGCCAAGATTGTATAACCAGTCTTGGTTTTCAAGTTACATACAGCCTCTAGAGATTCTACTTACAGCACCCCCAAGTCCTCAGGTGTGATACAGGGGCATATGGGTGATTCTAGTTCTGCGTGGCAGGAATAGTCATGAGTGTGGGCACAAAGGCCCTGTAGCCTTTGTAGGGAATGGCCGGGATTGACTTAGGGAGACAGAACTCCAAACCAAAGAGGAGGAAAGGAGTGGAGGATAACCCTGGGGTTTACCAAACTGTGGGAGGGAGATGGCACACAGAGGGGAGGTAGCCAGAGGTTTTTGGCTGCCTGCTCACAACACTCCTGGATGCCAGTCTTTCCCTTTAGAAGCTAGGGAATGAGGAAGTGGCTTTCATGGGGCAGTTATCATGAGTGCTGCAGCAGGGAAGTTTGAAGTGGCCCAAACCTTAGAGGACTTGTTGAACTAAAGAAAGCTGGACCCCACCCCCAGAACTTTTGATTCAGTAGGGCTAGGTTGGGTCCTGCAAATTTGCGTTTCTAGAAAATTCCTAGGTGATGTTGATACAGCTGGTCCTGGAACCACACTAGATTCACTAGCCTAGAATGTTCTTTCCTCCTCACCAACTCCACTGCCTGGTAACTCACAGCTGGTGAGATCCCCTCCAGGTTTCAGCCTATAAGGCCCCTGACCCCAGCACATTCCCACCCCAGGGTGTTTCTGGAGCCTGGTACTTCCTGCACCACAACGCTCATCAGCCCTGCTCACCTTATTGGACCTACTTATTTAATTGTTCAATTGCCACCTCCTTGTCAGACCTGAGCTTCCTTGGGCCCATGTCTGTCTTGGTTTCTCTCTGTCCCCACACACACCCCCACCTAGCTCAGTGCCTAGCTCATAGTAGTAGGTGCTCAACAGATGTTTGCCAAATGAGTAATATCACAAGGGGAGAGGTCAGGACTGGCCCAGGTGAACAAGTGTACAAAGCTGGGCAGGGCCAGGCAGAGCCAAGAGGGCATGGGCTCTTCACCTGGCAGCACATGAGCATTACCTGGGAGGTTTCAGTGCCTCTTCCCTCCAAACCAACCAAATGTGTGTCCATAGCAGAATTGTCAAAGCTGCCAGGAGGTACAGGGGCAGCTGGTTGGAAAACCTCTGGCAGAGGTATGAGCAACCCAGCCCTGGTTTCCCTCTTAAGTGGGAACAGCCTACCTCACAAAAATGCAGTAAAAATATCATGAATTAATCCTTATAAAGCTCTGGCACCAAGACCCAGAACTCAGCCCTTTTGGTTTTATACTTGCATGCTAAGGAAGTTTCTGGTCATTCCTGAGGCAAGGCTCCTATGTCCCTCTTCCCTTCCAATGTGCCTCTTTGTCATTTCATGCCATCTCTCCAAGCAGAGACAAGGATGTGTAGGATGTTTATGCCTTGAGATTCATATTTCCCTTTTCCTTCTCCCCCATGCAGAGAGTCCCTGGGGGCTGCCTGTGGTAGCTGATGGCCCAGCATCCTTAGCAAAGGTGGTGATGGCAGAACTGGCTGATCTGAAGTTAGAAAACAAGCCATGGCCTGGAGGTAAGGCTCTGCCCATGTGATGAAAAAGGAGGCAAGATGGCAGAGACCAGAAGCTCCCCCCGCCCACACCCCCCAACCTTACAGAAGGGCATGTACAGTCTGGGAACCTGGTAGACTGTCTTTGCTTAGGTAGGGGACACAGAGGCCATACCCTCTGGAAGGTACCCCAGGGGGGCTTCACTTAGGTATCTTTCCCCACCCTCATCCCCCCCATACTCCAGCTCTCTTTTTCCCATGCCCACCTCTCCCTACCAGATAGGAAAGAACTAAGGCTAAGAAAATGATGTCCACAGAACCCTTCCTCCATGCCTATACTTCTTTGTGTTTATTACCTCACCAAATGCTCCAGTGGAGCAGGTCACAGAGGAAGAAACCAAAGCCGGAAGCTGTGAAATAAGGTCACACAGCTAGAGAGTTGTAATCCACATGGATTGTAGGGAGGTGGGGCAGATACAAAAACGTCTACAGAGATTGGGGCAGGAAAGGGGTAGGGTACCTCATTCCCCACCATAGTCAGAGAAAAAGGGAGGCTGTGCATAAGAGAGCAGGACTGCCCCTTTTGTGTGTGGGGGGTGGGAGGGGTGGGTAATGTGGCCCAGTAACCATGAATCAGCAGTGAGGGAAGGGGTGGATGATGACACAGAGCCTGAGGTAGCAGTGGGCATGTGGCCACTTTTGTGCCCCCAGCCAGCCACACACTGTTAGTCTTTATAATGTGTTCACTAAAGGGCAGGTGCAGGCCAGGGGACACCTTGAGAATCTGAATAATGCAGTCTGGCCCTGCTTTTTGCTACTGGTGTGAGCTTGGCAGTTGACTTTGCCTCTTTGGGGCTCAGTTTCCCCATAGACAGGAATAGTAGTGGCACAATACTTGCCTGATAAAATTGTCATGAGGGTTAATGGAGCCAAAATTTTGTAAAGTGCTCGGGACAGGGCCCAGCACCTAAGTGCTTTATAACTATTTTGTGATTTAAAAAAATAATACATTGATAGACTTCCCCTCATTTTTTAAACTAAAGTAACTGGCTACTAGAGCAGCTAATATGAATAAATAGAAATGTTACCTAGGAAGCAAATTGTGCACTTGCCCCAACGAAACAACCAGATGTGTGTTGGTGTCTTTCCTGCAGGCCTGAACTTGGATCTCTTGTTCTTTCCCACCTTCCCACACCTAGGAAAGAGCATGTCAGCACCTGTGCGGCCTCTTTGCTTCAGTGGTGGGAATACCAGGGTCCCTGCACCCTCACTCTGCGTTCCCCAGGCCTCAGTCTTAGTGGCAGCTTAAAGACTGGCACAGCTTTCAGAGGACATCTCTCTTCCCAGACTGTGCATCTTTCTCTCCTTTTCAGGGCAGCAGAACCTCCAGAGCTCATGGGTTTGAACTGCCCACCAAACTCACAAGACACAACAGACTTTAGTCTCATGTTATATGTATTTGTTTTCTATAGATGCTATAACAAGGGGACCACGGGGTGCCTGGATGACTCAGTCGGTTAAGCGTCTGACTTGGGCTCAGGTCACGATCTCACTGTTCATGGGTTCGAGCCCTGCGTCTGGCTCTGTGCTGACAGCTCAGAGCCTGGAGCCTGCTTCAGATTCTGTGTCTCCCTGTCTCTCTGCCCATCCCCCGCTCGTACTCTGTCTCTCTCACAAAAATAATAAATAAACATTAAAACAAAATTTAAAATAAAAGGAGGGGGGGACCACAACTTGGTAGCTTAAGACAACATACATTTATTCTCTTAGATTTCTGAAGGTCAGAAGTCCAAAATGAGCTTCACTGGGCTAAAACTAAGGTGCCACAGGAGAGCTCCCTACAAAGGCTCTCAGGAAGAATCCATTTCTTTGCTTTTTCCAGCTTCTAGAGCTGCATTCCTTGGCTCATGGCACCTTCCTGCCTCTTTCTCTGTTCCATCTTCACATCATCTTCTCTGATAGTCATGGAATCTTCCTCTGTCTCCGTTTCATAACAACACATTTATGGACTGCCTAGATAATCCTGGATAATCTCCCCATCTCAAGATCCTTAATTTTTTATTTCTTTTTATTTTTTATTTATTTTATTTTTTAACCTTTTTTATTATCTTTTTTTACAATCATCATTAAGCTCAAGATCCTTAATTTAATCACACCTACAAAATCCCTGTTACTATATAAGGTAACATTCATAGGTTCTAGGGATATCTTGTGGGAGTGGGGGGCATGATTCAGCTACCATACTGTGCTCCCTTAGTTGTGGAGGAGGCAGGACAGAAACTACAACATGCATGGCTTCCCCACCACTCAGGAGGCCCAGCAGCTACCCAAGGGCACAGGCTCTTTGCCCTCCATCACCCCACAAACAAGCAGAGCTTCTGCAGATCACAGCCAAGGAGAAGGTGGGTCACCTTAACATAGAGAAGCCACAACCTCTGTTCCTTTCAAGGCCTGCATGCCTGTTTACAGCTCCCAGCCCAGGAGCATCCCACTAATCTTAACTCAGTGGTTTGCAAGGAAACAACACCCCGAGACTCAGTCACTTCCCAGGAAGCCCACACCAGTCCAGACCTGGTATCAGTTCTTCACTCAAACACTTTCAACGTTGATCCCTCTCACCTCCCATAAGGAGGTTTCATCAGTGTGAGAAGAGGGCTCCTCTGTATTCTTCCTAAGCTCAGAAAAAGCAGGCTTGGGGCACCTGGGTGGCTCATTCGGTTAAGCATCCAACTTCGGCTTATGTCATGATGTCACAGTTCATGAGTTCGAGCCCTACATCAGGCTCTGTGCTGACAATTCAGAGCTTGGAGCCTGCTTCAGCTTGTGTCTCCATCTTTCTCTGCCCCTCCCTGCTCTCACTCTCTCTCTCTCTCTCTCTCTCTCTCTCAAAAATAAATAAACATTTAAAAAAAAGAAAGAAAGAAAAAGAAAAAGCAGGCTCTGGGGAGAGAATCTGGGCTCTTCCCTTTCTAGTTACGACTTTGGGTGCTGTACTTGCCCTCCCCTGGGCTTCAGTTCTCTCATCTGCGAAACAGGGCCAATCACATCAACTTCTCGGGTTTATCCTAAGGATCAACTGAGATGGTGAATGAAAAGCAGTTAGACTGGTGTAGGGCACACAGTGGTCACTGTCCAAAACTGACAGCTCTGATCATCATCATTGCCCTTCATGTTCTTGTTTTTTGTCCAACTCAGTAAACGCTGGAAGTGTCCACTGTATGCCAAGCATGGTGTTCTTCCAAGACCCGTGGAAACACTAGTGGCACAGTCAGATGTATTGCCCGCCTTCATGGAGTTTCATAGGGAGCCCAGAGACCCCTGAGGGATATCTGGGTGGAATCAGAAGGGGTTCCTGGAGGAAGGGACGCTGACCTTCAGACCTGAGGGCTGAGGAGACATTGGCTGAGAGAAGAGAGGGAGCAGCAGGAACTGCAGGTACAAAGCGCCTTGGCAGAGTTTGATGTGGTTATAAAATAGCAGAAGGAGTTGTGAGGATGGGGATGCATTTGACTCATCCCTTCATATCTGAATATTCAAATGTTAACCACCTGTTGTGTGCCAGCAGCTGTTGCAGGCTGGGAAAGAAGGATGATCCTTTTTTTTTTTTTTTTTTTTTTTTTTGAAAGAGAGAGCACAAGCGAGAGGCAGAGAAAGGGAGAGAGAATCCTAAGTAGACTCCATGCTGTCAGTGCAGAGCCCAACACAGGGCTCAACCCCATGAACCCATGAGATCATGACCTGAGCCAAAATCAAGAGTAGGATGCTTAACCGACTGAGCAGCCCAGGCACCCCAGGAGAATGATCCTTACAGTAATCTCTGCCCTTGGGGAATGGATGTTACAGGGGAGAGACAGACTATGAACAAGATAAACAGATAAAGTGCATGTTCTCTAGGAGGTGGTAATAATGCCCTAGAGAAAAACACTGTTGGGAGTGCTGGGGTTGTAAGTATTTAACAGAGTGGGCAAGGAAGGCTTTACTGGGAAAGCAGCATTTGAACAAAACCTGTTTTTTTTCTTAATGTTTATTTATTTTTGAGACAGAGAGACAGAGCACGAATGGGGGAGGGGCAGAGAGAGAGAGGGAGACACAGAATCTGAAGCAGGCTCCAGGCTCTGAGCTGTCAGCACAGAGCCTGATGCCGAGCTCGAATTCACGGACCATGAGATCATGACCTGAGCTGATGTCGGATGCTTAAACGACTGAGCCGCCTAGGCGCCTCCTGAGCAAGACCTTTTAAAAAATTAAGGGAGTGAGCCCTGGGTGAATCTCTGAGAAAGGTGGACTGAGGTTTTTTTTTAAAGATACAGCATTTGTTTTCGTAGCTTGAGTCAGGCCTGGCTGCTAAATAGATTTCATCTCCAGCATCAAGTTGAATGGATGAGTTGGTGCTTCTGGAGATAGTGGAGAACAAATATTAGGGCAGCATTTGGACATAAAGAGAAGAGATGACTAGCACTGTCTGCTATGGGAACAGGAGTAAGTGGAGAGTGCAGTCAAGATGCCACCAACTTGGCAGCAATGGTTCAAACCAGGAGTGATGGCTCAGCTTCATCAGGCATCTCTGGGGAATGAATAATTTCACGTAAATTAAGCTTAAAAACAATCAATTTTTTTTAATCATACCTTTTTTATTGTGAGACAGAAAAACAGTAATCATACTTACAGAGATGAGTGTAAAGCATGAGCAAGTAAGCCTGAGTCAGGAGCTGAGAAACTTCCTAAAAATAAAGTCCACAAGCCTGAGCAAATAAACTTTGGCCTCAGTGCTTGCTTGCCTGATTGATTGATTCTTTATTTAAACTATTTGGATACACTTATTTTCTTAACTGAAATTCTCAGTTCTTGCTCTTACTGATAAGCAAATTACTCTGGATAGGTTTCCACCGCCAATCCCATCAGTCACCCAACCTGTGGTGCAGATCCTGGCAGTGCATAGGAGCCTTATTGTTTCATATCTTCACAGGGACACACTCTCTCCACTACCACTACCTGGCCCTATCAGAGCCAGGCCCGGGCCTTCCTCAGTTTCTGGCTGTAGGCTACGTGGACGACCAGCCTTTCATCCATTATGACAGTCGTGTGGACAGAGCCAAGCCCCAGGCTCTGTGGATGGCAGCTGTGGACACCCAGTACTGGGAAACAGAGACCCAGAAGCAGAGAGCCTGGGCAAAGGTGCAGCAGGTGGAGACATGGACTGTGATGGGCTACCACAACCAGAGCAGTGGTGCGTCAGAGGCTCCTGCCACCCCACATCCTCCTTCCTTCATACTTTCAATGCTGACCCTCTGGACAGCCATGCCCTTCCAGTTGGGAACAGAGGTCACTCCACTGAGCCCATAAGAGGGTACAAGGCATGCTCCTGATGCATAGCTTTCCCACCACAAGGACCAAGCAGGGGCCATAGGGGCCTTCAGAATAAGTTGTGGCTCCAGTGGCCAGCCCATTGGGCTAGCACAGCAAGCATCCACAGAAGTTAGGGACTCACAACACCTCCCCTTCAGCTACCCATGGTTCCAGACCTCTGCAGACTGGCAGAGGCAGAGGCTTTTCCCTACCTCATCCCTCATCCTCACCAAACACTTAAATCACACCCACCCACCAGGCTCTCAGACACCAACTCTGCCATGCAGGGAGGGAAACCAAATGAACTTGAACTAGGCAGACAGCTCAGGGTGGGAAAGAGAACCTAGTTAAAGACCCCTGCTCTACCCAGTGTTAGGTATAGCATTCTCTCAGGCTTCTGCTTCCTTATCTCAGCAAAGGCTAGCTCATGCCTACTGATGGCTGCTGCTAATGCTGCATGTGTGCTTGTGGGGCACTTGTTCTCAGCCCTTTCCCATCCTGTCCCTGGAAACCCAAACTGAAGCCTCAGGTCCCAGATGCCTCAGAGGGAGTAGATTTAAAAGCCCAAGGCTGGGACAAGTTATACATTAGCCCAGGGGCCCCAGAATAATAAGCATGACCAGCCCCCAGGTGCTGTGGCAGCAGCCAGGTTCACATTTTAACATCTCTTTCACATCTCTGAAATTGGGGTGTGATTTCATCTTACCACGAGTGTATTTTAAGGACATCTTACTTCCATAAGTAGCAGAGTTTTCCTTCTAATAACAATGCCTGTAGTTATGTATGCAAGTGTTCTCACGTGAGAAGCCCAACGGGTTTCTCAGCCCTGGCCTGCTCATGAAAATTACCCAGGGAGCATTTTTTGTAAATGGCACCACTCTGACCCCCTCCCATCCTTCAGAGGCACCCATGGGTGGTGGGCTTCTCCCCAGCCTCAGGGATACGACCTATAGCCCAGACAAACCGCAGCCTGCTTGCCCACATGCACAGGCACACACAGCACTCAGCGAATGTTCGGCTGTGAGATCCGGGAAGACGGCCGTACCAGCAGCTTCTGGCAGTTTGGCTTTGATGGCCAGGACCACCTGTCACTGGACCTGGAGACTCTGAGCTGGGTGTCAGCCAAGCCTGTGGCTGTGCAGACCAAGCGTTGGTGGGAAACAGAGCGCTGCTATGCCGAATACGACAAGGCCTACCTGGAGGGCCTCTGCCTCACTTCCCTGCACAGGTACCTGGAGCTGGGCAGCCAGAGCCTCACCCGGAAAGGTAAGGTGCAGCCTGTGGCAACACAGAGGGGCCCACACTCCCGTTCTCGAGGATCTTGGCGGGGTGAGGAGATAGGCTGTGTTTCCCTGGCTCAGACAAGCCCAATTGGCCCCAGAAAGAAGGCTGACTAGCCAACAGCTTCCTCAAGTTGGGCAGCACAGAAGCTTGGACCTTGGGCCCTCATTCCAGGTGAGGTAGAATGGGGAGTTCATGCCCCATGATATGGTCTTGGTGAATGAGGCTCTGACTCTGGGCCTCATTTTATTCATCTATAGAATAAGTAGGTTAAACTAGTTGGCTCATAAAGTCCTTTGCGGGTTTAACATCCTGTGGTTCTCCTTGGGAAATGCACCTCAGGCCCCAGGGGATAGCATCCATCACTAGGCCAGTCCCTGGACTACTGGGGACTGCCAGGGAATCTGAGGCTCTTTGTCCCCACACCCCTCATGCTAAACATGCTCCTCAGACTCCAGGTGCATCCTAAATTCTTGACTCCAGCCAGCAGGGCTGGAGATACAAGGACTAGGATGGACCCTAGGGAAGGTGGGTGCATGGGGGTGCTGAGGCAGAGGCCTCACTGGCTACTAGTGGGTAGGGCTGGTCAGAACACCCAACACACCATGGATGTTCAGTGATGGACTGGTGGGATGTGAATCAGCTGAGGCAATGGGGAGGACATTCCTTGAAGGGAAGGCAGGGAAAATAACATCAAGAGAAGATGTGATTATGAGAGTAGAGTGTGTGTGGGGGGGGGGGGGGGCGGTGGTCAGGGCTCAGGTACTGGAGCCTAGCCTGCAGATCCACGTCCTGGCTCCAGGACTGGCTAGCTGTGTGACCTTGGGCAAGTTACTTGCCCTTTCTGTGCCTGAGTTTCCTCATTAGTATTACAGGGATGGTAACAATAGCCCCTGCCTCCAAGAAGCACCATATTGGTGTTTTAAATGAGTGTTGAGCTCTCATCCAGCAGCAGGGGGATGTTCTACACACATATCACATGATGAATTCATCAGGAATCTCCACAGAAACAGAACCAACAGGATATGTTTAGAGAGAGAGAAAGAGAAAGGGACATATTTAAGGAATCCGCCCATGTGATTGTGGAAGCTCGGGAGTTCCAAGATCTGCAGTTGGCAAACCTGGAGACCTAAGGGAGCCAGTGTTTCAGTTTGAAACTATAGTCAGGAAAAGACTGATGCGCCAGCTGAAGGTATTTCTTCTTACTCAGACTTTTTGCCCTATTCAGATCTTCAAGTGATTGGATGGAGTCCACTCACATTGGGGACAGCAATCTGCTTTACTGAGTCTACTGATTCAGATGTGAATCTCACCCAGAGTAATGCTTGAGCAAATGCCTAGGCACAGTGTGGTCCAGTAAAGTTGACACATAAAATGAACCATCACTCACGGATTATGTCATTTGGAACAATCCTGAGAGGAAAAAACAAAGAATCCCCATCTGGCCCTGAGAGACTGGAGGATTGTGGACAGGAGTCAGGCTGGGCTTCAATTCCAGGCTGTCTGGCTCCAGAGCTACACACATGACCACCTCCTTCCAAAGTGAGGGAAGGACCATCCTTCTTGCCTTCACTTCTTGTTAGACACCTACCATGTGCAAGAAGTTATGGAGGAAGTATGTAAAGTCTCTGAGAAAGCCACAGGGTTTCTGTGGGCAGAAGGGGTGTCCTCCACCCTGGAAAATGCTAGAGCAGCCCAGGATCAGGCATGAGGAATGAGCAGAGAGCAGCTTCTCACCAGCCTTCCTCCCTCAACCTCTCTCTGCAGAGCCGCCCAAAGTGCAGGTGACAAGACACACAGCTGAGGATGGGAGCATCACACTGAGATGCTGGGCCCGGGGCTTCTACCCACGGGACATCTCATTGAGCTGGTGGCTGGGGGAGGACGAGCTGGTTCAAGAGACCGAGTATGTGGAGACACGCCCCGGTGGAGATGGTACCTACCAGACATGGGCGGCTGTGCGGGTGCCAGCCAGGATGGAGAATGGGTACATTTGCCATGTGCAGCACTCCAGCTTGAACCATACACTCACTGTGGCCTGGGGTGAGGAGATGGGCTTGGCAGAGGGGATGAGGAGGAGCAGGGGAGGGTCCCAGGGAACCCAGAGACAGTCCCATGGCATGGGGCTGGTGCCCCCTTTTCTCTGCCGTCCTTAGAAGCACCCTCTCATCAGTGGATAACCAGTGCCAAGGTTATCTCCATCATCTTCACCATCACTTTCTTGCTGGTGGCTGGAGTTTTGATTTTCATCAAGCAGTACTCTCAAGGTAGGTAGGGAAGAAAAAAAAAGTGGTGGAGGGTCCTCACAGCCAGCTCAACCCTATAGGGAGGAATGCTCTGCTCCCATCCCTTCCACCAGAACTGTTCTCTCTTGGGGAGAAGCAACTACTATTGAACACCTGTCCCCATCTGTGGAAAAGCCCAAGTACCCCCACCCAATAGCCATACATTGCCCTAAAGACACTGTGGATCACACAGCCAGGGAAGACCACTAGGATTGACCTTCAAAAGACCCGAGAGGGGGAGAGGGAGTGGAAGGTGGGTACCTGGGACCCCCACCTCTGCCTACCACCCACCTAGTCTCTCCTTTTGTGTTCTTTTTCCCATAGCCAGGAATAAGGAATCTTGCAAACAAGCCCCAGGTGATTGTGGGATGGGTGGGTTGGGGAGAGGAAGCCCCAGGTGCTCCCAAGCATGGCTAAGATGCCTGAAAACCAAAAATGGAGGCAGGGTGGTGGGCGGAAGCTTTCTGTCTCCAGCATGGCCTCATCCCTCACCCTCTGCTCCCTCCCACCACCTGGGAGCCAGGTGGAGGGGGCAGGGAGCACTCCATTGAGCCACTGCTGAGTTTGGGAGAGGGCTGGGGAGCAGTCTGGATCACCTCCCTACTTTCTCCCTGCAGGTGGAGAGGAGCCTCATAATTCCCAAAACCCAATGAGCGTGGAGACTGCTCAGCTGCTCTGCTGACACAAGTTCACTGTCACAGATCAAGGAGGTGTTTTATAGAGGGTTTGGGGGCATCCAGTGTGCTAGCTGGCTGGCAGTGGTGATCCAACTCTGAAGGGCCCACCCCACCTCAAAACTGAGCCCTCCTCAGCTCCATCAGCCTCATCACAAGCAGTCTGGGCCAGTAAGATTTGCCATCTTCCTGAAGTCCTTTTAAAAGTCTAATTGTCTCCAGTTTGGGGGCATGGGAAGGAGGGCAGTAATAATTCCTCAGATCGGTTCACACTTGACAATTTGCACGATAATTTCATGTAAAGTGTAAATCCCACCTGAGCCTCTCAGGTACTCTGTGAGTTCGGTGATGGTATTCTCACCTCCACTTCCCCAACATGGAAACCACAGCTATGGGAAGTTAAGGAAGAACCAGAAGAACAGTCAAGGAGTTATGGGGGCAGCATGGCCAAATGCCTACCTCCTTTTATAAATGTGTTCTTGTGTGTATGTATATTTTCTTTTATAAAGAAGATTGGAGTGTTGGGGGGTGTGAGGATATGTGGTTCCTGCAGGGTGAGGGTGGGTGTGTGAGGACAAGGGGGTCCATGATGTGTGTGAGGGTGTGTAGGGAGTGACGGTGTATGAGCGGGGGGGGGGGGGGGGGGGTGGCAGGGGGTGACTTTGTGTGTATGAGAAGTTCAAGGGACAGGTGCCCAGGGACCTGTTAGCCCAGGGCAGCTGAAGGATGGAAAACAATACAGTCAGCATTTTCCATCCTGTCCTCTTGAATGGTTTGAATTTTTACAATAAGTACATGTTACTTTTACAATAAGGGGAAGAGAAGTTTCACTATGTCCTGTGGAAATGCTTGTTAAGAATTCTTGTTAAGGATGTGTCTGGGAAGGTCCAGCCTCTCCTTCTCTGAATTTCAGTATAGCAGAAACCCTACGTCTCCTTTGTAAATAAGAATCTCCTGGGGAGCACACATTTTTGTTTATTCAGAGAGCAGTTCAAGTCTCACGGCCGGCCAGCAGATGTGCAAAGGGAGAGGACTCCAGAGCCACAGCAGAGGGACCACTCCACTGGCATAAAGGACACAAGCTTGGGCCCTTAACAGGGCACCCTCTGCCTCTCTGTAGAGCCCCAAGGCATGACTAAGCCTCTTGTGGGGATTTCTGAAATCTTCATGTCTGCAGCCCTGGGAGGCCCCAAGCTGAAGGATGTGAAAGATTTGTGATACTAGACAGATTCAGCCTGCCCTGGTAGCCTGAAGAACCTCAGCAGTGAGCTTGCAACTATGTGATTGCACTGAAAATGTGTCTCTAATGTCTGTCTGCCTGTCTTAGTGCTGCCATCAGGATCCATGCTGTGCTGGTTCTGAGCACTTTTACATGTACTAAACTGTGTGATCCTCATAACACGCCTGTGTGGGAGAATTAATAATCCTGTGCTACAGGTGAAGACATTGAAGCCCAAGGTCCTATGGCTGGTTTGTGCCAGAGCCAGGACATGAAACCAGGAAGTCTGTGGCTACAGTCTGGGCACTTCACTACTGCACCAAAAACCTCAATGACATCTGTGCCATTCTGTAAATGGGTACGTAAGCACAAATCTGCAATCCCTTATCTGCAATTGTGAAAATCCTAACCCAAAACCAGAAGTTCCTTCCTTATTTTGGCACAACCTGAAGTGAAGTGAGGCTATTTGTAGGCCAGTGTGCCTTTTCACAATTTTCCACAGATATATTGATATAGTTGATTATGGAGTGGTGCCCCAGACAAACTCTGGAGATGTTATGTAACATTCAGCATCTGTACTTTGGCATTTTCTAAAGCCCAAAGAATTCTAAATTCTTAAATACATCTGGCCCCCAGGGTTTCAGGTAAGGGCTGTGGACCTGTATTAATAAGATTTTGTGATAATAAATATTTTATTTTTACACTTGTCTGTACAGTGAAAATGTTGAGGCACAAGGTGCGTCTGGCCCACACCAATGGAAGGCACAAGTGCCTGTGCTGGCCTTTGAAGATGTGCTTAGGATCTCCAGAGCAAAGGTCAAAACTCCATCCCTGAGGAGCATGAGGGCCCAGTGTATTTGTGGAGAAGCAGATGGGAGGAGGCTCTGGTCAGTCAGTCTCACTTTGAATTAGTATAGCTATGTCACATTTCTGTCCCCCTACCCCCAAAGACATCAGGCTCCTTCACCCACAGCTAACTTTACCCACCCCATCCTCCAGCATTGGTCCTGCCTAGTAAAGCATAGGCCTTAGACCAGCAGTTTGTGTGGCTTCTTTGATACAGAGGGTTTGTAAATTCAGGGAGCCTTAGACGAGGTACTCATCCCACTGACACTGGCTTCTATAAGTGTGAGCCTTGGGCAGAATGGGCTAGAATTTCCTGTTCAGTTCTGTGCATCTCTATGTGCAGAACTCTGAGAACTTCTTGGGCTGCAGGATTGTAGGACCATCTCTCTGATGAGGAGAGAGGGCAGAAAGGCCATGGACTGATACAGTTTCAGAACAGTGCCTACAGGATGGCAGCAGAGCCCCAGCCACCTGCCACAACCCAAAGGGTAGGGTCACCACTTATCAGAGTGGCCTCATTGGCTACTTGGTTTAGAAATTGCCTGAGGGCTTGGGCTATGCTGTCTGTATTTGCCCTAGATAACCATTCCTTTTTTTCACCTCACTTCCTTTTCCTGATGGCCTTCCTCAACCTCCACCTACCTGACCTTCCCGGTAGTTGGGAACCTGACATCTGCATGGGAACCTGGGACTCTGGGGACAGGGCCTGGTAGACAAAAATATCTTGAGGAGAGGGGTGGCCACTACACTGCCCCCTAACATGGGGGGGGGGGGCTATTCTCCCCTTTCCTGAGTCCTACTAACCCAATAACTTCTAGTTCACACCCCTGAAAGAATCTGATCTTCTTGTTGCCAAGGGCACCACCATTCTGACCTTCAGGAAGTATCTGCTCTATAACTGGATTATGAGATCTTGGCAACTGAGCATCCTTCAGCTTTATTTTGTTTCAATCATATTTCCTTTACAGACTAGTTCAGTGTTTTGCCCATGGAACCATAAAATAAATTTTAGACCTAAAGGAACCCCATATAGCACCCTACAAGCCCCTGATAATTTGACACACTCTCCCCCACAAACCCCATGATCATGCCACCTCTTTCTGCTTCTCATGTTAGAGTCCTTCCTGTCCAGGATGTCAGCTCTCTCCAGTGCACAGCTCTCTTTCTCTTCCACCCACACCCCAAGCATAGTCCAGTGCACCTGCGAAACCTGAGACAAAGGAACATGCACCAGCACCTCATGGCCAGGTAGGAGGTGAACCTGGGAGTCCCGAGTCTAATTCCCCAGAGGGATGAACAGGCCCAGAAAATAGGGTGGTCTTGCTTAACCCAGGCCTTGCTCCCTCTCCCATTTTTGTTTCTCTGCTTAGCAATGGCTGGTCAGTGATCTCAACCAAAAGACAGGGGCTCTGGACCCAGCAGGACCAGCCTAGATGCCCTGCCTGCCTACCTCCCTGGTTCTTTCCTCAGCCACTCCTGCCTGGAGAGAAGCTCGTGAGAGGACAGAAGGCAAACACAGAGGGAGTTCATCTGAGTCCCAAGTGTTCCCCTGGGTGCCCCCTGATTACTACCACAGTCTTAGGAGTAGACAGAGGCAGGAGGGCAAGTGAGGAGGGTTCTAAGCACACTTGGAAGCAGTAAAGGGGCCTACAAATCTGGCAAGGACAGGAAGACAGCTTTGCAAAAAATCACAAACCCACAGGAAAAGCAACCTTCTCACCCAGCAGGGCAATACTTCCACTAGCTGCTCCTGAGAACTGCTTCTCTCTCTCAGCCCAGACTGGCCTGGCCTTGGGTCAGAACCATGGGATCTCCATCCACAGGCCATCCCCTCACTCACAGAGGCCAAGACATCTTCCCCACGGGAGGAATGCTACATCAGACTTCTCTAGTCTTCAGGCTGCACTGAGATACCCCTCCACTGACACAGATCTTACCTGCTAACCCTCTGGACTCTAGTCCCAAACCACGACTTTTTCCAGACCACCATATTTAGGGCAGAATTCAGTGTGGCCTGGAATTGTGCTTTGTGATGATTCGAATGAATGAATGCATTGATTAATAAATAATAAATTATGAGTATTCGATGAATATTAGCTTCTATGTCCACCAAATACAAGGCTTCCTTACAGGCCATCCCCATTGCAGCCTCAGTCCTGTAAGTAACTGCAATGTTCCAATCCTAGAATGCCACACCTACTCTCCCCACAGCCTCCAGGAATTCTCTGAGACTTGTGCTCAGGTCATGCTCCCAGAAGCCCTCCTAGCCATCCCTGCTCTGAGGTTCCATGATGCCCACAGCACATGTCTCTCGGGTGTGTCCAGGCAGTCAGGGCCTGGCCAGCAACAAAGACCAGGAGGAAGGCCCAGTCCTGGATGAGTCTTTTTTTTTTTTTTTTTTTAATCCCCTAACTTCCTGAAGAAGCTCACAGACCAATGTAAACAGAAGAGGATTGAAGACACAGGCTGTTTCATTTGTGTCTCTTTAGCCTTGCCCCTAGACTGCCACGTAACTGAATAGGAAGTTCCAGAATGGAATCACACAGCTTCACCTCAAGACAAACAGCTAGGGAAAAGGGAGTCAGTCTGCCAGTCTGCCCTATGCCAAAAGGCTGACCCTCAGGTTTCTCTAGTCCTGCTTCCTGGCCACATTGACGGAGCCACATGCTAGAGCAAATCCAGGACAGGGAGAGATCCAGAGAGCCAAAGCATTGCAGTGAAAATGGAGGAGAAGCTGAGCCTGAGTTAAGGAAGATGAAGGCTGTGCCAAAACTCATTTTCCCTTCACAGAGTACTAAGCTCAGAAGGCAAAATCTGTCCTTGCAACCACCTCCTGAGACATTTGCCTGGGAAGAAACAGCCAGCAGGAGGGAGCTAGGGAGTGTCTGAGAATGTTGGGAGCAGGGAGAATATTGCAGGCTCCAAGTTAGACCTGACCATGAATCAGATGGGGATTTGGGGGTTGGGAGGGTGGATTCTTACCCACACAGGCTCCCTGATCTTCCCCACCAAGACACCAGAGGAGAAGACACAGGGGAACTGTCCTGGATTATATGTCTTCCATCCAGCATCTGTCCCCATCAGGAAATGGGGTGCCTGGCACTCATCGTCTTCAACTCTAAAGGCTAGCTGGAAAGGAGGTGGTGAGGTGAAGAGAATGCCCTTTGAAAGAAATGAGTTGGGGGACAGGTTGAGCTTGAGGTGTCCCCTAAAATTCCTGATAATGACAACAGGCTGCTCCTGAGATCCCTAACTTTGTGTGCTGCCTGAGGACTGGTACCTCATGCTAGCTGACCTGGTCTGCTCTGGGGAGGTGCCAGCAAGGAGAGGCCTGGGGTAGCACTCCAGAGGCCTAGTTACTACCTCTCACTCAGCCTCAGTGTCCCACTCTGGTCCAGCCCCACCCATCCCAGTGAAATAACCAAAGTGCAGGGGGCTCTTAATTCCAAGGTTTAAATAATAACAGTTAAGTAGGATGTACTCAAAACTAAACCTATGTATCCCTCTGACCTAGTAACTTGACTCCTAAATCTTACATCCAGAAGAAGAAAATCCATACATATGTTCACTAAATGACAGATTCAAGTGTTCAAAGCACTGTTCATAATAGCCCCAGACTGGAAACAACCCAAATGCCTCTCAACAGAAGAACAGGTAAACAAATTTGCTCTACTTACACAATGGAGCAGTTATACCAAATTGGAATGAAGAATTTACTACTACATACAACAGCATGGATGAATCCCCTGGACATTAAGTAAAATGAAAGAAGCCAAGCATAAAAGCACACATTGTATGTTCCATTTTGGTGAAGTTCACAAAAAGACAAAACTAATCCATGGCTACAGAAGTCAGGATAGTGCTTGCCTGCTATGGGGAATGAGTGGAAGTGGACATGGGATTTCTGGGGATGCCCATTTCTTGTTCTCAATGTATAACTTTGAAATTTTTTTGGAGCTATAAATTTATGATTTGTGCATTTCTGTATGGATGTCACATTTCAAGTGGAGGGGAGTGAAAGAACTACCAGTATTTCTGGAGTCTATAACAGTGACACCACCCACAAACCCACAACCAGACTCAAGGCAGACCTACTGGTCACACTCACCTGTCCAGCTAGGTCCTTTGTAATCTGACTCAAGAAGGGAGTGCTAGGGAAAGAGTCTGGCTCTTGAACCCAGAGGGGAGAAACAAGCCAGAATCACATCAAAAGACACTCTAGAGATCCTCTATTCCATGCCTCCTAGCCCAGGTCAGCAAACATATTCTGTAAATATTTTAGATTTCTCTGGCCACATATAGTCTCCATCCACATATTCATCTTTATTGAACTCCTTTAAAATTTAAAAACCATTCTTGAGGTGCCCTGGGTGACTCAGTCAGTTGAGCCCCTGACACTGGATTTTAGCTCAGGTCATGATCTCACAGTTCGTGGGATTGAGTCCCACTTTGGGCTCTGTGCTGACAGTGTGGAGCCTGCTTGGGATTCTCTCTCTCCCTCTCTCTGCTGTGCCCCACCCCCACCAACTCATGCATGCATGCTTGCACTCTTTCTCTCAAAATAAATAAACTTAAAAAAATTTTTTTAATTTAAATTTAAATTTAAAAAAATTAAAAAAAAATAAAATTTAAAAACCATTCTTACTTCTTGGGGTTTACAAAAAGAAACTGAGGGCCAGATTTGTCAACCCGGCAACGTAACCAATGCTAGACTGCCTCTCTAGTACTTCTGACAAATGGTCCCCAGTGTCTGTGACAAGGGCTTGCCTTGTCACCATGAACTGGAATTTAATTATCTGCAGTTGAACTCTTGTGTGGGCTTCTCCAACCTAAAAATTCTGCTAGGGGCACATGGCTGATTGGGTCCAAATAGCATGCAACTCTGAGCAGCCCCCTCTTCTTTTGTTCTACTCCCCAGCTTGTTCCCCTACCATTCTATGTGTAGGGTACAACCTGCATTCAGAGATGGGTAAGTATTTCAGCCCTGAAATGCAGTTTCAGTTCTTCTTGTTCAGATTTCCCCTCATGGCTCCTCAGCTTGGTCATGACCTCTAGGAAGGCTCCCAGATTGTATACTGGGAATTTACTTGTTAGTTTCCTAACAAATAAACACTACCAATAGATGCCCCACTGTAGGCAGGCCAGGCCTGGGTTTCAACTCCCTCCCTCTCCAAACATAAGGTTTTCCAAACCACTAAACGACAGGCAGTAGGATATTTTTCACCACAGGGTCCCAATCTCCTGACCCTTCAAAGAGGAGGACTTTCTTCTATGGCTCATCTACTACAGGAAGGGCATATAATAGTAGGTGATGGGGATACAAAGATAGGCCCAGTAGGCACTGTTCCAATTACTTTACAGATGTCAATTATTCCAACTTCACAACAACTCTAATATACGTGTGCTACTGTCAACTTTATTTTGCAGATGGGGATATAGCAGCACAGTTGTTAAGAAACTAGTCCAAAGTCACACACAGAGTTAAGTGACAGAGTTGGAGTGCTAACACAGTCTGGGACGAGCCTCAGGGAAGCATCTCCTTCAAGAGGTTATGCCTAGGCAAAGACCTGAAGGATAATTAAGGAGCTATATCTGGGTGAACCAGTGAAACAAAAGCCTTCCAGGTGGAAGAACATGCCCAAAGACATAGAGGCCAACAGCCTAGCATGAGTGTGTCAGACTTCCATTTCAGGTGGATGGTTCTGGTGGCTTCAGGATGGACTGAAATGAGGGCAAATGACCCTTTAGGAAATGTATCCAGTTGGAAGCTGATAGGGTCAGATCTAGGATGACAGGAAGAGATAGAGAAATCGGCCTAGGTTTGGGGAGATAAAAATCAGCAGGACTTGATGGTTGCATTTTGTTGTGTTTGTTTACTATTTATTCAGCAGATAGGCTGTATGTTCAGCATTATGATAGATGAGCTGCATGTACAATGTTAACAGCACATTTACCATCCCTGCTCTGTAGAATTTACAGTTCAAGTTTGGGCTCAGAGAGGGACAGCAGGGGTTCCAGGGTGCCTTGAAGATTCCATTAGGGCAGGTGGTGTTCCTCAAACCAAATAGTGACCAATTAGTGAGGGGTGCAATCATACCAGTGGATCTTGAACAGCATTTTACCGAAGCAAAATAGAATAGAACATATCAGGGTGCCTTGACTGCCATAAGGGAAAGAACAATTTTCAGAAATCTTATTTCTGTTACATATGTGCAAGTCTGTATTAGATTAACATGTGCAATGCACTTCTTAATGAGGGCCAAGGAAAGAAAGAAAAACAAACCTTGTAAAAACCTTGGGTTAAGGATAACCACACGCCTGTAACTCTGAACACCTTGAAGGGACTGATCATGCCTTACTCATGTTTTTGTTCCTATAATAAAGTGGATGGATAAATGGATGGGTTATGCATGTATGTGATAGATGGATGAATTAAATGAATTAATGATGGACATTAATTAAATGAATGGGCAGGTGGATGGGTGGATGTATTCATGCATGCATGTATGCATGGATAAGTGAGGGGATGGTGAATGGAAGCATTATTGATGAAGACAAAAAGATCTATAGAATAAGTCAGCGTAGGGCATGCTGAGTCTGAGGTTATCTGAGAAATTGCGGGACAGTGGAGATGGACATAGAAGTCGTAACGGGAGAGATGAGAGCTAGAAAGCCGAGGCTCTGCAGGTAGTAAGGGATTAATTGGTTTGAGGAAAAACGTTGGAGGTATACGAGTCCCCACGCGAGATCTTTGATTTCACAGCCACTCCACACTACCGCAAGCACCACCCCACTGCGTTCTTGCAGGCCACACCCTCGAGCGTGGCCTCCGTGGAGAGGGCGTTCTCACTACCACAAAGGCTTCAGGCTAGAAGGGCCGAAAGTGCACGAGAGCACGAGTTTGGACGCCGCTCTCCCCACCCTTTTGGGTCCGTGTCCGGGGAACTGCCTCGGCTGAGGGACTGCTGGACACTCTGTGTCTGGCTGGTGTGGAGCGGTGTAATGGTCTGTTGATTCTCTTTCCACCTCTGCCCATTCTCACGTCTTTCCTATCAGGACCGGCTGGATGGCCGTCAGGGCTCCCAACTGTCGCGTCCCCTGGGGCATCATAGAGAACATAGTCCTCCATTGGCTCAGTCTATCCTTTCCGAGTGTGGGTTAGAGTGCCTACGTCATTTTCGGTCGCCTCGGGCTGGGTGGGGAGTGCCGCCACCAGAGGAGGACGCCGCTGGGTCGGGCAAACCTGGAGGGAGGCAAGAAACGTGTCGGGGCCCGGATTTGCAAGCTGAAGCTGGAAGGAAAGTGGAAGCTGCAGCCTGGTTCCGCTCCCGCTCCTCTTGGAGGGCGGCTGAGTCAGCGCTAGAGGGCTTTCGCGCCTTGAGCTGGGAAGAGCCTGAGGGAAGGGAGTAAGACTCCTTTGCCGGCCTGAGGAGGAAGAGCAGTGTAGAGAAAAACCTTGGGTCACAAGCGTAGCTTGGACACGTAGCCTGCAGACACGTTCCCCGCTCCTCAGCTCGGAGCTGACGCATCCACACCTCCAGGCTGCGCATTAAAATGGCTGGCTGTGCCACTACTCCTAACCCCATGCAGACCCTTCAGGAGGAAGCGGTGTGTGCCATCTGCCTGGATTACTTCAAGGATCCCGTTTCCATAGGCTGTGGGCACAACTTCTGCCGAGGATGTGTGAGCCAACTGTGGGGCAAGGAAGATGAGGAAGACAGGGACGGGGAAGAAGATGGATGGGAAGAAGACGAGGACGACGATGTAGAGGGGGCCACCGGTGGATGGGACAACTCTATTCGAGAGGTTTTGTACCAGGGCAGTGCTGACGAGGTGTTCCAGTACCAAGAAGATGAACTCTGGGTTGGTGACGGTGGCGTCAGGAATTGGGACAACATGGACTATGTGTGGGACCAGGAGGAAGAAGAGGAGGAAGATCAGGACTATTACCTGGGCAGCTTGAGACATGACCTGAGAATTGACGTCTACCCAGAAGAGGAGATATTGGAAGAATACGAGGACGAGGAAGAGCTGTATCCTGACACCCATTTGCCTCCTCCTCCTCCACCTCCCCCCCCTCCTCCGCCCCCTCCACGTCAGTTCATCTGTCCCCAGTGCCGAAAGAGCTTTAAGCGTCGCAGCTTTCGTCCCAACTTGCAGCTGGCCAACATGGTCCAGATAATTCGCCAGATGAGCCCCACTCCTTATCGAGGAAGTCGGGGGAATGATCAAGGCATCTGCTCCAAACACCAGGAAGCCCTGAAACTTTTTTGTGAAGTGGACAAAGAGGCTATCTGTGTGGTGTGCCGAGAATCCAGGACCCACAAACAACACAGCGTGGTGCCAATGGAGGAGGTGGTGCAGGAGTACAAGGTGAGAGGCACAAGGGGGATAGGAGAATGGGGGGGTGAGGGGAGTGGAGAGAAAAACAAGGGCAGCTGGGAGGCAGATACTTGCTAGTTGAATCTTTTTTGTGAGAGATAAGGGCACAGTAGTGGAGAGAGATGGGCATATGTGGACAAGAGACACAATGGCTGAGGCTGATTGGCTTCCCCAAAGGAAGCTGAGCGGAGGCACCAAAGCTGACCACTGTTGTTATTCCCTTTCAATCTGAGTATCAGTGGCATGTCCCTAGTACCAAATTTCACTCTGTTGAGTACTGAGGGTGTACCTGACCAAGACTCCAAGACCCTTAACACATAGGAATGGAAAGCCATTAAGTACTTGAACCATAATAGACATTTGAAACCTCAGAGCACAGGCAGTGTCAAAACAGATGACTGGGGAAACACACACACACAAACATTGCTGGTTTTGGTAGGCTGAAATGCCAGGTAGGAGTCATAGACTAAGTGCAACAGGCCATACCCCTTTCCCAAAATCTGAGGTTGCTTCCTCACCTTCAGTGGGGTCTGTCTTCCCTGTAGAGAGAGGCAGAGGACATAAACATCTTTATGATGGATCAAAAGAAGTCTCATGTCCTTAATCACTCTCCTTTCCTGGTATTTTATCATGAAAGGAGTGAGGGATTTAGGATGAGATGACCTGGCTCTGCCACTTACTGTCTAAACTTGGGCAGGTCTCCACCTCTTACCTTTACTTTTCCCCTAGGCTTGTTAAAATTAAAAGAGACCACGTATGTGAAAGTTTTTTATAAACCGTGAAGCGCTAAACAGATGTTTGCTTTTATTTGATTTTCCTGTAATTTGTCTTTGCTTTGGGTTCTGATTTAGTTAATACATTGCTTTCCTGACCTGAGTAGTAGAGAGTTATCTCAATGACCACATAAATAATGTCTTCCTTACCAAAAGCCTAGGTGAATGTGACTTCTAGCAGTACCCAAGGAAGGAGAGGATATCTCAGGCCCCAAAAGTCTTATCTTGGATATTCATTAGCAGCTGCTCACATCTCAGTGTGCTTTACAGTTTGTAAAATCTATTTCCTCATGTTCTCCTACAGCAGTGGTTTTCCAGTTGTGGATTTTGACCAATTAGTGGGTCTTAAAATAAATGTGTCATGCCCAGCATTATTTTAAAATTAAACAGAAAATATCAGGGTTCATGGAACATAGTAAGGTAAACATTGTCTTATGAAAGCTTTAAATTATATGTACACCTGTGTATACCTGGTCTCACAGTAAAACATATTGCTTACTCTGGGTTGCAGTCAAAACACAAACGTTGTCCTAAGGCATCATACATTAGCTATTATCATCACCCTTCCATTTGGTTACTGGTAAGTGCACAGTGAGACACTACAATCTTAACTACAAATCACTGCTAATTTCATCATACAAACCTGACTTTAAGGACAACCCTAGCACCATGCTTTCCCCCAGGGTAATAAAGTTTGCCTCCAGAAGAAACTCTGTCCTATACTTCTGGTTTTTAGTACAGTGAACGTGAGGAAAGAAGGTAACCTTTCATTCCTCTGCTAGAATTTTCTGTAAGGATTTTGAAACCACAATTTTCACTGAAAGTTAAAAGAGATGGTCTTTTCAACTAGGGAAGCCAGATAACACTCACTTGAAACTTGAATTATTTATAAAACATACCAGTAAAACATAAACAGCAAAACCAAGTTAAACAAATTGGGGATAATTCCTTTCAAAATATACAATATTTAAAAGAAAATAAAACTTTTATTTTCAAACACATACCAGAATTTAAGTAGATGGTATTGCCAAACATAGGAATCACAATGAAGATGTTAAAAACTTTTATTTTATGTATGATAAACTTTTAGTAATTGGTAATGTAGTTTCGTTACTGTCTTTCATTGGTCAACATATACCAGCAGCATAATTTACAATTTTACTGAAAACTCTCATGATAGGTAACATTATAAGGAACTATTTTTGTATAAAGGTTTATTTCATATTATGCATTATCCATCACACAGTTCTGGTTACAGTGAATTCTTGTCAGCTACCACTTCAACACATTTTTTTAATCTACTTTGAAGGTGATCAAACTTTTTAGTTTTAGGGACTGAATAGGGAGTTATTACTCATAGACTCAAGGAATAGGTCAGTGATTTTTCAGGAATAGGAGAGAAAGGCTTTCTCTCTCCCTCCACAAGTTATATTAGCATTGCACATATGGGGAATGTTATAATTTATAAAAGAACTCCTTGGCTGGTGGGAATACAAAGATAGAACAAGAAACATTCAGAGTAAGGCCTATAATTAATGAGGCATATGAACAGGTTGGGTAGCCACAGATGTTCATTGTGGGTATGATGCTAAATATTTATACTGCTATTTTTCTTGCATATCCAAGACAATTATATTGTTTCGAGGTCAATGTACTTTTAAAGTTTAATTTTGTATAAAAAGAGGCTTTTTAGCTCTGAAAAGCTTACTTATTTACATCTTCCATTTTGTCCATCCCATGAGTTAGAGTTCATCTTGACTCTTCAAGATAGAATCAGAGGATTATGAAAGTAAAAGCATTTAGATTTGACCAAGGGCACCATTAAATGGTGTCAGGTTTTAGGCGGCAGATGGGTGTATAAAAAGGAAATGAACAAAGATTTCACTTGTTGGGGTTCAGGCACAACTGGATGCCTGTATTGCCCTGCCACCCAGCTGCCGCCAATAAAATCATTCATCGTTCTGCAAGAGGGACCAGATGCTTCCATCATCAGTACTCCTTTTTCTGTTTTCTCCTTTGAGGTAGCTAAAGATGGCAGCCAAAAAGTTATTTGAGGCTTTTATTCACGTTATGATGCAGAAGATAGGGTCATCTTCTTCAGTTGAGTTACCAGTTACCTGAAAATGTTGGGCAGTGACACAATGCCAAACACTGTTAAATTTATGCCATTAAAAACAGTGGAGTATTCTGCAAAGCACAGTTCTCTGAAGCTTTAAGATTGGACAGTATTGGAATATTAACAGCAATCTTCCAAAAGCTATGAAAGCATAATATTAAATAGCCCTTTTAATTGCAAAGGAGAAAAAAATGAAGAAATTTGTGAAGCCTTGCATTCCAAGTGCTGCCACAACTTTGAGAGGAAATTGAGGAATTCCAGACTTTCTTCATCTACTTCTACAGTCTTAACTCTGAAATAATGACTGAACATATCAAACTTCAGGTTTTAAAAACTTCAGCTCATCTTTCTTTGCTGTTGAGATGAATCTACTGAAAAAAAAAAAGTGTGCTTTGCTTATGTTTAAAAATAAAGCTTTAAAAACTGTGGATGTGGTGGTTTCATAAACGTAATACTTGACCACTAAAAACAGTATTTTTGAAGCTGTATCAAATGAACTGAGTTGGAAGAAAATTATACGAGTATACTTGGTGGTGCTACAGCAATGGAATGTTCTAAATCTGGGTTTTTGGCAAGAACTGAAGAAAACTGTGTATAAGATGTACTGTAGCAATCCCCACCAAGCATCCACTTCCATTGACTGGCCCATAATCTACTGGAAATCTTCACCTTGCTGTCAGCATAACCCTTGTGAAAAACAGTAGATTTGATCCCAGTTTGCCTTGATTTTTGAAGATCTGTTCAGAATGCCATTGAGAGTGTTTTCTCTTACGTACTAAGGTTCCTTGGTTGTCAAAGAACTGTACTCAGCTGAATTTATGGACAGAACTAATTTTGAAACACCAATGACAAAATAACCCTCTGATTTTGGAACACCATCTAAAGAGAATTTGTTCTTTAAAATTTCAAAAATTAAAACTTTTGACAGAATGTAATGCATTGAAGCTTAAAATACATTGACCCTGAAATGTCAAAAGGCAAACACCAACATCACTCTCATTATGAAATACTTTAAGCAAAACTTGCCAAAAATCCAGCTACACATAGCAAACTCATGCTAAAAATGTCTAACTTGCTTGGCCAATCTTTCAAGGACTAGATTTCTGAATGTTATTTCAAGACAAAAATATGAAATATCCATAACTATTTTGGGTGATTGTTCTTGACCTTGTTCTTAAAACCTACCTGGGGTCGCTTTTATAAAGAATGTTTTCAACTGTTGGTTGGTTCAGTTCCTTTAAGAGGAGTATGTGGAACTTTAAGTCTGTTTGTTTTGACTAGAAACTTCCAGATAAATACTCTAGAGAAATTGGGATATAAAATGTCTAAGCTGATGTGAAGACTTTGTTCCATTTGTTATTCCATTTTCTCTTTACATCTTAAAAGCTTTTTTTGGGGGGGCGGGTGGAGTATATCTAGCTGTGGGGAGAAAACAGTACAAGAGTATTGTTAAAGCAGCTTGTGTTTTGTTATATCTTCTACACCACCCAAGAAAGATAAGGCTTTTAACAGTGACATAGTTATCACATCATCTGAATAAATTTTTGCCTTCCAAAATTACCCTTGCTTTGATTTTTAGTCATGATACTTGTGAAATTTTAAATAACACTGGAGGGAAAATGTGAAATTTTTATGTATATGAAAAGTAGAGCTATGAGTTCCAAAAACATTGAGGAAAAACTGGTATATCCATATTCACCAGATATTCATCTATTTATTGAATGTTTTCCCTACTAGGTTCAGCTGTTGACTGTTGTATCAGAAGTCAGACTGTTTAAACTTGGTCCTCACTACTCCTATGGTTGTACCTGGGACCTCATCTTTACAGACTTGCTACATATCTGAAACCCTCACTTTAAACTGCACTATGACCTTAGCTCTTTGCCTCCTAATGCAGTTAAACACACTCTAGTTATACCTGCTCTTCAGTTTTGTGGAGGCCACAGTTCACTGATTCCTAATTTTTTTCTTTCCCAATTTAATAGATTCTTGCTGAGCCTGGACCTCATGATTAGTCTTGGCATGAAGAACGGATCCACACTGTAGTCTAGACCAGCGTTTCTCAACCTCAGCACTAATGACATTTTGAATAAGAGAATTCTTTGCAGGTTGGGGCTGTCCTGTGCATTATAGGATGCCTAGGAGCATTCCCTGGACTCTACCCACCAGATGTAAGTAGCACCCCTCCATCAGCTGTGGCAACCACAAATGTCTCCCAACATTTCCAAATGTCTTATGGAGAGGGGTGACAGGAGCAAAATCATCCATGGTTAAGAATCATTGGTCTAGACTCAGGGAAAGTGGTCAAATCCACAGATGTGCCATTAGCAGCTTTACTTACGCCCTATAGCCAGTGATTGACATAGGTGTTTAAAAGTGTTCAGTGGGGCACCAGGATGACTCAGTCAGCATCTGACATTGGCTCAGGTCATGATCTCATGGTTTGTGAGTTTAATCGCCATATCAGGCTGTCTGCTGTCAGCACAGAGCCCGTTTTGGATCCTCTGTCCCCTGCTCTCTATGCCCTTCCCCTGCTTGCTTGTGCTCTGTAAAATTAAATTTAAATTAATATTATCTTTTTAAAAAAAGTGTTCAATGGAAAAATAGCCCCACCTACCTAGAACCTTATTAAACGGTCTTAGCATCAGTGTATTAATTGATATGACCCCTACTTCTCCCAGCTTTTGGCAGGCAGGTGGTAAAGTCAGCAAACTTTAAAAAAAAAATTTTTTTTTAATGTTTGTTTATTTTTGACAGAGAGAGAGAAAGAGACAGAGCATGAGTGGGGGAGAGGCAGAGAGAGAGGGAGACGCAGAATTCGAAGCAGGCTCCAGGCTCTGAGCTGTCAGCACAGAGCCTAACACAGGGCCCGAACTCACGGAGTGCAAGATCATCATGACCTGAGACGAAGTCGGACGCTCAACCGACTGAGCCACTCAGGCACCCCAGCAAACTTTTTTTTTAAGCCAGAGCTGCATATGTCACTGCCATTTGGGAGAACAAGGCCTATGACAGATAAAGCAGTGTATGAAATCAAGATCTAGAAATGATGAGTAATAAAAGACAATCACTTCAGCAGGGCTACAGGGCAGTCATTTTTTGTTTTGATTTTTAAGTATTATGCAGAATTTGCAAAACCAGAGCCTGCCTGCTCCTGGTGGAGTGGGGTGGCCCTGCTTTAATAAGTATAACGTCAACCCCTAAAGCACTTCCTTAAAACCTGAGTCTCCTCTACTAGCCACCAACCTCTGGCCCCTATGCCATGCCTCCAGAAATCTTTATAGGACCTACAGATTCTATGCTATGTCCCACCCCCAACTCCTGACCCCCTCTGAAAGTTAATCCTGGAACACTGAAAGTTATTACAAATATTTATTGACTGATAAAAGATTACAAAAAGGGGGACACAAGACATTAGGCTGTTATACCAGGTCTGAAAGAACTTTGCAACAATGGAAGTATTCTAAATCTATGCTATTTGATATAGTAGCTACATATGACTTAAGCTCTTGAAATGTGTCTAGTGCAACTCAGGAACTGAATTTTTAATTGTATTTAATTTTAATTAATTTGAAATAGCCACTAGTGGCTATCAAGTTATATTGAATTGTATAGTTCTATAGAAAGAAGGCACGTTGAATTCTGGTCCTTCCTAGGACTCAGGAATAGAGGCAAGTCCAAAGGAAAGATGAAAAAGAAATGAGACAACTTTCTTTTCCCCATCAGAAGAGGCAGGCTCAAAGGTGATATTTTTTGGCACAGAAGCAAATACATAAAAGAAAGTGGCTCAGTCAGTTGAGTATCCGACTTTGGCTCTGGTCATGATCTTTTAGTTTGTGAGTACGAGCCCCACATCAGGCTCTGTGCCGACAGCTCAGAGCCTGGAGCCTGCTTCAGATTCTGTGTCTCCCTCTCTCTCTCTACCCTTCCCCTGCTCACGCTCTTTCTCTCTCAAAAATAAATAACATTAAAATAAATAAATAAAGGCCTTCTTACATTTTTTTTTTAAAAATCTGACTAAAACAACCTTGAACAGTTCCACTTGTGATTCATGTGGATCACATGTGAGAAATGTGATAAGGAACTCTAATGGGAAGGCAGCTAAAAAAGAAACTGCATTACCCTCTTCCCCAAAAAAGCCAAAGCTGGGGCCTCAAAATAGGAGGGGAAAGAAGTATAAATAAGGTTTTATTTGGTGCCTGACTTTTTGAAAATGGGATGTGGGGCAAAACCTAGCATTAAAGTAGGTAAGTGGGTTCTTCCCTTTTTCCTCTCACACCTAAATCCTGACAGAGAGTGGTAAGGAGATCATGGAGTCCTAGAAGGGAAAGCAGTTTGTGCTGGCAGTGCTAAATAAGAAAAGAGGAAGTGAGAGGTTTTAGGAATAACAGGGCTGAAAAGGAGGAGAGCTAAAAGTGGTGACAAATTTAACTTTTAATTATATAGTCTTTGCCCACAAACCAGAGTCCTCAGAAGTATAGTATGAGAACCCCAGGCATAGGGAAATAGCTCATCTTACAATGTGAGAAGTGTAGGAGCTGTGACAGGAGACCAGCAAAGAAGGAAGGAAATGGGCCGCTAAGTTACTACTCTTCTCCCCACTTCTATCCCTTCCAAAGAAGCAGGAAAATGGATACCTCAGAGATTTGAGCTAGAAATAGCCTTAAAGAATAGGTCTTATTCTTCCATAGCTACTGAGGCTTATTCTTCCATAGCTATTGAGGATCATGCTTAGGCCTTCCCAGTCTTTTACCCCATCCTAAAGGACTCAGCAGAGTTGGTCAGAGACTTCTCATTGACTATTCCACCTGGTATGAAGCAGGGCCCCACAAAGATGAAGGACCCAGGTCACCTGGAAGAAGACCCCTAGGAGTCCTGCCCTTTTTTGTCTGCCATTTCCTAATCAGATAGAATCCCCTGTCTACCCTCTCCAGCAAAAGATGGAATTTCTCAGCAAGCTCTGGCTATTTAATCCAAGTGTGAGTAGAAAGAACTGTTTTCTCTTCAGCCCTCTTACAGTGTGGTAAGCTAGCCAGTCTTAAGGTTCCATTTTAACATACCTTCCCAACCCTAGTTCATATGAAATTGTCTTCCAGGAGAAAGCTGAAAAAAGGCACCTTGGGTCATCTTTTGTTTCTTCCTACCACCTAATGTTGTTTTAAATCCTTTAACAAGCCAGAGGTTTGCCTTCTCCTAGCAGGTCTTATAATTCTACCTGGCCTGTAGTCACCTGCCTGGACCACACCCACTTCCACAGCCTCTCGCTGTACATCTGCTGAAGTACCTAGGGCCTGGAGAACCCACAGTCCCTCTCCCAGGGAAAACCCAACAGAATGCCTTAGCAGCTTTCACTATTAGACTTCAGATTTCTGCCTAAGATGGGCAATGAATATTTTTCCAGAGACATAAGGAAATGATATGTGATTTTTTGCAAGATCTCTTCCTGGCTTTGACTTAATAACATATCCCTGCCTCTCACCAGGAAGAAAGCAATAAAACCTACAATAAGAACAGAACTTCCCATGTTTCTTTCTAATCTTTTTCAGCTTAATTCTTTAGGCCTCAATCATGAATTAGTTTCTATAATCAGAGCCCGATTCTAGATACTGGAGTGAAGAAGGTGGGGTAGGGAGGAGACAGATGGATTAGACATGTTGAATCCCTCATCATAAGGCCATTGGTAAGTCCTCACTCAGTCTCTCCTTTCATAGGACTCTCATGACCCTCCTACAAACCCCCTTGTGTGACTTCTGAACTCTTGTCGTTTCTAGTCTTCCTTCAACCTTCAACCTACCCTCCATTCTGAGACCAAACACTTTACAACAAAATCAAGTCTAGGCAGGAGAGGGATGAGATAATCCTAAAGAGAAAGACCTAGGCCTCAAGACAAATCCAGATTCCTTAGTAGTCAACTCCTTCCTGATAGAGGCTCTCTGGCCACCTTGGGTTTCACTCTCTCCTACCTTCCCATTTGAAACCATCCCTCCAAAACTTCTGCATGCAAACACTCTAACCCCTCCCCATGGTGATCCCTCTGCCTGGAACACCCTTTAACTACTCGCCCTTAACTACTTAGCCTGTGAGGCTAGTTACCAAGATTGGAATCTTCTACAACCAAACCCTCTACCAGCAAATGCAGCATATGAGCCCAAACAGACCAGTCCCTGACCTCAGGGCACTGAGAAAATCCCTGAGGGATTCAAATAAGGGGAAACTGAGCTAAGGGCTATGAAGGCCCAGCACACCATCACTATGAGGGTATGAAACCAGAAGCCTAACTTAGACTTGAGGGTCACAGAGGGTTTCTCTGGGGTGGCAACCTGAGTTGAGACCTGAAGGAAGCTTAGATTAAGAAAAGTGGGGGTGAGGGGTGCCTGGGTGGCTCCGTCGGTTAAGCATCCAACTTCAACTCAGTTCATGATTTGTGGTTGGTGAGTTCGAGCCCCCTGTTGGGCTCTGTGCTGACAGCTTGGAGCCTGGAGCCTGCTTCAGATTCTGTGTTTCTCTTTCTCTCTGCCCCTCCCCTGCCCACAGTTTGTCTCTCTCTCCTTCAAAAATGAATAAACATTAAAAAAAGAAAGAAAAGAACAGTGGAGATGGAATATGGTGGGCCTTCCCGGCAGAACAAGGTGTGTGTTCTGTGTAGGAGAGAACTGATAGTTGGGAGGAGCAGGGGAGAGACAGTGTACCCACAAAAGGAGTATGGGCCAGGGGTACCTGGGTGGCTTAGTCAGTTGAGTGTCCGACTTCAGCCCAGGTCATGATCCCACGGTTTGTGGGTTCAAGCCCCGCATCAGGCTCTGTGCTGACAGCTTGGGGCCTGGAGCCTGCTTTGGATTCTGTGTCTCCCTCTCTCTCTGCCCCTCCTGCACTCTATCTCTCTGTCTCCCAAAAATAAATAAACATTAAAAATTTAAAAAAAAAAAAAAAAAAGTAAGTATGGGCCAGAGCCAACCACACTGAAACTGCCAAGAAACAGTAAAATGAAGGGAAGTCACCCGCTTTAGCTGGCAGTGGGCCCTCTGGCCTTGGCCACATCCTTTTCCCTCAGCCCTTCACCTATCACCCACAATAGTCATCACCACCACATTCAAGGGAAGACCTGTCTCACCTCCTGAATGCTGACAGGAGGGAATAGAGGTCTGTTCCTAAAAGAGAGGCTATGGACCTCTAGCAGGGAAACCAGAGGGGCTTCTCCCAGCTGTATGAGTCTTAGGAATGCCCAGCAGAAAAGACAGACTTCCTTAAAAGAGCATCTCCAATTTCTCCCTTAGGATGCTTACCTTGTGTGGGAATGGAAGTGGTGCCAGTGAGGATGTGGGAGACAAGGGAGCAGCCCAGGGACTGGGACTAGAAGTGGGTGGGGAACCCTCCAGGAGGGGCAGCCTGAGGAGCAGAAAGAAGGCTCTGCAGAGAAATTCTCCCAAAGGCCAGGTGGGGCCCTCCAGCAGACTTCCACCTCCTAGAGGCCAGATCAAAGACATCTGGAATGAAAAGGCCGGCCACAATAGACCCGTTGTGGGAACTGTGCATCCTGTAGCCAAGGGGAGTCATCCCACTGGAAGGGGCAGGGCTTGAGGTATGAGGAGTCCAGGTGAGCCCATATGCCTAACAGGGAACCATGGGGACCCAGAGGGAAGCAGGTGTGTATGGGGCTCAACTCCAGCTGGGGCTGAGAAGGAAAGGCTGCCGCTGCACCCTCCTTCCTGCCCCTCGCTACACCCAGAGTCGGGGCCATGCCTCCCTCGGTTCAGGAATGCTCTTCAATGACTTTGTGGCTTGCCGGGAGGCCAGGCAGTAACTGGAGGTAAACTCCAGTCTGGAGGTGGAAAGCCCAAAACCTGTAATCTGGTCGTCCAGGGAAGTCCACTACATTCCATTTCTCCTTCTCCTCTGGCATTGCCAGACCGGTACTAATAGGCTCCAGGAGAAAACGCGAATTACCCTCCCCCCTTGGCCGCATAGGATGGGGCGCTAACACAATCCTCTTACAGAGCAAGAAGCTGGCGTACGAAGAGGCCCACGGAATTAGGGGAGGTCAAGGGCACTTCCAGAAATTTCGAGCTTGGTAGGCGGCAGGGAGGACTCCGTGAAGGGGCCAGCCAAAGATGGGACTGGGGGAGGGCAGGGCTAGCCTGGGACCCGCCCTCTTCTGGAAAGGAACTGAGAGATGCCTAGAAGCGTCGTTCTTGAGCATGTGTAAGACCTGGGAGGCTCGTTTTAAACCTGCACCCTTGGCCTTGCCTCAGGGATGCTGATTCCACAGCAGCTCCCTGTCAAAATTCAAGAAAACTGAGAGCCAAATGATATTTCTCCAGGCGGGTAAACATAAAGTGACTGAGCAATGATCTCTTTAGGGAGTGGAGATAGGAGACGAAGAACTCGTGTTCTTGAACTGAGAGGAAATCCTCTGCATATACAGGTCAACAGCCAGGGGAGTGCTTGCGTTGAGCATCTCTACTAGATGATGCGTGGAATCTCTCACCTCTCCATTTGTGCCAAGTGCCCAGGGCACTTGGCATGACCCCAGTTATGAACAGCAAGCTGGATATTGGTGTGGGTGAAGGTAAGAGTCTCCCACGACCAGAGGAGAAACAAAATACATGGGTCGAAGTCGAGTTGGACTATAGTGTTGGAAAAGCAAGAAGACAGCTAATTGGGGGTGCTATGGTGGCGGGTGACATACGTGACTGGGACCCTTGAAGCACAGTCAGGACAGTGTCCTGAAGAGCCATGATTCTTCCCCAAGCCTGCTGGCCCTCTTGTCAATTGCCCCTTACCTCCATCTCACGGTTTGAGTTTCAGCACCTGCAACAATCCAATTCAAAACTTTTGCACTGACTGTCTCTCCAACTACATCTCCTCCCACATACTTTCCCTTATTGGAACATTAACTTTCCATATAGCCACAGGGCTGTATCCTACTTCTTCCTCTCTTTGCTCCAATCTCTCTCTCAATCTCCATTCCACTCACCCCATCAAATGTAAACCAAAACAAAACAAAACAAAAAACAGGTCCCCACCTTCTTGGCTCACAGGTGTATTCCCCCCAACACCTAAAACAGGAACTGGTACCAAAGAAATGCTAAGTTTGCCTGCATTTACTCTGCCAGGCACCATTCTGGGCGGCTTTACATTTATTGACTGACTGATTGATTGGTTGATAGAGATAGAGCACAAGCAGGGGAGAGGCAGAGAGAGGACAGAATCCCAAGCTGGCTCCATGCTCTCTGCGCAAAGCTGGACATGGGGTTCGAACTAACTGTGAGATCATGACCTGGGCCAAAATCCAGAATCGGTCGATTAACTGACTGAGCCACCAAGGCGTCCCTGGGTGCTTTACCTAACTCACTTACTCTCCTCAACACCGTTTTAGGTTGATACTATTGTTTCCAACCTCATTTTACAGATGTGAAACTAAAAATAATACACATTACAAACAAAATAATTATGTATAATCCCCCCTTATTTTGCATAAATGATAGTCACTGCTATCATCCTGGTCTGTGAAACCCCCCTCCCCCATTTAAAAAATATTTGAGGGGCACCTGGGTGGCTCAGTCAGTTAAGCATCTGAATCTGGATTTTGATTCAGGTCATGATCTCAGGATTAGTGAGTTCGATCCCAGTATCCAGCGTTCTGCAGAGCGCATGGAGCCTGCCTGAATATTCTCTCTCCTTCTCTCTCTGCCCCCGCCCCGTTCATGTGCACCTCCCTCTCTCTCTTAAAATAAATAAACTTTAAAAAAATAAAATTAAAAATACTTGAGAGAGGCGCTGCCAGCCAGCATCATATCTTAATTTCAAGAATGTGCCATAGCGGGCTCACATACCATGAGGTTAAATGGGAGGGCGGTAGCCAGCCAGGCAACCATGTTCCACTGCTTCCCAGTCTGAGGACACCTCCTTGGGGGCACGCCTGGACCCCCCCAGCCGGCCTTTCTGTGAGGTGGTTAGGCCCAGAGCGGCTTTGGACCCGAGTCCCCAGAATTCAGAACCCGGAGGCCTTTCCTCTCGCGGCCGTTCAGTTTCTATGACGGCTCTCTGCACTCCTGCCTAGACGAGAGCTCGGTGACCGATAAGCGGCCCACGGACCGATTTTTCGTTCCTCCCCGCTTTTCCGCACCATAACCCATTTTCGTTTTAACTCCTGCCTGGACTAAGCCCTTCCGAACAGGGAGTGCCTCAGCCAATTCCCCAGCAAAAACCTCTTGATGAAAGAGCTGCCCTCTGAGACAGAAGTCTGTTAGGGTTTAATAATTCACCTGAGCACAGTGTATTTAAAAAAATTTAATACCATATTTTTCATATCGCTTACCATTACTTGCAGTTCTCACCCAGAAATTAAGCTCCCTCAGCGTTGCCCTCCGAGCCACCCTGCGGAAAGGGCGGGGCTCGGGCTGTGCCACGTGGGAATACCAAAGGTGCTGGGCGATCCTGACGGGAATGTGCCGGGCACTTCCCCTCTTCGGTTCTTAGACATCACGCCCCAGTGAACGTTTGATGGGTTCTTTAAAACACTTGACCGAGTTGGTTTCAGAATGTTTTTGTATGGCACTGCTAAACTATAATGCGTGGCGGAAGGGGACCATGAAGTTTTATCATTTCACCTGTCCCTATGCCCCGCCTGGCGCCGCCATCTTAAGCAGAAATGAATCATGGGGGCCGCCATTTTGTTGGAGCGGACGGGTATTTCCGGTTCCGGTGGGGTTCCTTCTCTCTCTTTTCCTCTGCAGAGCCGCGGTGCGAGCGGCTGTGGTGCTAGTCTCTGAGTTATCCAACTCCATCCTTGTCGCCCCGGCGACACCCGCACTCCCCGCCGCCATGACTGAGCAGATGACACTTCGTGGCACCCTCAAGGGCCACAACGGCTGGGTGACTCAGATCGCCACCACCCCCCAGTTCCCGGACATGATACTGTCCGCTTCTCGAGGTACGGGCTGAGGTGCGGGGCAAGGGGTTGAAAGATAAGTGGGTTGCGCGTGTCTCTTGTTGTTTCCAGTGGATCGCGAGTTGGCGGCCCGGAAAACTCCGTCCGCCTGCGAGGTGGGGCATGCGGACCCGGGCCTAAGTCTCAGCCTGGGTAAGCCCGTGAGGCATTTTCCACTTTGCAAAGGCCGAGACATAGATCAGCTCGTGGCTGCTAGGATTGCAGGATTGGGGTTTTATTTCTTGCCCGCTTCCTCGCAGATGTGGCTACGTGTGCAAGAGCCTCTACGAGTCGGGCGGGGCGGTGATGACCCCAACATGCCATCTGAGTGCCCATGCTGAGACCCAGAGGCTGTTTCTGAGCTGCCGCCCGGCCCTGTACCTAGTTTTTCCTGGATGGACTCCCAAGGGGAGTCCTGACGCCAATCTCCTTGCAAGCCCGTGTCTTGTCTTTTCTGCCTTTTTTTTCTTGTCATTCTCTTGTTTGGATGAACACGCTATTGTTTGCCCCCACGCTATTAAAAACAGTCTGAGGTTAGGATCATGTGTGACGCATAATCGGAAAGCGTGTCGAGTCCAACACCTTTCAGTGAAAGCTTCCAGCCTTGTAGTGTGTAAATCAACTAAATCCAGTACTTCTGGCATCCTCAGTGGTAGTTGTAGGAAGCCCATATTCAGTCTTCCCACACCCAAGCAGCAGTGTTTATGTATTAGACCTCAGAATAAGATTCAGACATTGGACTGTTATGAATGTCACAAAAAGGCATCCATAATCCGCTAAAGGCCTCCACACCTAAGTTTAATTCTAGTGGCGTTGCTTAGTTCTACTTGACTTTTTTTTGGAATAATGAATCACTTAGCTTTGACTAATGACCGCACTCTCGGCTTGGGGGTCCCCTCCCCCCTGGAGTGTCCTTAATTTCTTGTAAATCCACCAATGACCTTGAGGGATCCTGGATTATCCAGTAGGTCAGTGAGTGGGCTGTGGGATTCCTCACTGGATTTTCTGTGTTACCTCCCCTTAGATAAGACTATCATCATGTGGAAGCTGACCAGGGATGAGACCAATTATGGCATCCCACAGCGTGCTCTTCGGGGTCATTCCCACTTCGTTAGTGACGTGGTCATCTCCTCAGATGGCCAATTTGCCCTCTCAGGCTCCTGGGATGGAACCCTTCGTCTTTGGGATCTCACAACGCAAGTAGCTGCTCATTTAACTATGGGGCACTGGGAAAAAGCTGGGCAGAAATGAGGTAGATGCTGTTGGGAGGTGGTTTCCAAAGGACAGTGAGGTTCATTGTGGGAACTGTAAGGCAGGGCATACATAGAGAAGATAGTTGGGTTGCTTGGCTTCCATCCTTGCTGCTTTTAATTACTTTCACAGAGTTGCTTCAGAGTGGGCTGGTTGAGCAGTTTTGCCACATACTGTGGTTGAGAGTAGGCAAGGGTTTGAACATGTTTTATCTTGGGAGCTCAGTCTTTGGATGGTCAGGCATAATGGAGGATCCTAGTGATGACAGATGACATTGTCAGCCAATCCCCATGTGGGAGTGAGGACATGTCCTGCAATTCTGAAGGGATTCTCTGGCATATGCTCAACCATGTTGTGATCAGACCCATGTCCAGGGTCATGTGAGTAATGGCAGCTCCAGTAAGACCAGGGAAGGCCAGGGAAACAGTCTGATGTGGAAGAATGTTTGCAGAGTCTAGAGACTGACCAAGTCCTCTTCCTTAGGGGTACCACCACACGCAGATTTGTAGGACATACCAAGGATGTGCTGAGTGTGGCTTTCTCCTCCGACAACCGCCAAATTGTCTCTGGCTCCCGAGATAAAACCATCAAGCTGTGGAATACTCTGGGTGTATGCAAATATACTGTCCAGGTAACAGTGAAGGCACATGCAGAAAGCACATGAAGATTCTCTCCCATCCTTCTTAACCTTGGCATTATGTGGTGATTTCAAGCCTGGCTTGGGCTCCAAAGGGGTTCTGTTGATATTAAAGGTTTGGGTTCCAGGGATGTGAGTGCAAAGCCATCAGTGTACCTCCCATGTAACTGAGGGAAGGGGTGAGGGGTTTAGTTTCATGGGACAGGATAGTTTCTCCTTACTTCTTTTCTGTCCTCTAGGATGAGAGCCATTCGGAGTGGGTGTCTTGTGTCCGCTTTTCACCCAATAGCAGCAATCCCATCATTGTCTCCTGTGGCTGGGACAAGCTGGTCAAGGTGAGCTTGAAGTCAGGATGTAGGGCTTTTACCAGCCAGAAGGTTTCCATTGCCTCGTAGGTGGTCATAAGTTCTAACTTTGAAAGCTTTATTCCTCAGTTGACGTTTCCTATTGCTATTTTCTAACTATTAGTTTTTGATATTTGGTGTGGAGTAGCTAATTGAACCCAATATCCCTTGTAGAGCAACGAAGCATTCTTTATTTAATCTTGATTGTCCTTAGGTGACCAAGACAAATTCTTTAACCTTTTTTGTTACTGGTAGAATGAAAAATGGCCACCATATCCAGAAATGCTTTTAAAGAAGGTGCCATGCCTTTTTTGTCTTGAGCCCTCCTGACCCCAGTGGATTCGGAGCCAGGTTTTTCACTTATTACCCTTAACCCTCCCATATCTAGGTATGGAACCTGGCAAACTGCAAGCTGAAGACCAATCACATCGGCCACACAGGCTACCTGAACACTGTGACAGTCTCTCCAGATGGATCCCTCTGTGCTTCTGGAGGGAAGGTATGTTCAGGAGCTGGGAGTATTCTACTCAATGGGGGACAGTGTGTTGTTTTTTTTTGAAAAAATACTTAAGGTAGCAATCCAAGAGTAAATGTTTGTGAAAATTGTTTTCTAAAAATTATATAGACCATACTGTTTAAAAGATTGTTTTCAGTAAAGCTGGTTTCTTAAAGCTGTTGATATTGGAATTCTGTTTTCAGAACTGATTGTAGTGATTTTAGAAATTGTCAGGGCCTTGGTAGGGTTGATGGGGTATCATGCATTAACGGAGGGGCATTCAGAGATATACTGGTATTTGAATCATTAGCTTTGGGGAAGTTGTGGGAGGGAGAATAAGGATTAAGACAGAATCTTGACAGTTGAGATTAACACCTGGAATAGGTTTCATATTACCCTGACTCCCCTTTCCTCTTCTCAGGATGGCCAGGCTATGCTGTGGGACCTTAATGAAGGCAAGCACCTTTATACACTAGATGGTGGGGACATCATCAATGCCCTGTGCTTCAGTCCTAACCGATACTGGCTCTGTGCTGCCACAGGCCCCAGCATCAAGATCTGGGTGAGTATGGGCTACAGTTGAGGGCCGAGCTCCTGGCTTTATTCTTGTGAGCCATGGCAATTGTTGTGATTTCCTGATATGTCACTGCTGGGATTCGAGCTTCCTGAACTGCTGATCATCAGGCTATCAGTGGAGACCCAGGAAGAGCAAGTTACAACTTGCTAGGATTGGGATTTGCAGTGGTGCACGATACTTACCTACTAAAGGGTGTCACAAATTACAGCAATTTATTCAGTCTCAGCATAATCAACCTTTTGGTCTAGATAATTTGGTGGGGGGAGGGGAGACAGTCCTATGCATTTTAGGCTGTTTCACAACATCCTTGGCCTCTATTGCTTGGATGCTTGTAGTAGAATCCCTCCTTACCTTGATTTTGCCCCTTTCCCAGGACTTGGAAGGCAAGATCATTGTAGATGAACTGAAGCAGGAAGTTATCAGTACCAGCAGCAAGGCAGAGCCACCCCAGTGTACTTCTCTGGCCTGGTCTGCTGATGGCCAGGTAAGTGGGTCTCTGCTTAAGTGACTCAGCTTTTACCTTTTCTCTCCACCTCTTTGCTCTTGGAATGTCTTTGACATAAAATGAAATGACAAAACTAGCCAGGTTGATTTGAGAGAACCAAATTAGCTCTACCAGTGAACAGAGCACATGTTCCTGCACTGGAAGGAAAATTGATCTAACAAGCAATGATTACCTACCTTCCGTTAACACTTTGGATAACTTAATCATTTTACAAGAGTATGAGTCCTTACTACCAGCTGTTGCTTCCTCTAGGAATACATACCACCTACAACCTGGTGGTTAGAAGATTGGGGGTCTTAAAAGAAGGGAATGCAGAGTTCCATGGCTCTGACATGACCTATCACTGTCATTTCTCCCTTGCAGACTCTGTTTGCTGGCTACACGGACAACCTGGTGCGAGTGTGGCAGGTGACCATTGGCACCCGCTAGAAATAGAAATAGAGAAATAGAGGGCAGAACTTTGGAAATAAAACATTGGTTTGCTGACTTATAGTGTCTTTCTCTGATAAGCAAAACTGCTTTCTAATGCTGGGTTGCATCACAATGTACTGTGTCTCAGGTATAGATCCTTGGGGCCTCGCTTAAGCCTGGAGAAAATGTTCCTTGGGAATAGTAAAATCTCAGTTCAATCTGTAACATAAATAATTGAGTAGGCATTTGTCATTCCTCAAGGTAATATATTTTGAAACTCAAGTTAGTGTAGTCTGTCAAGTTGTCTTTTTGTTAAAATGGAGATTTTTTTGAACCCTTCGTCTGTGATAAGGCAACTCTCTCCAAAAGAGTTTCTGCTTAAGATCAGGTCCTTTTTACTCCCTCCATTGTTGGAGATTAAAAATTATGTAGTCTGCAGGTATTCATAAATACAATCACAGCTGGCTTTTTCTCGGGTAGTGGCTAAGTAAATATGTAGCATGTTGAAGTAGCCTGTACAGTTTCCTTTGCCATCAACTCCTAATGGTGATAAGGCTACTGTGGCTTTAGCTTCAATTTTATGGGATTTCAGCTAGATGCAATCACATGGAAAGACTTTAGAAATGTAAAGATTCTTGGGAAAACCAGAATGCTAAAACCTCAAAGCAGTGATAGACAAGTGGCAAACAATTTTCAAAGTGCATGCTGAAGAGGGTACCAATAAAACTATGCAGATATTCAAATGGGGTGAGAGTGAATATCCCAATCTATGGAAATAACATGAGTGGTGTAAAACGCAGGTTATGGGGAAGGTACAATCAGTCCTCAGTTCTGTGTCATTACGTTTATTGGAGAGACTGGCTTACTGTGGAAGAAACCCTGGCCCTACATTCTATTTTTGCTCACCTAAAGGAAAGGACTCCACAAAAGAAGCAAATAAACTTTATTTCCACAACACATCCCGTCTTCCCTTTCCCCCAGGAACAGAAGTTGACCTCTGCCATCAAAGCAAAGGACAAAAGCTGACAAGTGACAGAAGGCAAGGGGTTACTAGAAAAATAGATTATACCCAAGGCTCTCCTGGGGATCCAAACCCCTGTCCCCAGGCTCCTGGTCAGGGCTCACCAGATGGAGAGAACTAATATATGAGGCTGGATACTGACACAAGGAACTTCATTGGACAAAGAGGAAAGGAGCCTGGCAGTGAAAAGACCTGGAGGGGATGGGCGGGGTGAGCTTTACTCCTAATGTGAGTGCTGGAAAAAGGGTGGGGGAGAAAATAATTTATTGGGTAATACAATGGTATGTAGTTTCAATTGTGTTGACCATTCCAGATCTCAAGCTAAATTCTGGCCAGTCTATGGAGGTAGAAATTGGGGATGGAAGGAGTCTAGAATCCCTCCTACCTCCCCCAGAGAATAGACATTTATTACCCAGCTCTACCCTTTTGCCTAACCCGCCTCCCCCCAAAGCTTCCAAATCCCTTAGCTAAAATTTGCATCAGAAAATGGAATTTGGGGCAGACAGGAATCTTGCCCAAATATCCCAGCCTGGGAACTGACAAGAAAGGTGAAGAGTAGGGGCAAGGAAAGGGAAGTTAAGTAATAGAGTTAAATCTCCCCTCAACTCCTACTCAAAACCCTGGGTGGACAGAGGGAAGGAAAACCAGGCAGCTGTTCTCATCAGGGACCCATGCAGACCTGTTGGACAGACATTGCAGGTGAGAGAAGGCAGAGCTGCAGGCCAGGAAGGTTCTTTAGGCTCCTAGAGGGAGAAGCGGGCCTGGGGTCAAAGGGGAGTGGGAAGCAACAAACAGTGGAAGGAGCCTTTGAGCCCCTAAACTTATGGGACACCCTCCACCACCACCCGCCCCTCAAGTGCTGACCAGAGGGGCCCCTGCGGGTGGCAGGCTAATCAAGGGCATAGCTTGATACGAGTACCCTTGGAGAGCACTCGAAAGAAAGGGAAGACACGCTCGCCCAGGAAAGCAGCTGAGAAGGTATGCACGTGGGCTAGAGTCTCCGCATTGTAGAAGCCTAGGCGCCCAGCCTCATAGTCCAGGTACACGCCAAAGCGCCGTGGTTTCTCACTTGGGCTCAGCAGTGTCTGCTCCGTTGAGCTCTGTGCCTGGTAGCGTTTGCCATTGGTGCCCACACACCACACTTCGCGCTGGAGCAGGGGCTGTTGGGGTAGGTGGAGCCGGCGGCGGCGATGGTGATGGCGTGAGGAGCTGGCATCCCCACTGCCCAAAGAGGATCCCCCAGAGCCCACCTTCTCCTTATGATGGGTCGATTCACGGGCAGCGCCCACCGCCCAACCCCGCCGCCCTCCCACCTCTACCTCCCAGTAGTGCCGCCCAGAGCGGAAGCCTTGGGCCCCCAATACGCAGCAGTCGGCTGAGAAGCGCTTGGAATGGTCAGCAACCTCCTGCCGCCGCTCTGCCAGGCGGACCCCCCGGCGGTCAGGGGAGAGCATCAGGGCCGGGTGAGCCGTGTCAGGGTCCAGCGTCAGGTCCACTTGTGGAGGGGGAGGACAAATACGCCAAGGCTGGAACAACTGTTCCCCATCAGTAGCCAACTCCAAGATTCAGCCTTTCCTGCTGCCCTCCCCTTTGCCTCCCTCCCTGCCTGCCTTCCAGCTGTCCTCACCCCTCCCCATCCTAGAGACCAGACTTTGGTTCCTATGAGCTCCACCTCTTCCCCGACTCTTGTTTCCAGGACCCTGGACAAGTCTTCCCTCTGGCCCTGGCTCTTGCTATCCACCCTCCACTCCCACCATCAACACCTACCTGGTCTAGGTCAAAAACTACTCTTAGCTTGAAGCCCCAAGCGGCCTACCTGTATCCTGCTCCACCTTAGCCCCAATCTTCCCCCCCACCACGCCCAACCTCCTCCTCAGAACCCAATCTCAGGTCTGTGAAGGGAAAGGAAAAGGAAGGTCGTACAGGTGACCTCCCTACCTCGGGCAGCCTGACAGAACATCCGGCTCATTTTCCTCACGATGGCATCTGTCAAGAAGTCATGGCTATGGGGCTGACACGGGTCAGGGGACCAGACCTCTGGGGGTTGCAGCTGTACCTCTTCACACCTAGAGGAAGGGGACCGGGCAGGGGGTGGGACCATGATATTCCCAGAGGGAAGAGCAGAAGCTGAGGGGAAGGAGAGGAGGGTCCAGGAGGCAGAAACTCGGGTCCTGGGGAAGGAAGGAAAGGAGCGGGATATCCAAGAGAGGTAGGGATGGGGAACCAGATGCCACTGGGTCACAAAGGATAAAGGGTGGCAACACACCTATTGAAAGTCTCCTTGATGTCCTGGGAATAACAGAAACAAAAAGAGGGAGAGGGAAAAAGAGACAAAGAGAGAGTCAGCTGCACACAGACAGCTCCTTTCTCTCAATCTGATTCCAGCCAGAGAAAGGACTGAACTTGAACAGGGAGTAAGAAAAAGCAACCCTCAAGACCCTCAGTAAGTGTGTATCCATCTCAATCATCCCTATGCCCTAGCACACTTATCTCATCCTGCTGTGAGACCAATAATAGAATTTTCAACCCCAGTAAAAGAATTTTTACAACATGACTTAGGCATCTTTCTCAGGATGTCTCTGTCAAAAATTCTTTCCTTGACTCTACTTTAAAACCCTCTTTATACAATTGAATTTCTTTCTTTTCACTGGGTATAATCACACACACACCACATTTGGCATTAACCCTGTCCCCAGCCTCAAAAAACCTTTTGGTCTTAGGTTAAATTATCATGGGTCCTCCCAATGAGAAGAGAGGCAGCTCTGAACAGATGTTTGGTAAGCACTGCCTAACAGAGCAAATACAGGGTGCTGGGGGGAAGGCAGGGGGAGACAGGGAAGGGGGCACTGCTCACCTGGAGCAGCCGCAGGCCCCCCTGCTGGCTCCGCTCCTGGGCCTCCGCCAGCAGGCGGCTCAGCTGGGCAGCCTGCTCCGCCAGGCGGCTGGCCGCTGCTCCTGCACGCCCTAGCTGGGCTTCGTGCATCTCTCGGAGGCGCCGCTCCAACCCTGCCTGCTCTTCAGCCAGAAACCGTGTCAGCCGCCCGAACTCCGAGGCCACAGCTGCCAGCTCTGACTTCATCTGGCTCTGGGATGATGCAAAGGGGATGGTGGATACCACCTCAACACACAGAAACATAAACTTCCAATTTTGCAACTGCTGCCCCTCAATCCAAGGTAATGGAGCTCTGCATCCCAAATGGAAAGGGGCCCCTGTCCCTTCCACCACCTCCCAGCCTTACCAGGCACCACTCCCACACTCCAAAGCACACTGGTCTCAAACTCACTAACTTCTGCCTGCAACTTATCTCCACCCTGGCTATCTAACTTGATTCATTCTTCAGATCTAAATTTAAAAATATTCCCTGAGAGAAGCCTTCTCTCCCCACTAGATCTAAATCAGGACTACCCCCATAAATACCATCGTATCTCCCATAAATATCATTCATTATATATCCTCACAGCATTAATATTAATTTGAAATGTTGTTTACATTGAAGTATCTTTTAACATCCTTTTCCACCACTGCATAAGTTTTTTGTCACAGGATCCTCATACCTCAGAACAGCACCAGTACTTAGTAAACGTTTTTTGCAATGAATAAATTAAAAATTCAGGAATCAAGATATCAAGTTAGGGTCTTGACTATACTACTAATGACTTTGGAAAAGTCACCGAATCCTTCTAGATCAGGAGTCTAGCAAACTTTCTCTGTAAACGGCCAAGTGTTATTTTACACTTTAAAAGCCAAAAGGCAAAATCATGGATATCATTGTGTAGATTGTAGTCTATATATAATCAGAGAAAACTTCTGCCTAATCTCACCCCATTTGCCTGGACTGGGCAATCCCAGATAGTGGGCATGCTTTCCATGCAGGTATCATCAGCTAGAGACATTCTTGGGACAAAGAGGGACAGGCCAGAGTGAGGAAGGAAGTTCTGACTGGCTAAGTCGGTGAAGGAAAGTCAGCTTCACTCTCTGTCCCAGTGATACGCAGACCCGGACATCTTCTCTCTGCATCCCAGGACCCCAGAAGTCTCAATCTGAGCATTTGGCTAAGAGGACCCCCCTGGCTCCCAGACACACTCAGTGTGTGGCAATTGCCAGCAGCAGAGTCCCTAATGTGTAGGTGGCAAAAAAATAAGTACAAGACTTGGGAAGTGGCAAGACCCACCCACTGGCCAGGGAAAGATGAGGGAAGAGGTCAGACAAGAAAGATGTCCTGTCTTGGTCTCCAAAGCTCAGTGCCAGGCCATTCCAGTTTCTGCTGACTTTACAAACACACGTACAGAGTTGGGGGTGGGGAGGGTGGTATTAGGGAAAAAATATCTAAAAATACTCCTTGGGGAGGGGTGATCAATCAAGAAAAACAGCTGAGAAACACTGGACTAGAGAAGACCAGGTCTCTGTAACATTCTATCCTCTATTACACACCATGCCCTCCCCTTCCCGTTCATGCTCAGGGTTGCTCTACCTACCACCTACCATCTGTCCTGGGACCTGGGGCTTCTCTGATGGCTGTTATGTAGATTTTGGCTTGCCCACTTCTGCCCTCTGTGCTATCCAGCCTGGTGGGCACAGGCCTTGAAGTGAGGTGTCTGGGGTGGTAAGCCTGTTCTTCAGGCTTGGGCCACGGACCCAACCTCTCTACACTAGATCTGTTTCCACTCCATTCGGGAACCTAGAATAAATGTGCCCCCTGACCCTTTAAGGCCCCTCTCTCTTCAAAACCCTGGGAATGTCTCTACCTCTCTCCCAGGTCCCTCTTCAGGGAATCTTGTCACCACTTCTGAGAGTAGACAACCCATGTTCCCTGCCCTGATCACAGAGCCAGTAAGCCCTATCAAGGACATTCACCCACCTTCAGTTCTGTCACCCGCCTCTCCTCCTTGGCCTTCATCTTCTGCACAGCCTCTAGATGCTTCCTCAGTGGTTCCACATGCCCCTGCAGTTTGGCCTGAGGGAATGAGAAAAGGAAGGTTAGAAGCCTGGGATAGGAGAGGCACCTGCTTTCAGTGCCCACTTCCCCCATCCTCCCTGCATTGGACTGGGGCTCAAAGCCTGACCCCCATCACAGGTATCAGATGAGCATCATACTCTCTTCCTCCCCTCTCTTCTCTTCAGATGATGACAAAGGCCTCCAACCCTCTGCCTGCACTCATGTATAGAAGAACACACCGCTGAGTGTGTTCTCTATTGGTAGGATCCTGGTGACCATAGAGCTCCATACCCAGAGTTGGGGTGGACCTGGCTTGAGCCCCTCACCACACAAGGTCCTTCCATATGAAATGTTCCAGCCCTCAAAAGCAATCTTCCTCATTACTTTCATCTCTAAATATTTCTCTGATGATTTTGTGCCTGTGCTAAAAATCTTTCAGTGGTTCTCAATCACCTGCAAAATATGAGGTTCCTTCATTGCCTCTACATTTCTAGACTTCTCTACTACACTTACCCCTTCTGACATAGACTCTTAGTTTTAGCCACATAAAACTGTCTTTTCCCGAATGTAATTCTATTATCTTCATACATGCTCTTCCCTCTTTCTGGGATTTCCTTTCTTCACCTGGCCCAAGGCATTCTTCCTTTAAAATACCAGCTACCTGGGGTGCCTGGGTGGCTCAGTCGGTTAAGCGGCCGACTTCAACTCAGGTCATGATCTCGTGGTCCGCGAGTTCAAGCCCCGCGTTGGGCTCTGTGCTGACAGCTCAGAGCCTGGAGCCTGTTTCAGATTCTGTGTCTCCCTCTCTCTGACCCACCCCTGTTCATGCTCTGTCTCTCACTGTCTCAAAAATAAATAAACGTTAAAAAAAAAAAAATTTAAATACCAGCTACCTGACCATGGTCCTCCCTGCCCCCAACTTCCTCTGTCATCCCAAGGAACATGAATACAACCTTTACAATACTTCCTAGACACTTTAATGGTTTTTAAATATGTCTCTGCCAGGATACAATGGCTCCTTGTGGGGCAGGGGCCCCACTTTACTTATTTTAATTTCTATGCCTCTTTGTCCATCTGCTTTCTCTCTCACTCACTTACTAAATGGAAAACAAGGGGTGCCTGGGTGGCTTAGTCAGTTAAGAGACAGACTCAGTTTTGGTTCAGGTCATGATTTCAGTTTGTGGGTTCAAGCCTTGAGTAGAGCACTGGGCCTGCTTGGGATTTTCTCTCTCCCCCTCCCTCTGTCCCACCCTCACACGAGCTCTCTCTCAAAATAAACAAACTTAAAAAAAATTATTACTGGGGCGCCTGGATGGCTCCATTGGTTGAATGTCCACTTCAGCTTAGTTCATGATCTCACCACTCATCAGTTCGATGCTGTGCTGACAGCTCAGAGCCTGGAGCCCGCTTCAGATTCTGTGTCTCCCTCCCTCTCCTCCTCCCCTAGGTCACACTCTCCCTCTCTCAAAAATAAACATTAAAAAAAATTTTTTTTAATTATTATTAAATAAATATAAATGGAAAACAAAACCTCTCTCTTCCTAAGATTTTAACCTTCACAGCAAATATGCATTTGAGCTCTATGTTCCAATCTCTTGTAACGGTATCTTTTTCTTTTTTTTTTTTTTTAATGTTTATTTATTTATTTTGTGAGAGCAAGGGGAGGGATAGAGAGAGAGGGAGAAAGAGAATCCCAAGCAGGCTCCCTGCCCCCAGACGTGGGGCTCTATCTCAGGAACAGTGACATCATGACCTGAGCTGAAATCAAGACTCAGAGGCTTAACCGACTGAACCGCCCAGGTGCCCCCAGAATCTTTTTCTTTAAAGGGCTGTTAGAGACCAGAAATAGGCCCAACCTGTTTTCTTTCCTTTTTTTTTTTTTTTATGTCTCCTACTACTTCTGCCTTTTTCCTTGAGAGGTAATACAGAGCAGAAGAGCTCAAGCCTAGACTCCAATCTAAACCTAAATGTAGCCAGGTGACTGAGGCAAGCAGCACTTCCAATTTCCTCATCTTACATGGGAATTGGGAATAACAGAATGCATGTTATGGACAGTATGCTTCACACAGTAGCACATAGTAAAGATCAATAAATGTTATCTAGTATTCTCTACCTATGTCTAAACTGCCAATGACAACCTGATAATGACCCTTGAACTAAAGAGGTTACTGACCCAGAGAAGAGTACAAAAGGCAGTGGTTGTTGCACAGGATGAGTGGTTCTAGAAAAAATTACATTAATAATATTACAATCAACCCCTGACATGAAAGTAGCATAAACTACAAAAAATTTTGTTTTTTGATATTACCTTCTATTTTTCTCCAATCCTGTTCAGAATTTATGATGCTTAAATTTCCCATTTAATAATTTTCATAAATCATTGACAAATTCATGAGCACAAGTCCAAACAGAGTACTATTTTAAGAGAAATTTTCAAGAACTTTCACTTTTTTAGGAGATTTATTTATACATCATCCATATTATTACCTACTCAATAAAAAATATTTCTATAAAACAACACTGTTCCAAACTAGTGCTAGTTAGTGTACAGATTTGAAAAGAATAAACTACGTACCTATAAAATAGCCTGTAAATTAAAAAAGGAATCACTCAAATTAGTTCTAAATAATAAAATCCATGTATTTACATTTGCTGATCAGTTAATGGCAGATTATTTGCATCTATGTGGCCTCCTCAAATTACAGAGCCCTACTAGGCTGGCATACAACAGACATGGCTAACACAAATTCACAAATAAAAATCCAGTTTCAGAAGCCCTTCAGAAGAGCCCTGTAGAAGGAGGGTGGAGAACAAGTGGAATGTCCATGAATAGTCCATCCCAACATTTAATTAACAAACTGCACACTGAGGAGCCAAGAGGAGATAAAAAGGACAAAAGGAAATCACAACCTCCCCTAACAACACAGAGCCTAAACAACAGGTGATATTACCAATGCAGTGATGCCAATGCTAGGCTGGGCTTTCTTAAAGACACTCTCCCTGTCTCTGACTCAGAATCTCTAGTGGTAGGGCCCACTGTACTTTTGAAAACTCCCCTAGTAATTGGGAGTATCACTGTGTGGAAGACATAGTTTCTTGTCATGAGACGATGTAAGTTTGTCTTAGCTGTACCACTCATAGCTGAGAAGCTCTAGACCTGTTACTCTAAAACTGGGGTGATGCACAGACCACACAGGAGCTACCCTCTCTTCCTCCTGGTCCCACTGTTTCAAACCCTTCCCAGCCTTCACTAAGTAGTGCTATTTGTGCTGGCTGTCTCACAGACCAATCTCCTTTACCTGTATCCCAAAAGAGTAAAGGCCAGAAGTAGGGTGCAAAGTATTAACCAAACTAGAATCAGACTCCAAGAAGTCACATATCAGTAAAGTCAAACTAACGACAGACATCTAAATGGTGATGACACTGTTAACAGTATGCAGGGGCACAGGGGCAGGTCATAACTAAGTCCATCACTTACTAGTAGCTATGTGGCCCTGTGTATATTACTTAAGTCTATTTCCTAATCTGTAAAACAGGGACAGAAACCATATCAAACTCACAGGGTTGTCTGAAGTTTTAAATGAGATAGTCCATGAAAAGTGTTTAGTACAGTGCCTGGTGTACATAGTAAGTTAAGTGTTCAGTAAATATTAACTTTTAACCCTGGAAAAATTAATGCTCCAAGGCTTTTAGAGATGCCTGGGTGAGTGAGTGCAGAGCCTGGTCTTCTGACTTAAAAGCTTCTCCCTTTTATCTGCATTCTCAGGTAAGGTAAGAACTTCTAGTCAGTACATCCAACTGATGCAGATTTAACAAAAGTCCTCAAGGACAGAACCAAGCCGTATCATGGGGTAGGTAGGAAACCCATTAAAAGGCAAGTGCAAAGCATCTGGGTCTGACACTAGTAGTCATTTCTACACTCCTGCTCCTTAGGGCCCTTTCTTGTTGAGGCCTCAAGTCCTTTCCATCTCCAGGGTCCAAGTCAAGGATAGACTGAAAACTTACCCAGAGGAAAATGAGACTGGTGGTAAAGCCTGAGGGACCTGTCACCTGTACTCCTACACTTAGGGACAATGGAAGTGTGAAACAGCAGTGGCTTTCCCCAAGACATGCAGCCCAGTGTACAGGATCCTTCTCACTCCAACCCACCTTGATGCCACTAAGTGCTTAGAAAAGGAGAATCAGTGCATGAAGTTCTGGGGAGTGGGAGGGGACATATTGCCTTTTCCCAGCTTCTCTCCACCCCCACAAAACTCCCATCTTCTACTTCTCTCACCTTGTACTCCTGCACCACCTCCTCCAATGGCACCACGCTGTGCTGTTTGTGGCTCCTGGATTCTCGACACACCACACATATGGCCTCTTCATCCACCTCGCAGAAGAGCTTCAGGGCTTCCTGGTGTTTGGGACAAATGCCCTGCTCGTTCCCACGGCTCCCTCGACCAGGAGTTGGGTGCATCTGTCGAATCACCTGGACCATGTTGGCCAGCTGCAGGTTGGGGCGGAAGCTCCGCCTGGGAAAGCTCTTTCGGCACTGGGGGCAGGTGAAGCACCTCCGAGGGGCTGGAGGCGGGGGCAGTGGGGTGACGGGGTCTAACTCCTCTTCCTCGTCCTCCTCCAGCACTTCCTCCTCGTCCTCCTCATCCTCCCCTCTCAGGTCCTCCTCCATGTCCCCCAAGTAGTAGTCCAAATCTTCCTCCTCGTCCTCCTCCTCCCACACATAGTCCATGTTGTCCCAGTTGGACCCGCCCATGCCACTGGTCCAGAACACACCCTCCTCTTCCTCCTCGACCTCCTCCTCCATGTCGCCCTCATAGTCTTCATCCCTCATGGGGGTGTCCCACCCTCCACCGGCCCCCACAGCCTCCACCTCCTCCTCCTCTCCGTCCTCCTCTTCCTCTTCCCGGTCTAACTCGTCCCTGTCCTCCTCATCTTCCCCTCCCCACAACTGGGTTACACACACTCGGCAGAAGTTGTGCCCGCAGCCGATGGACACGGGGTCCGTGAAGTAATCGAGGCAGATGGCGCACACCGCCTCCTCCTGAAGGGTCTGCACAGGGTTGGGTGTCATGGCAACGGCAGCCATCTTAGTGTCCAGTCAGCCAGTGTAGATGGGCGGTGGGGGGGCGGGGGCGGGGGTCTTCCCTCTCAGACGCCCTGACGACCCGGCCCCACCCCCACCCCGCCTCTCCACACCTTGCCTCAATCGCAGACACAGAAAGGTCCTCCCGACAACCCCCCCTCCACAAAGTTCCCTACTCCTAGACGACAACCGTGTCTCTGCGAGGGGAGGGGACAGAGCTGAGCGCTACAGCCAAGTCCCTCAGGTGGCCCTGAGTGCAAATCTGTCCCAACGCTCCCTTGGCCTCCTCATAAACCCCCGCCCCTCCTCACTTCCTGGCTCCGCCCCCTCACTTCCGGCCTCCCTCTCAACACTTCCGGTGTCTGCGAGTCACCTAAGCTCGCGAGTTCCCCCCGCGGTAGCGCTACGCCCCCTTCTTTCCTCTCGGGCCCCTGGGCGACAGGAAACGGCGAGGAGACGCTCTAGCAGGCACACGGGAACAGGACGGGAGGGCTACAACGATGGAGGCCCACGTCTCTGTAATACGAAGGAGCAGGGAACGCGGACAACTCTAAAGGACCGGCCTCCTCCATCCCCCGCCACTGGGGATAAACTTCGGGGAAAGGTTGAGGCTCTTAACGGCCGTCCGCTCTCGGTGCTATGACTGCGTCGGCCCAGCGCCATCCTACTAACCGGACAAGGAGGACAACGCCAGGGACTCCCCACAGCTGATGCCGGAAGCGGAGGGGCGGGTCCCGGTGAGCGCCCTCAAGTACTTCCGGCCCTTCTAGGCCGAGGACTTTGTTGGTTGGGAACTCAGAGTGCCTCAGGGATCCAGAAGGCGACCGGACATCTTCTCCAACCTCCCCACTGTAGTTGGCATTTCCACGCGCATTAGAAACTGCCGTCTGGTCACTGTCGTAGCGTTTAGATGAACTTTTCTAACTGCCCATCAATAAAGGAGTAGTGAAACCGTCACATAAACATTCACACAGTGGAACACTCTTTATCTGTAAAAAGGGAATCCTTCACGATTTACTCTGAAGTGAGAAAAGCAAGGTGCTGAAAAGTGTAGAAAAGGGGGGGGTTAAAAATGTATTTGATATCTTTGTAGTCCTGTGCTTACTCGTATAAAATAAGTATAATAGTTGCCATCAGAGGGTTTTGTGAAATTAGAGTTAATACAATTTCAAAGCTATGTTGCTTAACATATAGTGAGTTAAGTCATTCAGCACTTTCTGAGTGGGCACCATGCATGCTCCGCGTCCAAACTACCTCGAGGTCTGTCTTCATGGAGTCTCAGTCTAAGAGAATGGGCTCCAGTTCGGTTTGTGGTATTAAATTATTATTATTATTATTATTATTATTATTTATTTATTTATTTTGAGAATCTCATACAGGCTGTAGAACTATGCTACCAAAGATGCTGCTTTCGTACGTAGAGCATCTCTGCCAAATAGATTATTCGGGCGATTGAAATAATACTTGAGGAATTTTTAAAAAGAAAACAAAAACTGGAGGGGGAGTTACAGGAACGCAATTCATGTACAGAAGTCTCAGTGAATGCGAAACGCTGCGGAATGCCAGGGCTGCGCACGCAGAACTCACCCTGTTCTCGAGGCGCTTTCCACCTAGTAGGGAAACTCGGAGTGAACGCCTGCTTCCTCGGAGGGGTGGCCTGAAACGCTAAAATCACGAATTCTCGTTGGTGAACAACTGTAGGAAGCCACGCCAAAAGAAGTGTGGATAGGAGACCTGAACACAGTTCAGCCGGCAGCTCAGAAAACGCCAGTCACTTACTTGGAAGTCTGGGTTCCTTCAGCCCTTTAATCGCCCCAGTGTAGCTTCTAGGTAGTGTTAGTCACACGCGAATGATGTGGGTTTCCGTAGTGTAGTGGTTATCACGTTCGCCTCACACGCGAAAGGTCCCCGGTTCGAAACCGGGCGGAAACAGGATTATAGTTTTGGTGTTTCTTGTTTGTTTTTAGCCTCCCTTTCATTTAAAGGGTTACCTCCTCGTCCACGCTGCTTCTGCCTCCGTAGGAGAAAGAACTGCCCTCACACAGAGGGAAGGACACGTGTATGTCTATTTCTGTTTCTGGTAGACGCTCAGTGAAGCCAGACCCCAGCAGGACAGAGCTCACAGCACGCCCTCCATAAATTCTCTAATGTAAATTCAGATCTGGCACCTCAGCTCTCTTGCTCTTCCCCCTCGGGAACCCGCGCAGCCACTTCTCCCAGGTTCAGGGATGCTAGGCTTCCGATCCTCTGGCTCTAGTCACTAGGACAATCAGGCACACAGTAGGTGCTCCATAATACTTATGCAATTACTTTTTAAAGTGTGTCCTCATCCCTGCATGTAGATTTCAGTCTTCTGAGGTACAATGTAAGACTTGCATGTGTGCCCGGCTAGCTCAGTCGGTAGAGCATGAGACTCTTAATCTCAGGGTCGTGGGTTCGAGCCCCACGTTGGGCGCAGGTTCCTTTTGAAGGGAAGAAGGCGCGATGCAGGTATCGAGTTTCCCTCCCGTTCGACAGCGGGTCCTCCTCTGCATCCTTGGCCAAGCAGACGGAAACTAGACGGGTGGTTACCAGTAGCCCAATAAAAGAATGCCCCAGCCATAGGCCCTTGCTGGCCAAAAGGGAGTGAATGAGTGCTGGTTGCTACCGGACAAATGCCCCAGGACATGTTCCTCAGGACACCGTTTTGCTTGCTGAAATTCGTCCATGGTCAACCATATTAGGCGTCTGGTCCAGGGCGAGCTGCGCAGAGAGGGAGGGTTACGGCGTGGCTTCTCTCTGCGAGGAGACCCAAGGGCCTCCAGAGTGGCGACCACCTTACTAAGTGACTTAAAAGCTGGCATTCTCGAGCTCTTGCCGCCGCCGGTTTTTTTGTTTGTTTTCGTCAGGAAAGAGGTACTCTTCGTAATCTGAGACCCCCCAAATTCTCTTTTTAAGGGTCCATCTTTTGTGAAATGTTGCCCCACACAGAGAGGAATGTAAAAATATCCTTTATTTTGGAACACTCTAACATGAACATCCTCAGTTTACTTGTCTTATCATGAAGTTCTTCCTTAACTTCAATTGAAATTCATTCCGTTACGTTAAATGGTTTTTTTTTTTTTTTTTAGTCCTGCAAATTCAGCCTATTTTCTGTTTTCCGAATGTAGAAGTCTCCCTCACACGCCAGACCATAGGAGAAGTCTTGATCATGTAAAGCTGGTTTACTAAACTTGCTAAGCAAAGAATTGAATCTCCTTCGGCCTCAAAGTGTATGGGAATTAGGGAGGGTTTCACATGACACCCTATAAGGGCAGTCTGGACAGGAATTGATCAAAGTTTGTAAAATAGGTAGATTTGCTGGTAAGTCGTAGCTCACTCGTGCCTTCCTGGAGAGTTACTTTTACTGTGGTCTTATCTTGGAATTAATGGGTCTAAATAAACTTGTGTCCCAAGAGTTTTCAACTTTGACATTTTCTCTTGCACAAATATGGATTCATTTGCAAATTGTGGTTTCACGTTTTTGTTTTGTTTTTTAACAATCTTTACTGGAAAAGGAAAACATTCCTAAAAAAGATCCTGGCTTTTCATTAAAGGGAAGCCCAAGTGGCAGGCTTCTTGGTCCATCTCCCAACAAGCTGGGGCCACACCCTTCCAAGCTTTTTGCTACAATTTCTGCTTCTCTCTCCTCTCCACCGCTGCCCCTCCAGCCAGGCCTGGTTTGGAATCCCCTCTGGTAGGTGATCCAGGCTGCTCTTAGAACAAAGGAGTCAAGTGTTCATCAGTTCAGACATTCAGCAAACAGAAGGAACCCTACTAGGATCTTTGATCTTTTTCCTCCTTGGCTATGGAGGCCATGGAGGCAGTAGGATTCACTCTGATTTACATTCCAGAAGGATTCCTTTAGGAATGATAAGCAGGATGTGTGATGGGAATGAGACTGCATTAGACAGAAGGAACTGGATGGACACAGCCATGGTCTAGAAAGGAAGTGGCTGACCTGGCAGTGGCAAGACAGCAGCCAGAAGGGAGAAGGGTAAAGGAGCTAGGGGCATATGGTTTATATGTGGACAGGAGAGGGAGATCCCAGGTTTCTGCTTTAGATGGTTTAGTAACAGAGATCAGAGACTGAGTGTAAGAGTACTGACAACACTGACCCACTTTTGGCCCTCCATCCTCTTCAAGCCAGGCAATGACTTCCCTCCCACTACGTGTTCCAGTGCCCTGGAGGTTAATGTATGCCTGACCGGAATGCCCCTCATAACATAAAATCTAGGGATTAAGGTCTGGACTGGGAGGAGTATAGCTGTGGAGAATGTGGATGGAGAATGGCCTGGTAAGGCCTGGGTGGTCTGTGCTCACCCACTCTCCCTTTCAGTTAAGTTACTCTGAATAAAACTCTGTGAAAGCCATAATGGAGTAGCTTGCTTCCTTTTTTCCGTCTTCTCAGTTTAGAGGATGCTTGTACTGACTTTCCACCTTCTGACACTGAGGAGTGGGGTGAGAGGTGAGAGAGAAGTAATGAGTTCTGTCTTGAAGAGATTGGGAGATGTCTAAAAGGTTATGTCCAAGACTTGTGGATTTGAAGCTTGGGGAGAGTGGTCATTGCTGGAGCCACAGACATAGGGGTAGAGGCTGGGTCAAACTGTCAATGCCAATGTGACTCTCCAGGGAGATGGCCATCTGTAGATAGATGAACAAGGAGTCAGAATAGGAGTAAAGCTAGCAGCAAAGCTTCCACAGAGGCCAAGGGAGTTAAGATGTGCAAAAAAGGAGGGACAGATTGGTAGAGTCAAATTCCATACATGTTGTAATATGGGAAGGTGGTAAAACATATATGGATTGGGCCACCAGCAAGCCCCTGGTGACCTTGATCCTAGAGCCAGACTTGGACAAGAGGGCCTCCACCTTGTGCTCTGGTGAAGAAGGGCTTACCAGTTGCAGACAACTCAAGGATCCCGACTCAGTAGGAATCAGCCTCCAATCCAATTCCTGGCTCTGCAAGGTCTTCTGGAATCAGCTTAGGTGACAAAAAAAAAAAAAAAAAGTTTTGCAATATTAAATAATCTATACTGCTCTTACATTTGTATGTATATAGATCTACATATACCTGCATTAAGCCTCATCCAATTCTGGATGTTCCATGATAGAATTGATTAGTTTTATTTTTATGAAATACTTAAAAGATTTCATTACATTACAAAATTTAATTAAATATTCAGCTTTATTTAAATAACATTGAGTTAAAATTTGATATTTATTAATTTCAATTTCCCCTTTATTTTTAATAGATAATTTTACATAACTTAGAGGAAACAATTATTTTGAAAGCATAAGGTAAAACCAGTTTTATTTTTGGCTTATTTATATTTACATTTTAACAAAATATATTCAAGTCTCGTATTCTTTGAATGCATTTAGCATTTCTTTAATCCTTTAAATCTTCAATCTCAATCCAGCACAAATTGGGTGAGAATTTAAACCCTCCCGCTGTCTCCCTAGAAGAGACAAAATGGAGCCAATTATCTCGTATCAAACATCCGAAGCCACATTTACCCTACTTCTAGAGAGGCCCACTGCTTTCATTCACTACTGTTCTGGGGGGTGTTTTAATTGCAGAATGTGACTGGTTTCAGGACCTACTAAGGGGTCGCGCTCGCTCGGTAGTGAGACAGTACTATTACCCAGGGCCACGGTGGGAAGTGAGAGCCTTTGGTAAACTAGGAAAAAAGGGTTCCAAGAGCTCTCTCAGGTCCCGTGCAGAGACCGGGGCAGTACGCAGGACTATACGTCTTAGAAGGATTAAGGAAGGCAGGGCTCACTGTGTGTTTCCGTAGTGTAGTGGTTATCACGTTCGCCTAACACGCGAAAGGTCCCCGGTTCGAAACCGGGCGGAAACATCTCGGGCATGTGCTTTTGATACTTCGGTCTTTTGCCCTTGGAATATATGTGCAAATGTGTATGGATACATCGTTTTTCATGTACTCTTGTCTTTTCCAATTCATGACCAGTTCACTTCAACCAACACAGTCCAGCTCTCTAAATCTGTGGTACAAAGAAGGTGGTCTATGTCTTTAGACATTTCCTTCAAAGAACTTAAAATCCTGTCCGGTTAAAAGACTGAAAAGGGAAGGAATGTCACGCAACCACAAATGAAATATTGAAAAGTGCAAGAAAGAATGAGCTGGAAATGCATGGTGGAAGTCAGGCCAGGGGAAAGTATTCACAGGAAGATCGTTGCAGCGGTAATGACCACACCACCTACAATGCGTTGTGTTGCTCTTGTCTGGACCTGTTTTAGGTGTCTGCCTCAAAGGAACCTAACAATCCTGCAGGGTACTTAATATTGTTGTTCCCAGTTTGTAGGTGACGCCTCTGAGGACAGACACATCACGTAAGGTGAGGAATCGTGAGGTAGAGGAATAGAAGTCGGAGCTAAAGGATGGAGAAGAGGAAAACAAGGCACGTAGAGAAATTCAAGTAAGCACAGCAGAGGAACCCAACGTTGGTCCTACCTGCGGACCGTTGGTGATTGGCCAGGTGGAACCAAAGGCAATGGCCTCACCATCCACACTATGGACACTACCACGAACAATTCTACACCGACTGGCTTCACTTCCAGCTTGGGGCCTACCCATCCACCTGTCCTGAGTGGGACCGTCTCCGCTCCTCCAAGTGGCGCCTTCCTCTCGCTCCCCGCGCGCCCCCTCATGCAGACCCACATGGTATCTACCCTGCATCCCTCCCACTGTACAGTGTGTCCTCAGTGATGGAGAGCAGTCAAAAGGACCATCCCTCTCTCCAGAAGGTGCCCTCTTCACTGATCCTCACTTGCAGCTCGTCGGCCTCCATCCTGTGAGACGCCTCGTGTGTTGGGAAACAGGCTTTAGAGGTCAAGGGGAAAAGGCTTTAGAGAAGCAGTCCAGAGGTGCTCTGGGCCCCCAGTCCAATGTTCCAGGCTTGACAGATGTCCGTAGAGACGCACACTTTGTGGACCTCTGCAGCGCAGTCTGTTTTCACGCCCTGGAAAATAGGGTTCACGCTTTCATAACTGATGGGGGCACATTTAAACATTTGATGAGCAACTTCTTTCTCGGCACTTCTGTCAAACTGGAAAGCCAAATAAAACATCAAAGTTGTAAATCAAATTGTCTTTAAAGCTTCACACAATGCAGACAAAGCATAACCAAAAATAGCATAAGAAAAAAATCAATTATCTTGCCCATTTCTTTATCATTGCTCTTTCACACTTATTTGTATAACTTCCCAGAACTTAAAGATGCATTCACCCAACCAGAAAGGCTACAGCCCAGCCATGGAACTTAGAGACCCAGAGGAGTGAAGAGTGAAGGATTCTGGATCACACCTGGGAGAAAGCTTCTCCTTCCCCTGCTGACCCCATTGCTTGCTTGCTTGTTTCCTTGTTTCCTTCCTTCCTTCCTTCCTTCCTTCCTTCCTTCCTTCCTTCCTTCCTTCCCTCCTTCCCTCCTTTCTCTCTTTCTCCCTTTCTTTCCTTTCTTCTTCCTTCCTCTCTGTCTCTCTCTCCCTCTTTCTCTTTCTTTTTTCATGTTTTACTGATTTGAGGCAAGTCAGTCAGTACATGCTCCTCACTCCAGGCTCTGCACTGTTAGAGTGTCTCCTGCACGCCCCCCCAAACTGACCTTCTTGGTGGCCCCAGAACTCTGAGAGGCCAGCACCATCACTCAGTTACTCTTCACCAGGTGAATTTTGGTTTGTGCCGCAGCTTATCTATGAGCTTTCATTCCTGTTCCTTGTGGAGATAGTAAACAAATTCAAAGCAACACAATTAACACCAAAAACCCAGCTGGGCTGGGCAACAAGCTGTGCAGGAAGCCGTCTGCTTTGAGTCATATTTCTTTGGATTACACTTAGTGCTAACTTGTCATTATGGTTTTAAAAGGTTTCCTAGGCTCATCTTGTTTCAATTAATGCTAATTATTATTCTCTTTTTTATACTTAAATTGTAGCTGCTTGTCAGTGGGAGCCCCTTCACATTGGCCCCTTTATCTGTTCAGCATTGCCCTGACCATTTGAGAGCATCCTTGTTTCCTGGAAACTACTCATGCTTTGGATTCATCTGTAATTTTTTCCTGCCTTAGGACGCAGGAGAATATTTAGGGAGATTCCCTTTTTTTTTTTTTTCAGCGAAGAGTGAAAGAAAAAGGCCAAATCTAGGTGCCAGGACAGTGCATGGAGCTCAAGGTTTCTGGCTCCCCTGCTTCTGAGTACCCCAGGGAAATAGTTTAAAGGACATGAGTTAACACTCAGGGTTCTATGTAATTGTCGCTTTGCTAGATCTTTACATTTTTTCAAATAAGCCCCAATATCATTATTCTACAAAATTATCTACCTAAAATTTTAATCTCTCACTCATAAGTAATTATGTTTCCTTTTTATTTATTTGTTAAAAAACTTATTAGGAAATTCAAAGTAGAGTTAATGATATTATGAAACCCAAGTACCTATCACCCAGCTTCAACATTTTCCTCTATTCCACAATTCCAGTTTTATCTCTGCCTCCATCACTTCCCACCTCACTGTCTCTGTCTCAGAGGATGATAAGGACTGTGAGAAAATGAAGGATATCTGATAGAGTGACAAGCAAACAGAGATGGGCTACTGAGGGTTGCTGGTGGGATGCTGGATGGGGGGATGGGCTAAACAGTTGAGGGGCATTAAGGAGGACACTTGCTGGAATGAGCACTGGGTGTCATATGTGATAAATCACCAAATTCTATTCCTGAAATCATTATTACACTATATGTTAACTAACTTGGATTTAAATTTAAAAAGAAAAAGAAAAAAAAAGGTGACAATAAGCTGAGTCAGGAAGATAAAAAGGAGCCAGCCTTTCAAAGATCTTGGGAAGAAGCCTTTGGGAGATGGGCAGAGGATTAAAAGTCTCTGAAGTAGGAGTGTGCTTGGTGGGTTCAATGAGTGAAGGAAGACCAGGGACTTGGAGGATAAGGAGCCACAGCTATAACTCCTTGGCTCTGCATTCTGATGACTCCATCCACATCAGCTGCTGTATTTATTTACAAGTGGATAGAAAAAGGTATGGAAGACACTAGATCTGTAGTCTTAGAGGACTCCCAGGCTGATGAGAAATACAGTAGGACCTCAATGTGGAGTTTTTAAGGACAGATGAATAAACACATAGCTTCATTCAGAAGCTTGCAAATAGACAACACACCCGGGGTTTCTAAATGCTGTGAGTTGGTGGTTGAAGCAGGGAGATGGCAGCAGCAACCAAGGTTCAGGTACTGGCTCTACACTGCACCTGTAACCTAATCAGTGCCTCCCTCTCCTCCACACTCAATGAGGGTTCATATAGGTACATCTACAACTGTCACCTGAAACGTCTAAGAGAAACTATCACCAATGGCTGAGATGTTTGGGATGATGCCTTTCGATAACCATAATTCATGAAGGCACTAGTGAAGTAATGAGTGCAAGGACCTAGTGATTTTCCTGTTCCAAAATTTGCTAGCTTTATAAGAAAAACAGCAATACTTATAAGTTGAATTTAAAACCTTGAGAAAAACTAGGCTTTAACATTGACAACTGTAATACATTGAATATTAATCACAGAACAAGTGTATGTATTCTTTTCCATATTCTAAAGCCTCCCTAGTCCTTAGACATTAAACATCTCAAATGACAGCAGTTGCCAAAAATACCCAGTGATTTTAATCCAGTTGGTCCTGACACAGAATGGAGGAGCAGGTCATTCTGGGTCATCTATTTGGTCACTCTTCCTCTGGCATGCAGTCCTCCAGAATTAGGTTGCTCTGATTGACATTTTGTCTTCCTACTTACCCCAAATTCACATTCCCCAGGACACCAGTATGTGACTGAAACCTGCCTTTTATTTAGGGGACTTTGTACCCTTAACAAATGTGATATAATATAAACAGCATTGAAATAACGGGGGTATTTGTTGGTCGTTGAGCCATTTCTCCTGATTCTACACAGACCCTAGGAGAATGACTTTGTCAAGCTAGTAAAAGGAAACCACTGACTGTTAAAGAAACAGCTGACACTGGAGTATTTTTAGACTAGTTAGAAAATAGCCATAAATATTTTAAACCTGGAGATAATTTTCTGTTTCAAATGAGGTTTTAGATAAAAATATTCAAGTCTATGGTGAATTAATACTTTATATATAAATTACATATAATTATTATTGTAGACCACAAGTTCATGCATGATCTAATAAATAATATTTTTAAATTTATTTTTGGAAGAGAGAGAGAGAAAGCATGAGCAGGGGAAGGGCAAAGAGAGTGGGAGACGCAGAATCTGAAGCAGGCTCCAGGCTCTGAGCTGTCAGCACAGAACCCAAGGCAGGGCCTGAACCCATAAACTGTGAGCTCATGACTTCAGCTGAAGTTGGAAGCTTAACCCATTGAGCCACCCAGGCACCCCCATGATCTAATAATTTATACATGCCCCATGTGATATCAAGACCAAATAGAAAATCACATACAAATTTAATTTCTTATGTTTGGTTGGTTTCTTCCTGTCCAAGGGAGAAAATTTGCAGAGTAAGAAATAAACGAGTTTGCCTTTCCAAAGATGTCGTGGCTCTGCAAATGAAGGAAACATAATAGTCTTCACAGAACCAGGCCTAAAAAAGAAAAAAATAATGTTGTCCTATAGAATTGGATTAGAAGCCATAAATAGATTGACACTGTGATCTTCAGAATCTTTTGCTTGAGTATGCTCCTCTGAGAGGCAAAAGGAGGGTCTCTCTTCCTGTCAGGCCATGCCCTGTAGGCCCTGCAATGGGTATCATCTTATCTAGGACAGGCAGTGAGGGACCCTGGCAATTTTAAGGGGGGTGGAGTCATGTTAGATTTGTTAAAGCAGTCCATTGCCACCAAAGTAGTGGAGAAACAGGTAATCTGATTCATGGCTGGTAGGAAGGAATATCAGCCTGTAAGATCCACAGTTCAGTGATTTGTCTACATCTATAAAATTACAATCACATTTAAGCTTTGACCTAGCAATCTCACTTCTAGGAATTTGCCCCACAGATATGAGTGCAAAAGTGCAAAATAACAACACAGTATCCTTATTAACTGCAGAATTGATTATAATAATAAGAGGTTAGAAACAACATAAATGTCCATCAGTAGGTGATTTGTTAAATAAACTGTGATTCATCTACAGGGGAATATGATGCAGCTGAAAAAAAAAAAAGATTTAGAAAGTTTCCTATGTCTTGAGATGGAAAGATCCCCAAATGTAAGAGTTGTAATTATCTTTTTGTATAAAATAGAGGAAAACAGAAATATATTTGCATCAAAAATATGTAACTGTGGAAGAATATATACAAAGAAACAAAAGTTGTTACCTAAGGAGAGAAGATGACAGTTTTCACTGAATATTTTTATATATGGTTCAATTTTTGAACAGTACAGTTTGTAACCTACTCAAAAGATACTTAAAAACTTATTTTGTGGACTTCTGTGGAAAATGGTATAGTGATTCTTCAAAACTATTAAACATAGGAATACCATACGTTATAATACTGGAGTTAAAATTAAAAAGAAAAAAATAAACACCATATGGTAAGCAATTTCACTTCTAGGTATATCCCCAAACAGAAGTGAAAGCAGGAACTCAAACAGGTATTTGCACACCGATGCTAATAGCTTCATTATTCACAAGAGCCAAAAAATGGAAGGAAACTAACCAAGTGTTTGTGGACAGATGAACAGTTAAAAATAATGTAACATATGATGGAATATTAGTTAGCTTTAAAAAGAAAGAAATTTTGATACACACGGATCAACCCTGAAGACACTGTGCTAAGTGAAATAAGCCAGTCACAAAAGAACAAATATATGTATAAGGCCCCTAGAGTAGTCATAGAGATAGTGGAATGGTGGTTGCCAGGGGCTGGAGGAAGGAGAGAATGGAGATAGTATTTCCTGGATAGAGTTGCAGTTGGGGAAGATGAGAAAGTTTGGAGATGGATACTACACTTGATCTTAGCCAAAAGGCGGAGAAGCGATTGGAGATGGATAGATGGTGATTGCACAACAGTGTGAATGTGTGAAAAGCTACAGAACTGTACATGTAAAAACTATTGAAATGGTAAATTTTATTTTGCATATTTTAACTATTTTAAAAACTAATAATTTACATATACTTATGTAAAATTCACTTTGCTAGCGGTAAAGCATAAATTAATCCATGAACAAAGGTGTAGCTACAAAAAAAGGCCAATTGACTGCTGCACACAGGAAATCTCCAGAATGAGGTTTTTGTTGTCCTAGAACACAGAGGTAGTGAACCGGTTGTCATCGATTGAAATACAAGAAAAGAAGACACACTGCACGCCCAACGTGGGGCTCGAACCCACGACCCTGAGATTAAGAGTCTCATGCTCTACCGACTGAGCTAGCCGGGCGGCCTGCTAAGGCGTCTCAACAATTCTTACTTCAAGGTACTATTCAGGCTGTTTGCGGCTCCAAATTTAAAGGTCGGTTTAGTTGTGATCTAATCAAATGGTTCCTTAGCCCGGGGAACGTAAAGCCTGTAGATCATGCCTGACTGCCCCTCCCACCTAAGTCTGTTTTCTGTTTACTCTGGTCTGCCCGCGACCTAGACTTTTTCCATTCCCCGAAAGTGCAGGGGGCGAAGGACGGCAAACGCACTCTTTCTAACGGCGCTGGCATGCTCACTCTGATACTTTAATCTGGAGTTCAGAGGTGGTATCTGGGAAATCGAGTAGGTGGGTCCCACGGTCGCCCCCTCCAAGCTGTGCAAACTCCAAGATAGGAAGTGTGCCCCTCAGGCTTTGCAAACACGCCTAGTTTCAAAACTTAATGAAAAAGAGGCTTTCACGCAAACCCGCGCTGGAGATGCCGGGGATCGAACCCGGGGCCTCATACATGCAAAGCATGCGCTCTACCACTGAGCTACATCCCCACCTGGCCAAGTGGCTCTCTACATGCTCTCTTGACTGTATATTAGCACAGAGAGCGGCTGCGCAAATGGCGGAGCGAGATAGCGCAGATGCTGCAAAGCCGGTACCGTAGCGCTTGGAGCTGTGTTTCCGAGTCCTCCACTGTCCCCACTGAGGGGACGTTCGCTGGAAGAACAGGGCCGGAATAAACACCTGAAGGCAGGGGGGATGTCATTGGGCACAATGCCCCAAATGAACTGTGATCCGAAAAAGTGAAGAAAGGAAGACAGTGTGCAGACTGCTACGTTTGTTAAACAAAAAGAAAGGGAGTGTAGTAATTCAGAATTGCAAAGGTGATCGCTTGGGATGGGGAGGAGACTCGAGCGTAGACAGTGGACACACTTTTCGCTGTGAACTGCTGTGTATATCTGAATTTTGAACAATGTTAAATCAGTTCATTCCAAGAAAACTTTACCGATCGCTTACTATGTGCCAAGAACTGCTCTAGAAATCTGGGGGTCCAGCCGCGAACAAAACTGACACAGTCATCCCCTTCAATAGCTCAAATTCCAGAGGAGGGAGTAGAGTGTTAGAAAATAGAGCCCGCGTTGAAGATTAAAGTGCGGTAAGGTGCGATTTTAAACAGTGTGGTGGGGGCAGGCTTCGCTGAGAGGTTATTTGAAACAAGGCTTGAAAGAGGTGAGAAGTAAGCCATGCAAGTATGGGAAAAGAGAAGTCCAAGTAATGGTAAAAGCCAGTTCAAAGGCCCTGAGATAGGATCTTGCTGGCATGGTGCAGGAATAGCAAGGAGGTCCATATGGAAAGAGAGGAGTCAACAAAGGAGAGTGACAAGAGATGCGGATAGAGAGGCTGGGTGCAGGGTATGGGGTCAAAGAATGGATAGGGCCTTTGGAGGACTGTAAAGACTTTGACTTTGAGAAGTGGGAGCCAATGGAGGGTTTGAGCAGAGGAGAACTTAACATTAATCTGACTTAACATTTTAACAGGACTGTTCTCACAGCTGGGTGGAGAAGACAAGGTAGAACAATGTGACAGAAGGGGAGAGAATTGTGATCATCAGATCATTGGAAATGGTGCAGTGGAGGACATGAGAGAGGGAGGACACACTGAGGAACTGAGGGTGGAGTGTGGGCAATGTATTCCTTTTGGGAGTCATAGAGGACTCCCCAGTTTGGCCTCAGCACCTGAAGGGATGGAGTTGCTGTTAAATGGGGTGGGGTGGGGTGGGGAAGACTGTGGAAGGAACAGGTGGAGAAGCAGATTAGAAATACAGTTGTGGAGGGGCGCCTGGGTGGCGCAGTCGGTTGAGCGTCCGACTTCAGCCAGGTCACGATCTCGCGGTCCGTGAGTTCGAGCCCCGCATCAGGCTCTGGGCTGATGGCTCGGAGCCTGGAGCCTGTTTCTGATTCTGTGTCTCCCTCTCTCTCTGCCCCTCCCCCGTTCATGCTCTGTCTCTCTCTGTCCCAAAAAAAAAAAAAAAAAAAAAAAGTTAAAAAAAAAAAAAGAAATACAGTTGTGGATACAGTGAGTGCGGAGTGATATTCCTTAGGACATGCTGCCTGGGGATGGATGTGGGAGCCAGGCATCCTAAGGGAACCTGGGTGGGGATGTGTATTGTGGCATCCACAAGGAGAGAGTATTTCAAACCAAGAAAATGGAAGAGATCACAAGTGAGGATAGACGGAGGTCCAAGGGCTGAGCAAGTGCGGGGAGAGGAGGAGGAAACCACAAGAGAGACCAAGAAAAAGGTAGGAGGCCAGGGATGTGGGTGGAGAGCCAGGGAGTACAGTAACCTGGAAGGCGCCAGGAAAGAGTGTCAGCAAGGAGGAAGCATCAGAGAAAAGGGCAGATGAGGTGAGGCCGGAGAAGGAGCCTATGCCTTTAGGTTAGGATTGCTGAGGTTACTGGTGACCTTGACAAGAGTGGTTTCTGAGGAGGGTGGTCGCTAAAGCCTGCCCTGAGTGGCCTCCAGAGGGAATGAGGAAAGGGGGTGGAAACAAATACATCAGGTAGTTCTGGAGGGACAGTAGAGGGTTGAATTATTTGGGAGGGAGATTACAGTGGGAAAATTCATTGTAAATGTATTATTTATTCAAAGCCAAAAATTAAATAAAGAATAAACAAGGGGGAGAACAACAGTGGGAAATAGATACTATGCCAGGCTTGGGGGTGGGGGCAAGAGCCAGGTTCCAGACACTAAATTTAGGTCAGCACAGGACCAGGACAAACCTGCACTCTGGGAACCTGACACTGTGGCCCGGGCGCTAGGCCCAAGGCCTGGCCCTGCTGGGTTGGCCTCAGGCGGCCACGACGAGTTGTGCCCGGCTGGGTGTGGGCTCCCACCTGTCCGGGCCTGTTTCCCACGGCTGCCTGGGCCAGGCTGTGGGTGGCTTAGAGAGGACTGCTGACGGGCTGGGCTGGGGGGGGGCGACAGAGAGAGGGCGCCAGGGGACCGAGGAGGCCGCAGACCAAAGCCAGTGATTGAGTGGCCCAGAGCAGAGGTGCAGGGAGCTGGCCGGCGCTTGGATCCAGTCGAGCAGTGCGGTCTGGCCCGCCCACAACTCTCATTCTCTCCGCTTCCCGGCCCGGCCAGCCCTCAGTTTACGTCTCCGCCTGCCCGGCGTCAGCCCCGCCCTTCCTCTCCTAGTGGGTGCTCGGAGGCCCCTACTGGGCCTCCCCACTCCGCGCCGCGAACTGTCGGGTCCCTCGGCTTCTCCAGCACTGCTGGAATTAAGTGCGCTAAGGAAGCGCATGGCGGCGGTGGGGCCGCGGACTGGCCCCGGCTCCGGGGCCGAGGCGCTGGCACTGGCGGCAGAGCTGCAGGGCGAGGCCACATGCTCTATCTGCCTGGAGCTCTTCCGCGAGCCCGTATCCGTCGACTGCGGTCACAGCTTCTGCCGCTCCTGTATCGCGCGCTGTTGGGAGCGCCCCGGCACAGGAACGACCACAGTGCCGCGCGCGCTGCCTTGTCCGCTGCCCTGCCCACAGTGTAGAGAGCCCGTGCGTCCCGGCCAGCTGCGGCCCAACAGGCAGCTGGCCTCAGTGGCCACGCTGTTGCGGCGCTTCAGCCTGCCTGCGGCCGCGCCAGGAGAACACCGGCCCCCGGAGGCGGCGGTTGCCGGGTGCGTACAGCATGGTGAACCGCTCAAGCTCTACTGCCAGGACGACGGACGCGCCATTTGCGTGGTGTGCGACCGCGCCCGCGAACACCGCGCGCACGCAGTGTTGCCGCTAGACGAGGCTGTGCAGGAAGCTAAGGTGAGGGCGGGCCCCACCCATGCAGAGCCTCAGGACCCCAGTTCGGGTCCTGTCTTCCCGCGCAGACAGTGCAGACCTCTGGCAGGCAGGCAGGCAGGATACCCAGGTGAGACCCTGCCTCTTTCTTCCTGTTCCACTGGCTCTGGGACTGATTGCAGCACTCGCTGGGTCACCCACACACAACCAGTACCATCCTCCCACCCACCTCGAGCTTCCCTCTGGGCTCCCTACTGGATCGCCTAGTTGATGCCCCCAGACTTCGCGATTTTCTTTCTGTCTGTCCTTGGCTTCTAGCGGTGTCTCCGTCACACCCCCACTTCCTCTGCCCCCATTCTCAGCCCCCGCCCTTTCCCTGGGCGTGGCTCTGTGCAATGTCTCCGCGTCCTGGAGTGGGACGACCTTCCAAAAAGGTTGGGGTAAGGCAGTGGGTGACTTCTGGGTTGAATAGAGCACCAAAAGCTGTCTTTGGTTGTGTCAAAGATATGGGTTTGAGGCACTTCTCTTTCCCACTTCCTTACTGGGGTGTGCACGGAGGCTTCAGGCACAGAGCCCCCAGTTTTTCTTTCCTCCTTAATCCGCTCCAGCACTCCCTCCCAGACGTCTTTCTGATGGTGATTAAGAGATCAGAGGACAAAACTAGGCAGGTTGGGCTGCCAAAGGGCCTGCATTTCAGCCAGGATTGTGCACAGATGGTTGGGGAAGTGAGACCTTGAGGTCTTTGGAGTCACCTTTCAATTGCCCCGTACCCCTATGTGCGTCTGTGCAGGCTGTCAGCTATCCCGATGTCCAGACAGGTCTTCAACCTTGCCTCCTCCTCTTCAATTAATAAGGCCTTGTCTTTCTCCTGGATGGCTCCGGGAAGGCACATGTAGGGTTTCCAGAGTCCTCTTCCCATAATGTCTCCCTTCTCACCCTCCTGCAGGAGCTCCTGGAGTCTAGGCTGAAGGTCTTGAGGAAGGATCTGGAAGACTATGAGGTGTTTCGTTCCACGGAGGAGAAGGAGAGCAAGGAGCTCCTGGTGAGCAGGGCACTGTCCAGGTGGGCCCTCTTTGGGTGACAACAGAGGACCCCACCATCCTGGCATTGTATGTGCAATCTTTAAAAAGAAGTGAAGAGTGAAAGTTGGAGGGGTGACAAATGTTAAAGGACAAAATCTGAGTAAAATTTGCAGTTCTTATTGGTTTTATTCAGTGATTCATGAACTGGGCAGTATCCCATCTAGCAGATAGAAAAAGAGCTCTGAAAAGCTATGCAAGCCAAGAGATTTTATAGGCAGTAGGGGGCAGGAACAAGGAAGTTATACTGGGCCAAAAAGCAGATGGATTATTGCAAGGTTACTTTCCCTGTTTGTCAGGTAGTTACTCAACTAATGCTGATCAGGTGACTCCTGATTGACTGGTTTAAGATTCTATTTCTGGGAGAACTGAAACTGTAATTAAGTCTCTGTTTCCTGATAGGGGACTTAGCGTGAGTGACTCCATTTTGGGCCTTTTGTCTTTTTTTTTTTTTTTTTTCTAAATATGAAATTTACTGTCAAATTGGTTTCCATACAACACCCAATGCTCATGCCAACAGGTGCCCTCCTCAATGCCCACCACCCACTTTCCCCTCCCTGCCACCCCCCATCAATCCTCAGTTTATTCTCAGTTTTTAAGAGTCTCTTATGGTTTGCCTCCCTCCCTCTCTAACTTTGTTTTCCCCCTTCTGCTCCCCCATGGTCTTCTGTTAAGTTTCTCAGGATCCACATATAAGTGAAAACATATAGTATCTGTCTTTCTCTGTATGACTTATTTCACTTAGCATAACACTCTCCACTTCCATCCACGTTGCTACCAAAGGCCACATTTCATTCTTTCTCATTGCCAAGTAGTATTCCATTGTATATATAAACCACATCTTCTTTATCCATTCATCAGTTGATGGACATTTAGGCTCTTTCCATAATTTGGCTATTGTTGAAAGTGCTGCTATAAACATCGGGGTACAAGTGCCCCTATGCATCAGCACTCCTGTATCCCGTGGGTAAATTCCTAGCAGTGCTATTGCTGGGTCATAGGGTAGATCTGTTTTTAATTTTTTGAGGAACCTCCACACTGTTTTCCAGAGTGGCTGCACCAGTTTGTATTCCCACCAACAGGGCAAGACGGTTCCCGTTTCTCCACATCCTCTCCAGCATCTATAGTCTCCTGATTTGTTCATTTTAGCCACTCTGACTGGCGTGAGGTGGTATCTCAATGTGGTTTTGATTTGTATTTCCCTGATGAGGAGCGACGTTGAGCATCTTTTCATGTGCCTGTTGGCCATTCGGATGTCTTCTTTAGAGAAGTGTCTATTCATGTTTTCTGCCCATTTCTTCACTGGATTATTTGTTTTTTGGATGTGGAGTTTGGTGAGTTCTTTATAGATTTTGGATACTAACCCTTTGTCTCGTACATCATTTGCAAATATCTTTTCCCATTCCGTTGGCTGTCTTTTAGTTTTGTTGATTGTTTTCTTTATAGTGCAGAAACTTTTTATCTTCATGAGGTCCCAATAGTTCATTTTTGCTTTTAATTCCCTTGCCTTTTGGGATGTGTCAAGTAAGAAATTGCTGTGGCTGAGGTCAGAGAGGTTTTTTCCTGTTTTCCCCTCTAGGATTTTGATGGTTTCCTGTCTCACATTCAGGTCCTTTTTCCATTTTGAGTTTATTTTTGTGAATGGTGTAGGAAAGTGGTCTAGTTTCATTCTTCTGCATGTTGCTGTCCAGTTCTCCCAGCACCATTTGTTAAGAGACTCTTTTTTCCATTGGATATTCTTTCCTTCTTTGTCAAAGATTAGTTGGCCATCCTTTTCTGAGTCCAATTCTAGAGTCTCCATTCTATTCCATTGGCCTATGTATCTGTCTTTGTGCCAATACCATGATGTCTTGATGATGACAGCTTTGTAGTAGAGGCTAAAGTCTGGGATTGTGATACCTCCCACTTTAGTCTTCTTCTTCAATATTACTTTGGCTATGCGGGGTCTTTTGTGGTTCCATACAAATTTTAGGATGGTTTTTAACTCAAAATAAATGTGTTCGTGGGTGGGAGGGAGTGACCTCAGTTTAATTCTTGCAGTAGCTCTAGGAGGCACTAATTTATTCCTCCTACTTTTCAAATGAGGAAACTGCAGCCCAGGGTGGTTCTGAGGCAAGTATAAGTTGTCCTAGATTGATGGGAGAGCACATCTGTGACAGGGGACATGAGAGCATGTGTTGAAGCTGCTCTGCATTCAGAGGTGGGATATTTAAATTAGAGGCTGTGCTTGGTGGGTATGTGTAGTTGAGTCTCTGACCCCTGACCAGTGAGGGGGACGGAACTTTGTCCTGTGGGATGGCTTAGAGTCTCCTGTCCAAATGCCACATCTTGATGCCTGTGCCCCATTGCCTCTCCAACTTCTCTCCTGAGACAGAAGCAGATGGCAGCTGAGCGAGAGAAGGTGGGTGCAGAGTTCCAGGCTCTGCGGGCCTTCCTGGTGGAGCAGGAGGGCCGGCTCCTGGGCCGCCTGGAGGAGCTGTCACGGGAGGTGACACAGAAGCAAAATGAGAACATAGCTCAGCTTGAGGGTGAAATCACCCAGCTCTCCAAGCTCAGCAGCCAGATCCAGGAGACATCTCGAAAGCCTGACCTTGACTTTCTCCAGGTGAGTCTGGCTTGGCCAGAGGTATGGATCATTTATCCTAAGGCTTCATAAACAGTGAGAACAGAGTTAGATCCTGTGAATTTAGTAGAATCACATACTCAAGCAGAAGGGGACTGGAGAAAACTGCCCTGATTCTCCTGGGGTTAAAGGTCTAAAAAGTTGTGATAAAAATTTCTTGACCTCGAGTCACAATAAAGATCTTACTGGCTTTACTCAACGACATGAATTGAGCAACATCCAATCTAGCAGACAGAAAGGAGTTCCAAAGAGCTATATGCAAGGCTTATGTCTTATTCCAGGATGTAAACCTTATGCCAAAAGTCTCATAAAATAATACTTTACTACACCGGATGTACTTTGACATTTTCTATTCTATTTCCTTTTAAAATAAATAGTCACACTCTCTCCCTCCTTCCCCTGCTCATTTTCTCAATATTTATTAATATTACTAATAAATTATTAATAAACTTTAAAAAGGGGGGGGTTGGGTGGCTCACTTGGTTAAGCTTCAGACTCTTGATTTCAGCTCAGGTCATGATCTCATGGTTGGTGGGATCAAGTCCCGTATGGATCTGCAGTGACAGCAAGGAGCCTGCTTGGGATTCTCTCTCCCTCGCTCTCTGCCCTTCCCCCACTTGCTCATGGGCTCTCTCAAAACAAATAAATAGTCACAATCCACAAATTGGTCAAGAATAGGCATTTGAAAGGTGCTGGTATGAGTAACCAGTCACTGCATAAGAGCTGTGACTTATCTGGGGTGGTGTAGAGAGGGTAGGCAACACTGGATCCCAGCACAAAGCTCCAGTGATGATTCTGTAATGAAGAGAGCATTTGCAAAGCTGTGGGCAGAGAGTTGATAAGACACCCAGAAACCAGCCACAGCAGGAAGCCATTGACACCTGGGCCCATAAAGGTGGTAGGGAGTGGTAGTACACCTTATTGCTTATTCCTCTGGGGGTACCTAGATCCCTGGGTGCCTTGGTTGGCCAAGCCTCTGACTCTTGATCTCAGATCAGGTCTTGATCTCAAGGTTGTGAGTTCAAGCCCCACCTTGGGCTATAAACTGCTTGTGGAGCCTACTAAAAAAATAAAAATAAAAAAAGTTGCATATTCCTCTGGAAGCAGCACAAGGGGTCAGTTTTATTTTCTCAAAAGTAACTGGAGGTTACCTCGTGCTGATTTGGCTTTCTTTCATCTTTCTTTCCAGGAATTCAAAAATACACTAAGCAGGTGAGTGGACCTAAGATTTCCTTAGGTCTTTCCAAGCTGGCTCTTCTCCTTTTCCACTGAGCTCTCTCTCTTCATCCCCTCATCCCTGACCTCACACTCCCAATTCCCACACTGCCTTACCTATGTACCTTCTAAGGCAAATGTCCACCTGCCTGGCTGTGGATATTCCGCTGCAAGATCAGCCTCTCTTTTCCTACCTCTCCCCACCAAGAGGACCTTACCATCCTAATTGTCACAGCCTGGTGGGAGTGGGACAGTGTTTGTGGGCCTTCCTCAGGCTCTTTGTCCTGCAGATGCAGCAATGTGCCTGGTCCCAAGCCAACCACAGTCTCTTCTGAGATGAAGAATAAAGTCTGGAATGTTTCCCTCAAGACCTTTGTCTTAAAGGGGCTGCTCAAGAAGTTCAAAGGTAGGGCCTGTGCTTGGGGTTGGGCCATGCAGTGCTGGTGGCCATGGTGTGTTTCTGGTAGTTTGGGGGCCCGGGAATGTGTCTTTCCAGAAGGTTTGTTAGAAAATAGGAGCTAGGGTGTGTCAAGGACAGATTGGCGCAGGGAGATGGTGGTGGCAAATCCATTCAGCAGCCCCTGCTCCCCAGAGCACAAAGATTCCCCCAGGGACAGGCAGGGTAGAGGGCTACTGGGGCAAGAAGAAGGATGAGGAGGGAGAGCTCAGCTCAGACTAGCTCAGGCAAAAGAGAGGGAAGTGGAAGAGGTAGAGCTAGGATACTGCCCCTTCCTGACCCCTCACACTTGACCCAGTGTCTACACATCAACTCTCAGCCTTCGGGGTATCTGGCTGTAAATGTCAGAGGAGGTGATATTCACCATCATTGCCAGATAGACAATCTTCTGAGTCATTTACGAATATCCTGCTTTGTTTCTCCTCCTCAGAGGATCTTCGTGGAGAGCTAGAGAAAGAGGAGAAAGGTAAGATGGTTCTTGTGATAGTGATTTCCCATTATTTGACCATGTAGAGAATCCACTGCCTCCCCATGATTGTTTCTCTGGGCTTTGTGAATGGCTGGTTCCTTCTACCTGCCTGCCTCTGCCCTCCCCTCATCCTTGCCTCCCAGTTCTGGCTCCCTCAGGCCTCAGTGGGACCTTTAGGCCTATAAATTGCGGACCAGTCACCTGGATGAGCCTCTCTCCCCATTCCCCCTTCCAGACAAACAGAGACCTCTCCTGGGGACAGGGCTTGTGTGCAGGGGTCAGGCAAAGCAGGAAGAGATTGAAGACAGGAAGGGAGGAGGTTCTTACTACTGCAGAGCTCTGGGGTGAGTGGGATCCAACTCTGCAGGAGGGCAGAGGGGGGCACATATTCATGATGCTAATGATTGATCAAGCTATGTCAGAATTTACCATGGAAGGATCTAAACCAAGTCAGATCATGACCCTCCTCTGCACAGAACCCTAGGACAGCCCCTCTCATTCAATAATGTCCTCTCTATGGTCTTCAAGGCTTCATAGGCTCTGAACTCACTGCACGCTCTCCCTCTAGCTTACTCTGTGCAGCCACAACAAGTGCTCTTTGCTGCTTCTCAAATGCACTAAGCACACCCCCACCTCAGAGCATTTGCACTGCACTGGCTGGCCTCAGCCTTGAATATGCTTCCTCTAGACAGCTACATGCCTGGCTTCGTCACCTCCTTTATGTCTTTGCTCAAATGCATACCTAGGCCTTTTCACCTTCCCTGGCCACTCTAATTGAAATTACAGCCTTCTCTTCTGACTCCTCTTATTGTCCATGTTTACCATTTATTGTCTCTTCTTTCCTTCCCCCCAGAAAGGAAGCTACAGGAGGGCAGGGATACTGAACCGTGGGATTCCCAGGGCCTAGAATAGTCCTAGAACATAGTACTTATGACAAGTGTGCATATTTTAAGTTTTTATTATGAAAAAATTTAAATATATACAAAAGTAGAGAGAAGATCATAATGAATATTATGTTCTCATCATAGACCTTCAGCTGATATTTTTATAAACGCCCCTACCTGCTTCTTCCCACTGGATTATTTGGAAGCAAATCATGGATAAGTTATTTCCATAAATATCAGTATGTTATCTCTAAAGATAGACTTAAAAAAAAAACCACAAATCCATAATCACAATTAGAAAAAGTAATGCTTCTTTCTAACACCTAGTGTTTGAAATTCTCCAGTTGTCTTTTAAATTGTATTTGTCGATCTGTTCTAATTGTGATCCAAATTAGGTTCACACATTCCTTTTGTTTGGCTTCCACTTGTACATGTTTTGGGGGGATGGTGGAGGAGAAGTAACTGACGGGAGCTGGGGAGAGGGCTTGCATGGGACATCTCTCCCTGTCTCTGCCTTCAGTGGAGCTGACCTTGGACCCCGACACTGCCAACCCCCGCCTCATCCTCTCTCTGGATCTTAAGAGCGTGCGCCTTGGACAGCGGGCGCAGGACTTGCCCTGCCACCCACGCCGCTTTGACACCAACACGCGAGTCTTGGCGTCCTGTGGTTTCTCCTCCGGGCGGCACCACTGGGAGGTGGAAGTGGGCTCCAAGGACGGCTGGGCCTTCGGCGTGGCGCGAGAGAGCGTGCGCCGCAAGGGCCTCACGCCCTTCACCCCTGAGGAGGGCGTCTGGGCACTGCAGCTCAACAGCGGGAAGTACTGGGCAGTGACTAGCCCTGAACGGACGCCCCTCAGCTGTGGCCACCTGTCCCGCGTGCGGGTGGCCCTGGATCTAGAGGTGGGGGCCGTGTCCTTCTACGCTGTGGAGGACATGCGCCACCTCTACACCTTCCGCGTCAACTTCCACGAGCGAGTGTTCCCCCTTTTCTCTGTCTGCTCCACCGGCACCTACTTGCGAATCTGGCCTTGAGAGTCTTTGGCCTCCCAGAGAGGGTGAATCAGTCCAGGGTGAATACCTCCTCATCCGGGCTGCCCATGGGAAGCAATGCTGCCCTCTATCGGAGCCTCCTGGTTACTGTGGGCCTGCCTTCCAGATTGGCCCCGGGCTGCCTTGGAGGGGCTCCTGCAGATCACAACATTGGAGACAGAAAACGGGCGATTGTGGAAAAGGGTTCCGTGGTCAACTGAGTAGAAGAGAAGATGCCTTGGACCCTTGGCGCCTGTCCTCTGCCTGTTGTCGACATGTGGATTTAGCCTGAGCTGTGAGGACTTGGAGGTGGGTGAGGACAGGAGCCCAGCTATTGACAGAGGTGTTTCCCATCACTGGGACTTTCTACCTGGACTTAGCAGGGCCTCTGGTTCTGGAGCAATAGCAAGTACAGTGCTGTCCTCAGGTGCAAGGGGGCAGGTTCAGGCCCAGCCAGCCAAGTTCATGACCACTTCTGCTTTGCCTTCTTGTCAGCTTCTAGCTCTGCCTTCAGACGCCTGGATCCACCTGGCCCTGAGGTCATTTACTCAGGGAGGAGCACTGTTCTCCCAGGTCAGAGAACAGCTTGGGACAGAACTGAAAGGAGATTCTTGACCTGTACATGAGAGGAAAGCCCAGGACAATGGCATTTATCATGGCTACCTTCCAATACCCCTTAATGATGATACAGAGTGATATGTACATCCTCTGCCACAGTGACAGCCATGTGTTCTCACACATGCCTAAACCCCTTTTAAACGCCAAAGTATAGTCTCCCTTGAGTAAGGAGACCAAAGGCTATGGGATTTTGAAACACAAAACAACACTTATGATTTTACAGATGCAACTAATATCAGCATGGGAATGCACAGAGCACAAACATGCCCCTGATATACCCTTCCTGGAACTTGTCAAATGTGTGCCAACAGCAGAGGACCCTGGTGCCAAGGTCTGCTCAGCCTGTGCCCTGGTGGGGTGTTATTCCCTTGGCTAATTGTTCCCAAGCTTCTGTTTGGGTGGGCTTCTGGGAGGGGGTTTTGGGCAGTTTCCTGTTTAGTGCTACCCAGGGAAGGGGGATGAGGAGATGGAAATACAAACTCTGAGCTCATTTGTAGGATGGCTTAGCTCATTCTTGACTCCTCCAGTCTGAGTGCAAGAGCACAAGTAGTAGTGAAGGTTTCTGCTAGACTGGGTGATCAGTTGTGTTTAAATGTGTGGGGAATGTGTGCATGTATGTTTATATCTCAGATTGAGGGGGCAGGGGTTTGTGTGGATTTTGGAGAGCAGTTTTATCAGCACATGCATAGGTTTAGGTATTGCAAACAGACCTAGGTCAATTTGGTAATACCCTATTTTTCATTTGTTGTTAAATATTAGCCACTCCACATTTAGGTGAGGGTCATGGTTTTCCTCCCCCACTACCTAGCTAACTGGCTAGATGAATCTGTTTAGACAGATATGTTGGCATGTAGGGACAGTGACAATTGAATAACCTGGTCTGCAAGTGTCATGGGGTTTCTGTGCTCTGTCCCTGAGATGCTCCAAGCACACTTTGAATACAGGGGTCTTACAGGGGAGGCATGACACTGTTCTAGAGGCAGACACAGCAGACATAGCACCAGGAAATCTGAATCCAATGTCCTATGGGCCTGGGTCAGGATCATATAAGTGTCCAGCCTACAGTATAATTGTATCATTCCAGAGGGTGAATCCTATGTTGTGTTCAAATATGGAGAAGTTCTAGAACACTGCAGCCAATCCATGTATTTGAATACTACTCATTTCCACAAGGACCCCCCCCCCCCCCCCGCTTTATTTTAACACTCACTTGCTAATTAAATCGCCTAATGTTATCGTCAAGCCCTGATATTATCTGGGCTTATATGGCTTTTGGACTGAGTATCACAGTTACCTTTAAGGTCACATAACAACTGTGCTGAAGTATTGCAACACATATTACAGGTCACAGAAGGTGGGTGTCTGGTGGAGGTGCCTGTAGGGCCAGGTCTGGGGACTGTACGAGTGGCTGTCTGTGTGTATATTTTCAGCTTTTGTGTTTGTGAATGTGATTGTGTGTCTATCGAAGTATGTGTTTGCAGAGTTAATAACTACATAGACATCTATATATCTGAAGAAATATAACAACAGTTACAGTAACATTACAGTAACAATCACACATTGAGATGTTCTCTTTTGGTCAACAAGGCAATGTAGTGACTTTGGATGTCACAATGCTGGTGTGAGGGTATGTGTGATTGTATGCAATTTTCTCTTCCATCCTTTGGGATCCTAAGATCTGTTAGGTGTTCAGGTCTCTGAAAGCAATGACTGGCTTAGCTTGGGTCCTTCTGACCCCACCCATTAGTCCCAGATGCTTGTGAATTGCATGAGCTAGTTCCCTGACAACAGACCCTTAAATGGTTCCTCAGCATACAGACTTGAGGGTGCCCATGGATCTAAGTCACCTGGCCTTGCAGGGACCATAAAGCAGGTTGGGCCACCAGGGCAAGGTCCATCACTTACAGCAGTCACTTTCTTTTTTTTTAATTTAAAATTTTACTTTAATTTGAGTTGGTTAACATAAAGTGTTATATTAGTTTCAGGTGTACAATATAGTTAATTCAACACCATACATCACCCTGTACTCATCATGACAGGTGTATTATTTAATCCCCATCACCTATTTAACCCATCCTCCCCTCCCCTCCCCTCTGATCACCATGAGTTCATTCTCTATAGTTAAGAGTCTGTTTCTTGATCTTATTTTTTTCCCTTTGCTCACTTGATTTGTTTCTTAAATTCCACACACGAGTGAAATCATATGGTATTTGCCTTTCTCTGACTTATTTCACTTAACATTATACTCTCTAGCTCCATCCATGTGCTTGCAAATGGCAAAATTTCATTCCTTTCTATGGCTGAATAACATTCCATTGTATATATATACCACTTCTTCTTTACCCATTCATCAATGATGGACACTTGGGCTGCTTCCATATCTTGTACAGCCGCAACTTCCTGACCGTTGCAGGACTAGGGCTCCTGTCTCTCACCTGGGCTCTCACCCTGCTCTCTATCCCCTGGGATTTTAGGGACTTTTACAGAACCAGCACCTCCAGAGTTGAGGTGGGCCCCAAAGGTTGCCTTTTCCTTTATTTTTTTTTTTAACTATTTGAAAGTTTTTATTTTTTTATTTTTTATTTTATTTTTTTTTAAATATGAAATTTATTATCAAATTGGTTTCTATAGAACACCCAGTGCTCATCCCAACAGGCGCCTTCATCAATACCCATCACCCACCCCCATCAACCCTCAGTTTGTTTTCAGTTTTTAAGAGTCTCTTATGTTTTGGCTCCCTCCCTCTCTAACCTCTTTTTTTTTTTTTTTTTTTCTTCCCCTCCTCCATGGTTTTCTATTAAGTTTCTCAGGATCCACATAAGAGTGAAAACATATGGTATCTGTCTTTCTCTGTATGACTTATTTCACTTAGCATAACACTTTCCAGTTCCATCCAGGTTGCTACAAAAGGTTGCCTTTTCCTAACTTGCCTAAAGGTGCCTCAGGGGCTAGGGAACCCCACCCCTGATCCAGTCCTTTTCCCACCAGCACCTCCTCACGCTCTGACCTTCCGATTTCTCCAACACCCTCTCTCAGCCTCTCACTCACTGCCCACTGACAGCCCACCTTACCAGCCCGGACCTGGATTCCTTCGGAACAGGCCTACTGACACCCTTACCCTAACTCCTCCCTCGCAGCCCTGACCTTGGACTCATTCTCATACAGAATAAGCCTTGGACTTATCTATCCAACCCGTCTTTGCCCCCGACTCCCAAGCCGGAGAAGGACCTCGGGTCTTCCTACAGCTCCGCCCACTGGAGGCCCCGCCCCCTCCCACGTCGGGTAGTGCTCTCACCCTATCTCTCACACGATCTGCCCTGTCTCCCAGGATTTGCGGTTTGGCCTGCCTCACTGACACTTATTGAAGTACCCGGAGAGGCAGCGAGGGCCCAACTGGGCCCTAGTTCGTGGAGAGACGCCGGCCGGCTTGTTACTGCTTAGCTCCTTCCTGTGGTTCATTGCGGCTGCGCGGCAGACGATGACAGCATCAAGTATTCTTGCGCAGAGACAAAGTTTACGGTTGGCTCCATAGCTCAGGGGTTAGAGCACTGGTCTTGTAAACCAGGGGTCGCGAGTTCAAATCTCGCTGGGGCCTGCTGCCGCGTCTTTTTTTCCCCACCCTTTCCTCAAAGGTGGAAAAGCGGAAGATGCTTGAGCCAACACGAATTTCCGCTTTTCTTAGAGACCAGGCCTTAGGCGGAGCTGCCTGTTCCTTGACACTTAGATGCCCACCGACTAAAAGTGGCTTTACTTTTTCAAGAACCAAACCCACTGCGTCCGTGACCTTTCGATCACAGGCTCCGCTGGCTCCGCGCGTCTTCTCCACAGCGGTCCTTCGCTGGTATCCTTCGCAGGCTCTCTGCAAGTTCGTGGAAGGTCTTTCCGTTCCCCTCCTCTCACCTACTCAGGCCAGGGAGTCGCCCTGGTCTCTGTCTTCTTCGTTAAGTGGGGACCACCTGTCTGTGCCCACCTCTTAACAACGCACCCTGGGAATCTATTTTAGTCTGGAGGGGGACTAGGTTTAAGCCTTACCCTTGGCTCGCCATTGCTCTCCACAATCTAGCTTCCATAGTGAGGTGGTTGTCCAGTGGGGCAGGAACATAGGGTCAACGAATTCCAGGAGCCCGGGACGCGCAGGTGCCGGAAGGTGCCGGTACGCTCCTGGCCTATCCTGGGCGTGTCTGTTCGGGTCTTGAAGCACTCTAGGCTCTTTGGATGGGAGCCGGCCGGTGCAAAGGCCTATGGCCCCCATCCACCACGCTCCCTACCGGCTTACTCCCTTTGCCTCTTCTCCGGCGTCTACCCAGGTTTCCGCAAGCGGTTTTCTCCACTCTGTTGCCCCAGGCCGGGGTTGTTTTCGAAACCCGAATCGCGATAGAGTGCTGCCAGGAGTCAGCCGCGTCCCCACGTGGGGACTTTTCTGAAGGTCCCGTTTGACTTGGAGAGAGGACTCCTGCGGGCTGGGATAGCGCGGCGGGGCATGGTCACGCCTCTGCCTGAGCCACGGCTGCCTAGTAGGGTAGTGCGGGCGAAAGCCGTGGCGGGATGGTGCCCTAGACCCTCCGTGAGCCTGGCTCTGCCTATCTGGCAGCGCCCCAGTTGTTCACTGGGGATTTAGTTTCATTTTGTACACTTGACTTCCTTTAACAGCATAAATAAATAAATCAAAGTCAGAAGGTCAGCAGTTGTGTTTTTATTGTTTTGTTTAAAAGAAAAACTAAATGGTTAAAAAAAGGCCGGAAGTAAATGGGACAATTATAGTCTTTAGGGCAGGTGTTACTAATTGTGGAAGTTTGTACTTTTCGTTATATAATTCCATAGAGAAGAGAAGCAAATGGTTACGACACGGAGGTGGTAGTAACGGAGGCCGAGGACACACGGTGGCCTAGGGCAGAAGAGAGCCCATCTAACGCTTTGTGCGTCTCGAAAAGAGACGAGGACAACGCCAACGCCTTGTGGCGAAGAGGCGGGTTAGCATTGTGTTTTCCAAGGAAAAGTCCGAGAGGAGCAGCGAATGGAGCGGTCAATGCAGAGGGATGAGCAAGATCGTGGAGTGGCAGTAGATAAATTAGCACTTTTTTCCTTGGAGGAGGTTAACCACCATTCGTCTCCCACTCATTTTTTATAACTGCCGTTGTGTAGGAAATTTCTTTGCTGGCTGCACAAAAATAAACCTTTGGACCAGCTCTGAGTGGATTTTCGTGAATTTTACAGCAGGAAATCAGAATCACTGGTTTTTGTTTTTTTACTACTGAATAATCCAGCGCAGTTAAAGTCTTTTTAGGGAAAGCAAGGCTGAGACGAGGGAGGACAGCGCCCGCACAGCCCAGGACCCTGGTTTGGCGGGAGCCGATGGCTGCTCCAGTGCAATCTCGGGACAAAGCTTCGGGGACGGAGAGCCGGGGCATTCAGCCTGCGTGCCCAGTGTGCGCGCGCGCTCTAGTGCGAGCCTCCAGGGCTGCGCAACCACCACTTCAGCCAGCCACCCCAAGGGAACGGGGTTTCCGGTCATCTTGTTTCTGCCTTACACTTCCCTACATTTTGTGAAGCTTTTGCAAATAAGGGTGTGTTGCTTTTCATGTTTTCATAAAACAATAAAAGAAAAGCTCTCGCCCTTTTACCAGGCGCCCCACCTGAAGGGACTACTACCTCGACTTCATTTCGCTTGTGGCGGCTCAGGACCCAGTCAGTCCCGCGTCCCCTCCAAATCCCGGGCGCGGTTCTCTCCAGGAGCCCTGGGCTTCTCCCGGCCTCTGAGCCCAGACCCTGGGCCTCCAGACTTGCGCCTTGCTTGGGCTCCCTTGGGCAGGGGCTCCCGGTCCCCAAAGCGGAAAGTTGCCCCTGCCTGCTGCTCCTACCTGCTGCTAGTGAGGCACTCCTTCGGATTCCAGATTACATACAGAGGGACCAAGGGACACGGACCGTTTACGCTGGGCGAGCTATCTACGGATGAGATTAATGGCAGATGCCCAGACTGTGGAGTAGGGATGCGTTGGGTGTGGGAGACTCAGATCCAGAGAGCAATTTCAATATGTCAAAAATAAAAATCTCCGTCGGTGATAAAAATTACTTCTTGGAGAATCTGATTATAAGCTGAGCAAAAAACAGCTCAGTACAAAGTGGCTCGTTGGTCTAGGGGTATGATTCTCGCTTTGGGTGCGAGAGGTCCCGGGTTCAAATCCCGGACGAGCCCGCTTTTTCAATTCTCCTAACTTTCTAGCTAGGTCCCTTATGTGGATGGTTTTGTCCTTGAACAGAGTTGGCATACCCCGGAGCTCTGAGTGTCCTGGGGTTTAGTAAGAAGAGCAGGTAGGAGAGTGAGCGAGCCGTTCCAGAACTGAGGGTCGCAGGTGAAGGGTTGGGTGCAGAGCCGTTCGCCTTCGTTTTCCGCCAGCATGGGACCTGGACCCATCTTTTCTCAGTCGTAGAACTTTGCATCTAGTGTACCCAGGGAGGCTCTCTTAATCATCAAAGGTCTTACAGGGATTCCCCAGCCAAAAGTTTCCGTAGTGTAGTGGTTATCACGTTCGCTTAATACGCGTGGAAATTCTCGGTTCAAAGCTGGGCCAAAGCAATGTGTGGGGCTTCCCCTGCCATTTTTCTTCTTACTACTTAACATTTGGAGACTCTGTAAATCAAACTTGGTCCTGATTTAGAACATCCACCATCATCTACTACTTGCAATTTACTACATTGGGGTACACTTGGAGACTCTATGGGACATACCAGGGTCCAGTTCAGGACTTCCACATCACTTCTGCTTGTACAGAGACGCGCGATCTTCCAGGATGGAGAGAAACGGTATCTACACAGCCGTTTTTCCGCCTCAGCCACGTACGCCTGTTAAATACCTCATCCCAACCCACTCACTGTCTAGGACACCAGAGCGCACGGAGACCGCACAGAGCATCCGACAATCCATAGCAGACTCACGCTGCTAAAACGGAATCCCAGACACTGAGGTCGGAGCGCTCCCAATTCTGCCTCATTCCTCTTTTGTGACCCAAAGCAAAATAGCATAAAGCACGTCAAGGAACTAGCAGCGGTGGAATTCATACCCACGCCTCCAAAGAGTCTGGAGCCTTAATCCAGCGCCTTAGACCGCTCAGCCACACTACCCTGCTGCAAAGTCCCTTTGGGTGTCTTCACTGCTGATAACTTTTCAAGGGTTTTTCAGGAAAAGGAAGCATTGAGGAAAAATTACAGGTTAAAACAGAACCGTATCCCGACCGGAAAGATTAGTTTAACCAGAGTCACAGGCAGGGAACCTGAGCTCCACGAGCGCTGTCAGAGAAGGGTACGCGAAGCGCACACCCCACGCCTTGGTTTTAGGAAAGACACTCAAGTCACTCCCACCTCTCACTTTGGGAAATGGGCCTGAACGCAGAGGAAGCCTTCTATAATCTCACCTTGTTTTTAATTTTTTTTCAAATTAAACTGTGAGTGTATATTATTTTCAGAAATTAATGCGTAGGAATCTTGCACTCCCTCTCAATTAAAAAAAAAAACAAAAAACCATAACGTTTTTTGTTGGCAATAGCACCAGCACTTTCAGAAGTGGCTGAGATCTCAGAGGCCTCCACCTGTGCAACTCTGCTAAGATTTCCCTCCTTTTCTTTCTTTTTCTTTTTCTTTTCTTTTTCCTTTTCTTTTTCTTTTTCTTTTCTTTTTCTCTTCCTTCCTTCCTTCCTTCCTTCCTTCCTTCCTTCCTTCCTTCCTAACAGCAAGCAAAAGTTTATTAGAGTATAAGATTAGAAAGTAAGAATAGTAGTAAAGCTCTGTTTACAGAGAGGGGACATTCGAAAGTGAATGCCCTGATTTCCGCCCTTTAAACAAGTGTTTCAGCTGGAGGTATCGGGTCTTGAAAAAACACACTAGATTGAATCCTATACAGGGTATCCTCCCTTCCCTCCCCATTATAAAAATCCATTAAAAAAGTAAAATCAACTCGGCAAATCCGGGAAAAAAAATAGAAAAAAATTCACCAGAAAACCCACAACTCAGAAACAACTATCAATATTTAGTGATCAGTATCAATATTCTCCGTTAACTTTTTCTTGCACCAGTAGGTCTACCTCCTATAGATACAGATTTGAGTCATGTATTTTGTTACGGCAGCTCGAACAGAAGTAGATAAGTTTACTGTTACAAACATCAATAGATTTCACTCACATTAATACTGAACAAAGAAGTCAGGCATTAAAGATCCTATTTTCTGTTGATTGCATACATAAGATATTCAAGCATGAACAAAACTAATCTCTGCTGATAGAAGTTAGAAATACTGTTACTTCGGGGAAAGAAGTGCAGGTACTGATGGCAGAGAGACAGGAGGTAACAGTTTCGGGTGCTGGAAACATACTACCTTGATCTGGGTGATGGGCACGTGTGTGTGTGTATTCACTTAGTTGTGTGCTTAAGATCTTTGCACATGTAAAAATATTTGCACAACAAAGATATTTTTCACAATAACAATTTTTTAAAAAAGAGGGGTTCCTTAATTCAAAAGGCCATTTTTAATTTTTATTACTGCATAACAAATTGCCACAAATTTAGTGGCTTGAAACAACACAAATTTATTATCATACAGTTTTGGTGGGTCAAGAGTCTGGGGACAAGTTAGCAAGGTCCTTTCCTCATGTTTCACCAGGTGGAATCATGGTTTTGGCCATTGCTGCCATATTCTCTGAGGCTCGGGATTCTCTCCCAACCTTATTAGCTGTAGGCAGACTCCAGTTCCTTGTGGTTGTGGACTAAAATCCCCATTGCTTTGCTGGCTGTTTGTTGGATGCTGTTCTCAGAGCCCTCTTGCTGGCTCATTGACCCTTTCACAATAGGACACTTTACTTCTCCCTTGAGGCCAAGAGTGCAACTTCCCCTGGTACTTCACTTTTGTCTGAGGTTTCACCTGATTAAATCAGGCCCACCCAAAATGGATTTATTCAAAGTCAACTGGCCAGTGAACTTAATTATATCTGCAAAATTGCTTCTTCCATAAAATGTATCATGATCATGGGTATGATATCCCTTCGTATTTACTCAAGGGAAGGGGAGTATACAGGGTATGTACACCAGCATGGGAAACTTGGGACCCATCTTTGAATTCTGCCTACTGCAGTTACAGACACAAGAACCAGATATGGAAGCATCTCCCAGCATAAGAGCCTTTCCAAGTTCCTTCAGTCTTTTTGTTTTAGTAACTTGTTAAAAATGTGACCCTGCAGTGAGGTGAGAGGGAGTTCTGGCTTTCCCTTCTTCCTGTGTGTCAATGCTAACTTTCTGTTTTTATTTGGCAACATGAGACTAAATGGGCTTGCTGTTACACTGCACCAAAGTGGGCAGAAACAGAGGCACCCTTGGCCAAGGTGCACCCTGGTGCTCTCCCTGCTGCTTGTGTCATGTGGGTGGTCAACTTCCTCCAGTTCTTTTAGTTCCTTAGGACTTCCATTTGTATTTTTAGAAACTCAAGGATTATTCCATCAATATGTGCACAGTATAGAAAAATTAGACAGGCATAAGAATAATTAGCATAAAGAAAATGAAAATCACCTTCAACAATGCCACCCAATTGTTAATATTTTGCTTAGAGCTTTTCAGATTCTTTTCATGCATATTTTAATACACACACTATTTTAACAAAAATACTTTGCACTGTCTTGTAACTTGGTTTGTAAAAATATTCAAGAAGTGTAATTATTATACTTTCATGCCATAAATTCCTTCTACATCATTTCACCCTACTTTTATGAAATTTTAAACAGAAAGCAATAGGCCAAGGAGGTGGGTCAGGTGTAGCCCTTAGGAACTAAACCAAAGAAGCTCATTTACACATGTTTTTTTGGTAAGTCAGTTAGAGAAAGACAAATACCATGTGATTTCACTCATGTGGGATTTTTTTTAAGTTTATTTATTTATTTATATATTTTCACTCATATGTGGAATTTAAGAAAAAAAAAAAAACAAATAAGCAAAGGAAAAAAGAGCAAGAGGCAAGCCAAGAAACAGACTCTTAACTATAGAGAACAAACAGATGGTTACCAGAAAGGAGATGGGTGGAAAAGGGGATGGGTTAAATAGGTCATGGGATTAAGGACTCCACTTGCTGTGATGAGCACCTGGTAGGTGTTGTATGGAAGCACTGAATCACTATATTGCATACCTAAAGCTAATACTACACTGTAAACCAACTGTAGTTTAAATAAAAACTTTAAAAAAAATAAACACGTTATTTGGTATTTGTCCACAGCTCCTTCTAAGAAGCTTCAGATGGTTTTAAAATAAGCCTTTCACCTTTTACCCAGTGGCCAGTTTAAGGAATTACTGCAACCTATTAGGAGGGGCTGTGTGAAGAGTCAGGAAATAGCTCCAAAACTCACTTGTTGAGATTGTTGAGATCCCCTTGCACAGGAATATGACAGAGACCAATCAACTGGTTGATTTTCTCAAATAAAGGCACATGTAGGATTTATAAGAGAAAGAGAGGAGAAAGGAGAGAAACATCACAGCCAGTCTTGAGAGTGAGTCTTTTTTCTCACAGGTAACCTGCTTAGCTGGAGGCTATCCAAAGTCTAGAGCCTGTGGTGAATGGGCCAGCTGAGCTCATGGGGAAATGATTCATTTATTTCGGTTTTTCCAAAAAACAAAACCAAACCGTGAGTGCTCAGCTGTTGAGGCATGCTGTAACTCTGTAATGCTTGCAAAATGCAGATTGTGTCTGCACCATTTTCGTCATTATAATACTTCAGAAATTACGCACAACTTGTTGTTTCTCAGTCATGTCTAAAAGTAACACAATGGAATAGAGCAGTTTCTTTTATTTTTTAAAACAAAACGATTTCCAATTATTTATGTCTAGTATATAGAAACACAATTTATTTTAGCTATCGATGATGTATCTTGTAACTTTGCTAAACACGTTTACTTCTAGTATTTGTGTGTGTGTGTGGGGGGGGGGAGATTGTGGTGGATTTTCCCCATAGATATTACATCATTGTGACGAATGAAAATTGTACCTCTTCCTTTCCAATTTGGTTGCCTTTAATTACTTTTCTCACCTTGTTGTACTGGCTAGAATGTCTAAAGCAATCCTAAATAGAAGTGGTGAGAGTGTAAATCCTTGTTCTTCTTTGGGGGAAGGCTCTCAGACTTTCAACATTGAGTATGATAGCCCTTTCTAGGGTTGAGAGTCAATTCTCCTGGTTTGCTGAGTTTTATCAAAAATGGACATTAGACACAAGAAAAAAGAAACAGAACTATGTATGGTGACAGATGTTAACTAGACTTTTTGCAGTATAGATTTCCCTGCTCTCCAAAAATAGAATGTTGTAGAGGTGCCTGGGTGGCTCAATTGGTTAAGCGTCAGATTGTTGATTTTAGCTCAGGTCACCATCTTACGGTTTGTGGGATAGAGCCCCACTTCGGGCTCTGTGTTGACAGTGAGGACCCAGCTTGGGATTCTCTTTCCCTCTGCCCCTGCCCAGCTTGCTCTCTGTCAAAATAAATAAATAAACATTAAAAAAAAAAGAAAGTAGAATGTTCCTATGAGACCTTTGGTAAACCAAACTGGCATAAAGTGAGGAGTATTGCCCACTTTCTGAAAGTTCAAGTTACACTACTTTGATTTTACAAAAGACCTGGATTAGTATGGTCACAGCTTTTCCCTTAAAAATGAAATCTTTGGATTTCTTTTGGTTAATGAAAACAGGTACTAATGTAGTATATACTACATTATCAAATATACAAATATCAAATCATTATGTTATACACCTGAAACGAATATAAGTCAATTATACCTCAATAAAAAAGTTATGAATCCAGAAAATGTTTTGTGTAGTCTTTATATCTTGTTGTTTAGCCATAAACATTATGTAAGTTTCTACTGGAGAATAAGTAAAGCCTGTTATTAAATGTCCCTAAAAAAATAATATTAGATTTTGTCAAATGCTTCTTCTGCATTTACTAGGATAATAAGATGGTTTTTCTTTTTTAGTTAATATGGTGAATTATATTGATTGATTTTTCAAATGTTAACCTGGCCTTTATCAGTAGCTGAAATCATCTGGGTCACTTCTTGTTGTTGTTGTTGTTGTTGTTGTTTTATTGTCTGGCTCTCCTGTGTGTGTAAGCTCCTGTATCCCTAGACCCTGCTGACAGTGCTGTTCCATAACCTATCTTTTCCCCTCAGCTTTATTGAGGTATGGTTGACAAATAGAAATTGTACATATTTAATGTGTACAATACAATGTTTGTACACAAACACTGTGAAATAATCACAAACTAATTAACACCTCTATCACCTTACATAATTTTTTTGTGTGGTGACAACATGTAAGATCTACTGTCAGCAAATTTTAAGTATACTATCTACATATTTTTTTAAAGTTTACTTATTTGAGAAAGAGACAGAGAAAGCACGGTGGAGGGGTAGAGAGAGAATCCCAAGCAGGCTCTGCAAGGACAGCGTGAAGCCTGATACCAGATCTGATGTGGGGCTCTATCTCTTGAACCATGAGATCAGGACCTGAGCTGAAATCAAGAATCAGATGCTTAACCAACTGAGCCACCCAGGCACCCCTACAGTATATTAACTATAGTCATTATGCTGTACATTAAGTTTCAAGAACTTACTCATCTTATAACTGAAAATTTGACCAATGTATCCTATTTTGCCAACTCCCAGTCCCAGGTAATCACAATTCTACTCTGTTTCTTTGATTTTGACTTTTTTAGATTCCACATATTAGTGAGATTATACAACACTTATTTTCTGTGTGTCTGGCTTATTTTCCTTGGCATAATGTTTCCCAGGTTCATCCATGCTGTCACAAATGGCAGGATTTCCTTATATTTTAAGGCTGAATAATATTCCATTAAAAATATATCACATTTTCTTTATTCATTCATCCATCAGTGGACACTTAGGTTGTTCCCACATCTTAGCTATTGTGAATAATGTGGTGTCTAAGTGGGGTGTCTCTCGGTCAGACAGGGGCCTTCAAATGTGGGGCGATGATCAGATGGAAGTCAATGGCATGGAAGGTAAAAGAATTCACTTGAGGCAGGACAAAGGAGATAGTTTACTGAATACACCACAAGGGAATAGTGGGCAGGAAAGCAGAGAAGCTGTCTGCAACAAGGCAGTGGGTATGGACCATTCTTTAAAAGGAAAGGTGAGGAGGTATGGTGACCTACAGAATTCTCCCTTTTTTAGTAAGTGTGCCTAGTTGTAAGTAGCCCATTGGTTAGTTAAGGTCCATGGATATTTAAAAAAAATTTTTTTTTTTTAACGCTGATTTATCTTTGAGAGAGAGACAGAGACAGCGCATGAGAGGGGTAGGGGCAGAAAGAGAGGGAGACACAGAATCTGAAGCAGGCTCCATCCAGGCTCCGAGCTGTCAGCACAGAGCCCCATGTAGGGCTCGAGCTCATAAGCTGTGAGATCATGACCTGAGCCAAAGTTGGACACTCAACCAACTGAGCCTCCCAGGTGCCCCATGGCCTATGGATATTTTTGAGGTGAGTTGCCTGATATGCCTGTCTATAGGTTATGATGTGAGAAAGACAAAACTTAGCCCCCAAAGGGGTGATGATTGTATTGTGAGAGCAAGACATCAAGGGATTGGGGAGAGGAATAGCTCCAGGTAAGTTATGATTTCTGACCAAGTGAATTCAGAGAGGTCACCCTGAAGAAAAAGGTGGAGAATGAAGTCTTGGAATTGGGAAGGAGAAATTGTAAGAGTTTTGGGAGGAAAGTATCGAGGGGCGTTTTTCTAAGAGAATATCATAGAATGATTGAATGTGAGAGTAGAGATTGGCCATGGGCCAGACTCATGGGCCTCTAGGCCTCTGGGTGTGTATCACCAGGGTCTCCTCTGAATAATAGGTATAGATCTCCCACCTGCTCGCAGCTTCGCTTAGCAAAGGGCTCCTTATCTGGGGCCAGAGAGGTCTTGATTTTGGAAAGATGGATCCACGAGGAGAAGCTGTGAAGTTTTTCTACTGTTGGAGTGGTCAAGAGGACCTGATCAGGCCTGGTGCAGATAGGCTTTTTGTCCTGTGAAACAGTCTTAAGGTATACCCAATCCCAGGATGTAAACTTTGGATGTATGTTACCTGAGAAAGAGGAGTTAGGTTTTGAATTGTGCTGGTTTTGGTGGTCATTAAAGGTGGAGACAGTTTGCCCTAGGGATATAACACACTAATTAGAAAACAAAAAGAAAAAGAAGCCCAACTAAGGGTCCTTTGATAGTTGACAAAAACCAGAACACCAACCAATCATTAAAGGAAAGAGAGGGATTGTTTAAAGCACCAATTGAGTATTCTTGTCAGTTAGTAACTCAGTCACATTTTTGTGGTAATTTGGAGTATATACATAATACTCTGTTTCAATAAAGCATAGGTTCCTCCTTGAGCTGCAGTCAGGATTTAAGGGCCATTGTTTCAATTTGTCCATAACTGCATGTTGAGTTTAGTTAAAGGTGGCTGCTGAATGCTTGGCTAAAGCCTCTATTTACAATTTTATATCAATAGAGGTGGCTTCTGGGACAAATATGGCTAAGGGATAAAACCATCAAGAAGCTCTCTGATGTCTAGGTGTAACAATGTCCTAACTGTGAGAATCATTGGCAAATAGAAGAAGAATTGTCTGGGGATATGGGCATCCCCTAGTGCATCACCCAATCTAGTCATAAGGAAAGTGGGGCCGGCCACCCATTATTTTCACAAACCCATAGTTAATCCTATCAAGTGGGGTATATGCTGACTTTTAAGGAGAAATTTTGTTTTTCTAGCTACATGGAAATGGTCAAAGTGCTAGCTAAATTGTACAATTGTTGGGGAATCCATTTCATTTTCCAGCTCTTTAAATAATCATATGCCATCAGGTCCCGTTATTATCCCCACAGAATAATCAGCATGAAGATTGTCCATACAAGGGCTATTGTGGCAATTTACTTCAAAGTTGTCCAGCTGAGGCAAGAAACGTTTAAAGATAATCAGAACTAGAACTTAACATCCACAAAGGTGTGTTATTGAAACATATTATTTATTTATTTTTAATGTTTAGTTTGAGAGAGGGAGAGAGGGAGAGAGAGCGAGAGCGAGCAAGTCGGGGAGGGGGAAAGAGAAGGAGACAGAATCCCAAGCAGGTTCTGTAGCTGTCAGCACAGAGCCCAATGCAGGGCTTAAACTCCCAACCTGTGAGATCATGACCTGAGCTGAAACCAAGAGTCAGAAGCTTAACCCACTGAACCATCTATGTGCCCCAAAACATATTTTTTCTCTCTAAAATCACCCTTATTCCAGAGATAGGCAAATCAAGACACTTTTAAAACAATCCAATTTTAATAAACTTGGCTTAATTATTTACATAAGCTCAGCAAGAACAGTGATTAGCCATATAGATCTTTTAAAATTTGCTTTGCTAGAGGGGCACCTGGTGGTTCAGTCAGTTAAGTGTCTGAGTCTTGGTTTTGGCTCAGGTCATGATCTCACGGTTAGTGAGTTCAAGCCCCAACTTGGGTTCCTTGCGCAGTCAGCATGAAGCCTGCTTGGGATCCTCTCTCTCTCCCTCTGTCTGCCCCTCCCCTGCTCTCTCTCTCAATAAATAACAATAAAAAATAAACTTAAAAAGAAAATTTGCTTTACTGGAACTCTTTATAAGGAATTTCAATTGAACTTTTAGTAGTCTCTCTAGACCAGAAGCCTAACCAAACACCTGACATTAGACATGCCTGCAATACCTTCAGATTTGGGTGAATTTCTCTTCTCGAGGTTCCCCAAACATCCTGAGTTTCCTGCACCTGCCAGGAAGTGACATTATTTACTCACCTGGTAAGGCTGCTAGGAACTCTGTCAACAAGGTATCAGGCCAACATTTCCAAGAGGCTTTATGACCCCATGTTTCATAAAGTTAACTTCAGTTCCTTAAAGCTGTCTGGTCATATCTGAGTCTATGGATGTCTCTCTCAAATAGGACATTCCAGTCAAAGCCTGGGTAAAATAACCAATGTTTCCAATGGTGCCCTGTTACAAGGAGAACAGATTCTTATTGAACTTATGCAAATGATATGATTGCCATGGAAGAAGAAATACTTAGAGACTTTTTGAATTTTAGAGAGTTCAGGTAGAGAAAAGTTAAATGTTTCAATTCACAAATGAATACTTACCACATTTTTATAAGTCATAGATATCTTATGAGAAAATTTCCTTAATCTGGAAGAACATTAGAAACCAGCAACATTTCAAACAAGAGTCACAAAACTATAATCATCGTCTTCAGTTCATTTAGTACCATTTACTAATTCTTGGTCAGTTTGAATGTAGCTTTTTAGTTTAGGTCTGGAAATTTTTACCCATTTCACTTTTACAATCTTAAAGATATTAAGACTTAAAAAAATATTTTTCATGAATCTCCTTGAAGACAAAATTCCTTTTGTAAGAGCATCAGAACAATAACTATAAATGACAAAAACTCAGAACCAGACATTGTTAATGATCTGATATGAGAGTTCATTATGAAGTAGCTGACAAGGGAATTTGGTTATTTCTGTGCCCCATAACACTTAAAAACCCAGAATATCAAGTGATGACCTTATACCTGAAACTAAAATACCAAATAAACAAGCCTAGCTATTCAAAGAGATTTCAGACTTCGTTCACTATTTAAATCTCAGGGAAATTTGTTATAAACCTTAGAAAGTTTTGAAGCACATGCCTGAATAGGATTACCGATAAAATCAAAGACCTGATAAGCACAAAACATAGAAACTGTTTTTTCTGGGCAGACAAAAAGAGAAAACAACTTTGTTTACATTTTCTTATTAAAAGCAAACCAATGATGCAAGAAAACTTTGCCTTTTTCACAGAGAGAAAAGCAGAATTTTAATCTTACATCAGTGTACTTCTAAAATCCATTCATTTTAACCTTAGTCTGTCCTGACAGCATAAAATTCCTTTCCAAAGATTTCCCTTCACAAAGACCATCTACAACTTTCCTTTGCAATTAGATTTTATCCCAAGCCATTTCTCTCCAAGCCATCAGTCTCATTTTAGGACAAAATTACTTACCTTCAACAAAAATGTAATCCCATTCCTTATGACTTTCTTACATATCTCCCACTTTCCTACATACAGTATTGCTTCCCTTATTTCCTTCAGTCTTAACTCTTAGTTTTCACTGGAGACTAAGGTTTCTAAGTAGTAACCAGTTGTGAACTGTTACACCAGAATTCGTTAGATGGCAAATTTGTGAATCAACTAAGCACAAAGTATGATTAACGACAGACTCAAATATCATTACTTTCTCTGCAATAAGAAGTCAAAAGCACAAACCTATGTTGAGTAATCAATGATTTTGTATTTTATCTCATTTGGAAAAGACTTAGATGTCCAATGAATTCAACCTCAATTTATCATCCAGCAAAAGTTTAAAGTTTCAGGTTAGCAAAGACTATCTTAACAATACCCGTGAAAAATTTGAGACAGATAAAACTAACCATCATTTTAGGTCATCTTTTTTTTTTAATGTTTATTTATTTTGAGAGAGAGAGTGTGTATGTTTGAGCATGGTAGGGGCAGAGAGAGAGAGAGAGAGAGAGAGAGACAGAGAGAGAGACAGAGAGAATCCCAGGCAGGCTCCTTGTTCTCAGAGAGGAGCTGAATATAGGGTTCGATCTCATGAACCATAAGATCATGGCCTGAGGCGAAATCAAGAGTTGGACGGTTAATCCACTGAGACACCCAGGTGCTCCAGGTCATCTTTTTGCTGACAAATTGCAACAGAGATAACACAATCTTATTTTTCACCTTTTATAAACTTTGGTAGAGTAAAAGTTTCAGTTAGTTTAAATATTGAATTATGTTCCACTTGGGTCCACTCAAAAGTCAATCAGTTTAGGGGTGCCTTGTGGCTCAGTTGGTTAAGCCTCCGACTTCAACTCAGGTCATAATCTCTGGTTGGTGGGTTTGAGCCCCATGCCAGGCTCTGTGCAGCTGCTTGGGATTATCCCATAGAGTCCCTTTCCTGAGGTAGAATTAACCAGAGACAGTTGGCTCCAATCATAGCATATTAACCCAGGAAATGAATGAGGAAGAAGCCCCTACAATACAGCAAGAGTAACCTGGGTCTGTTAGGAGAAGGAACAGTGAGAGAGCCTCCAATATGTCAGAAGGAAGTTTATTTAGCCTGATTAGTGGCCAAGCACATTCCCTAATAGGCTCTTAGGGTCCTGATTTAGGGCCATGAAACAGAGCAAAACAGTTATGGGACTTTCCACTTTGCTGGAGGAGTTCCAGCAAAGGAGGGCAAGCTGGAAATTACTCTTAGAAAAGAGAGTTCCCAGGGAGTGCGATACCTCTTGATCTGGGAGTTTGTCAAATTTGTTCCACCTTTTAAGAACACAGTCCAAGGGTGAGGCTGAAGGAAGAAAAGGGGTTCCATGGTAAGACCCGCTTGTTGATTGCCAAAGGGAATGGAGCTCTTACTGGTGGTCATGATTTCGCTCAGGGCGTCCCGCTGACCTGAAAAAGGACTGGACCTATATGAGGGGACTCTTTTTGGGCGTCCCACCAAGAGGGTCACAGCAAATACGGAGCAACTGACTCTTGGGGCATCTCACCCAGTTGGGAGCGAGGGGGGGTGTCCCACCAAAAGAAGGTCACGGCAAATGGCATGACACTTCCTATTGGGGCGTCCTGTGGCACCAGGGAGAGCCAGATAGGGGTTTGGCCAACCCGGTCAGAAAAAGGAGGCAGAGGACTCACCACTCAGATGGGTGGGAACGTGCTTGCCTGCAGATCAAAATGGTGGCTTGATCTGTGGGAACAGAGGGAAAGAGACAGAGGCCCAAAGAAGTGAGGCAGCTGAGAGCAGCTAGCATCAAGAAAGCGTCCTAACCAAGTGTGTAACGTGTGTGAAGTCACCTTGGGCGAGCTGTCAGTTGCCCTAGACTCTGGGAGCAGACTTCAGTGGACGGAGTGAGAAAGCAGAGGAAAGGGGTTTTTCACCCTCATCTGAAGGTAGTGTCGGTCCTGTTCACTCTCTGACCTTTAAACCACACTGGAAGCCGCCCTAGCTGAAGGCCTTCGTTGTCTGCGAGGTACTAGGGTTAGACTGCTGAAGGGCCAGAAAGAGAAAAGAGAGTGAAGGAGGGGTCCCTGCAAGGGCAAAAGGGAGATCTCTCACCCTTTAGGGCAAGGGAGGTCTGGCTGGTTCCCCTGTGGGGCTTGGAATTCTTACCCAAAAGTAACATTGGCGGGTAGTCATCAATTCCCCAAGGAATACTAGAGGAAAAGTCCAGGGAAATTCCCGGAGAACTGGGGAGAGTCCCATTCTGGCAAAGGCTCCTCATGTGGGGTTCCCCCAGATGTGGCAGGGGGAGGGTGGCCACAAAGTCTCCCTGTGCTAGCCACCAAATATGGTGTCTCTCAGTTGGATAACTGTGGAGTCCACCCAAATGTGGAGTGATGATCAGGTGGAAACAAATGGCATGGAGGTGAAAGAATTCACCTGAGGCAGAACAAAGGAGATAGAAGTTTATTGGACACACTGCAAGGAAATGGGGTCCCGCAAGGGCAGGACAGCAGAGGAGAGGCGGTCTGCAAAGAGGCAGTGGGTGGGGACCATTCTTAAAGCAGGAAGGTGAGGCAGTATGGTGACCTAAAGAATTTTCCCTTTTTTGGTACTGTGCCTAGTTGTAAGTAGCCCACTGATTAGTTAGGGCCTATTGATATCTTGAGGTGGGTTGCCTGATGGGCCTGTCTGTATTTCATTGCTCAAGCCTGTTTGCCGAAAAGTAGCCTCTACAAATAATGCTGCAATAAACTTGGGGGTGCAGATATCTTTCAAAATACTGATTATATTGCCTTTGGTTATATTTCTAGAAGTGGGATTACTGGATCATCTTGTAACCCCAAGTTCAGGCAGGGTGGAAGTAACAGCATCCCTGTTGGTTGATGAGGGAATCACCCAACACACATTACACCTTTCACAATGGTTGCCAGTGACCTCCGTATAGTAAGAGCCATGAACACTATTCAGTTACCATCCTTTTCAGTTCTCTGAAGCATCAACACACTGAGTTTGTAATATGATACCACATCTAGTTTTGTCCCACCTCCTGAGCCTCTGTGTCTGACTCTCCTCCTCCACGTTTGGATTCTGCAGGACAAGGGTCTGGGCCTCTTTCTCATGTCCCCTTCCATGCCTGTCAGTAGGATCAACAGCTCTTGATTTTTAACTCTAGCTCAGATCTGTCACCTGGCTTCCTCTTTCACTTCCACTCCAAGTCTCTCCCACCCCACAAGCTCCAGATTCACACCAGAACAAACACATGCCCTCTCCATTCTCCAAACAGCAGCTTCTGCACCTTCCCCCTTCTGGAAATGATGCCAGCATGCTCCTGGCTTTTCATGTCCACTAGGTAGCTCTGGACAACTCCACTGCCACAATCATCTCCCTCCAGGATTATTGACACACCCTATAGTCAGGACCCTCACACCCCCTACCACCAGCACATCAGAAAGGTGTCATTTCTTCTGTGCTCACTCCATTAACTAAGCTCAAAGGAATGCATGAGCAAACCCAAGAATTTTTAGTGAGAAATAAAACAGAATAGACACTCATGATGAGTGCTAGGAAACAAGGGGAAACCAGAAGGTAATAAGTAAGCAAAGAGCAGGCACTGCACACCCTCTTGCCTGGACAGAGCAGGGGACAGCTGTGTGGACAGACTTAATCCCTCCCAACCTTGTGAATAATTTACTATCTCAATGCACATATTTTGTAAAATACAACCAATCATCTAGAGAAAAAATTCTTAGTTATACTTATAATGACATTCCTAATCACTGCAAGCTCTTCAGTCACAGCTTGCAGGCTCTAACTAATGCTTCCAGTTATTTGGGATTCGATTTCCGATGTGCAGGGGGAGAGCCTTGCTGTTGGCTCCCTCTACTGTGGACAGGCAGTGGTGGCAGCATTGGAAGTGAAAAACACCTGTTACGGGTAGAGAGGTTTGCTTATTCTGGCGGTGGTCAGTAACAGTCATTGGGTCTGTGAACCTGGATGGGGGAAAAAATAGCAGAACTCATATTTTTCCTAATCACTAACTGAAATTCAGTCTTTTATTATGAGTTCAAGCTACAGATCCCTGTAAGATTAACAGGACTTGTAACTTCATTGCCGGTAGAAACGTCAGAAGTTTTCATATCACATCATAGTTGATGTAGATACCTTGAATTACCCTTTATGCTCCTTAGTATTTAGAAAATTATGGAAATTATTAGATAAGCTTCTATATCTTGTTACTAAGTGTGTCAATAAATCAGCACATTTATTTCTATATTGCAAATTGATTCTTAAAAACATTTTTGATTACTTTTCCATAGAATTGAACTCCTTTGTAATCTTATGTATTTTGTACATATAAAAACATTCTGAGAAGACGTTCATAACTTTCACCAGACTTCCCAAGGGGTCCCTGGCCCCAAAAGTTTTGCTTGTTGAATAAAGGATTATTACTGCCTATTATTATTATTAGTATTAACTATTCATTTATTCAGCAAACATTTATATGATCTGCTCCTGTCTCTGGCATGTCCTAGTCTAGATCCTAAGGGTACAAAGATTCCTGCCCTCAGGGAGTTAACTCATGGACTCATGGGCAAGACATCTGTTCAGATTGCAAAACAAGTAAGCAGAGGCTGGAGAGGCAGGCAGCTGCAAAGGGAGAAGGACAAGATCTCAGGAACATGGGAAGGTCAGAGTGCAGCAGTGGGATAGCACGCCAGACTCCAGGCCCAGGTGCTCTGGATTAGATATTGTCAAAAATCCAGGGCAATTCTGCGATAAGTGTTAAAAAAGAAATAATAAGAGTCACTTGCCCTAAGCTCTCCATCAGCAAATGAAGACTTAATATTTATTTAAAAAAATTTTTTTTTCAACGTTTTTATTTATTTTTGGGACAGAGAGAGACAGAGCATGAATGGGGGAGGGGCAGAGAGAGAGAGAGAGAGACACAGAATCAGAAACAGGCTCCAAGCCATCAGCCCAAAGCCTGACGGGGCTCGAACTCACGGACCGCGAGATCATGACCTGGCTGAAGTCGGACGCTTAACCAACTGCGCCACCCAGGCACCCCTGAAGACTTAATATTTAACCTAACTGCAGTTCCAGCCCCTCAGGAATGTAACCTTTATTTTAAAAAAAAAAAAAAATTTTTTTTTCAACGTTTATTTATTTTTGGGACAGAGAGAGACAGAGCATGAACGGGGGAGGGGCAGAGAGAGGGAGACACAGAATCGGAAACAGGCTCCAGGCTCTGAGCCATCAGCCCAGAGCCCGACGCGGGGCTCGAACTCACGGACCGCAAGATCATGACCTGGCTGAAGTCGGACGCTTAACCGACTGCACCACCCAGGCGCCCCAGGAATGTGACCTTTAACCAGTAATCTGGAATTACCTGGTCAGCGCTAGTGAGAAAATTTGCCTGATAGACCCCTGCCTTCCTTCAAAGGAAGGTGACTCTGCCTGAGACAAGACTTTTTTTGATAGAAACTTCCTTTTTTCTACCCCCTTATGCCAATAAAAGCTTTCCATTTTGTACAGCTCCTCAGAACTTCTTTCTGTACACGAAGATGGAGTGCTGCCATTTCATGAATTGTTGAATAAAGCCAATATATTTTCAAATTTACTATGTTGTACTTTGTTTTTTAACATTGGGTATCTCAATAAATCTTATGTGTAGAGAAGGTAGACTAGAGTGAAGATAACGCAAAGAGGGAACAGTCACTCACTTTGGCCAAGAGAGGGGGTGTTTGGTCTTATGTGAGTGGCACTGGGACCTTGTTTTTGTCTGTGCTTAGACATAATGAAAAATGGCCTTGCTTTGTTTCATTTTATCACAGTCTCAGAATAATCTCGCCTAAGATTGGTATTCTGTAGACTTATGTCAAATAGGAGAGCAACATGACCTACTTGTGAGTACCTGGCTAGCTTTTGAAAGTCGGGGCTTCTGGTGTGTATGTGTATGTGTGTGTGTGTGTGTGTGTGTGTGTGTGCATGTAACTTCTCAGAAGTTGTCGTGGTCTCTTTTTACTCTCTGTGTCAAGTGTCCTAGATTTCCTGGGATAGCCTTAATGTGAAATATTTTCCTCTTTGTCCCATAGACCAGAATGAATATGCTGGTATTATAACCAAACCAACTGAGTTTGCTCCTTGATGAGTCAGAAACTGTGCCAGGTTGAGTTGTCATACAAAAGAAACTATTTGCAGCAAATAAGGACATCACAGGGAATAGCTTCCAAAGCCAGGACTCCCTGAGCAAGGGTGGATGGGCTCCTTTTATTTAGGGTTAGGTGAATGTTTAGATAGGGAAGGCTTGTCATCCTATGTAGAGGCAGGCATAAGGTCGTGTGTGCGCCTTAAGGAAACATACCTATACATACATTGTATGTTATGTAAATGAGGCTTGAGCTCCTCCTTGGGTGGAGATTTTAGTATTATATTAATGAGGTACAGGTAATTGTTGGTCACCCTCGAGGTCACTCCATGGTCCATCTGTGCAGGCAAGAGTCAGGGGTTAAGCTCAAACTAGTCTGGGTGGTCTGGGCCAGGGCAGTCACTATTGCTTGAGGGGTGGTTTCACTTTCCATTTGCCTGAGTTGAGAGGTAAGCTAGAATGAAGAGCTTAAGAGAAAATGTGGGACAAAGGCTGGTAAGTACAAGCAGGTGAGAGGTAAAGGTCAAATCTTGGGTTCTAGCTGGAGACAGCACTTGGGTCTAAAGATTTTTATCCTATAGAAAATTCCTGATGATTTTTAACACTAGCTGCTATTTATTTAAGTCGCTGCTACATGTCAGATATTCACAATAAATATTTAAACTCTAATCTTAACTAAAACCCCATTAGTAGGCATAGTTTCCTTATTGTACTCTTGATAGAAGGATTAAGTAACTTCATAATAGCTAAGAAGTGACATAACTGGACTAGGATTCAAGCCCTAGTGTTCTGACTCCAAAACTCAAGGGTTTTTCACCATTAGCTTTTCTGAGGGCTTGAGCCCCAAAGACTGCTGACAAATCAGAAATTTCTCACCTCTAAGGGAGCCTGGGTGGCTCAGTCAGTTAAGTATCTGACTTCAGCTCAGGTCATGATCTCATGGTTTGTGGTTTGAGCCCCATGTTGGGCTCTGTGCTGACAGTTCAGAGCCTGGAGCCTGCTTAAGATTCTGTGTCTCCCTCTCTCTCTGTTTCTCCCCTGATTGTGCTCTGTCTCTCTCTCTCTCAGAAACAAACATTAAAAAAAAAAAGAAATTTCGCAACTGCCACGTGGAGTCCCACCAACTTCCATCACCTTCTCCTAGTGGATCCAGGCTGGATAGGATACTAGGTGCATCCAGTGTCCATCTAGACACAGCCTGATTTATAAAAATTTTAACATTTTTTCATTTTTATTTTTGAGACAGAGAGAGACAGAGCATGAACAGGGGAGGATCAGAGAGAGAGGGAGACACAGAATCTGAAACAGGCTCCAGGTCCTGAGCTGTCAGCACAGCGCCCAACGCAGGGCTCAAACTCACGGACCATGAGAACATGACCTGAGCCAAAGTCAGCCGCTTAAACGACTGAGCCACCCAGGTGTCCCTAGACACAGCCTGATTTAAATGAGTACTTTGCACTTCTGAGGTCCTTCCAATCCTGGGAAACACCCTTGCCCTTGTTAAAAACAGAACAACAGGCCCCAAATGGAGTCACTTATGCTAAGCCTCAGTCACTGAACTGAGATTTATTTATAGTTTTGACTCTCCCAGAAATAGAATTTTAACCAGCCAGTCGGGAATTGCTTGATCAGCACTAGTTAAGTAATCTGCCTGATAGACCCCCCTGCCATCTCCTAAAGAAAGGTGATCTTGCCATAACCAATTCACTTTTTTTTGCTTAGCATAGCTTCCTTGTTCCCTCTCTCCTTTGCCTACAAATGTCTTTCACTTTGGATGACTCCTCAGAGCTCCTTTTCATTCACTAGATTGAATGCTACCCAACTCATGAATCTTTGATGAATAAAGCCAATAAGATCTTTAAGCAAATAAAATCTTGAATTTTGTTTTTGATCACACTTAATAAAGGCCACCCTTTGCCAAGCACTCAAGAGGCCCATCCGTTTTCCTCAACTCATTGACTTGGTTCAATCTGGGACAGGGAAATTGAAGGGACCCCATGGGGGGAAAAAGCCATTTTTTCCTTCACTGCTTTTCAGTTTCTATTCTTGCTAGGGCCTGTACCCCCACCCCAGTATTACTCTACATATGTCTTGTGATGCAAATAGCATATGTCCTCCTTATAAGAGACAGAGATGATGTCTTTGGAATCTCCCAGCACATAGATAACATCTAAGGAGTGATGGGGCAAGGTGTTCATAAACATTCTCCAAGACTGTGAGTCCAAACACCCTAACGAGACCTCTGGCTTCAGGAAATGAGTATTTTTATTTATTTATTTATTTATTTATTTATTTATTTATTTAAGTTTGTTTAGAGAGAAAAAGTGTGTGTGTGTGTGTGTGTGTGTGTGCGCGCGTGCGCAGGGGAGGGGCAGAGACAGAGAATCCCAAGCAGGTTCTGCACTGTCAGTGCAGAGCCCAACTTGGGTTGAACTCATGAACCATGACATCATGACCTGAGCTGAAATCAGGAGTTGAATACAATTGACTGAGCCACCCAGGAGCCCCGGGAATTAATGATTTATGAAGGACACCTGGACTCTGTCCTTGTTCTGACCAGTTCCTGGATGCCTAAGAGAACATGTGCACCACACCACAATCCCCAATAAAAACCCCAGACCCCAAGCATGTTCTTTTCCTTTCCAAGTCTTCCAGACACTCTGTCCAGATATTTTTTTTCTTTTTGTTCTCTTTCTCTTTCTATGTATATCTTGAATAAACTCTGCTTTCACCTCCTGCTGGCTCGCATCTGATTCCCATCCTTTGCAAAGGCAAGGACCCTCTTGGATAGTCCTGTAGGGCCCCACTCTACATCAAACCCACTGCTGGCATCAAACCCACTTAACTCTCACAACGGCGTTAGGAAGTAAATTCTATTAGCTCCAGTTTATAGATGAGCAGAGTGAGTCAGGAAGAGTTTATGGTCATGTAGGAAGTGGTGAGAGGATCTGACCAGCAGATGCCAGGCACCAGAGCCCCTCAACAGCACACACTCTGGATGGCAGTGTTAACTGTGTAACAACAGCATTCACAGTGCTGATTATCAGGCATCATTATTGGAATCATCAGTCATTAGCTAGGAGGTTGTACTATGCTTTACTGTGAAGATACCCAAGCTCAGAGCAGTTATGTAATTCTGCTTGAGCCTCAGGGTGTGTTTTGGACCCAAGCCAGACCTCAGGCTGATGCCCCAGTGCCACACCTGGAATGTACCCCATGGAAACTCACACTTGACTCAAAGTTTGTGCCCCAAGCAAACAGGTCATGAGGCAAAGATTTGCACGCAGGAAGTCTGTTGGGGAGTGCTCCCGAGATCAACAGTAAGTTGTAAGATCAACAGCAGTAAGGGTGGCAGGCAGGCAGGAATGTGCAGAGGGAGAAGCTGAACTGCAAGGAAGTTACTACTGAGGTCTCAGCTGTTTCATGAGGAGCTGTGGAACTGGGAGGAACCTGCAGAAATGTCCCAGTTGAGGTGAGGCTGAGGTGAGTGGGCCAGGCCCAATCCATCTTTGGATTCTGGGTAACCGTGGGTGAGGCAGCTCCCTTCCCCCCTCGGCAACTCCTGCAGAGGGCCTCAGCTATAGACAATGGCTGACCACAAAGAAAAACATGTGTTCAGTGACTTGATCACTCACCCTCTCATCCCACCAGCCCACAGGCAGTGATAGTTAGATCTGAGCAAGGAAATATAAAACAGGTGCTGGCCACACCCTCTGAGCCACCCCCGAGGGATACAGCCACACCTTCAGAATCACCTCTAAGTGCTAACATAACAGGAAAGGCCTAGCCACAGAGCTGGCTCAAAAGCCACAAGGGGACTTCTAAGAGCTGAGCAGGTGCACAAAGGGTGCAACTGCAACTTGCCCTTAAATACCTTTAAGGTCGCCACAAAACTCATTAAAAGTCTATAAATATGCAATATATAAATAAATACAATTATAACAGAATGCATCATGGGTAGGTGCATGTGCAGGCCAAAATGTTATATAACCACCAGCTGTCAATCAAAGCCACATTTCCATGCACATAAAGCAGGCTTAAAAGAATGAAACTAGAGTTTCTTGGGGCCATTGCCACTCTTGCTCTGGCAATGGCCCACTTTCATTCTTGAAAGTGTACTAATCTACTCAATAAACTCTCCCCATTCTGGTCTCAGGCCTCCGATTCTTTGGTGCACCTGGGACAAGAACCAGGTGACCCACTAACAGGCAGTTCTCTTGAGCTTTTTTTATCAGAGTAACTTCCTTCTGCCTAATCTTTGAGAACTCTGAGATCTCACCTGTCTGAGCCTTCCCTCTCCTGCAATAGTTCCTCCCTTTGTTACAACGGTTCTTTTGAAGAAAGCCTCTCCTTACCTAAATCAAGATGTGTTTTATTTGACAGTAAATTTGTACAATGTAGTATGATACAGTATTAACAGTGAAAAACTACTACAAACTGCACACCACAACATGGATGGGTCTCACAAGCATAATGTTGAGACAGAGATGTCAGTCACATGAAAATACCACAATCTACACCTAAAGCTTAGACAGAAAAAACTCATCTATGGTACAGGAATTCAAGCTGGGGTTACATTCAGGTATAGACTGAGGGTAGAATAGGCATGAGGGGTCTTCTGTGATATTAGTAATGTTATTTATTCATATAGGTTTTGGTTACATCATGCATTCTCTTTGTGAAAATTCACTGAGCTGTACAGTTAGGATTTGTGTACTTTTCTGAATACGTTTAGGCTTCAATAAAAGTTTATAAACAATGAACAAAAGACAAATGACCATTTAATCCACTGTGTGCTGGGCACACAGGTAGTTAACCTTGACCTTGTGTCTCAGAACTGCTAGGGGAGAGAGAACTGTTTTGTGTAACTGTCACCTGGGAGCAGGCATGAGCAACTCTTATTCCATTTGAGGAGGGCATGGCCTTTGGCCAGAACTAGGGGAAGAACATTTCATTTGAGAGAGACAGAGTAGGGGAAAGCAGGACAGGTGGCCCAGGGAGACATAAAAACCATCCTCAAATATGTTTGGGGTTGGGGAGAGACCTCCTCAGTGCTGCAGGCCTGGCTGGCGGCAGGGTGGGGGGGGGTGCAAAAAAGGAAGGTCTCCAGTGTCTCTGACACTGAATTTTACCTGATGCAGTGTTCCTGGAAAACAACAACAGTTAGGAAATCCTCTCCAAAAACCAGCCTTCCCCATGTCACTTGAGATGATCTTATGTATCTGTGAACAAGGCTGACCCAGATTCAGAAACGACTAGCTGAACTGACCAATCTGTACAAAATGCCTGTTAAATTGAGTTGAGTAAACTTTAGTCAGGTTTCCCCCTCCCCAAAGGCCCCCAGACCTTGACCACCCTTGGGCAAACATTGAAATGGCCCTTCCCCAGAACCAACATCCCCTTATGAACTGTCTTATTGTGTCAACTCATCCCACCCCCATACCCAGCACCTCCTCAGTGCTCATCCTCCAGCTCCCACCTCATCCCCAGTTCTATCTAGTCTTATCTACTCCTGCCTACGAAAGAAGAGCCCTCAACAAAGTAGGAGGTGAAGGACAATTCCTCAGTCTGATGAAGTGCAGCTACAAAAGATCTACAGCAAACTTCATGCTTATGGTGAAAGACCAAATGTTTCCCTCTAAATTTTGGAATAAGACAAGGATATCTTCAACATTTTTTTTCAACATAGTACTGGAGGTAAGAAAAAGAAGAAGTTTGAAGGTATCAGACTTGTGGGGGGCCGGCCCCGGTGCCAGGCTGAGACCGGGTCGAGCAACGTTCCCTGTTGACTCAAGCCAACCCGGTGGTTCCCCCTCCCATTCCCCCACTTTCAAGGGCATACGAAAGCCTTGTCAAGGCTGAGAGAGTTAATTCCTGAAGCCTGTGGTCTGCAGGTGTTGGCAGTAATGCTACCTCCCTTTTTCTACCCCTAGTCAGATAGACACAAACATGGGAACTGTGTTTTGCTAGCAATCTATCAACAAGGTCTTGTGACCCGTTCACAAGGTTCACAAGATATACAGAACTAAATGTTTTGGCTGGCAGTGATCATGTGAAACCTGTTTATTCTTAGAATGACCTGATCCATAGAGTCTTATATTATAAAAGATTGTGTACAGCAACAATAAAGCCGTCACTTGGGCCATCAGCCCAGGGGACCCTCCTGTTCCCAAACTTTCTCTTCTCTCTTTTTTCTTGCATTCCCCTACCCTCAGGACCCTGACCTCGGTGTTTGTTGCGCCGGTCGCAACACAGACTGGAAATGAAGAAATAAAAATCTTTTAAAAAAAGTTTTTATTTAAATTTGTTAGTTAACATACAGTGTTACATTAGTTTCAGGTGTACGATGTAGTTATTCAACATTTCCATACATCACCCAGTGCTCATTAGGACAAGTGCACTCCTTAATCCCCATCACCTATTTCACCCATCCCCCCACCCACCTCACCTCTGGTAACTGTTAGTTTATTCTCCATGGTTAAGAGTCTGTTTCTTGGTTTGCCTCTCTCTCTCTGGTTTTTTTTCCCCTTTGCTCATTTATTTTGTTTCTTAAATTCCACATATGAGTGAAGTGATATGGCATTTGTCTTTCTCTGACTTATTTTGCTTGTCATTAGGCATTATACTCTCTAGCTCCTTCTATGTCATTGCAAATGTCAAGATTTCATTCTTCTTTTTTTCAATTTTTATTTTAAATTTACATTCAAATTAGTTAGCATATAGTGCAACAATGATTTCAGGAGTAGATTCCTTAATGCCCCTTACCCACTTAGCTCATCCTCCCTCCTACACCCCCTCCAGTAACCCCCTGTTTGTTCTCCATATTTATGAGTCTCTTCTGTTTTGTCCCCCTCCCTGTTTTTACATTATTTTTGTTTCCCTTCCCTTATGTTCATCTGTTTTGTCTCTTAAAGTCCTCATATGAGTGAAGTCATATGATTTTTGTCTTTCTCTAATTTCAATTAGCATAACACCCTCCAGTTCCATCCACGTAGTTGCAAATGGCAAGATTTCATTCTTTTTGATTGCTGAGTAGTACTCCATTGTATATATATACCACATTTTCTTTATCCATTCATCCATCGATGGACATTTGGGCTCTTTCCATACTTTGGCTATTGTTGATAGTGCTGCTATAAATATGGGAGTGCATGTGTCCCTTCAAAACAGCACACCTGTATCCCTTGGATAAATACCTAGTAGTGCAATTTCTGGGTTGTAGGGTAGTTCTATTTTTAGTTTTTTGAGGAACCTCCATATTGTTTTCCAGAGTGGCTGCACCAGCTTGCATTGCCACCAACAATGCAAAAGAGATCCTCTTTCCCCGCATCCTCACCAACATCTCTTGTTGCCTGAGTTGTTCATGTTAACCATTCTGACAGGAGTAAGGTGGTATCTCATGGTGGTTTTGATTTGTATTTCCCTGATGATGAGCATTTTTTCATGTGTCAGTTGGCCATCTGGATGTCTTCTTTGGAGAAGTGTCCAGCCATGTCTTTTGCCCATTTCTTCACTGGATTACTTGTTTTTTGGGTGTTGAGTCTGATAAGTTCTTTATAGATTTTGGATACTAACCCTTTATCTGATATGTCATTTGCAAATATCTTCTCCTATTCTGTCGGTTGCCTTTTAGTTTTGCTGATTGTTTCCTTTGCTGTGCAGGAGGTTTTTATTTTGATGAGGTCCCAGTAGTTCATTTTTGCTTTTGTTTCCTTTGCCTCCGGAGACGTGTTGAGTAAGAAGTTGCTGCGGCCAAGATCAAAGAGGTTTTTGCCTATTTTCTCCTCGAGGATTTTGATGCCTTCCTGTCTTACCTTTAGGTCTTTCATCCAGTTTGAGTTTATTTTTGTCTATGATATAAGAAAGTGGTCCAGGTTCATTTTTCAGCATGTCTCTGTCCAGTTTTCCCAGCACCAGTTGCTGAAGAGACTGTGTTTATTCCATTGGATATTCTTTCCAGCTTTGTCAAAGGTAAGTTGGCCATACATTTGTGGGTCCATTTCTGGGTTCTCTATTCTGTTCCATAAGCTTTCATTCTTCTTAGTGGCTGAGTAATATTCCATTATATCTGTCTATCTATCTATCTATCTATCTACCTATCATCTATCTCACTTCTTTATCCATTCATCAGTCAATGGGTCAATGGAAATGAGCTATTTCCATAACTTGGTTATTGTTGATAACGCTGCTATAAACTACCCTATGATCCAGCAATTGCACTGTCGATATTTACCCAAATACTAATTCAAAGGGATACATGCACCCTGGCATTTATAAAACAGTCTTTATTAGCAGACAGTATGCTCTTGCAAGTATGAAATCCTAAGGAATATTTTTTTAAAACACACATACAAAAACCTGTATTAGAAATAATAAATGATTTTGGCAAGATTTCAGAATATAAGATCAATATACAAAATCAATTGGATTTCTTTATACTAGCAATAAATAATTCAAGAATGAAATTGGAGAATCAATCCAATTCACAATAACATCAAAAAGAAAAAAAAAGTACTTAAGAATAAATATAAACAGGGGTGCCTGGGTGGCTCAGTTGGTTAAGAGTCCAATTTTGGCTCAGGTCATGATCTTGCAGTCCATGAATTCAAGCCCTGCATTGGGCTCTGTGCTGACAGCTCATAACCTGGAGCCTGCTTCAGATTCTATGTCTCCCTCTCTTTCTGCACCTCCCCTGCTCATGCTCTGTCTCTGTCTCTCTCTCAAAAATAAATAAAACAGTAAAAAAAGGAGAAATATAAAATATAAACAAAGGATTGCAATCCTTGTGCTCCTAGAACTATAAAACATTATTGAGATAAAGGTCTATAAAATGGAGAGACAGTCCATGTTCATGGAGTGGAAGAGTCTATTTTTATGAAGGCAATTCTGCCCAAATTGTTCCAGAGATTCATCAAAACTGCTATCAAAATCCCAGAAGACTTTACCATAGAAATTGAACAGCTCATTTGAAAAATGATATATAAATGCAATAGACTGAGATTAGCCAAAACAACTTTGAGAAAGAACAAAGAGTATGACAATTTCAACATTTTTCATGAAGCTTAGTAATCAAGATAGGCAGTACTGGCATAAAAAAAGACGTATAATAGAAAGTCCAGAAGCAGACCTTACATTTATGGTCAATTGATTTTTTTTCTCTTGATATTTTAATAAAATTTTTAAGTTTATGTGACAAATCAATATTAACAAATAGATCATTACCAGCAGCCCAGAGGTTCCCCTTGTGTTCCTTCTCAGTCAATACCCTGCTATCCTCAAATGTGATCACAATCCTGATTTCTAACACCTTGAATAGTTTTTGAGCTTTACATAAATAGAATGATCTAGTATGTATCCCTTGGTGTTAGAATTACTTCTCTTAATTTTATATATTTTTTGGGCTTTATTCATGTTTTTACATGCAATAGTCTGTTTTCTTTGCTGCATCTTTTTTATTGAGAGAAAATTTCATGGATCATAAAATTCACCTTTTAAAAGGGTACAATTCAGTTTTTAGTATATTTCATATATAGTTTGTTTTAGTATATTCATAACATTGCACAACCATCACCATTAAATTCCAGAATATTTTCATCACTCCAAAAAGATACTATCTGTCATCCTTCCCATTAGCAGACACTCCCCATTCTCAATCCCCCCCTCCCCAAGTCCCTGGCAACCACTAATCTACTTTCTGTTTCTATGGATTTGCCTCTTCTAGATATGTCATATAAGTAGAGTCATAAAATATGCAGCCTTTATGTCTGGCTTGTTTCACTTGGCATAATGATTTTGAGGATTATTCATATTGTATTATGTATCAGTTAGTTCTTTTCATGGCTGCATAATATTTCACTGTATGGATATACCACATTTTGTTTATCCTTTCACTTTTTGACTATTATGAATAATACTACTATGAAAATTTGTGTATAAGTTTTTAAGTGAACGTATGTTTTCCATTTTGGGGGGTATATACCTAGATGTGGAATTGCTGGCTATAGTATAGTTTAGCATAGTATAAACTCTATGTTTGACATTTTGGTATAGCAAAGTTAAGCTTACAATCTAGCAATTCCACTCCTACCATTTATTTATGTGAGATTTCCAGAAAAGGCACATTCATAGAGACAGATAGCAGATAAGTAGGGTCTGGGCCTGAGGGTGCAAGCCAGGATTGACTGAAAATGGACATGCAGGAAATGTTTATGGTAATAGAACTGTTGTAAAAATGGATTCAAATAATGGTCGTGGAACTCTGAACATTGACTAAAAAATCATTAAACTGTACACTTAACAATGAGTGTTTTTTTTTTTTTAGTTATAAAGTAATCTCTACACCCAATGTGGAGCTCAGACTTACAACCCTGAGATCAAGAGTCAACATGCTCCACCAACTGAGCCAGCCAGGTACCCCAACAATGAGTAAATTTTATTGCATGAAAATTATACCTCAATAAAACTGTTATGAAATGCTAAAACAAAACAGAAAAACTAAACTACAAGGAAGCAGTTGTTTCCCAGGGAATGGCACAGGTGACAATTGTAGTGTTCAAAATGATTTCAGTGATGCAGAGACATCCTTACTGTTTATGTAATGCTTTAATGTAGTTTAGAAGACATGTAGCTTATGTCTTGAAAATTGAACTTATTGATAATACTGCTTGTGCTGAAGCTAAAGTAGTTATGGAAGTGATAAAGATATAAGTAAATTTAAAGAAATCCCAATTAAATGAAGGAGGTGAGTGGCCATTGCAAGACCAGAGAAGTTGAATGGGGGTGATAGAAATCACCCAATCCAAAATTGCCAAAATGGAAAATTTGCCATGGGATAAATTTACGAAAGGAAAATGCATGTCATAGAAATGAAGTGTGGATGCATAAAGTGATCAAATTTATTTATTTATTTATTTATTTATTTATTTATTTATTTATTTATGAGAGTGTGTGAGAGCAAGGCAGAAGGGGAGAGAGAGAGAGAGAGAGAGAGAGAGAGAGAGAGAGAGAATCTTAAGCGGGCTCCACACTTGGCACAGAGCCCAATGCAGGGCTGGATCCCATGAACCTGGGATTGTAACCTGAGCTGAAATCAAGAGTCCAATGGTCAACTGACTGAGCCACCCAGCTGCCCCTAAAATGAATGAATTTATGGTGACAATAAGTCCACCCCGTGGTGTGACAGAATGAGGGTGAGGGTGGAGGGGGGGCTTTCACCTTTATTTCCTGTATCTGTCTTTTTAAATAAAAAAAAAAAAGGTTGGGGTGCCTCAGTTGGTTAAGTGCCCGACTTCGGCTCAGGTCATGATCTCGTGGTTTGTGAGTTCGAGCCCCATGTCAGGCTCTGTGCTAACAGTTCAGAGCCTGGAGCCTGCTTCTGATTCTGTGCCTCCTCTGCCCCTCCCATGCTCATGCTCTGTCTCTGTCTCTCAATAATAAATAAACGTTAAAAAATTTTTGAAAGTAAATAATAAAAAAGATTTGTTTATGAGCACTCAGGGGTGTGGAGCAGTTGTGGTGTTGAGTATGTGAGATCTCTCAGTGTCAGGGTGGTCCAGGGCAAGTAAGGCTTCATTTGGAGGTCCTGGGTTCCTCATCTAGAGAAAGGATGATAGTAGCACCTTTCTTATAGGGTGGTGAGGAGGGTTAAAGGAGTTAGTGTGTGCAAAGCACAAGTCAGGACTGAGAAATGCTTACTGAATCATCAGGTGTGTCAAGGAAGACACTGTTTAGGCCCACGGGATACAGCAGGGAGGAAAGGAGGCAGAAGGAACCTGCTGACCAGCATTTATAGGCTGGGAGGAGGAACAATGGAAGATACAATATACAGACCAAAAAGAATGAAGAGTGCTCAGTGATGGCGGGGCGGGTAGGAGGGGGACATCTAAGGTCTGACCAGATCAGAAGGGTAGGGTAAGACAAAAGGTAGAGAGGCTGGGGGTGCTGGGCTGAGGCTAGTGTGATTATCAACAACAATAATGATAGTAAGAAAAAAATAAAAGTGTTGGGAGTTGGCCCATTTCTTGCAGCCTAAACTGTTTTTCTCTTAACTGAGAGAGCATATGTAAAGCAGGTGGCTCAGAGCCTGGCATTCTTGAAGCTGTTTTAGGAGCTTCCGAAGTGGCATATGACGCCCAAGAGGGTTGAGGTCACCTGTTCCTCAGGCCTCAAATCCCTACCCACCACCCTCTCCCCCCCAGTTCCTTCTGCATCCTGCCTCCCTCCAGGGCTCATTAATGCTAAAGTTTCTAACAGGTGTGCTGCCAGGGAGGCAAGCATCTCCCAGGAACCATAACAAGGCCCTTGGTTATGCCAAGAAACTTACTGGGCCTGCAAGTCTGCTAGAGGGAGTAGATGTAAGCAAGTGTGTCAGCTGTGTCTCCGGTGGGAGAGGACCCAGAGCCTCTAGCTGGCGTGAAGCCAGATGTCTTTGGCAACAGCTCCAGGGAGACCTGCCAGGGCTCCAAAGGCGAAGTGAAGCATTACTGTGCCCACTGCAGGAACAGGAACTGCCCTTTTCTGCTAGATCCTTCCTTTGCTGGCCAGAATGATCCCTCAGCATTCCTTACTTGGCCCAGACCCCACAGCCCTTACTTCTCTCCTGGATGGGCTCTTTAATGGGGGCATAACCTTGGTCATCCACTCTTGGTGTTGTTCTAGGGATGAGAGGGAGTTTGGTGTGTTCATTGGTTTCCAAAACTTAACTGAATGTAAGTACTGTGTCTTACTTACTGTGTAAGTACAGGATAGAATGAAGCAGATGCCAAAAGAGGGACAAAGAAGATACTGAAGGAGTGGGGGGAGTGACATCTTCCACCTGGGGACTCCAGGCAGCTTTCTGGAGAAGGTTTCAGACCAACTCCCTATGTACTCACTTCATCTGACCTGAAGGTGGGTGCTGGGCTCAGGGTTCCTCAAAGTTTCCCTTGGGCCTTGCCATACTCTAGGACTGTACCTGAAAGTACTGAGGTCTCTTGTGAAAGTGACTTTTGTTCACCAGTACTCTAGCTCAGCACAGAGGCAGAGTCCAGACTTGGAGGGACCCATCATAAGTCCAGCATCCAGGGTGAAACCAGATTGGCTTGGTCACTGACCATACGGAAATCCATGAGGATTCAGTTCCAGGAATGCATGGTTCTGAGAGACCATAGGCAGAGCCTTGAGCATGGAGGGAGGACCTGCTCTGAGACATGAGCCTGTCACACCTATCTGAGTCTGTTTTCACATCTGTAAAATAAGAAGGTAGAATGGGGTGATCTCAAAAGGTCTCTTCTGACTCCGAAATACCTCACTTTCATGGAATTTCGATTTGTCCTGTTTCCAACATCTTTGCTGAATATCCTGCCCATTATCAGGGTGGGTTAAGGCCAAGATAAAGAGTATATTTTCTGGACTGCTTTTATTACAGTTAGATAAGGTGACCCATGTGACATATGATAGGGCACCCATCCCCAAATGTTTCCCAAGTACCCCTTCCTGGGATTGTTCTTCCTATCTAATTGATCCCTGGAGCTCTTGGCCTGGACCTGGGACATAGTAGGAGTTCAGAGAAAGAGCTGTTTGTCCTCAGAGCTCTTCCAACCACTGGCTTCCCTGCCCTGGGTTGGGACAAAGCTGGTAATTGTCTCAGGAGGACCCATAGGGGTATCCTTGAAGACAGGGAGAACATGAGGAGACTGGGCTCCCACTCATTCCCATTATGAGAGAGTCAGGGTGAGTTTGCCAGAAAAGTCCTTCTCATCAGCCAGTCCTCAAAGGCAAGAATTCAAGGAAAGAAAATGAATGGTGTAAAGTGCCCTGGTGAACAGGAGAGAATAACATGTAGAGGTTATTTTGTCAAATGCTTACAGCGTACCCTGCTTCCAATTTTCACAAGTGAGGAGACCAGGAAAATACTAGGCTAATCATGGGCCACCTCTATCCTCCAGCCTCTACAAGGATGAGGTCGTGGGAATGTTTCTTATCTGGGTCATAACTGACCTCTTTCCTTCCTGATCACCTGCCTCTAGGACCTGATTTAAAAACACCTGTTTGGGACTTCATGCCCAAAGCTGATTAGACTCCTCAGTTCATTTCTGTTCCAGCTTCATCTGTGCAAGCCCTTTCTCTAGTTTTTAAATTTATTCACTTCTTCAAATTCAGTTATTTATTCTCTGTTATGCTCATGGCCCACCCACTTCCCTCCCCTGACATTTCTGACATTTCTGACATGTTAGCATGTTTGTAGGTTAATCTGGGGTGCCTGGATTTGTAACATGTGCAAATGGCATGTGCCTTCAATCTTTTCCCATTTCTCCCCTTTCCTGTGTGTGTCTTTCAGCTTTTCCACATGGCTGCCCACCCCCAGTGATGCTGAAGATCCTGGTTCCCACCCCACCCTGGAGGATTTCTTGGTGGCATGTGCCAAGGAGAGAGTTTGAGCAGTCACTGTCTACCATGAAGCCCCAGCTCGTGCTCATTTTTTCAGACCTGACTTGCCAGTCTTGTTCCAGCCATTGTGAAACTGAATAAAAGAAACTTAATTTAAAATGGAGTGGGGAGAGGCGCCTAGGTGGCTCAGTGGGTTGAGTGTCTAAATTTGTCTCAGGTTATGATCTCACAGTTCACGAGTTCAAGCCCTGCATCGCTCTAACTGTGTTCAACACAGAGTCCGCTTTGGATCCTCTGTCCCCGCCCCCCCCCACCTCACTGCCCCTCCCCTGCTCACACTCTCTCTCTCAAAAAAAATAAACATTAAAAGTAATAAACAAAAAACAAACAATAATTAGTCAGAAAGACAAATATCATATGACTTCACATATATGAGGACTTTTAGATACAAAACAGATGAACATAAGGCAAGGGAAGCACAAATATAAAAAACAGGGAGGGGGAAAAACATGAGAGACTCTTAAATATGGAGAACAAACAGAGGGTTACTGGAGGGGTTGTGGGAGGGAGGATGGGCTAAATGGGTAAGGGGCATTAAGGAATCTACTCCTGAAATCATTGCTGCACTATAGGCTAACTAACTCAAATATAAATTTAAAAAATAGTTAAAAATTTTAAAAAATTAAAACTAAAATTATAACATCAAAAGAAAAAAAACCCAAATAAATAAAATGGAGTGGGGAGGCCAGAAGGGGGCGCTCTCACGTGCCACCAGTCCTGGTCCATAGACTCCAACAGGAAGATAAGTACCTTGCATTCCCAGCAAGAAGCCTATTTTACCACTCCCGTAGGGGGAAGGAAAAATTTCTCCTTGTCCAGCAACAAGCTCAGACAATAGGAAAATACCACAACTCAGCCAATGAGAAACCATTACCACCCTGAACTCTTGTTTTCTTCCAATGGATTTTCATTCAAAGCAGTCCCTCCCAACTTCTCATTACTCTCTACAGTAAGATTTCTCTCCTTTGATCTTGGGACTTAACTATGGCTTTTTCTATAGCTTGCTTGCCCTAAATCACAATCCTTCTGCTATTCCTGAATAAATCCTTTTTTTTTCCTGGAAAAATGACTGGCTGCTTACTTTTAAGGTTGACACCACAGTCCCAGCTGGCTACTTTTCTCACACATTTGGAACCTCAGCTGACTGGCCATTTGCTTCACTATTCCCCTGAGCACTTTCCCTTCCTTCTAGAATGGCCTCTCCATTCTGTGCGCCTTATGTGGGGTTATCCAAAGCCTCTACAACCTTCTGAGCTTGGGGACTCTGACAGGCTAAAGTATTTGTGGGTGACTCACACCATTTCCTTCCTGCAGTTGTCTTTGTGGGATGGTGAATTTGAGCTGCTAATGGCAGGATGATATTTATTTTACTTTGTTTTATAGTATGTGAAGGGTTGTATGTAACTCTTAGGTACTAGCTCAGGACCACACATAGAAAGAACCAAATAGACTAGACTTTTCTGAATGGCCCTGGAAGGGGGGTGCTGGGAGTAAATATACCTGCTCCATAGAAAGGCCCAGAATTGTCCTGCCAGGTTGTCCTAGGTATAGTAGGTCTTCAGCCCTGTGGACTTCTGATAGCTACCACAGTAGGTCTTCAGGAGGTACGTGGACATACTGTAGTCCCAAGAAACTCAGGAATAATGGTGGCTGTTGGGTGGGGAGAGGAGAGGTCATCCCATTAGGAACTCTCAGCAGCATTTGGAAGTTTCTCCATTCCAGCCCCTTGCTCACCAGCTTACCCTGGCCAGGATCCTTGGTTTGGCTTTTGAGATTCCAACAATTGTGACTCATCCTCTCTGCCTGCATGTTTCCTACTACCCTTCAAAGTGCCCATTCCACCAAGTCCCACCACACCCATCTTTACCAGCATGCCTTTGCTAAGATTAATAACAATAGGCAAGAACTAACACCTAGTCTTGCTATGTACTGGGCCCGTGCTTCACAGACTTCACTCATATTACTGCTAGAGCAACCTTCTGAAGTAGGTACTACTATCCCCATTTTACAGAGGAGAACACTGATTTACAGAGAGGCTAGGAAGCTTGTCCAGGGAAGAAGACAGGAAAGATGGTATAGTCTGGACTCCCTTTTCCTCTTTCTTTCACCAAAGACTAGATTTATTTTTCTAGGCCTAGTTCCAATGGCTACGAAAGCCTCTCTAGCTAGCAGGCTAATGTGAATAATAACGCTTTACAAAAAACCCAACAATCCTATTTCTTGTGTCTAATCTCACCTTTACTTTTTTGATGAAATGACCCATGATTTGCATTTATTCACGAAAACAAAAACAAAAACAACTCCCCCCGCCCCAAACCGGTACCCACGATTTATTGTCTGGCCTGTTTGGATTCTTGGCTCTCTGCTGCCCTCTGTTGGCTGCTTGTTTTCCTGAGCAGGGAAGGGAAATCTCTGATCCCAACTAGTGCACAAGGGCAGATGTTTGTTTTCCAAGGGTCAGATTATGGGGTAAAGTGTGAATATGACAGATACGATCCTGGTTTTTAATTTTTAATGAACCACTTTAATAAACTAAAACACAAACAGTCTGCAACTTCACGTGTAAAATAATTTTTATATTCATTAAAAAAATTGATCTGGTTATGATGAAGATTTGCTATGCATGTGCCCCAAAGTCCCCCAGTGAGCTGAACTGGAAACTTGGTGGGAAAGGAATTGATAAAGGCAAAACCCAGTGGCCTATGAGTCTTTTTAACTGTTTATTAAGAAAATTTCAAGCATACACAAAAATTATCTCAAACTCTGATGTTTGTCCTCCTAAGCCAGATTCTTATTTCCTTTGTTCTCCTATTTTCATGCATATTTTCTTTCTCTCTCCCTCTCCCTCATTTCCTTATTTTAACAAACTTCTAAGTTTGGAGTTGTGCACAGTGAGACTAGTTATGAGATTATTACAACTAATTTCAGTTAGTTAATTGAATCATGTGTCTGAACATGAGGGCAATCCTATGGGAACATTTTGTAACCTAGAACTCACCACATTTCTGGGTCCTAAGTATTTAGTAGGTATTTTTCAATTGAAAACCTGGTCCTTGTCCAAGGAAATGAATTAAAGACACAAAATCTATGCCAAGAAATGCAAGTAAAATGAAATAGAAATCTCTTATCACCAGCAGAGGCAAAGACTGTAAAACATGTATTTGGGTGATTATAGTGCAAATTCCTGCCTTAATGGATTTGGCTAAATTGTTATCTGAATTTTCTTCCAGTCTAGAGGTCCTATGATTATAGATAGTCTGGTTGACACATCCAAGATACTTATGATTGAGGGGTGTAAAATCCTGGAGAGATATGAGTTGACATGGGTTTAAGCAGGGAATGCTTCCTGGAAGAGGAGACTTTGGATCAAATTGAAATTTGGACAAAGCAAAAAGAGGGCTAAAAATGAAGAGTATAACTAGAAAGACACTTAATATTATATAACTTAAAACTAATTTGGTACCTGGGCCCTATATAAGTGGCTATCAGTAGATGATCAGTAAAATATATTATGGCCCATCCACACAGTGAAAAACATTGCACCTCTTGAAAAGTATGAAGGGAACTTGTAATAGTGGTTGATTTTGGAGGTCAACCAGGCAGCAGGAGGAAGAAGTAAAAAGGAGACACACTTTTCACTATGTATACTTTCCTATGTTTTGGATTTGATACCTTTTAAAAATGCACATGGTAATTTACTTTAATAATTAATTTGGAGAAATATAGGCAAAGAATGGAGTGTTTCATAGACAAAGCAAAGACTCTTCTTTTACTATAATTAATCCATAAATGATTATCAAAGACAAAATGCACTCAATAGTTAAAGAGTTGGTTTTGTTCAAGCTATTGTAATAGGGAAAACATTTGGTGATGAGGGAAGTCTCAAAGAAGAGGAGGGAAACTTAAGGTTTATAAAACTAGGGAGTTCACCAAGGAAGGGTAGGGGCAGGTTTTATCTTAGACTGTGCCAGAGCAGGATTGGTCTTTTGTGGTTAGCTCCTTAACCATTTCTGGAAACCCAAAGGGTGGTGGGATTTCTTTTTTTTTTTTTTTTTTTTTTTTTTAATTTTTTTTTTCACGTTTATTTTTGAGACAGAGAGAGACACAGCATGAATGGGGGAGGGGCAGAGAGAGAGGGAGACACAGAATCAGAAGCAGGCTCCAGGCTCTGAGCCATCAGCCCAGAGCCAGACGCGGGGCTCGAACTCACGGACCGCGGGCTCGAACTCACGGACCGCGAGATCGTGACCTGAGCTGACGCCTGACGCTTAACCGACTGCGCCACCCAGGCGCCCCAGGGTGGTGGGATTTCTTAACCATTCCTGTTTTTACCTATCTTTGTATTCCACCACAGGGCTTGAACTCACAATCCTGAGATCAAGATCTTATCTGAGATTAAGAGTCTGATTAAGAGTCTAACCAACTGAGCCACCCAGGAGCCCCTACTGTCTTGTTTTTAGGCAACACAAGGCTCATTAACTATCTCACTCAGTCTCATGGCTTTAAATATCATCTATATTCTGAGTTAAAATTACCACAAATTTGGAAATAATCTGGAGGATAAATACATATTCTTTTAATGTTATTGTTTCACAGGCTCACACCCAAGTTATAAATACCGTAGGGGAGTATTCCCATGTTTGTCATTGCTATTTACTATTTGATTAGAGCCCAAGCACTGTGAGTTTACATCATTAACTTGTAAATTTCTGTCTGATGGAAAAGATTTAATTAATTACCCTGAGGACATTAACCAGTTTTGTACCTAACCTTGCAGTTTTATTTGATCATTCCTTTATTAGATTGCTTATAAATCCCAACTTCTCGAGTGCTTTTGAATCTTTACCATATTATTGTTTGCTTCATTAATCAGTATAAGTTGAATAAAATCTTTGACACATATTTATTTTATATTTGTACAAGGTTCAGGTTTTTACCTTTAAAAAATTTTTGTTGCTTGTGTGAACTCACTTGAGAGAACAGATACACTTTGCTGAAGAAGTGCACCTCATGGACTGTCTAAACCCAAGTATGTCAAGTATGTGTCATGTGGGCACCCAGAATGCTTCCTGAAGCATAAGAAATTTATTTTACTGTGTCTCTTTTTCTTTTCTGGTGTTGTGTGTTTGTGTCCTGTTTTCATTTCTGGTTACTGGTCAAGTTTGGTTCAGGCTCTGTGCAGACATAGTAGATAATTATTCCCCTTTGGTGGCAGCAGGTATTGAGTCTGGATTCATGGTTTGAGTGGTGATGATGTCTGTCAGATGCAGACATCTGCATTTATTGTTGAGTTTGCAATTTACTACCTAGTTTGAGCCCAAACACTGGGGAGGGCCATGTTAATTTATGGGTTTATGTCCAGTGAAAAACATGATTGCAAAGGCCTGATTTATTGCCTGATAGGACATTAAACACTTTTATATTATGGAATCTTATTTGAACATGATTTTATTTTTATTTATTTTATTATATTTTAAAATTCCAGTATAGTTAACATACAATGTTATATTAGTTTCAGGTGTACAACACAGTGATTCAACAATTCCATACAACACCCAGTGAATGATTTTTTAAATATTGCTGGATTTGGTTTGCTAATATTTTCTTGAGGATTTTTGCACCTATGCTTATCAGAGATACTGGCCTGTAGTTTTTTTGTTTTTTTGGTTTTTTTTTTTTGAGTCTTTGTCTGGTTTTGGTATCAGAGTAATGCTTGCCTCATAGAATGATTTTTGGAAGCTTTACTTCCTCTTCTATTTTTGAAATAGTTTGAGGAGAAGAATAGGTATTAATTCTTTAAATGCTTGGTAGAAATTGCCTGTTAAGGTGTCTGGCCCTGGACTTTTGTCTTTTGGGAGTTTCTTTATTACTGATTCAATTTCATTGCTGGTAGTTGGTCTGTTCAAATTTTCTATTTCTTCCTGATTCAGTTCTGTATATTTCTCTAAGAATTTAGCCATTTCTTGTAGGTAATCCAGTTTGTTGGCATATCATTTTTCATAATATTTTCTTATAGTTATTTGTATTTCTGTGGTGTTGGTTGTTATTTTTCCTCATTCATTTGTAATTTTGTATTTGCGTCCTTTCTCTCTCTCTTTCTTTTCTTTTTTTTTCTTTCTTTCTTTTGTTCTTTCTTTTTAAATGAGTCTGGCTAATTTTGTTAATCTTTTCAAAGAATCAACTCCTGATTTCATTGATCTGTTCTATAGTTGTTTTAGTTTCTATTTCATTTATTTTTCCCTAATCTTTATTATATCCTTCCTTCTATCAGTTTTGGGTTTGTTGTTGTTGTTATTTTTCTAGCTTCTTCAGGTGTAAGGGTAGATTGTTTATTCGAAATTTTTGTGGCTTTTGAGGTAGGCCTGTATTGCTATAAACTTTCCCCTTAGAACAGGTTTTGCTGCATCCCAATGGTTTTGACCATTGTGTTTTCATTTTTATTTGTTTCCATGTACTTTTTAAATTTTTTATTTGATTTCCTGAATGTTATTTAACCTCCACGTATTTGTGTCTTTCCAGATTTTTTCATGTGGTTGATTTCACGTTTCATAGCATTGTGGTCAGAAAAGAAGTAAGGTATGATTCAATTGTCATGAATTTGTTGAGGCCTGGTTTGTGACCTAGTATGTGATCTATTCTGGGGACTGTTCCATGTGCAATTGAAAAGAATGCATATTCTGCTGTTTTAGGATGGAATCTTCTGAATATATCTGTTAAGTCCATCTGGTCCAGTGTGTCATTTAAAGCCTTTGCTTCCTTGTTGATTTTCTATTTAGATGATCTGTCCATTGATGTAAGTGGGGCATAAACATCCCTTACTACTTCTGTATTATTATTGATTAGTTCCTTTATGTTTGTTATCAACAGTTTTATATATTTGGGTGCTTCCATGTTGGGTTCATAAATATTTATAATTGTTATATCTTCTGTTGAATTGTCCCCTTTATAATTATATAGTGTCCTTTAGTGTCTCTTATTACAGTGTTTGTTTTAAAGTCTATTTTTCTGATATAAAGATTCTTAACCTGGCTTTCCTTTGACATCCATTTGCATGATAAATGTTTCTTCATCCCCTCACTTTCTTTTTTCTCTTTCTTAAATTTCAATTATTTATTTATTTATTTATAAATGTTTTTATTTTATTTTTGAGACAGAGAGAGACAGAGCATGAGCAGGGGAGGGGCAGAGAGAGAGGGAAACACAGAATCTGAAGCAGGCTTCAGGCTCTGAGCAGTCAGCACAGAGCCTGACGTGGGGCTCGAACTCACATACTGTGAGATCATGATCTGAGCTGAAGTTGGATGCTTAACCGACTGAGCCACCCAGGCACCCTAAGTCTTGTATTTTAAAAAATTATTTATGTATTTATTGTGAGAGAGAGCATGAATGGGGGAGGGACAGAGAGAAAGGAACAGTGAGAATCCCAAGCAAGTTCCATGCTGTCAGTGCAGAGCCCAACGTGGGGCTTGATCCCATGAACTGTGAGATCATGACCTGAGCTGAAATCAAGACTCAGATGCTTAACCAACTGAACCACCTACGTGCCCCCTGAGTTTTGTATTTTTATCCATTCTGTCACCCTATGTCTTTTGATTGGAGCATTTAGCCCATTTAAATTCAAGTTAATTATTTATAGATATGTATTTATTGCCATTTTGTTACTTGTTTTGTGGTTGTTCCTGAAGATTTTCTCTGACCCTTTCTTGTCTTTCATATTTTGCTGATCTTCTTTTTTTTTTTTTTTAATGCTTATTCATTTTGAGAGACATAGACAGAGAGAGTGGGGGAGGGGCAGAGAGAGAATCCCAAGCAAGCTGCATGCTGTCAGCACAGAGCCCAGCACAGGACTTGATCCCACAAACCCTGAGATCATGAGCTGAGCCAAAAATCAAGAATTGGACGCTCAGCCAACTGAGTCACCCAGGTGCCCCCTTGCTGATTTTCTTTAGTGACATATTTGGATTCCTTTCTGTTTACTTTTTGTATATTTATTAGTGTTTTTTGATATGTGGTTACCATTAGGTTTGTCTAAAACCTCTTTTGCACTAGCAGTCTATATTAAGTTGATGGTCATTTAAGTTTGAACCCATTCTTATCTCTTCTCCCCATGTTTTAGGTATATGTAGTATATTTTACATCCTCTTCTGTGAGTTCCCTGACTGATTTTTACTGTTTTTGTGTGTCTTATCTGTATACTGTCACTTTTGGTCTCTCCTTTCCACTCAAAGAGTCTCCCTTTTTTCTTTTAAGTTTTTATATAAATCCCAGTTAGTTAACATATAGTGTAATATTATTTCAGGTATACAATATAGTGATTCAACACTTCTGTACAACACCTGGTGCTGGTAACAACAAGTGCACTCCTAATTCCCATTACTTAACCCAACCCCTTCACCCACCTCCCCTCTGGTAACCATCAGTTGTTCTTTATAGTTAACAGTCTGTTTCTTGGTTTGCCTCTCTCACAGAGCATTCCATTTGTGTGTGTGTGTGTGTGTGTGTGTGTGTGTGTGTGTGTGTGTTATTGTCAAATAGGCTAACATATAGTGTGTAAAGTGTGCTCTTGGTTTTTGGGGTAGATTCCCATGGTTCATCACTTACATACAACACCCAGTGCTTATCCCAACAAGTGCCCTCCTCAATGCCCATCACCTGTTTCCCCCTCTCCTCCACTCCCCATCCACCCTCAGTTTGTTCTCTGTACTTAAGAGTCTCTTATGGTTTGCCTCCCTCCCTCTCTGTTTGTAGCTACTTTTTCCCCCCTTTCCCTTCCCCCATGGTCTTCCATTAAGTTTCTCAAGATCCACATATGAGTGAAAACATATGGTATCTGTCCTTCTCTGACATACTTATTTCACTCAGCATATTACCTTCCAGTTCCATGCATGCTGCTGCAAATGGCCAGATTTCATTCTTTCTCATTGCCAAGTAGTATTCCATTGTATATATAAACCACGTCTTCTTTATTCATTCATCAATTGACAGACACCTTGGGCTATTTACATATCTTGGCTATTATAGATAATGCTACTATAAACATTGGGGGGCATGTATCCCTTTGAATTAGTATTTTTGTATTTTTTGAGTAACAAAGGAGCTGGCAGGCACCATTTTTCTCGCCAACCACCCAGCATAAACACATGCCATCTGTGGGTACCAGCTAGGTGCCAACACTCACTGACCCATTAACTTGCTAACACAGCCACATACCCTCCCTGTGCTTTGGTGGATCTACCTCCTCCAGCAGACCTGCTTTACTCCTGGTGCTGTGGGTACCCCTCCAATACTCTCTTTACCAGAGACCGTCCAAAGTGAACCACAAGCTTGGCAATGTGCAAGTAGGCCTGACATGTGCCAACACCACTCCAAAAAGACTCCTGCTCCAGGGAGAGGGGAAAATCTCCACACACCAGTCAGATGGAGGCCCCAGCAAGGGCCCTGTACACCAATGAAAGCTTCTCAGTGGACAATACACAGAAAGCCCCCTGCAATTTGGTGTTACTATACCTCGCAAACACCTGGTCTGCCTCAACTCAAGCCTAAGGCAGTTCTTTTTTTAAATTTTTTTTTAACGTTTATTTATTTTTGAGACAGAGAGAGACAGAGCATGAATGGGGGAGGGTCAGAGAGAGAGAGGGAGACACAGAATCTGAAACAGGCTCCAGGCTCCGAGCTGTCAGCACAGAGCCCGACGCGGGGCTCGAACTCACGGACCACGAGATCATGACCTGAGCCGAAGTCGGCCGCTTAACCGACTGAGCCACCCAGGCGCCCCAACCCTAAGGCAGTTCTAGACTGGCCCACTAACACCACAGGGATCACACAGCCCACAAGAGGTAAAGAGCCATTGCAGATGACTGGACTGAAGGAAAAAGTGGCTCAGCCACAACAGCAGGTTGCATGCAACACATAGGACACATCCCTGAAGTGCCAGATTCAGGCTAACAGGGAGCATTGCACTTCAGGGCATTACAAGATCTCATCCTCATAAAGCCACTACTTTAAAGAGCAGGAGACTTAGCTGACTTTCCTAACCCACAGAAACAGACAGAGAGACTCAGGCAAAATGAAGAGATAGAAGAACATGTACCAAATGAAATAACAAGACAAAATCAAGCAAGAGGGGTGCCTGGGTGGCTCAGTCAGTTAAGTGCCCAACTCTTGATTTCAGCTCAGGTCATGATCTCACAGTTCATGAGTTCAAGGTGAGCCCTACATAGGGCTCTGCACTGACAGTGTGAAGCCGGCTTGGGATTCTCTTTCTCTGTCCCTCCCCCACTCATACATATGTGCTCTCTCTCTTTTCTCTCTCCCCTCCCCCAAAATAAATAAACATTCTTTAAAAATCACAGCAAGAGTCTCCCCACCATTTCTGTCCTTCCAGAACATGCTCTGAGATGTGTAAACTATGTCCTTCCATATGCCCCAGGTGTTTTTCAAACTGTGACTTCTTTGCTGCATCTCCATGGGCTGTTTTTTGTGCTGTCTCTTTAGGGGCAAGACTGTTTTCTCTAACCCTCTTGCTTCTTCCAGAGCCAAGCCCATTGATTTTTAAAATTGCAGGTTTTTCCCTGATGATGAGCGGCATTTCATGTGCCTGTTGGCCATCTGGATGTCTTCTTTGGAAAAGTGTCTATTCATGTCTTCTGCCCATTTCTTCACTGGATTATTTTTTTTGGGGGGGTGTTGAGTTTGGTGAGTTCTTTATAGATTTTGGATACTAGCCCTTTATCCAATATGTCATTTGCAAATATCTTTTCCCATTCTATGAGTTGCCTTTTAGTTTTGTTGGTTGTTTCCTTTGCAGTACAGAAACTTTTTATTTTCATGAGGTCCCAATATACAAATCAAAGCCACACTGAGATACCACCTCACGCTGGTCAGAGTGGCTAAAATGAACAAATCAGGAGACTATAGATGCTGGCGAGGATGTGGAAAAAGGGGAACCCTCTTGCCCTGCTGGTGGGAATGCAAACTGGTGTAGTCACTCTGGCAAACAGTGTGGAGGTTCCTCAAAAAATTAAAAATAGAACTACCCTATGACTCAGCAATAGCACTGCTAGGAATTTACCCATGGGATACAAGAGTGCTGATGCATAGGAGCACATGTACCCCAATGTTTATAGCAGCACTTTTAACAATAGCCAAAATATGGAAAGAGCCTAATGAATGGATAAATAAGATGTGGTTCATATATGCAATGGAATACTACATGACAATGAGAAAGAATGAAATCTGGCCATTTGCAGCAACGTGGATGGAACTGGAGGGTATTATGCTAAGTGAAATAAGTCAGTCAGAGAAAGATACCATATGTTTTCACTCATATGTGGATCTTGAGAAACTTAACAGAAGTCCATGGGGGAGGGGGAGGGGAAAAAGTTACAAACAGAGAGGGAGGGAGGCAAACTGTAAGAGAACAATACAAAGAACAAACTAAGAGTTGATGGGGGGTGGGGGAGAGGGGAAAGTGGGTGATGGGCATTGAGGAGGCCACCTGTTGGGATGAGCACTGAGTGTTGTATGGAAGCCAATTTGACAATTAGTTATATTAAAAAAATAAATAGGGGCGCCTGGGTGGCGCAGTCGGTTAAGCGTCCGACTTCAGCCAGGTCACGATCTCACGGTCTGTGAGTTCGAGCCCTGCATCAGGCTCTGGGCTGATGGCTCAGGGCCTGGAGCCTGTTTCCGATTCTGTGTCTCCCTCTCTCTCTGCCCCTCCCCCGTTCATGCTCTGTCTCTCTCTGTCCCAAAAATAAATAAAAAACGTTGAAAAAAAATTAAAAAAAAAAAAGATTTCATTTAAAAAAAATAAATAAAATTGCAGGTTTTAATTCCCGCTCTTTGTAAGAACTTACAAAATCTGGCCCCTCTCCTTTTCAATGTCAATTATCTTCTCTGTGTAGGTTCCTTGATGTGATAGTCTGTTTCTCTCCCTTCTCTATACCAGCAGGAAATCCTATAGGTACATTTAAACTTCCCACTCTGTCTTTGCCTTTCTACCCCCTTCAATGTGGCCTCTTCTCTACATTTAGTTGTGGAGTTTGTTCTGCCAGTCTTTGGGTCATTTTCTGGGTTATTTACATTGATGTGAGTGTTATCTAGTTGTATACGTGGGACGAGGTGAACTTAGGGCCCTCTTACTCCACCATCTTCCCAGCAATCCATTCTTTGATTTATCAAAATAAATTTTCTAATGGCCTGTATAAACCCCCTTTGCTCATGGAACTACCTTTACTGTTTGAGTTTCCCATTAATTAATGAATTGCATAAAATCTCTGACACATGTTCATTTGATACTGAATGAGAATTGGGTTTTTTAACACTTTTTAATGTTTGTTTTTGAGAGACAGAGAGACAGAGTGTAGTGGAGTAGGGGCAGAGAGAGAGGGAGACACAGAATTCCAAGCAGGTTCCAGGCTCTTAGCTGTCAACACAGAGTCTGAAGCGGGGCTTGAACCCATGAACCATGAGATCATGACCTGAGTCGAAATCCGGCATTTAATTGACTGAACCACCCAGGTGTCCCTAATATTTTTTTAATGTTTATTTACTTTTGAGAGATACTGAGAGGGACAGAATGCAAGCAGGGGAGAGGCATAGAAAGAAGGAGACACAGAATCTGAAGCAGGCTTCAGGCTCTGAGATGTCAGCACAGAGCCTGACGCAGGGCTCGAACCCACAAACTGTGAAATCATGATCTGAGCCAAAGTCAGCCGCTTAACCGACTGAGCCACCCAGACACCCTGTGAATATTGTTTTTAATGATGAAAAAACAAAACTTTTACAACCCCATACAGAAAAGAAATATATGATTTAATCTTCCCTTTATTTAAAAGTTTTTAATCATGAATTAAGAGCAAACATTTTTAAACATCTGATGACAGAAATGGTAAATGAAATTATTCAGAAAGGAAGGCCCTTACTTCTCAAAAAGAAAAGGGAGATGACCCAAATAGATAAAATCATGATTGAAAATGGAATTATTACAAGCAATCCCTCAGAAATACAAGCAAGTATCAGGGAATACTATAAAAAATTATGTGCCAACAAACTGGACAACCTGGAAGAAATGGACAAATTCCTAAGCACCCACACACTACCAAAACTCAATCAGGAGGAAATAGAAAGCTTGAACAGACCCATAACCAGGGAAGAAATTGAATCAGTCATCAAAAATCTCCCCCAAAATAAGAGTCCAGGACCAGATGGCTTCCCTGGGGAATTCTACCAGACATTTAAAGCAGAGATAATACCTAACCTTCTCAAGCTGTTCCAAAACATAGAAAGGGAAGGAAAACTTCCAGTCTCATCCTATGAAGCCAGCATTACTTTGATTCCCAAACCATAGAGAGACCCAGCAAAAAAAAGAGAACTACAGGCCAATATCCCTGACGAATATAGATGCAACAATTCTCAGCAAGATACTAGCAAATCGAATTCAACAGCATATAAAAAGAATTATTCACCATGATCAAGTGGCATTCATTCCTGGGCTGCAGGGCTTGTTCAACATTCGCAAATCAATGTATGTGATACATCACATTAATAAAAGAAAAGACAAGAACCATATGATCCTGTCATTCGATGCAGAAAAAGAATTTGACAAAATTCAACATCCTTTCTCAATAAAAACCCTCAAGAAAGTCAGGATATAAGGAACATACTTAAACATCATAAAAGCCACTTATGAAAAGCCCACAGCTAATATCATCCTCAATGGGGAGAAACTGAGAGCCTTCCCCCTGAGATCAGGAACATGACAGGGATGTACACTCTCACCAATGTTGTTTAATATAGTGTTGGAAGTTCTAGCATCAGCAATCAGACAACAAAAGGAAATCAAAGACATCAAAATTGGCAAAGATGAAGTCAAGCATTCACTTTTTGCAGATGACATGATATTATACATGGAAATGCCAATACACTCCACCAAAAGTCTGCTAGAAATGATACGTGAATTCAGCAAAGTTTCAGGATACAAAATTAATGTACAGAAATCAGTTGCATTCTTATACAATAATAATGAAACAACAGAAAGACAAATAAAGAAACTGATCCCATTCACAATTGCACCAAGAAGCATAAAATACCTAGGAATAAACCTAACCAAAGATGTAAAAGATCTGTATGTTGAAAACTATAGGAAGCTTATGAAGAAAGTTGAAGATGATATAAAAAAACATGGAAAAACATTCCGTGCTCATGGATTGGAAGAATAGAAATTGTTAAAATGTCAATACTACCCAAAGCTATCTACACATTCAATGCAATCCCAATCAAACTTGCACCAGCATTCTTCTTGAAGCTAGAACAAGCAATCCGAAAATTTGTATGGAACCACAGAAGACCCTGAATAGCCAAAGTAATTTTGAAGAAGAAGACCAAAGCGGGAGGCATCACAATCCCAGACTTTAGCCTCTACTACAAAGCTGTCATCATCAAGACAGCATGGTATTGGCACAAAAACAGACACAGAGACCAATGGAATAGAATAGAAACCCCAGAACTAGACCCACAAACGTATGGCCAACTCATCTTTGACAAAGCAGGAAAGAATATCCAATAGAAAAAAGACAGTCTCTTTAACAAATGGTGCTGGGAGAACTGGACAGCAACACGCAAAAGAATGAAACTAGACCACTTTCTTACACCATACACAAAAATAAACTCAAAATGGATAAAGGACCTGAATGTGAGACAGGAAACCATCAAAACCCTAGAGGGGAAAGCAGGAAAAAACCTCTCTGACTTCAGCCGCAGCAATTTCTTACTTGACACATCCCCAAAGGCAAGGGAATTAAAAGCAAAAATGAACTATTGGGACCTCACGAAGATAAAAGTTTCTGCACTGCAAAGGAAACAATCAACAAAACTAAAAGGCAACCGACAGAATGGGAAAAGATATTTGCAAATGACGTACGAGACAAATGGCTAGTATCCAAAATCTATACAGAACTCACCAAACTCCACACTTGAAAAACAAATAATCCAGTGAAGAAATGGGCAGAAGACATGAATAGACACTCCTCTAAAGAAGACATCCGGATGGCCAACAGGCACATGAAAAGATGCTCAATGTCGCTCCTCATCAGGGAAATACAAATCAAAACCACACTGAGATACCACCTCACGCCAGTCAGAGTGGCCAAAATGAACAAATCAGGAGATGCTGGTGAGGATGTGGAGAAACGGGAACCCTCTTGCACTGTTGGTGGGAATGCAAACTGGTGCAGTCACTCTGGCAAACAGTGTGGAGGTTCCTCAAAAAATTAAAAATAAAACTACTCTATGACCCAGCAATAGCACTGCTAGGAATTTACCCAAGGGATACAGGAGTGCTGATGCATAGGGGCGCTTGTACCCCAATGTTTATAGCAGCACTTTCAACAATAGCCAAATTATGGAAAGAGCCTAAATGTCCATCAACTGATAAATGGATAAAGAAATTGTGGTTTATATACACAATGGAATACTACACGGCAATGAGAAAGAATGAAATATGGTCTTTTGTAGAAACATGGATGGAACTGGAGAGTGTTATGCTAAGTGAAATAAGCCATACAGAGAAAGACAGATACCAAATCTTTTCACTCTTATGTGGATTCTGAGAAACTTAACAGAAGACCATGGGGGAGAGGAAGGAAAAAAAAACGGTTAGAGAGGGAGAGAGCCAAACCATGAGAGACTCCTAAAAACTGAGAATAAACTGAGGGTTGATGGGGGGTGGGAGGAAGGGTAGGGTGGGTGATGGGTATTGAGGAGGGTACCTTTTGGGATCTGCACTGGGTGTTGTATGGAAACCAATTTGACAATAAATTCATATTAAAAAATAAAAACTGAGAACAAACTGAGGGTTGATGTGGGGTGGGAGGGAGGGGAGGGTGGGTGATGGGTATTGAGGAGGGCACCTGTTGGGATGATCGATGGGTGTTGTATGGAAACCAGTTTGACAATAAATTTCATAATAAAAAATAAAATAAAATAAAATGTTCATACAAAAAAATAGAAAGGAAGGCCCTTAATGAAAACATCCTAATCAATGGCACCAGGAAGAGCTGGGGAGTCAGGAGGGCAGGTCCCATCTAGAGCCATATGCCCTTGGAGAGCAGAATTCACCAAGCGAGGGCTGCTCTGATTAGTCAGGTAGGTCTGCAACAGGGTGTCAGTGAAGGAAAGCCAGTGCACCTCCATATTCTTGAAGGAAATGGGACTGAAACAGAAGGAGGGACCTAAGAAAGGGAGAGAAGAGAAATTTCCAAGAGAAAAGTCTTGTGTGGTGAATACTCCAGAATCTCCTCATATCCCATGAAAAAGGGTGTTAACTGAGGTATTTTGGGCACTGCAAATATTTCCACAAGCAGGAAATAATGCCTCTCACAAAGGCTGTGTAAAGGTTTTGAAGAAATGCTAAGATTGTTTGAGGAATGAGCAATGAGGAAACAGAGCCTCACTGGTGGAAGAAACACTGAGCCAGGTCCAGCGCCCAGCTGAGAGGTTTTATTCCCTGACACGCCTATTTGCACCCACTGTTCTTCACTCTGCTGAGATTAAGGAAAGTTGCTCGTATTTTCACAAATCCTTGGAGACCTCTCCTCTGTCACATCTCTGTCGCCAATGTCTGGCAATTAAATTCCAAGGGAAGGGAACCTCCTGCAAAGTACTCTGCTGATCTCAGGTGCTCCAACAAACAGACTCTGTCTCAGGGAGAGGTGGAGAGAACTGAGGAATGAGGGTAAGGTAAGAGACTTAAATTGTCTGAGCCCAAGTGTCCTTGCCTGTAAGAGGCATATAATAGTGTTCACAAAATGTTTGTAGTGAAATTAAAGTGAATAGACAATCTAAAGTTGCCTCCCCATGGTAGGTCCTAAGAATTGTAGTTACTATTAGAGTTGCTGCCCTCCATTCTCTTCAAGCCTGAAAACTGAGCAAATGACTTCCTGTGGTTTAATCCAACTTCCAGAACCCAAACAGTCCTCTTTTTTTTTCCCTGCATGCAACAAAGAATATTTTTTCCCAGAAAAAGATAGTTTTATTACAAATGTGTACATAAGCTGTACAGAGTTTAAATTGATGGATAAAAATAACACCTATAACTTAAATATAGATATTTGAAAATATATTTTCAAATAAAAATAAAATTCTGGCATTTATATTCCAAACATAACTTCCCATGGGAAAACAGTGTACTGAGTTTTCCAGTTACAGAAACTGAAGTGATAAAAAGTGGCTAATTTTGCTGGAGGATTATGTAGAGAGCACTTTCCTGTATATTTCTTATGTGCCAGACAATAAGTGAGTCTTCACCCCTTTCCCCAAGAATCCCAAAGACTTTGCACTTTATTCTTTAAAGAATATAAAGACTTCAATAAATCTGTGTAGAGTTCCTGGTCACAAAAATAATCTATTAAAAAATGAGCAGAAGACACGAACGGACATTTCTCCAAAGAAGACATGCAGATGGCAAACAGACACATGAAATTATGTTCATCATTACTTACCAATGGGAAATGCAAATCAAAATTATAATGTGATATCATCTCACATCTATCAGAATGGCTAAAATCACCAATACAAGAAACAACAGGTGTTGGCGAGGATGTGGAGATAAAGGAACACTCTTGCACCATTGGTGGGAATACAAATTGGTGCAATCATTCTGGAAAACAGTAAGGAGGTTCCTCAAAAAGTTGAGGAGAGCACTTGTTGGCATGAGCACTGGGTGTTGTACGTAAGTGATGAATCATGGGCATCTACTCCTGAGGCCAAGAGCACACTGTATACTCTGTATATTAGCTAATTTGACAATAAATTCATTGAAAAATAAGTTAAAAGTAGAATTACCTTATGATTGAGCAACTGCAGCACTAGGTACCTGCCCAAAAAATACAAAAATACTAATTCAAAGGGATACATGCCCCCCAATGTTTATATTAGCATATCTACAATAGCCAAGATATAGAAGCAGCCCAAATGTCCATCGATAGAGGAATGGATAAAGATGTGGTATATATAAATGAAATTCTATTCAGCCATAAAAAAGAAAGACATCTTGCCATTTGCAATGACATTAATGGAGCTAGAGAATATAAAGCTAAGTGAAATAAGTCAGTCAGAGAAAGACAAATATATGATTTCACTCATATGTGGAATTTAGGAAATTAAACAAACAAGCAAAAGAAAAAACAAATCAAGAAACAGACTCTTAGAGAAATCAAGAAACACTCTTAACTATAGGGAACAAGCTGATAGTTACGGGGGTGGTGGTGGTGGTGGATGAAATAGATGATGGGGATTAAGGAGTGCACTTGTGATGAGCACAGGGTAATCTATGGAAGTGTTGAATTACTATATTGTACACCTGAAACTAATGTAACACTGCACATGAACTAACTGGAATTAAAAACTTAAAAAGCCAAAAAACCCCACTTATATGTTAAAAAAAGTTTCCCAGTTCCAGACGTCAAGGGGGAGCACTCTCTAAAGAGAATTTTATAAGCTTGTTTTTCATCTAAGACACTAGTGTGAGACCTTATATAAATCAGAGACAAATGGTATCTATATATACACATATGGAACATAGTATGTTGCCTGGCATATAGTAGGTTCTGAATTCAATGGTAGAGATTAGCAATAAGAGTTAAGAAATTAAGCTCAGGGCAGCCTCTGATAGAGAATAATTCCAGTTTTAAATAATAAGTGCTAATGATTCCAATGACTTACTTCTGCACAGTGCTTGAATTTACAAAGTCCTATATTCCAGTGTAATGTATTTTAAAAGTGAAATAACTCACAAAATATTGGGTTAAAAAAAAAGCTGGTTTTTCACTGACATAGAGAGGGTTTAGGGTTTAAAAAGACATCCCCAAGCCTTCAGGTGTTATGATCATCACCATTTTTATTTCATTTTATTAAACATTTTTAATGTTCATTTATTTATTTTGAGATACAAAGAGAGAGAGAGAGAGAGAGAGAGAGAGAGAGCGCACAGTTGGGGAGGGCAGAAAGAGAATCTCAAGCACAGAGCTGGAGGTGGGGCTTGATCTCATGAACTAGTGAGATCATAACCTGAGCTGATAATCAACAGTTGGACACTTAACCAACTGAGCCATCTAGGTGACCCTGATCATCACTATTAATGAGGAAACAGAGCCTCACACAAAGATTATTTACCCGAATTTACAGAACAAGGAGGTGACACTGCCAGACACAGGATGCCCTGTGTTGTGTTCAGTGCTGGCTGCTAATCCTGCAATGGTCCAGCCCCTTCCTTAGGGCCCTCATCACATCGCGGTTTCTCAAGCTATAAATGAGGGGGTTGAGCATAGGAGTAAGGACTGTGTAGAAAATAGAGACCACCTTGTCATGACTAGGCACCCGGTAGCGCCGAGGCCTCAGGTAGATGAACATGGCTGCCCCGTAGAAGAGGGAGACAGCTGTTAGGTGAGAGGAACAGGTGGCCAGAGCCTTCTTGCCTGCCTGAGCAGAGCGCATGAGGAGCACAGCCCTCAGGATGAAAGCATAGGAGGCCACGGTGATTGAGAAGGGAAGAAACAGCATGAAGACACAGCAAGCATATATCACGTTCTCAAAAATGGATGTGTCTATACAGGCTAGTTTCAACAAGGAAAGCATCTCACAAAAGAAGTGGTTCACTTCTCTCAAGCCACAGTATGGGAAAGTCATTACTACCACCATCTGTATCACACCATCTATTATCCCAAGGGCCCAGGAGCTCCCAACAATTTGAAGACAGACCCTCTGACTCATGAGGACAGGATAGTGAAGTGGGTGGCTAATGGCTACATAGCGGTCATAAGCCATGAATCCCAGCAAGAACCCTTCAGATCCCACAAGACACACAAAGAGGCCAATTTGTATGCCACAACCCACAAAGGAGATGGACTTCCTGCCAGTCAGGAAATTGACCACCATCTTCGGCACATTGGTACAGACCAATATGAGGTCCATGAGGGAGAGCTGACTGAGGAAGAAGTACATGGGTGTGTGAAGTTGAGGATCTCCATAGATGAGGAAGAGGAGGAGGACATTACCACAGAGGGCCACTGTGAAGACCACCATAACAACAGAGAAGAGGACAAGGTCAGTTGGACTGTGAGAAAAAATGCCCAAGAGGATGAAGTCATCTGTGGATGATTGATTCAACCATATCTCCATGGTTTAGTTGATGTTTCTGGTCACCTAACAGTGTGGACAAAAAATATTGGATTGACTGATATTTCTATATTACCTCTGCATTCTACACCTTCAACCACCTGTTTTGTTTGTAACTCATGAAACTTTAACAACATAAGCTTTGAGACATAGGAAGGACACTCCTTCATATTTCCATCTAACAGCAATAAAAGTCATCCTAGTTTATAGCATGGACCAAGTATCTGTATTTGTGTATATCTTTACTAGGAAGAATTTATCATTTCTGCAAGCAAAATCTTGGCTTTATCATATGATACTGAATCTTTTATGATATCACACAGACTTGGTAAACTATCTCAAGCAGGACTGTACATCCAAAAGACCATTTATATGCACAATGGAAAAGGAATTGTATGAAGCTTGAGCTGCTCTTTAACCTGTATATCTTTTTTTTTATGTTCTGAGAGTGTTATCAGTCTAGCCAATCTGGTATATTTATAATATTGATAAAGGAAGTATCTTTCATGCCTCACATGAGAAGGAAGAGTTATAATTAGATGCCATTATTGCCAATTATTTTGGGGGTGACAGGAAAGTCATGAGGCTAATGTGGAAAAGCAACAGTTTGGTGCCCAAATCTATTAAGAACAGTGAGGTATTCAGTTATGCTGAGATTTTTAAAATAATCCCAGGATTTGGTTTCAGTAAAAGTTGACTGATAAACAGGTAATATCTACTTACCTAAGTTATCTTTAGTAGACATCAAAGAGCCTTCTTTACAAGATATTTCTAACTAATACCTTGGACACGGCTTTTACTCATGGCCTTATCAAAATTCCAATTAAGTTATTGGAGAATGTCAATTAAAATGGATTTCTCTTGATCTTTGGTCAATATATTTTCCCCTAAATATCTTACTAAGGAGCATAATAAGGAAACATGACCCAATTTTACATGAACAAAAGCCAAGTTAAGAAATAAAAGCTATGCATATTAAAACTCCCTTGAGGGGCGCCTGGGTGGCGCAGTCGGTTAAGCGTCCGACTTCAGCCAGGTCACGATCTCACGGTCCGTGAGTTCGAGCCCCGCGTCAGGCTCTGGGCTGATGGCTCAGAGCCTGGAGCCTGTTTCCGATTCTGTGTCTCCCTCTCTCTCTGCCCCTCCCCCATTCATGCTCTATCTCTCTCTGTCCCAAAAAAATAAATAAACGTTGAAAAAAAAAATTTAAAACTCCCTTGAGTATAGTCACAATCCAAGGAAAATAAAATAATAAATGATTATAAGTAATTAAATGGAAAACATCATACTATTCTGACACAACTCCTTCTTTTATTGTTGTCCTCACTCTCTCACCCAGTTGAACCTTGTCTTTTCCCTCAAAAACACTTCCAGTTTTTAGGCTTCTCCTTGTTCTCTCTCTCATCAGCCTCTTTCTTTTCTTTGTTTTTTAATATAAAATTTATTGTCACATTTGTTTCCATACAACACCCAGTGCTCATCCCAACAGGTGCCCTCCTCAATGCCCATCACCCACCCTCCCTCCCTCCCACCCCATCAACCCTCAGTTTATTCTCAGTTTTTAGGAGTCTCTCATGGTTTGGCTCTCTCCCTCTCTAACTTTTTTCCCTCCCCCTCCCCCATGGTCTTCTGTTAAGTTTCTCAGGATCCACATAAGAGTGAAAACATTTGGTATCTGTCTTTCTCTGTATGGCTTATTTCACTTAGCATAACAGTTCCATCCACGTTGCTACAAAAGGCCATATTTCATTCTTTCTCATTGCCATGTAGTATTGCATTGTGTATATAAACCACAATTTCTTTATCCATTCATCAGTTGGTGGATATTTAGGCTGTTTCCATAATTTGTCTATTGTTGAAAGTGCTGCTATAAACATTGTGATAAAACTGCCCCTATGCATCAGTACTCCTCTATCCCTTGGATAAATTCCTAGCAGTGCTATTGCTGGGTCATAGGGTAGATCTATTGTTAATTTTTTGAGGAACCTCCACACTGTTTTCTAGAGTGTCATCAGCCTCTTTCTAATTTCACCTGTCCCCTATCCATTCAGTGTTGCCCTATCTGGAATGTTCATGGTTCTGCAAGTGACACAGCAGTGCAGTCTTTTTCCTTAAATTTGCATTAACTATATGTTAGCTAATGCAATTAGCCATTAGCTATGCAACAAATAGCTCCAAAATTTAGCATTTGAAATAAAATGACAATCATTTATCATCTTACAGTTTCTATGGGTCAGGAATGTGGATGAAGCTTAACTGAGTGTCTCTGGCATAAGGTCTCTCAGAGGGTTACTGTGAAGCTGTCAAACAAGCTGCAGTCCTCTCAGGGCTGGACTGATGAGGTTCCACTTTCAAGATCATTCATGTGGCTGTTTGCAGGCCTTGCTCCCTCTTCATGAGACTGCCTCACATCATGGCAGCTTACTTCTCCCAAGGCAAGTGATCCTGGAGAGAGTGAGAGCAAAAACCACCCTAGATAGAAGCCAGTCTTACAACCTAATACTGGAAGTGACATTCCATAAATTCAACTGAATTCTATTATTTAGAAGTGAATCACTGAATCCAGCCCACACTCACTGGGAGGAGAGCACAAGGGCACAAAAACCAGGAAAGAGGACCAATGGGACCATCTTAGAGGCTGTCTACCACATCCTTTCATATTTCATCTCAAATCCTGATTATTGATATAAATAAACTGGACTTTCACTATTTTATAAAGTGATCTTGTCATATCAGAAAGATGGTGAAAAAAAGGAAAGGTGGTGATTTGCAAGTTGCTTAGAAACAATGAATCAAACATGTTCAGTTTGTCAGTCCATCTCTCATCTGCTGAGAAGTGACAGGGCTCCCTTTCTGGTTCTAGTGACAGGAAATCCACAGTCAGTAAATATAAATTCAACTCATACCACAATATAAATATAAATATAAATTCAACTCATACCACAGTACTCCCAACCATTTTTTTATTTGGCCTCATGGTAAGATCCTGCAGCAAAGTTACAGTGAGATTGATTATTAAATAGACCCTTTTCTACAGATGAGGAAAATGAGGCTCTCTAGAGTTGGCTGGAGTGCCCAAGGTTACATGGTTGGTAAATAAATGACCAAGACTTGAGAAGAGGCTTTTGGAACCAAAGTTCTGATACTTACCACATCAGGTTGTTTCTGGGCAAAAACTACTTTTAGAGGGCAAGCTACCTTATCTTAGAGAAATTCTCAGTTAAGAACTTCCAGTTTCCTTTATGTAATTCTTGGATCACTGCACAGCCTTCTGATCCATAATCTAGACTCTTAAAACTTGGAAATCCTTTTGCTAAATGGCTGTTGTGGTTTCTTATAAGATATAACACTTATCATGATGAATACCTGATCATGTTAAGTGCTTGCCTTATGAATTGATTAATTTAAATGAAATTCCTGAAGCCAGATGAAAATTATAATTATATTTCTGACCTTGTGAAACTCAAGGAAAGACTTGGGAGTGATTACCATAAGGCTTAAGGAGAGGAGAATGAAAATCCATTGACTTAGCTGTCTCTCCAAATGACACCAAAATCATTAGATTGCAGACACCCCTCCCAAGCCCCAACTACTGCCTCAAACTTCCAATTCTCTGTAGAACTTATACCATCACATTTCTTTCTCATACTTCAAATAAAAAAAACTAAACATTAATTTTCACTTTCATGTGTTAGAAAATTAATATCTATTATTTTCATTATATTTCTTTAATATGATATTTTACTGTCCCAATCATTCAAGCTCAAAACAATCCATGCTGAATACATGTGCCTCAAATCCAACTTTCTCCTGGTCCTGTTGATTTGTCCTTAATGGAGAGTCTTGCTTTTTACAACTGACTCTATTTTCTTCCCTTGTGTCACCACTGTATTCAAAGCATCTTCATTTTGCCAGCATTCATGCAATGACCCTGATCTAAGCACCTTCTGGTGCCTCACAAGTGTAGGCACCTTCCAGAGTACCTCTCTGTGGACCAAGCCACTGCTCAAGACTGTGAGCAGAGCTCCCCCTCTAACCTATTGAAGTCCAGGCATGATCCTGCTCTCTGTTTCCAGCTTTTCATCCCCAACCCCTTCTAAATAATTCCTACATTCCACCTCAACAGACAACTACAGATTGCCAACTACGACTTCTGTTTGCCCTTTTGGTTTTGCTCACACTGTTGCATTGACCTGGCTTACCTTTCTTCATACTCCTCTTGTCATCAAATGTTGTCTTTCAGGACTCAGCTCAAACCTACTTCTGCTTCTCTACTCAGCATCTGGAGAGTTAAGCATCTGGTCCCAGCATCTGGAATCTCAAGTCATATGATGTCACTCTTGGGCTCAAGATATGCCATTGGCTCCCAACACACCCAGAACTAGGCCAAACCCTTGCAAGGCCCCCAAGCCCTATATGACCCACCCTCATGGATACCCTTCTCACACCCAATGCTTCAAGCTGGGTCCCAACCCTCTACTCTTACTCTAAATGTTTCTGCTATAAGAAACTCTTTATGCTTTCCTGGATCAAGCTAGACACACTTCTACCTTAGGACCTTTATCCTTCCCTCTTCATGGAGTGTTCTTCCTCCAGCTATCTTCATGGCTCACCCTCACTTCAGATCTTCACCAAGTGTCACTGAGAACTTCTCTGCAAAGCCTCCCATGTTTCTATATATAGAAACATGTGTGCTGACTTAATAAAATAACCCAATTAAGTGACATGCTGCTGCAACCTCCAAGTTCTGAGAACAGAAATCCTGGGCCTCTCATTGAAGAAGCTGTTGTTCTTGACAACAGAACAGAATTCATGGCTGAATTCTTTCTTGTAAGGAACAGTGAGTGATAACCTAATAAATACTGTCAGGAAAAAAGAAAGAAAGAAATATTTTCAGGTATTTACAAATTACAAAGGTGTTCCTCACAAATGCATGATAGTAGTATCTAGGATACATTTGTGAAGGGTGTATTCATTTCTACTTTATCTGCCTGCAAAGAGAAAATGCAGAGACCTCACAAGACAGTCTCTCTATGTGAAGGTAGGGTGATTTCCTACGCTATGATAGGCTTGCCCAGATCTATAGCCAGGGATATTGACTGTGTGAGCTTGTCCCTACATAGGGGAGCACACCCTGACTCATGCCTAAGGATTTGTGTCCTTAACACCAAAAATTCCCTGTTGTAGTGTATGTGTGTCCATGGTGGTTCTATAGGAGTAAATTGCTGTTTCTACAGCTTGTAAATACTATCTTGGTCATATTAGATGTAGGATCACCCAACCAGCAGAACAAATAAGGTCCCTCAGACTTTACAGCTGAAGTTCCTCCTGTTCTGAGGATGTCCAACCCTACCCTCTGTGTGTAGAGGCATTCAGCTGCATGCATTTTCTTTTCTTTTTTTTAAAGTTTATTTATTTTGAGAGAGAGAGAGCGTGCACACAAGCAGGGGAGGGGAAGACAGAGAGAGGGAGAGAGAATCCCAAGCATGCAAAGCTCCATGTGGGGGTTGAGCTCACAAACTGTGAGGTCATACCTGAACTAAAATCGAGATCCAGACACTTAACCAACTGAGCCACCCAGTGCCCCAGCTGCATGCATTATTTTCTCTCTCTCTCTCTCTCTCTCTCTCTCTCTCTCTCTCTCTCTCCCTGTCACCTCTGACAATTTCCACACTTCTATGTGTCATCAGAAATGCTTATAGCACACTTATGTCACAGTGTCTTTTCCTAGAAAAAAAATTTTTTTTTTTGCATGAACAGAAATTAAAACGGAAAACCATAAAGGACATCTGGAGTCCTGGGTCCAAGACACAGTTGTGTCACCACTAACTGTGGACCTTTTCCAGCATTTAGGCCCTTTATTGCAGAAGGATAATCACACATCCTCCACCACTGCTTTTCTTTTTCTTTTTTTCCAGAAATGGAAGGCAATTTTCTTTTTTTTTCAATATATGAAGTTTATTGTCAAATTGGTTTCCATACAACACCCAGTGCTCATCCCAAAATTGCCCTCCTCAATACCCATCACCCACCCTCCCCTCCCTCCCACCCCCCATCAACCCTCAGTTTGTTCTCAGTTTTTAACAGTCTCTTATGCTTTGGCTCTCTTCCACTCTAACCTCTTTTTTTTTCCTTCCCCTCCCCCATGGGTTTCTGTTAAGTTTCTCAGAATCCACATAAGAGTGAAACCATATGGTATCTGTATTTCTCTGTATGGCTTATTTCACTTAGCATCACACTCTCCAGTTCCATCCATGTTGCTACAAAGGGCCATATTTCATTCTTTCTCATTGCCACGTAGTACTCCATTGTGTATATAAACCACAATTTTTTTTTATCCATTCATCAGTTGATGGACATTTAGGCTCTTTCCATAATTTGGCTATTGTTGAGAGTGCTGCTATAAACATTGGGGTACAAGTGCCCCTATGCATCAGCGCTCCTGTATCCCTTGGGTAAATTCCTAGCAGTCCACCACTGCTTTTCTATGAGCCTCAATGAGAGTTTATATGGAGCTTACCAGGAAAGGTTTCTGCAAATGTAACTAGTACTAAGATACTATGTTGGCCACAAATGATGTTTCTCTCCCTATCCTGAATGGCTCAAATGAATTCTGATTCTTGTACCCACTGCACACTTAGCTTTTCCACTTGAATGCCCAATGGTCTTATCCCACCTGAAGTGACCAAACTGAGCTCTTGGTCTCCAGTGGAAAAACGTCTGCTTTAAACTTCTCAACTTAATTAATATCAGATCTCTCTAGTTTCTCAGGAGATAATACACGGGTCATCTTGAATCCTTTCCTTCCCTCTCACATCCCAACCACCAGAAACTGCTGCTGGCTTTTCACTCCTGACCACTTTTTACTCCTGCCAGCTTCCAACTGACCACATCACTGTTACTGCTTTTCTAGATCATAACAATGACCCCTAAGTGAACTTGCCTCCCATTTCACCCTTGCTCCCACGCTAGTCTATTTGTCACTTAGCACTGGAATGAACCCATCTCAGACTAAAGCTAGACATTTTTGGCCAGCCTTCCGTCACCACCAATACTTCCTTTTTTTTTTGGCTATCCCTGAAATTCCCTTGACTCCTCCGGTTCATGGCCCACCAGCCCCTGCTTGGGTTCCTCTCACACAGCAGGCAGACACCAGCCTCAGGACCCCTGGCACTTTCTCCTCCTTCTTCATGGAAGGCTCTTTCCAGATATGGTCCACATTGTTCCCTCACATCCTCCTCACATTCTCAACCAGGACTTCCTTAAAACCCATTTGGAGTTCAAATCCTTTCTTCCCTGTTCCTTCTTTGCCTTATATTTCTCAGAGTACTTAACACCACCAGGCATGCCACATTTAATTCACTTGGATTTGTTCTCTGCTTTACCAGTGAGAACCTATATTTCCCTTTTTTTTAAGAACTTATATTCCTGATGCCACTTTTGCTCATGGCAGGATAACTGGCTCCAAAAAAGGTGCCTGGCATATATTATGTCCTCAGTAAATATTGTTGAATTAATAATTGTAACGTGCAAATAACTCAAGAAACTATCCTAGCATCTCACATGCTCATTTCCTGCTTTCTAAATTTATTTCTCTCTGTTTAATTAGTGGCTTCATTGTCTCTCTAGAAAGAAGTCACCTTGTCTCTATAATATTCTTTTGGGGACAAGGTGATTCCATGTCTCCTTTCAGCCCTTTCCTTCCTCCCCTTCACGTGCACCTCTCCCCACTCATGCTTTGTCTTTCAGCTTTAGACCATTATTCAACCCAGGAACCCATCACTGAGCCTTGAATCTACAGAGAAGAAAAGAGGAAAGGGAAAAAAAATAATGAGACATTTAGAAAAAAAAAAGGAGAGAAATATATAAAAGGAAGAGGACTAGAAGAAAGAGTGAGAAGAAACATAACACTACAAAGAATATGCTCAACCCCTGCCCCTCTGCTGCAAAAGGAGGGAAACAAGATCCTGAAGGAGGGAGACAATAAGAGGAAGAAGAAATGCTGATATACAAATAGAAATGAAGAAATGACCTGCAAACAGTAATAAGAACTACAAGGAAGAAAGAAGCAGGTGATAGGAAAAAGACCCTCACTCACAGTCGAGTGGGTTTCCTGGAGGAAAACACATTCAACAGCTATCCTGTGGAGGAATATCACCCTTCCCCTGAATTTGCATTTACTGTGTTAGAGTGGAGAGGAAGGAACCTCTCACTGGAGCTCTGATCTTCTTCTTAAGTTCCACCCCCACCCCCAACCTCTCAGCCAAACTATGAACTCCTTAACTCTAATGGTGGATCTTAGACAGACAACAGCTTCTTCTTAGCCAAGGGTAGAAGAAGAAAGGGGATTCAGCAGATGGCAGTAGGCAGATGGGGTCTATGCCAGGACTATATGTTCATGCCTACCTAGTGATGTCCATTCACCTTACATGGGCTGCTCTCAACCTGGATTGCAGGCTATTCCCACTGCCCATGCAATACTTAATACCAACCCTGATTGAGGAGGGTGAAGTTGTGGAGTCCTGGGGGAGACCACAAACTCCAGCCCTGGAACAAGAGCTCCCCAGCTGACAATTAAGGAAACTCAAACAGGGACCTTGGGGACAGAACTGGGAAGAGGGCCAGTGGGTACACTGTGAGGAAAGGAAACCTGGTCAGGGGAGGGCCATGGGGCAGCAAGGGCACAGGAATGGGGAACAAGTTTCTTGGTTTTCTATCTCCCACCACGGACACATTCCACACTTCCCCAGTGGACCCCCCCCCCCAGTCACTCATGGGGGTCTACATCTAGTGACTGTCCTTGTAGGCTCTCCCAGCACCACACAATCCACATGTGTTCTTTAGTTGCCCCATGAAGTCAGCCTATATCTACAGAAAACCCATGATATGCAGAGCACTGGGTAATATGCTTGAATCAAAAGTAGGGGATGAACACTACCTTGGCCCCAAGGATTTTATAACCCAGTGGGAAGGAAAGAAGAATACTCTTCTTTATGAGTCAGGAGTGTCATGGGAGCCAGGTGTCATCCAAACACTCTCAGACATTTCTGTAAGCTCAGTGCTCTCTCAGTTTGCTATGGACAGTCTTATGATCTAGTTATTATGCCTGTCTTCGTTGTGTAATCTGTAGAACCCCCTTTCCCTCTCCAGTGTCCCAGGTTGAACAATCAATTTTATAGTCATTCTAGCTTTGCCTTTATGTGTTATAGAACTATTCAATTTTTTCATTGTCCAGTATGTTTGCAATTTACTTACCAAACAATTAAATCACAAACTTATTTGTGTACTTACATCCTTACAACATGGAGGATTCAAATCCATAAATATGGTAAATCTCTCCATTCAGATTCTTTAATTTTTCTTAGCATGTTTTGTAGCACAAACTATTCACACATCTTATATTATGCTTATTACTTATATATTATGAATTTTAAACATTCATTAATTTCAATGTACATTAATTTCAAATGTACCCAAAAGTAAATAGAAAATTCCTACTATTCCTAGCTTGGCATCAGTGATCACAAATAGGTGTTGAATTTCATTAAATGACATTGCTGTATGTCTTGAGATGGTCATATTTTCCTCCTTAATACTGTTTAGATTTGTATTTACTGTATTAATCGTGCCTTTTTATTTATGTATTTATTTTTCAATTTTTTATTTAAATTCTAGTTAATTATAATGTATATTAGTTTCAGGAGTACAACTTAGTGATTCATCACTTACATATAGCACGCAACATTCATCATGACAAGTGCCTTCCTTAATACCCATCACCCATTTAGCCCATCTCCTGCCCACCTCCCTCCATAGACCCTCAGTTTGTTCTCTATTGTTAAGAGTTTTTATAGTTTATTTCTCTGTCTCCATTTTTCCACTTCCCATATGTTCAACTGTTTTGTTTCTTACATTCCACATATGATTGAAATCATATGGTAATTGTCTTTCTCTGACTGACTTATTTTACATAGCATAATACACTCTAGCTCCACCCAGGTCATTGTAAATGGCAAAATTTCATTCTTTTTGATGGCTGAGTAATATTCCACTGTAGCTATGTGTATGTATGTGTACACACACACACACACACACACACACACACACACACACCATCTTCTTTATCCATTCATCAGATAATGGACATTTGTGCTCTTTCCATACTTTGGCTATTGTTAATAATGCTGGCATAAACATTGGAGTGCATGAAACCCTTCAAATCTGTATTTTTGTATCCTTTAAGTAAACACCTAGTAGTGGAATTTCTGGATTATAGGGTAGTACTATTTTTAAAATTTTGAGGAGCTTCTATGCTATTTTTCAGAGTAGCTGCACCAGTTTGCATTCCCATCAACAGTGTAAGGGTTCTTCTTTCTCTACATCCTCGCCAATATCTTTTTTCCTGTGTTGTTAATTTTAGCCATTCTGACAAGTGTGACATCGTATCTCATTGTGGTTTTGATTTGTATTTCCCTGATGATAAGTGACATTGAGCATCTTTTCATGCATCTACTAGACATCTGGATGCCTTTGGGAAAATGTTGCTGTGTGTCTTCTGCCCATTTTTTAACTGGATTATTTGTTTTTCGGGTGTTGAGTTTTATAAGTTCCTTATAGATTTTGGATACTAATGGTTTATCAGATATGTCATTTGCAAATATCTTCTCCCATTCCATAGGTTTCTTTTTAGTTTTGTTTATTGTTTTCTTCACTGTGCAGAACCTTTTTATCTTGATGAAGTTCCAATATTTCCTTTTTGCTTTTGTTTCCCTTGCCTCTGGTGACATGTTTAGTAAGAAGTTTCTCTGGCTGAGGACAAAGTGGTTGTTGCCTGTGTTCTCCTCTAGGATTTTGATGGTTTCCTGTCTCATATTTAGGTCTTTCATCCAAGTTTTAATTTTTATTTTTTAAATATAATTTATTGTCAAATTGGCTTCGATACAACACACAGTGCTCATCCCAACAAGCGCCCTCCTCACTGACCATCACCCACTTTCCCCTCTCCCCCATCCCCCGTCAACTCTTAGTTTGTTCTCTGTATTTAAGAGGTTCTTGTGGTTTGCCTCCCTCCCTCTCTGTTTGTAAATTTGTTTCCCCTCCCCCTCCCCCATGGACTTCTGTTAAGTTTTACAAGATCCACGTATGAATGAAACCATATGGTATCTGTCTTTGTCTGACTGACTTATTTCACTTGGCATAATACCCTCCAGTTCCATCCACGTTGCTGCAAATGGCAAGATTTCATTCTTTCTCATTGCCAAGTAGTATTCCATTGTATATATAAACCACATCTTCTCTATCCTTCATTAGGCTCTTTCCATAATTTGTCTATTGTTGAAAGTGCTGCTATAAACATTGGGGTACAAGTGCCCCTATGCATCAGCACTCCTGTATCCCTTGGGTAAATTCCTAGCAGTGCTATTGCTGGGTCATAGAGTAGTTTTATTTTTAATTTTTTGAGGAACCTCCACACTGTTTGCCAGAGTGACTGCACCAGTTTGCATTCCCACCAACAGTGCAAGAGGGTTCCCGTTTCTCCACATCCTCACCAGCATCTATAGTCTCCTGATTTGTTCATTTTGGCCACTCTGACTGGCGTGAGGTGGTATCTCAGTGTGGTTTTGATTTGTATTTCCCTGATGAGGAGCGACATTGAGCATCTTTTCATGTGCCTGTTGGCCATCCGGATGTCTTCTTTAGAGGAGTGTCTATTCATGTCTTTTGCCCATTTCTTCACTGGATTATTTGTTTTTCAAGTGTGGAGTTTGGTGAGTTCTGTATAGATTTTGGATACTAGCCATTTGTCTCGTACGTCATTTGCAAATATCTTTTCCCATTCTGTCGGTTGCCTTTTAGTTTTGTTGATTGTTTCCTTTGCAGTGCAGAAACTTTTATCTTCGTGAGGTCCCAATAGTTCATTTTTGCTTTTAATTCCCTTGCCTTTGGGGATGTCTCAAGTAAGAAATTGCTGCAGTGAGGTCAGAGAGGTTTTTTCCTGCTTTCTCCTCTAGGGTTTGATGGTTTCCTGACTCATATTCCAGTTCTTTATCCATTTTGAGTTTATTTTTGTGTATGGTGTGAGAAAGTGGTCTAGTTTCATCCTTCTGCATGTTGCTGTCCAGTTCTCCCAGCACCATTTGTTAAAGAGACTTTTTTCCATCGGATATTCTTTCCTGCTTTGTCAAAGATTGGTTGGCCATACTTGTGTGGGTCTAGTTCTGGGGTTTCTATTCTATTCCATTGGTCTACGTGTCTATTTTTGTGCCAATACCATGCTGTCTTGATGATGACAGCTTTGTAGTGGAGGCTAAAGTCTGGGATTGTGATGCCTCCCGCTTTGGTCTTCTTCTTCAAAATTACTTTGACTATTCAGGGTCTTTTGTGGTTCCAACCAATTTTCGGATTGCTTGTTCTAGCTTCAAGAAGAATGCTGGTGCAATTTTGATTGGGATTGCATTGAATGTGTAGATAGCTTTGGGTAGTATTGACATTTTAATAGTATCTATTCTTCCAATCCACGAGCACGGAATGTTTTTCCATTTTTTAATATCTTCTTCAATTTCCTTCATAAGCTTTCTATAATTTTCAGCATACAGATCTTTTACGTCTTTGGTTAGGTTTATTCCCAGGTATTTTATGATTCTTGGTGCAATTATGAATGGGATCAGTTTCTTTATTTGTCTTTCAGTTGCTTCTTTATTAGTGTATAAGAATGCAACTGATATCTGTACATTGATTTTGTATCCTGCGACTTTGCTGAATTCACATATCAGTTCTAGCAGACTTTTGGTGGAGTGTATTGGAATTTCCATGTATAATATGTCATCTGCAAAAAGTGAATGCTTGACTTCATCTTTCCAATTTTTATGCTTTTGATTTCCTTTTGTTATCTGATTGCTGATGCTAGAACTTCCAACCCTATGTTAAACAACAGTGGTGAGGGTGGACATCCCTGCTGTGTTCCTGATCTCAGGGGGAAAGCTCTCAGTTTTTCCCTATTGAGGATGATAGTAGCTGTGGGATTTTCATAAATGGCTTCTATGAGGTTTATGTATGTTCCTTCTATCCCAACTTTCTCAAGGGATTTTATTAAGAAAGGATGCTGTATTTTGTCAAATGCTTTTTCTGCATCTAGTGACAGTATTATATGGTTCTTATCCTATCTTTTACTAATGTGATGTATCACATTGACTGATTTGCAAATATTGAACTAGCCCTGCAGCCAAGGAGTAGATCCCACTTGATCATGGTGAATAATTCTTTGTAAATGCTGTTGAATTTGATTTGTTAGTATCTTATTGAGAATTTTTGCATCCATATTCATCGGGGATATTGGCCTGTAGTTCTCTTTTTTGGCTGGGTCTCTGTCTGGTTTGGGAATCAAAGTAATGCTGACTTCATAAATGAGCCCAGAAGTTTTCCTTCCATTTCTATTTTTTTGGAACAGCTTGAGAAGGATAGGTAGTATCTCTGCTTTAAATGTTTGGTAGAATTCCCCAGGGAAGCCATCTGATCCAGGACTTTTATTTTTTGGTAGATTTTTGATGACTGATTCAATGTCTTCACTAGTTATGGGTCTGTTCAAATTTCCTATTTCTTCCCATTTGAGTTTTGGTAGTGTGTGGGTGTTTAGGAATTTGTCCATTTCTTCCAGGTTTTCCATTTTGTTGGCATATAATTTTTCATAGTATTCCCTGATATTGCTCGTATTTCTAAGGATTGGTTGTAATAAATCCATTTTCGTTCGTGATTTTACGTATTTGGGTCTTCTCTCTTTTCTTTTGGAGAAGCCTCGCTAGAGGTCTATTAATTTTGTTTATTTTTTCAAAAAACCAACTCTTGGTTTGTTTGATCTGTTCTACTGTTTTTTGGATTCTATATTGTTTATTTCTGCTCTGATCTTTATTATTTTTCTTCTTCTGCTGGGTTTTGGGTGTCTTTGCTGTTGTGCTTCTATTTCCTTTAGGTGTGCTGTTAGATTTTGTGTTTGGGAATTTTCTTGTTTCTTGAGATAGGCCAGGATTGTAATGTATTTTCCTTTTAGGACTGCCTTTGCCACATCCCAAAGGGTTTGGGTGTTGTATTTTCGTTTTCATTTGTTTCCACATTTTTTTAATTTAATTTTTTTATTTTTAAAAATTACATCCAAATTAGTTAGCATATAGTGAAACAATGATTTCAGGAGTAGATTCCTTAATACCCCTTACCCATTTAGCCCCTCCCCCTCCCACAACCCCTTAGTAACCCTCAGTTTGTGCTCTATATTTATGAGTCTCTTCTGTTTTGTCCCCCTCCTTGTTTTTATATTATTTTTGTTTCCCTTCCCTTATGTTCATCTGTTTTGTCTCTTAAAGTCCTCATATGAATGAAGTCATATGATTTTTGTCTTTCTCTGACTAATTTCACTTAGCATAATACCCTCTAGTTCCATCCACGTAGTTGCAAATGGCAAGATTTCATTCTTTTTGATTGCCGAGTAGTACTCCATTGTGTATATATATACCACGTCTTCTTTATCCATTCATCCATTGGTGGACATTTAGGCTCTTTCCATACTTTGGCTATTGTTGATAGTGCTGCTACAACATGGGGATGCATGTGTCCCTTCAAAACTGCATACTTGTATCCCATGGGTAAATGCCTAGTAGTGCAATTGCTGGGTCATAGGGTATTTCTATTTTTAGCTTTTTGAGGAACCTCCATACTGTTTTCCAGAGTGGCTGTACCAGCTTGCATTTCCACCAGCAGTACAAAAGAGATCCTTTTTCTCCGCATCCTCACCAACATCTGTTGTTGCCTGAGTTGTTCATGTTAGCCATTCTGATAGGAGTAAGGTGGTATCTCATTGTGGTTTTGATTTGTATTTCCCTGATAATGAGTGATGTTGAGCATTTTTTCATGTGTCGGTTGACCATCTGGATGTCTTCTTTGGAGAAGTGTCTATTCATGTTTTTGCCCATTTCTTCACTGGGTTATTTGGTTTTTGGGTGTTGAGTTTGATAAGTTCTTTATAGATTGGATACTAACCCTTTATCTGATATGTCATTTGCGAATATCTTCTCCCATTCTGTCGGTTGTCTTTTAGTTTTGCTGATTGTTTCCTTCGCTGTGCAGAAGATTTTTATTTTGATGAGGTCCCAGTAGTTTATTTTTGCTTTTGTTTCCCTTGCCTCTGGAGACATGTTGAGTAAGAAGTTGCTGCGGCCAAAATCAAAGCAGTTTTTGCCTGCTTTCTCCTCAAGGATTTTGATGGCTTCTGTCTTACATTGAGGTGTTTCATCCATTTTGAATTTATTTTTGTGTATGGTGTAAGAAAGTGGTTCAGGTTCATTTTTCTGCATGTCACTGTCCAGTTTTCCCAGCACCAGTTGCTGAAGAGACTGTCTTTATTCCGCTAGATATTCTTTCCTGCTTTGTCAAAGATTGTGGCCATACGTTTGTAGGTCCATTTCTGGACTCTCTATTCTGTTTCATTGATCTGAGTGTCTGCTCTTGTGCCAGTACCATACGGTCTTGATGATTACAGCTCTGTTGTATAGCTTGAAGTCTGGGATTGTGATGCTTCCTGCTTAGGTCTTATTCAATGTTACACTGGCTATTCGGGTCTTTTCTGGTTCCATACAAAATTTAGGATTATTTGTTCTAGCTCTGTGATGAATGCTGGTGTTACTTTGATAGGAATTGCATTGAATATGTAGATTGCTTTGGGTAGTATCGACATTTTAACAATATTTGTTCTTCCTATCCACAACAATGAATCTTTTTCCATTTTTTTTTGTGTCTTCTTCAATTTCTTTCATAAGATTTCTATAGTTTTCAGCGTATAGATTTTTCACCTCTTTGGTTAGATTTACTCCTAGGTATTTTATGGTTTTTTTGTGCAACTGTAAATAGGATCAATTCCTTGATTTCTCTTTATGTCACTTCATTGTTGGTGTATAGGAATGCAACTGATTTCTGTGCATTGATTTTATATCCTGCAACTTTGCTGAGTTCATGAATCAATCCTAGCAGTTTTTTGGTGGGATCTTTTGGGTTTTCCATACAGAGTATCATGTCGTCTGCAAAGAGTAAAAGTTTGACCTCCTCCTGGCCGATTTGGAATGCTTTTTATTTCTTTGTGTTGTCTGATTGCAGAGGCTAAGACTTCCAATACTATCTTGAATAACAGTGGCGAGAGTGGACATCCCTGTCTTGTTTCTGACCTTAGGGGGAAAGCTCTCAGTTTTTTCCCCATTGAGGATGATATTATCATTGGCTAGTTCATATATGGCTTTTATGATCTCGAGGTATGCTCCTTCGATTCCTACTTTCTTGAGGGTTTTTATCAAGAAAGGATGCTATATTTTGTCAAATGCTTTCTCTGCATCTATTGAGAGGATCATATGGTTCTTGTCCTTTCTTTTATTGATGTGATGAATCACATTAATTGTTTTGCTGATATATAACCAGTCCTGCATTCCAGTTATAAATCCCACTTGGTTGTGGTGAATAATTTTTTTAATGTATTGTTGGATCTGGTTGGCTAATATGTTGTTGAGGATTTTTGCATCCATGTTCATCAGGGAAATAGATCTATAGTTCTCCTTTTTTGTGTGGTCTCTGTTTGGTTTTGGAATAAAGGTAATGCTGGCTTCATAGAAAGAGTTTGGAAGTTTTCCTTCCATTTCTATTTTTTTGGAAGAGTTTCAAGAGAATAGGTGTTAACTCTTCCTTAAATGTTTGGTAGAATTCCCCTGGAAAGCTATCTGGCCCTGGACTCTTGTTTTTTTTGGCAGATTTTTGATTACTAATTCGATTTTCTTACTGGTTATGGGTCTGTTCAAATTTTCTATTTCTTCCTGTTTCAGTTTTGGTAGTGTATATGTTTCTAGGAATTTGTCTATTTCTTCCAGATTACCCATTTTATTGCCATATAATTGCTCATAATATTCTCTTATTATTGTTTTTATTTTTGTTGTGTTGGTTGTGATCTCTCCTCTTTCATTCTTGATTTTATTTATTTGGGTCTTTTTTTCTCTTTTTGATCAAACTGGCTAGTTTAAATTATCAATTTTGATAACAAAATTATCAATTTTGTTAATTCTTTCAAAGAACCAGCTTCTGGTTTCATTCATCTGTTCTACTGTTTGTTTGTTTGTTTTTGGTTTCAATAGCATTAGTTTCTGCTCTAATATTTATTATTTCCTGTCTTCTGCTGGTTTTGGGTTTTATTGCTGTTTTTTCCAGCTCCTTAAGGCATAAGGTTAGGTTGTGCATCTGAGATCTTTCTTCCTTCTTTAGGAAGGCCTGGATTGCTATATACTTTCCTCTTATGACCGCCTTTGCTGCGTCCCAGAGGTTTTGGGTTGTGGTGTTATCATTTTCATTGACTTCCATATACTTTTTAATTTCCTCTTTAACTGGTGGTTAGCCCATTCATTATTTAGTAGGATGTTCTTCAGTCTCCAAGTATTTGTTACCTTTCCAAATTTGTGTGTGTGTGTGTGTGTGGTCGATTTCGAGTTTCATAGCGTTGTGGTCTGAAAATATGCACGGTATGATCTCGATCTTTTTGTACTTACTTAGGGCTGATTTTTGTCCCAGTATTAGTCTATCCCGGAGAACGTTCCATGTGCACTGGAGAAGAATGTATACCTTGCTCCTTTAGGATGAAATGTTCTGAATATATCTGTTAAGTCCATCTGGTCCAGTGTGTCCTTCAAAGCATTGTTTCCTTGTTGATTTTTTTGATTAGATGATCTGTCCATTGCTGTGAGTGGGGTGTTGAAGTCTCCCACTATTATGGTATTACTATTGATGAGTTTCTTTATGTTTGTGATTAATTGATCTATATATTTGGGTGCTCCACATTTAGTGCATAAATGTTTCCAATTGTTAGGTCTTCTTGGTGGCTAGACCCCTTGATTATGATATAATGCCTTTCTGCATCTCTTGATACAGTCTTTATTTTGAAGTCTAGATTTTCTGCTGAGAACAAACTGAGGGTTGATGGGGGTGGGAGGGAGGGGAGGGTGTGTGATGGGTGTTGAGGAGGGCACCTTTTGGGATGAGCACTGGATGTTGTATGGAAACCAATTTGACAATAAATTTCATATTTAAAAATAAATAAATAAACAAATAAATAATGAAAATATGAGACAACCCCCCCCAAAAAAATAAAGTCTAGATTGTCTGATATAAGTATGGCTACTCCAGCTTTCTTTTGTTGACCATTAGCATGATAGATGGTTTTCCATCCCCTCATTTTCAATATGAAGGTGTCTTTAGGTCTAAAGTGGGTCTCTTGTAAACAGCATATAGATGGATCTTGTTTTCTTATCCATTCTGTTACCCTATGTCTTTTGATTGGAGCATTCAGTCCATTGACGTTTAGAGTGAGTACTGAAAGATATGAATTTATTGTCATTATGATGCTTGTAGAGTTGGAGTTTCTGGTGGTGTTCTCTGGTCCTTTCTAATCTTTGTTGCTTTTGGTATTTATTTATTTATTTATTTATTTATTTATTTATTTATATTTTCATCTTTTATCCCCTCAGAGAGTCCCCCTTAAAACTTCTTGCAGAGCTGGTTAAGTGGTCACAAACTCCTTTAATTTTTGTTTGTCTGGGAAACTTTTTATCTCTCCTTCTATTTTGAATGAGAGTCTTTCTGGATGAAGAATTCTTGGCTGCATATTTTTTCAATTCAGCACATTGAATATATCCCACCTCTCCTTTCTGGCCTGCCAAGTTTCTGTAGATAGATCTGCTGCAAATCCGATCTGTCTTCTCTTGAATGTTAGGGACTTTTTTTTCTTTGCTGCTTTCATGATTCTCTCCTTCCCTGAGTACTTTGTGAATTTGACTATGATATGCCTTGTTGATGGCAGGTTTTTGTTGAATCTTACGGGAGTCCTCTGTGTTTCCTGGATTTTGATGTCTGTGTCTTTCCCCAGGCTAGGAAAGTTTTCTGCTATGATTTGCTCACATAACACTTCTACCCCTATTTTTCTCTCTTCCTCTTCTGGGACCCCTATGATTCTGATGTTGTTACTTTTTAATGAATCACTGATTTCTCTAATTCTTAAATCGTGCTCTTTTGTCTTAATCTCCCTCTTTTTTCTGCTTCATTATTCTCTATAAGTTTGTCTTCTATATCACTGATTCTCTGTTCTGCCTTGTCCATCCTTGCTACTGCTGCATCCATCCGTGATTGCAGCTCATAGTATTTTTAATTTCATTCTGGCTATTTTTTACTTCTTTTATCCTTGCAGAAAGGGATTCTAATCTATTTCCCACTCCACCTAGTATTCTTATTATCGTGATTCTAAATTCTGGTTCAGACATCTTGCTTGTATCTGTGTTGGTTAAATCCTTGGCTGTCATTTCTTCGTGTTCTTTCTTTTGGGGTGAATTCCTTCTTTTTTTATTTTGAAGGGAGAAAATGAATTAATGAGGTAGAAAAATTGAAATTAAAAAAATCAAATTAAAAAAATATTAAAATTAAAAGTTAAACACACACACACACACAAATCGAATAGATGATGCTAGATCCTAGGTGTTTGTTGGTCTGGGTGTTGAAAGTGGTTTGACAGATTAGATTAAAAAAGGGGGGAAGAAGAAAAAAAAGGAAATCATTTGAGAATTTGAAAAAATGAATACACTGAAGTAGACTAAAATGAGATGATGGGGGTAAAATAGAATTTGAAAAAATACACACCAAAGTAAAGAATATAGTAGAAAGAAAAAAAATTAAAGAAAAATATCTTTAATAAAAATTAAAAATAAATATGAATTTTTTCATTTTCTGTATTTAAGAAAAAAGAAAAATGAAAAAGAGAAAAGATAAAAAAAGAAAAAAAGAAGAAAAAATCATTTGAAAATTTGGAAAAGTGAATACAGTGTAGGAGACTAAAATAAAATTATGGAAGTATAATAGAATTTGAAAAAAATTACATAAAAGCAAAAATTATAGTAATAAAAATTAAATAAACATTTTAATAGAAATTGAAAGTAAAAATGAAGTTTTTCTCTTTCTGAATTCAAGAAAAAAGAAAAGAAACGAAAAGAGGAAAAGAAAAAAAGAAAGAAAATTGAATAGATGAACCTAACAGATTGAAGAAGGACTGAAATTGCTTTGTTTTCCCCTAGAAGTCAGTCTATATAGCTCTTTATAGTCCATAAATTAAGCCGGCAGTGAGACTTCTGTTCTTGAAGAGCGAAGTTGTCTCAGTTCAGTGGGACTCAGTGTAACAGCTCTGCTCTCCACTAGATGGCGCTGCTAGCCTACTGGGGTGGATTGTTGTGGCGCTTGTAGGTGCATATGCGCATGCGAGGAAGCGGTGAAAATGGCGCCAAACAGCTACCCAGTCTGTTCTCCCGGATCAGCAATCGCACACTCATCCTCTGTCTTCAGCTCTTGTCCACCCTCCGCTTTTTCACTCGCCACGGCCAGGCCTCAGGCAGTACCTCTCTCCCAGGTTTTGTCTCAGATGCGGCTGTTTTCCTCGGCCCCTTACTTCTGAAGGACTGTGGCTTTGACCTGTTCCACCCTTCTGCAGGAGGGTCTCACCGAGCAATGGCTGAATGAGCAATGGCCATACATCAGCTGCACCCAGGAATGCCTGCTGAACCTTGTTGCCGGTGCCCTGAGACTGCAGCCAGGTGCCAGCCTGCCCCAGAAAAAGTTCACAAGACAGTGTAGCAGCAGCGTTTCAGGGATTATGGAAAATAGTGACACACATCTGGCACCAGGCTTCTCCCTTAATGACCTTGCCCCAGCACAAGCGAATGTAGCCGCCTTCTGGGGTCTGCTGGGACCAGGTGGCTTCAACAGTTTCTACCAAATGTCCTTCCAGAAGTGGAACCACTCTTCCCCATGTGGCCCGAGAACCTCCCGGACCCCACTCTGTTCCTGGGGATTTGCCCTTCCCACCAGAGCACTGCCAGGTATTGAGCTGCGGAGTTGCAGCCTTTGTGCTCCCCTTGTTTACAGTCTTAATGGAATTTAAACCCTCTCCTTTCTCCTTTCTCCCTTTGTAGTTTAGTCCCTGCAGCTGTTTCCAATTTTCCACTTTCTCCCCAGCTGCTTTTGGGGAGGAGTGCTATTCCCATATTCTCCCTGCACCCCCAGTCTCTGTCCTCTCTCCACCCACAAAAGTGGTTCCCTACCTTTCATGGCTTCTTGCTCCCCAAATTCACCTCTCTGTGCTGCGTACCTGCTGAATTCTGTGGTTCTGGTTGTGCAGAGTGTTGTGTTAATCCTCCAATCAGTTTTCTAGGTGTGTAGGATGGTTTAGTGTTGGTCTGGCTGTATTTCATGGACACGAGACACACCAAAAGCTTCCACACTGTTCTGCCATCTTGGCTCCTCCCTGTTTCCACATATTTTAAATTTCTTCTCTAATTGCCTGGTTGACCCATTCATTCTTTAGCAGGATGTTTTCTAATCTTCATGCTTTTCAAGGTTTTCCAGACTTTTTCCTGTGGTTGATTTCAAGTTTCATAGCATCATGATCTGAAAGTGTGCATGGTATGATCTTAATTCTTTTATATTTATTGAGGGATGTTTTCTAGCCCAGTATGTGATCTATCTTGGAGAATGTTCCATGTGCACTCAAGAAGAAAGTATATTCTACTTCTTTGGGATGCAGAGTTCCAAATATATCTTACAAGTCCATCTGGTCCAATGTATCATTCAGGCCATTGTTTCCTTATTGAATTTCTGTCTAGATGATCTTTCCATTGCATCAATAAGCTTTTTTATGTTTGTGATTAATTGTTATATATATTTGGGTGCTCCCAAATTTGATGCATAGACATTTATAATTGTTAGCTCTTCCTGATGGATAGACCCTGTAATTATTGTATAATGCCCTTCTTCATCTCTTGTTACAACCTTTAATTTAAAGTCTAGTTTGTCTGATATAAGTATGGCTACTCCGGCTTTCTTTTGACTTCCAGTAGCATGATAGATAGTTCTCCATCCCCTCACTTCCAAGCTGAAAGTGTCCTCAGGTCTAAAATGAGTCTCTTGTAGACAGCAAATAGATGAGTCTTGTTTTTTTTATCCATTCTGATACCCTTTGTCTTTTTATTGGAGCATTTAGTCATTTTATTCAGTGTTATTGTTGAAAGATAGGGGATTAGAGTCATTGTGTTATCTGTAGGTTTCATGCTTGTAGTGATGTCTCTGGTACTTGGTGGTCCTTGCAACATGTCACTCACAGAGTCCCCTTGAGGATCTCTTGTGGGGCTGGTTTAGTGGTGAAGAATTCCTTCAGTTTTTGTTTGGGAACACATTTTTCTCTCCTTTCCTGAATAATAGTCTAGCTGGATAAAGGATTCTTGGCTGCATATTTTTCCTGTTCATCACATTGAAGATTTCCTGCCATTCCTTTCTGGCCTGCCAAGTTTCAGTAGATAGGTCTGCTACTACCTTTATGTGTCTATCTTTGTATGTGAAGGTCCATTTATCCCTAGCCACTTTCAGAATTCCCTCTTTATTTTTGTATTTTGCCAGTTTCACTATGATATGTTGTGCAGAAGATTGATTCAAGTTATGTCTGAGGGGAGTTCTCTGTGCCTGTTGGATTTCAGTGCCTATTTCCTTCCCCAGATTGGGGAAGTTCTCAGCTATGATTTGTTCAAGTACACCTTCAGCCCTTTTCTCTCTTCTTTTTGTGGAATTTCTGTGATATGGATATTGTCCTATATGACTGAATCACTTAGTTCTCTATGTCTCCCCTGTGATCCTGGATTTTTTTATCCTATTTTTCTCAGCTTCCTCTTTTTCCATAATTTTATCTTCTAATTCTCCTATTCTCCCCTCTGCTTCTTCATTCTGTGCTGTGCCCACATCCATTCTATTTTGCACCTCCTTTATAGCATTTTTAAATTCATCATGACTATTTTTTAGTGTCTCAATCTCTGTAGCAATAGATTCTCTGCTGTCTTCTATGCCTTTTTTTCAAGTCCACCAATTAATTTTATGACTATTATTCTAAATTCTTGTTCAGTTATGTTGCTTAAATCTGTCTTTATCAATTCTTCAATGGTCAGTGCTTCCTGGAATTTCTTCTGAGGAGCATTCTTCTGTTTCATCATTTTGGCTAGTTTTCTATCTCTTATGTGTTTTAAAGGCTTGTTATGTGCTCTGCACCTGTGAGCACTGCTGTATTAAAGTGGGATCATACACTGTCCAAGGCCTGGCCCTTCAGGAGGTGTTTTTTGGATAGAGGTACTTGCTCTCTGTTTTCGTGATTTTGATTATTTTATTTCCCTACTTGTATTGATGTTTTTGACCCTCCACCAGGTGTGCTTTCATTTGCTCCTGGAGGTAGCCTTGGAAAGCAAGACAAACAGACAAATAGGAAAGAAAAACCCACAAACACAAAAACAAATATAGCAAACAAACAAAAACAAACAACAAAATAGCAAAAACAATCCAAGAGCAAAAAACAGAAACACCAGCTACAAGTAAAGAACAGGGTGGAGGTGGTGCTGATGGAAGAGTACATACAAAGAGAGAAATGACAGGGGTGGGGACAAAGAAGAAATAAACATTGACTAGGCAGAAAGATTAAATGGTTTAATCCAGAGAGAGAGAAAGGAAAATAAGGAATAAAACAGGGGGGAAAAGAAGATAAAGTTGCCCAGACAGAGAAACTATACAGCTTGATTATTTCTGAAAGACAGAAAGGAATGTAAAGAAGGAGGTGTAGAACATGTATCAAGAGAATGGATTAAATATGTGTGTTTAAACAAACCAATAACCAGAGTAACCAGCCTAGAGGAGAGAAGAGATAAGAGGGAGAAATGGGGGGGGGGAGAATATATGTATATGTAAAGAATTATCCTAGAATTAATCCAGGCAATGCAGTAGCATTGGTTTGGAGGAGGGGTCTGAATGGTTCCAGTGTCTATCCTGCTCCAGTAGATACAGTTACCCAGTGGGAATGGGCGTGGTTTGGTTTAGGCTGGTCCCATCTCCACTGTGGGCCCCGCAGACTGATTCCTGAGGCCCCGCCTTGGTTGTGGTGGGGAGAAAACAGTGACCCTGTGTCCCAAATCACTTCTTTTTTTAAAAAAATTTTAAAATGTTTTTATTTATTTTTGCGACAGAGAAAGACAGAGCATGAGCAGGGGAGGGGCAGAGAGAGAGAGGGAGACACAGAATCGGAAGCAGGCTCCAGGCTCTGAGCTGTCAGCACGGAGCCCGATGTGGGGCTCAAACCCACAGACCGTGAGATCATGACCTGAGCCGAAGTCGGATGCCCAACCGACTGAGCCACCCAGGAGCCTCCCAAATCACTTCTTTTGAGCTGTCCTCACTGTGCTGCTGGTGCAGACGAGGCTGTCTCACTCTGTCGACTCCTTTGCCCCCGGGGCTTGGCTGGGATTTAAACTCCCACTCTGTGGGTCCCAGTACTGGGGAATCACTTCCTAATATGAGGTCCCAGCTGGTATTGTCCTGTGCCACAGCCCTTCAGGGGAGAGACTGGTTTCTTCTGCTGAAGTCTGTGCTCCTGATCTACCACTGAGCCCAGGGGTGGCTCCCTTCCTCCCCAGGTGTGTGAACAGGAAAGCTGGCCCCAGTCAGAAGATGGGATCTGCAGTTAGAGATCCTCTAACTTGCAGTTAGAGATGGTATCCCCCTCTGATACTGGCCTGAGGTTTTTTCTCTTCTTCAGATACAGTCCTAGACTTCCCCAGCCGCTCTTTGTCTTCTCTTGGTCTCTCAGCAGAAGGGGGTCCCTCCCCTCCATGCCTACACGACCTGTTTTATCTCCCCTAGTTCACAATCACCCGCCTATGGTCTCTCAAGTTGTCCCAGTTTCTCCCTGGTAGACTCAGTCTCTTTTCCTCCAAGATTCTTGGGGTAAAAGTCCTTTGGTTCCAGCCCTTCTTTGTTTGGGAGACTCAGGAATTACTGATCCCCCTCCTTCTCTGCCATGTTGGCCGTCCTGTCTCTTTCACCCATTTTTAATTTAGTTGTGTGTATGGTGTAAGAAAGTAGTCTAGTTTCATTCTTGTGCATGTTGCCATCCAGTTTTCACAACACCATTTGTTGAAGAGACTGTTTCCATTGGATATTCTTTCTTGCTTTGTTGAAGATTAGTTGTCTGTATAGTTATGGGTCCATTTTTGTGTTTTCTATTCTGTTCCATTGACCTATGTGTCTGTTTTATGCCAGTACCACACTGTCTTGATGACTACTGCTTTGTGATATAGCTTGAAGTCCAGAATCATGATGACTCCAGCTTTTTCTTTTTTAGGATTTCTTTGGCTATTCAGGGTCTTTTCTGGTTCCATACAAATTTTAGGATTGTTTCTTTTGGCTTGGTGAAAAATGCTAGTGGTATTTTGATAGGGATTACATTAAATGGGTAGGTTGCTTTGGGAAGAATACAGATTTTTTTTTTTTATATATATATGAAATTTATTGTCAAATTGGTTTCCATACAACACCCAGTGCTCATCCCAAAAGGTGCCCTCCTCAGTACCCATAACCCACCCTCTCCTCCCTCCCACCCCCCATCAACCCTTAGTTTGTTCTCAGTTCTCAACAGTCTCTTATGTTTTGGCTCTCTCCCACTCTAACCTCTTTTTTTTTTTTTTGTTCCCCTCCCCCATGGGCTTCTCTTAAGTTTCTCAGGATCCACATAAGAGTGAAACCATATGGTATCTGTCTTTCTCTGTATGGCTTATTTCACTTAGCATCCCACTCTCCAGTTCCATCCACGTTGCTACAAAAGGCCATATTTCATTTTTTCTCATTGCCACGTAGTACTCCATTGTGTATATAAACCACAATTTCTTTATCCATTCATCAGTTGATGGACATTTAGGCTCTTTCCATAATTTGGCTATTGTTGAGAGTGCTGCTATGAACATTGGGGTACAAGTGCCCCTATGCATCAGTACTCCTGTGTCCCTTGGATAAATTCCTAGCAGTGCTATTGCTGGGTCATAGGGTAGGTCTATTTTTAATTTTCTGAGGAACCTCCACACTGCTTTCCAGAGCGGCTGCACCAATTTGCATTCCCACCAACAGTGCAAGAGGGTTCCCGTTTCTCCACATCCTCTCCAGCATCTATAGTCTCCTGATTTGTTCATTTTGGCCACTCTGACTGGCGTGAGGTGATATCTGAGTGTGGTTTTGATTTGTATTTCCCTGATGAGGAGCGACGCTGAACATCTTTTCATGTGCCTGTTGGCCATCTGGATGTCTTCTTTAGAGAAGTGTCTATTCATGTTTTCTGCCCATTTCTTCACTGGGTTATTTGCTTTTCGGGTGTGGAGTTTGGTGAGCTCTTTATAGATTTTGGATACTAGCCCTTTGTCCGATATGTCATTTGCAAATATCTTTTCCCATTCCGTTGGTTGCCTTTTAGTTTTGTTGGTTGTTTCCTTTGCTGTGCAGAAGCTTTTTATCTTCATAAGGTCCCAGTAATTCACTTTTGCTTTTACTTTCCTTGCCTTTGGGGATGTGTCGAGTAAGAGATTGCTACGGCTGAGGTCAGAGAGGTCTTTTCCTGTTTTCTCCTCTAAGGTTTTGATGGTTTCCTGTCTCACATTCAGGTCCTTTATCCATTTTGAGTTTATTTTTGTGAATGGTGTGAGAAAGTGGTCTAGTTTCAACCTTCTGCATGTTGCTGTCCAGTTCTCCCAGCACCATTTGTTAAAGAGACTGTCTTTTTTCCATTGGATGTTCTTTCCTGCTTTGTCAAAGATGAGTTGGCCATACGTTTGTGGGTCTAGTTCTGGGGTTTCTATTCTATTCCATTGGTCTATGTGTCTGTTTCTGTTGCAATACCATGCTGTCTTGATGATGACAGCTTTGTAGTAGAGGCTAAAGTCTGGGATTGTGATGCCTCCTGCTTTGGTCTTCTTCTTCAAAATTACTTTGGCTATTCGGGGCCTTTTGTGGTTCCATATGAATTTTAGGATTGCTTGTTCTAGTTTCGAGAAGAATGCTGGTGCAATTTTGATTGGGATTGCATTGAATGTGTAGATAGCTTTGGGTAGTATTGACATTTTGACAATATTTATTCTTCCAATCCATGAGCAGGGAATGTCTTTCCATTTCTTTAAATCTTCTTCAATTACCTTCATAAGCTTTCTATAGTTTTCAGCATACAGATCCTTTACATCTTTGGTTAGATTTATTCCTAGGTATTTTATGCTTCTTGGTGCAATTGTGAATGGGATCAGTTTCTTTACTTGTCTTTCTGTTGCTTCATTGTTAGTGTATAAGAATGCAACTGATTTCTGTACATTGATTTTGTATCCTGCAACTTTGCTGAATTCATGTATCAGTTCTAGCAGACTTTTGGTGGAGTCTATCGGATTTTCCATGTATAATATCATGTCATCTGCAAAGAGCGAAAGCTTGACTTCATCTTTGCCAATTTTGACACCTTTGATTTCCTTTTGTTGTCTGATTGCTGTTGCTAGAACTTCCAGCACTATGTTAAACAACAGCGGTGAGAGTGGGCATCCCTGTCGTGTTCCTGATCTCAGGGAAAAAGCTCTCAGTTTTTCCCCGTTGAGGATGATGTTAGCTGTGGGCTTTTCATAAATGGCTTTTATGATCTTTAAGTATGTTCCTTCTATCCCGACTTTCTCAAGAGTTTTTATTTTAAGAAAGGGTGCTGGATTTTGTCAAAGGCCTTTTCTGCATCGATTGACAGGATCATATGGTTCTTCTCTTTTTTATTGTTAATGTGATGTATCACGTTGATTGATTTGCGAATGTTGAACCAGCCCTGCATCCCAGGAATGAATCCCACTTGATCATGGTGAATAATTCTTTTTATATGCCGTTGAATTCGATTTGCTAGTATCTTATTGAGAATTTTTGCATCCATATTCATTAGGGATATTGGCCTGTAGTTCTCTTTTTTTACTGGGTCTCTGTCTGGTTTAGGAATCAAAGTAATACTGGCTTCATAGAATGAGTCTGGAAGTTTTCCTTCCCTTTCTATTTCTTGGAATAGCTTGAGAAGGATAGGTATTATCTCTGCTTTAAACGTCTGGTAGAACTCCCCTGGGAAGCCATCTGGTCCTGGACTCTTATTTGTTGGGAGATTTTTGATAACCGATTCAATTTCTTCGCTGGTGATGGGTCTGTTCAAGCTTTCTATTTCCTCCTGATTGAGTTTTGGAAGTGTGTGGGTGTTCAGGAATTTGTCCATTTCTTCCAGGTTGTCCAATTTGTTGGCATATAATTTTTCATAGTATTCCCTGATAATTGTTTGTATCTCTGAGGGATTGGTTGTAATCATTCCATTTTCATTCATGATTTTATCTATTTGGGTCATCTCCCTTTTCTTTTTGAGAAGCCTGGCTAGAGGTTTGTCAATTTTGTTTATTTTTTCAAAAAACCAACTCTTGGTTTCATTGATCTGCTCTACAGTTTTTTTAGATTCTATATTGTTTATTTCTGCTCTGATCTTTATTATTTCTCTTCTTCTGCTGGGTTTAGGCTGCCTTTGCTGTTCTGCTTCTATTTCCTTTAGGTGTGCTGTTAGATTTTGTATTTGGGATTTTTCTTGTTTCTTGAGATAGGCCTGGATTGCAATGTATTTTGCTCTCAGGACTGCCTTCGCTGCGTCCCAAAGCGTTTGGATTGTTGTATTTTCATTTTCGTTTGTTTCCATATATTTTTTAATTTCTTCTCTAATTGCCTGGTTGACCCACTCATTCGTTAGTAGGGTGTTCTTTAACCTCCATGCTTTTGGAGGTTTTCCAGACTTTTTTCTGTGGTTGATTTCAAGCTTCCTAGCATTGTGGTCTGAAAGTATGCATGGTATGATTTCAATTCTTGTAAACTTATGAAGGGCTGTTTTGTGACCCAGTATATGATCTATCTTGGAGAATGTTCCATGTGCACTTGAGAAGAAAGTATATTCTGTTGCTTTGGGATGCAGAGTTCTAAATATATCTGTCAAGTCCATCTGATCCAATGTCTCATTCAGGGCCCTTGTTTCTTTATTGACCGTGTGTCTAGATGATCTATCCATTTCTGTAAGTGGAGTGTTAAAGTCCCCTGCAATGACCACATTCTTATCAATAAGGTTGCTTGTATTTATGAGTAATTGTTTTATATATTTGGGCGCTCCGGTATTCGGCGCATAGACATTTATAATTGTTAGCTCTTCCTGATGGATAGACCCTGTCACTATTATGTAATGTCCTTCTTCATCTCTTGTTACAGCCTTTAATTTAAAGTCTAGTTTGTCTGATATAAGGATGGCTACTCCAGCTTTCTTTTGGCTTCCAGTAGCATGATAAATAGATCTCCATCCCCTCAGTCTCAATCTAAAGGTGTCCTCAGGTCTAAAATGAGTCTCTTGTAGACAGCAAATAGATGGGTCTTGTTTTTTTATCCATTCTGATACCCTATGTCTTTTGGTTGGCGCATTTAATCCATTTACATTCAGTGTTATTATAGAAAGGTATGGGTTTAGAGTCATTGTGATGTCTGTATGTTTTATGCTTGTAGTGATGTCTCTGGTACTTTGTCTCACAGGGTCCCCCTTAGGATCTCTTGTAGGGCTGGTTTAGTGGTGACAAATTCCTTCAGTTTTTGTTTGTTTGGGAAGACCTTTATCTCTCCTTCTATTCTAAATGACAGACTTGCTGGATAAAGGATTCTCGGCTGCATATTTTTTCTGTCTAGCACACTGAAAATCTCGTGCCAATTCTTTCTGGCCTGCCAAGTTTCAAAAGAGAGATCAGTCACGAGTCTTATAGGTCTCCCTTTATATGTGAGGGCACGTTTACCCCTTGCTGCTTTCAGAATTTTCTCTTTATCCTTGTATTTTGCCAGTTTCACTATGATATGTCGTGCAGAAGATCGATTCAAGTTACGTCTGAAGGGAGTTCTCTGTGCCTCTTGGATTTCAATGCCTTTTTCCTTCCCCAGTTCAGGGAAGTTCTCAGCTATTATTTCTTCAAGTACCCCTTCAGCACCTTTCCCTCTCTCTTCCTCCTCTGGGATACCAATTATGCGTATATTATTTCTTTTTAGTGTATCACTTAGTTCTCTAATTTTCCCCTCATACTCCTGGATTTTTTTATCTCTCTTTTTCTCAGCTTCCTCTTTTTCCATAACTTTATCTTCTAGTTCACCTATTCTCTCCTCTGCCTCTTCAGTCCGAGCCGTGGTGGTTTCCATTTTGTTATGCATTTCATTTAAAGCGTTTTTCAGCTCCTCGTGACTGTTCCTTAGTCCCTTGATCTCTGTAGCAAGAGATTCTCTGCTGTCCGCTATACTGTTTTCAAGCCCAGCGATTAATTTTATGACTATTATTCTAAATTCACTTTCTGTTATATTATTTAAATCCTTTTTGATCAGCTCATTAGCTGTTGTTATTTCCTGCAGATTCTTCTGAGGGGAATTCTTCCGCTTGGTCATTTTGGATAGTCCCTGGCGTGGTGATGGACCTGCAGGGCACTTCCCCTGTGCTGTGGTGTATAACTGGAGTTGGTGGGCAGAGCCGCAGTCGGACCTGATGTCTGCCCCCAGCCCACAGCTGTGTCCTCAGTCAGACTGGTGCGTGCCTTCTCTTCCCCTCTCCTATGGGCGGGATTCACTGTGGGGTGGGGTGGCCTGTCTGGGCTACTTGCACACTGCCAGGCTTGTGATGCTGGGGATCTGGCGTCTTAGCTGGGGTGGGTAGGCAAGGTGCACAGGGGCAGGAGGGGCAGGCTTAGCTTGCTTCTCCTTAGGTGATCCACTTCAGGAGGGGCCCTGTGGCAGCAGGAGGGAGTCAGATCCGCTGCCGGAGGTTTGGCTCCGCAGAAGCGCAGAGTTGGGTGTTTGCGCACGGAGCGAGCAAGTTCCCTGGCAGGAACTGGTTCTCTTTGGGATTTTGGCTGGGGGATGGGCGGGGGAGATGGCGCTGGCGAGCGCCTTTGTTCCCCACCAAACTGAGCTCTGTCGTCCGGGGGCTCAGCAGCTCTCCTTCCCTTTGTCCTCCAGCCTTCCCGCTTTCTGAGCAGAGCTGTTAACTTATGACCTCCCAGACGCTAAGTCGCGCTTGCTGTCGGAACACAGTCCGTCAGGCCCCTCCGCTTTTTGCAAGCCAGACTCGGGGGCTCTGCTTGGCCGGCGAGCCGCCCTTCCACCCGGCTCCCTCCCGCCAGTCCGTGGAGCGCGCACCGCCTCGCCGCCCTTCCTACCCTCTTCCGTGGGCCTCTCGTCTGTGCTTGGCTCCGGCGACTCCGTTCTGCTAATCCTCTGGTGGTTTTCTGGGTTATTTAGGCAGGTGTAGGTGGAATCTAAGTGATCAGCAGGACGTGCGGTGAGCCCAGCATCCTCCTACGCTGCCATCTTAAGTCGTTTTCTCAGAATACAGATTTTAACAATGTTTGTTCTTCCAATCCATGAGCATGGAATATTTTTCCATTTTTGTCCTCTTTAATTTCTTTCATAAGTGTTCTATAGTTTTCAGAGTACAGACATGTTATCTCTTTGGTTAGGTTTATTCTTAGGTACCTTATTGTCGATGGGATTGATTCCTTTATTTCTTTTTCTGCTGCTTCATCATTGGCGTCTAAAAATGCAACAGATTTCTCTATGTTGATTTTATATACTGCAACTGCTGAATTCATGTATTAGTTTTAGCAACTTTTTTTGGTGAGTCTCTTGGGTTTTCTATATAGAGTATCATGTCATGTGCAAAGTGAAAGTTTTACTTTCTCCTTGCCAATTTGTATGTCTTTTATTTCTTTTTCTGGTCTGATTGCTGAGGCTAAGACTTCCAGTACTATGTTAAATAGAAATAGGGAGAGTGGACATCTCTGTATTTTCCTGGCCATAGAGGAAAAACTCTCAGTTTTTCCCCATTGAAGATGGTATTAGCCATGCATCTCTTGTATATGGCCTTTATGATATTGAGGTGTGCTCCATCCATACCTATTTTGTTAAGGGTTTTTATCAAGAAAGGATGCTGTATTTTGTCAAATGCTTTTCCTGCATGTTGAGAGGATCATATGGTTCTTTCTTTTATTAATGTGTTGTATCATGTTGATTGGTTTGTGAATATTGAACCCACCCTGTAGCCTAGGAATAAGTCAAATTTGATTGTGGTGAATAATTCTTTTAATGATTTGATTTGATAGTATCTTGTTGAGAATTTTTGCATCCATGTTCATCATAGATATTAGCCTGTGGTTCTCTTTTTTAGTGGGGTCTTTGTCTAGTTTTGGAATCAAAGTAATGCTGCTCTCATAGAATGAGTTTGGAAGTTTTATTCCCTTTTCTATTTTTGGGAAGAGTTTGAGAAGAATGGGTATTGACTCTTCTTTAACTGTCTAGTAGAATTCCCCTGGGAAGCCATCTGTTCCTGGACTTTTGTTTTTGGGAGATTTTTAATAGCTGATTCAATTTCTTTGCTGTTTATGTGTGTATTCAAATTTTATATTGTTTCCTGTTTCAGTTTTGTATGTTTGTATGGTTCTAATTTGTCAATTTCCTCCAGATTGCCCAGTTTGTTGGTATATAGTTTTTCATAAAAGAGTCTTAAGATTGTATTTCTGTGGTGTTGGTGGTGATCTCTTCTTTTTCATTCATGAGGATTTTATTTATTTGGGCCACTCTGTTTTTTTGATAAGTCTGATTATGATTTCATCAATTTTATTAATTCTTTCAAAGAACCAACTCCCAGTTTCCTAAATGAGAGGGTATTTAAAAGTTTCCCTCCTTGAGGAATTGCAATTGGTACTTAAAGTCCTGGTTGGAGGTTCCCTAACTATAGGCACTCATGTCACTAATTCCATGGAGTCAAGCCAGAGATCTCCAGGGAGAACCAGGAATAACTGTGGACGTAAGTGAATGTAAAACTGGCGTTTGGAGAATTCTGAAGCTGTGAGATAATCTGGAGCTGCTCATGTTGGCAAGGAAGAACAAAATGCAGCAAAAGTGCAGGGTCAAGATGACTAGATTGTATATTTTTGAAGTAGATGCTTTGTCAAATCAGTATCTTAAGCCTTCTTGAAAACTCTCTTGAGAGTGGTTGGTGTGAAAGGATGAAAGTAAAATTCCAGGGTAGGAAATGAGGGGGTCACAGAGGTCAATTGGACAGTGTCCATCAATGTCCAGGAACTATTACCGCAGAGTTCTTATAGAGTGGGTATGTCATTCAACATTTATCAACATGCAGGGACGATAGATGATTTATAGGTACATAGTTAATAGATGATAATATATAGATTAATAGAAGATATAGATGATATAGACATAGACATAGACATAGATAGATATAGATATAGATATATAGATATAGATATATAGATAAATATTTCACACATTGGACTTTGGACATCTCAATACAGAAAATACTTATAATACTCAACAGATTGCCCACATTGACCCACATTAATGACCCTTTTTTTCAACCCCAGAAAACAATGGAAAGAAGAGGGAAAACTAATTATCAAAATGAGAGAATCAGGAGAAATAGTGAAAAGGATGACTCTTGCCCTCTTCCCCCTGGTGGGTCTCAAGCCTTGTCAGAACTGAGCAAGGCATAGTTGATCAGGTAGGTTTTGAATTAGATGGGATATTTAAGTTGTGACTTGGATAAGACTGGATCATAGCCTACTGAAAGCCAGTCTTGATTAGCTAAGTGAGATGAGACTTACACCTGAAGCTGATCTTATACCTGAAGCTCTGCAATCGTTCTGATATCCACTAAGAAATGGGCAAGAAGATTCCAGATGTGAAGTGGTCCTAGTTTAAAATAAAGCTGTTTTGTTTGTATGCCATCACATTTCACATAATCACTATGTAGGTTAGATACATGGTAATATAAAATATTTCACATGACATAACAGACATAATTGCAAATTGTACAGGCAATAGTCCAAAGGGGACAGAGGCTGAAGTGAATGTGGATCAAATTTTGGAAGGTGAGAAAAGTAACGATGAACATTATATGAGTCCTCATAGAATAAAGTTTCAATAAGAAATAGAAAGCTGGCAAAGTAAGTTCCAATAGGACAATAACTTGAATGAGAATGTGGAGATGGGAATTCTTCAGTTATCTATGGGAACCAGAGAGATCAGTGGGTAGTAGACAATAAGTAGAAAAGGAAGCTGAAACAGAAGAGTGTGATATGGCTGTAGGGAGTTTCTTTCAAAGCCAGGTTGGTGTTCCTGGAACGTTTGGCGGAAGGCCTATTTTTTCTAGTTGCCTCTAACTCCACCTCGTTATATTTTACAACATCTCCCATCAATCCCCTTTCTCCTAGCCCTCTGACCCAATGTCTCCTATCTGTACATCAGTCTTCAACTGAAGTCCCTAAGAGTTTTGTATGGCAGGTAAAACATTTTTTTTTGTTGTTATTGTGAAAATTAAAAAAAAAAAAACAGTCAAATAAAACTGAGGACTCCTGCCTGACTCAGTTGGTTGAGTATCTGACTCTTGATCTCAGATCTTGATCTCTCGGTCTTGAACTCAAGCTCCACATTGGGCTCCATACTGGGCATAGAGCCTACTTTAGTTAAAAAAAAAAAAGGCTCAGGGTGCCTGGGTGGCTTAGATGGTTGAGCGTCTGACTCTTGGTGTTGGCCCAGGTCATGATCTCATGGTTTATGGGTTTGCACCCCGCATCAGTCTCTGCACTGACAGTGTGGAGCCTGCTTGGGATTTCTCTCTCCCTCTCTCTGCCTGTCCCCAGCTTTCTCTCTCAATAAATAAATAAATAAATAAATAAATTTCAAAAAGAGCTAAAACATAAAAGATAAATCGGTCATGTGGCCAATTGGTTTACAATGAATTGGCCATTTTGAAAATTGACCTGCTTCCATGGTAATAAGGCCAAAAACAGAGGAGCTATAAAATTATCATCCAAACTGGAAGACTCTTCAGAGTTCAAGAGAGTGCTATCCATGATTACACTGGGAAGACAGGCATAATATCTGTAGACCACAGGGCTATCCACAGCAAACTGTGAAAGGCACTGAGTTTAGGGAAACATCAGACAGTTTTGGGATGACAACTAGCTCCCTGCCACCATCTGACTCTCCTGAATGTGGGTACTCTTCTTTCCCTCCCACTTGGTTATAATATCCATAAGGCCAGATTGTGTTTAGTCCCCACCTTTGATTCAAGTACAATATCTCACCTAGTGTTCTGTGTATCATGGACCTTCGATAGAGAAAGGCTGACTTCATGGGGTCTGTAAAGAACAGGTGTGACTTCCATCATACAGGGATAGACTCCTGGGACAGACACAGATGGAAACCTTTTGAGGTCTCTCAGAGTCACTGGGGAAGTATGGGATATGTCTTTGGTTGAAGATAGAGCACCAAGAGCCAGCTTCCCTCCCCTGACCAGGTTTCCTCACACTGGCCCTCCTCAGGTCCTGTCCTCAAGCTTCCTGTTTGGGTTTCTTTAATTGTAGGCTTGGGAACTACTGTTCCAGAGCTCTAGTTCTGGGCTACCCTGGGATTCATCAGCTTCACCCTCCTTGCTCAGGTTCAGTGTTAAGTTCTTGCATGGGCAGTTGGTAACAGCTGCAACCCGGTCTAGAGAGAGTTTGTGGAAGGTGGATGAGCATCTGTGGGTGGGCTGGGATGCACAGGTGCTGATCCTGTTTCCACCTGCCCACTACCATCTCCTTGACCAAGTCTCCTTTCTTTCTTTCCCCTTTTGCTGAGAAGAGCCTTACTGTCTGAGCTAGAGAGCCAAAGGAAGGCTGAGGGTGACAAGAGCATTGGTAGCCTGATTGAGAGGTAGGTGAGGTGCTGAGGAAGAAGGACAGAACAGTAAGGCTCCTCCTTCTCCCCTCTGACCTAGTAAGTACAAACTCAAGGAAGGACGAATGAAATTATTTTGTTGTTAGAAACTCCTCTACAGGACATCTGAATTTTTTTTTTCTTCTCGGCATCCCACTCAAAGGTGAGTGAGCGTCTTTTCCCTATCACCCCATTATCTCTTACTTGCAGTTTCTGTTACTGATTATGTCATTTATCCATTTCGATTTGTTTATCAGCATTTCCTCTTCTTCCTATTGTCTGCCTCCTTCAGTTTTTTTTTGGGGGGGGCTTGAGAATATTCTTTCTAGTGTTATGTATCTCTCTGATATTTCCTCTAGTCCTTTTCCTTTGATCTGTTTCTCTATCCTTCTGTTTGGATTAGGGTGCTCAGTGATGGGTTTCTGGGTTAAAGAGTGATCTAAAGCAGAAAGGCAAAGGATGAGTGGAAAGAGGTGCAGGTAAAGGGGAGGAAGAAGGACTTATATAAGACAGAGAGTTAACTTGTCTCCAAAATTATACTGTAGACACAAAGTGGCTCCTTTTATGGTGTAATTCTGAGAGAGGAAATGGAGCCATTAAGTAAACATCCATGAACTATATGAAGTTAGAGAGCGGAAAATGAACATGTGAGATGCTAGAACAGTTTCTTGAGTTGTTTGCATATTACCGTTAATCATTCAACAACATTTACTGAGAAAATAATATATGGCATCACTGTTCTAGGAGCTGGAGATGCCCCCATGAGCAAAAATGGCATCAGGATACAGGTTCTCATTGGGAAAGCAGAAAACAAATCCATTGAATTAAATGTAGCATGCTTGATGGTATTGAGTACTCTGAGAAACACAAGGGCAGGGAAGAAATGGGGAGGGAAGAAGGATTTCAACTCCAAATAAGTGTTGAGTAAGTCCTAGTTGGGTAGGTGAGGAGAAGGTGAGGGAACAATGTTGAGCATATCTGGGAAGAGTCGTCTGTGAGGAAGTTAGAGCAAGTACAAATTCCTCCTAAGACTGGTGTCTGCTCTGCCTGCTAGATGAGAGAAAATGCAGGGAGACCAGTGACACCAGAATGGAGGGAATTTCAGGGAAAGCAAAAGAAAAAGGAGGTCTGGGTGGTGATGGAGAGCTAGCCAGATGAGTCTTCCTTTAATCTTGAAGCATTTGGTCTTATTTTATGGAGATGGCTTCACTCTAATGCCATGGACAAGTAGACTAAAGTTGGGAACAAGGATAGAAGGGGGAGGCAAATCCAGTTAAGGGCAATTCACAGTGTAGCCAGCTGGGGCCTGCAGGAATGAGATGTGGCCAGGAGTGAATACATTTTTCAGGATAAGCCAGCAGAGTTTCCTGTGTTGGGATGCATATACAAAAAGAGGAATTAAGAACACAGCATATTATATCATGGACAATTGGCAGACATGCAATTCATTAAGCTGGGAAGGGAGGAAAACAGATATTTCTGCCATGCAGATCATGGGTTCTGTCTGGTCAGTTTAGGTAGGAACAGCCCATTGGACATCGTAGTGGAGGTGTTGAGTGTAAGTAAATGTAAGAATCAGAGTTCATGGGAGCTGTCCAGAAAAGGAGAGAAATGTCATTAATCAGCTATGTAGTATTGTATTATAAGAGTTGGAAGGAAAGGTGTGAAATCCGTCTTTTTTAAAATGTGTGTGGCTGAGTGCCTCTGCACACAGTTGGTAAGGCTGGTTGTCCTCAGCACAGAAAGAACTACTGATGTGGCCCGGGGAACCTGGTTTGTTCAGTTGGGAGGTTCAGTCAGGGGGTGATTGTCTTAGATGGTATTTGAAGGCTAGAAGAACAGTGATTTGCCCCTGTAGAACACCCCTCCCCAAACATCACACCTGGGTGTTGGTGGAGGTAAGGATTCCTGAGTGCATCTTCGTGGGTATGAGTCAGGGCATAATCCCTTCTGTAGGTACACAGCTCACGCAGCCTATCTCCCTAATGGTGATTCTATGCAGGCACATTCTAGTTTAGAAAAATACCCTGAGTCTTTACACACAGAGCATTCTGTGGGGTTGCCTCATTTCCTCTTTGTAGGGAGTTTAGGTAGACATGAATACACCCCACACAAACATCTGATAGATGATGCTATCATTTTATAAAATTCTTATCTTTTAAAAATGCCCGGGATATTTCTTACTAAGTCACTCACTGTTCCTCAGAGGAAGGAATCTGGCAGTGAGGTAGCACATTCAGGTCAAGAACAAGGACTCCTGCAATTAAAGGAGGAGTCTTTCTGCTTTCATAAAATGAAGGTTGCAGTCATATATCGCTTCATCGTATATTAATTTATTCAGTCAACACATATATATTGATGTTATACTATGACCTGGGAAGCCAATATGGGATCTACCAATGTCATGCTGAATAATAAGTGGTGCTTATCTTCCAGCAGGATGAGAAAGACCATAAAAGTAAACAAATGTAGGCAATGTGTGTTAAATGGTGTAAGTGCTGTGGGAAAAGAACAAGAGTGGGAAGGTCTTGAGAATGCAAGGCGTTTTTGGTCTTTTTTTTTCATGTTTACTTTTTAGAGAATGAGAGAGCAAGGGAGGGGCAGAGAGAAAGAGGGAAATAGAGGATCTGCGCTGACAGCTGCAAGCCCAATGCAGGGTTCAAATGTACAAACCATGAGATCATGATATGATCCAAAATCAGGCACTCACCGACTGAGCCACCCAGGGGCCCCAAGATGTTTTTAGTCTTACTATGACTTTCACAGAAGACATCTCTGTAGAGGTAAGCATTTGAGTAAAGATCTGCAGTAGGTGCGGGGCGCCTGGGTGGCGCAGTCAGTTAAGCGTCAGACTTCAGCCAGGTCACGATCTCGCGGTCCGGGAGTTCGAGCCCCGCATCAGGCTCTGGGCTGATGGCTCAGAGCCTGGAGCCTGTTTCCGATTCTGTGTCTCCCTCTCTCTCTGCCCCTCCCCCGTTCATGCTCTGTCTCTCTCTGTCCCAAAAATAAACGTTGAAAAAAAAATTTAAAAAAAGATCTGCAGTAGGTGAGAGATAGAAATTTGGGGAAAAACATTACAAAGAGAAGAAAATGCAAAATCCCAAAGTTGGGAGTGTGTCCAGTTTGAGGAAATTCAAGGAAAACAGTGAGCAAAGGGGTCGTGGTAGGAGATAAGGTCCGAAGTAGTGGTGTGTGTGTGTGTGTGTGTGTGTGTGTGTGTGTGTGTGAGAGAGAGATATACATAGGGCCTTACTACTACAAGGATTTTGATTTTATTTGGAGTAATTTGGGTAGTCATGACATACTATCAGCAAGAGATTTACAATGTGTGAAAATTTTCATTTATTTTTTAATTTTTTCAGCATTTATTTATTTTTGAGAGATGGAGAGAGACAGAGTATGAGCAAGGAAGGGGCACAGGGACAGGGAGACACAGTCTGAATCAGGTTCCAGGCTTGACCTGTCAGCACAGATCCCAATGTGGGACTTGAACGCATGAACTGTGAGATTATGATCTGAGCCAAAGTCGGTCGCTTAATCAACTGAGCCACCCAGAAGCCTCTTGTGTGATATATTTTAACAAACTCTTGTAAAGTGTTAAGAGAATAGACTCAAAGGATTCAAGGGCAGAAGCCAGGAAACTGGGGAGGAGCCTATAATTATCCATCTGAGAGAGGATAGTGGCTTGGACCAGGGCACTTGCAATTGAGGTGATAGGAAATAACTGGATCTGAGTATTCTGAATGTAGAGCCAAGAGGCTTTTGTGATGATTTAGATCTAGGAACTAAAGAAATGGATTTCCAACTAAATGAAAAATGATTCCAAGATATTACTCCTGAGCAAAACAAAGAACATCTCAAGTCTCCATTAACTGCTCTTATTGTTAACACATATAAATTATCTCTTGGACATGAAATGGCCCAAGTCCTGTTACAGAGAGTTTACTGAGGCTGTGTAATCCCAGCTAAAAAGAACCCTGTCTTATGGAGGAAACCAATCTTTTCCTGAAAGAGAAGGATTGTCCAATTGTCTTATGACACATAAAGTAATTTAACTTTCCTATTATTTTTGGTATGGATACATACAAATGTAGATATGTGATCCAATTCTATGAGCTGGCAAAGGTCATATAATCTGTGTTATGGGAATATGAAAGAGCACCCTCTTTTATGTCTCAAAGGACATGTTTTTGAGCTTTGATAAATTCAAAAAGATACAACTGACTGAAGAAGAAATCAGAGATACATAAAGACATGTCACTCAAACCCAGAATTTCTCTGTTCATGTTCTCAGGTGATTGTGAACAACTGAGCCATGGGGATATGGTTGAATCGATCATCTATAGAAGGCTTCATCCTCTTGGGCATCTTTTCCCATAACCAGACTGGTGTTGTCCTCTTCTCTGTGGTTATGGTAGTCTTCACTGTGGCCCTCTGTGGGAATGTCCTCCTCATCTTCCTCATCTACATAGATCCTCGGCTTCACACACCCAGGTACTTCTTCCTCAGTCAGCTCTCCCTTATGGATCTTATTTTGATCTGTAATATCATGCCAAAGATGGCGGTCAACTTTTCTCTCTGGCAGGAAGTCCATCTCCTTTGTGGGTTGTGGCATACAAATTGGTTTTTTTGTCTCTCTTGTGGGATCTGAGGGAATTTTTCTGGGACTCATGGCCTATGATTGTTATGTGGCAATCAGCCACTCACTTCACTATCCTGTCCTCATGAGTCAGAGTCTGTCTCCAGATTTCTGGGAGTTCCTGGGCCTTTGGGATACTAGATGGAATTATCCAGATGGTGGCAGCCATGAGCTTACCTTACTGTGGTTCAAGGAATGTGGATTACTTCTTCTGTGAGGTACCAGCTTTATTAAAACTGGCCTGTATGGACACAACCCTTTTTGACACTCTGCTCTTTGCTTCTGTGTCTTCATGCTGCTCCTTCCCTTTTCCATCATAGTGGCCTCCTATGCTCACAGCCTGAGGGCTGTGCTCCCCTTTCACTCTGCTCAGGCCTGTAAAAAGGCCCTGGCCACCTGTTCCTCCCACCTAGCAGCTGTCTCCCTCTTCTACAGGGCAGCCATGTTCATCTACCTGAGGCCTCGGCGCTACCAGGCCCCTAGTCATGACAAGGTTGTCTCTATCTTCTACACGGTCCTTACTCCTATGCTCAACCCCCTCATTTATAGCTTGAGGAATCGGGACGTGATGGAGGCCCTGAGGAAAGGTCTGAACCATTGCAGGATTGGCAGCCAGCACTGAATAGAGGGGATCTGGTGCCTGGTGTTGCCTCCTCTTGGTTGCATAACACTGGTAAGTCATTCACCCCTTGTGAGTGTCTGTTTCCTCATCAGTAGAAGAGAATCATGAGACCTGTGCTACCTCACAGGGATCAGTATCTGTAAATTTAAAGCCTCATGAAGAAGCAATGCATTGATATTATTGTCATTATTAATAATTTATAAAGTTTTGAATTAAATGTACCTATTTCTTCATTCTTCTTGTTTATAACTGTGTTTCATTGAGTGTTTTAATTGCTAGGCACTGTTCTCTTCCCTTTGCATACCTTCTATACTATTTAATTGATGATTCAACTTGACAAATATGGATATTTTAAGTGGAAACTTCCTAGATGGCAGAAATTGAGTCTCTATGATTCTTCATGTATGGTTCCTAGCCTTCTGCCATGCTGCACTAGAGGCCTTATGAAGCTTCCTTTAGGAAATGCAAATATATACCTACAGTTTTCCAGTATATGAATCTGTTTATTATAAATAGCAGTGGTTCAATAAAATCTTATTGAATGAATGCAAGAAGAAGATATCAAATGAGATAATATGCATGAAAGCATTTTTAAAGCACTATTTTCATGTTAAGCGCGCTGTGGTAGCTGTGATTATTTCTATACTTCAAGTGCGGCAGCAGTAAAACTATATTTCTTTAAAAAGATGAACATCAGAACAGAAATAAATACAGAATTTAAGCCATTATTTTAAAATTTGTATATCAGTCAGTGTCTAGTCAGGAATAAAACCACATTGGTTATTTTACCAGAGAAAACATAATACAAAAAGTTGTTAACTAGATATTTGAGCACTGAAGTGGCAAAACGATAATGTTAAGGATTATAGAAGGAAATTTTTCCACAATTCCTTGATCTGGGGATGTAAAGGGAAAGGTAAGGTAAGGATTTTAAAACTTGGCAACTTGGAGCCCAAACCTCAGAGGAGTGGGCACTCACTAGCGGGTATTCATACCTCAGAAGGGACCCTATGCAGATGTCTCCTGTACCTCAGAGAAGGCTGCCCTGATCCAACTTATGGAGTTCCTCCAGAGTCCAAAGGAAGAAGAGGAGCTTACAGAGCTGGGTCCCAGACTTCTGACAAGTAGGTGACATAAAGTTAGTTCTGGTATCCTAGTTCACAGGAGTCTCTGTCCCCAGATTACTAAGGCTTAGGTGCTGCTCAGCTAGAGCAGGTTTCTCTAAGGGACACGGTGAGAGTGGTTCTGTGATTGTGAAAATAAAATTTGCTAAGTGGAGCCAACACCAAGATGAAGAATGAATGATGAAGACACACTACTGGGAAAATCTTGAAAGGAAAACTGAAAATCATGAAGAAGTTTTTTCCCTCGTCCTGGCTTGCAGACTTCTAGAATCCTTACTGCCATATCCAAATTCACACCTTGGTGACAAGGCAGCAGCAGCATCACAGTTTGGAATGTAGAGTGTGTGTTTGGAACTGAGACAGTAGCTTAACAATTGGTACTGTCTACTCTTTTGTCTATTCAACTTCCAGACCATTTTACCAGTTTTTTAATTTCTGTTAATAAGCAACATCAACATAACAATATGTAACTAGTTTCTCTTTTAATAGTTTTTAATATGAATTCCTTTTAGTTAACATGCTGTGTAATATTAGTTTCAGGTATACAATATAGTGATTCAACACCTACATACCACAGTCAGTCCTGATCACAAGTGCATTCCTTAATCCTCATCACCTATTTAACCATCCTCCTTGTTGTTATAGCTCCTTGAAAAGCATTGTTAGTATTTTGATAGGGGATTGAATTAAATGTATAGATTTCTTTGGGTAATATAGACATTTTAACAATATTTGTTCTCCCAATCTATGAGCATGAAATGTATTTAAATTTCTTTGTGTCATCTTCAGTTCCTTTCATCAGTGTTTTATGCTATTCACAGTAAAGGTGTTTTACCCCTTTGGTTAGATTTATTCCTAGGTATCTTATGTTTTTTTGGTTCAATTATAAGTCGGATTTATTCCTTAATTTCTCTTTCTCTTGCTTCATTATTGTTGTATAGAGATGCGAGAGATTTCTGTACATTGACTTTGTATCCTGCAAATTTACTGGATTTGTGTGTCGCTTTTAGCAGTTTTTTTTTTGGGGGGGGGGTGAGTCTTTTGAGTTTTCTATGTAGAGTATCACGTGATCTGCAAACAGTAAAAGTTTTATTAGTTCCTTAATAGTTTGGATTCCTTATATTTATTTTTGTTGTCTGATTGCTGTGGTTAGAACATCCAGGACTATGTTAAATAATACTGGTGAGAGTGGTCATCCCTGTCTTATTCTTGACCATACAGGAAAAGCTCTCAGTTTTTCTCCATTGAGGATGATATTAGTTGTGGGTTTTTCATAGATGGCCTTTATTAGTTTGAAGTACATATCCTCTAACTCTGCATTGTTGAGGGTTTTTATCATGAATGGATGTTGTACTGTATCAAATGCTTGTTCTTCATCTATTGACAGGATCATGTGGTTCTTATATTTTCTCTTATTGATGTGATGTATCACATTGATTGGTTTGTGAATACGGAGCCACACTTGCAGCCCAGGAGCCAAAATCTACATTGTTTTAATGTACTGTTGGATACAATTTGCTAACATTTTGTTCAGAATTTTTGCATCCATGTTCATTAGGGATATTCTCTTTTATAGTGGGGTCTTTGTCTGGTTTTGCAATCAAGGAAATACTGGGCTCATAGAATGAGTTTGAAAGTTTCCCTTTCATTTATATTTTTGGGAATAATTTGAGAAGAATAGATATCAACTCTTCTTTAAATGTTTGGTAGAATTCACCCATGAAGCCATCTGGCCCTGGACTTTTTTTGTTGTGACAATTTTTTTATTACTAATTCAATTTCTTTGCTGGTTATCAGTCTGTACAAGTTTACTATTTCTTCCTGTTTCAGTTTGGGTAGTTGATATGTTTCTAAGAATTTATGCAGTTCTTCCAGATTGCCCAATTGTTGGCATATAATTTTTCATAATATTATCTTATAATTGTTTGTATTTCTGTAACGTTGGTTGTCATCTCTCCTCTCACAGTCATGATTGTATTTACTTGGATCCTTTCTCTTTCTTTTTTGGTAAGTCTTGCTAGAGGTTTATTGATTTTATTAATTCTTTCAAAGAATCCACTCCTGGTTTCATTGATCTGTTCTATTATTTTTTAGTCATATATAACTTATATCAGCTCAATCTTTATTATTTCCTTTTTTATATTGTCTTTAGGCTTTATTTGCCATCCTTTTTCTAGCTCCTGTAGGTATAAAGTTATGTTGTTTATTTAAGTTTTTTCTTGCTTCTTGAGATAGGCCTGTATTGCTTTATACTCCCCTTTAAGGGCCACTTTTGCTGTAACCCAATGGTTGTGGACCATTGTGTTTTCACTTTCATTTGTTCCCACACATTTTAAAATTTCTTCTTTGCTTTCCTGGTTGACCCATTCATTCTTTATTAGGATGTTCTTTAATCTCCATGTATTTGTGGTCTTTCCAAATTTTTTCTTGTGGTTGACTTCTAGTTTCATAGCATTGTGGTCAGAAAAGGTGCATCATATGACTCCAATCTTCTTCTATTTGTTAAGGTTTGTTCTGTGGCCTAACATGTGATCTATTCTGGAGAATGTTATATGTGCACTTGAAAAGAATGTGTAGTCTGCTGTTTTAGGATGTAATGTTCGCAGTATCTGTTATGTCCATCTGGTCCAGAGTGTCATTCAAAGCCATTTTTCCTAATCAACAAAACTAAAAGGCAATCAACGGAATAGAAGATACTTGCAAATGACATATCGGGTAAACAGTATCCAAAAATCTATAAAGACCTTAACAGACCCAACACCTGAAAAACAAATAATCCAGTAAAAAAATGGGCAGAAGACATGAATACTTTTTCAAAGAAGACATCCACGTGGCCAACAGACACATGAAAAGATGCTCAACATCGCTCATCATCAGGGAAGTACAAATAAAAACCGTATTGAGATACCAGCTCACACTGGTCAGAGTGGCTAAAATTAACAACACAGGGAACAGATTTTGTCAGGGATGTGAAGAAATGGGAACGCTCTTGCACTGTTGGTGGGAATGCAAACTGGGGCAACCACTCTGGAAAACAGAGTAAAGGTTTCTCAAAAAATTAAAAATATGACCCACCAATAACACTACTAGGAATTTATCCAAAGGATACCGGAGTGCTGATTCACAGGGACACATGTACCCCAATGTTTACAGAGCACTATTGACAATAGCCAAATTAGGGAAAGAGCCCAAATGTCCATCAAGTGATGAATGGATAAAGAAGATGTGGCTTATATATACAATGGAATACCACTTAGCAATGAGAGAATGAAATCTTGCCATTTTCAACAACGTGGATGGAACTGGAGGGTATTATGCTAAGTGAAATAAGTCAGTCAGAGAAAGACAGATATCATATATTTTCACTCATATGTGGAATTTGATAAACTTAACAGAAGACCATGGGGGAAGGGAAGGGGGGAAAAAGTTTCAAACAAAGAGGGAGGCAAACCCTAAGAGACTCTTAAATACAGAGTCAAACTGAGGGTTGATGGGTGGGGGTGGCAGGGGAGGGGAAAATAGGTGATAGGCATTGAGGAGGACACTTGCTGGGACAGTACCGAGTGTTGTAAGTGATGAACCATGGGAATCTACTCCTGAAGCCAAGAGCACACTGCATACACTGTATGTTAGCTAACTTGACAATTATATTTTTTAAAAAGGCCACTGTTTACTTGTTTATTTTCTGTTTTGATGATATGTCCATTGATGTAAGTGGGGTATTAAATTCCCCTACTATTATTGTATTACTGCCAATTAGTTCCTTCATGTCTATTATTAATTTTTTAAAATTTTTATTTAAATTCTGGTTAGATAACATACACTGCAATATTGGTTTCAGGAGTAGAATTCAGTGATTCATCACGTATATATGCAATACCCAGTGCTTGTCATATTATTTTTTTAACGTTTATTTATTTATTTATTTATTCATTTTTGGTAAGCATGCATATCTTTTTTTTCTTTTTTTTTAATTTATATATGAAATTTATTGTCAAATTGGTTTCCATACAACACCCAGTGCTCATCCCAAAAGGTGCCCTCCTCAATACCCATCACCTACCCTCTCCTCCCTCCCACCCCCCATCAACCCTTAGTTTGCTCTCAGTTCTCAACAGTCTCTTATGCTTTGGCTCTCTCCCACTCTAACCTTTTTTTTTTTTTTTCCTTCCCCTCCCCCAAGGGTTCCTGTTAAGTTTCTCAGGATCCACATAAGAGTGAAACCATATGGTATCTGTCTTTCTCTGTATGGCTTATTTCACTTAGCATCACACTCTCCAGTTCCATCCATGTTTCTACAAAAGGCCATATTTCATTTTTTCTCATTGCCACGTAGTATTCCATAGTGTATATAAACCACAATTTCTTTATCCATTCATCAGTTGATGGACATTTAGGCTCTTTCCATAATTTGGCTATTGTTGAGAGTGCTGCTATGAACATTGGGGTACAAGTGCCCCTATGCATCAGTACTCCTGTGTATCTTGGATAAATTCCTAACAGTGCTATTGCTGGGTCATAGGGTAGGTCTATTTTTAATTTTCTGAGGAACCTCCACACTGCTTTCCAGAGCGGCTGCACCAATTTGCATTCCCACCAACAGTGCAAGAGGGTTCCCGTTTCTCCACATCCTCTCCAGCATCTATAGTCTCCTGATTTGTTCATTTTGGCCACTCTGACTGGCGTGAGGTGATACCTGAGTGTGGTTTTGATTTGTATTTCCCTGATAAGGAGCGACGCTGAACATCTTTTCATGTGCCTGTTGGCCATCTGGATGTCTTCTTTGGAAAAGTGTCTATTCATGTTTTCTGCCCATTTCTTCACTGGGTTATTTGCTTTTCAGGTGTGGAGTTTGGTGAGCTCTTTATAGATTTTGGATACCAGCCCTTTGTCCGATATGTCATTTGCAAATATCTTTTCCCATTCCGTTGGTTGCCTTTTAGTTTTGTTGGTTGTTTCCTTTGCTGTGCAGAAGCTTTTTATCTTCATAAGGTCCCAGTAATTCACTTTTGCTTTTAATTCCCTTGCCTTTGGGGATGTGTCGAGTAAGAGATTGCTACGGCTGAGGTCAGAGAGGTCTTTTCCTGTTTTCTCCTCTAAGGTTTGGATGGTTTCCTGTCTCACATTCAGGTCCTTTATCCATTTTGAGTTTATTTTTGTGAATGGTGTGAGAAAGTGGTCTAGTTTCAACCTTCTGCATGTTGCTGTCCAGTTCTCCCAGCACCATTTGTTAAAGAGACTGTCTTTTTTCCATTGGATGTTCTTTCCTGCTTTGTCAAAGATGAGTTGGCCATACATTTGTGGGTCTAGTTCTGGGGTTTCTATTCTATTCCATTGGTCTATGTGTCTGTTTTTGTGCCAATACCATGCAGTCTTGATGATGACAGCTTTGTAGTAGAGGCTAAAGTCTGGGATTGTGATGCCTCCTGCTTTGGTCTTCTTCTTCAAATTTCCTTTGGCTATTCGGGGCCTTTTGTGGTTCCATATGAATTTTAGGATTGCTTGTTCTAGTTTTGAGAAGAATGCTGGTGCAATTTTGATTGGGATTGCATTGAATGTGTAGATAGCTTTGGGTAGTATTGACATTTTGACAATATTTATTCTTCCAATCCATGAGCAGGGAATGTCTTTCCATTTCTTTAAATCTTCTTCAATTACCTTCATAAGCTTTCTATAGTTTTCAGCATACAGATCTTTTACATCTTTGGTTAGATTTATTCCTAGGTATTTTATGCTTCTTGGTGCAATTGTGAATGGGATCAGTTTCTTTATTTGTCTTTCTGTTGCTTCATTGTTAGTGTATAAGAATGCAACTGATTTCTGTACATTAATTTTGTATCCTGCAACTTTGCTGAATTCATGTATCAGTTCTAGCAGACTTTTGGTGGAGTCTATCGGATTTTCCACGTATAATATCATGTCATCTGCAAAAAGCGAAAGTTTGACTTCATCTTTGCCAATTTTGATGCCTTTGATTTCCTTTTGCTGTCTGATTGCTGATGCTAGCACTTCCAGCACTATGTTAAACAACAGCGGTGAGAGTGGGCATCCCTGTCGTTTTCCTGATCTCAGGGAAAAAGCTCTCAGTTTTTCCCCGTTGAGGATGATGTTAGCTGTGGGCTTTTCATAAATGGCTTTTATGATCTTTAAGTATGTTCCTTCTATCCCGACTTTCTCAAGGGTTTTTATTAAGAAAGGGTGCTGGATTTTGTCAAAGGCCTTTTCTGCATCCATTGACAGGATCACATGGTTTTTCTCTTTTTTTTTTGTTACTGTGATGTATCATGTTGATTGATTTGCGAATGTTGAACCAGCCCTGCATCCCAGGAATGAATCCCACTTGATCATGGTGAATAATTCTTTTTATATGCCGTTGAATTCGATTTGCTAGTATCTTATTGAGAATTTTGGCATCCATATTCATCAGGGATATTGGCCGGTAGTTCTCTTTTTTTACTGGGTCTCTGTCTGGTTTAGGAATCAAAGTAATACTGGCTTCATAGAATGAGTCTGGAAGTTTTCCTTCCCTTTCTATTTCTTGGAATAGCTTGAGAAGGATAGGTATTATCTCTGCTTTAAACGTCTGGTAGAACTCCCCTGGGAAGCCATCTGGTCCTGGACTCTTATTTGTTGGGAGATTTTTGATAACCGATTCAATTTCTTCGCTGGTTATGGGTCTGTTCAAGCTTTCTATTTCCTCCTGATTGAGTTTTGGAAGAGTGTGGGTGTTCAGGCATTTGTCCATTTCTTCCAGGTTGTCCAATTTGTTGGCATATAATTTTTCATAGTATTCCCTGATAATTGTTTGTATCTCTGAGGGATTGGTTGTAATCATTCCATTTTCATTCATGATTTTATCTATTTGGGTCATCTCCCTTTCTTTTTGAGAAGCCTGGCTAGAGGTTTGTCAATTTTGTTTATTTTTTCAAAAAACCAACTCTTGGTTTCGTTGATCTGCTCTACAGTTTTTTTAGATTCTATATTGTTTATTTCTGCTCTGACCTTTATTATTTCTCTCCTTCTGCTGGGTTTAGGCTGCCTTTGCTGTTCTGCTTCTATTTCCTTTAGGTGTGCTGTTAGATTTTGTATTTGGGATTTTTCTTGTTTCTTGAGATAGGCCTGGATTGCAATGTATTTTGCTCTCAGGACTGCCTTCGCTGCGTCCCAAAGCGTTTGGATTGTTGTATTTTCATTTTCGTTTGTTTCCATATATTTTTTAATTTCTTCTCTAATTGCCTGGTTGACCCACTCATTCGTTAGTAGGGTGTTCTTTAACCTCCATGCTTTTGGAGGTTTTCCAGACTTTTTTCTGTGGTTGATTTCAAGCTTCCTAGCATTGTGGTCTGAAAGTATGCATGGTATGATTTCAATTCTTGTAAACTTATGAAGGGCTGTTTTGTGACCCAGTATATGATCTATCTTGGAGAATGTTCCATGTGCACTCGAGAAGAAAGTATATTCTGTTGCTTTGGGATGCAGAGTTCTAAATAGATCTGTCAAGTCCATCTGATCCAATGTCTCATTCAGGGCCCTTGATTCTTTATTGACCATGTGTCTAGATGATCTATCCATTTCTGTAAGTGGAGTGTTAAAGTCCCCTGCAATTACCACATTCTTATCAATAAGGTTGCTTATGTTTATGAGTAGTTGTTTTATATATTTGGGGGCTCCGGTATTGGGCGCATAGACATTTATAATTGTTAGCTCTTCCTGATGGATAGACCCTGTCACTATTATGTAATGTCCTTCTTCATCTCTTGTTACAGCCTTTAATTTAAAGTCTAGTTTTTCTGATATAAGTATGGCTACTCCAACTTTCTTTTGGCTTCCAGTAGCATGATAAATAGTTCTCCATCCCCTCGCTCTCAATCTAAAGGTGTCCTCAGGTCTAAAATGAGTCTCTTGTAGACAGCAAATAGATGGGTCTTGTTTTTTTATCCATTCTGATACCCTATGTCTTTTGGTTGGCGCATTTAATCCATTTACATTCAGTGTTATTATAGAAAGATATGGGTTTAGAGTCATTGTGATGTCTGTATGTTTTATGCTTGTAGTGATGTCTCTGGTACTTTGTCTCATAGGGTCTCCCTTAGGATCTCTTGTAGGGCTGCTTTCGTGGTGACAAATTCCTTCAGTTTTTGTTTGTTTGGGAAGACCTTTATCTCTCCTTCGATTCTAAATGACAGACTTGCTGGATAAAGGATTCTCGGCTGCATATTTTTTCTGTCTAGCACACTGAAAATCTCGTGCCAATTCTTTCTGGCCTGCCAAGTTTCAAAAGAGAGATCAGTCACGAGTCTTATAGGTCTCCCTTTATATGTGAGGGCACGTTTATCCCTTGCTGCTTTCAGAATTTTCTCTTTATCATTGTATTTTGCCAGTTTCACTATGATATGTCGTGCAGAAGATTGATTCAAGTTACATCTGAAGGGAGTTCTCTGTGCCTCTTGGATTTCAATGCCTTTTTCCTTCCCCAGTTCAGGGAAGTTCTCAGCTATTATTTCTTCAAGTACCCCTTCAGCACCTTTCCCTCTCTCTTCCTCCTCTGGGATACCAATTATGCGTATATTATTTCTTTTTAGTGTATCACTTAGTTCTCTAATTTTCCCCTCATACTCCTGGATTTTTTTATCTCTCTTTTTCTCAGCTTCCTCTTTTTCCATTACTTTATCTTCTAGTTCACCTATTCTCTCCTCTGTCTCTTCAATCCGAGCCGTGGTGGTTTCCATTTTGTTATGCATTTCGTTTAAAGCGTTTTTCAGCTCCTCGTGACTGTTCCTTAGTCCCTTGATCTCTGTAGCAAGAGATTCTCTGCTGTCCGCTATACTGTTTTCAAGCCCAGTGATTAATTTTATGACATTATTCTAAATTCACTTACTGTTATATTATCGTTTATTTATTTTGAGACAGAGAGAGACAGAGCATGAACGTGGGAGGGTCGGAGAGAGGGAGACACAGATTCTGAAACAGGATCCAGGCTCTGAGCTGTCAGCACAGATCCCGACGCGGGTCTCAAACTCACGGACTGTGAGATCATGACCTGAGCTGAAGTCAGCCGCTTAACCGACTGAACCACCCAGGCACCTCGCTTGTCATAATTTATTAATTGTTTTATTTATTTGGATGCTTCCATGTTTGAGGAATAAATATTTAAAATTGTTATATCTTCTTGTTGGATTATCTCCATGATGATCATGCAGTGCCCTTCTTTGTCTCTTGTTACAGTCAAAATTTTTTTAAATTTTACATTTAGTGATTTTTGAGAGACAAAGTGAGACAGAGCATGAGCGGGGGAGAGGGAGAGGATGAGACACAGAATCTGAAGCAGGCTCCAGGCTCTGAGCAAGTGTTCAGCGCAGAGCCCCATGCGGGGCTCAAACTGACAAACCATGAGATCATGACCTGTGCTGAAGTCAAATGCTCAACCAACTGAGCCACCCAGGTGCCCCCAGTCTTTGTTTTAAAGTCTTTTTTGTCCAAAGTATTGCTACTTTGGCTTTCTTTGATATCCATTTGCATGATAAACGTTTCTTCACCCTCTCACTTTCTTTTTTTTAAATATCAAATTTATTGTCAAATTGGTTTCCATACAACACCCAGTGCTCCTCCCAACAGGTGTCCTCCTCAATACCCATCATCCACCCTCCCCTCCCTTGCACCCCCCCATCAACCCTCAGTTTGTTCTCAGTTTTTAAGAGTCTCTTATGTTTTGGCTCCCTCCCTCTCTAACCTCTTTTTTTTTCTTCCCCTCCTCCATGGTCTTCTGTTAAGTTTCTCAGGATCCACACAAGAGTGAAAACATATGGTATCTGTCTTTCTCTGTATGACTTATTTCACTTAACGTAACATTCTCCAGTTCCATCCACATTGCTACCAAAGGCCATATTTCATTCTTTCTCATTGCCATGTAGTATTCCATTGTGTATATAAACCAGAATTTCTTTTTTAAAAATTTTTAAAAAATGTTTATTTTTGAGAGAGAGAAACAGAGCAAGCAGGGGAGGGGAAGGGAGAGAGGGAGACACAGAATCCAAAGCAGGCTCCAGGCTCCGAGCTGTCAGCACACAGCTTGATGCAGGGCTCGAACCAATGAACCAGGAGATCATGACCTAAGCTGAAGTTAGACGCTTAACTGACTGAGCCATCCAGGCTCCCCTAAACCAGAATTTCTTTATGCATTCATCAGTTGATGGACATTTAGGCTCTTTCCATAATTTGGCTATTGTTGAAAGTGCTGCCATAAACATTGGGATAAAAGTGACCCTATGTATCAGCACTCCTGTATCCCTTGGGTAATTTCCTAGCAGTGCTATTGCTGGGTCATAGGGTAAATCTATTGTTAATTTTTTGAGGAACCTCCACACTGTTTTCCAGAGTGGCTGCAACAGTTTGCATTCCCACCAACAGTACAAGAGGGTTCCAGTTTCTCCACATCCTCTCCAGCATCTATAGACTCCTGATTTGTTCATTTTAGCCACTCAACCAGCATGAGGTGGTATCTGAGTGTGGTTTTGATTTATATTTCCCTGATGAGGAGCGATGTTGAGCATCTTTTCATGTGTCTGTTGGCCATCCAGATATCTTCTTTAGAGAAGTGTCTATTCATGTTTTCTGCCCATTATTCACTGGGTTATTTATTTTTCAGGTGTGGAGTTTGGTGAGCTCTTTATAGATTTTGGATAGTAGCCCTTTGTACAATATGTCATTTAAAAATATCTTTTCCCATCCTGTTGGTTGTCTTTATTTTTTTTTTTATTGTTTCCTTTGCAGTGCAGAAGGTTTTTATCTTTGTGAGGTCCCAATAGTTCATTTTTGCTTTTAATTGCCTTGTCTTTGGGCATGTGTCAAGTAAGAAATTGCTGCAGCTGAGGTCAGAGAGGGTTTTTCCTGCTTTCCCCTCTAGGGTTTTGATGGTTTCTTGTCTCACATTCAGGTCCTTTATCCATTTTGGGTTTATTTTTGTGAATGGTGTAAGAAAGTGATCTAGTTTCATCCTTCTGCACGTTGCTGTCCAATTCTCCCAGCACCATTTGTTAAAGAGACTGTCTTTTTCCAATGGATGTTCTTTCCTGCTTTGTCAAAGATTAGTTGGCGTTACTTTTGTGGGTCTAATTCTGGGTTTTCTATTCTATTCCACTGGTCTCTGTGTCTGTTTTTGTGGCAATACCATGCTGTCTTGATGATTACAGCTTTGCAGTGGAGGCTAAAGTCTGGGATTGTGATGCCTCCTGCTTTGGTCTTCTTCTTCAAAATTACTTTGGCTATTTGGGGTCTTCAGGGTTCCATACAAATTTGAGGATTGCTTGTTCTAGCTTCAAGAAGAATGCTGGTGCAGTTTTGATTGGGATTGCATTGAATGTGTAGATAGCTTTCGGTAGTATTGACTTTTTTTTTTTAATGAAATTTATTGCAAATTGGTTTCCATACAACACCCAGTGCTCATCCCAAAAGTTGCCCTCTTCAATACCCATCACTCACCCTCCCCTCCCTCCCACCCCTCATCAACCCTCAGTTTGTTTTCAGTTTTTGAGAGTCTCTTATGCTTTGGCTCTATCCCACTCTAAACTCTTTTCTTTTTCCTTTCCCTCCCCCATGGGTTTCTGTTAAGTTTCTCAGGATCCACATAAGGGTGAAACCATATGGTATCTGTCTTTCTCTGTGTGGCTTATTTCACTTAGCATCACACTCACCAGTTCCATCCACGTTGCTACAAAGGGCCACATTTCATTCTTTCTCATTGCCATGTAGTATTCCATTGTGTATATAAACCACAATTTCTTTATCCATTCATCACTTGATGGACATTTAGGCTCTTTCCATAATTTGGCTATTGTTGAGAGTGCTGCTATAAACATTGGGGTATAGGTGCAGCTATGCATCACTACTCCTGTATCCCTTGGGTAAATTCCTAGCAGTGCTATGGCTGGGTCATAGGGTAGGTCTATTTTTAATTTTCTGAGGAATCTCCACACTGTTTTCCAGAGTGGCTGCACCAGTTTGCATTCCCACCAACAGTGCAAGAGGGTTCCCATTTCTCCACATCCTTGCCAGCATCTATAGTCTCCTGATTTGTTCATTTTGGCCACTCTGGCGTGAAGTGATGTCTGAGTGTGGTTTTGATTTGTATTTCCCTGATGAGGAGCGACGTTGAGCATCTTTTCATGTGTCTGTTGGCCATCCGGATGTCTTCTTTAGAGAAGTGTCTATTCATGTTAGCTGCCCATTTCTTCACTGGGTTATTTGTTTTTCGGGTGTGGAGTTTGGTGAGCTCTTTATAGATTTTGGATACTAGCCCTTTGTCCGATATGTCATTTGCAAATATCTTTTCCCATTCCGTTGGTTGCCTTTTAGTTTTGTTGGTTGTTTCCTTTGCTGTGCAGAAGCTTTTTTTTTTTTTAATTTTTTTTTTTTCCAAACGTTTTTTATTTATTTTTGGGACAGAGAGAGACAGAGCATGAACGGGGGAGGGGCAGAGAGAGAGGGAGACACAGAATCGGAAACAGGCTCCAGGCTCTGAGCCATCAGCCCAGAGCCCGACGCGGGGCTCAAACTCACAGACCGCGAGACCGTGACCTGGCTGAAGTCGGACGCTTAACCGACTGCGCCACCCAGGCGCCCCATGGAAGCTTTTTATCTTCATGAGGCCCCAATAGTTCATTTTTTGTTTTTAATTCCCTTGCCTTTGGGGATGTGTCAAGTAAGAAATTGCTACGGCTGAGGTCAGAGAGGTCTTTTCCTGCTTTGTCCTCTAGGGTTTTGATGGTTTCCTGTCTCATATTCAGGTCCTTTACCCATTTTGAGTTTATTTTTGTGAATGGTGTGAGAAAGTGGTCTAGTTTCAACCTTCTGCATGTTGCTGTCCAGTTCTCCCAACACCATTTGTTAAAGAGACTGTCTTTTTTCCATTGGATGTTCTTTCCTGCTTTGTCAAAGATTCGTTGGCCATATGTTTGTGGGTCTAGTTCTGGGGTTTCTATTCTATTCCACTGGTCTATGTGTCTGTTTTTGTGCCAATACCATGCTGTCTTGATGATGACAGCTTTGTAGTAGAGGCTAAAGTCTGGGATTGTGATGCCTCCTGCTTTGGTCTTCTTCTTCAAAATTACTTTGGCTATTCGGGGCCTTTTGTGGTTCCATATGAATTTTAGAATTGCTTGTTCTAGTTTCAAGAAGAATGCTGGTGCAATTTTGATTGGGATTGCATTGAATGTGTAGATAATTTTGGGTCGTATTGACATTTTGACAATATTTATTCTTCCAACACATGAGCACGGAATGTATTTCCATTTCGTTATATCTTCTTCAATTTCTTTCATAAACTTTCTATAGTTTTCAGCATACAGGTCTTTTACATCTTTTGTTAGGTTTATTCCTAGGTATTTTATGCTTCTTGGTGCGATTGTGAATGGGATCAGTTTCTTTATTTGTCTTTCTGTTGCTTCATTGTTAGTGTATAAGAATGCAACTGATTTCTGTACATTGATTTTGTATCCTGCGACTTTACTGAATTCACGTATCAGTTCTAGCAGACTTTTGGTGGAGTCTATCGGATTTTCCATGTATAATATCATGTCATCTGCAAAAAGTGAAAGCTTGACTTCATCTTTTCCAATTTTGATGCCTTTGATTTCCTTTTGTTGTCTGATTGCTGATGCTAGAACTTCCAACACTATGTTAAACAACACTGGTGAGAGTGGACCTTCCTGCTGTGTTCCTGATGTCAGGGGGAAAACTCTCAGTTTTTTCCTATTGAGGATGATAGTAACTGTGGGCTTTTCATAAATGGATTGTATGATGTTTAAGTATGTTCTTTCTATCCCGAGTTTCTTGAGGATTTTTATAAGAAAGGATGCTGAATTTTGTCAAATGCTTTTTCTGCATCGATAGACCAGATCATATGTTCTTTTCTTTCCTTTAATTAATGTGATGTATCACGTTGTTTAATTTGCAAATGTTGAACCATCCCTGTAGCCCAGGAATTAATCCCACTTGTTCATGGTGTATAATTCTTTTCATATGCTGTTGAATTCGATTTGCTAGTATCTTATTGCGAATTTTTGCATCCATATTCATCACGGATGTTGGCCTGTCATTGTCTTTTTTTGCTGGGTCTCTGTCTGGTTTAGGAATCAAAGTAATGCTGGCTTCAAAGAATAAGTCTGGACTTTTTCCTTCCCTTTCCATTTTTTGGAACAGCTTGAGAAGGTTAGATATTATCTCTGCTTTAAATGTCTGGTAGAATTCCCCAGGGAAGCCATCTGGTCCTGGACTCTTATTTGTTGGGAGGTTTTTGATAACTGATTAAATTTCTTCACTGGTTATAGGTGTGTTCAAGTTTGCTATTTCTTCCTTTTTGAGTTTTGGAAGTGCATGGGTGCTTAGGAACTTGTCCATTTCTTCCATGTTGTCCAGTTTGTTGGCATATAATTTTTTATACTATTCCCTGATAATTGCTTATATTTCTGAGGGATTGGTTGTAATAGTTCCATTTTCATTCATGATTTTATCTCTTTGAGTCATCTCCCTTTTCTTTTTGAGAAGCCTGGCTAGAGGTTTATCATATTGTTTATTTTTTTTCAAAAAAAGAACTCTTGGTGTGTTTGATCTGTTGTACTGTTTTTTTTTTTTTTTAGATTCTATATTGTTTATTTCTGCTCTCATTTTATTATTTCTCTTCTTCTGCTGGGTTTGGGGTGTCTTTGCTGCTCTGCTTCTATTTCCTTTAGGTGTGCTGTTAGATTTTGTATTTGGGATTTTTCTTGTTTCTTGAGATAGGCCTGGATTGCAATGTATTTTCCTCTCAGGACTGCCTTCGTTACATCCCAAAGTGTCTGGATTGTTGTATTTTCATTTTCATTTGTTTCCATGTATTTTTAAATTTCTTCTATAATTGCCTGTTTGACCCATTCATTCTTTTTTTTTTTTAATATTTGAAATTTATTGTCAAATTGGTTTCCATACAACACCCAGTGCTCTTCCCAAAAGGTGCCCTCCTCAATACCCATCACCCACCCTCTCCTCCCTCCCACCCCCCCATCAACCCTCAGTTTGTTCTCAGTTTTTAACAGTCTTTTATGCTTTGGCTCTCTCCCACTCTAACCTCTTTTTTTTTTCTTTTTTCCTCCCCCTCCCCCATGGGTTCCTGTTAAGTTTCTCAGGATCCACATAAGAGTGAAACCATTCATTCTTTAGTAGGGTGTTCTTTAACATCCATGCTTTTGGAAGGAAGATGGCGGCGTAGGAGGACGCTGGGCCCACCGCGCGTCCTGCTGATCACTTAGATTCCACCTACACCTGCCTAAATAACCCAGAAAACCGCCAGAGGATTAGCAGAACGGAGTCGCCGGAGCCAAGCGCAGACGAGAGGCCCACGGAAGAGGGTAGGAAGGGCGGCGAGGCGGTGCGCGCTCCACGGACTGGCGGGAGAGAGCCGGGGCGGAGGGGCGGCTCGCCGGCCAAGCAGAGCCCCCGAGTCTGGCTTGCAAAAAGCGGAGGGGCCTGACGGACTGTGTTCCGACAGCAAGCGCGACTTAGCGTCTGGGAGGTCGTAAGTTAACAGCTCTGCTCAGAAAGCGAGAAGGCTGGTGGACAAAGGGAAGGAGAGCTGCTGAGCTCCCGGACGACAGAGCTCAGTTTGGTGGGAAACAAAGGCACTCGCCAGCGCCATCTCCCCCGCCCATCCCCCAGCCAAAATCCCAAAGAGAACCAGTTCCTGCCAGGGAACTTGCTCCGCGCAAACACCCAACTCTGCGCTTCTGCGGAGCCAAACCCCCGGCAGCGGATCTGACTCCCTCCTGCTGCCACAGGGCCCCTCCTGAAGTGGATCACCTAAGGAGAAGCAAGCTAAGCCTGCCCCTCCTGCCCCTGTGCACCTTGCCTACCCACCCCAGCTAAGACGCCAGATCCCCAGCATCACAAGCCTGGCAGTGTGCAAGTAGCCCAGACAGGCCACCCCACCCCACAGTGAATCCCGCCCATAGGAGAGGGGAAGAGAAGGCACCCACCAGTCTGACTGAGGACACAGCTGTGGGCTGGGGGCAGACATCAGGTCCGACTGCGGCTCTGCCCACCAACTCCAGTTATACACCACAGCACAGGGGAAGTGCCCTGCAGGTCCATCACCACGCCAGGGACTATCCAAAATGACCAAGCGGAAGAATTCCCCTCAGAAGAATCTCCAGGAAATAACAACAGCTAATGAGCTGATCGAAAAGGATTTAAATAATATAACAGAAAGTGAATTTAGAATAATAGTCATAAAATTAATCGCTGGGCTTGAAAACAGTATAGCGGACAGCAGAGAATCTCTTGCTACAGAGATCAAGGGACTAAGGAACAGTCACGAGGAGCTGAAAAACGCTTTAAACGAAATGCATAACAAAATGGAAACCACCACGGCTCGGATTGAAGAGGCAGAGGAGAGAATAGGTGAACTAGAAGATAAAGTTATGGAAAAAGAGGAAGCTGAGAAAAACAGAGATAAAAAAATCCAGGAGTATGAGGGGAAAATTAGAGAACTAAGTGATACACTAAAAAGAAATAATATACGCATAATTGGTATCCCAGAGGAGGAAGAGAGAGGGAAAGGTGCTGAAGGGGTACTTGAAGAAATAATAGCTGAGAACTTCCCTGAACTGGGGAAGGAAAAAGGCATTGAAATCCAAGAGGCACAGAGAACTCCCTTCAGATGTAACTTGAATCAATCTTCTGCACGACATATCATAGTGAAACTGGCAAAATACAAGGATAAAGAGAAAATTCTGAAAGCAGCAAGGGGTAAACGTGCCCTCACATATAAAGGGAGACCTATAAGACTCGTGACTGATCTCTCTTTTGAAACTTGGCAGGCCAGAAAGAATTGGCACGAGATTTTCAGGGTGCTAGACAGAAAAACTATGCAGCCGAGAATCCTTTATCCAGCAAGACTGTCATTTAGAATAGAAGGAGAGATAAAGGTCTTCCCAAACAAACAAAAACTGAAGGAATTTGTCACCACTAAAACAGCCCTACAAGAGATCCTAAGGGGGACCCTGTGAGACAAAGTACCAGAGACAGCACTAGAAACATGAAACCTACGGACATCACAATGACTCTAAACCCATATCTTTCTATAATAACACTGAATGTAAATGGATTAAATGCGCCAACCAAAAGACATAGGGTATCAGAATGGATAAAATAACAAGACCCATCTATTTGCTGTCTACAAGAGACTCATTTTAGACTTGAGGACATCTTCAGATTAAGAGTGAGGAGATGTAGAATTATTTATCACGCTACTGGAAGCCAAAAGAAAGCTGGAGTAGCCATACTTATATCAGACAAACTAGACTTTAAATTAAAGGCTGTAACAAGAGATGAAGAAGGACATTACATAATAGTGACAGGGTCTATCCATCAGGAAGAGCTAACAATTATAAATGTCTATGCGCCGAATACCGGAGCGCCCAAATATATAAAACAATTACTCATAAACATAAGCAACCTTATTGAGAAGAATGTGGTCATTGCAGGGGACTTTAACACCCCACTTACAGAAATGGATAGATCATCTAGACACACGGTCAATAAAGAAACAAGGGCCCTGAATGAGACATTGGATCAGATGGACTTGACAGATCTATTTAGAACTCTGCATCCCAAAGCAACAGAATATACTTTCTTCTCGAGTGCACATGGAACATTCTCCAAGATAGATCATATACTGGGTCACAAAACAGCCCTTCATAAGTTTACAAGAATTGAAATCATACCATGCATACTTTCAGACCACAATGCTAGGAAGCTTGAAATCAACCACAGAAAAAAGTCTGGAAAACCTCCAAAAGCATGGAGGTTAAAGAACACCCTACTAACGAATGAGTGGGTCAACCAGGCAATTAGAGAAGAAATTAAAAAATATATGGAAACAAACGAAAATGAAAATACAACAATCCAAACGCTTTGGGACGCAGCGAAGGCAGTCCTGAGAGCAAATACATTGCAATCCAGGCCTATCTCAAGAAACAAGAAAAATCCCAAATACAAAATCTAACAGCACACCTAAAGGAACTAGAAGCAGAACAGCAAAGGCAGCCTAAACCCAGCAGAAGGAGAGAAATAATAAAGGTCAGAGCAGAAATAAACAATATAGAAACTAAAAAAACTGTAGAGCAGATCAATGAAACCAAGAGTTGGTTTTTTGAAAAAATAAACAAAATTGACAAACCTCTAGCCAGGCTTCTCAAAAAGAAAAGGGAGATGACCCAAATAGATAAAATCATGAATGAAAATGGAATGATTACAACCAATCCCTCAGAGATACAAACAATTATCAGGGAATACTATGAAAAATTATATGCCAACAAATTGGACAACCTGGAAGAAATGGACAAATTCCTGAACACCTACACTCTTCCAAAACTCAATCAGGAGGAAATAGAAAGCTTGAACAGACCCATCACCAGCGAAGAAATTGAATCGGTTATCAAAAATCTCCCAACAAATAAGAGTCCAGGACCAGATGGCTTCCCAGGGGAGTTCTACCAGACGTTTAAAGCAGAGATAATACCTATCCTTCTCAAGCTATTCCAAGAAATAGAAAGGGAAGGAAAACTTCCAGACTCATTCTATGAAGCCAGTATTACTTTGATTCCTAAACCAGACAGTGACCCAGTAAAAAAAGAGAACTACCGGCCAATATCCCTGATGAATATGGATGCCAAAATTCTCAATAAGATACTAGCAAATCGAATTCAACGGCATATAAAAGGAATTATTCACCATGATCAAGTGGGATTCATTCCTGGGATGCAGGGCTTGTTCAACATTCGCAAATCAATCAACGTGATACATCACATTAATAAAAAAAAAAAAGAGAAGAACCATATGATCTTGTCAATCAATGCAGAAAAGGCCTTTGACAAAATCCAGCACCCTTTCTTAATAAAAACCCTTGAGAAAGTCGGGATAGAAGGAACATACTTAAACATCATAAAAGCCATTTATGAAAAGCCCACAGCTAACATCATCCTCAACGGGGAAAAACTGAGAGCTTTTTCCCTGAGATCAGGAACACGACAGGGATGCCCACTCTCACCGCTGTTGTTTAACATAGTGCTGGAAGTTCTAGCATCAGCAATCAGACAACAAAAGGAAATCAAAGGCATCAAAATTGGCAAAGATGAAGTCAAGCTTTCGCTTTTTGCAGATGACATGATATTATACATGGAAAATCCGATAGACTCCACCAAAAGTCTACTAGAACTGATACATGAATTCAGCAAAGTTGCAGGATACAAAATCAATGTACAGAAATCAGTTGCATTCTTATACACTAACAATGAAGCAACAGAAAGACAAGTAAAGAAACTGATCCCATTCACAATTGCACCAAGAAGCATAAAATACCTAGGAATAAATCTAACCAAAGATGTAAAGGATCTGTATGCTGAAAACTATAGAAAGCTTATGAAGGTAATTGAAGAAGATTTAAAGAAATGGAAAGACATTCCCTGCTCATGGATTGGAAGAATAAATATTGTCAAAATGTCAATACTACCCAAAGCTATCTACACATTCAATGCAATCCCAATCAAAATTGCACCAGCATTCTTCTCGAAACTAGAACAAGCAATCCTAAAATTCATATGGAACCACAAAAGGCCCCGAATAGCCAAAGTAATTTTGAAGAAGAAGACCAAAGCAGGAGGCATCACAATCCCAGACTTTAGCCTCTACTACAAAGCTGTCATCATCAAGACTGCATGGTATTGGCACAAAAACAGACACATAGACCAATGGAATAGAATAGAAACCCCAGAACTAGACCCACAAACGTATGGCCAACTCATCTTTGACAAAGCAGGAAAGAACATCCAATGGAAAAAAGACAGTCTCTTTAACAAATGGTGCTGGGAGAACTGGACAGCAACATGCAGAAGGTTGAAACTAGACCACTTTCTCACACCATTCACAAAAATAAACTCAAAATGGATAAAGGACCTGAATGTGAGACAGGAAACCATCCAAACCTTAGAGGAGAAAGCAGGAAAAGACCTCTCTGACCTCAGCCGTAGCAATCTCTTACTCGACACATCCCCAAAGGCAAGGAAAGTAAAAGCAAAAGTGAATTACTGGGACATTATGAAGATAAAAAGCTTCTGCACAGCAAAGGAAACAACCAACAAAACTAAAAGGCAACCAACGGAATGGGAAAAGATATTTGCAAATGACATATCGGACAAAGGGCTAGTATCCAAAATCTATAAAGAGCTCACCAAACTCCACACCCGAAAAGCAAATAACCCAGTGAAGAAATGGGCAGAAAACATGAATAGACACTTTTCCAAAGAAGACATCCGGATGGCCAACAGGCACATGAAAAGATGTTCAGCGTCGCTCCTTATCAGGGAAATACAAATCAAAACCACACTCAGGTATCACCTCACGCCAGTCAGAGTGGCCAAAATGAACAAATCAGGAGACTATAGATGCTGGAGAGGATGTGGAGAAACGGGAACCCTCTTGCACTGTTGGTGAGAATGCAAATTGGTGCAGCCGCTCTGGAAAGCAGTGTGGAGGTTCCTCAGAAAATTAAAAATAGACCTACCCTATGACCCAGCAATAGCACTGTTAGGAATTTATCCAAGATACACAGGAGTACTGATGCATAGGGGCACTTGTACCCCAATGTTCATAGCAGCACTCTCAACAATAGCCAAATTATGGAAAGAGCCTAAATGTCCATCAACTGATGAATGGATAAAGAAATTGTGGTTTATATACACTATGGAATACTACTTGGCAATGAGAAAAAATGAAATATGGCCTTTTGTAGCAACGTGGATGGAACTGGAGAGTGTGATGCTAAGTGAAATAAGCCATACAGAGAAAGACAGATACCATATGGTTTCACTCTTATGTGGATCCTGAGAAACTTAACAGGAACCCATGGGGGAGGGGAAGGAAAAAAAAAGAGGTTAGAGTGGGAGAGAGCCAAAGCATAAGAGACTGTTGAGAACTGAGAGCAAACTGAGGGTTGAGGGGGGTGGGAGGGAAGAGAGGGTGGGTGATGGTTATTGAGGAGGGCACCTTTTGGGATGAGCACTGGGTGTTGTATGGAAACCAATTTGACAATAAATTTCATATATAAGTAACATCCATGCTTTTGCAGGTTTGTCAGACATTTTCCTGTGGTTGATTTCAAGCTTCATAGCATTGTGGTCTGGAAGTATGCATGGTATGATCTCAATTCTTGTATACTTATGAAGGGCTGTTTTGTGACCCAGTATGTGATCTATCTTGGAGAATGTTCCATTTGCACTTGAGAAGAAAGTAAATTCTGTTGTTTTGGGATGCAGAGTTCTAAATATATCTGTCAAGTCCATCTGATCCAATGTATCATCCAGGGCCCTTGTGTCTTTATTGATCTTGTGTCTAGATGATGTATCCATTGTTGTATGTGGAGTATTAAAGTCCCCTGCAGTTACCACAATCTTCTCAATAAGGTTGCTTATTTTTGTGATTAATTGTTTTATATATTTGGGGGCTCCTGTAGTTGGTGCATAGACATTGATAATTATTAGCTCTTCTTGATGGATAGACCCTGTAATTATTATATGATGCCCTTCTTCATCTCTTGTTACAGCCTTTAATTTAAAGTCTAGTTTGTCTGATATAAGTATGGCTACTCCAGCTTTCTTGTGACTTCCAGTAGCATGATAGATATTTCTTCATATCCTCACTTTCAATCTGAAGGTGTCCTCAGGTCTAAAATGAGTCTCTTCTAGACAGAAAATAGATGGGTCTTGTTTTTTTTTTAATCCATTCTGATACCCTATGTCTCTAGGTTGGAGCATTTAGTTCATTTACATTCCGTGTTATTATAGAAAGATATGGGTTTATTTTTTTTTTTATTTTTTATTTTTTTTTATTATTTTTTTTTATATGAAATTTATTGTCAGATTGGTTTCCATACAACACCCAGTGCTCATCCCAAAAGGTGCCCTCCTCAGTACCCATCACCCACCCTCTCCTCCCTCCCACCCCCCATCAATCCTTAGTTTGTTCTCAGTTCTCAACAGTCTCTTATGCTTTGGCTCTCTCCCACTCTAACCTCTTTTTTTTTTTTTTTTTTTTGTTCCCCTCCCCCATGGGTTTCTCTTAAGTTTCTCAGGATCCACATAAGAGTGAAACCATATGGTATCTGTCTTTCTCTGTATGGCTTATTTCACTTAGCATCACACTCTCCAGTTCCATCCACGTTGCTACAAAAGGCCATATTTCATTTTTTCTCATTGCCACGTAGTACTCCATTGTGTATATAAACCACAATTTCTTTATCCATTCATCAGTTGATGGACATTTAGGCTCTTTCCATAATTTGGCTATTGTTGAGAGTGCTGCTATGAACATTGGGGTACAAGTGCCCCTATGCATCAGTACTCCTGTGTCCCTTGGATAAATTCCTAGCAGTGCTATTGCTGGGTCATAGGGTAGGTCTATTTTTAATTTTCTGAGGAACCTCCACACTGCTTTCCAGAGCGGCTGCACCAATTTGCATTCCCACCAACAGTGCAAGAGGGTTCCCGTTTCTCCACATCCTCTCCAGCATCTATAGTCTCCTGATTTGTTCATTTTGGCCACTCTGACTGGCGTGAGGTGATATCTGAGTGTGGTTTTGATTTGTATTTCCCTGATAAGGAGCGACGCTGAACATCTTTTCATGTGCCTGTTGGCCATCCGGATGTCTTCTTTAGAGAAGTGTCTATTCATGTTTTCTGCCCATTTCTTCACTGGGTTATTTGCTTTTCGGGTGTGGAGTTTGGTGAGCTCTTTATAGATTTTGGATACTAGCCCTTTGTCCGATATGTCATTTGCAAATATCTTTTCCCATTCCGTTGGTTGCCTTTTAGTTTTGTTGGTTGTTTCCTTTGCTGTGCAGAAGCTTTTTATCTTCATAAGGTCCCAGCAATTCACTTTTGCTTTTACTTCCCTTGCCTTTGGGGATGTGTCGAGTAAGAGATTGCTACGGCTGAGGTCAGAGAGGTCTTTTCCTGCTTTCTCCTCTAAGGTTTTGATGGTTTCCTGTCTCACATTCAGGTCCTTTATCCATTTTGAGTTTATTTTTGTGAATGGTGTGAGAAAGTGGTCTAGTTTCAACCTTCTGCATGTTGCTGTCCAGTTCTCCCAGCACCATTTGTTAAAGAGACTGTCTTTTTTCCATTGGATGTTCTTTCCTGCTTTGTCAAAGATGAGTTGGCCATACGTTTGTGGGTCTAGTTCTGGGGTTTCTATTCTATTCCATTGGTCTATGTGTCTGTTTTTGTGCCAATACCATGCTGTCTTGATGATGACAGCTTTGTAGTAGAGGCTAAAGTCTGGGATTGTGATGCCTCCTGCTTTGGTCTTCTTCTTCAAAATTACTTTGGCTATTCGGGGCCTTTTGTGGTTCCATATGAATTTTAGGATTGCTTGTTCTAGTTTCGAGAAGAATGCTGGTGCAATTTTGATTGGGATTGCATTGAATGTGTAGATAGCTTTAGGTAGTATTGACATTTTGATAATATTTATTCTTCCAATCCATGAGCAGGGAATGTCTTTCCATTTCTTTAAATCTTCTTCAATTACCTTCATAAGCTTTCTATAGTTTTCAGCATACAGATCCTTTACATCTTTGGTTAGATTTATTCCTAGGTATTTTATGCTTCTTGGTGCAATTGTGAATGGGATCAGTTTCTTTACTTGTCTTTCTGTTGCTTCATTGTTAGTGTATAAGAATGCAACTGATTTCTGTACATTGATTTTGTATCCTGCAACTTTGCTGAATTCATGTATCAGTTCTAGCAGACTTTTGGTGGAGTCTATCGGATTTTCCATGTATAATATCATGTCATCTGCAAAGAGCGAAAGCTTGACTTCATCTTTGCCAATTTTGACGCCTTTGATTTCCTTTTGTTGTCTGATTGCTGTTGCTAGAACTTCCAGCACTATGTTAAATAACAGCGGTGAGAGTGGGCATCCCTGTCGTGTTCCTGATCTCAGGGAAAAAGCTCTCAGTTTTTCCCCGTTGAGGATGATGTTAGCTGTGGGCTTTTCATAAATGGCTTTTATGATGTTTAAGTATGTTCCTTCTATCCCGACTTTCTCAAGAGTTTTTATTAAGAAAGGGTGCTGGATTTTGTCGAAGTCCTTTTCTGCATCGATTGACAGGATCATATGTTTTTTCTCCTTTTTTTTGTTAATGTGATGTATCACGTTGATTGGTTTGCGAATGTTGAACCAGCCCTGCATCCCAGGAATGAATCCCACTTGATCATGGTGAATAATTCTTTTTATATGCCGTTGAATTCGATTTGCTAGTATCTTATTGAGAATTTTGGCATCCATATTCATCAGGGATATTGGCCGGTAGTTCTCTTTTTTTACTGGGTCTCTGTCTGGTTTAGGAATCAAAGTAATACTGGCTTCATAGAATGAGTCTGGAAGTTTTCCTTCCCTTTCTATTTCTTGGAATAGCTTGAGAAGTATAGGTATTATCTCTGCTTTAAACGTCTGGTAGAACTCCCCTGGGAAGCCATCTGGTCCTGGACTCTTATTTGTTGGGAGATTTTTGATAACCGATTCAATTTCTTCGCTGGTGATGGGTCTGTTCAAGCTTTCTATTTCCTCCTGGTTGAGTTTTGGAAGAGTGTGGGTGTTCAGGAATTTGTCCATTTCTTCCAGGTTGTCCAATTTGTTGGCATATAATTTTTCATAGTATTCCCTGATAATTGTTTGTATCTCTGAGGGATTGGTTGTAATAATTCCATTTTCATTCATGATTTTATTTATTTGGGTCATCCCCCTTTTCTTTTTGAGAAGCCTGGCTAGAGGTTTGTCAATTTTGTTTATTTTTTCAAAAAACCAACTCTTGGTTTCGTTGATCTGCTCTACAGTTTTTTTAGATTCTATATTGTTTATTTCTGCTCTGATCTTTATTATTTCTCTTCTTCTGCTGGGTTTAGGCTGCCTTTGCTGTTCTGCTTCTATTTCCTTTAGGTGTGCTGTTAGATTTTGTATTTGGGATTTTTCTTGTTTCTTGAGATAGGCCTGGATTGCAATGTATTTTGCTCTCAGGACTGCCTTCGCTGCGTCCCAAAGCGTTTGGATTGTTGTATTTTCATTTTCGTTTGTTTCCATATATTTTTTAATTTCTTCTCTAATTGCCTGGTTGACCCACTCATTCGTTAGTAGGGTGTTCTTTAACCTCCATGCTTTTGGAGGTTTTCCAGACTTTTTTCTGTGGTTGATTTCAAGCTTCCTAGCATTGTGGTCTGAAAGTATGCATGGTATGATTTCAATTCTTGTAAACTTATGAAGGGCTGTTTTGTGACCCAGTATATGATCTATCTTGGAGAATGTTCCATGTGCACTCGAGAAGAAAGTATATTCTGTTGCTTTGGGATGCAGAGTTCTAAATAGATCTGTCAAGTCCATCTGATCCAATGTCTCATTCAGGGCCCTTGTTTCTTTATTTTCCGTGTGTCTAGTTGATCTATCCATTTCTGTAAGTGGGGTGTTAAAGTCCCCTGCCATTACCACATTCTTATCAATAAGGTTGCTTATGTTTATGAGTAATTGTTTATATATTTGGGCGCTCCGGTATTCGGCGCATAGACATTTATAATTGTTAGCTCTTCCTGATGGATAGACCCTGTCACTATTATATAATGTCCTTCTTCATCTCTTGTTACAGCCTTTAATTTAAAGTCTAGTTTGTCTGATATAAGGATGGCTACTCCAGCTTTCTTTTGGCTTCCAGTAGCATGATAAATAGATCTCCATCCCCTCACTCTCAATCTAAAGGTGTCCTCAGGTCTAAAATGAGTCTCTTGTAGACAGCAAATAGATGGGTCTTGTTTTTTTATCCATTCTGATACCCTAAGTCTTTTGGTTGGCGCATTTAATCCATTTACATTCAGTGTTATTATAGAAAGGTATGGGTTTAGAGTCATTGTGATGTCTGTATGTTTTATGCTTGTAGTGATGTCTCTGGTACTTTGTCTCACAGGGTCCCCCTTAGGATCTCTTGTAGGGCTGGTTTAGTGGTGACAAATTCCTTCAGTTTTTGTTTGTTTGGGAAGACCTTTATCTCTCCTTCGATTCTAAATGACAGACTTGCTGGATAAAGGATTCTCGGCTGCATAGTTTTTCTGTCTAGCACACTGAAAATCTCGTGCCAATTCTTTCTGGCCTGCCAAGTTTCAAAAGAGAGATCAGTCACGAGTCTTATAGGTCTCCCTTTATATGTGAGGGCACGTTTACCCCTTGCTGCTTTCAGAATTTTCTCTTTATCCTTGTATTTTGCCAGTTTCACTATGATATGTCGTGCAGAAGATCGATTCAAGTTACATCTGAAGGGAGTTCTCTGTGCCTCTTGGATTTCAATGCCTTTTTCCTTCCCCAGTTCAGGGAAGTTCTCAGCTATTATTTCTTCAAGTACCCCTTCAGCACCTTTCCCTCTCTCTTCCTCCTCTGGGATACCAATAATGCGTATATTATTTCTTTTTAGTGTATCACTTAGTTCTCTAATTTTCCCCTCGTACTCCTGGATTTTTTTATCTCTCTTTTCTCAGCTTCCTCTTTTTCCATAACTTTATCTTCTAGTTCACCTATTCTCTCCTCTGCCTCTTCAATCCGAGCTGTGGTGGTTTCCATTTTGTTATGCATTTCGTTTAAAGCGTTTTTCAGCTCCTCGTGACTGTTCCTTAGTCCCTTGATCTCTGTAGCAAGAGATTCTCTGCTGTCCGCTATACTGTTTTCAAGCCCAGCGATTAATTTTATGACTATTATTCTAAATTCACTTTCTGTTATATTATTTAAATCCTTTTTGATCAGCTCATTAGCTGTTGTTATTTCCTGGAGATTCTTCTGAGGGGAATTCTTCTGCTTGGTCATTTTGGATAGTCCCTGGCGTGGTGAGGACCTGCAGGGCACTTCCCCTGTGCTGTGGTGTATAACTGGAGTTGGTGGGCAGAGCCGCAGTCAGACCTGATGTCTGCCCCCAGCCCACCGCTGTGTCCACAGTCAGACTGGTGCGTGCCTTCTCTTCCCCTCTCCTATGGGCGGGATTCACTGTGGGGTGGGGTGGCCTGTCTGGGCTACTTGCACACTGCCAGGCTTGTGATGCTGGGGATCTGGCGTCTTAGCTGGGGTGGGTAGGCAAGGTGCACAGGGGCAGGAGGGGCAGGCTTAGCTTGCTTCTCCTTAGGTGATCCTCTTCAGGAGGGGCCCTGTGGCAGCAGGAGGGAGTCAGATCCGCTGCCGGAGGTTTGGCTCCGCAGAAGCGCAGAGTTGGGTGTTTGCGCACGGAGCGAGCAAGTTCCCTGGCAGGAACTGGTTCTCTTTGGGATTTTGGCTGGGGGATGGGCGGGGGAGATGGCGCTGGCGAGCGCCTTTGTTCCCCACCAAACTGAGCTCTGTCGTCCGGGGGCTCAGCAGCTCTCCTTCCCTTTGTCCTCCAGCCTTCCCGCTTTCTGAGCAGAGCTGTTAACTTATGACCTCCCAGACGCTAAGTCGCGCTTGCTGTCGGAACACAGTCCGTCAGGCCCCTCCGCTTTTTGCAAGCCAGACTCAGGGGCTCTGCTTGGCCGGCGAGCCGCCCCTCCGCCCCGGCTCCCTCCCGCCAGTCCGTGGAGCGCGCACCGCCTCGCCGCCCTTCCTACCCTCTTCCGTGGGCCTCTCGTCTGCGCTTGGCTCCGGCGACTCCGTTCTGCTAATCCTCTGGTGGTTTTCTGGGTTATTTAGGCAGGTGTAGGTGGAATCTAAGTGATCGGCAGGACGCGCGGTGAGCCCAGCTTCCTCCTACGCCGCCATCTTCCCTCTCTTGAAAGATATGGGTTTAGAGTCATTGTGATGGCTGTAGGTTTCATGCTCGTAGCAATGTCTTTGGTACTTTGTTGTCCCTGCAACATTTCACTCACAGAGTACCCCTTAGGATCTCTTGTAGGGCTTGTTTCTTGGTGATGAATTCCTTCAGTTTTTGTTTGTTTGGGAAGACCTTTATCTCTCCTTCTATTCTGAATGACAGGCTTGCTGGATAAAGGATTGTTGGCTGCATATTTTTTCTGTTCATCACATTGAAGATTTCCTGCCATTCCTTTCTGGCCTGCCAACTTTCAATAGATAGGTCTGTGACTACTCTTATGGGTCTACCTTTGCAAATTAGAGTGTATTTATCCCTAGCTGCTTTCAGAATTTTCTCTTTATCCTTGTATTTTGCCAGTTTCACTATGATATGTCATACAGAAGATCAATTGAAGTTGTGTCTGAAGGGAGTTTTCTGTGCCTTTTGGATTTCAATGTCTTTTTCCTTCCCCAGATCAGGGAAGTTCTCAGCTATGATTTGTTCGAGTACACCTTCAGCCCTTTTCTCTCTCTCTTCTTCTTCTGGAATTCCTATGATATGGATATTGTTCCTTTGATTGCATCACTTAGTTCTCAACTTCTCCCCTCATACTCCTAGATTTTTTTTAATCTCCCTTTTTCTCAGCTTCCTCTTTTTCTATAATTTTATCTTCTAATTCACCTATTCTCTCCTCTGCGTCTTCAATCCATGCTATGGCTGCCTCCATTTTATTTTGCACCTCATTTATAGCATTTTTTAGCTCCTTATGACTATCTTAGTCCCTTGATATCTGTAGCAATAGATTCTCTGCTGTCTTCTTTGCTTTTTCAAGCCCAACGATTAATTTTATGACTATTATTCTTAAATTATTATTCTGTTATATTGCTTAAATTATTTTTGATCAATATATTACCTGTTGTTACTTCCTGGAGTTTCTTTTGAGGAGATTTCTTCCATTTCATCATTTTGGGTATACTCTGTGGTGGCTCTAAACTGCAGGGCACTTCCCCTGTGCTGTCTGGAGTAAGTTGCGTTGGTGGGTGGGGCTACAGTCAGCCCTGATGTCTGCTCCCAGGCCACCGCTGGCGCCACAGTCAGACTCGTGTGTACCTTATCTTCCCCTCTCCCAGGGACAGGACTCACTGTGGAGTGGTGTGACCCCTGTCTTGGCTACTTGCACATTGCTAGGCTTGTGGTGTTGCTTCAATGGGATCTAGTGTATTAGCCGGGGTGGATATGCAAGGTGCACAGGGGCAGGAGGGGCAGGCTTAGCTCGCTTTGCTGTGGGTGGTCCCCTTTGGGAGGGGCCCTGCAGCACCAGGAGGGAGGTAGTCCCATCAGAGGGATGGATCCACAGAAACACAGCATTGGGTGTTTGCACAGTGTAAGCAAGTTCAGTGACAGGAACTGGTTCTGTTTGGAATTTTGGCTGGGGGATGGGAGAGGGAGATGGCGCTGCCCAGCACCTTTGCTCCCCCTCCAAGCTGAGCTCTGTCTTCCGGGGCTCAACAACTTCCCTCCCAGTGTCCTCTCGCTCTCCCCACTCTCCAAGAGCAGAGCTGTTTACTTTTAACATTCCAGATGTTTGTCCCACTGGCTGTCAGAACTCACAGAGTCTGGCCCCTCTGCTTTTGCAAGCCAGAATTTGGGGGCTCTGCTTTGCTGGGTGGGCTGCTCTTCCACCACCGCGGCTCCCTCCCACCAGGCCGTGTAACACGCACCGCCTCTCTGCCTTTCCTACCATCTTCTGTGGGCCTCTCATCTATGCTTGGCTCTGGAGAGTCCATTCTGCTAGTCTTTGGTGGTTTTCTGGGTTATTTAGGCAGATATGGGTGGAATCTAAGCAATCAGAAGGACAAGGTGAGCCCAGTGTCCTCCTATGCTGCCATCTTCCGAGAGTCTCCCAGTATTTTTTTCTTTATGACCACATTATGCAAATGTAATTACTATACGTCTTTGTGTTGTCCTGCTTTTGTTGATTTTGGGAATTCTTTGTGTCTCCTGGATCTGCATTTCTGTTTCCGTCCCCAGATTAGGGAAGTTTTCACCTATTATTTCTTCAAATAAATTGTCCCCTTTTGTCTCCCTTCCTCTTCTGGGACTTCTGTAATATGCAAGTTATTATGTTTTATGGAGTCACTGAGTTACTTAAATCTAGTCTCACATTTTATAATTCTTTCTTTTATTCAGCTTCATCATTCCCATTAATTTGTCTTTTTAGTCAGTAATTTGTTCCTCTGCTTCCTCCAGCCTGCTGTTCATTGCATCATGCTTGTTTCCAACCTTGTTTATTGCACTCTTTATGTCTGATTGATTTTTTAACTTCTTTTATCTCTGTGGTAAGAGTCTCATTGATGTCTTCTATTCTTTTCTCAAGCCCAGGGAGTATATTTATGATTGTTGCTTCAATTCCCCATCAGATATGCTACTTATATCTATTTTGCTTAGATATCTGGCCATGGTCTTATCTTGTTCTCTCATTTGGATAAATTGCTCTGTCTTAGCAAGTTGTCTAGGTCTCTCCCTTCTTCTCTGTTTTAGAAAAGCCGGTTATGTCTGCTGCTCCTGAATGTAATGGCTTTATGAAGAAGAGGTCATGTAGTGCCCAAGGCCTGGGGCTTCAGGGAGTGCCTCCAGTGTGTGTTGCATGTGGTCTGCTGTTGTGTTCTGGCTGCCCTATCCTTCATGCCAGTCATCTGCACAGGCTCTCCTTGACAAGCAGTGTTTGGTACCTGGTCTGAATGTGGCATGTTTCAGTTAGGTGTGCTCGGATATGCTTGTTACATGAGACCTGATACTACTTCCACTAGAACAGAAGCCCAGAAGAACCCTTTGGTTGGGAGATGTGGTGTGGGCAGAACATGTGCTGGTCTTTCTGGAGGAAGGTACTGCTGTGCTGGGACTGAGGCAAACATGACTAGGAAGGGAAGTCCCACCAGAGTGCAGGGGTGTGGGGCTTCATGTAAGCAAGTTATGCAGCCATTGTTGGTACTGTGCTGTTTTTCACAGGTGGCTCTCTTTTTTTGGTGATGGGCAGGTGTCAACTAGCTCCTTGGTTCCTAGAATGGGTTCTCCATGAACATTGCCACTTATGGAAGGCTCCAAGAAGAGCAAAAATCTCTCCCTGTGTACCCTAGGCTGTCTTAAGATTGGTGTTTCCAGGGGCGCCTGGGTGGCGCAGTCGGTTAAGCGTCCGACTTCAGCCAGGTCACGATCTCGCGGTCCATGAGTTCGAGCCCCGCGTCGGGCTCTGGGCTGATGGCTCAGAGCCTGGAGCCTGTTTCCGATTCTGTGTCTCCCTCTCTCTCTGCCCCTTCCCTGTTCATGCTCTGTCTCTCTCTGTCCCAAAAATAAATAAACGTGGAAAAAAAATTAAAAAAAAAAAAAAAGAAAAGATTGGTGTTTCCAGGACACCTAGGTGGTTCAGTTGGTTAAGCGTCTGACTTCACCTCAGGTCATGATCTTACAGTTCATGAGTTCAAATCCTGTATGGGGCTCTGTGCTGACAGTGCAGAGCCTGCTTGGGATTCTCTCTGTCTCTTGCTACCTTCCCTAGCTTGAGCATGCATACTTGTGCATATGTGCTCTCCCTCACTCTCTTAAAATAAGTAAATAAACTAAAAAAAAAGATGTTCCCATGCCATCTTCCTCCAGGTTATTTGCCTTTTTTTCTCTAGGAGTATGGCAGTGCCCTCAGAGCTCTATCCCAGCCAAGCCTGCTGACCTTTAAATCAACAGTCTTCAAGCTCTGCTGGTTACAATAATTCATGAAATTCAGCCCTTCTCATTTTCTTTCTTTTCTTTTCTTTTTTTCTTTCCTTTTTTTTGAGATAGAGAGTACATGAGCTGGGGAGAGGGAAGAAGGAGACAGAATCTTAGGCAGGTTCCATAGTCAGTGGGGAGCCTGATGAGGGGCTCAATCCCACAACCCTGGGATCAGGACCTGAACCAAAATCAATAGTATGAGACTCAACTAACTGAGCCACCCATGCGCCCTGACCCTTGTTTTCTAAGCCATCATCTTTGGGGATATGTTCTCTTCATGCATTCCCTTGTGTGCTCCTCTCTCTTTTGCCCTTCTTTGTGATAATGGCTCCCTCCCCTCTGTAGCACCCATGATTCATTTCTTTCCTAAACCATGTCTCCATACTCCCTATCTTCTTCAAAGTGGCTTTTTCTTTCCCTTTAGTTTTGGAGTTTGTTCTGTCAGTCTTCAGGTTAATTAATTTCTGTGGTATTTAGGATGATTTGATAGTTATCTAGTGGTATTTGTGAAATGAGGTGAGAGTAGGGTTCACCTACTTTGTCACCATCTTCCTACTCACATATCCAGACTCCTCTCCATTAGCTCTTTGAGAATATTTGTCAGTTTATTTAAATTTTTGTCTAGTAAATCTAATATCTATGCTATCTCAAGGACAGTTTTAGCTCATTTTTTATGTGAATGGATTATGCCCTTTATTTTTATGCTTTGTAATTTTACACAGAAAACTGGACATTTAGAATGTTATAGTGTGGTAACTCTGTAAATCAGATTCTTCCCTGTCCTCAGCATTTGTTTTGTTGCTTGCTATTGGATTCAGTTATTTGTTTAGTGATATTTATTAACGATTTTTTTAAAGTCTGTATTTTGTATCTGCTTTTGGGCTTAAGAGAGATGGGAGGGCAGTGACACTAGTAACTACAATTCTTAGAACCTGTAAACAGGGAGAACACTTCAGATATTTTATTCAATTAATGCTCACAAGGAATATTTGTAGTTAACATCATCATTATCATTTCACACATGAGAAAACAGTTCAGATTAATCCCTTGCCCAATGTCAAATCTGTAAAATTTTCCCACCCAGCTCTGTCTGACTTCAAGGTCAAGTGTCTGTGCTATGCTACCTTTATTTGTGTGAATTTCTTAATAGGAGAGAAAGTCAAGTGGGTAGGAGCTGACAGGAGAGTAGTAGGAGGTGGTCAATGTCAGAGAAAGATGAACTCTTGGTCATGGCAGGGTGTTTGTTGAACCCTTGACCTCTTGAAGACTTCTTTGAATTCCAGTGGAATTGAGCTCTGAGATAAGAAGCGTCAATGGGACCTTGGATGGTTGCTTCCTCATTAGGCTGAGGTATTGGGAGGAGGCAGAAAGATGTAGAGGAGTGACACTCTGGAAGTTTCTGGAAAATTCCCTTTGCTTACATACAGTATTTAGTGGATATTTCCAAGTGGGACATAACACAGAACAAAACACACAACACAGAACACAGAACAAAAGCCAATGTTTCCTATTCTTTTTATGGAATGGAGGGAGAGCCCATTCTTCCCAGGTTGAACCATAGAAACCCTCCCCAGTTTTCCCCTCCTCCTTCTCCTGGGAGAGAGTTTGTTTGTTGGTGTAGCTGAGGTGAGCAGAGAACTTCGCAGGAGGCTGCCTTCCCTAGGAGGTTTAATTGCCAGAGACTAGGGACAGAGATGTGATAGAGGAGGGGTCTCCAAGGATTTGTGAAAATAGAAGCAACTTTCCCTAGTCATAGCAGAGGGGAAGAACAATGGGTAGCAGTGAGAAGTGAGGGAATAAACCTCTCACTCAAATGTTGTCCCTGGTCCAGTGAGGGGTTTCATCCATGAGCGACAGGCTTTTTCCTGAGTCCTAGAAAGGTGGCAAGGAAGGCCACCTTGCCTTCCTTTTGAATAAGATATATGATCTCTCTGTGCTACAATTGTTGTTTCTGGAAGACTTTTTCTTAACCACTAATTATTCCAACAAGGTTTTAGGATGAAGCTTACTCTTCTAGGTTTTGTATGTGCTGTGTGTGTGTGTGTTTGTGTGTGTGTGTGTCTGTGTGCGTGCTCATGCGCATGTGTGTCCCTTTTTTCAGAACCCATTTTCTTCCCATTTTAACCAATCCTAATGCATTTCTTTAAAACCTTTCCACAGTCCTCATGGAAGGCATCGAGCATGCCTACCTGTGAATGGGGAGTGCCCCAAGCACCTCAGTCAACTCCCAATTTCACAGAACAGGAGAGATTCTAGAGGAGTTCTGACTACACAAGTCTTTTTTTTTTTTTTTTTTTTTTTTTGAAACTTTGTTCCTCTAACAGAAGGTCCTTCCTTTTTCCATTTAAGCTCAATTTCCTTCTAAGGAGATGGAGGCTACTGGCTTCCCTGCACTGAAAGAGATCCTGTTGCAGACCCAACTGATTAGAGCAGCCCTCCCTTGGTGAAGTCTGTTTTCCAAGGACAAAGGGGTCGAGACTCCTGACCTTCCCTCCTCACTTCCAGGCCCTTCCTGATGTTATTGATTACATGGTTTCAGGTAAGATTCTTCCTTTATGTGTCTTGTATTTCTCCTTCTGTTATCAAATGCTTAAAATGTTTGTTCACCCTACAACTACTTTTGCCATTCACCTCCTTACTATTTCTACTGAGGTAGAGACCTCTTGTGTGGTTAGATTTTGTTTCTGGAATGGGTTTTTACCTCCTAATTATTTGTTCTGTGACTAGTTCAAGGGATGACCTGAGAGTTGTTTCATCCAACCTGTCATGTTACTGCTTGAGAGACTGAGACCCAGAAGAGGAAGTGAATTCCTCAGCGTCTCACCAGAGGTTTTAAGAAAGATGGGGACTGTTTTGTCTTTTAAAGTTTAGAGAGGATGTGACAATGGATAGACCTTCTGAAATGGGCCCCCTAGGGTATTGGGAAAGCTAACTTTCCTGATGACATCTGGCTGTTAGATTTTGAATGAGAGTGGTGAAGTTGCCTCTTGCTGACCCACGTTTCTAACTCTTGGGAAAATGTTTCTCCTTGCTTCTTCTCCACACCTTGTATATATTTTTCCATTTGGATATTTTCTCCTATACCCCTTCTTCTTGAAGGACAGTTAGGGATCTGCCATTATTTTGAAAAGCATGCTTTGGTTTTTGGTATTTTTTCCCTTCTCTTCCAATTCCACAGTTTCATTTCTCTTTGAGAAAGTTGCCCTGAGTTTGACTTTTCCCCTTTCTACTGATGGGCTCCTTGATGAAATTCTTCTGCACAGCTCTGCAAGAGTCTCTCATGCATAGTCTAGGGCTCTGGCAAGTCTGATATGGGGGACATAGAAGGACTTTCCTGCCCTAATATCTCTCACTGTTGCCCAACTAAAACTATTTGTGTTGTACTCCCTTGGTAGTTTGTCAGGAGAAATGTGCATCTCAATTGGCAGCAAGGTCTTAGATTACATTGATTGGTGACTTTTTCATTTGTAAAGATTAGTTTATCTGGTCAATTTATGAAAACACATTGAAAATCAATAAATGCATCTGATAAGAGAGTAATAAGCGTCCAATTTCCCTTTCAACTTGAAAATTCTGATTTCCAATGCAATGTGCTTTTAAAAAAACTTCCCTCCTCCTTTATCTTTCTACCACATTTGTACAGAGCATACTAAGTGCTGGAGATTGTATACTTCTCAATAGCTGTCACTTTGTATTGGATACTTACTATGTGCCAGACACTAGAATAGGGGCTTTTACATTCATTATCTTATTTTATCCTCACAGCCACTATACATGATGAAACTGGGGTTCAGAATGATTAAGGAACCTGTCCAATATTACACAGCTGGTGTCCCCCCTCTGTTTGTACCATCAAAGTTTCTTTTTATGTCTTTTAGAGACCCTTCTTAGGTCCCTCCATCTCTCCGCCATCCTGTGAACAGCCTTAGACCAGTTTCTTCAATCAACAGGAACAATGGCCACCATTTGTTTAGCTTTTTCTGGGTGAACTGTGCAAATGTCTGGTGTTTTTTAGCACATGAGTCCTTTTAATCTTTATAACAACTATAGAAGGTAATTATTCTTATCCTCATTTTGCAGATGAGATGAAAGCTTCAGTGAGCACTTGCCCAAAGCTATTAATTGGCTGAATCTTAGCTCTTAACTATGACCTAGTGATGTATAAAGTCCCAACTCCTAAACCTGTTGTTCAGGACTAGTCTTCCTCCACTGCTTCCCTCTGTGAGTCTGCTGCTCAGCCAATGTGCTCAGCTTGCCTCCCCCATCAACGCTGCTTTCTTCTCTCTGCCTCAGGGTTTGCCTTGTCCTTATCCCTGAATATATAATCAGTTTCTACTCAGCCTTGGATATTCCAGTTATCCTTCAGGATCCAGGAGCCTCCTTCAATTCCATCAAACAAATGACAATCTCCAATCAGGTGTGCATAGGTAATATGTGGAGCACACAGGAATCACACTCAAGGTCTTTGTACTTAGTAAACATACCATAACATTGTGAAATTCATCTTGAAAATGTAAATACCACGACCAGATAAATAACTTCAATTCAACAATAAAAAGTAGGGTCTTTTCACTTTTTAGGGAAATGTAATAAAAATTTTGGACCAGAACTACGCACATAAGCACCAGGTTTTCATACATTTCAGAGTTTATAGATCCCCACACTAGTAACCTTTGATGTTCTGTTGATCAACAAGACAATACTTGATCAATAAGCAACTTACGGATTCTAAACACCAAGCACTATAAGAAAGAGGAGTGATTGCAGATGGAGAGGGAATTGATGGAAGAGTGCAGATTTCAGAGATGGGGGGAAAGGGTCAGCAAGAGTGTCAGCTCCCAGGAGGAGACTGTGTCTCCTTGTTCACTCATTCCTAGCATATAGCATAGTGGCTGGCACAGGAAGAGTGCAGATTTCAGAGGTGGGGGGAAAGGGTCAGCAAGAGTGTCAGCTCCCAGGAGGAGACTGTGTCTCCCTGTTCACTCGATTCCTAGCATATAGCATAGTGGCTGGCACATAGTAAGTGCTCAAAAAATATCTGTTGAATGAATGAAGTCATTCCAGGCAGATGTGTTGATGTGAATGCAAGCATAGGGTCTAGCTGGTAGAGACATGAGTGAGATTTGGCATATTAATTTGGAGAGGAAAGTTGGGACAAGCCTGAGATGTTTGGATATTCTGAGTTTAGCCTTGCAGGTTATTACATGGAACCCTTGTCACTTGGGACAGGCAAGGTTCTTGAACATGTCCAATGGTGAGAGAGGAAGCTAGAAAGGGTCAGACCATGACTGTTGTCCCTGTTAAAGTTGGGGGAAGATGTTTCTGGTTACTAAAGGGCCAGGGGCTGCTATGGGAAGACCTTGACATGGCAGGACTTCCAAAGAGTGCTAGAGGGGTTTGCAGGCAACGTGGTCTATTCCATTATCTTTCCCATCAGGATAAAAGAGTCTGTGATGCTGGGCTCTCACAGCCCCCAGAGTCCCAGAAGTCAGAGATCTCACTGTGGCATTGATAATAGGAGAACTCTGTCCCTATGGCTGGCTTCCCACTTCACTCAGGTGCTCCTTCTGTTTCTGTTCCTCAACCCATTCGTGTTGTTGCCTTTCCCCTGATCCTTCCCTCTTAGCATCTGTGTTCCCTTTCTCACCATATGTTCCCTGCCCTCTACTACATTGTTTTTGTTTTCTTATTTTTTGTTCTCAGTTTTTAAGAGTCTCTTATGCTTTGGCTCTCTCCCATTCTAACCTCTTTTTTTTTCCTTCCCCTCCCCCATGGGTTTCTGTTAAGTTTCTCAGGATCCACATAAGAGTGGAAACATATAGTATCTGTCTTTCTCTGTATGGCTTAATTCACTTAACATCACACTCTCCAGTTCCATCCACGTTGCTACAAAGGGCGATATTTCGTTCTTTCTCATTGCCCTGTAGTACTCCATTGTGTATATAAACCACAATTTCTTTTTTTTTTATTTATATATGAAATTTATTGTCAAATTGGTTTCCATACAACACCCAGTGCTCATCCCAAAAGGTGCCCTCCTCAATACCCATCACCCACCCTCTCCTCCCTCCCACGCCCCATCAACCCTCAGTTTGTTCTCAGTTCTCAACAGTCTCTTATGCTTTGGCTCTCTCCCACTCTAACCTCTTTTTTTTTTTTCCTTCCCCTCCCCCCATGGGTTCCTGTTAAGTTTCTCAGGATCCACATAAGAGTGAAACCATATGGTATCTGTCTTTCTCTGTATGGCTTATTTCACTTAGCATCACACTCTCCAGTTCCATCCACGTTGCTACAAAAGGCCATATTTCATTTTTTCTCATTGCCACGTAGTATTCCATTGTGTATATAAACCACAATTTCTTTATCCATTCATCAGTTGATGGACATTTAGGCTCTTTCCATAATTTGGCTATTGTTGAGAGTGCTGCTATGAACATTGGGGTACAAGTGCCCCTATGCATCAGTACTCCTGTGTCCCTTGGATAAATTCCTAGCAGTGCTACTGCTGGGTCATAGGGTAGGTCTATTTTTAATTTTCTGAGGATCCTCCACACTGCTTTCCAGAGCGGCTGCACCAATTTGCATTCCCACCAACAGTGCAAGAGGGTTCCCGTTTCTCCACATCCTCTCCAGCATCTATAGTCTCCTGATTTGTTCATTTTGGCCACTCTGACTGGCATGAGGTGATATCTGAGTGTGGTTTTGATTTGTATTTCCCTGATGAGGAGCGACGTTGAGCATCTTTTCATGTGCCTGTTGGCCATCCGGATGTCTTCTTTGGAAAAGTGTCTATTCATGTTTTCTGCCCATTTCTTCACTGGGTTATTTGTTTTTCGGGTGTGGAGTTTGGTGAGCTCTTTATAGATTTTGGATACTAGCCCTTTGTCTGATATGTCATTTGCAAATATCTTTTCCCATTCCATTGGTTGCCTTTTAGTTTTGTTGGTTGTTTCCTTTGCTGTGCAGAAGCTTTTGATCTTCATAAGGTCCCAGTAATTCACTTTTGCTTTTACTTCCCTTGCCTTTGGGGATGTGTCGAGTAAGAGATTGCTACGGCTGAGGTCAGAGAGGTCTTTTCCTGCTTTGTCCTCTAGGGTTTTGATGGTTTCCTGTCTCACATTCAGGTTCTTTATCCATTTTGAGTTTACTTTTGTGAATGGTGTGAGAAAGTGGTCTAGTTTCAACCTTCTGCATGTTGCTGTCCAGTTCTCCCAGCACCATTTGTTAGAGAGACTGTCTTTTTTCCATTGGATGTTCTTTCCTGCTTTGTCAAAGATGAGTTGGCCATATGTTTGTGGGTCTAGTTCTGGGGTTTCTATTCTATTCCATTGGTCTATGTGTCTGTTTTTGTGCCAATACCATGCAGTCTTGATGATGACAGCTTTGTAGTAGAGGCTAAAGTCTGGGATTGTGATGCCTCCTGCTTTGGTCTTCTTCTTTAAAATTACTTTGGCTATTCGGGGCCTTTTGTGGTTCCATATGAATTTTAGGATTGCTTGTTCTAGTTTCGAGAAGAATGCTGGTGCAATTTTGATTGGGATTGCATTGAATGTGTAGATAGCTTTGGGTAGTATTGACATTTTGACAATATTTATTCTTCTAATCCATGAGCAGGGGATGTTTTTCCATTTCTTTATATCTTCTTCAATTACCTTCATAAGCTTTCTATAGTTTTCAGCATACAGATCTTTTACATCTTTGGTTAGGTTTATTCCTAGGTATTTTATGCTTCTTGGTGCGATTGTGAATGGGATCAGTTTCTTTATTTGTCTTTCTGTTGTTTCATTATTAGTGTATAAGAATGCAGCTGATTTCTGTACATTCATTTTGTATCCTGCAACTTTGCTAAATTCATGTAGCAGTTATAGCAGACTTTTGGTGGAGTCTGTCGGGTTTTCCATGTATAATATCATGTCATCTGCAAAAAGTGAAACTTTGACTTCATCTTTGCCAATTTTGATGCCTTTGATTTCATTTTGTTGTCTTATTTCTGATGCTAGAACTTCCAACACTATGTTAAACAACAGTGGCAAGAGTGGACATCCCTGTCGTGCTCCATGTCTCAGGGGGAAAGCTCTCAGTTTTTCCCCATTGAGGATGATATTAGCTGTGGGCTTTTCATAAATGGCTTCTATGAGGTTTCTGTATGTTCCAACTTTCTCAAGGGATTTTATTAAGAAAGGACGCTGTATTTTGTCAAATGCTTTTGCTGCATCTAGTGACAGTATTATATGGTTCTTATCCTATCTTTTATTAATGTGATGTATCACAGTGATTGATTTGTGAATGTTGAACTATCCCTGCAGCCAAGGAGTGAATCCCACTTGATCATGGTGAATAATTCTTTTTATATGCTGTTGAATTTATATATGTTGAATTTATATGCTTTTTATATGTTGTTGAATTCGCTAGTATCTTATTGAGAATTTTTGCTTCCATATTCATCAGGGATATTGGCCTGTAGTTCTCTTTTTTGCTGGGCCTTTGTCTGGTTTGGGAATCAAAGTAATGCTGGCTTCATAAAATGAGTCTGGAAGTTTTCCTTCCCTTTCTATTTTTTAGAACAGCTTGAGAAGGATAGGTATTAACTCTGCTTTAAATGTCTGGTAGAATTCCCCAGGGACGACATCTGGTCCAGGACTCTTATTTGTTGGGAGATTTTTGATAACTGATTCAATTTCTTCACTAGTTATGGGTCTGTTAAAATTTTCTATTTCTTCCTGTTTGAGTTTTGGTAGTGTGTGGGTGTTTAGGAATCTGTCCATTTCTTGCAGGTTGTTCAGTTTGTTGGCATATAATTTCTCACAGTATTCCCTGATAATTGCTTGTATTTCTCAGGGATTGGTTGTGATAAATCCATTTTTATCCATGATTTTATCTATTTGGGTCCTCTCTCTTTTCTTTTGGAGAAGACTGACCAGAGGTGTATCAATTTTGTTTATTTTTTTACTTAAAAAATTTTTAATGTCTATTTATTTTTGAGAGAGAGAGAGAGAGAGAGAGAGAGAGAGAACACAAGCAGGGGAGGGGCAGAAAGAGAGGGAGACACAGAAACTGAAGCAGGCTCCAGGCTCTGAGCTGTCAGCACAGAGCCTGACGCAGGGCTTGAACTCATGAAGTGTCATATCGTGACCTGAGCTGAAGTCAGAGGCTTAACCGGCTGAGCCACTCAGGTGCCCCAATTTTGTTTAGTTTTTCAAAAAACCAACTCTTGGTTTCATTGGTTGCTCTACTGGTTTTTGTTTTTGTTTTTGTTTTTTTAAATTGTATAGTGTTTATTTTTGCTCTGATCTTCATTATATGCTTTCTTCTGCTGTGTTTGGGGCGTCTTTGCTGTTCTGCTTCCAGTTCCTTTAGGTGTGCTGTTAGATTTTGTATTTGGGATTTTTCTTGTTTCTTGAGATAGGCCTGGATTGCAATGTATTTTCCTCTCAGGACTGCCTTTGCTGCATCCCAAAGGGTTTGGATTGTTGTATTTTCATTTTCATTTGTTTCCATATATTTTTTAATACTTCCCTAATTGCCTGGTTGACCCATTTGTTTCATCGTAGGGTGTTCTTTAACCTCCATGCTCTTGGAGGTTTTCCAGACTTTTTCCTGTGGTTGATTTCAAGTTTCACAGCATTGTGATCTGAAAGTGTGCATGGTATGATCTCAATTCTTTTATATTTATGGAGGGCTGGTTTGTGACCCATTATGTGACCTATCTTGGAGAATGTCCATGTCCACTCAAGAAGAAGTATATTCTGCGGCTTTGGGATGCAGAGTTCTAAATATATCTGTCAAGTCCATCTGGTCCAATGTATCATTCAGGGCCCTTGTTTCTTTATTGATCCTGTGTCTAGATGATCTATCCATTGTTGTAAGTGGAGTATTAAAGTCCCCTGCAATTACCCCATTCATACCAATAGGGTTGCTGATGTTTGTGATTAATTGTTTTATATATTTGGGGGCTCCAGTATTTGGCACATAGACATTGACAATTTTTTAGCTCTTCCTGATGGATAGACTCTATAATTATTATGCCCTTCTTCATCTCTTGTTACAGCCTTTAATTTAAAGTCTAGTTTGTCTGATACAAGTATGGCTACCCCAGTTTCTTGTGACTTCCAGTGGCTTGATAGATAGTTCTCCATCCCTTCACTTTAAGTCTAAAGGTGTCCTCAGTTCTACAATGAATCTCTTGTAGACAGCAAATAGGTGGGTCTTATTTTTTTTATATCTATTCTGATACCCTATGTCTTTTGGTTGGAGTATTTAGTCCATTCATATTCAGTGTTATTATGAAAGATATGGGTTTAGAATCATTGTGTTAACTGTGCCTTTCATGCTTGTAGTGTTGTCACTGGTACCTTGTGTCCTTGCAACATTTCACTCACATAGTCCCCCTTAGGATCTCTTGTAGGGCTGGTTTAGTGGTGATGAATTCCTTCAATTTTTGTTTGGAAAACCTTTATTCTCCTTCTATTCTGAGTGACAGGCTTGCTGGATAAAGGATTGTTGGCTGCATATTTTTCCTTTTCATCACATTGAAGATTTCCTGCCATTTTTATGGCCTGCCAACTTTCAGTAGACAGTTCTGCTACTACCCGTATGTGTATATTTTTGTATTTAAGGCCCGTTTATCCCTAGATGTTTTCAGAATTCTCTCTTTATCCTTGTATTTGCTAGTTTCACTATGATATGTCATGTAGAATATGAATTCAAGTTACGTTTGAAGGGAGTTCTCTGTGCTTTTGGACTTGAATGTCTGTTTTCTTGCCCAGATTGGGGAAGTTCTCAGCTATGATTTGTTTAAGTACACCTTCAGCCCCTTTTCTCTTTCTCTTCTTCTGGAAATTCTGCACTACAGATAGTGTTCCGTTTGATTGCATCACTTAGTTCTCTAATTCTCCCCTCTTGATCCTGGATTTTTTATCTCTCTTTTTCTCAGCTTCCTCTTTATCTATAAGTTTATATTCTAATTCACCTATTCTCTCTTCTTCTTCTTCTTCTTCTTCTTCTTCTTCTTCTTCTTCAATCCATGCTGTGGCCACCTCCATTTTATTTTGTACCTCATTTGTAGCATTTTTTAATTCATCATAACTATTTTTTAGTTCCTTGATCTGGGAAGTAATAGATTTTCTGCTGTCTTCTATGCCTTTTTCAAGCCCAGCAATTAATCTTATGACTATTATTCTAAATTCTTGTTCATTTGTATTGCTTACATCTGTTTTGATCAATTCTTTAGCTGTCACTTCTTCTTGGAATTTCTTTTCTGGGTAATTCTTCCATTTTGTCATTTTGTCTAGTTTTCTGTTGCTTATGAGTTTTAAATGCTTGTTATGTGCTCTGCACCTTTCAGCACTGCTATATTAAAGGGAGGTCATATTATGTCCAGGGCCTGGCCCTTCAGGAGGTGTTTTTTTGGAGAGTGTTATTTGCTCTCTGTTGTGACTTTATTTCTCTACTCATAGTGATGTTTTGGGCCTTCCACCAGGTGTGCTTTGATTTGTTCCTTGAAGCAGCCCTGAAAAGGAAAACAGACATAAAAACAGGAAACAAAGACACACAAACACACAGACAAAACAGACAATACACACACACACACACACACACACACACACACACACACACAAAGTCCAAAAGGAAAAACCAGTCCAAAAGGAGAAACACCAGCTACAATAAAGAACAGGGTGGGGGCGGTGCTGATGGAAGTCCACATACAGAGAAATGACAGGGGCAGGGACAAAGAGAGAATAAACATTGACCAGGCAGAGAGACTAAATGGCTTAATCCAGAGAGAGAGAGAAAGGAAAATAAAGAAGGACGTGGCAACAGAAAAACAAAGAGAGTTACCCAGGCAGAGAAACTATATGGCTTGATTATTCCAGAGAGAGAAAGGAAAGTACAGAAGGAGATGTAGAACATGTATCAAGGGAATGGATTAAATATTTCTGCCTAAATAAGCCAACAACCAGAGTAACCAGCCTAGAGGGGGGAAAAGATAGGAAGGGAGAATATGTGTAAATAACAAGAATTGTCCTGGAATTAATCCAGGCTATACACCATCACTGGTCTGGATGACGGAGCTGTCTGGTTGCACAGCATCTATCTGGCTCATGCAGATACGCAGTTACCCAGTGAAGAAGGGCGTGGTTTGGTGTAGGCTGGTCCCACCTTCATAATGGGCCCAGGGACCAATCCCTGAGGCCCCACCTTGGTGGTGGTGGTGGTGGAGAAAAATGGTGATTCCCCAGTCTCTTCTCCACGAACCCGGTGGACTCCATTTGAGTTGTTCTCACTCTTCTGAGAGTGCAGACAGGGTGGTCCTTCTCGCTCCACTGACTCCCCTGACCTGGCGCTTGGCTAGGATTCAAAGTCCTGCTCCATGCACTGTGGCACTGGGGACGTGCCTCTCTGTGCTGCTTGATATGCGGTCCTGGCTGGCTTTGTCAGTGTGGCAGCACTCCAGGGAAGGGACTGCTTTCTCCTACTGTGGACTGCACCCCTGACCTACCACCAAACTGGGGGCTGGCTCTCCTCCTCCTCAGGTGCGCAAATGGGGCAGCTGGCCCCAGTCGGAAGAAAGCCCTTCAGTCAGAGATGGGATCCCTCTCAGTCCCAGTTGAAGTTTATCTCTTGTTTAGATACAGTCGTATGCTTCCCAAGCCACCCTTTCTCTTCCTTTGTCTCTACACAAAAGGGGATCCTTCCTCTCATGCCTATGTGACCCATTTTATCTTCCTCAATTCACAATCACCCACCTATAGCCCTTCAAAGATGTCCTGGTGTCTCCCTCTTAGACTCAGTCTCTTTTCCTCCTAGACTCTTGGGGTTCAAAGTCCTTTGGCTTCAACACTTCTTTGAGAGACATGGGAAGTACAGATCACTCTACTTCTCCACCATGTTGGCTTTCTTCTTCCTCTCCTCTTTTCTTTTTGATAAGTCTGGCTATAGGTTTGTCAGTTTGTTAATTTTTTCAAAATTCAAAGTCTTCTCAAAATTCAAAATTTTCAAAATTGGTTTTATTGGTCTGCTTTATTATTTTTTAGTTTCTATATCATTTATATCATCCCTAATCTTTATTATTTCCTTTCTTCTGTTGCCTTTAGGCTTTGTTTGTTGTTCTTTTTCTAGCTCTTGTAGGTGTAACATTAGGTTATTTATTTGAGATTTTTCTTGCTTCTTAAGGTAGACCAGTATTGCTATGTATTTCCCTTTTAGGACCACTTTTGCTGCATCCTAAAGGTTTTGGAATATTGCATTTTCATTTTCATTTGTTTCCATGTACTTTATTTTATTGCTTCTTTGATTTCCTGGTTGACACATTCATTGTTTAGTAGGATGTTCTTTACCCTCCATGTATTTGTGGTCTTTCCAGATATTTTCTTGTGATTGACTTCTAGTTTCATAGGGTTGTGGCCATAAAAGAAGGGTTGGGGAAATGGGTGGGAGGGGCATTGAGGAGGACACTTGTTGGGATGAGCACTGGGTGTTGTATGTAAGTGATGAATCTTGGGAATCTATTCCCAAGGCCAAGAGCACACTGCATACACTGTATATTAACTAACTTGACAATAAATTACATTTAAAAAAATAAATATGGTTTCAAAGATTTTAATCTTCTTGAATTTGTTGCAGCTTGTTTTGTGGGCTAATATATGATTTATTCTGGAGAATATCCATATGCATTGGAAAATAATGTGTATTCTGCTGTTTTAGGATGAAATATTCTGAACATATCTGTTAAGTCCACCTAGTCCAGTGTGTCATTCAAAGGCATTGTTTCCTTGTTGATTTTCTGCTTAGATGATCTGTCTATTGATGTAAGTTGGTGTTAAAGTCCCCTACTATTATTGTATTACTATTGATTTGTTCCTTTATGTCTTTTATTAATTGTTTTATATATTTTGGTGCTTCCATATTAGGTGCATCAATACTTAGAATTGTTATATCTTTTTGTTGCATTTTCCCCTTTATGATGGTATAGTGCCCTTCTTCTAAAAACATTTTTTTATGTTTATTTATTTTTGAGAGAGAGAGAGAGAACACACAAGTGCAGGAGGGGCAGAGAGAGAGGGAGACACAATCAAAAGCAGGCTCCAGGCTCTGAGCTGTCAGCACAAAGGCTGATGCGAGGCTCAAACCCATGAACCATGATATCATGACCTGAACCAAAGTCGGACACTTAACTGACTGAGACACCCAGGAGCCCCTATAATGCCCTTCTTCATCTTTTGTTACAATCTTCGTTTTAAAGTCTAGGGCGTGTGGGTGGCTCAGTCGGTTGGTCATCCGACTTTGGCTCAGGTCATGATCTCACCATCCATGATTTTGAGCCCTGTGTTGGTCTCTGTGCCAACAGCTCAGAGCCTGGAGCTTGATTTAGTTTCTGTGTCTCCCTCTTCTCTCTGCCCATCCCCCCAATCACGCTCTGTCTCTGTCTCTCTCAAAAAAAATTAAAAAAACAAAAAATAAAAAATAAAGCCTAGTTTTCTTGATATAAGTATTGCTACTCCAGCTTCTTTTAACGTCCATTTGCATGGTAAATATTTCTCCATCTCCTCACTTTTTTTTTTTTTAATTTTTTTTTCAAAGTTTTTATTTATTTTTGGGATAGAGAGAGACAGAGCATGAACGGGGGAGGGGCAGAGAGAGAGGGAGACACAGAATCGGAAACAGGCTCCAGGCTCCGAGCCACCAGCCCAGAGCCCGACGCGGGGCTCGAACTCACAGACCGCGAGATCGTGACCTGGCTGAAGTCGGACGCTTAACCGACTGCGCCACCCAGGCGCCCCTCCATCTCCTCACTTTTTATCTGAATGTGTCTTCAGGTATAAATGAGTCCCTTGTAGGCACTGTATTCATTGGTCTTTTTTTTTTCAATATATGAAATTTATTGTCAAATTGGTTTCCATACAACACCCAGTGCTCATCCCAAAAGGTGCCCTCCTCAATACCCATCACCCACCCTCCCCTCCCTCCCACCCCCCATCAACCCTAAGTTTGTTCTCAGTTTTTTTTTTTTTTTTTTATTTAAAAAAATTTTTTTTTCAACGTTTATTTTATTTTTGGGACAGAGAGAGACAGAGCATGAACGGGGGAGGGGCAGAGAGAGAGAGGGAGACACAGAATCGGGAACAGGCTCCAGGCTCCGAGCCATCAGCCCAGAGCCTGACGCGGGGCTCGAACTCACGGACCGCGAGATCGTGACCTGGCTGAAGTCGGACGCTTAACCGACTGCGCCACCCAGGCGCCCCTTGTTCTCAGTTTTTAACACTCTCTTATGCTTTGGCTCTCTCCCACTCTAAACTCTTTTTTTTTTTCCTTCCCACCCCCATGGGTTTCTGTTAAGTTTCTCAAGATCCACATAAGAGTGAAACCATATGGTATCTGTCTTTCTCTGTGTGGCTTATTTCACTTAGCATCACACTCTCCAGTTCCATCCATGTTTCTACAAAAGGCCATATTTCATTCTTTCTCATTGCCACGTAGTACTCCATTGTGTATATAAACCACAATTTCTTTATCCATTCATCAGTTGATGGACATTTAGGCTCTTTGCACAATTTGGCTATTGTTGAGAGTGCTGCTATAAACATTGGGGTACAGGTGCCCCTATGCATCAGTACTCCTGTATCCCTTGGGTAAATTCCTAGCAGTGCTATGCCTGGGTCATAGGGTAGGTCTATTTTTAATTTTCTGAGGAACCTCCACACTGCTTTCCAGAGCGGCTGCACCAATTTGCATTACCACCAACAGTGCAAGAGGGTTCCTGTTTCTCCAAATCTTCGCCAGCATCTATAGTCTCCTGATTTGTTCATTTTGGCCACTCTGACTGGCATGAGGTGATATCTGAGTGTGGTTTTGATTTGTATTTCCCTGATAAGGAGCGACGTTGAACATCTTTTCATGTGCCTGTTGGCCATCCGGATGTCTTCTTTGGAAAAGTGTCTACTCATGTTTTCTGCCCATTTCTTCACTGGGTTATTTGCTTTTCGGGTGTGGAGTTTGGTGAGCTCTTTATAGATTTTGGATACTAGCCCTTTGTCCGATATGTCATTTGCAAATATCTTTTCCCATTCCGTTGGTTGCCTTTTAGTTTTGTCGGTTGTTTCCTTTGCTGTGCAGAAGCTTTTAATCTTCATAAGGTCCCAGTAATTCATTTTTGCTTTTAATTCCCTTGCCTTTGGGGATGTGTCGAGTAAGAGATTGCTACGGCTGAGGTCAGAGAGGTCTTTTCCTGTTTTCTCCTCTAAGGTTTGGATGGTTTCCTGTCTCACATTCAGGTCCTTTATCCATTTTGAGTTTATTTTTGTGAATGGTGTGAGAAAGTGGTCTAGTTTCAACTTTCTGCATGTTGCTGTCCAGTTCTCCCAGCACCATTTGTTAAAGAGACTGTCTTTTTTCCATTGGATGTTCTTTCCTGCTTTGTCAAAGATGAGTTGGCCATACGTTTGTGGGTCTAGTTCTGGGGTTTCTATTCTATTCCATTGGTCTATGTGTCTGTTTTTGTGCCAATACCATGCTGTCTTGATGATGACAGCTTTGTAGTAGAGGCTAAAGTCTGGGATTGTGATGCCTCCTGCTTTGGTCTTCTTCTTCAAAATTCCTTTGGCTATTCGGGGCCTTTTGTGGTTCCATATGAATTTTAGGATTGCTGTTCTAGTTTCGAGAAGAATGCTGGTGCAATTTTGATTGGGATTGCATTGAATGTGTAGATAGCTTTGGGTAGTATTGATATTTTGACAATATTTATTCTTCCAATCCATGAGCAGGGAATGTCTTTCCATTTCTTTACATCTTCTTCAACTAACTTCATAAGCTTTCTATAGTTTTCAGCATACAGATCCTTTACATCTTTGGTTAGATTTATTCCTAGGTATTTTATGCTTCTTGGTGCCACTGTGAATGGGATCAGTTTCTTTATGTGTCTTTCTGTTGCTTCATTGTTAGTGTATAAGAATGCAACTGATTTCTGTACATTGATTTTGTATCCTGCAACTTTGCTGAATTCATGTATCAGCTCTAACAGACTTTTGGTGGAGTCTATCGGATTTTCCATGTATATCATGTCATCTGCAAAAAGCGAAAGCTTGACTTCATCTTTGCCAGTTTTGATGTCTTTGATTTCCTTTTCTTGTCTGATTGCTGATGCTAGAACTTCCAACACTATGTTAAACAACAGCGGTGAGAGTGGGCATCCCTGTCATGTTCCTGATCTCAGGGAAAACGCTCTCAGTTTTTCCCCATTGAGGATGATGTTAGCTGTGGGCTTTTCATAAATGGCTTTTATGATCTTTAAGTATGTCCCTTCTATCCCGACTTTCTCAAGGGATTTTATTAAGAAATGGTGCTGGATTTTGTCAAAGGCCTTTTCTGCATCAATGGACAGGATCAGATGGTTCTTATCTTTTTTTTTTATTAAAGTGATGTATCATGTTGATTGATTTGCGAATGTCGAACCAGCCCTGCATCCCAGGAATGACTCCCACTTGATCATGGTGAATAATTCTGTTTATATGCTGTTGAATTCTATTTGCTAGTATCTTATGGAGATTTTTTTGTATCCATATTCATCAGGGATATTGGCCTGTAGTTCTCTTTTTTTACTGGGTCTCTGTCTGGTTTAGGAATCAAAGTGATACTCACTTCATAGAATGAGTCTGGAAGTTTTCCTTCCCTTTCTATTTCTTGGAATAGCTTGAGAAGGATGGTATTATCTCTGCTCTAAACATCTTGTAGAACTCCCCTGGGAGGCCATCTGGTCCTGGACTCTTATTTGTTGGGAGATTTTTGATAACTGATTCAATTTCTTCGCTGGTTATGGGTCTGTTCAAGCTTTCTATTTCCTCCTGATTGAGTTTTGGAAGGGTGTGGGTGTTTAGGAATTTGTCCATTTCTTCCAGGTTGTCCAATTTGTTGGCATATAATTTTTCATAGTATTCCCTGATAATTGTTTGTATCTCTGAGGGATTGGTTGTAATAATTCCATTTTCATTCATGATTTTATCTATTTGGGTCATCTCCCTTTTCTTTTTGAGAAGCCTGGCTAGAGGTTTGTCAATTTTGTTTATTTTTTCAAAAAAACAGCTCTTCGTTTCATTGATCTGCTCTACAGTTTTTTTAGATTCTATATTGTTTATTTCTGCTCTGACCTTTATTATTTCTCTTCTTCTGCTGGGTTTAGGCTGCCTTTGCTGTTCTGCTTCTATTTCCTTTAGGTGTGCTGTTAGATTTGTATTTGGGATTTTTCTTTTTTCTTGAGATAGGCCTGGATTGCAATGTATTTTCCTCTCAGGACTGCCTTCGCTGCATCCCAAAGGGTTTGGATTGTTGTATTTTCTTTTTTGTTTGTTTCCATATGTTTTTTAATTTCTTCTCTAATTGCCTGGTTGACCCACTCATTCGTTAGTAGGGTGTCCTTTAACTTCCATGCTTTTGGAGGTTTGACAGACTTTTTTCTGTGGTTGATTTCAAGCTTCCTAGCATTGTGGTCTGAAAGTATTCATGGTATAATTTCAATTCTTGTAAACTTTTGAAGGGCTGTTTTGTGACCCAGTATATGATCTATCTTGGAGAATGTTCCATGTGCATTCGAGAGGAAAGTATATTCTGTTGCTTTGGGATGCAGAGTTCTAAATATATCTGTCAAGTCCATCTGATCCAATGTATCATTCTGGGCCCTTGTTTCTTTATTGACCGTGTGTCTAGATGATCTATCCATTTCTGTAAGTGGAGTGTTAAAGTCCCCTGCAATTACCACATTCTTATCAATAAGGTTGCTTATGTTTATGAGTAATTGTTTTATATATTTGGGGGCTCCCGTATTTGGCGCATAGACATTTATAATTGTTAGCTCTTCCTGATGGATAGACCCTGTCACTATTATATAATGCCCTTCTTCATCTCTTGTTACAGCCTTTAATTTAAAGTCTAGTTTGTCTGATATAAGGATGGCTACTCCAGCTTTCTTTTGGCTTCCAGTAGCATGATAAATAGTTCTCCATCTCCTCACTCTCAATCTAAAGGTGTCCTCAGGTCTAAAATGAGTCTCTTGTAGACAGCATATAGATGGGTCTTGTTTTTTTTTTATCCATTCTGATTCCCTATGTCTTTTGGTTGGCGCATCTAATCCATTTACATTCAGTGTTATTATAGAACGATACAGGTTTAGAGTCATTGTGATGTCTGTATGTTTTATGCTTGTAGTGATGTCTCTGGTACGTTGTGTCACAGGGTCCCCCTTAGGATCTCTTGTAGGGCTGGTTTAGTGGTGACAAATTCCTTCAGTTTTTGTTTGTTTGGTAAGACCTTTATCTCTCCTTCTATTCTAAATGACAGACTTGCTGGATAAAGGATTCTCGGCTGCATATTTTTTCTGTCTAGCACACTGAAAATCTCGTGCCAAACCTTTCTGGCCTGCCAAGTTTCAAAAGAGAGATCAGTCACGTGTCTTATAGGTCTCCCTTTATATGTGAGGGCACGTTTATCCCTTGCTGCTTTCAGAATTTTCTCTTTATCATTGTATTTTGCCAATTTCACTATGATATGTCGTGCAGAAGATCGATAAAATTACGCCTGAAGGGAGTTCTCTGTGCCTCTTGGATTTCAATGCCTTTTTCCTTCCCCAGTTCAGGGAAGTTCTCAGCTATTATTTCTTCAAGGACCCCTTCAGCACCTTTCCCTCTCTCCTCTTCCCTGGGATACCAATTATGTGTATATTATTTCTTTTTAGTGTATCACTTAGTTCTCTAATTTTCCCCTCATACTCCTGGATTTTTTTTATCTCTCTTTCTCTCAGCTTCCTCTTTTTCCATAACTTTATCTTCTAGTTCACCTATTCTCTCCTCTGCCTCTTCAGTCTAGCCGTCGTGGTTTCCATTTTGTTTTGCGTTTCGTTTAAAGTGTTTTTCAGCTCCTCCTGACTGTTCCTTAGTCCCTTGATCTCTGTAGCAAGAGATTCTCTGCTGTCCTCTATACTGTTTTCAAGCCCAGCGATTAATTTTATGACTATTATTCTAAATTCACTTTCTGTTATATTATTTAAATCCTTTTTGATCAGCTCATTAGCTGTTGTTATTTCCTGGAGATTCTTCTGAGGGGAATTCTTCCGCTTGGTCATTTTGGATAGTCCTTGGAGTGGTGCGGACCTGCAGGGCACTTCCCCTGTGCTGTGGTGTATAACTGGAGTTGGTGGGCGGGGCCGCAGTCCGACCTGATGTCTGCTCCCAGCCCACCACTGGGGCCACAGTCAGACTGGTGTGTGCCTTCTCTTCCCCTCTCCTAGGGGCAGGTTTCACTGTGGGGTGGCGTGGCCCATCTGGGCTACTTGCACACTGCCAGGCTTGTGGTGCTGGGGATCTTGTGTATTAGCTGGGGTGGGCAGGCAAGTTGCACAGGGGCAGGAGGGGCAGGCTTAGCTCACTTCTCCTTCAGTGATCCACTTCAGGAGGGGCCCTGTGGCAGCTGGAGGGAGTCAGATCTGCTGCCGGAGGTTTGGCTCCGCAGAAGCACAGAATTGGGTGTTTGCGCGGAGCGATCAAGTTCCCTGGCAGGAACTGGTTCCCTTTGGGATTTTGGCTCGGGGATAGGCGAGGGAGATGGTGCTGGCGAGTGCCTTTGTTTCCCAGCAAACTGAGCTGTGTCGTCTGGGGAGTCAGCAGCTCTCCCTCCTTTTGTCCTCCACCTTCCCGCTTTCAGAGCAGAGCTGTTAACTTATGACCTCCCAGATGCTAAGTCACGCTTGCTGTCGGAACACAATCCGTCCAGTCCCTCTGCTTTTGCCAGCCAGACTCGGGGGGCTCTGCTTGGCCAGCAGGCTGCCCCTCCGCCCTGGCTCCCTCCCGCCAGTCCGTGCAGCGCGCACCGCCTTGCCGCCCTTCCTACCCTCTTCCGTGGGCCTCTGGTCTGGGCTTGGCTCCGGAGACTCCATTTTGCTAATCCTCTGGCGGTTTTCTGGGTTATTTAGGCAGGTGTAGGTGGAATCTAAGTGATCAGCATGACGCGCGGTGAGCCCAGCATCCTCCTATGCCGCCATCTTCCCAGTCATCTCTGGTCTTTTTTTTTAATCCATTATGATACCCCATACCTTTTGATTGGAACATAAATCACGTGGACTAAAGTCCACTTACACTCAGAAATTATTAATAGATATGCATTTATTGCCAATTTCTGCTTGTTTTGTCATTGTTTCTGGAGATTTTCTCTGATCCTTTCTGTCATTGTCACTTTTGTTCTCTCCTTTGCACTCAAAGAGTCCTTCATAATAATTCTTTCAGCCTGTTTTAGTGGTCACAAACTCCTAGCTTTTGTTTGTCTGGGAAACTCTTTATCTCTCCTCTATTCTGAATGATAGCCTTGTTGGATAGAGTAATCTTGACTGCAGATTTTCCTGTTCAGGACTTTGAATATATAATGCCACTCACTTCTGGCTTACCAAGTTTCTTTTGAGAAATCTTCAGCTAGACTTGTGGGTTTTCCCTTGTAATTTCAGGATTTCTTTTGTTCTGCTGCTTTTAAGATTTTTTTCTGTGTCACTATATTTTGCAAATTTAGACACAATATGCTTTGGTTTGGGCTGCTTTTGTTGAATTTGATGGGAGTTCTCTGTGCCTCCTGGATTTGCATTTCCGTTTCCATCTGCAAGTTATGGAATTTTTCAACTATTATTTATTGAAATAAATATTCTACCCCTTTTTCCCTGTCTTCTTCTGGCACTCTTATAACATGAATGTTATTGAGTTTAATAGAGTCACTGAATTCCCTAAGTCTGTATTTGTGTTGCATAATTTTTTTCTTTTTTTTTGTTCAGCTTTGTTACTTTCCATTATTTTGTCTTTCAAGTCACTAATTCATTCCTCTGATTCTTCCAGCCTGCTTTTCATTGCATCAATCCTGTTTCTAATCACTTGTATTGCATTTTTCATCTCTTATTGATACTTTTTACCTCTTTTATCTCTGTGGTAAGGGTCTCACTGATGTCTTCTATCCTTTTCTCAAGCTCAGTGTGTAGCCTTATGATTGTTGCTTTGAATTCTCCATCAAGCGTGTTATTTATATCTGTTTGCTTAGATTTCTGTCTGTGGCCTTATCCTGTCCTTTCATTTGTGCTAAATTCCTGTGACTTGGCATTTTTTCTAAGTCTCTGCCTTCTTCTGTGTGTTACAAAAGCCAGTTATGTCTCCTGCTCCTGAAAGTAATGGCCTTATGAAGAAGAGTTCATATATGTGTCCAGGGCCTGGGTGCTTCAGGGAGTGCTTCCAGTGTGTGCTGCATGGACTCTGCTCTTGTGTTTTGGTAGCTCTATCCTTCTGGCCAGTCATCTGTAGGGGCTCTCTTTGCCTACTGTGGGCAGTGTTTTGTCCCTGGCCTGAATGTAGTGAGTTTTAGCTAGGTATGTTCTTGTCTGCTTATGAAATGAGACTTGTCAGTACTGACACCAGAACTGAGGCCCTACCAAACTCTCTGATCAGTAGATGTGGTGTGGGCATAGGTTTGTGGTGGTCTTCTGGGTGAGCGGCCTATTACACTGGGACTGAGGAAAGCATGACTGAGAAAGGGCTCCCACTGGAGCACAGGGTGTTGGGGCTTGGTGTAAGCACATTATGCAGCCAGTGCTATCAGTGCACTGCTTCCCACAGGTGGTTCTGTGTTGAGTGGTGGGGGAGGAAAATGGTGCTGGCCAGCTCCTTTGTTCCTGGAGAAGCATCTCCATGAATACTTCATTTCAGGGACATTCTCTGAAGAAAGCAAATAATCTCTCCCCTATGCGCCCAGGAATTCTTCAGATCACTTTTCTGTGTTTTCTTCCCTGATGTTGTTTGCCTGTCTTCTCTCCAGGAGCAGTGTAATGCCCTCAAGACTTTATCCCAGCCAAGCCCATTGACCTTTAAAACTCCATGCTTTAAGCCATGATGGTTGCAAGAATTCACATCTACAACCCCTCTCATTTTCCAAGCCAGTGGCTTTGGGGAAATGTTATCCTTGTGCATTCCCCTGATTGCTTCTCTCTCTCTCTTTCTCTGTAACCACAGCTGTAAACACTGTGATCCAAACACAGGTGATTTTCCAAACACCTGTGATCCATTTCTCCCCCAAACCACATATCCATACTTCTTACCTTCTTCAAAATGGCCTCTTCTCTCCCTTTAGTTGGGAAGTTTGTTCTGTCAGCTTTCAGGTTGATTTCTAGGGTGTTAAGGATGATTTGATAGTTATCTAGTTGTGTTCATGGAACGAGGCAAGCCTAGTGTCCACTTTGCTGCATCTCCCCTTCTCCTAAATCAGTATTTGTGTCTTTCCTGATTATGCTAAAAGTTGTTACTTTGGGGGTATTTTGTTTTAAATGTCCTTTAAGCACAAAAAAATAGGAGGCGCCTGGGTGGCTTAGTCTGTTAAGTGTCTGACTTCAGCTCAGGTCATGATCTCATGGTTTGTGAGTTCGAGGCCCCCCCATATATCTCTGGTTTTTTGTTTTTGTTTTTAATTTTTTTTAACGTTTATTTATTTTTGAGAGAGAGAGAGACAGAGAATGAGTGGGGGAGGGGCAGAGGGAGACACACACACACAGAATCTGAAGCAGGTTTCAGGCTCTGAGCTGTCAGCACATAGCCTGACGCAGCGCTCAAACCCGTGAGCCATGAGTTCACGATCTGAGCCAAAGTCGGCTGCCTAACCAACTGAGGCACCCAGGCGCCCCAAGCCCCCCATACATCTCTGTGATGACAGCTGGGAGTCTGGAGCCTGTTTTGGATTCTCTGTCTCCATGACATTGCAAACTGCAGGATTTCATTTTTTGATGATGAGTATATATGAATATTCTATATTCATATATATACACACACACATACACATTATTTATATTTACACACACATTATATACACATGTACCACATCCGCTTTATCCATTCATCAGTCTATGGACACTTGGGCCATCTCTATAGTTTGGCTAGTGTTGATAATGCTGCTACATACATTGGTGTGCATGTGTCCCTTCAAGTCTGTATTTTTGTATCATTTGGGTAAATACCTAATAGTGCAATTCCTGGATCATAGGGTAGTTCTGTTTTTAGTTTTTTGAGGAACCTCCATACTGTTCTCCAAAGTCGCTGCACCAGTTTGCATTGCCACCAACAATACAAAAGTGTTTCCTTTTGTCTGCATCCTCGCCAACATCTCTTGTTTCTTGTGTTGTTAATTTTAGCCATTCTGACAGGTGTGAGGTGGTATCTCATCATGGTTTTGCTTTGTTATTTCCCTGATAATGAATGATGGCATTTTTTTCTCACGTGTCTGTTAACCATTTGGATGTCTTCTTTGGAAAAGTGTCTATTCATGTCTTTTGCCCATTTCTTAATGAGGTTGTTTGGTTTTGGGGTGTTGAGTTTGATAAGTTCTTTATAGAACTTTATAGAACTAACCCTTTATCAAATATGTCATTTCAAACATCTTCTCACATTCGTAAGTCTGCTTTTTTTATTTTTTAAATGTTTTTTATTTATTTTTGAGAGAGAGACAGAGATAGAGCAAAAGCAGGGAAGGGGCACAGAGAGAGAAAACGGGGCTTGAACTCATGAATCATGAGATCATGACTTGAGCTGAAGTTGGAGGCTTAACCAACTGAGCCACCCAGGTGCCCCTGAAGACTGCTTTTTAGTTTATTGACTATTTACTTCAATGTGCAGAAGGTCCCAATAGTTTATTTTTGCTTTTGTTTCCCTTGCCTCAGGAGACATGTCTAGAAAGAAGTTGCTGTGGTTGATGTCAAAGAGGTTACTGCCTGTATTCTCCTCTAGGATTTTGATGGTTTTCTGTCTCACATTTAGTTCTTTAATCCATTTCAAATTTATTTTTGTAAATGGTGTAAGAAAGTGGTCCAGTTTCATTCTTCTGCATGTCACTATACAGTTTCCTAACACCATTTGCTGAAGACATTGTCTTTTTTTTCCATTGGATATTCTTTCCTGCTTTATCAAAGATGGGTTGGCCATATAGTTGTGGGTTCATTTCTGAGTTTTCTATTCTGTTCTATTGATCAATGGGTCTGTTTTTGTGCCAGTACCATACTGTCTTGATGACTACAGCTTTGTAATATAACTGGAAATACGGAATCATCACACCTCCAGTTTTGTTTTTCTTTTTCAGGATTGCTTTGTATATTCAGGGTCTTTGGTTCCACACAAATTTTAGGATTTTTTGATCTAGCTCTGTGAATAATGCTCATGGTATTTGATATGGATTGCATTAAATGTGTAGATTGCTTTGGGTAATATAGACATTTTGACAAAGTTTTTTCTTCTATTCTATGAAAATGGAATGTTTTTCCATTTCTTTGTGTCCTCTTCCTTATCTTTCATAAGTCTTCTATAGTTTTCAGAGTACAAATTTTTTACCTCTTTAGTTAGGTTTTTTCTTAAGCATCTTATTGTTTTTAGTACAATTGTAAATGGGATTGATTCTTTAATTTCTTTTTCTATTGTTTCATTATTGGTTTACAGAAATGCAACACATTTCTGCACATTGGTTTTATATCCTATGATTTTGCTGAATTCCTATATCAGTTCTAGCAGTTTTCTGGTAGTCTTTTGTTTTTTTTACATAAAGTATCATGTCATCTGCAAATAGTGAAAAGTTGAATTCTTCCTTGCCAATTTGTATGCTTATTATTTCTTTTTGTTGTCGGATTACTGAGGCTAAGACTTCCAGTACTATGTTAAATGGTAATGGTGAGAGTGAACATCCTTGTATTGTTCCTGACTGTAGGGGAAAGGCTCTCAGCTTTTCCCCATGAGATGATATTAGCTGTCGGTCTTTCATTATGTCCTTTATGATGTTGAGATATGTTCTATCTATCCCTACTTTGTTGAGGATTTTTAACAAGAATGATGCTGTATTTTGTCAAATGTTATTTCTACATCTATTGACAAGATCATATGGTTCTTATCTTTTATTAGTGTGATGTATCATGTTGACTGAGTTGTGAATACTGAACGACCCCTGCAGCCCAGGAATAAATCCCATAATTCTTTTGTTTACTGTTGAATGATTTCCTATTATCTTTTTGAGAATTTCTGCATACAGATTCATCAGGGATGTTGGCCTCTAGTTCTCCTTTTCAGTTGGGTCTTTGGTTTAAATCAATTTACTCTTCAACTAGCTCCAGTCTGGACTTTACCCCAACTATGGCATTTTTTTTTTCAAATTTTTTCAAACTCTAGTTGGTTAACATATAGTGTAATATTGGCTTCATAAAACTGTGCCATTTTGCTTTAGAAGTCAGATGGCTTCATCTTTTCGAAATTCATCATTCAACTCCACTCCACCCACCTCCATGAGAATTTCTACCCTTCCCCTTCTATCAGTGTCAAAAATTGGTACAAAGTACCTCTACTATCTTTCTGCCCAGCCCATGCTGCTAATCCTCAGTCCATGACAGAGGTTGGCTGTGGCCTGAAGAGATTCAAGACAGTGAGAGAGGCAAGGGGAAGACACTAAGTTTTGCCCAACTCTCATTCCATGGTACAGAAATCACAATAGGAGGAACTCTTTTGGTGTAAAAGCTGATGAATACCAAAACAAATTCACATTTATTTATTTATTTATTTATTTTTAATTTTTTTTTTCAACGTTTATTTATTTTTGGGACAGAGAGAGACAGAGCATGAACGGACGAGGGGCAGAGAGAGAGGGAGACACAGAATCGGAAACAGGCTCCAGGCTCTGAGCCATCAGCCCAGAGCCCGACGCGGGGCTCGAACTCACAGACCGCGAGATCGTGACCTGGCTGAAGTCGGACGCTTAACCGACTGCGCCACCCAGGCGCCCCCAAATTCACATTTAAATATAATTTTCCATGAGAAATAAAACCTTGTCACCATCTTGCAAAAGAACCACTCAGGATTTATCAAGAGTGATAACATTTCTGTTTAAGATGATTTCTGATTAGAGATGCCTGGATGGCTCAGTTGGTTGGGCATTGGACTTCAATTCAGTAGTTCATGAGTTTGAACCCCACTTTGAGCTCTCTTCTGTCAGTGCAGAGCCTGCTTGGGATCCTCTGTCTCTCTGTCCCTCTGTCTCTCTCTCTCTGTGTATGTCTCTGCCCCTCCCCTGCTTGTGCTTTCTCTCTTTCAAAAATAAGTAAACATTTTAAAAAATAATAATAAAAAAAGAGGGACACCTGGGTGGCCCAGTCAGTTAAGCATCCAACTTCAGCTCAGGTCATATTCTCATGGTTCAAGCCCCGCATTGGGCTTTGTGCTGACAGCTCAGAGCCTGGAGCCTGCTTCAGATTCTGTGTCTCACTCTCTCTCTGCCCCTCCCCCACTTCACTCTGTCTCTCTCTCTCTCAAAAATAAACATTAAAAAAGAAATTTAAATAAAATAAAATAAAATAAAAAATAAAGATGCTTTCTGATTAACTAGGGTGTTATCTCAAATTCAACACTGGGTGAATAAAAGGAAATGAGTAACATACGAACATAAGCCAGCTTATTTGACTGTCGCTCAAGTAAAAAAAAAATCTTGATTTTCCAGTGCAAGCTAAGCCTGAAACTATGCTCCATGTATTATTGGCTGTTCTGAATTCACAGTCTTCTGTAAGCACCCTGGAAATAGACTCCAGGCACACTTAGAGGTCTTGTGGCACATACCCATTTCCATGTTATGTCTTCCTCTATCTCATATTCCTAGCCTTAGAAACACCACCAAGAACTATAAAAGACAGGTTTGAAGATGTAAGTAGTGTCTGTAAGTTTGATATGAAGTTCATATCTGGAAGAGAGGAGGAGCTTGGGAAGATGGCCGAGACCCTGAGTTCACCCCACCCCAGGTTTTCAACCAGATATCATCCACATCCAAGTCAATAACTGAGAGAGTGATCTGAAGACTGGAGGAACAAACTCCACAACTCAATATAGAGAGGAAGCTGCAAGTGAGAGCTTTAGGAAGGTCTGAAAGGTGGAGGAAGGCTGTCCACAGGAGGGAGAGAGCTCTGCCCATGGAGAGGGTAGAAAAATGGTTCCTCACACCAGGGAGCTCACCCAGGGAAGAGTAATCCCCATAATGTTTGGTTTTGAAAACCAGATAGACTGAAATCCATGACTTTGTATAACCAGTGGGACTTGGAGTTTGGAGCATCAGAGGTCAGCACTCAGCACTGGGTGAGCTAGGAGGGCAAGTGATACCTGGGTCACTTCCCTTAAAGAGACAGCAGATTGCACAGAGAGGCAACATAAAAACAGCAGTTTACATGACACCAGGCACAAATTGGAGACAAATCTGTTCATCTGATTTTGGAGAATGTTGAAGAACTTCACTGAAAATGATGGAGCAGAAAAGAACCATTTTTCTCCCCTGCCCCCAGCATAAATACACAGTTACCAGCAGGAAGCAGAAATGCACATACAGCTGCTGCCTGGCCTGTTGGCAGTGCACCATGCCCACAAGTTCTTTAAGGACTAGCCCACTCCAAGATTGTTGGCCTCAGCCCTGGGTTCAGGCCAAATTTTGTTAAACTGCATGTGCACCCTGAATAGCCACCCTGTGCACACCTTGTGCACACCCCATCCTCACACACCATCCCCAGCCACCAGGTGCCCAACTGCCACTGCACACTGTGCCCAGTCACTGTACCTCACCCAACTGCATGCCCCCAGCCACCATCATACTTCAGCCCTAGTCCTATCCAGCCATCTTCATGTACCTCACCTATTTGTGCCCAGCCTTGTGCCCCCAGCAGCCCTAGCACACAACACCCAGCCACCACAGCACTTCAGAGTATCTGGCATAGGACTAGTGACCCAGAACAAATTTTGATACCTAGGAATAAGCCTAACCAAAAAGGTAAAAGACCTGTATTCTGAAAACTATAAAACACTGATGAAAGAAATGGAAGATGACACAAGGAAATGGAAAGACATTCAGTTCTCATGGATTGGAAGAACAAATATTGTTAAAATGTCTATACTACCCAAAGCCATCTACACATTTAAGGCAATCCCTATCAAAATACCAACAGCATTTTTCGCAATCCTAAAATTGGTATGGAATCACAGAAGACTTCAAATAGGTAAAGCAGTCTTGAAAGGAAAAGTAAAATTGGAGGTATCATGATTCCAGGCTTCAAGTTATGTTATAAAGATGTAGTAATGAAAACAGTATGGTACTGTCACAAAATAGGTTTTTAGATCAAGGGAACAGAATAGAAAACCCAGAAATGAACCCACAATTTTATGGTCAGTTAATCTTCAACAAAGCAGGAAAGAATATCCAATGGAAAAAAAACGTTTTCAACAAATAGTTTTGGGAAAACTGGACAGCAACATGTAAAAGAATGAAAGTGGACCACTTTCTTACACCGTACCCAAAAATAAATTTAAAATAGATTAAATACCTTAATGTGATACAGGAAACCATCAAAATCCTAGAGGAGAACACAGGCAGTAACCTCTTTGATATCGGTGACAGCAACTTCTTTCTAGATATGTCTTCTGAGTCAAGGGAAACAAAAACAAAAACAAACTATTGGGACTTCATCAAAATACAAAACTTCTGCACAGCAAAGGAAACAATAAGCAAAACTAAAAGACAATCTACAGAATGGGAGATCATATTTCAAATGACATATCTTATAAAGGGTTAGTATCCAAAATACATTTAAAAACTAATACAACCCAACACCCCAAAACCAAATAATCCAATTAAAAACTGGGCAGAAAAATATACGTTTCTCCAAAGAAGACATCCAAATGGCCAAGAGACACCTGAGAAGATGCTCAACATCACTCATCATCAGGGAAATGCAAACTAAAACTACGATGAGATATCATCTCACACCTGTCAAAATGGCTAAAGGCAACAACACAAGAAACAACAGATGTTGGTGAGGATGTGGAGAAAGGGGAACCCTCCTCCACTGTTGGTGGGAATGGAAACTGGTGCAGCTACTCTGGAAAAACATTAAAGAGTTTCCTCAAAAAGTTAAAAATAGAACTACCTTATGATCCAACAATTACATGACTAGGTATTTAACCAATGAATACAAGAACGCTCTACCCCTATTTTATAGCAGCATTATTTACAATAGCCAAGATACAGAAGCAACCTGTGTCCATCAATTGAGTAATGCATAAAGAAGATACAGTAGAAAATTATTCATCCATAAAAACGAATGAAATCTTTACATTTGCAATAACATGGATAGAGCTAGAGAGCACAATGGTACGTGAAATAATTGGAGAAGACATACCGTATGTTTTGCTCATATGTGGAATTTAAGAAACAAAACAAATGAGAAAAGGGGAAAATGAGAGAAAGAGAGAGAGAGAAAGAGAACTCAAAAAAAAAAAAAAAAGACTCTTAATGAGAACAAACTGGCGGTTACCAGAGGAGAGGTGGGGCGGACAGGTTAAATACGTGGTGGGTATTACGAAGTGCACTTGTCATGATGAATACAGAATGATGTATGGAAATGTTGAAGCACTATATTGTATGTCTGAAACTAATATGACATTATGTCAACCAAGTAGAATTAAAATAAAAACTTAAAAATATATTTTAAGTTCATATCCACAATATTTTCTTTTCTCAAATGTAGGATTATTCAGATTATAATCACTCTTCAGGTCTTTCCATTTAAAACAACTGCGGAGAATGAGTGATTCTACCAAAATTTTATCTTATTATCTTGTTATTTTGTTATTTTCTTTCTCGAGTGGAAATATAAGGAAGGCAAAGGTAGTAGAAAAGTTTTTGCTAGGTCCCACCTAACTCTTTCCATGTTTCTTCCTGTTAAAGAATTTATCACATCCTTACCCCACAGCTGAGTCATTGCTATACGGATATAGGCAATCTCAAGAACAACATTCCTTCAACCATGAGATGGCCTTCTTCTCAGTTCTTTTCACTTCTCAGTACCTTCCTACTGGGTCAGGGTTGAAATATATGACACAGTAAAACTCACAGGAGCAGAAAATTCTATTGGGGCACAGAACTCTAAAGAGGTTTCCTAGGGCTGTCTTTGAGTTCAGGACAGAGATAGGAATCTGAGAGTCATCTTAGTGGACCTCATGGAGAGGTTGGGCGTATGTCAGACCCCATTCTTTTGCTGTCAGGAATTCTGCTCTGCATACCTTCCTCTTCTCTTCTTTGTCCTGCCAACTGTTTAGTGCTATCTTCTGAGTCAACTGTGAAGCCATCCATGGGTGCACCTCCAGCTCCCATCCAACTTTCACTTTATCTTTTTCCCAAAGCTCAAACATTCTGTGTGGAGCAGAGCAGCCAAGTGGCTTTAGCTGAGGAGCATGTGTCCCTTCCACACCTATCCCCACAAGATCACTCTCCTCATTGACACCACCTGTCTGGACCTATGGGCATTTGTGTTTGCAACCCCTGCATTAAACTTGTCTTAGGGGTCTTCAGGAAAGACATGCAACAAAGCCTCTCAGTGCCCACATTGTATTTTGACTACATGTACATGAACATATTTAGCAAATTTGACTTTAACTTACTAGCATTCCTTCATCTCCATGTGCCATAGGTTAGGTTTCCTGGAATCAGATGGAAACAGGTTTTGCATGCAGGTTTATTGGAGAGTGCTTTGAGGATTGAACTATATAGTGGGGGAAAGGAGTTAAGGAAGCCAAATTGGATACAGGGAGAAGTAGCCTGTGTTGCTTCAGATCTTACAGGGAGCTCTGGAAAAGGGATGGCCCTTCAGAGTCAAACTAAGGCAAGAGGGACCAAATGTTTATATCCTAAATTGGCCAGTCATGGGATTCAGGCAGCCTTCCAAAGAGAAGCACATTGAGCAAGGTGTTTTCTTCAGCTGTTGGTAATTCCTGGCAAGGAAAATAGCTGAAACGTGTTACTTGCTGACTCTGAGATATATGCTTTGTGTCTTCTATTCTTTGTAACCGCATTGACCCAGCCCTCCTTCCACACTATCCACACTCCGCATGGACATGATGAACTGAATTGATGTATTAATCTGATTAACTCTGGTAAAAGAATGACTTTTATTTTCAGTATGGCACATTTGTTTCTCTTCCAATCAAACTACAGAGGCTAATCCAAGTTCCCAGGCCCCAGAACCGCCATCTGCAGGTGCTAATGTCAACCTAGCCCTGACCCCCACCACAGGGACACCTCCTAAGTAGTTTTCTGAGAGCCTCAGCCACTTCCTTGTTCCTCAGGCTGTATATGAGTGGATTGAGCATAGGGGTGATCATGGTGTAGAAGGCCGAGACCACCTTGTCCTGCTTGGAGGAGTGGTAGGCCTGGGGTCGCATGTAGGTGATCATAGCAGCCCCATAGAAGAGGGAGACCACTGCCATGTGAGAGGAGCAGGTAGCAAAGGCCTTCTGCCGACCTTCAGCAGAACGCATATGGAGCACAGCCGCCAGGATCTGCAGGTAGGAAGCAGAGATGACAGAGAAGGGCAGGAGCAGCATTAGGATGCAACAGACATAGATCATGGTCTCATAGAGGGAGGTGTCAGCACAGGCCAGCTTCAGTATGGCAGGGACCTCACAGAAGAAGTGATCAACCTCCTGGGAGCCACAGTAGGGAAAGTGAAGGGTGAAGATGGCCTGGATAAGTCCATCCACCAGGCCAAAGAGCCAGGACACTGTCACCATGAGCCAGCAGACACGGCGGCTCATGACCACTGAGTACCTCAGTGGGTTGCTGATGGCTACATAGCGGTCATAGGCCATGAAGGCCAGCAGAAAGCACTCATCCCCCAAGAGAGTGAGGAAGAAGAGGATCTGAAGCCCACAGCCTGTGAAGGAGATGGCGCCATGGCCCAGGAGGAAGTCAGTGGCCATCCGTGGCACAATGGTGGAGATGAGCATGAGATCCATGAGTGACAGCCAGCTGAGGAAGAAGTACATGGGGTTGTGCAGGCGAGAATCGACATTGATGAGGAGGATCATGAGCCCATTTCCAGAGAGAGCCACCAGGAACATGACCATGATGATGGAAAAGAGGAAGAAGTGCAGTGGTGACTGGGTGAAAAGGCCCAGGAGGATGAAGTGGGAGATCAGAGTCTGGTTTCCCACCCAGGCCATTGTTCCTGCAGAGGGACGTGCCAAAGTCTTGCGATCTGGAAGCAGGAGGTGTATGTTTAGTGCCACAATATTGAGACATCAAAACTTTGCCCAATGTGCTGTCCTCTTCAAATGTTACTGGGTTTAGAATAAACTCTTTAAATTTCTGTTTAAAAAGAAAAAGAGTCTCTAACAAAGATATAGGATTTCACTGTGGAAAATAGTATGGAGTTTCCTCAATAGTTAAAAATAGAACTACCATATAGTCCAATAATCACATTATTGTGTATTTACCCAAAAATTACATGCACCCGTATGTTTTTAGTATCATTATTTACAATAACTAAATTATGGAAGCAGCCCAAGTATTAATTGATTGATAAATAAAGAAGTGATATATACGAAGTGGTTTATATATAAATATTATTCAACCATAAAAAAGAATGAAATCTTGCCCTTTGCAATGACATTGATGGAGCTAGAGAGTATTATGCTAAGTGAAATAAGTCAGAGAAAGACAAAAACCATATTATTTCACTCATGTGGAAATTCAGAAACAAAACAAATGAAAGAAGGAAAGAAAGAGAGACAAATTAAGAAACAGACTCTTAACTATAAAGAACAAACTGATGGTTACCAGAGGGGAGGTGGATGTGGGGATGGGTTAAATAGGTGATGGGGATTAAGAAGTGCACTTGTCATGATGAGCACTGGGTGATATATAGAAGTATTGAATCATTACATTGTACACCTGAACATAATATAACAATGTATGTTAAGTATACTGGAATTAAGATACAATTTTTTAAAAACAGGAAAAACTTTTAAGGAAAGAAGCAAGCTGTTGCTAATGACATTGTTTTAACTCCTAGGACTTTCTTCACATGACTGAGAAGCAAATTTAGAGCTATTTATTGCTGAAGTGATCATTGCTTCTGTCTCTGCTAGGAATTGGCTGTTCTTCAGTCTTTATAGTTGCCTCTCCTACAAAGGCCAGCTTCACTTAAGGATTTGCTTTTTCAGGAAAAAGTAATAAAACAACAAGGGCATGTGTCAACTTTGTGAACTGAGCACTTATGCAAAATTTTGAACCTCAGCTTCCTTATCCCAGATAAGGTTAACAGTATCATATAGAGTGATATTAAAGATTGAAGGTGATAACATAAGCAATGCCTAGTAGTTTAGAAGTGACAAAAGCTGGCATTACTTGACCATTTCTTATTTGCCAGGTCTTACAATGAACACTCTGTCACATCCTGACATTTAATCCGCATAACTGCCCTAGAAGATTCATCATTTATCCTCTTAAGTAGGAAAACTGAGATAGAGAGGGTTTTTATTTTCCAGATGTAATATCTTAAAGTATTTTCTAAGAAACTTTGTAAATGAGGGGCGCCTAGGTGGCTCAGTCGGTTAAGTGTCCAACTTCAGCTTAGGTCATGATCTCGCAGTCCATGAGTTCAAGCCCCGCATCGGGCTCTGTGCTGACAGCTCAGAGCCTGAAGCCTGCTTTGGATTCGTGTCTCCCTCTCTCTCTCTGCCCCTCTCCTGCTCGCACTGTCTCTCTCTCTCTCAAAAATAAGTAAACATTTAAAAATTAAAAGAAAAGAATACGAGCAACAACTATACATAAATTACTAAAGGACACAGAGTATGATAACAATAATTACCTTGGAGAAAGGGTTAGAATTGGGTGGGGATTAGGGTCAAAAAAAGGACTGTAGTTTGACCTGCAATATTTCAATTTTTGACAAGAATTTCTTTGTGTATTCCTTGAATGTAAGCGAAGATTGTCATATAAGCAGGTAAGTAATGTATCTGGCATATCTTGTCTTTTTAAGCTTGCTTTGTAGCATAATATTTTAAAAACTTGTACAAGAAACAACTAGGAATTTTTCAATTAAAAGTAAGAAATTCATAGTTGTTAACTTTTTTTACAGAGAAAGTAACACTGTATACTATTCTTGATGTCACATCTAGGGTGTTGTATGGGATCTCTGTTGTCAGAGCTACCTGGCCATACACACTACAGTCATACACTTAGAGCAGATTGAGAGTCCTGTCCTAGGGCATGACAGTATGCCTCACAGAGTGACAGCACAGAATGCAGTGAGTCATGAATGAAAGGATGAGGAGTTAGAGGGAGAGCAACAGTAACAGTAGACCAAAGGAAGAAAGGAGAGATGAAAGGAGTAATGAGAAAATGTCAAGCTAAAGGAGACAAGATACAGGAGAAAAATACAGAAAATGTTAGACCATCAGAAATGTTATCTCCCAGAAGAGACCAAAAAAAAAAAGAAAAAAAAGAAAAGAAAAAAGAAAACAGAGACAATGTAATAGAGGGCAGGGAACATAGACTTGGTGAGAAAGAGAGAACACAGATGCTAAGAAGGAAGGATCGGGGGAAAGCAAAAACACAAGTGGGATGAGGAACAGAAACAGAGGGAGCACCTAAGTGAAGTGGGAAGCCAGGCATAGGGGCAGAACTCTCCTATTAATGCCACAATGAGCTCTCTGACTTCTGGGACTCTGGGGGCTGTGAGAGCCCAGCATCACGGACTTTTTCATCCTGTTGGGAAAGTGGAGCAGACCACTTTGCCTGCAACCTTTCTGCCTCTCTTTGAAGTCCTTCCCCATCAAAGTCTTCTCATAGCAGCTCCTGGCCCTTCAGGCAGAAACAGGTGCTTCCAATATGAGCAGAGTCAATAGTCATGGCCTGACACTTCCTAGTCTCCTCCACTGAGATGCAAATTTCTCCCTGTAAAGTCTTACCAAGAGGCCATAATACATATTGTTTCAGTTGGGCAATGTTGGGGATATTTAATAGTAAGAAGGCAGTCCTGCACCCCTTAGATCAGACATGTCAAAGCCCTACGCTGTGTGTAAGAGACTCATAAAGAGGTTCACTGGGAATTGTGTTGGGGAGATCTGCATCAGAAAGTAGTCAGATTCATGACACAGCTATGAAATGAAAGGAAACTGCAGGTAGGACAGGGAGCAAAAACACCAAAGCATGTTTGTAAAAATAGCAGAGCACTGAGTTCCTTCAAGAAGAAGGGGTATAGGAGAAAATATCCAAACAGAAAAATATATACAAGGTGTGGAGGAGAAGCAAGCAGAAACTTTTTCCCAAGAGTTAGAAATATAGGCATTTGTAGGTGGGTCAGCAGGAGACGACTTCAACACTCTCATCCAAATCTAATAGCCAGATGTCATCAGGAAAATATAGCTTTCCCAGTGCCCTAGAGGGAGCCATTGTCACATCCTCTCCAGACTTGCAAAGACAAAACAGTCCCCACCCTTCCTAAAACCTGTTGGAAGACCCTGAGGAATTCACTTCCTCTCCTGGGTGACAGTCTCCCAAGCAGTAATACGACAGGTTAGATGAAACAACCCTCAGGTCATCTCTAGTTCTACCCACAGAATAAAGAATTAGGAGGCAAAAAAAAAAAAAAATCAAGAAACAAATTCTAACTACACAAGAGGTCTCTACTTCAAGAGAAGTAGTAAGCAGGTGAATGGCAAAGGCAGTGGTGGGGTGAACAAACATTTTAAGCATTTGGTAACAGAAAGAGGAAATACAAGACACATAGAGGAAGAATCTTACCTTGAAATGATGTAATTAATGACGCCAGGAAGGATCTGGGAGTGAGGAGGGCAGATCAGGAGTCTGGAGTCCTATGTCCTTGGAAAACAGACTTCACCAAGGGATGGCTGCCCTAATCAGTTGGGTCTGCAGCAGGATCTCTCCCTGGAAGCCAGGGGACCTCCATGTCCTTGGAAGGAAGTGGAACTAAAATTGAAGCAGAAGGGAGTTAAGGTAGAGAAGAAAATTTCCAGAAGAAATAGTTGTGTGGTCAGAACTCCTCTAGAATCTCTTCCTATTCTGAGAAAATGAAGTTAACTGAGGTGCTTGGGCCACTCTCCATCCACAGGAAGGAAATGCCTGATGCCTTCTAGAGGGCTGTGGAAAAGTTTTGAAAAAATGCATTAAGACTGGTAAAAATGGGAATAAAATGGGTTCTGAAAGAAAGAATACAAAAAAATATAGAAGACTAAGCTTCATGCTAAAACCCTGGCAGAATTTTTGGCGTTAAGAAAAAGATTTCCAGAACAATTATAATACAGAGAGATCATATAACCCTCATCCATAGGAGCAGGAGGGAGAGGTCTGGACCAGGGTGGGAAGAGACAATGGGGACTAGCAAGGAGCCTCTCACCTTTGCAAGAGACCCTTTGTTGGGCCAGGTCGAGTGCCAAGCTAATAGGTTTTATTCCCTCACTCCTCACTGCTATCCATTGTTCTCCCCTTTTCTGTGACTAAGGAAAATTGCTTCTATTTTCACAAATCCTTGGGGATTCATCTTCTGTCATATCTCTGTCCCTAGTGTCTGGCAATTAAACTTCACAAGGAAGGGAGCTTCCTGCAAAGTTCTCTGCTCATCTCAGCTACACCAACAAACAAAATCTCTCCCAGGAGAAGGAGGAGAGGAAAATTGGGGAAGGTTTTCTACGGGTCAGCCTAATTGGCTCTTCTTCCATTCCAAAAGGGAATGGAAAACATTGGCTTTTGTTCTGTGTTATGTCCCACTTTTAAAATGTCCACTAAATACTGTATGTAAGCAAAGGGCATTTTCCAGAGATTTCCAGAGTGTCACTCCTCTACATTTTTCTGCCTCCTCCCAATACCTCAGCCTAACGGTAAGGCAATCATCAAAGATCATATTGACTCTTCTGATCTCAGAGCTCAATTACACTGGAATTCAAAGAAGTCAAGGATTCAACAAACACTCTGCTAAGAGTTCATCTGTCCCTGACACTGACCACCTCCTACTAGTCTCCTGTCAGCTCCTACCCACTTGAATTCTCTTCTACTAAGAAATTCACACAAATAAAGGTAGCATAGCACAGACACTTGACCTTCAAGTCAGACAGAGCTGGGTGGGAATCTTATGTAGACTTGACCTTGGGCAAGGGACTAATCTGAACCCCAGTTTCCTCATGTGTAACCAGAATGATGATATTTACTACAAAATATTTGTTGTGAGCATTAAATTGAATAAAATATCTAAAGTGTTCTCCCTATTTCAGGTTCTAAGAATTGTAGTTACTAGTGTCACTGCCCTCCCATCTCTCTAAAGCTCAAAAGCAGATACAAAAAAAGACTTTACAAAAATAGATAAAGCTCACTAAACAAATAACTAAAACCTAAAGATTGATTAATTAATTACTAAATTAATTAACTATATATATAAAGCAAAAAAAAACATTCTAGAAGGGGGAAATCTGATTTATAAGATTACCACATAATATTCAAAATGTTCAGGGTTTTGTGAAAAATTATAAAGCACAAATTGGAATTAAAAAGTGTAAGAAAAAAGTCAACAGTTAATTATAGGTCAATTCAGGGTATCAGGTGTAAGGAGCAAAAGAAAAAATAAGTATATGGCAATGAGAAAGAATGAAATCTTGCCATTTGCAGCAATGTGGATGGAACTGGAGAGTATTATGCTAAGTGAAGTAAGTCAGTCAGAGAAAGACAGATATATGTTTTCACTCATATGTGGAACTTAAGAGACTTAAGAGAAGACCATGGAGGAAGGGAAGGGAAAAAAATAGTTACAGAGAGGGAGGGAAGCAACCAGTAAGAGACTCTTAAATACATAGAACAAACTGAGGGTTGATTGGGGAGGAGTGTGGGGGAGAGGGGGAAATGGGTGATGGGCATTGAGGAGGGCAATTGGGATGAGCGCTGGGTGTTGTGTGTAATCAATGAATCATGGGAACCTACCCCCAAAACCAAGAGCACACTGTATACACTGTATGTTAGCCAGCTTGACAATAAATTATATTTAAAAAAGGAAGTAAGTATAATGAATACAGCCTAAGAGAACTGTGGGATACTATCAAGTATAGCAACATAGGTATCTGAAAATTTAAGAAAGACACAACAGGTTCAATAAGGACATTTTAAAAGATAATTGTTGCTCTCAAAGAAGTGCTGAAGCCAAAGGATTTTGAACCCCAGAGTCTGGGAGGAAAAGAGACTGAATCTACCAGGAAGAAAATGGGACAACTTGAGAAAAGATTGGTGGGTGATTGCGAACTGGGGGAGATAAAAACAGGCCACATAGGCATGGAGGGGAGGGATCCTCTTCTGTGGAGAGACAAAGGAAAGAGAAAGAGCAGCTTGGGAAGTGTAGGACCGTATCTGGACAGGAGAAAGAACTCAGACTGGGACTGAGAGGGATCCTCTCTCTAACTGCAGGGCTTTCTTTGGACTGGGGCTGGCTCCCTGTTCATGCATCTGGGGAAGACAGGAGCCTGCCCTGGGTTGGGTGCTAGGTCAGGGGCGCAGTCCACAGTGAGAAAAAGCAGTCCCCTCCCTGGAGGGCTGGGCGATAGTACAAAGCCTCCACCACCTCCAGGCTCAGTGGCTGGGCCAAGGGCTCATTCCGCAGTAGGAGAAAGTGGCCCTCTCCCTGGAGTGCTGTGGGACAGAACAAAGCCTGCCTGCGTCCACCACCCTGGGGCTCAGTGGCTGGTTGAGGGTGCAGTCTGCAGTAGAAAAAAGTGATCCCTTCCCTGGAAGGCAGAGGAACAGAACAAAGCCTGCCTGTGTCCAACACCCCCAGGCTCAGTGACCAGGTCAAGGGTGCAGTCTGCAGTAGGAGAAGGTGGCCCCCTCTCTGGAGTGCTGTGGGAAAAGAGAAAGCCTGCCTGCGTCTGTCACCCCCAGGGCTCAGTGGGGAGGTGGGCAGGGCAGTCCACAGTAGGAGAAGGCAGTCCTCCCTGAAGTGTAGCAGCATGGACAAAGCCAGCCAGGACCACATACTGGACCACACTGAGAGGCACTTCCCCAGTGCCAGAGTGCATGGAGCAGGACTTTGAATCCTAGCCAAGCACAGGGTCAGGGGAGTTGGCAGAGAAGGACCATGCCATCTGTGCCTGAGGCACAGTGAGGACGACTCAAATAGAGTCCACTGAGTCCAGGTCTGGGTCTGGTCCATGGAGAAGAGACTGGGGGATCGCCATTCCCCACCCCTCCAACCAAGGCAGGGCCTCTGGTATCAGTCCCAGGGCCCATAGTGAAGGTGGGACGAGACTACACAAAACCACACCCCTCCACACCTGGTAACTGCATATCTACTGGAGCTGAATAGACCCTGCTTAACCTCTAGACCAGCGCTGCAGCATTGCCTGGATTAACTCTGGGTCAATTCTGGATATATAGATATATTCTCCCCATTTCTCCTCCTTATCTTTTCCATCTTCTAGGCGGGTTACTCTGGTTATTGGTTTGTTTAAACAGACATATTGAATCCATTCTCTTCATACATGTTCTACACCTCCTTCTTTACTTTCCTTCCTCTTTCTGGAATAATCAAGCCGTATAGTTTTGGGTAACTTTATTTTCTTTTCCTTATCCATGCCTCCTTCTTTATTTTCTTTTCTCTCTCTCTCTCTTCTCTCTCTGGATTAAGCCTTTTAGTCTCTCTGCCTAGTCAATGTTTATTTTTTCTTCTTCCACGTTCCTGTCATTCCTCTCTTTGTATGTACTCTTCCATCAGCACCACCTCCACCCTGTTCTTTACCTGTAGTCAGTGTTTTTTGTTTTTAGTTTTTAGCTTTTCTTTTTTTTAATTTTATTTTTTATTTTTTAAAATTTACATCCAAATTAGCATATAGTGAAACAATGATTTCAGGAGTAGATTCCTTAATGCCCCTTACCCATTTAGCACATCCCCCCTCCCACAACCCCTCCAGCAACCCTCAGTTTGTTCTCCATATTTATGAGTCTTTTCTGTTTTGTCCCCCTCTCTGTTTTCATATTATTTTTGTTTCCCTTCCCTTATGTTTATCTGTTTTGTCTCTTAAAGTCCTCATATGAGTGAGTCATAGTTTTTTGCTTTTCTTAATTTTTTTTTGTTTTCTTTGGGTGCTTGTGTGTTTTTGTCTGCTTGTTTTACTTTACAGAGCTACTCCAAGGAACAAATCAAAGCACACCTGGTGGTGGGTCTAAAATATCACTACGAGTAGGGAAATAAAATAACCAAAATCACAACAGAGAACAAATAACACTCTCCAAAAGAAACTCTTGAAGGGCCAGGCCCTGGTCAGTATATGACACCCCTTTAATATAGCAGTGCTCAAAGGGGCAGAGCACACAACAAGTTTTAAAACTCATAAGGGACAGAAAACTAGAAAATTATGAAATGGAATAATTCTCAAAAAAAAATTCCAGGAAGCGAATTAATTGATCAAAACTGATTTAAGCAATGTAACTGAACACGAATTTAGAGTAATAGCCATAAAATTAATTGCTGGGTTTGAAAAAAGCATAGAGGAGAGCAGAGAACTATTGCTACAGACAAGAAGGGACTAAACAATAGTCATCATTAATTTTAAAAAGCTATAAATGAGGTACAAAATAGAGTGAAGGGAGCAACAGCACGGATTGAACAGGCAGAGGGGAGAATAGGTGAGTTACAAGACAAAATTATGGAAAAAGAGGAAGCTGAGAAAAAGAGAGATAAAAAAATTCAGGCGTATGAGGGGAGAATTAGAGAACTAAGTGATGCAAACAAAGGGAACAATATCTGTATCATAGGAATTACAGAAGAAGAAGAGAGAGAGAAAGGGGCTGAAGGTGCACTTGAACAAATCATAGCTGAGAACTTCCCCAATCTGGGCAAAGAAACAGACATTCAAGTCCAACAGGCACAGAGAACTCCCTTCAGATATAACTTGAATCGATCATCTGCACAACATATCATGGTGAAACTGGCAAAATACAAGAATAAAGAGAATTCTGAAAGCAGCTAGGAATAAACGGGCCTTAACATACAAAGGTAGACACATAAGGGTAGTAGCGGATCTATCTACTGAAATTTGGCAGGCCAAAAAGGAATGGTAGGAAATCTTCAATGTAATGAACAGGAAAAAAAATGCATCCAATAATCCTTTATCCAGCAAGCTTGTCACTCAGAATAGAAGGAGAGATGCAGGTGTTCCCAAACAAACAAAAACTGAAGGAATTCAAGACCACTAAACCAGCCCTATAAGAGGTCCTAAGGGGGATACTGTGAGTGAATATTGCAAGGAGAACAAAATACCAGAGACATCACTATAAGCATGAAACCCACAGATAACACAATGACTCTAAACCCATATCTTTTAATAATAACACTGAATGTAAATGAACTAAGTGCTCCAAGCAGAAGACATAGGGTATCACAATAGGTTTTAAAAAAAGACCCCGTTTATTTGCTGTCTATGAGAGACTCATTTTATACCTGAGGACACCTTCAGATTGAAAGTGAGGGGATGGAGAACTATCATGCCACTGGAATTCAAAAGAAAGCTGGGGTAGCCATACTTGTATCAGACAAACTAGACTTTAAATTAAAGGCTGTAACAAGAGATGAAGAAGGGCATTATATAATAATTACAGAGTCTATCCATCAGGAAGAGCTAAAAAATTGTCAATGTCTATGTGCCAAATACGGGAGCCCCCAAATATATAAAACAATTAATCACAAACATCAGCAACCCTATTGTTATGAATGGGGTAATTGCAGGGGACTTTAATACTCCACTTACAACAATGGATAGATCATCTAGACACAGGATCAATAAAGAAACAAGGGCCCTGAATGATACATTGGACCAGATGGACTTGACAGATATATTTAGAACTCTGCATCCCAAAGCCGCAGAATATACTTCTTCTTGAGTGGACATGGACATTCTCCAAGATAGGTCACATAATGGGTCACAAACCAGCCCTCCATAAATATAAAAGAATTGAGATCATACCATGCACACTTTCAGATCACAATGCTGTGAAACTTGAAATCAACCACAGGAAAAAGTCTGGAAAACCTCCAAGAGCATGGAGGTTAAAGAACACCCTACGATGAAACAAATGGGTCAACCAGGCAATTAGGGAAGTATTAAAAAATATATGGAAACAAATGAAAATGAAAATACAACAATCCAAACCCTTTGGGATGCAGCAAAGGCAGTCCTGAGAGGAAAATACATTGCAATCCAGGCCTATCTCAAGAAACAAGAAAAATCCCAAATACAAAATCTAACAGCACACCTAAAGGAACTGGAAGCAGAACAGCAAAGACGCCCCAAACACAGCAGAAGAAAGCATATAATGAAGATCAGAGCAAAAATAAACACCATACAATTTAAAAAAACAAAAACAAAAACAAAAACCAGTAGAGCAGACCAATGAAACCAAGAGTTGGTTTTTTGAAAAACTAAACAAAATTGGGGCACCTGAGTGGCTCAGCCGGTTAAGCCTCTGACCAGCTCAGGTCACGATATGACACTTCATGAGTTCAAGCCCTGCGTCAGGCTCTGTGCTGACAGCTCAGAGCCTGGAGCCTGCTTCAGTTTCTGTGTCTCCCTCTCTTTCTGCCCCTCCCCTGCTTGTGTTCTCTCTCTCTCTCTCTCTCTCAAAAATAAATAGACATTAAAAATTTTTTAAGTAAAAAAATAAACAAAATTGATACACCTCTGGTCAGTCTTCTCCAAAAGAAAAGAGAGAGGACCCAAATAGATAAAATCATGGATAAAAATGGATTTATCACAACCAATCCCTGAGAAATACAAGCAATTATCAGGGAATACTGTGAGAAATTATATGCCAACAAAGTGAACAACCTGCAAGAAATGGACAGATTCCTAAACACCCACACACTACCAAAACTCAAACAGGAAGAAATAGAAAATTTTAACAGACCCATAACTAGTGAAGAAATTGAATCAGTTATCAAAAATCTCCCAACAAATAAGAGTCCTGGACCAGATGTCGTCCCTGGGGAATTCTACCAGACATTTAAAGCAGAGTTAATACCTATCCTTCTCAAGCTGTTCTAAAAAATAGAAAGGGAAGGAAAACTTCCAGACTCATTTTATGAAGCCAGCATTACTTTGATTCCCAAACCAGACAAAGGCCCAGCAAAAAAGAGAACTACAGGCCAATATCCCTGATGAATATGGAAGCAAAAATTCTCAATAAGATACTAGCGAATTCAACAACATATAAAAAGCATATAAATTCAACATATATAAATTCAACAGCATATAAAAAGAATTATTCACCATGATCAAGTGGGATTCACTCCTTGGCTGCAGGGATAGTTCAACATTCACAAATCAATCACTGTGATACATCACATTAATAAAAGATAGGATAAGAACCATATAATACTGTCACTAGATGCAGCAAAAGCATTTGACAAAATACAGCATCCTTTCTTAATAAAATCCCTTGAGAAAGTTGGAACATACAGAAACCTCATAGAAGCCATTTATGAAAAGCCCACAGCTAATATCATCCTCAATGGGGAAAAACTGAGAGCTTTCCCCCTGAGACATGGAGCACGACAGGGATGTCCACTCTTGCCACTGTTGTTTAACATAGTGTTGGAAGTTCTAGCATCAGAAATAAGACAACAAAATGAAATCAAAGGCATCAAAATTGGCAAAGATGAAGTCAAAGTTTCACTTTTTGCAGATGACATGATACTCTACATGGAAAACCCGACAGACTCCACCAAAAGTCTGCTAGAACTGCTACATGAATTCAGCAGTCGCAGGATACAAAATTAATGTACAGAAATCAGTTGCATTCTTATACACCAATAATGAAGCAATAGAAACAGAAATAAAGAAACTGATCCCATTCACAATTGCACCAAGAAGCATAAAATACCTAGGAATAAACCTAACCAAAGATGTAAAAGATCTGTATGCTGAAAACTATAGAAAGCTTATGAAGAAAATTGAAGAAGATATAAAGAAATGGAAAAACATTCCATGCTCATGGATTGGAAGAATAAATATTATTAAAATATCAATGCTACCCAAAGCTATCTACACATTCAATGCAATCCCAATCAGAATTGCGCCAGCATTCTTCTCGAAGCTAGAACAAGCAATCCTAAAATCTATATGGAACCACAAAGACCCCAAATAGCCAAAGTAATTTTGAGGAAGACCAAAGCAGGAGGCATCACAGTCCCAGACTTTACCCTCTACTACAAAGCTGTAATCATCAAGACAGCATGGTATTGGCACAAAAACAGACACATAGACCAATGGAATAGAGACTCCAGAATTGCGCCCACAAAAGTATGGCCAACTAATCTTTGACAAAGCAGGAAAGAATATCCGATGGAAAAAAGTCTCTTTCACAAATGGTGCTGGGAGAACTGGACAGCAACATGCAGAAGGATGAAACTAGACCACTTTCTTACACCATTCACAAAAATAAACTCAAAATGGATGAAGGACCTGAATGTGAGACAGGAAACCATCAAAACCCTAGAGGAGAAACCTGGAAAAACCTCTCTGACCTCACCGCAGCAATTTCTTACTTGACACATCCCCAAAGGCAAGGGAATTAAAAGCAAAAATGAACTATTTGGACCTCATGAAGATAAAAAGCTTCTGCACAGGAAAGGAAACAATCAACAAAACTAAAAGGCAACCAACGGAATGGGAAAAGTTATTTCCAAATGACATATTGTACAAAGGGCTAGTATCCAAAATCTATAAAGAACTCACCAAACTCCACCCCTGAAAAACAAATAGTCCAGTGAAGAAATGGGCAGAAAACGTGAATAGACACTTTTCCAAAGAAGACATCCAGATGGCCAACAGACACATATAATGATGCTCAACGTTGCTCCTCATCAGGGAAATACAAATCAAAACCACACTGAAATACCACCTCACGCCAGTCAGAGTGGCCAAAATGAACAAATCAGGAGACTATAAATGCTGGCGAGGATGTGGAGAAACAGGAACCCTCTTGCACTGTTGGTGGGAATGCAAACTGGTGCAGCTTCTCTGGAAAACAGTGTGGAGGTTCCTCCAAAAATTAAAAATAAAATTGCCCTATGAAGATACAAAGAAATGGAAAATGCTATTGCTGGGAATCTACCCAGTGGATATAGGAATGCTGATGCATAGGGGGACTTGTACCCCAAATTTATATCAACACTTTCAACAATAGCCAAATTATGGAAAGAGCCTAAATGTCCATCAACTGATGAGTAGATAAAGAAGATGTGGTACAGTGAAGTACTACTTGACAATGAGAAAGAATGAAATTTGGCCATTCGTAGCAACGTGGATGGAACTGGAGGGGATTATACCAAGTGAAAGAAGCCAGGCAGAGAAAGACAGATACCATATGTTTTCACTAATATGTGGATCTTGAGAAACTTAACAGAAGATCATGGGGGAGGGGAAGGAGAAAAAAAAAGTTACAGAGAGGGAGGGAGGCAAACCATTAGAGACTCTTAAGGACTGAGAACAAACTAAGGGTAGATGGGGGGTTTTGGAGAGGCAAAAATGGGTGGTGGGCAGGGAGGAGGGCACTTGTTGGGATGAGCACTGGGTGTTGTATGGAAACCAATTGACAATAAATTGTATTTAAAAAAAGGAATAATCTAACCAATTACCATTTTATGTCACTGGAACAAAAAACTTCTATACATGATTCAAAAGCCATGTGCAAAATAACATAGAAGAAATAAAAATGATTTTTTGAAATTAATTTAATCTTTAAAGATAAACACTGTTACAAAACTATTTTAAGGTTATGACATACTTGTTTAATTGAAATGTTATAAATAAAAATTGTATCTTAGAAAAAAAAGAGAAAAGAAGGAAAAGAGGAAAGACCTGAACAAAATCATAAATGAGAGAAGAGAAATAACAACCAAAACATAGAAATACAATTATAAGAGAATATCGTGAAAAACTATATGTAAGCAAATTGGACAACCTGAAATAAATGGATCCCTAGAAACATATAAACTACCCAAATTGAAACAGGAAAAAATAGAAAACTTGAACAACTGATAACCAGCAAAGAAATTGAATAAGTAATCTAAAAATTTCCAAAAAGAAAACGTTTAGTATCAGATGGCCTCACAGATGAATTCTACGAAACCTTTAAAGAAGAGTTTATACTTTCTTCTCAAACTATTCCAAAAAATCAAAAAGGAAGTAAAACTTCCAAATTAATTCTACAAGGCCAGAATTACTCTGATACCAAAAACAGATAAAGATCCACTAAAAAAGAGAACTATGGGCCAATATCTCATAAAATAGTAGCAAACTGAAAATTTATCAATAAAATACTAGCAAACCAAATCTAACAATACATTAAAAAAATAATTCACTACAATGAGGTTGGATTTATTCCTGTGTTGCAAGGATGGTTCATTTTTGCAAATCAATGTGATACATCACATTAATAAAAACAATATGCCCATTTCAAAAAATCCAGGGAAAGAATTTGACAAAATACCACACCCATTCATGATAAAAAACGAAGTAGGTTTATAGGGAACATACCTCAACATAACAAAGGCCATCTTTGGACTCTAGGAATATGGTGGCGTGGAGGATGCTGGGCTCACCGTGTCCTGCTGATCACTCAGATTCCACCCACACCTGCCTAAATAACCCAGAAAACCACCAGAAGACTAGCAGAACAGATTCTCTGGAGCCAAGTGTAGACAAGATGCCCACAGAAGAGGGTAGGAAGCGCAGAGAGGCGGTGCACGCTACACGGACTGGTAGGAGGGAGCCGGGGCAGAGAGGCAGCCTTCCTGGCAAGGCAGAGCCCCCAGACATCTGGCTTGCAAAAGCAGAGAGGCCAGACTCCATGAGTTCTGACAGCCAGCAGGACATAACATCTAGAATGTTAAAAGTCAACAGCTCTGCTCTCTCAGAGTGATGAGGGCCAGAGGACACTGGGAGGGAGAGTTGTTGAGCCCCAGAAGACAGAGCTCAGCTCCCTGGGGGACAAAGGCACTGGCAGGCACCCTATCCCTCTCCCATCCCCACTGAAATTCCAAAGGGAACCAGTTCCCATCACCATCTAACTTGTTTGCACCGGGCAAAGGCCCAACGCTGTGCTTCTGTGGATCCATCCCTCCAATGGGTCTGCCTCCCTCCCGGTGCTGCAAAGCCCCTCCCACAGGGGGACTGCCCACAGCAAAGCAAGCTAAGCCTGCCCCTCCAGCCTCTGTGCAACTTGCAGACCCACCCCCGCTAATATACCAGATCCCATTGAAGCAGCACCACAAGCCTGGCAGTGTGCAAGGAGCCCAGACAGGGGTCACACCACTCCACAGTGGGTCCTGCCCCTGGAAGAGGGGAAGATAAGTTACACACCACTCTGACTGTGGACTAAGAAACAGTCAGGATGAGCTAAAAAATGCTATAAATGAGGTGCAAAATACAATGGAGGCGACCACAGCTTGGATTGAAGAAGCAGAGGAGAGATTAGGTGAACTAGAAGATAAAATTATGGAAACAGAGGAAGCTGAGAAAAAGAGAGATAAAAAAAATCCAGGAGTATGAGGGGAAAATTAGAGAACTAAGTGATGCACTAAAGAGAAATAATCTACGCATAATTGGTATTCCAAGGAGGAAGAGAGAAGGAAAGGTGCTGAAGGTATACTTGAAGAAATAATAGGTGAGAACTTCCCTGATCTGGGGAAGGAAAAAGGCATTGAAATCCAAGAGGCACAGAGAACTCCCTTCAGACGTAACTTTATCTTCTGCACGACATATCATAGTGAAACTGGCAAAATACAAGGATAAAGAGAAAATTATGAAAGCAGCTAGGGATAAACGTGCTCTAACATATAAAGGGAGACCTATAAGACTTGTGACCAATCTCTCTACTGAAACTTGGCAGGCCAGAAAGGAATGGCAGGAAATCTTCAATATGATGAACAGAAAAAATATGCAGCTGAGAATCCTCTATACAGCAAATCTGTCATTTAGAATAGAAGGAGAGATAAAGGTCTTCCCAAACAAACAAAAACTGAAGGAATTTGTCACCACTAAAACAGCCCTACAAGAGATCCGAAGGGGGATCCTGTGAGACAAAGTACCAGAGACAGCACTACAAGCATGAAACCTACGGACATCACAATGACTCTAAATCCATATCTTTTTTTTTTTTTTTTTAAATTTTTTTTTCAACGTTTATTTATTTTTGGGACAGAGAGAGACAGAGCATGAACGGGGGAGGGGCAGAGAGAGAGGGAGACACAGAATCGGAAACAGGCTCCAGGCTCCGAGCCATCAGCCCAGAGCCTGACGCGGGGCTCGAACTCACGGACCGCGAGATCGTGACCTGGCTGAAGTCGGACGCTTAACCGACTGCGCCACCCAGGCGCCCCTAAATCCATATCTTTCTATAATAACACTGAATGTAAATGGATTAAATGCGCCAACCAAAAGACATAGGGTATCAGAATGGATAAAATAACAAGACCCATCTATTTGCTGTCTACAAGAGACTCATTTTAGACTTGAGTACATCTTCAGATTGAGAGTGAGGGGATGTAGAATTATTTATCACGCTACTGGAAGTCAAAAGAGAGCTGGAGTAGCCATACTTATATCAGACACTCTAGACTTTAAATTAAAGGCTGTAACAAGAGATGAAGAAGGGAACTATATAATAATTACAGGGTCTATCCATCAGGAAGAGCTAACAATTACCAATGTCTATGCGACAAATACGGGAGCCCCCAAATATATAAAACAATTACTGACAAACATAAGCAACCTTATTGATAAGAATGTGGTAAATGCAGGGGACTTTAACACACCACTTACAGAAATGGATAGATCATCTGGACACACGGCCAATAAAGAAACAAGGGCCCAGAATGATATATTGGATCAGATGGACTTGAGAGATGTATTTAGAACTCTGCATCCCAAAGCAACAGAATATACTTTCCTCTCGAATGCACATGGAACATTCTCCAAGATAGATCACATACTGGGTCACAAAACAGCCCTTCATAAGTATACAAGAATTGAAATCATACCAGGCACACTTTCAGACCACAATGCTATGAAGCTTGAAATCAACCACAGGAAAAAGTCTGGAAAACCTCCAAAAGCATGGAGGTTAAAGGACACCCTACTAACGAATGAGTGGGTCAACCAGGCAATTAGAGAAGAAATTAAAAAATATATGGAAACAAACGAAAATGAAAATACAACATTCCAAACACTTTGGGATGCAGCGAAGGCAGTCCTGAGAGGAAAATACATTGCAATCCAGGCCTATCTCAAGAAACAAGAAAAATCCCAAATACAAAATCTAACAGCACACCTAAAGGAAATAGAAGCAGAGCAGCAAAGACACCCCAAACCCAGCAGAAGAAGAGAAATAATAAAGATCAAAGCAGAAATAAACAATATAGAATCTAAAAAAAAACCTGTAGAGCAGATCAACGAAACCAAGAGTTGGTTTTTTGAAAAAATAAACAAAATTGATAAACCTCTAGCCAGGCTACTCAAAAAGAAGAGGGAGAGGACCCTAACAGATAAAATCATGAATGAAAATGGAATTATTACAACCAATCCCTCAGAAATACAAGCAATTATCAAGGAATACTATGAAAAATTATATGCCAACAAACTGGACAACCTGGAAGAAATGGACAAATTCCTAAACACCCACACATTTCCAAAACTCAATCAGGAGGAAATAGAAAGCTTGAACAGACCCATAACCAGCGAAGAAATTGAATCAGTCATCAAAAATCTCCCAAAAAATAAGAGTCCAGAACTAGATGGCTTCCCTGGGGAATTCTACCAGACATTTAAAGCAGAGATAATACCTACCCATCTCAAGCTATTCCAAAAAAATAGAAAGGGAGGGAAAACTTCCAGACTCACTCTATGAAGCCAGTATTACTTTGATTCCTAAACCAGACAGAGACCCAGTAAAAAAAGAGAACTACAGGCCAATATCCCTGATGAATATGGATGCAAAAATTCTCAATAAGATACTAGCAAATCGAACTCAACAGCATATAAACAGAATTATTCACCATGATCAAGTGGGATTCATTCCTGGGATGCAGGGCTGGTTCCACATTTGCAAATCAATCAACGTGATACATCACATTAATAAAAGAGAAGAACCATATGATCATGTCAATCATTGCAGAAAAAGCATTTGACGAAATTCAGCATCCTTTCTTAATAAAAAACCCTTGAGAACGTTGGGATAGACGGAACATACTTAAACATTATAAAGGTCATTTATGAAAAGCCCACAGCTAACATCATCCTCAAAGGGGAAAAACTGAGATCTTTCTCCCTGAGATCAGGAACACGACAGGGATGTCCACTATCACCACTGTTGTTTAACATACTGTTGGAAGTTCTAGCATCAGTAATCAGACAACAAAAGGAAATCAAAGACATCAAAATTGGCAAAGATGAAGTTAAGCTTTCATTTTTTATTTAATTTAGTTTAATTTTTTTAATATATGAAATTTAGTGTCAAATTGGTTTCCATAACACCCAGTGCTCATCCCAAAAGATGCCCTCCTCAATATCCATCACCCACCCTCCCCTCCCTCCCACCCCCCATCAACCCTCAGTTTGTTCTCAGTTTTTTTTTTTTTAATTTTTTTTCAACGTTTTTTATTTTTTTATTTTTGGGACAGAGAGAGACAGAGCATGAACGGGGGAGGGGCAGAGAGAGAGGGAGACACAGAATCGGAAACAGGCTCCAGGCTCCGAGCCATCAGCCCAGAGCCTGACGTGGGGCTCGAACTCACGGACCGCGAGATCGTGACCTGGCTGAAGTCGGACGCTTAACCGACTGCGCCACCCAGGGGCCCCTGTTCTCAGTTTTTAAGTCTCTTATGCTTTGGCTCTCTCCCACTCTAACCTCTTCTTTTTTTCCCTTCCCCTCCCCCATGGGTTCCTGTTAAGTTTCTCAGGATCCACATAAGAGTGAAACCATATGGTATCTGTTTTTCTCTGTATGGCTTATTTCACTTAGCATAACACTCTCCAGTTCCATCCACGTTGCTACAAAGGGCCATATTTCATTCCTTCTCATTGCCACGTAGTACTCCATTGTGTATATAAACCACAATTTCTTTATCCATTCATCACTTGATGGACATTTAGACTCTTTCCATAATTTGGCTATTGTTGAGAGTGCCGCTATAAACATCGGGGTACAAGTGCCCCTATGCATCAGTACTCCTGTATCCCTTGGGTAAATTCCTAGCAGTGCTACTGCTGGGTCATAGGGTAGGTCTATTTTTAATCTTTTGAGGAACCTCCACACTGTTTTCCAGAGCGGCTGCACCAGTTTGCACTCCCACCAGCAGTGCAAGAGGGTTCCCGTTTCTCCACATCCTCTCCAGCATCTATAGTCTCCTGATTTGTTCATTTTGGCCACTCTGACTGGCGTGAGGTGATATCTGAGTGTGGTTTTGATTTGTATTTCCCTGATGAGGTGTGATGTTGAGCATCTTTTCATGTGCCTATTGGCCATCCGGATGTCTTCTTTAGAGAAATGTCTATTCATGTTTTCTGCCCATTTCTTCACTGGGTTATTTGTTTTTTGGGTGGGGAGTTTGGTGAGCTCTTTATAGATTTTGGATACTACCCCTTTGTCCGATATGTCATTTGCATACATCTTTTCCCAATCTGTTGGTTGCCTTTTAGTTTTGTTGATTGTTTCCTCTGCTCTGCAGAAGCTTTTTATCTTCATGAGGTCCCAATAGTTCATTTTTGCTTTTAATTCCTTTGCCTTTTGGGATGTGTCAAGTAAGAAATTGCTGCGGTGAGGTCAGAGAGGTCTTTTCCTGTATTCTCCTCTAGGGTTTTGATGGTTTCCTGTCTCACATTCAGGTCCTTTATCCATTTTGAGTTTATTTTTGTGAATGGTGTAAGAAAGTGGTCTAGTTTCATCCTTCTGCGTGTTGCTGTCCAGTTCCCCCAGCACCATTTGTTAAAGAGACTGTCTTTTTTCCACTGGACGTTCTTTCATGCTTTGTCAAAGATGAGTTGGCCATACGTTTGTGGGTCTAGTTCTGGGGTTTCTATCCTATTCCATTGGTCTATGTGTCTGTTTTTGTGTCAATACCATGCTCTCTTGATGATTACAGCTTTGTAGTAGAGGTTAAAGTCTGGGATTGTGATGCCTCCCGCTTTGGTCTTCTTCAAAATTGCTTTGACTATTCGGGCCCTTTTGTGGTTCCATATGAATTTTAGGATTGCTTGTTTTAGCTTCGAGAAGAATGCTGGTGCAATTTTGATTTGGGTTGTATTGAATGTTTAGATAGCTTTGAGTAGTATTGACCTTTTGACAAATTTATTCTTCCAACCCATGAGAACGGAATATTTTTCCATTTCTTTATATCTTCTTCAATTTACTTCATAAGCTTTCTATAGTTTTCAGCATACAAATCTTTTACATCTTTGGTTAGGTTTATTCCTAGGTATTTTATGCTTCTTGGTGCAATTGTGAATGGGATCAGTTGCTTTATTTGTCTTTCTTTTGCTTCATTATTAGTGTATAAGAATGCAACTGATTTCTGTACATTAATTTTGTATCCTGCAACTTTGCTGAATTCATTTATCAGTTCTAGCAGACTTTTGGTGGAGTCTATCAGATTTTCCATGTATAATATCATGTCATCTGCAAAAAGTGAAAGCTTTCTGCACAGCAAAGGAAACAATCAACAAAACTAAAAGGCAAACAACGGAATGGGAAAAGATATTTGCAAATGACATATCGGACAAAGGGCTAGTATCCAAAATCTATAAAGAGCTCACCAAACTCCCCACCCAAAAAACAAATAACCCAGTGACGAAATGGGCAGAAAACATGAATAGACACTTCTCTAAAGAAGACATCCGGATGGCCAACAAGCACATGAAAAGGTGCTCAACATCGCACCTCATCAGGGAAATACAAATCAAAACCACACTCAGATATCACCTCACGCCAGTCAGAGTGGCCAAAATGAACAAATCAGGAGACTATAGATGCTGGAGAGGATGTGGAGAAACGGGAACCCTCTTGCACTGCTGGTGGGAGTGCAAACTGGTGCAGCCGCTCTGGAAAACAGTGTGGAGGTTCCTCAAAAGATTAAAAATAGACCTACCCTATGACCCAGCAGTAGCACTGCTAGGAATTTACCCAAGGGATACAGGAGTACTGATGCATAGGGGCACTTGTACCCCGATGTTTATAGCGGCACTCTCAACAATAGCCAAATTATGGAAAGAGTCTAAATGTCCATCAAGTGATGAATGGATAAAGAAATTGTGGTTTATATACACAATGGAGTACTACGTGGCAATGAGAAGGAATGAAATATGGCCCTTTGTAGCAACGTGGATGGAACTGGAGAGTGTTATGCTAAGTGAAATAAGCCATACAGAGAAAAACAGATACCATATGGTTTCACTCTTATGTGGATCCTGAGAAACTTAACAGGAACCCATGGGGGAGGGGAAGGGAAAAAAGAAGAGGTTAGAGTGGGAGAGAGCCAAAGGATAAGAGAGTCTTAAAAACTGGGAACAAACTGAGGGTTGACGGGGGTTGGAGTGATGGGAGGGTGGGTGATGGGTTGAGGAGGGCATCTTTTGTAATGAGCACTGGGTGTTGTATGGAAACCAATTTGACAATAAATTTCATATATTAAAAAAAGGAAAAAAATAAAAATAAAAATAAAAATAAAATAAAATAAACCAAAGTCCATCTTTGAAAACCCACAGCCACTATCATCCTCACTGGGGAAAAACTAAGAGCCTTTCTTCTATTGCCACAAAGAAAACAGGGATATCCACAATCTCCATAATTACTCAACATAGTACTGGAAGTCCTAGTCACAAAAACCAGACAACTAAAAGAAATAAAAGGCATCCACTTTGGTAAGGAAGAAGTAAAACTTTCACTATTTGCAGATGACATGATACTGTATATGGAAAACCTTAAAGAATCCACGGAAAGCTGCTAGAACTGATACATAAATTCAGTAAATTCACAGGATACAAATCAACGTATAGAAATCTGTTGCACATCTATATATCAATAATTAAGCAGCTTAAAGAGAAATCAAGGAATCTATCCCATATACAGCTTTACCAAAAACCATAAGATACCTAGGAATAAACCTAACCAAAGAGATGAAAGGCCTGTATTCTGAAAGTATAAAACACTAATGAAAGAAATTGAAGCTGACACAAAGAAATGGAGATGTTCCATGCTCATGGATTAGAAGAACAAATATGGTTAAACTGTCCATACTACCCAAAACAATCCACACATTTAAGACAATCGCTATCAAAATACCACCAGCATTTTTCACAGACCTAGAACAAACAATCCTAAAATTTGTATGGAACCACAAAAGACCCCAAATAGCCAAAGTAATCTTGAGAAACAAAAGGAAAGCTGGAGGCGTCACAATTCCAGACTTCAATTTATACTATAAAGCTGTAGTAAGCAAAACAGCATGGCCTTGGATCAAAAATAGACAATGGAACAGAATATAAAAGCCAGAAGGGAACCCAAAACTGTATGGTCAATTAATCTTTAACCAAGCAGCAAAGAATATCCAGTGGGGGGGGGGAAATGTACCTTCAACAAATGGTGTTGGGGAAACTGGACAGCAACATGCAAAAGAATGAATGTGGACCACTTTCTTATACCATACACAAAAATAAATTTAAAATGGATTTAAAGACCTATATGTGAGATAGGAAAATATTAAAATCCTAGAAAAACACATGTAGTAACCTCTTTGATATTGGCCATAGCAACTTCTTACTAGATATCTCCTGAGGTAAGAAAAACCAGAGCAAAAATAAACTACTAGGACTACATCAAAATACAAGTTTCTGTACAGAAAAGGAAACAAGAAAACTAGAAAGCAGCCTATAGAATGGGGGAAGATATTTACAAATGGATCTGATAATATCCAAAATATATAAAATAGTTATAAATCTCAGCACCCCAAAAAACAAATAATCGTATAAAATGGGCATAATATGTGAATAGACATTTTTTCCAAAGAAGACATACAGATGGTCAACAGAGGCATGAAAATTTCAACATCATTCATCATCAGGGAAATGCAAATCAAAACTGTAATTAGATATCACCTCAAACCTATCAGAATGGCTAAAATAAATAACACAAGAATCAAAAGGTTTTGGTGAGGATGTAGAGAAAGGGGAACCCTCTTGCACTGTTGGTCAGAATGCAAACTGGTGCAGCCACTCTGGAAAACAGTATGGAGGTTCTCAAAAAGTTAAAAATAGAACTACCCTATAATCCAGCAATTGCACTTCTAGGTTTTCATCTAAAGAATACAAAAACAGTAATTGAAAGGAATCTGTGCACTTCAAAATTTATAGCAGTAACATTTACAATAGCCAAATTATGGAAACAGCTCAAGTGTCCATAAAATTGATTCACGGATAAAGAAGTACTCAGCCATAAAGAAGATTGAAATCTTGCCATTTACAACAACATGGATGGAGCTAGAGAGTATCATGCAAAGAAAATAAGTCAGTCAGAGAAAGACAGATACCATATGATTTCACGCATATGTGGAATTTAAGAAACAAAACAATCATAGGAAAAAAAGAGGGAGAGAGGCAAACCAGGAAGTGGACTCTTAACTATAGAGAACAAACCGATTGTTATCAGAAGGGAAGTGGTTGGGGGAATGGGTTACATATGGGATGAGGAGTAAGGAGCACACTTGTGATGCACACTGGGTATTGTGTAAAAGTTTTTAATCACTATATTGTACACCTGAAAATAATATTACACACTATGGTAGCTAGCTGGAAATTTTAAAACTTTTAAAAATGTTTATTTAAGTCCAGAAATGTAGATGTTCTCAGTACCCCATCCATAGTCTCTAGGTATTCAAGGTATCATTGCACAACAGCAAATCTTGCAAACACTCTGCCACTCTGCCTGTGTCTTCTCTGGATGGGGTGTGGGGTTAGCCACCTGCAGGGGAGACCAGTGGTGCTGAGGAATTCATACCCCTGAGAGCAGCCTACAGCCCATTCATAGGACGGTGGAAAAATGACCTAGCTTCCTTGCCCTTTGAGTTGGGTTCTGTGAACAACTTGCAAGAATGTATTGCACACTCCCTGAAGTCATGACAGGACTTAACCCCACTCATCCATATTTGTGGCCCTGTGTTGGCCCTTTCCATTCCACTTTTCTCTACTTACTTTCTGTGGTCACCTTCCAAATACAATACTTGCCTAGATTCCTAGTCCCAGGTATGCCAACATAAGACAAATGGTTATGATTAACATGTGAAGGACTATTTTCTCTTCTACTGATCTTAATAACCTAGTAGATATTAAAAGAATTGGGGCAGAAAAGTAGAAAGATGAGAAAAACTAAAAATGAAGAAAAAAATAATTTTGAAAAGACGGAGGCCTTTTTCACAGCCAAAGGAGAGAAAAGCACAGAGAGATGCATTATATTACATGAATCTGAACACTTTCTTGGGATATACAAGTGATAACAAGGTTGAGAAGGAAAGAGAAAATTGGTGAATGCTGCAAAACTCATCCTTAATAGAATGTTGTCAATTTCCCCAAAGTACATTGAAAGGCCACAGATGTCTAGTCCTACTGCAGGTGAGCCTGGAATTCCTCCCCATCTTCTTTGTTTTAGATTTCACCTATGAGTCGATCCATCAGATGAACTTGATGTTAAACGAGGCAACCTCTTCTGGAGCATCACCCACTGGAAGTAGGAATGAACATCAAATAAGCAACACAACCCTATCCTAATGTGAGACCTCAGAGCAGAGCAAGGTAGTTGAGAAGCCATTATAGCACATCAGGGAGATCCATCTTAAGCATGAGTTCTGAGCTCTTTCCTTTGATTCCTCTCTCAGCTGACATAGATGAGAATTGTGAGATAGCCATGGGAACCCCTCTAACATAGCCTTAATTGAGATAATAGGCAGTGTCATCCCATCCTCTTCTCAATGCTTCTCAAGCTTTTTCAGGGAGAAATAACCACCTGGTAGATATTCCTCAATAATGCAGATTCCAGGTTCCTACTTCCAGGGATAAGTCATCACATTGCTGTGATACAACATACAAACCAACAATGGCTGGATCATGGCACAAAAATAGAACTCTGACCCACAAACTATAGCAATTTGTCCAGGAATCAACCCCCTTATCTATAATAAACAGCCTAGGAAGTCAGCCTGCCATAAGTCCAACTTGAAAGAAATCGGACTTCTAACTTTAGTAAAATCGAGGAAGATAAACGGTAATTTCTGTAACAATATACTCAAATTAATATTTTTGGTTAATAACTTCCAGCTTCCCTAATTCTCCACTTCCAACTTAAGACAAACCAGAGAAATCCCAACATGTCCCTAACCACCCTGCTTTTAGTTAACCTATCTCCTTCTTTCCTATGCCAACAATTCCCAGTTGGAGCAAACCTGAAGCTTCTCTTTTTTTCCACTCTAAAGTTTAACCACTCTACCTTTGAGTCTCTGCCAAAATACAAGTGGAAGTGGCTGACTGCCTTGATATGAAAGCTCTGAATAAATAGCCTTTTATTTTCTCATTTGGCTGGTCTTCATTTATGTCCACAGTGTTCAGTAAGTATTTGTTGAATGACCAATCAAATAAAATAGAACATCAACTGAGTACAAGTTTTGCAGAATAACTGACCAGGCTCCTGTCATGCATGACAAAACTCCCAGATTGTAGGTTTAGGTATTCACTCTGACCCTCAGTGATGATCATGTTCTCTTCCAGCACCCATGGGTGAGGTAAGGGTGAAGACCTCTGAGAGAAGTGTGAGTGAATATGTCAGGGGATGTCCCGTAGGTGCCTTCTTCCTTTGTTTAGATGCAATCTGGGGTGTTTTTCAGAGTTATGGCTATAGGGAATGAACTTTTTCCTGAAGTCAATTCATTAATTTTGGCTTCTTCCTTAGTGTGGAGATTCTGTCTATTCCCTGAGCTCATTATGAGCTGGATTAGGTGTCCTGAAACATCTGATATGCAACTAGAGATATAAACCCGGGACATGAGCTCATTGTCAGTTTTATGAGAAACAGAAGAGCATCTTGGATGTTTAGTTCCATAAGTTTTTATTTTGGGGCCTTAGAGTTTGGAGGAAAGTGTGTGTAAAGCTTTTCCCAAGCCACCATTTGGTCACACATTGCCCTAAGGATTAGACATTTGCATGGTTCTTGGGTCTAGCACATCTCAGCTGAGATTCACAAGGTGGAGCAGAAGGTGAACTGTGGTGAACTGAATGGGGTTGGGAGGTGCTGAAGGGTGTGAGGGAAGACCTGACAGATGAGATACTAAAAGTGACCAAGAAGTGGGAGAAGTTCTTCTGACTTCAGTCTTCAGCCTAGAGACTTACACTGGACACAGATACCTCCTTGATGTCAGGTGACAAAAGTTGTTGGCATCAGAGACCAGATAGATGGTAATCTAGTTTAACTGGGCAAAATTGTGTCCTTGTTTATCCATTCTCTAGTCTCTGGATTGAGCTCCACAGTCAGCAGGCAGACCTGTTGACCCTTCCCACACATGTTTCCATGCCACTCTGGTGACTGTGGCTGTGTTCCATTCCTGCCTGTGCTGATCTTGGAATCTACATCCCTGAGCTGTGTTCTGGCTCCGTTTACTGGAATGTCTCTGTAACTTGCTATGTCTTATGACTTTCCTATCTACTGCCATGATCTGACTCTAGACAGCTTTCTCACCACTTCCAAAATAAAGCCAGAGTTATGCACACAGATGGCCCTATTCCAGTGCATGTAAACCTATTTCCCCATCATAATCACCTGGAGGGCTTTTAAAAATCCACATATAAGGGACCTTTTTCATACTCAGTGACCCAGAGACCCAGGGGTGGTATCAAGGCATCTTTACTTAATAAATAAATTTTAAAAAAGGATATCCCCTGGAGTTCCACCACTTCTGGAGTGAGCACTGGCTGTTCCTTCCTTAGTAAATTCAGTGAGAGTGTCTTAGAATATTCAGTGGTTCTAATTAGGTTAGTACCTAACCTAGGTTTGGCACTATGTGAAGTGACTGGTGTACAACCGGGAGATAGGCATATTCCAGTCTCTTCTCTCCTTTCCAAGGAAGAGAGTGGTGGATATGTCCAGAGAGGCATCATGAGATTCTCATGATACATTTGACATCAATATTTAGCTCTGTTTCAGTACCTGTATTGGATAAACACAATAAGTAAATCACATAAATAAATAAGGAAACAAACAAATAAAATGAAAATCTTCATCCAACATAGAAAACATTTTTATTTTTGAACAAGCATTAAACCAGAATGTGATGCCCATTACTGAGGTAATCTGCTGAGAGAATGCAAAACAGAAGAAATATCACCCTTTTATAGACAGGCAGTAACACCCCATTACAAATATGCTTTTGAGATAAACAAGAACTGGTCTTCAAGTAAGAGGATTTGACAGTACCATTTGTGACACGTAGCTCATCTTAGATTCACCTGGTAAAGGGGGTTGCAATCTGTGTTAGTTAATTGGCTTTATCCAAAGGAAAATTAAACTTCTCACACTTTATGACAAGAGGTGGTTTTGCCACTTAGAGCATGGTGCCTGCTGAATTAGGGTCCTACTCTCCCACAGAGCCTGGGAGATAGGGGCACTACCTTCCTTGATGATTACATTTCAAAGAGATGGATCCTAGGTTCTTGAGAAAGACATTCCTGGATCAGAAAGCTGGCAAGAAGCTTACTTAGTTTTTAAAAGTTTTAAATAAAAGGCAGAAACAAGGAGGTTTACAATGAGAAGTTTTCTAAAGTAAATGCTCTAAGAGGGGGTAATCACTTCTTTTATTTTTTTATAAATGTTTATTTACTTGTTTCTTTTAATGGGGAGATGGGGCATAATAAGAATCCTAAGCAGGCTCTTCAGTGTCAGCGCAGAGCCCCCAACGTGAGGCTCAATCCCACAAACAGTAGATCATGACTTGAGCCAAAATCAAGAGTTGGGAGCATAACTGACTGAGCCACCCAGGTGCTCCTAATTTTTAGTTTGCATTTATCCTTACACCTGTCACCCCTTTTCTCTCCTCGTTTCTCTTTCTTGTCTCCCAATACCTCACTTCCCCTCTTAAACCTATGTCTTAAGTCTACAGCTATTCACCTGTCATTTAAGCCCCTTATCTCTATCCCTTGCATTCACTGGCTCCCTTCCTCTGGGGTTCTGCTCCTTGTGTTTTGAGAGAAGTAGGGATCACATCTTGGTAGATAAGGATCTGAGGGAAGCTGAAGAAAAAATGGATTTTCACTGCAGGAGGAAAGGGTGGGGCCATGTCAGAGGGTCAGGCTCTGTCTTTTAGAAGAAACAGGAGAAATATGGTTATTTGGAGATGCCAGATTAGTAGTTTCATTTGTTTGCTCCTTTGTTTGTTCTCAGGATCTCAGCCATAGAGCTCTGGAGCCGCACCTCCCTACCAGACTTCATCGTTTTGGGACTGTTCAGTTACTCAACATATGATTTCCTCTTTTTTTTTTTTTCCCCTTATCCTTCTGGCCTTTGTTGCTGCCCTGGTTGGCAACATCTTTCTCCTGTTCATCCAGGCTAATAGGCACCTGCACACTCCAATGTACTTTTTCCTCACCCAACTCTCCATAATGGATCTGATCATGATGAACACAGTGGTGCCCAAGATGGCAGCTAATCTCTTGGGCCATAAGTTCATCTGTTGGGGTGGCTGTTCTACTCAGGTCTTCCTAGTGGTCAGGGTAGGAGGAGCAGAGTGCTTCCTCTTGGCAATCATGGCCTATGACCGGTATGTGGCAGTCTGCCACCCCCTGCAGTATCCTGTGCTTATGAACTGGCAGGTTTGCTCCCTCCTGGCCCTGGCATCCTGGATGGGTGGGGTGGCTGACAGTGTTATGGATGTGGGCATGGTCTTAAGTTTCCCCTGCTGTCACTCTCTGGAGGTGGATCACTTCTGTGAGGTCCCTGCCTTGCTGCACCTCTCATGTGCTGACACCTCGCTCTTTGAGGATCTCATCTATGCTTGCTGTGTGGTCATGCTGCTGCTGCCGCCCCTTGGTGTCATTGTGGTTTCCTATGCCCAGGTCCTTGAATTAGGATTCCCTCCACTGAGGGTAAACAGAAGGCTCTGACCACTTGTTCCTCCCACCTGGCTGTGGTGGGTCTGTACTATGGAGGAGCCATGTTCAGCTACATGCAGTGGGCCTCCACTAAAACACCAGTGAGAGACCAAGCCACCTCCATCTTCTACACCATCCTCACTCCAATGCTCAACCCACTCATTTACAGTCTGAGGAACAGGGACTGTTTTAAACAGGGACTGTTTTACTTTTAAAAGTAAAAACTCTGATTTGAATTTTGGCATGACGAATCACCCATGGTCTCTTGCCCTTTAAGGAATACCTGGCTCCCTTTTTGTGGTTCGCAGGGCCTCCCAGTCTGGCCTCCAAGCCACCTCCAGTCACGTATTGTACCCCAGCCCTGCTGCAGTTTTCAGGTTTTCAAAGGATTTCTTGCTTTTGTTGCATGAACTGTGCCTTTTCCCACTCTGTGGTGCTTTCTTCTGGGGATCGAGCTAACTCCTCATCTTTCAGGCCTCTTTCCTCCCAGAGACCTTCCTTGTCCCCACCTTATCCCCTGCTCAGGCAGGGAGCCCATCATACACCCACTTCACTCCACAGTTTCTCAGTTCCCAGCCCTTATGCTCCTGCTACATGTAAGTGGTCTATGCCTTTACTCCCTGCTAGGCCATAAAATACAGCCCCTGGTGCAAGGCATGACACCTTCTAGGCTTTAAGCACATTGGCCATATCCACAATGGATGACTTTACCAAGCACCTGATGCCAGGTGAAGCTTCTTGTTCTCTGAAAAAGGGACCACAATGGTCCCAGTCCCAGTCCACCTGAGCTTCTGCTCTGTCTGAGGTCTATGCAGTTCAGCACCACTCCATGTCTGCCCTGCCTGACTTTTACAGAGGTCTTTCGCTACCACGTGGGTCTCTACTGTTTCTTTCTTTCTTTTTTTTTTAAATTTATATCCAAGTTAGTTAGCATATAGTGAAACAATGACTTCAGGGGCAGATTCCTTAATGCCTCTTACCAATTTAGCCCATCCCCCCCACAACCCCTCCAGTAACCCTCTGTTTGTTCTCCATATTTAAGAGCCTCTTATGTTTTGTCCCCCTCCCTGTTTTTTCTATTATTTTTGCTTCCCTTCCCTTGTGTTCATCTGTTTTGTCTCTCAAAGTCTTCATATGAGTGAAATCATATGATATTTGTCTTTCTCTGACTAATTTCGCTTAGCATAATACCCTCTAGTTCCATCCACGTAGTTGCAAATGGCAAGATTTCATTCTTTTTGATTGCCAAGTAATACTCCATTGTATATGTATATACAATATGTGTATGTGATATATATATGTTACATCTTATTTATCCATTCATCCATTGATGGACATTTGGGATCTTTCCATACTTTGGCTATTGTTGATAAACATTGGGGTGCATGTGCTCTTTTGAAACAGCACACCTATATCCCTTGGATAAATACGTGTTAGTGCAACTTTTGGGTCATAGGGTAGTGCTATTTTTAATTTTTTGAGAAACCTCCACACTGCTTTCCAGAGTGGTGGCACCAGGTTGCATTCCCACCAGCAGTGCGAAAGAGATCCTCTTTCTCTGCATCCTTGCCAACATCTGTTGTTGCCTGAGTTGTTAATTTTAGCCATTCTGACAGATGTGAGGTGATATCTCCTTGAGCTTTTAATTTGTCTTTCCATGATGATGAGTGATATTGAGCATTTTTTCATGTGTCTATTAGCCATCTGGATGCCTTCTTTGGAGAAGTGTGTATTCATGTCTTTTGCCCATTTCTTCACTGGATTATTGGTTTTTTTGGGCGTTGAGCTTGATAAGTTCTTTATAGATTTTTGGATACTAACCCTTTATCTGATATGTCCTTTGCAGATATCTTCTCCCATTCTGTCGGTTGCCTTTTAGTTTTGCTAATTATTTCCTTTGCTGTGCAGAAGCTTTTCATTTTGAATAGGTCCCAATAGTTCATTTTTGCTTTTGTTGCCCTTGCCTTTGGAGCCATGTTGAGTAAGAAATTTCTTTGGCTGAGGTCAAAGGGAGTTTTGCCTGCTTTCCTGTCTAGGATTTTGATGGCTTTCTGTCTTATGTTTGGGTCTGCCATCCATTTTGAGTTTATTTTTGTGTATGGTGTAAGAAAGTGGCCCAGGTTCATTCTTCTGCATGTCGCTGTCCAGTTTTCCCAGCGCCAGTTGCTGAAGAGACTGTCTTTATTCCGCTGGATATTCTTTCCTGCTTTGTCAAATATTAGTTGGCCATACGTTTGTGGGTCCATTTCTCGGTTCTCTGTTCTGTTCCCTTGATCTGAGTGTCTGTTTTTGTACCAGTACCATACTGTCTCAATGATTACAGCTTTGTAATACATCTTGAAGTCCAGGATTGTGATGCCTCCAGCTTTGGTTTTCTATTTCAGGATTTCTTTGGGTATTTGGGGTCTTTTGTGGTTCCATACAAATTGTAGGATTGTTTGTTATAGCTCTGTGAAGAATGCTGGTGTTATCTTGATAGGGATTACATTGAATATGTAAATTGCTATGGGTAGTATTGACATTTTAACAATATTCTTCCAATCCAGGAGCATGGAATATTTTCCCTTTTTTGTGTGTCTTCAATTTCTTTCAGAAGTTTAATATAGTTTTCAGTGTATTGATTTTTCACCTCTTTGGTTGGGTTTATACCTAGGTATTTTATGGTTTATGGTGCAATTGTAAATAGGATCAATTCCCTGGTTTCTCTTTCTGTTGCTTCATTATTGGTGTATAGGAATTCACCCCATTTCTGTGAACTGATTTTATATTGTTATTTTGCTGAATTCATGGATCAGTTCCAGAAGGTTTTTGGTGGAATTTTTGAGTTTTCCATATAGAGTATCATGTCGCCTGCAAAGAGTATCTTACTGATTGTCTGACTGCTAAGGCTAAGACTTCCAATACTATGTTGAATAACAGTGGTGAGAGTGGACATTCCTGTCTTGTTCCTGACCCTAGGGGGAAAGCTCTCGGTTTTTTCCCCATTGAGGATATTAGTGGCGGTTCTTTCACTTATGGCTTTTATGATCTCGAGGTATGATCCTTGTATCCCTACTTTCTTGAGGGTTTTTATCAAGAAAGGATGCGTATTTTGTCAAATTCTTTCTCTGCAGCTATTGAGAGGATCATGTCGTTCTTGTCCTTCTTTTATTGATATGATGTATCACATTGCTTGTTTTGCAGATATTGAACTGGCCCTGCAACCCAGATATAAATCCCCCTTGGTGGTGGTGAATAATTCTTTTAATGTACTGTTGGATCCGGTTGGCAAGTGTCTTGAGTATTTTTGCATCTATGTCCATTAGGGAATTTGGTCTGTAGTTCGCCTTTTTAGTGGGGTCTTTGGTTTTGCAATCAAGTTAATGCTGGCTTCATACAATGAGTTTGCAACTTTTCTTCCATTTCTATTTTTTTGGAACAACTGCAAAAGAATAGGCGCTAACTCTTCCTTAGATGTTTGGTAGAATGTCTCTGGAAAGCCATATGACCCTGGACTCTGGTTTTTTGGGAGATTATTGTTTACTACTTGATTTCTTTTTTTTTAATATGAAATTTATTGTCAAATTGGTTTCCATACAACACCCAGTGCTCATCCCAACAGGTGCCTCCTCAATACGCACCACCCACCCAACAATTTGTTCTCAGTTTTTAAGCGTCTCTTATGTTTTGGCTCCCGCCCTCTCTAACCTTTTTTTTTCTTCCTCTCCCCCATGGCCTTCTGTTAAGTTTCTCAGGATCCACATAAGAGTGTAAACAGATCCACATAAGAGTGAAAAGTCTGTATGACTTTTTTCAATTAGCATAACAGTCTCCAGTTCCATCCACGTTGCTACAAAAGGCCATATTTCATTCTTTCTCATTGCCAAGTCGTATTCCATTGTGTATATAAACCACAATTTCTTTATCCATTCATCACTTGATGGACATTTAGACTCTTTCCATAATTTGGCTATTGTTGGAAGTGCTGTTATAAACATTGGGGTACAAGTGCCCCTGTGCCTTAGCACTCCTGTATCCTGTGGGTGAATTCCTAGCAGTGCTACTGCTGGGTCATACGGTAGATCTATTTTTAATTTTTGAGGAACCTCCACACTGTTTTCCAGAGTGGCTGCACCAGTTTGCATTCCCACCAACAGTGCAACAGGGTTCCTGTTTCTCCACATCCTCTCCAGCATCTATAGTCTCCTGATTTGTTCATTTTAGCCACCCTGACTGACGAGAGGTGGTATCTGAGTATGGTTTTGATTTGTATTTCCCTGATGAGGACCGACGTTGACCATCTTTTCATGTGCCTGTTGTTGGCCAGCTGGATGTCTTCTTTGGAAAAGTGTCTATTCATGTTAACTTCCCATTTCTTCACTGGATTATTTGTTTTTCCTGTGTGGAGTTTCGTGAGCTCTTTATAGATTTTGGATACTAGCCCTTTGTCCGATATGTCATTTGCAAATATCTTTTCCCATTCCGTTGGTTGCCTTTTAGTTTTGTTGATTGTTTCCTTTGCTGTGCAGAAGCTTTTTATCTTCATGAGGTCCCAATAGTTCATTTTTGCTTTTAATTCCTTTGCCTTTTGGGATGTGTCAAGTAAGAAATTGCTGCTGTGAGGTCAGAGAGGTCTTTTCCTGTATTCTCCTCTAGGGTTTTGATGGTTTCCTGTCTCACATTCAGGTCCTTTATCCATTTTGAGTATATTTTTGTGTATGGTGTAAGAGAGTGGTCTAGTTTCATCCTTCTGCATGTTGCTGTCCAGTTCTCCCAGCACCATTTGTTAAGGAGACTGTCTTTTTTCCATTGGATGTTCTTTCCTGCTTTGTCAAAGATGAGTTGGCCATACTTTTGTGGCTCTAGTTCTGGGGTTTCTATTCTACTCCATTGGTCCATGTGTCTGTTTTTGAGCCAATACCATTCTGTCTTGATGATGACAGCTTTGTAGGAGAGGCTAAAGTCTGGGATTGTGATGCCTCCCGCTTTGGTCTTCTTCTTCAAAATTGCTTTGACTATTCGGGCCCTTTTGTGGTTCCAGATAAATTTTAGGATTGCTTGTTCTAGTTTCGAGAAGAATGCTGGTGCAATTTTGATTGGGATTGCATTGAATGTGTAGATAGCTTTGGGTAGCATTGACATTTTAACAATATTTATTCTTCCAATCCATGAGCACAGAATGTTTTTCCATTTCTTTGCATCTTCTTCAATTTCCTTCATAAGCTTTCTATAGTTTTCAGCATACAGATCTTTTACATCTTTGGTTAGGTTTATTCCTAGGTATTTTATGCTTCTTCGTGCAATTGTGAATGGGATCAGTTTCTTTATTTGTCTTTCTTTTGCTTCATTATTAGTGTATAAGAATGCAACTGATTTCTGTACATTAATTTTGTATCCTGCAACTTTGCTGAATTCATTTATCAGTTCTAAGAGACTTTTGGTGGAGTCTGTTGGGTTTTCCATGTAGAGTATCATGTCATCTGCGAAAAGTGAAACGTTGGCTTCATCTTTGCCAAATTTGATGCCTTTGATTTCCTTTTGTTGTCTGATTGCTGACGTTAAAACTTCCAACACTATGTTAAAAAACAGCGGTGAGAGTGGACATCCCTGTGGTGTTCCTGATCTCAGGGGGAAAGCTCTCAGTTTTTCTCTATTGATGATGATAGTAGGTGTGGGCTTTTCATAAATGGCTTTTATGATGTTTAAGTATGTTCCTTCTATCCCAACTTTCTCGAGGGCTTTTATTAAGCAAGGATGCTGTATTTTGTCAAATACTTTTTCTGCAGAGATTGACAGGATCATATGGTTCTTTTCTTTCCTTTTATTAATGTGATGTATTACATTGACTGATTTGCAAATATTGAACAGGCCCTGCAGCCAAGGAGTGAATCTCACTTGATCATGGTGAATAATTCTTTTTATATGATGTTGAATTCAATTTGCTAGTATCTTATTGAGAATTTTTGCATCCATATTCATGAGGGATATTGACCTGTGGTTCTCTTTTTTTTTTTTTTTTTTTTGCTGGGTCTCTGTCTGGTTTAGGAATCAAAGTAATACTTGCTTCATAGAATGAGTCTGGAAGTCTTCCTTCTCTTTGTATTTTTTGGAATGGCTTGAGAAGGATAGGTATTATCTCTGCTTTTTTTTTTTATTTATATATGAAATTTATTGTCAAATTGGTTTCCATACAACACCCAGTGCTCATCCCAAAAGGTGCCTTCCTCAATACCCATCGCCCACCCTCTCCTCCCTCCCACCACCCATCAACCCTTAGTTTGTTCTCAGTTCTCAACAGTCTCTTATGCTTTGGCTCTCTCCCACTCTAACCTCTTTTTTTTTTTCCTTCCCCTCCCCCATGGGTTCCTGTTAAGTTTCTCAGGATCCACATAAGAGTGAAACCATATGGTATCTGTCTTTCTCTGTATGGCTTATTTCACTTAGCATCATACTCTCCAGTTCCATCCACGTTGCTACAAAAGGCCATATTTCATTTTTTCTCATTGCCACGTAGTATTCCATTGTGTATATAAACCACAATTTCTTTATCCATTCATCAGTTGATGGACATTTAGGCTCTTTCCATAATTTGGCTATTGTTGAGAGTGCTGCTATGAACATTGGGGTACAAGTGCCCCTATGCATCACTACTCCTGTATCCCTTGGATAAATTCCTAGCAGTGCTATGGCTGGGTCATAGGGTAGGTCTATTTTTAATTTTCTGAGGAACCTCCACACTGCTTTCCAGAGCGGCTGCACTGATTTGCATTCCCACCAACAGTGCAAGAGGGTTCCCGTTTCTCCACATCCTCTCCAGCATCTATAGTCTCCTGATTTGTTCATTTTGGCCACTCTGACTGGCGTGAGGTGATACCTGAGTGTGGTTTTGATTTGTATTTCCCTGATAAGGAGCGACGCTGAACATCTTTTCATGTGCCTGTTGGCCATCCGGATGTCTTCTTTAGAGAAGGGTCTATTCATGTTTTCTGCCCATTTCTTCACTGGGTTATTTGCTTTTCGGGTGTGGAGTTTGGTGAGCTCTTTATAGATTTTGGATACTAGCCCTTTGTCTGATATGTCATTTGCAAATATCTTTTCCCATTCCGTTGGTTGCCTTTTAGTTTTGTTGGTTGTTTCCTTTGCTGTGCAGAAGCTTTTTATCTTCATAAGGTCCCAGTAATTCACTTTTGCTTTTACTTCCCTTGCCTTTGGGGATGTGTCGAGTAAGAGATTGCTACGGCTGAGGTCAGAGAGGTCTTTTCCTGCTTTCTCCTCTAAGGTTTGGATGGTTTCCTGTCTCACATTCAGGTCCTTTATCCATTTTGAGTTTATTTTTGTGAATGGTGTGAGAAAGTGGTCTAGTTTCAACTTTCTGCATGTTGCTGTCCAGTTCTCCCAGCACCATTTGTTAAAGAGACTGTCTTTTTTCCATTGGATGTTCTTTCCTGCTTTGTCAAAGATTCGTTGGCCATACGTTTGTGGGTCTAGTTCTGGGGTTTCTATTCTATTCCATTGGTCTATGTGTCTGTTTTTGTGCCAATACCATGCTGTCTTGATGATGACAGCTTTGTAGTAGAGGCTAAAGTCTGGGATTGTGATGCCTCCTGCTTTGGTCTTCTTCTTCAAAATTACTTTGGCTATTCGGGGCCTTTTGTGGTTCCATAGGAATTTTAGGATTCCTTGTTCTAGTTTCGAGAAGAATGCTGGTGCAATTTTGATTGGGATTGCATTGAATGTGTAGATAGCTTTGGGTAGTATTGACATTTTGACAATATTTATTCTTCCAATCCATGAGCAGGGAATGTCTTTCCATTTCTTTAAATCTTCTTCAATTACCTTCATAAGCTTTCTATAGTTTTCAGCATACAGATCCTTCACATCTTTGGTTAGATGTATTCCTAGGTATTTTATGCTTCTTGGTGCAATTGTGAATGGGATCAGTTTCTTTATTTGTCTTTCTGTTGCTTCATTGTTAGTGTATAAGAATGCAACTATTTCTGTACATTGATTTTGTATCCTGCAACTTTGCTGAATTCATGTATCAGTTCTAGCAGACTTTTGGTGGAGTCTATCGGATTTTCCATGTATAATACCATGTCATCTGCAACAAGCGAAAGCTTGACTTCATCTTTGCCAATTTTGATGCCTTTGATTTCCTTTTGTTGTCTCATTGCTGATGCTAGCACTTCCAGCACTATGTTAAACAACAGCGGTGAGAGTGGGCATCCCTGTCGTGTTCCTGATCTTAGGGAAAAAGCTCTCAGTTTTTCCCCGTTGAGGATGATGTTAGCTGTGGGCTTTTCATAAATGGCTTTTATGATGTTTAAGTATGTTCCTTCTATCCCGACTTTCTCAAGGGTTTTTATTAAGAAAGGGTGCTGGATTTTGTCAAAGGCCTTTTCTGCATCGATTGACAGGATCACATGGTTTTTCTCTTTTTTTGTTGTTACTGTGATGTATCACGTTGATTGATTTGCGAATGTTGAACCAGCCCTGCATCCCAGGAATGAATCCCACTTGATCATGGTGAATAATTCTGTTTATATGCCGTTGAATTCGATTTGCTAGTATCTTATTGAGAATTTTGGCATCCATATTCATCAGGGATATTGGCCGGTAGTTCTCTTTTTTTACTGGGTCTCTGTCTGGTTTAGGAATCAAAGTAATACTGGCTTCATAGAATGAGTCTGGAAGTTTTCCTTCCCTTTCTATTTCTTGGAATAGCTTGAGAAGGATAGGTATTATCTCTGCTTTAAACGTCTGGTAGACTCCCCTGGGAAGCCATCTGGTCCTGGACTCTTATTTGTTGGGAGGTTTTTGATAACCGATTCAATTTCCTCGCTGGTTATGGGTCTGTTAAAGCTTTCTCTTTCCTCCTGATTGAGTTTTGGAAGAGTGTGGGTGCTCAGGAATTTGTCCATTTCTTCCAGGTTGTCCAATTTGTTGGCATATAATTTTTCATAGTATTCCCTGATATTTGTTTGTATCTCTGAGGGATTGGTTGTAATAATTCCATTTTCATTCATGATTTTATCTATTTGGGTCATCTCCCTTTTCTTTTTGAGAAGCCTGGCTAGAGGTTTGTCAATTTTGTTTATTTTTTCAAAAAACCAACTCTTGGTTTCATTGATCTGCTCTACAGTTTTTTTAGATTCTATATTGTTTATTTCTGCTCTGATCTTTATTATTTCTCTTCTTCTGCTGGGTTTAGGCTGCCTTTGCTGTTCTGCTTCTATTTCCTTTAGGTGTGCTGTTAGATTTGTATTTGGGATTTTTCTTGTTTCTTGAGATAGGCCTGGATTGCAATGTATTTTCCTCTCAGGACTGCCTTTGCTGCGTCCCAAAGCGTTTGGACTGTTGTATTTTCATTTTCGTTTGTTTCCATATATTTTTTAATTTCTTCTCTAATTGCCTGGTTGACCCACTCATTCGTTAGTAGGGTCTTCTTTAACCTCCATGCTTTTGGAGGTTTTCCAGACTTTTTTCTGTGGTTGATTTCAAGCTTCCTAGCATTGTGGTCTGAAAGTAAGCATGGTATGATTTCAATTCTGGTAAACTTATGAAGGGCTGTTTTGTGACCCAGTATATGATCTATCTGGGAGAATGTTCCATGTGCACTGGAGAAGAAAGTATATTCTGTTGCTTTGGGATGCAGAGTTCTAAATACATCTGTCAAGTCCATCTGATCCAATGTCTCATTCAGGGCCCTTGTTTCTTTATTGACCGTGTGTCTAGATGATCTATCCATTTCTGTAAGTGGGGTGTTAAAGTCCCCTGCAATTACCACATTCTTATCAATAAGGTTGCTTATGTTTATGAGTAGTTGTTTTATATATTTGGGGGCTCCGGTATTCGGCGCATAGACATTTATAATTGTTAGCTCTTCCTGATGGATAGACCCTGTCACTATTATATAATGTCCTTCTTCATCTCTTGTTACAGCCTTTAATTTAAAGTCTAGTTTGTCTGATATAAGTATGGCTACTCCAGCTTTCTTTTGGCTTCCAGTAGCATGATAAATAGTTCTCCATCCCCTCACTCTCAATCTAAAGGTGTCCTCAGGTCTAAAATGAGTCTCTTGTAGACAGCAAATAGATGGGTCTTGTTTTTTTATCCATTCTGATACCCTATGTCTTTTGGTTGGTGCATTTAATCCATTTACATTCAGTGTTATTATAGAAAGATACGGGTTTAGAGTCATTGTGATGTCTGTATGTTTTATGCTTGTAGTGATGTCTCTGGTACTTTGTCTCACAGGGTCCCCCTTAGGATCTCTTGTAGGGCTGGTTTAGTGGTGACAAATTCCTTCAGTTTTTGTTTGTTTGGGAAGACCTTTATCTCTCCTTCTATTCTAAATGACAGACTTGCTGGATAAAGGATTCTCGGCTGCATATTTTTTTCTGCTTAGCACACTGAAGATATCGTGCCAATTCTTTCTGGCCTGCCAAGTTTCAAAAGAGAGATCAGTCACGAGTCTTATAGTTCTCCCTTTATATGTGAGGGCACGTGTATCCCTTGCTGCTTTCAGAATTTTCTCTTTATCCTTGTATTTTGCCAGTTTCACTATGATATGTCGTGCAGAAGATCGATTCAAGTTACGTCTGAAGGGAGTTCTCTGTGCCTCTTGGATTTCAATGCCTTTTTCCTTCCCCACTTCAGGGAAGTTCTCAGCTATAATTTCTTCAAGTACCCGTTCAGCACCTTTCCCTCTCTCTTCCTCCTCTGGGATACCAATTATGCATATATTATTTCTTTTTAGTGTATCACTTAGTTCTCTAATTTTCCCCTCATACTCCTGGATTTTTTTGTCTCTCTTTTTCTCAGCTTCCTCTTTTTCCATAACTTTATCTTCTAGTTCACCTATTCTCTCCTCTGCCTCTTCAGTCCGAGCCGTGGTGGTTTCCATTTTGTTATGCATTTCGTTTAAAGCGTTTTTCAGCTCCTCGTGACTGTTCCTTAGTCCCTTGATCTCTGTAGCAAGAGATTCTCTGCTGTCAGTTATACTGTTTTCAAGCCCAGCGATTAATTTTATGACTATTATTCTAAATTCACTTTCTGTTATATTATTTAAATCCTTTTTGGTCAGCTCATTAGCTGTTGTTATTTCCTGGAGATTCTTCTGAGGGGAATTCTTCCGCTTGGTCATTTTGGATAGTCCCTGGCGTGGTGAGGACCTGCAGGGCACTTCCCCTGTGCTGTGGTGTATAACTGGAGTTGGTGGGCGGGGCCGCAGTCAGACCTGATGTCTGCCCCAACCCACCACTGGGGCCACAGTCAGACTGGTGTGTGCCTTCTCTTCCCCTCTCCTAGGGGTGGGATTCACTGTGGGGTGGGGGTGGCGTGGCCCGTCTGGGCTACATGCACACTGCCAGGCTTGTGATGCTGGGGATCTGGCATATTAGCTGGGGTGGGTAGGCAAGGTGCACGGGGGCAGGAGGGGCAGGCTTAGCTCGCTTCTCCTTAGGTGATCCACTTCAGGAGGGGCCCTGTGGCAGCGGGAGGGAGTCAGATCCGCTGCCGGAGGTTTGGCTCCGCAGAAGCACAGAGTTGGGTGTTTGCGCGGAGTGAGCAAGTTCCCTGGCAGGAACTGGTTCCCTTTGTGATTTTGGCTGGGGGATGGGGGTGGGGGGAGATGGTGCTGGCGAGCGCCTTTGTTCCCCACCAAACTGAGCTCTGTCATCCATCCGGGGGCTCAGCAGCTCTCCCTCCTTTTGTCCTCCAGCCTTCCCGCCTTCAGAGTAGAGCTGTTAACTTATGACCTCCCAGACGCTAAGTCGTGCTTGCTGTCGGAACACAGTCCGTCCGGCCCCTCTGCTTTTGCCAGCCAGACTCGGGGGCTCTGCTTGGCCGGCAGGCTGCCCCTCCACCCCGGCTCCCTCCCGCCAGTCCGTGGAGCGCACACCGCCTCGCCGCCCTTCCTACCCTCTTCCGTGGGCCTCTCGTCTGCGCTTGGCTCCGGAGACTCCATTCTGCTAATCCTCTGGCGGTTTTCTGGGTTATTTAGGCAGGTGTAGGTGGAATCTAAGTGATCAGCAGGACGTGCGGTGAGCCAAGCGTCCTCCTACGCCGCCATCTTCCCTCTTTCCAATAACCCCTTTTTCTTGTATTGACCTTGTTTAGCTTAATACAGTTGGTCCCTTTTCTTTCTTCTTTGACATACTGAGAGCAACTTGTCCATCAGGAAAGTGACAGTTTAAAAATGTGGTCAGTACCTGATCCTACAATGAGGTTGTGAGCTCCCAGGTTAGTAGATGTCAGATGACAGATGGGCCCCCGTCTGTGCGGGGTTCACCCTTCCAAAACCAATGTCATGCCAAAAAAAACCTCTCATCAGTGCCCCCATGCTAACCAACTCCACCCACTACTTCTGTTTCCCAGTTCTAGGTCTCTCCCAAATCTCTTGCTGACCAACTCTTCGCCAAGATCACTTTCCAGGAGAGGTTTGGAGAACATATCAGGGAGGCAAGCAGCCATGACAGATACACACAACCCCACAATGGCATGGCTTTGGGCCTTGGTCTACAAAATCATCTCCAAATTGTTTTTGGGAGAGAGGAAGACAATGAGAGTTCCTCAGCCTGATGCCAATTGTGGCAGCCAGTACACAGGAGTCTGCTGGCTGGAGGAAGAGCCTCCCAAGTCTCCTCAGTGTGTGGAGGGACCATGAATCTTGGTGTGTGTGGGAAAAAGTTCCAAGCCAGGACTTTGGAAGCAGGCACAGTCACCAGACACAATGCTGCCTGGATCCAGGGTGGAGGAGCCAGTGGAAGAGCCTGGGAAGGAAGCACATGGAATGATGGGAATGGGGTGAAGGTCAGACCCAAGGTTGTGGATACCAAACCAAAGACCCCCATGCTGGAGTAAGGTTGGGAGAATGCCAGCATTGTTAAGTTTGCAATAATCCCTTTAAATTATTTTTGAAAAAAAAACCTTTTTTTAACACTTAAGAGCCAGATGGTTACATTTGGAATACTTTTTGTAACAGTCAGATTTTAGATATTAGAAACTAGTACTGCAACCAGAGAGGAGGCTTAATTCTGGAAAATATATCTTTTACAATAGTTTCAATATAAAAAGCATTTTTAAAAACAACTTTTGTCTCATGTGTGAACACATAATGATAAGCTTAGGCTTTCTACCTCTGATGTGGCCATAGTCTTTAAGGGGAAGAACAAGCATTGCTATCCTCTGAAACAGCATCTACTGGATCTTATGTTGCTGTGTGTGTATGAATGAACCTGCTTTTATGCTTGTATTTTTTGTGTTGAATACTTATTTTGAATTTTCATATTTATGTTTTGATTACTCATTATAGAATTGATTTGCATTGACCATAAACTAATTTTTTTTTCAACATTTATTTATTTTTTGGGACAGAGAGAGACAGAGCATGAACGGGTGAGGGGCAGAGAGAGAGGGAGACACAGAATCGGAAACAGGCTCCAGGCTCTGAGCCATCAGCCCAGAGCCCGACGCGGGGCTCGAACTCACGGACCGCGAGATCGTGACCTGGCCGAAGTCAGATGCTTAACCGACTGCGCCACCCAGGCGCCCCGACCATAAACTAATTTAAAACGTGTGACATAAATACGTGGCTAAAAGAGGAGCTCATTTGTTTTGTGTGGGGCAGAGAATGGGAAAGATACTGGAAAGGGGGAGTCACCAAAGCCTTAGGAGTGGAATGTTCATGGTGAGATGCAATTCCTATCCTCCATGGAAGGAGGGTGGGGGTACTTGCCACTCCCCTAGACCAACCCTACAAAAATTATATATAATTTTGTGGTGTGTACCACCCAATGTTTTGCATCTTATGTGATGGGATTGTTGGTCTTCCCAGAGAAAGAGAAAACTGAAGGGCGTGGTCCTTGGAGACAGCCTGCCCAACTCCTGCTTTAACACAGCACACACACAAGGTGTGTGTTTCCTCTGTCAAAAAAAAATATCTGGAAAGCTATCTAAATTGAGCCACTTTGATGCACTATCCATCCCAAGAATGTAGTCTCCAAGTGAGCGGACCCAATATCACAGGAGCATTGGTATATCCTGGCATGAACAAATGGAGCAGAGGTTAGGGGTTCAGCCCAAGCTGGGGCAACTGAGAAATGGGGAGGACCCAGGGGAGGTATGGCTGCACTGTTTCCTTCATCTCTCCTTCTTGCCACATTGTTGAGAGAACAGCAAAAGCTGTCAGAGGGAGGAAGAGAAGGTCTCTAGAAGCAGAACAGCCCCCTCCCACAGCAGGCACACAACCTGTCAGATGTCAGAGTTGGATAGGAGACCAGAGTTTGCAAACTGGACACATCACTTAATAAAGTTATATGAACATTGTGGGATCTGCCATTGAGGAACAAGAAAGAAGGGCTCTATCTACAGAGGCAATCAAAGGCAGTGATTTGAAAACTATGACAGACACGAAAACATGTCATGTCACTACCTTGTAGTGTTAAGACTATCCAAGCAGATGGTTTTGACTTACAATTATATATTTTAAAAATATTTTCTTGTAGGGGCACCTGGGTGGCTCAGTCAGTTAAGCGTCTGACTTCGGCTCAGGTCATGATCTCACAGTTTGTGAGTTCGAGCCCCGTGTCAGCCTCTGTGCTGACAGCTCAGAGCCTGAAGCCTGCTTTGGATTCTGTCTCCTTCTCTCTCTGCCCCTCCCCACTTGTGCTCTCTCTGTCTCTCAAAAATAAATAAATGAAAAAAATTTAAAAAATGTTTTCTTGAAATTGTTTCCATTGGCATGAAGCAGATGGAAAAAAGCATTGGCTTACTTTTTTAATTATAAAAGCAATAACACACACTCCCTGTAAAATTTATGGTGCAACAGTACCCATAGCATATACAGACCATTTTTATCTGTTCTCCTAGTAGCAAGTATGTGGTATTCCACCCTTGCTTTCACTGCTGCAGTGAACATCCTCTTATATATTTAGGTGCTGGTATGAATATTTATGTAGATCAGATTCGTGAAATGTAACTTTTCAGTCAGAGGATGCTCACATTTAGAAATTGGTAAACAGGGATGAGGGAAGATGGCGGCGTAGGAGGACGCTTGGCTCACCGCGCGTCCTGCTGATCACTTAGATTCCACCTACACCTGCCTAAATAACCCAGAAAACCGCCAGAGGATTAGCAGAATGGAGTCTCCGGAGCCAAGCGCAGACGAGAGGCCCACGGAAGAGGGTAGGAAGGGCGGCGAGGCGGTGTGCGCTCCACGGACTGGCGGGAGGGAGCCGGGGTGGAGGGGCAGCCTGCCGGCCAAGCAGAGCCCCCGAGTCTGGCTGGCAAAAGCAGAGGGGCCGGACGGACTGTGTTCCGACAGCAAGCACGACTTAGCGTCTGGGAGGTCATAAGTTAACAGCTCTACTCTGAAGGCGGGAAGGCTGGAGGACAAAAGGAGGGAGAGCTGCTGAGCCCCCGGATGGATGACAGAGCTCAGTTTGGTGGGGAACAAAGGCGCTCGCCAGCGCCATCTCCCCCCACCCCCATCCCCCAGCCAAAATCACAAAGGGAACCAGTTCCTGCCAGGGAACTTGCTCACTCCGCGCAAACACCCAACTCTGTGCTTCTGCGGAGCCAAACCTCCGGCAGCGGATCTGACTCCCTCCCGCTGCCACAGGGCCCCTCCTGAAGTGGATCACCTAAGGAGAAGCGAGCTAAGCCTGCCCCTCCTGCCCCCGTGCACCTTGCCTACCCACCCCAGCTAATATGCCAGATCCCCAGCATCACAAGCCTGGCAGTGTGCATGTAGCCCAGACGGGCCACGCCACCCCCACCCCACAGTGAATCCCACCCCTAGGAGAGGGGAAGAGAAGGCACACACCAGTCTGACTGTGGCCCCAGTGGTGGGTTGGGGCAGACATCAGGTCTGACTGCGGCCCCGCCCACCAACTCCAGTTATACACCACAGCACAGGGGAAGTGCCCTGCAGGTCCTCACCACGCCAGGGACTATCCAAAATGACCAAGCGGAAGAATTCCCCTCAGAAGAATCTCCAGGAAATAACAACAGCTAATGAGCTGACCAAAAAGGATTTAAATAATATAACAGAAAGTGAATTTAGAATAATAGTCATAAAATTAATCGCTGGGCTTGAAAACAGTATAACTGACAGCAGAGAATCTCTTGCTACAGAGATCAAGGGACTAAGGAACAGTCACGAGGAGCTGAAAAACGCTTTAAACGAAATGCATAACAAAATGGAAACCACCACGGCTCGGACTGAAGAGGCAGAGGAGAGAATAGGTGAACTAGAAGATAAAGTTATGGAAAAAGAGGAAGCTGAGAAAAAGAGAGACAAAAAAATCCAGGAGTATGAGGGGAAAATTAGAGAACTAAGTGATACACTAAAAAGAAATAATATATGCATAATTGGTATCCCAGAGGAGGAAGAGAGAGGGAAAGGTGCTGAACGGGTACTTGAAGAAATTATAGCTGAGAACTTCCCTGAAGTGGGGAAGGAAAAAGGCATTGAAATCCAAGAGGCACAGAGAACTCCCTTCAGACGTAACTTGAATCGATCTTCTGCACGACATATCATAGTGAAACTGGCAAAATACAAGGATAAAGAGAAAATTCTGAAAGCAGCAAGGGATACACGTGCCCTCACATATAAAGGGAGAACTATAAGACTCGTGACTGATCTCTCTTTTGAAACTTGGCAGGCCAGAAAGAATTGGCACGATATCTTCAGTGTGCTAAGCAGAAAAAAATATGCAGCCGAGAATCCTTTATCCAGCAAGTCTGTCATTTAGAATAGAAGGAGAGATAAAGGTCTTCCCAAACAAACAAAAACTGAAGGAATTTGTCACCACTAAACCAGCCCTACAAGAGATCCTAAGGGGGACCCTGTGAGACAAAGTACCAGAGACATCACTACAAGCATAAAACATACAGACATCACAATGACTCTAAACCCGTATCTTTCTATAATAACACTGAATGTAAATGGATTAAATGCACCAACCAAAAGACATAGGGTATCAGAATGGATAAAAAAACAAGACCCATCTATTTGCTGTCTACAAGAGACTCATTTTAGACCTGAGGACACCTTTAGATTGAGAGTGAGGGGATGGAGAACTATTTATCATGCTACTGGAAGCCAAAAGAAAGCTGGAGTAGCCATACTTATATCAGACAAACTAGACTTTAAATTAAAGGCTGTAACAAGAGATGAAGAAGGACATTATATAATAGTGACAGGGTCTATCCATCAGGAAGAGCTAACAATTATAAATGTCTATGCGCCGAATACCGGAGCCCCCAAATATATAAAACAACTACTCATAAACATAAGCAACCTTATTGATAAGAATGTGGTAATTGCAGGGGACTTTAACACCCCACTTACAGAAATGGATAGATCATCTAGACACACGGTCAATAAAGAAACAAGGGCCCTGAATGAGACATTGGATCAGATGGACTTGACAGATGTATTTAGAACTCTGCATCCCAAAGCAACAGAATATACTTTCTTCTCGAGTGCACATGGAACATTCTCCAAGATAGATCATATACTGGGTCACAAAACAGCCCTTCATAAGTTTACCAGAATTGAAATCATACCATGCTTACTTTCAGACCACAATGCTAGGAAGCTTGAAATCAACCACAGAAAAAAGTCTGGAAAACCTCCAAAAGCATGGAGGTTAAAGAAGACCCTACTAACGAATGAGTGGGTCAACCAGGCAATTAGAGAAGAAATTAAAAAATATATGGAAACAAACGAAAATGAAAATACAACAGTCCAAACGCTTTGGGACGCAGCAAAGGCAGTCCTGAGAGGAAAATACATTGCAATCCAGGCCTATCTCAAGAAACAAGAAAAATCCCAAATACAAATCTAACAGCACACCTAAAGGAAATAGAAGCAGAACAGCAAAGGCAGCCTAAACCCAGCAGAAGAAGAGAAATAATAAAGATCAGAGCAGAAATAAACAATATAGAATCTAAAAAAACTGTAGAGCAGATCAATGAAACCAAGAGTTGGTTTTTTGAAAAAATAAACAAAATTGACAAACCTCTAGCCAGGCTTCTCAAAAAGAAAAGGGAGATGACCCAAATAGATAAAATCATGAATGAAAATGGAATTATTACAACCAATCCCTCAGAGATACAAACAAATATCAGGGAATACTATGAAAAATTATATGCCAACAAATTGGACAACCTGGAAGAAATGGACAAATTCCTGAGCACCCACACTCTTCCAAAACTCAATCAGGAGGAAAGAGAAAGCTTTAACAGACCCATAACCAGCGAGGAAATTGAATCGGTTATCAAAAACCTCCCAACAAATAAGAGTCCAGGACCAGATGGCTTCCCAGGGGAGTCTACCAGACGTTTAAAGCAGAGATAATACCTATCCTTCTCAAGCTATTCCAAGAAATAGAAAGGGAAGGAAAACTTCCAGACTCATTCTATGAAGCCAGTATTACTTTGATTCCTAAACCAGACAGAGACCCAGTAAAAAAAGAGAACTACCGGCCAATATCCCTGATGAATATGGATGCCAAAATTCTCAATAAGATACTAGCAAATCGAATTCAACGGCATATAAACAGAATTATTCACCATGATCAAGTGGGATTCATTCCTGGGATGCAGGGCTGGTTCAACATTCGCAAATCAATCAACGTGATACATCACAGTAACAACAAAAAAAGAGAAAAACCATGTGATCCTGTCAATCGATGCAGAAAAGGCCTTTGACAAAATCCAGCACCCTTTCTTAATAAAAACCCTTGAGAAAGTCGGGATAGAAGGAACATACTTAAACATCATAAAAGCCATTTATGAAAAGCCCACAGCTAACATCATCCTCAACGGGGAAAAACTGAGAGCTTTTTCCCTAAGATCAGGAACACGACAGGGATGCCCACTCTCACCGCTGTTGTTTAACATAGTGCTGGAAGTGCTAGCATCAGCAATGAGACAACAAAAGGAAATCAAAGGCATCAAAATTGGCAAAGATGAAGTCAAGCTTTCGCTTGTTGCAGATGACATGGTATTATACATGGAAAATCCGATAGACTCCACCAAAAGTCTGCTAGAACTGATACATGAATTCAGCAAAGTTGCAGGATACAAAATCAATGTACAGAAATAGTTGCATTCTTATACACTAACAATGAAGCAACAGAAAGACAAATAAAGAAACTGATCCCATTCACAATTGCACCAAGAAGCATAAAATACCTAGGAATACATCTAACCAAAGATGTGAAGGATCTGTATGCTGAAAACTATAGAAAGCTTATGAAGGTAATTGAAGAAGATTTAAAGAAATGGAAAGACATTCCCTGCTCATGGATTGGAAGAATAAATATTGTCAAAATGTCAATACCACCCAAAGCTATCTACACATTCAATGCAATCCCAATCAAAATTGCACCAGCATTCTTCTCGAAACTAGAACAAGCAATCCTAAAATTCATATGGAACCACAAAAGGCCCCGAATAGCCAAAGGAATTTTGAAGAAGAAGACCAAAGCAGGAGGCATCACAATCCCAGACTTTAGCCTCTCCTACAAAGCTGTAATCATCAAGACAGCATGGTATTGGCACAAAAACAGACACATCGACCAATGGGATAGAATAGAAACCCCAGAACTAGACCCACAAACGTATGGCCAACGAATCTTTGACAAAGCAGGAAAGAACATCCAATGGAAAAAAGACAGTCTCTTTAACAAATGGTGCTGGGAGAACTGGACAGCAACATGCAGAAAGTTGAAACTAGACCACTTTCTCACACCATTCACAAAAATAAACTCAAAATGGATAAAGGACCTGAATGTGAGACAGGAAACCATCCAAACCTTAGAGGAGAAAGCAGGAAAAGACCTCTCTGACCTCAGCCGTAGCAATCTCTTACTCGACACATCCCCAAAGGCAAGGGAAGTAAAAGCAAAAGTGAATTACTGGGACCTTATGAAGATAAAAAGCTTCTGCACAGCAAAGGAAACAACCAACAAAACTAAAAGGCAACCAACGGAATGGGAAAAGATATTTGCAAATGACATATCGGGCAAAGGGCTAGTATCCAAAATCTATAAAGAGCTCACCAAACTCCACACCCGAAAAGCAAATAACCCAGTGAAGAAATGGGCAGAAAACATGAATAGACCCTTCTCTAAAGAAGACATCCGGATGGCCAACAGGCACATGAAAAGATGTTCAGCGTCGCTCCTTATCAGGGAAATACAAATCAAAACCACACTCAGGTATCACCTCACGCCAGTCAGAGTGGCCAAAATGAACAAATCAGGAGACTATAGATGCTGGAGAGGATGTGGAGAAATGGGAACCCTCTTGCACTGTTGGTGGGAATGCAAATCGGTGTAGCCGCTCTGGAAAGCAGTGTGGAGGTTCCTCAGAAAATTAAAAATAGACCTACCCTATGACCCAGCCATAGCACTGCTAGGAATTTATCCAAGGGATACAGGAGTACTGATGCATAGGGGCCCTTGTACCCCAATGTTCATAGCAGCACTCTCAACAATAGCCAAATTATGGAAAGAGCCTAAATGTCCATCAACTGATGAATGGATAAAGAAATTGTGGTTTATATACACAATGGAATACTACGTGGCAATGAGAAGGAATGAAATATGGCCTTTTGTAGCAACGTGGATGGAACTGGAGAGTGTGATGCTAAGTGAAATAAGCCATACAGAGAAAGACAGATACCATATACTGTTTCTCATATAAGTTTCTCAGATACTGAGAAACTTAACAGGAACCCATGGGGGAGGGGAAGGAAAAAAAAAAAAGAGGTTAGAGTGGGAGAGAGCCAAAGCATAAGAGACTGTTGAGAACTGAGAACAAAGTAAGGGTTGATGGGGGGTGGGAGGGAAGAGAGGGTGGGTGATGGGCATTGAGGAGGGCCCCTTTTGGGATGAGCACTGGGTGTTGCATGGAAACCAATTTGACAATAAATTTCATATATTAAAAAAAAAAGAAATTGGTAACATTAGCATAATTGACCTCAAAACTTTCCAATTTATAAGCCCACCAAAATGTGTTGAAGTGCTCAATCCATGGGGATATGTGTTTCCCCTGTAAGATTCCCACGGTGCCAATAATAACTTTATTCCCTTCCTCTGTTAACGTTAAGGCCCTCTCTCAGCTCTGCCCACACTTGTGAGTTAGCCAGGCCTGGGCTGCCTCAAGCAAGGGAAGCCTCACTTCACAGTTGTATTTTTACACAGCATTGGGATACACATAGAAGTTCTGTGTTCACTATTTCCCAGTTTTGAGGAATAGCTACATGAAAAATGTAAACAGTGGACAGAACTGAATATATCATGTCCTATTTTTAGAAACTTTCAAGAGGGTAATGGTGTTTGACTGGAAGGAGACTTGGGTTTCTACTCTGAATATTCCAGCCTCTCAGGTGGCCTCCCGCATGGGCTCTATGGTTCACAAAACATGTAGCTGACTGTCTAAGATCCCTTTCAACTTTAAAGCTAGCCTTCCCCATTACTGAAAATGCACTGGTAGAGCTATCAGTTATTTAAAAATAATTTAACTTGTCTTTTGTATCAGCTGTTTGTTTTTATTATTTAATGCATAAAAACAATATTAAAGGAATGGATAATCATTGTATACAGTCAAGGAACATACTTCTAATGTTATCATACAACATTTGTGAGTAGGACACCAAAATATTTGCACACTAATACAAATGATTATACATAACCAATTTTTTCTGAATATCATACATAGTATGTTATTAAGGCTATAACTTTTAGAAAGTTTTTACTTTAATTCTGGTTAGTTAACATACAGTGTTATATTAGTTTCAAGTGTACAATATAGTGATTCAACAATTCCATACATCACCCAGTGTTTATCATGACAAAAGCACTCCCTAATTCCCATCACCTATTTAATCTATGCCCTGACTGACCTCCCCTCTGGTAACCATCAGTTTGTTCTCTACAGTTAAGAGTCTATTTCTCTTTTTTAATTATGTTTATTTAATTTTTTGGAGGGGAAGGGGCATAAAGAGAGAGGTGGGCAGAGGATCCAGAGTGGGGTCTGTGCTGACAGCAGAAAGCCAGATGCAGGGCTCAAACTCATGAGCCCTGAGATCATGACCTGAGCCAAAAGTCAGACACTTCTTAATCAACTGAACTACCCAGGCACCCCAGGAGTCTATTTCTTGATTTGCTTCTCTCTCTCTCTGTTTTTCCCTGTTTCCCCATTATTTCTCTTAGCATTTTTTTTTTATTTTATTTTTAAGTTTATTTTTAAGTTTTTATTTAAATCCAGTTAGGTAACATACAGTGTAACATTAGTTTCAGGTGTACAACTTAGTAATTCAAAACTTACCTACAACACCCTGTACTCATCACAAGTGCCCTCTTTAATCCTCATCATTTATTTTACCCATCCCCCCACCTCCCCTCTGGTAACCATCAGTTTGTTTTCTATAATTAAGAGTCCGTTTCTTGGTTTGTCTCTCAATCTCTTTTTTACCATTGCTCCTTTGGTTTCTTAAATTCCACATATGAGTGAAATCATATGGTATTTGTCTTTCTCTGACTTATTTCACTTAGCATAATACTCTCTAGCACATCCATGTCATTGCAAATGGCCAGATTTCATTCTTTTTTATGGATGATTAATGTTCCATTATCTATATATCATCTATCTATTTGTCTATCATCTGTCTATCTATCTATCTATCATCATCATCTCACTCTCTCTCTCTTCCTTATCCATTCATCACTCAATGGGCCCCGGGCTGCTTCCATATCTTAGTTATTGTAATAACGCTGCTATAAACATCAGGGTGCATGTATCCCTTTGAATTAGTGTTCTTGTAATCTTTGGATAAATACCCAGTAGTGTGACTGCTGGATCATAAGGTAGTTCTATTTTTAATTTTTTGAGGACCCTCCATATTGTTTTCCAGAGTAGTGGCACCAGTTAGCATTCCGACCAACAGTGCAAAAGCATTCCCACATTGTCGCTGACACCTGTTGTTTCTTGCATTGATTTTAGCCATTCTGACAGGTGTGAGGTGATATCTCACTGCAGTTTTGATTTGCATTTCCCTGATGATGAGTGATGTTAAACATCTTGTCATGCTTCTTGCTAGTCATCTGGATGTCTTCTTTGGAAAAGTGTCTATTCATTTCTTCTGAACAAGGCTGTAATTTTTATAATAACAGGTAGCCAAGCATTTTCATAAACTCAAAAATGAACTTATTTGATTTTTTAGAGAAACAGTCACATAGATGACCAAATGCTCTATGTAGAATCACATAAAATCAGTGGTATGCTGGAGCTGGTGGCTTGAGAGCCAGTTGTGGGCATTTCTTCCCAAATCCATCACTGATGTTGCATCAATGGCTTGACATCAGCCATAGTAGTATTTACACCATGGAAATGAACAAGTGCTACAGTTTTTTCTTCTCAGAAAGCCAGTTATTTAGCACTTATATGATACCACTGCATTCATTTATCATTCTCTCTATATATTACTCTATTGCATTAGTCGTCCTCTGTCTTTAGTTTCCTTCAATCTGAAATAATTCTTTAGTCTTGCCTTGTTTTTAATGACCTTGACAGTTTTTAAGAGTATCAGCCAACTTGTCTATTTCTTCATGATTTATGAATTTTGGGGGCAGGAATACCTCAAAAGTGATGCTGTTGTTTTCTCTTCACTGTTTTGCATCAGGAAACACATGGTATAAATTTATGTCATATCTGGTGATGTTAACTCTTGTCACTCTGTTATTGTGATGTCTGCCAGTCTCCTCCTCTGTAAAATCGGTAAGTGTATTGTGCTTCTAAATTAATAAGTAATTGCTATTTTGTGGGAAATACTTTGAAACTTCTGTTGTAGAGTTGAATTTTCTCTTCTCCCCTATTTGGGTATTCATTTATTTATGTATATCAGTGTAGATATACATATGCTTGGATTCCTATTTTTACTTATTTGTAAGTTCCATTAATTACTGTGATCAAATTTGGCTAGTAGAGTTCCTTTAAGCTGACTTTTATGTCAAATTGACATCTCCCCTTCATTCTTTTTTTTTTTTTTAACAGAAGCTCTGTGAGAGATTCTTTCTACATCTGTTAATTCTCAATTGCCTTCAGCTCAAAATAATTTTCATTCCAAAGTGGCAGATATTGGGGTGGCATATTATAATCCCCTTCAGTGTTGTTCAAAATTTTGTTTTTTGGGCTGAAGGGTAGCCAAATATGCCACCCCAAAATATGCCCCTTTGGCATGCAGATCATTCTGAGCTGATTTTTTTTCTTTCTCAGTAAACTTTATTTTTTTAATATGAAATTTATTGTCAAATTGGTTTCCATACAACACCCAATTTGACAATAAATCCTCTTCATTCTTTGAGTACTTCCTTACTTTCTAGTAGATCTTTTATTTATTTATTTATTTATTTATTTATTTATATTTTTAATGTCTATTTATTTTTGAGAGAGAGACAGAGAGTGAGCAGGGGAAGGACAGAGAGAGAGGGAAGGAGACACGGAATCCTTAGCAGGCTCCAGGCTCTGAGCTGTCAGCACAGAGCCTGACTTGGGGCTCGAACTCAAGAACCACAAGATCATGACCTAAGCCGAAGTCAGATGTTCAACTGCCTGAGCCACCCAGGCAAGATCTTTTAGACCCATTCTGGTATATTTTTTTAACACCAAGCTGTTAATTCTGACACTATTTACCTAGAGATAGTGTCATATTCCAAAAGTTAAGGACTCAGTCCTATAAGACTGCCCCTCATTTCACACACCCTTGCAAGTCCAGGTTGTTACCTGTGCTTCTGACAGCTATAAATTGGAGGTTCCCACAACCTTCAGAGGTTTAGTAATTTGCTAGAGCACCTCACAGAACTCAGGAAAACAGTTTATTTACTAGATTACTGCTTTATTATAACCCAGGAACAGCCAAATGGAAAGATGCAAAAAACAAGGAATGGGGTAAAGTGTGAGGCTTCCATGCTTTCTGGGTGCACCACTCTCTCTCCCTCTTCAAGAGTTCACCAACCTGGAAGCTCTATGAACCTGGTCCTTTTGAGTTTTATGTAGGTCTCATTACATATATTCTGTTGATTAAGTCATTGGCAATACTGGTGATTGCACTTAATCTCCAGCCTCTCTTCACTGAGTTTGGAAGTGGAGGTTGGGAGATGGGTCTAAGTTTTAACCTTTTAATCACATACTTGGTTCCTCTGATAACCAGCCCCATCCTTAGGGGGCTTTCCAAAAGACATATCATTAACATAAATAAGGTATGGTTGAAAGGTGCTTATTATGAATACCAAAAGCCACCCTAATAGCTCTTACCATTTAGGAAATTCTAAGGGTTTCAAGAGCTCTGTGTGAGAGTCTAGATGGAAGAGCAAATATATACTTATTAATCATAATATCACACCTATTTTGTGTTTTCCCCGCCTCAGCCCTGGGGTCCACCATTTCTCAAAGGAACCTTCATTCCTTTTGTGGAAAACAGTACTAAAAGCTAAATTCTGGGTGCTAGGCGTGTTATTGTTTCTAAGCTGTCAAAACTGACAGAGCTAGGAACCATATGCATGCAGACACACATCTATCTACCTACCTACATACCTATCTACCTATACCTATCACATGTGTGTGTGCGCTCCACATATCTGTACATATAAAAAAAACGTGAGTTCATAGAGTTACCTTTCATTTTCTTCTTTCTTTTTTCTGCATTTTTGTATTTATTTTCTGACTGAGAAACCTCTCGGCACACTTAGGGAATTTTCTTATTTGCTCAATTCCTTGTTGATCAATTCTTGTCATTATTCATTATAATGTTCAAGCTGTCTCATAACTGGCTAGTGGAGCCTCTTCATCCTAGTTCCTACGTCCCCATCAGTTTCTGAGCACATTTGAATACACAATGTTCCAGATTCACCTGTACTTTCTCTGCTCCAACCCTGGAATCAGCCATTTCTCCAAGTTCATTTCAGTGAGAAGTGCCATTTAACACTGGGATCTAAGCCCTAAGTGAACTCATTGCTTATGAAGTGTCATTGCTTCTAGACATTTTAGAACTAGAAAACATATACAAAAAGTATAAGAAATATACAAGCTAACCAATACTTCTTATCCAGTCCAGTAAGATTTCCCTCCATCTTTTCTCCATTCCAGTTTCTTTCTGGTCTTCCACAGTGCATACTATGGCTAATGACAGCATGAATTTATTGTTATTCATTTGCTTTTTCTTACCATCCACACAAACAAGCTTTGGAATTGCCTCTTTTTCTTAAAGAAAATCGTGTGTGTGTGTGTGTGTGTGTGTGTGTGTGTGTGTGTATTTATATGTATATATGTGTATACACACACATATAAGCAAAGGTTCCTCTTTTTGTTCCCTATCTGCTGTGCTCTTTAGCCTTTGCTGACATTTTTGTGATGCTTCCTCCGTAGAAGCGGGAGAGCAAAAAGTATCCAGGAAGCCGCCAAAGACCCAGACCCGCAGGCAAAAGAGTGCCTCACTATAGGCCCAGGGTGGGATCTGTGGGCTCATAGGGCTGTAACCAGGTGTCACGGTCATCCTCTTCCAGGTCTTGTGTCCCCCTAATAGGCAATGGACAGATGGTTAGGGGATCCGGGTGTTCACCACCGTCGTGAGCTCTGGGCCTGAAATACGCACAGAGCGTGCCTGAGAAGGTGTCGGTAAAGGTGAAGATGTGGGAGCCGTCGGACACGTTGAAGAAGGACAGTTTTCCTGCCTCCCAGTCCAGGAAGATGCCCACACGCCGGGGCGGCACGCGCAGGGTGAGCGGGATGCGGTGTGGGTCCAGGACGAAGTACTCACAATGGTTCCACAGCCCCATCACCCAGTAACCGCTGGCCGGGCTTAGGCGCACTGGCCCCAAGCGGGGAACTGCAGCCAGACACACACCCAGGAACCAGCGGCTGCGCCGTCCCACATACACTTCCCAGTAGTGTCGGCCAGCTGAGAAGCGCTCACAGCTCAGCACGCACGTCTGCTCAGAGAACCGCTGCTGGTCCCCCGCCACAGAGCCGGACACTGCTGCGCAAGAGCACACGCTCTTGCCATCCTCGGAGACCTCCAGGCTGCGGTGCGCCGAGGCCGGATCAAGGGTTACATGCACTGTGCAGAGGCACGGGTTTAAGGTTTGTGGAGGACGGTTCTGGGCCCTGCCTGTCCCCTTCCCTGACAAGTAAACCGTAGTGCTCCTGGTGGTCATTCCCACCTTAAAACCATCCCTGTTTACTGAAGCAGCTTGCAAGTCACTCCTGAGCACCTGACAGCCGCAGGAGGAATCATATTTCTTTCCTGAAATTTCCTGAATGCCATACTAGGTGCCACGGAGAGCAGAGATAGAAAGCAAGATAGATTCGTGGAGATGGAGGCAGGCTCACTTCTCCCAACTCCTGGTCAAGGTGAAGAGGCTCCTGGCTGGTCCAATTCCTGGATGCCACCACTCTGTGTGACCTTGAGATCATCATGTGAACTCTGAGCCTCAGTTTTATAGCAATGTTAGGATTTTAAAATGGAAAGGGACCTCTGAGATCATCTGGTCCAGTGCCCTGCACTTCAACACCTCACCCCTCAAAGCACACCCATTTAATAGATGAGAACCTTAAGGATCTCTTCTTTCAGATAAGAGGTTCCTACAAACAGGCCCTAGCAGCCTTCCTGCCAGATGAAAACAAATCTGGTAAAACACAGAAAATGATGTGCTTTTAAAGAAGATATGCGCATGTGTGAGTATAATGTGCATGCACAAAAATGTGCATGTGTGAGTATAATCAGATGTGTACATGCAGGCATATGTGTCATGTCGTATATGTGCAAAGGTAGGATTATGCTGTATGTGTGTGTGTGCATGCAGGCTTCATACTTGGCTCTTGGACAGACCCTTCCTCTAATCTCAGATCTCTCCACCTCCCTTGTGTTTAAAATCCAGCCAACCCAATCACAAGTTACAGTCCCTTGACTTCAGTTACCTGCATATTGTTGGGCTGCTCTCCATTCTGAAACCAAGAAGAAAGGAAAACAGGTTTAGAGATCTGAGCCAGTAACTCTAGAACGTTGAGGGAGACTCAAGATGCATGAGGAATGGCACAAACCCAATGATCTCCTTCCTACTGTGACAGGTAGAGTCCAGACTGGTCTGGGTTCACCATGGCATTTCTCTGGGAATTTAGAATTGGGTAGGTGGGTGGTGTCATTGCTGGGTTATACCAAATCTGTATGCAGTCTAACCTTGTGCTGAGAAAGGCAGGAGAACAAAGGATGTAGGCAAAGAGAACCAATACAGGTGGCTGAGATGCCCTGAAAGTTGCACATGAAGTTTCAATCTGACCAGCAGGCTCAGTCCAAGGGGGCCTGGTTGAACATGGCTCCTGTCCTAACATGTCCTTTAGACATTATGTCTTGCATCTTTTCTTAATATGAACCATTCTGAGTTGATTTCTGTTTTGTTTTATCTTATTTTGCTTTACAAAAGAGAAATCAACAAATCACAAAATAGCAAAAGTAATAGAAGTTTTCAGAGATTCATAAATTTATAGCAGGGCCTTTCAAACCTGTTTTTACATCAGAATAACTAGTAGAACTTTATTTTTTTAAGTTTATTTATTTTGAGAGAGCAAGCTAATGGGGGAGGAGCAGAGAGAGAGGGAGAGAGAGAATCCCAAGAAGGCTCGACACTGTCAGTGCAGAGCCTCATGTGGGGCTCGAACTCCCATGATGTGGGACATCATGACCTGAGCCAAAGTCAGACGTTTGACTGGGCCACTTAGGCACTTTTGGATTTTTTAAAAGGATTTTGTAAATTTATCCTAAAATTTAAAATGGACCTAAAAATGTCCGTTCACTTTTAAAAATGTCTGTTCACTCCCAGAAAAGGAGAATAACTTGTACTTTTGGGTACAAAAGCCACAGCAGTGAGAACAATGAAGTAATAGGTGGTCAAAATATAGTCCTATCTACACATGGGAACCAAATATTAACTAAGAGCAATACCCACATCAATGGGGAAATCACAGATGATGTAGTAGATGGCAACCTTCAGATGGATTAGAGACATACACATAACACATATAAAGTGAACAGAAGAAAGTGGAAGAGATTATCTTTGTGACCTAAGTGTGAGGAAGTTTTTCTTCAGTAGAATTTCAAAAACACCTGACATAAGGTAAAATTTTGATGAAGATATATCTGCATAAGAATATTAATCCCTCACTGGTATTAAACATTGTAAATTCCTTCTTTAATCTGTCACCTGCTATCAGCTATGTCCATGGTTTCCTACTGAAAAGAAATCATTAATTTTGATAAAATCTAATTCATCAAATTTTTATCTTATGACTTGAGTTTTTGAAACTTTGTTGGTGATATGTGTATGTATGTACACATGTCTCCTTGAATCAATAAAAGAAAGATAGTAACCTCATACTAAAAATAGCCAAGGACATGAACTGGCAATATTCAAAAAAGGAAGCCCCAAAAGTCATCTAGCATATGAAGAGATGCCCAAACTTCTTAGTGTCCAGAGGAGGACAGACTGAAAGAACAATGAGCAATCACTCATCTCCATTGACAAGCTAACTTAGAAAGCTGGCTCATATGGGATGTAGCATGTGGAACCTCCATGTACTGCCAATGGCAGGATGATGATACTGCCTTTGGGGGATCCTTCTATCCCACTTAGTGACATATCCCCTCCCCCATGGACCAGCAATTCCCTTCCTGGGTACACATCCCAGAGAAATATCCACATAAAGCCAGAAGGCAACACATTTGAAGCTATTCAGTCAGCAATGTGTGTGGTGGTATGGAGTTAGAGGCAGGCTGGATGTCTGTTCCAAGAAGGTGGCCGGCTAAAATGGAGTACTCCACAGCAAGGAGACACAGACCAGATGTGGTGGCAGGGACGGGTATTAAAACACAGTGATGAGTGAAAAAAGCAAGGAACAGCACAAGACTGTAAATGTCATTTACAGAAACTAAAATGTTTGTGCACAAAGAAGAAATTCACCTTTTGCAAGAATACATACAAAATAAAGCTACACATTAGACTGCTTTATGTAGGGAATGGAAGAAGGTATAGGGGAAAATATTTACATATAGGTCAACATGCCCATTCTAGACCCACAAGTCACAGTCTTTGAGGGTCGGTACCAGGATCTAGATAATTCTGATGTGCAACCATAATTTTCACCAATGGCTTACAATATGCTTACACCTCAGGACGATATGAAAGTAAATATGAGAGCAAAACTAGAATATGACTTCTATTAAGTGACATACATTAATGCATGCCATGTGCCTGTGGAATAAACCAGAATGAAGCGTGGGTGGTTAGTCAGAGTGAGTGACTGGGATGTTGAGATGTAAAGTGGACAGTGGGAGGGAGACAGATTTCACTCACCAGCCTGGCCTTCAGCCCTTCTCCAGTCTGAAGCAGTCATGGAAAAATGGAATCAGAACATCAGGTCAGTGCTGCTTCCCTGCTCACACACTGCATTTTGCACCCACCCCTGCCCTTCTCCCCTTTCTCCTGACACCCACATTGCTATCAGCATTTTCTCCCGCCACCCACATTGCTATCAGCATTCCATACTGGGCATCATAGTTGGTTGGGATATGAAAAGAACATACATGGAAAATCAGATGCTAAAAGATAGACAAGAAGAAATAATCCCAAAAGGGGTCACTTACCAAGCTCTGTCTGAAGCTTCCCTGTAAGCAAAACACACAGAGAAAACATCAGTCTTTGGGTAAGGGGAACTACCTTCCCAAGGTAGTTAGGCCACTGGGAAGAGGTTTCTTAGTCTTAAACCACTGCTCACCACATCTCATCTTAGTCTCTGTACCACCAATCTACGGGATTCTTATGCTTCATCCTATTCTTTGCTCTAAGGCAAAAATCTGCACAAGGCTGGAAAAGAAAAACAGGTCCTGATACTAAGGGGCTTCTTTCCAGGGCTCATGTCTGGTTTGAGAGACTACTGCTCTTTTGCCCTGAAGTCAGAAACTTTTTCTAGGGAGGAGGTCCTTCATAAGTCCAGGCATTGAACACAGCCTGTGTAAGCCTCAGGGTCACTTACTAGGTACACTATTTAAAAGACTGGGAAGACATCACACTCAATTATTTCCCCTGGCCAGATATTAAGACCTTGATATTTTACCACTAGAAATGCATTCCTTTGACTTCTCCACCTTATGTCTCATTTTAAAAGTAAATCATTCTAGCAAGAAGCTTGGGAAGATGGCAGAGGTGGAGGACCCTGAGTTCATCCCATCCCATATTTTCAACTAGACATCATCTACATCCAAGTTAATCAACCGGACAGCAATCTGAAGACTAGCAGAACAAACTCCACAACTAAACACAGAGATGAAGCTGCATCTGAAAGGTTAGGAAGGTCAGAAAGGTAAGGGAGGCTGTCTGTAGGAGAGAAGGAGCTGCACACATGGAAAGAGCAGAGAAATGGGCCCTCACACCAGGGTGTTCACACGTGGAAGAGTGAACCATATTTTAAATATTTTATTTATTTTTAATTTTTAAAATATTTTATTTTAAATTAAAATATTTTAAAACCATAATATTTGGTTTTAAAAACCAGAGGGACTGAATTCCTTGAGTCTGTAAAACCAGTGGGACTTGGAGTCTGGAGTTTTAAAAGTCAGCTGACTCAGTTCTGGGCAAGTCCAAGGGTGAGTGATAGTTGGGTCACTGCCCTTAAGGAGACAGCAGCCCACACAGAGAGGCAACATAAAAATCACAGTTTACACAACACCGGAGACAAGCAGGAGACAGAGCTGTTCATACTGATTTCAGAGCATGTTAGGGGACTTCAAAAATGAGAGAGCTGGAAGATGCCATTTTCCTTCCCCAAACCCCAGCATAAACACAGAGCCACCTATGGGAGACAGGGCTGCACAGACACTTTCTATAAAACCCATTGGCAGTATGCCATGTCCACAAGTTCTCCTGGGAACTAGCACACACCAACCAACTTACTAGCTTTGATCCTGGGCTCAGGGAAAATTTTGTTAAGCCATGTCACCTCCAGTCATGCATCCCCAACCACTGTTGAGCACAAGTACCAGCTATGCCTAGCCATCCTCACTCTCTTGCCCAGGCTTTTGTCCCTAGAAACCCCATAACATAGCCACCAGCCCCTGGAGTGTTTCAGGGCATCTGCCATAGGATTAGTGATCCAGCACAAACTTTGCTAGCATTGTCACCCGGCTCCCAAGTTCCCCAGCAGTCATCCCCCTTAGAGTTGAACTGCCTGGGTCCTACTAACATCACAGAGAGCAAGCACAGCCCACAACAGGCAGCTAATTAGAGAAGACAACTACACTGAAAGGAAAAGTGACTCAAGACACAACAGCAGGACATAAACAACACATATTGGATACTCTCATGAACTGCCAGGTGTGGTGAAGAGGGGACAATGTACTGCAGGACACTCCAGGACCCCTTCTTCATAAAGTCACTACTTCCAAATTCAGAAGACACAGTTGAATTTCTTGAATAGAAGGAGAGATAAAGAATCTCCCAGACACACAAAAACTAAAGGACTTATGACCACTAAACAAGTTCTGCAATAAATATTAAAAATGAATCTTTGAAGATGTGGTATATATAAAATGGAATATTACTCAGGCATAAAAAGAGTGAAATCATTTGCAATGACATGGATGGAGGTGGAGGGTATACCATATGATTTCACTCCTGTGTGGAATTTAAGAAACAAAACAAAGAAGGAAAGGGAAAAAAATAAGAGAGATAAAGGCAAACCAAGAAACAGATCTTAATTATAGAGAATAAACTGATGGCTACCAAGGGGAAATGGATGGAGGAGGGGTTAAATAGGTGATGGGGAATAGGGAATGTACTTAATTTGATGACCACCAGGTGTTGTATGGAAGTGTTGAATCTGTTGAATCACTATATTCTTCAGCTGAAACTAATATTACAACGTGTGTTTACTAACTGAACCTAAATAAACACAAAAACAAAAAGACATAAGATGACAGAATGGTTAAAAAGGAAGACCCATCTAGGGGCATCTAGGTGGCTCAGTCGGTTAAGCATCTGACTTCAGCTCAGGTCATGATCTCATGGTTCATGGGTTCAAGCCCCATGTTGGGCTCTGGGCTGACATCTCAGCATCCATGTTCATTAGGGAATTTGGTCTGTAGTTCTCCTTTTTAGTGGGGTCTTTGGTTTTGCAATCAAGTTAATTCTGTCTTCATACAATGAGTTTGCAACTTTTCCTTTTATTTCTATTTTGCTATTTATGCTTTGCTGTGCAGAAGCTTTTTATTTTGATGAGTTCCCAGTAGTTCATTTTTGCTTTTGTTTCCCTTGCCTCCATAGACGTGCTGAGTAAGAAGTTGCTGCGGCCAAGATCAAAGAGGTTTTTGCCTGCTTTCTCCTCAAGGATTTTGATGGCTTCCTGTCTTACATTTAGGTCTTTCATCCATTTTGAGTTTATTTTTGTAATACACATTCTTTTCAAGTTCGCACAGGATATTCTCCAGAATAGATCACATATTAGCCCACAACACAACCCTCAACAAATTCAAGATTGAAATCATACCGTGCAACTTTTATGACCATAATGCTATGAAACTAGGAAACAACCACAAGAAAAAAATATGGAAAGACTACAAATACATGGAGGTTAAACAGCATGATACTAAACAATGAATTTCTGGTCAACCAGAAATCAAAGAAGAAATTTTAAAAGTACATGGAAACAGATGAAAATGAAACCACAATGGGCCAAAACTTCTTGGATACTGCAAAACTGGTTCTAAGAGGGAAGTTGAGAGCAATACAGACCTACCTCATGAAGCAAGAAAAAGCTCAAACAGCCTAACCCTGCACCAAAGAGGTTAGAGAAAGAACAACAAACAAAACTTAAAACCAAAAGAAGGAAAGAAATAATAAAGATTAGAAAATAATTAGGTGATATAGAAACTACAAAAACCATAGAACAGATTAATAAAACCAGAAGCTGGTTCTTTGAAAAAAAATCCATAAAATTTATAGCTCTTTATCCAGACTTATCAAGAAAAAAAGAGAAAGGACTCAAATAAATAAAATCACAATTGAGAGAAGAGAAAGAACAACCAACACCACAGAAATACAGTCATAAGAGAATATAATGAAAAATTGGACAAACAACAAATTGGACAACGTAGAAGAAATGGATAAATTTCTAGAAATATATAAACTACCAAAACTGAAACTGAAGGAAATAGAAAATTTGAACAGACTAATAACCAGCAAAGAAATTGAATCAGCAATCAAAAAAAACTCCCAACAAATAGAAGTCCAGAACCAGATGGCTTCACAGGAGAATTCTACCAAACATATAAAGAAGGGTTGATTTGGCCATACTTTTGTGTGTCCAATTCTGGGTTCTCTATTCCATTCCATTGGTCTATGTGTCTCTTTCTGTGCCAATACCATACTGTCTTGATGATTACAGCTTTGTAGTACAGGCTAAAATCCGGAATTGTGATGCTTCCAGCTTTGGTTTTCTTTTTCCACATTACTTTGGCTATTCAGGGTCTTTTGTGGTTCCATACAAATTTTAGGATTGCTTGTTCTAGCTCTGAGAAGAATGCTGGTGCTATTTTGATTGGGATTGCACTGAACGTGTAGATTGCATTGGGTAGTATGGACATTTTAACAATATTTGTTTTTCCTGTTCATGAGCATGGAATGCTTTTCCTTTTCTTTGTGTCTTCTTCAATTTCTTTCATAAGTTTTCTATAATTTCCAGGATACAGATCTTTTACATCTTTGGCTAGGTTTATTCCTAGGTATTTTATGGTTCTTGATGCATTTGTAAATGGAATTGGTTCCTTGATATCTCTTTCTTTTTTTAATGTTTATTTATTTTTGAGAAAGAGAGAGACAGAGAGCAAGCAGGAGAGGGACAGAGAGAGAGGGAGACACAGAATCTGAATCAGCCTCCAGACTCTGAGTCATCAGCACATGCCTGATGTGGGGATAGAGCCCACAAACCATGAGATCATGACCTGAGCTGAAGTCAAACGCTTAACTGACTGGGCCACCCAGGTGCCCCCCCCTTGATATCTGTTTCTGTCACTCCATTATTGGTGTACAGAAATGCAACTGATTTCTGTACACTGATTTTACATCTTGAGACTTTGTTGAATTCATGTATCAGTTCTAGCAGTTTTTGGGTACAGTCTTTTAGGTTTTCCTGAAAGGTAGAGTATCATGTAACCTGTGAAGAGTGTAAGTTTGTCTTCTTCTTTGCCAATTTGGATGCTTTTTATTTCATTTTGTTGCCTGATTGCTTAGTCTAAGACTTCCAACACTATGTTAAACAAAAGTTATGACAGTGGACATCCTTGTCATGTTCCTGATCTTAGGGGGAAAGCTCTCAGTTTTTCCCCATTGAGGATGGTATTAGCTGTGGGCCTTTCATATATGGCTTTTATGATGTTAAGGTATGTTCCTTCTATCACAACTTTCTTGAAGGTTTTCATTAAGAAAGGATACTATATTTTGTCAAATGCTTTTTCTGCATCTATTGATAAGATCATATGGTTCATATCCTTCTATTAATGTGATGTATCACATTGGTTGATTTGCAGATTTTGAACCAGCCCTGCAGCCTAGTAATGAATCTCACCTGATCATGTGCTATCAACAACAGTCAAATTATGGAAAGAGCCCAAATGTATATCAACTGATGAATGGATAATGAAGATGTGGCATATACATACATACACTGGAGTACTACTTGGCAATAAAAAAATAATGAAATATTACCTTTTGCAACAACATGGATGGAACTGGAGGGTATTATGCTAAGTGAAATAAGTCAGTCAGAGAAAGACAGATATCATATGTTTTCACTCATATGTGGAATTTGAGAAACTTAACAGAAAACCATGGGGGGAAGGGAAGGAAAAAAATAGCCACAAACTGAGACAGGGCCAAACCATAAGAGACCCTTAAATATAGAGAATAAACTGAGGGTTGATGGAAGAGGGTAGGGTGGAGGGTAAAATGGGTGATAGGCATTGAGAAAGGCCCTTGTTGGGATGAGCACTGGGTGTTGTATGTAGGTGATGAATCATGGGAATCTATTTCTGAAGCCAAGAGCACACTGTATATTCCGTATGTTAGCTAACTTGACAATAAACTATATTTTTAAAAAAGTAAAAAAAAAAAAAAAGAAGAGTTAATACCTATTCTTTTCAAACTGTTCCAAAAAATATAAAAGAAAACTTCCAAATTCATTCCATGAGGGCAGTATTACCTTGATGCCAAAACCAGATAAAGACACCAAGGAAAAAAAGAGAGAGAGACAGAGACAGACGGAGAACTACAGGCCAATATCTCTGATGAACATAGATGCAAAAATCCTCAACAAAATCCTAGCAAACCAAATCCAATAGTACTTTTAAAAAATCATTCACCATGATCAAGTGAGATTTATTCCTGGGCTGCAAGGGTGCCATATTCACAAAGCAATCAATGTGATACATCACATCAATAAGAAAAAAGATAAGAACCATATCAGCCTTTCAATAGATTCATAAAAAGCATTTGACAGGGGCGCCTGGGTGGCGCAGTCGGTTAAGCGTCCGACTTCAGCCAGGTCACGATCTCGCGGTCCGTGAGTTCGAGCCCCGCGTCAGGCTCTGGGCTGATGGCTCAGAGCCTGGAGCCTGTTTCCGATTCTGTGTCTCCCTCTCTCTCTGCCCCTCCCCCGTTCATGCTCTGTCTCTCTCTGTCCCAAAAAATAAATAAAAGTTGAAAAAAAAAATTAAAAAAAAAAAAGCATTTGACAAAGTACAACATCCACGCATGACAAAAACCCTCAACAAAATAGGTTTAGAGATAACATGCTTCCACATAATAAAGGCCATCTATGAAAAATCCACAGCTAATATCATCCTTAATGGGGAAAAATTGAGAACTTTTCTTCTACGGTCAGGAACAAGACAGGGATGTCCACTCTCAGCACTGTTATTTAACATAATCCTGGAAGTCCTAGCCTCAGTAATCAGACAACAAAAAGAAATAAAGGGAATCCAAACTGGTAAGGAAGTAGTAAGACTTTACTATTTGCAGATGACATGGTACTCTATATAGAAAACCCAAAAGACTCCACTAAAAAACTGCTAGAACTGATAAAAGAATTCAGTAAAGTCACAGTGTAACAAATCAACACATAGAAACCTGTTGCGTTTCTATACACCAAGAATGAAGCACCAGAAATAAATTAAGGAATCAGTTCCATTTATAATTGTGCCAACATCAATAAGATACTCAGAGGGGCATCTGGGTGGCTCAGTCAGTTGAGTGTCAGACTTCGGCTCAGGTCATGACCTCACAGTTTGTGGGTTCAAGCCCCACATCAGGCCCTGTGCTGACAGCCCAGAGCCTGGAGCCTGCTTCCGATTCTGTGTGTGTCTCTCTCTCTCTGCCCCTCCTCTGCTCATGCTCTGTCTCTCTCTCTCTCTCAAAAATAAATAAACATTAAAAAATTTTTAATAAGATACTTAGAAATAAACCTACCCAAAGAGATAAAAGAACTGTATTCTGAAAACTATAAAACACTGATGAAAGAAATTTAAGATGACACAAAGAAATGGATAGACATTTCATACTCATGGATTGGAAGAACAAATATTGTTAAAATGTCTACATTACCCAAAGCAATCTACACATTTGATGCAATCCATGTCAAAATATCAACAGCATTTTTCACAGATCTAGTACAAACAATACTAAATTTTGTGTGAAACCATGAAGAATAGCCAAAGATATCTTGAAAAGGAAAAGCAAAGCTAGGTGAATCACAATTCTGGACTTCACGTTATATTACGAAGCTGTAGTAATCAAAACAGTATGGTATGGCACAAAAATAGACACACATAGATCAATAGAACAGAACAGAAAACTCATAAATGAACCTACAACTATATGGTCAGTTAATCTTCAACAAAGCAGGAAAGAATATCCAATGGAAAAAGACATTGTCTTCAACAAATGGTGTTGGGAAAACCAGACAGCAACATGCAAAAGAATGAAATGGACCACTTTCTTACACGATACACAAAAGTAAATTCAAAATGATTGAAACACTTAAATGTGAGACAGGAAACTATTAAATTCCTAGGAGATCACAGGTAGTAACATTTTTGACATTGGCCACGGCAATTTCTTTCTAGATACATCTCCCAAGGCAAGGAAAACAAAAGCAAAAATAAACTATTGGGACTTCAGCAAAATAAAAAACATCTTCACAATGAAGGAAACAATCAACAAAACTGATTGTTTTGTGAATCTGATAAATTACTCACACTTCCTTGCAAATTAGTATCCAAAATCTATAAAGAACTTATAAAACTCAACAACCCAAAACCAAATAAACATGAATAGACATTTTTTTCCAAAGAAGACCAAGACATGGCCAACAGACACATGAAAATATTCTCAATATCACTCATCATCAGGGAAATACAAATCAAAACCACAATGAGCTATCACACCTATCAGAATGGCTAAAATCAACAACTTAGGAAACAACAGGTGTTGGCAGGGATATGGAGAAAGGGGAACCCTCTTGCACTGTTGATGGGAATGCAAACTGGTGCAGTCACTCTGGAAAACAGTATGGAAGTTTATCAGAAAGTTAAAAGTATAGACCAATTATGATCCAGCAATTGCACTGCTAGGTAGTTATCCAAAGAATACAATGAATACAATGAATACAAAGAATACAATGCTCATTATTGCAGCATTATTTACTATAGCCATGGAAGCAGCCCAAATGTCCATCAATTGATGAATGGATAAAGAAGAAGTGGTGTGTGTGTGTGTGTGTGTGTGTGTGTGTGTGTGTAATGTAATATTATTTAGCCATAAAAAGAATGAAATCTTGCCATTTGCAAGACATAGATGAAGCTGCAGAGTATGATGCCAAGCAAAATAAGACGGAGAAAGAGAAATACTGTGTTATTTCACTCATATGTGGAATTTAAGAAATAAAACAAACAAGCAAAAGGTAAATATAAGAGAGAAAGAGATATAGACAAATCAAGAAATAGACTGAAACGAACAGAGGGGAGGTCGGTGGGGGTGGGTTAAATAGGTGATGGGGATTAAGGAGTGCACTTGTCTGTATGAGCATTGGGTGATGCATGGATGTGTTGAATCACTATATTGTACACCTGAAACGAATATAACACTGTATGTTAACTAACTGGAATTAAAAACTTTTTAAAAAAGTAAATCCTCCTAGGGGCGCCTGGGTAGCTCAGTCAGTTGAGCATCTCACTTCAGCTCAACTCATTATCACCCAGTTCATGGGTTCAAGCCCCACATCGGGCTCTGTGCTGAACTCTTGCTCAGAGCCTGGAGCCTGCTTCAGATTCTGTGTCTCCTTCTCTCTCCGCCCCTCCCTTGCTCGTGCTCTCTGTCTCTCAAAAATAAATAAATGTAAAATTAAAAAATTAAAAAGTAAATCCTCCTAGGAAAGGCAACACTATACACTAATTTAGACCAGCGTGTTAATTACTTACTATAGTTGCCCTTCCACAGGACTAGGTGGACTACAACACAAGATTCTGGAACCTCATAATTTTGCCTGGAGTTTTATTGCAGCATGCAAGGTGGTTCCTGAGGTCTTCCCCCCACCCACCCACCCAATCCCCACACCTATTGTGGCCTTCTCCTCCATCTCTCCATTCCTTTGGATTCACTCTACCCTCCTCTGTTCAGGCACACAGCCCATGGTGCTGAGTTCCTTGGGGAGAAAAGTGAATCTGATAAATTACTCACACTTCCCTGCAAATTAAACGTGCCTCCCTTCTCAGTGTCATTTGCATTAAAAAGAGAAAGATATCCTAGGAAGATGAACGTTTAATAGTGGAATTGTAACCGAATCCTATAATTTGCAGGAGAGGGGCTGGCAGGGTTTGTCTGGGGGCGGGTCTGAAGTCAGACATACTTCACTGCTGCACGCGAGTTATTTGGGGGTGGAGAGGCGGGCGGAGCAGAAGGATGGGTTTAGAATTAGATTGTTGCGGTCCATCACTCTCCACAGGGAGCCTAAACTACTGAACATCTTCCACCCCGCACGCATCGGGTTACCCCACTAGTCGGTAGCCTCACTGTGGGCGTGGTACCCAGAACTTACCCAGCTCTTCTGTGAGTCTCCCTAGAGAAAAAACGAAGAAAAGAGGAAAATCTCAATTGATGTACACTGAGGCTTCACTTCTCTAAAGAGCACAGACTCGGCCCCAGTGCGTTCTGAGGAACCAGGAGGGGCTACACGCGAGGGAGGAGCGGGCTCCGTGGCAGGGGAAGTGGCAAAGCAAACCTCCGCCACCGCGTTTCTCACTTCCAAGCGCCCCGGGTCTGAAGTACTCGCCTTCCTGAACCAGCAAATTCCCCCTCTCCCCACCACCTTCAGCTAGTTAAGGGTGCGGGCAAAGAGCGCGCCTCTTTCTCTGCTTACCTTTGTCCTTCTCAGCCTGCTCCTTCAACTTTTCTGAAAAGAGGAAAGAAGGGGAGTGCACGTAACGGTACACACTCGCCTGCTGTTTCCAAGGCCCACCCCAGCCCCGCGTTTTCGCAAGACCGCACCTCTTTGGTGCCCTCTCCGCGGGCCTCCTCCTCCACTTTCCTCCCAGCAAAGCCTGAGCCTGGCGGGAGGCCCCCAGGCTGCCCCGTACCTTGGGACCTACGTTGCTTCTGAAAGAAGTACAGCGCCAGCGTCAAGAGAAAAGCCAGGAGGAATGGCAGTCCCACCAGAGACCCAAGGAAAGCTCTCTTCCAGGGTGAGGTTCCGGGTAAAAATGCATCTGGAAAACACCCCACAAGGAGTTGTTTCGCTTTAGGCACCACTAAGTGAGAAGACTATTCTGGACCCAGCGTGCCGGAAATCCTTCCAAGTTGGCAGGCGTTAAATCTTCTGGGCAGCACCATAGCAATCTGTGAAAACGGGCATCATGACAGCGGCCGCACCGCGCTCTCCCCAGGTAGGACCCTGAGGAATAGTGGCCAGCTCGAACTTGCTTAGTGGAAAAGGGAAATTGAAGGATGTAGTGATGGACCCCACCTACTCTCCCAGCTTAGAACTTCTGTGACCATGGCTCTGTCCTCCCTCTACTCTCCACAATTGTCCTATATCTGAAGAACTTGAAAATCCAAGGTGTTGGTATCCAAAGAACGGTGAATTATTGCTCTCTACTCCACAAGTCATTTCATTTTGCCAACTTCTTATAAACACTTGCTTTTACTTCTCATCACACCTTTGGAAGAAATGTTAGCAAAATTGCTTAAGGGTTGACTACCAGTTCCCCCTTGTCCTCCCCAGGCTCACTGAGGAGGCTCTGCCCTGAAGCAAGATGTGGCCCAGGCCCACTCAGACAGGGGCTAGATGGCAAAGAGATACATGGAAAATGGAAGGTAACTCTTTCAAAATTCTTGTGGCAATTTAATGGAATAATTTGGTGTCTGTTAAAGATAATTATTTTTCAAGTGATGATTTTAGTTCAGTGGTCTTTTTAAAAATACATTTTTCTTTTTTATTGTGGTAAAATGTATAACATAAAATTTACCATCTTAACCATTTTTGAGAGTACAATTCAGTGGCATTAAGTTACTTTCACATTGTTGTGGATCATCATCATCATCCATCTCCACAACTCTTTTCAAATTCCCGAACTGAAATTCTACTCATTAAATACTAACTCCCCATTTACCAGCCACCCCAACCCAGTCTCTGGCAACTCCTATTCTACCTTCCATCTCTAAATGAATTTGATGACTCTAGTCACCTCACTGTAAGTGAATCAAACAATATTTGTCCCTTGGTGTCTGGCTTATTTCACAGCATGGAGTTTCCTCAAGAGTTAAAAATAGAACTACCTTATGATCCAGCAACTCACAATTAGATATTTACCCAAGGATACAAAAACAGAATTCAAAGGGATTACATGCACCCATATGTTTATTGCAGTATTATCAACAATAGCCAAGATATGGAAGCAGCCCAAGTGTCCATTGTCTGATGAATGGATAGAGAAAACATGTATACATATACAATGGAATATTACTCTGCCATAAAAAGGATGAAATCTTGCTATTTGCAAAGACATAGATGGAGCTAGAGAGTTTTATGCTAGGTGAAATAAATTAGTCAGAGAAAGAAAAATACCATATGATTTCACTCATGTGTGGAAATTAAAAAACAAAACAAAGGAACAAAGGGAAAAGAAGAGAGAGAGAGGCAAACCAAGAAACAAACTCTTAACTATAGAGAACAAACTAATGGTTACCAGAGGGGAGGTTGGGTGAAGGATGGTTAAATAGGTGATGGGGATTAAGGAGTGCACTTGTCATGATAAGTACACCATCACTGGGTGATGTTTGGAATTGTTGAATCACTATGTTGTACACTTGAAACTAATATAACACTGTATGTTAACTAACTGGAATTAAAGTAAAAACTTTAAAAAGTTATGGCCTTGTTAATATACTATGTATGATATTCAAAAAAGTTGATTTTGTATAATCATTTGCATTAGTGTGCAATATTCATTTTTACTGCTTTTGTGTTTCCTACCTTTATACTGTCATTTTTGATCTCTTCTTTCCACACAAAGAGTCCCTTTTAATATATCTCCCAGGGCTGGTTTAGTAGGTCATTAACTCCTTAAGTTTTTGTTTGTCTGGGAAACTCTTTATCTTTCCTTCTATTCTTAATGATAGCCTTGCTAGATAGTATATTCTTGGCTGCAGATTTTTCCCATTCAGCACTTTGAATAATCATCATATCCTTTTGGCTTGCAATGTTTCTATTAAAAAATCTGCTAACCTTATGGGCTTTCTCTTGTAAGTTATTGACTTCTTTTGTCTTGGTGCTTTTAAGACTTTTTATCACTATATTTTGCAAATTTATTTTTTATTTCTAAAAAAGTTTTTTAATTTTTATTTATTTTTGAGAGAGAGAGAGACAGAGCATGAGCGGGGGAGGGGCAGAGAGAGACAGAGACAGAGACAGAGACAGAGACAGAATCTGAAGCAGGCTTCAGGCTCTGAGCTGTCAGCACAGAGCCCAATGCGGGGTTTGAACCCATAGACTATGAGATCATGACCCGTCTTGATCAGTAATGTCCTTCAGTCTTTTCTCAAGTCCAGTGATTATCCTTATGGTTATTGCTTTAATTTATGTATCAGGTATGTTACTTATTTCTGTTTCACTTAGATCTCTTTGTGATAATTTTCTCTGTCATTTTGTCTGCCCCTCTGTGTCTGTTTCTCCGTGTTAAGAAAGTTAGCTATGTTTTCTGCTTTTGAAAGTTACTTTATGAAGAATTGATCCTGGAGTGCCCTGCAGTACAGTGTCCCCTGTTTACAAGGAACAGGCACTTCAGGAAAACATCCTATGTGTTTTGCTTATGCCTTACTGTTGAGTTTGAGTCAGTTTTCTTTTCAATGTAGTTGTCTTCCCTCACTCTTCTCTTGTTGTGGGCTATGCTTGCTCTCTGTGACATTAGTGGGACCTAGGCATGCTAGCTGTGATGGACACTTGCGAGTGTGGTGGAGGTGTTAGCAATATTTGCATTGGACCACTTCTCCTATGCCAGATCCCCCAGAACACTGTGACAGCTGGGGGCTTTCACCAGGCTGGTAGGGAAATGAGGCTGGTCACAGCACTCAATGATGGCTGAGTGTGACTGAGTATGGCCCATGATGGTGGCTCGTGGTGCAGGGCTGGGCACTGCACTGCAGCTGGGCAGGGTAGGCTGTGGAGCTGTGCACCTGTCAGCTGGGTGGGATGCATGTGCAGCTTTAACAAAATTTGCCCTGAACTCTGGGTCAAGACTACAAGTGTCTGTGCAGCCTTACCTCCCACAGATGGCTCTGTGTTTATGCTGGGAGGTGGTGGAGAAAAATGTGCCTGCTAGCTCCCTCATTTTTGGAGAATTCCCCCAACACTCTCTGAAATCACTATGAACAGATCTGACCTCTGTTTACCCCAACTTTGTGTCAACTGCCTTTTTTTATGTTGCCTCTGTGTGCAGGCTGCTGTCTTTTTAAGTGACCCAGCTGTCACACTCCCAGCTCACCCAATGCCAAATCAGCTGACTTTTAAAGCTCCAGGCTCCAAATCCCACTGTTTTTACAAACTCACAGAATTCAGCCTCTCCAGTTTTTAATGACAAACATTATGGGGAATAGTCTTCCCCATGTGAAATCCCTGGTGTGAGGGCTTGTTTCTCTGCCCTCTCTATGTGGGTAACCTCCCTTTGCATTTTTGACCTTCCTAACCTTTCAGCTGCAGCTTCTTCTCTATATTTAATTGTGGAGTTTGTTCTGCAAGTCTTCAGATCACTCTCTGGTTTGTTGACTTGGATGTGGATGATATTTAGTTGTAAATGTGGGATGGGATGAGTTCAGGGTCTTCCAACTCTGTCATTTTCCCAAGTTCCTCTCTTCCTTATGGGTTTCTTAATAACATTTTCTTTTTTCTAGCTTACTTGATTGTCAGAATACAGCATATAATACATATAACATACAAAATGTATGTTAAGCTCCTATTTGTGTTATAAGTAAGGCTGCCAGTCAACAGTAGATTATTAATAATTAAGTTTTGGGGAGTCACAAGTGGTCAGCACTCTTAACCCACTGAATTGTTTAAGGTCAACTGTAATATAACTTTATTTATACCAATGTGAAAAATGCTCCATAGGTTAGGTTTATCCTCAAGACTTAAAACAATTGGTCATGAAAATTAAAACCTTCAGTGTGTGCCTTATAATAAAATTTTGGCCCTAGATAATGGCCTCACCCTTCAGCTCATTGCCTAACCATCTTCTTCCCTGACCTACCACTTTTAAATCCACATACACACCCTACCATGCCCTAGCACACTTCCCTGCTTCATTTTCTGTACAGCACCCAAAATACTTTTTTTAGCACCTAACATCCTCTAACCTTACAATATAATTCACTCTTTTATTTGTATTTTCTCCACAGGAATGTGAACCTGAGTGCAAGAGTTCGATATTTATTGAGGGCTCTCAATAAATATCATTTAAGGGATGAAATTAGGAACACATGGGATCTCATGATGACCTCTAATTAATAGTTTCTGGATTTCAAGGCATGGACTTTAGTGCATAAGTTGGTTCCCTGGGGCCTCCCCTGCATACTGTTTGGGTGAGTGGTAGCTGTTGTACTCTTAGTAGGTTCCTGATATCCAAATCACTAACTTTTCAGGTGTCAAGACCAGCCCACCCCATAGACAGCCAGGCCCCAGTACCACTGTGCCCTTTTAGATGGCCTTTGGAACAATGTACAGGGAGGACATGATGAGTAAGAAGATGAGGGTTAGTTGGCACCAACTGACCTGCTATCTGGATGGTGAACTCTTTCTTCTGTATCAGGAGAGAGTTCTGGATGGAGCAGGACACATTACTGTGGGCACCCCCTTGAACAATCACAGATGTTTCCAGATTGAACAGGCCCTGGGCATCCTGGACTATGGCTTCCATCTTTGGAGGCAGGCACTGTCCTTTATGATCTTTCCACTGAGCCTGGGGCTTGGGGTACCAGCCACTGGAACTGCACTTCAGCTGAATGCCTCCCTCCTTGAAGACCTCAAGGGAGATGTGAGGGTCTGAGCCCATCCCTGGGAAAAGCAAGAAGAGTGGGAAAGATCAGGCTCCTTCCCAGAAGTTGTACATGATGTTCATGCCACCACTCACCATTTGCAGTCATTATAAGGAATCATGACTGTGACTGCTCCTAACACACATGTGGGCTCACAGCCCCCACCTGTGGAATGTAAATTACAGTTTATTTTTAAGTTTATTTATTTATTTATTTTGAGAGACAGAGTATCTGCATGTGCAAGTTGGGGAGGGGCAGACAGAGAGGGAGAGAATTCCAAATAGGCTTCATGTTGTCAGCGTAGAGCCCCATATGGGGCTCGATCCCACAAACCATGATATCATGACCTGAGCCGAAATCAAGAGTTGGATTATTAACCTACTTAGCCACCCAGGTGCCCATAAATGATATTTTAAATTTGTGGTGGCATGTGGCACATGGGAACAGTAGTACCCATGAAGGACATTTGGAAATATTATGGGGGGCTATTTGGCCAAGAAGAGCTGCTGGAATTTAGTCATATTACATAAGGGACAGTCCCTTGAAGTAAAGAAAAATCCCACCCCAAATTTCAATATATTGCCCTCTGTGTCTCTTGAATCCCACCAGCATTCAAGTGCCTGTGTCACATGCACTCCTTTATTTCTCCATCCTGAGGAGCTAACTTTATATTTTGAATATGCAAAACATTAATATGGTTAGCAACATGCAGAAGAATGAAACTAGACCACTTTCTTACATCATTCACAAAAATAAACTCAAAATGGAAAAAGGACCTGAATGTGAGACAGGAAACCATCAAAACCCTAGAGGAGCCGCAACTTCTTACTCGACACATCTCCAAAGGCAAGGGAATTAAAAGCAAAAATGAACTATTGGGACCTCATGAAGACTAAAAGCTTCTGCACTGCAAAGGAAACAATCAACAAAACTAAAAGGCAGCCAACAGAATGGGAAAAGATATTTGCAAATCACATATCGGAAAAAGGGTTAGTATCCAAAATCTATAAAGAACTCACCAAACTCCACACCCAAAAAACAAATAATCCAGTGAAGAAATGGGCAGAAAACATGAATAGACACTTCTCTAAAGAAGACATCCAGGTGGCCAACAGACACATGAAAAGTTGCTCAACATCGCTCCTCATCAGGGAAATACAAATCAAAACCACACTCAGATACCACCTCACACCAGTCAGAATGGCTAAAATGAACAAATCAGGAGACTATAGATGCTCGAGAGGATGTGGAGAAACAGGAACCCTCTTGCACTGTTGGTGGGAATGCAAACTGGTGCAGCCACTCTGGAAAACAGTGTGGAGGTTCCTCAAAAAATTAAAAACAGATCTACCCTATTAACCAGCAAAAACACTGCTAAGAATTTACCCAAGGGTTACAGGAGTGCTGATGCACAGGGGCACTTGTACCCCAATGTTTACAGCAGCACTTTCAACAATAGGCAAATTATGGAAAGAGCCTAAATGTCCATCAACTGATGAATGGATAAAGAAATTGTGGTTTATATACACAATGGAATACTACTTGGCAATGAGAAAGAATGAAATATGGCCTTTTGTAGCAACATGTATGGAACTGGAGAATGTTATGCTAAGTGAAATAAGTCATACAGAGAAAGACAGACAACATATATTTTCACTGTTATGTGGATCCTGAGAAACTTAACAGAAGACCATGGGGGAGGGGAAGGGGAAAAAAAAGTTGGAGAGAGAGGGAGCCAAACCATAAAAGACTCTTAAAAACTGAAAATAAACTGAGGGTTGATGGGGGGTGGGATGGAGGGGAGGATGGGTGATGGGCATTGAGGAGGGCACCTGTTGGGATGAGCACTGGGTGTTGTATGGAAACCAATTTGACAATAAATTTCGTATTAAAAAAATAAAAATACATTAACATATTTAAAGAGCCATACTGTAAAAAAATGTGTACCAGGAAAGCCCCAAACCTTTCTCCATCCTTTCCATCCATTGCACCTTCCCCCCTCTCAGGTAACCAATTTCATTAGTTCCTAGTGTATCCTTCCTGTGTTCCTTTTGTGCAATGTTTATTTTTCCTCCCACAAAAGTTTAAATGCTATAGAACTCTTTTGCACCTGTTTTTTTCTCTTGCCAACAACCTAGAAGTCACTCCACATCAGTTCATAGAGCTCCTCCCCATTTTTTCAGCTGCATACTGTGGATCATTCCAATGTGTGACATAGTCAACACCTACGCTTAGATACTAAGGTAGTTTCCACTGTTGTACAATTACAAATGATGTTACAAAGATTAAATTTATATGTATGCCTTTTTCATATTGGAGTTGTAGGAGGTTTATCTTCAGGGTAAACTCCTAGAGATGGGGTTGCAGTTTAAACGGTAGATGTGCAAGCTATCCTGTTAACTATTGCCAAATCCCCCTGCACTGGAGTTTTGCTTTCAACTTCATCATCAGGGTACAGAGCAGAAGGCCTGCTTCCCCTGTATGGTCAAACTGTTGAATTTTTGCCAATCTCTGAGGTAAAATATTGCGCATCAGGGTAGCTTTAATTTACCTTTCTTTCATGATGAGTAAAGGTGATCATCTTTTTATATGTTTAAGGGCCATTTGTATATATTTTTTGTGAACATTTACTTTGTTCATTTGCTAATGAATCTTTCTTTTTAATAGTTTTTTTTAAATTAGATATATTTTCCCTTTCTCCATGTTTCTCTGTCTACTCTTGAGCAAAGCAAATCTGTCCAAATGGACCCCTTTCTCTGTCTCTCCTACTGGGGCTTGGCTAGGTCACATACCTGCTACCTCCAGCTCCCAGACTGCTTCCCTAGAGAAGTTGCTGGAGAGGAAACGGCACCCATACAGGCCCTCATCAGCAGGAATGATGCCAAGGAGTTGCAGGTTCACACTACCATCCATGATATCATCTTTGAGGAGTTTGGTCCTGTTCTGGAACTGCATCATCTGCTGGCTGTAGAGCTCCTGCCGCCCCTGGTACAGGTGGACCACTTCAGAGGTCCGACTCCGGAACCAGCGGATCTCCATATCCTCAGCATCCAGGTATGGTGACAAGTGGCATGAGAACTCCACTTCTTCCCCCACAAGTGCCAGGATGGATTCCCCAGGGCCTACCACACTGACCTCCTCTAGGATGAGAAGCCAGAAAAACAGCCCAAATCAGTTCTCATCAAAGATAAATTTTTATCACATTCCTTTGCAGCTCAGGAATCTATAGTAAAAAACTCAAATGACAAAAGTAAGACACTTTACAGAACAATGGTCTTGGCTTCTTGAAGAAATAATTGTCACAAATATGCCAAGTTAAAATATACACAAGGGATATTACAACCAGATACAATGTGTGGTGCTGGAGTGGTAATTTGTTTGAACCAACCATTTGCAAATGTTGCTTTGGGGACAGTTATGTAAATATAGCCAGGACATTACATGAAAAGAAATCTTTGACCAAAAAAAAAGAGGCAAGTTTCAGAACCATATGTACACTACTCTTTTATTTGATTAAAAAGTGACATGTTTGCATAAAAACATTTGCAGGAAAAAAAAGGCCTGAAATGAGATATACCAAATGGTTGATGGTGATAATTTCTGCATGATGGGAATAGATGTTTTCTTATCTTTTTCTTCTCTGATTTTCTAAATTTTTATAATGCACATGTACAGCTTCTCTAATAACAAAAGGTATTAAAATAATCTATGGGGGGCTCCTTGCTTCATGGATTTTTCTATCTAAAGGCCAAATCTTGCCTTCAAGATTTTTATTTATTAGAATTTTTTTATTTGATCACCCTCATAAATGGTGTCTCCATGTGGTTCCTTTACTCCCTGTTTTTTGAAATTTCCATGAGAGTTGCCATTCCTGTAGCAGTCCCTTTGCATATTGTTTCCTGCCACTCAGCATGCCCTCACTCTTCTTTCTGGCTTCACCTTTTCTCATACCTCTTTTTCTTCCTTTGAAGCTCAGCTAAAACCCAATCCCAAAGCTCTCCCTTCATGGATCCTTCCCATCCTTCACTTTGCTCATAGAATATAGTGGTGACTTTTTTTGTTTGCCCCATTTGAGACTCCTTCCTGCCCTCTGGGTATAGCCCTAACACACTTCCTACTAGCTTCCCTTTTCAGATTCCCTCAAGTTGTCTCTTCACCCACACCTGATGGCTGGCCCTCTCCTTGGGGCATGGCCTGCCTCAGTTAACACTCCATCTGTCATCTTCTTGAAAAATATATGTCCTTAAAGGGTCCACTCAAACAGTACCTTCTCTCTAGGGTTCTTCTTGGCTTTTTGGAAAAGACAGGTTTGTCTCTTACCTGTGCTCACAAATCTTTGGGTATGTTTCTCTTGCAGCCTCGTTCACATCCCTGAACAGATTTTATGTCACATCTGTCCCCCTCCCTTGACCTTCTTAAGGACCTGGGATGTGCCTCATCATTTTGGTATCCCTGGTTTCGAGCTCAGGGAATTCGAGAATTATGTTTGCATAATTAGTGTATCATCTCTGTTGGCTGCTTCTTTCATGAGAGCTGTTAAGCCTGAGGTCCTTTCTGCCCTTCAAAAGCTATGGCTTATATGTGGGAGTGGAGCACTTGGCATGGCCTGGTAGGGTATGGATTTCAGCTCTGGAAGCACCTGGCAGGAGGGGTGGGCAGAAGTAGAGGTGCGCATGGCCTGGCTGGCTGGGCTGCAAGTTGGACACACTACCTGAGTTCATCTCTCCAGGCCAAAGAAGAAGAAGGAGATGTGTGAATAAGAAGAGATTGTTGGACAGAGGTACTTGCTGGGAGAAGTCTGGCAAGACTGGGAAATCCACCATTTCTTCTTGGCAGTGGGGCCACCTGGAGAGGAACAAAGAGATGCTGGAATGGATGCAGAGGAGCTGGAACACAGCCCAGCAGGCCTGAGGTCTGTTGCTGCCTCAATTATTTTTTATAATTACTTTTTATAATAGTTCTTATTAATCCCAGTGCTTAGCTTCTTTTAAACCATAGCCGGATGTGAGAGCTGTTTCTAATTTTACCAGGTATCACTGCTAGTGGTGTTCCTGGCCGTGCTTGGATTCATGGAGCTGCAAGGAGGCAAGGCCAAAGGGTCCCAGAGGAAGCAGCTTCTCAGGTTTTCATTGTTTAGAGTCAGGAATAGAGCCACACATTGTGTGTGGGCTCAGCTGGGACTGAGTGACTTTCCCCAAACAAAAGGAAATCTATAAGGACTCTCAGAGGCATTTTCATTCTCCCTGCCCTACTTCCCTTTGGCCTAGAACATCAGGTCCACAAACAGAGGAACAAACAGAGTTCTGATTGTTCAGAAGTGGGATGCATGCCTGACAGCAGCCTGACAGCTCCAACCACAGCTAAGACACATTCCTCCAGTCCTAAAACCTCAAGTGAAGCCTCCATGAGGTCAGCTGGTGACTGTCTCTGTCCCTGAAAGACGTGTCTTCTAGGCCACATTAATGGAGTCATCTCATCTAGCCACACCCCCATTAGGGATCCAATAGACTCAGCCCTAGCATAGGCAAGGGATGTCCCCTTTCAGTCCTGAAACTCCCATGGGACCTGTGGTAACATTTCACAGTCTGATAGCCAGTGAGTGTGGGCAGCCCATACATCTTGGGAGACATACAAGCCTTTCCACATCTCTCCTCAGTTTAGTGGTGGGACTTTAGGCAGGTTCTATAACTGGCTGAACCTTGATTTCTTTGCCTGAACAGTGGAAGAAACCAATGCTGACTCAGGGGTCATTAAGCCTTCCATGGGAGGGCTAGATGCTCTTTAATAAATAAAAGCCAGCACCTCCTCTCTCTCTGCCTCCACCTTCCAAACTTCTTGTTCTCCATCTTCTTTTAGAGACTGCACCCTTCTCCTTTCACTCCATCATAATACCCGCAAGGGGAAGGAAGCTTTCTTCAGCCCCCCAGTCTCCCCTTCTCCTTTTTCTGCCACCCCACCCCTTTGCTTTATTCTCCTTCTCCTGAAAACATGTTCTTGGTGTCCTGTGGCTGCAAAACACTACCCACACAGCAATAGCATCATCAGGGTGTAAAGTAAAGACTTTAAAAGCTGCTGGATCCTATAGCAGAGGAGTGGTCAGAGGAGGTATATAAGCAAGTTAATGGTGTGTGTAAGTTGGGGGGAGAGGGAAATCCCTGAACTGGAAGGACCCAACCAATGGGAATACAACAGTGAGTGGGCAATGGCCTGTGAAACCCTCCCCTCCTGGAGCTCACATGCAGGTGGGCAGGCAGAAGGCTAAGTTGGAACAGCTCCATTAATGCTTCAAAAGGGAACCTTCAGCAGGGAATGTTAGATCCCCCAGAGAGGGCTGGACTATTTTCATGGCCAGTAGCTATTGGAATCACTAGTTATAGAATAGCTAGCATAAATGGGGGCTGTGGGCTGAGGTCCAGGCTCTTGCCAGACCAGCCTCTTCCCCTTTTGGTGATGACAATAAACTGGCAGCAAAGGATTCCAGAACAGGAAGATCACCCTGGCTTTGCATTTTCTCTCCCTCTCCCTGTTCCCTTCTCTTGTACTTTATGGCTCAGTGTTTCCTGGACTCTCAAGATAGAACCACATGAAGGCAAAGCAATGAAGGTATATCAGCACCAGCTAGTACTTTGCAAAACATGAGGGGCTCATAGACTATTTATGGATCCATTTAGATGAGTCAGATTTTGAGGAATCAGTCAAGACTTGTGTCAGGTGGTAACTCGGGTTCTCCTACCACACAGAGACAGAGCATTAGGCTCATAGTTATGGGCAGGTGGGCCTCAGAGGAGGAGCACATGCCCTGCTTTCCCTACCTCTTGGGGGGCAGTCAGTGTTCCAGGCCCAAGAATGACTAATGTGACCACAGTTCTCTGTTGTGATACACCCATGTGAATTCCATCACTAAGGCTACAGGGGAAGGAGGTCATACACACACACACACACACACACACACAGGCATACATGTGCACCATAATAAAAACTAATATGAACTGAACACTTACTATCTACCAAGCACTTACCTACACAAGGAGTATTATTATTATTATTATCACTAATAAGTCTGAGTCAAAGATAAGTTAACTGAAGCACAGGAAGTCTAGGCAATATGCCTTCACACACAGCTAGGAGGTGGTAGAATTGGGGGGAGACAAGCCCTCACTTGTCTGGATACAGATTCCTCACCAGCTGTGTTGTTTGCCAGGGCTGGATGCACCCTCAGTTTTCCTGTGCCCCGGAACATGGCTCCTGTTAGGGACCACCTGACTACAGCACTCACAGCAGCTCACATGCAGTGAGGAAGCAGACTGAGTCCCCAGGTGTCAGCCACAAGACCAAGCAACCAAGCATGAGCAACCAAGCAACTAATGAATAAAACCCCAAATCTCCCACTACTCATAAAACAACTCAAAACTGGAGTCTTCCTCAGACTTTGCCAAAAGCATCTTCTTGGACAGGAGGGACATGCCCTGTGATCACTTTGCTCCCAATGCACAAGGCATTGAAAAGCCTTAAATTGGAGGAAGACTGGTGATTTCCTGAAGGAACTTCAGAGGAGCTGAATGCTCCCTAAAGGGCCCCACTTCTTCCCACCTGCTGCCTGAAGTTCGCCTTTTCTGAACTCACTGTCCACCTTAAAGGCTCTAATCCTCACAGGAGTGCAAGTACCCTGTGAGGGGAGACACTTTCGGATCTCAGCTATTCACACCACAGTATAGATTGCAGACTATTTCTGGTGAGGAGGTTTTGCTTGGGACAGAGTCTGGAGACATAGGATATCGGAGGAAGATTGAGGACCCAGGAAAGAGAAAGACATCCAGAAAGAGTCTTGGTATGGAGCTAATCTTTGCAGGTGGGGCAAATTCTCTATATTCTCCTGGATCTTCTGGGATGTCTCCTGAATACACTTGGAGGAGTAAGGGTTGCACACACTGAAGATAAAGAAATGCCACCACCCTCCACCCAGGGAGGCAGCCCATTTCTCCCCTTCCTTCTTTTCTTCTCATTTTCTCCCTGGCCTCACCCAAACCCCATTCCAGTCTCTTTCTGCATCTCCAATTCCTAAACAATACTTGATGTTCTCTTAGTTTGCATTCCCTCAGCTCTTAAGTATCTCTTTAAAGATTATTTTTTACTTTTACCACTCCCATGAGCTTGGGCTGTGTAACAGCAGTGTGTTTGTCCTTCTCCCATTCCTGCATCTCAGTCTGTACACCTTGAGGGGTAGAGTACTCTCCCACCCTCTCCCCCTCCAGTACCCACTGCAATGTTTTGCCCTCCACAAGCTGTCAATTAATGCTCACTGGCTTACTCTGGTTTGATTTCAATTGAACCACAAGATTTCCACCCCTTGTCTCCAAGGTAGATGAACTGCCCCAAGAAAGGAACTTAGGGAGGCTGGAGGGGGAAATGGAGACCATCAGAATCCTACCTCCTCAGGTGGACCTGCCTGAATGAATATCTCCTCTTAGCCACACTTGAAACAACCCATCCTGCAGCCAGGTTCAGTCTATAAGATGGTGTCAACTCATCTTGTCCTCTCTTCAAAGCCATCATTTTCTTCTTTCCATTTCTGGAAGGTGGGGGTTTAGATAGGTGTTGAGAATGAGCCACATACCTGGCAGGAAGCAGCAAGGGGTCTGGAATGGCAGATGATTCCTGGTGATCTTAGCTCCCTGCAAAAGACATGACTGTAGTAAAATGTCTTGGTCTCAGATACTAAGGTCCCCTGGACATGAGCTGGTAGCTAAGTTCAGGGGACCAACTCATCTGTGACAGAATTACCCACCCACCCACCTTCTACCTTAATACACATGCTGCTTGCTCTTCTCTTTGCTATATAAAAAGATAGAACAAAACGAGGAAGTCTCTGTCACATCCTGTCTCTGTGAGAAAAATCATGAATTGAATTTCCATAGACAATATCCCCCTAAGGTCTTAGAAGGAGGGGAAAGGTAGCTGGAAGCTTTGCAGAGACCGTGAATTGCAGAGACTCAGAGCAGGGAGAAAATACTCCAGTTGGTTGCCTGAGATTTTTGGGGCCCCACGGAGAGAAGATGGCCATCCTCAGCTAGCCCCTCTCTGCTCAATGGCACAAAGATACAGAGACTGGACTGGACTATGCACTAATGGCTGGTGTCCAACTCTTAACCAGCTATACCCTTCTCTGCATGGCAAGGGCAGTAAAGAAGATAGACTTGGAGAAGTTGCCATAAGTAAAACCTGCAAGAGCTATTCACATACAACTTGGAACTAGATTTCCAAGGATTTCTGGAACTGGGATTTCTCTGGGCACTGAACTGGGATTTCTCCAATGGAGTGGAGCTCAACAAAGAAGAAGCAAACATACCTCACCCTACCCCATTACCATAGGCCACAGTGCAGCCACCTGGATGTACGCCTTCCTGATATCTTTCCTAAGGGGCAGGTCAGAGCTGGGACATAGGGTACCTCCAGTACAGGCAGGATGCTCTCAAGGACTCCCAGAAATGCCTGATGTTTGGGGAGGGGCCTGTGCAGGAGCCAGGGCTTTGAGTAAGTGGAAGTGAGAACAGTGGAAGTGAGCTGACGGTGACATTCCATGTGCAGGCAGGCTGCTGCATGCATCATAGGCTTATGCATGCATAAAAATGTCCTAGGATGGTAAAGGGACTGTGCAGCAAGCTCAAATGGTGGGTCCATGTCCCTGGAGCTGGAGAAATAGAGGAGAGCTCAGGAATAGATTAAACATAAAATCAACACTAAACAAGATCAGAAGCAGGAGCAAAATAATGATGAAGACAAGGGGAAGGGAGCAGACATTCTGAGTGGAAAGAGGTGGTTAGCATGTGTGGGTAGGAAAAGGCTATGGGCTTGCTCTGACAGTTTATGAAACTCAGCAGTAGAAGGGAAGGCTGACCAAAAAATATGAAGCAAAGTAATATGATTTAGCTCATATGTGGAATTTAAAAACAAAACAAACAAGCAAAGGGAAAAAATGAGAGAGAGAATCAAAGCAAGAAACAGATTCTTAACTGTAGAGAACAATCTGATGGTTACCAGAGGAGAGGTGTACCTAAGGGGCGCCTGGGTGGCTCAGTCAGTTGAGCCTCCAACTTCGGCTTGGGTCATGATCTCGCTGTCCATGTGAGTTCGGCCCCGGATTGGGCTCTGTACTGACAGCTCGGAGCCTGGAGCCTGTTTCAGATTCTCTGTCTCCCTCTCTTTCTGCCCCTCCCCCACTCACACTCTGTCTGTCTCTGAAAAATGAATAAACCTTAAAAAAAAGTGCACTTGTGATGATGAGCAGCTGGTATTGCATGGAAACTTTGAAATGCTATATTGTCCAACTGAAATTAGTGTAACACTGTATGTTAACAAACTGGAACTAAAGTAAAAACTTAAAGTAAAAAAAAAAAATAGATGGGATCAAGTTGCAAAGGATCTTTCCTGTCACACGGTGAAACGGAACATTGGTGAAACGGAACATTGTTCTATGGACAGCCAAGAGCTATTTTGAAGTTGAAAGGACGTGAATTGATTCAGGCTAGAGAAGAAAAATGGTGACCACACTGACAGGCTATTTGGCAACATTTATCTTGACCTTTTTATTGTCCTTCCCCTGGGGTCCTCCACAGTGCCTGGGGAAAAAAGGAACTGTCACAGCAGAAATGCCAAGGCCACAGGCAGAGTCCACTTGTGTGACTCTGGATACAGCCCTGCTGAGATGTGGAAGGCAGACACCACCTGCTACTCCCTGCACATCAGGGTGCATCTCCAGCAAGGACAGGGCCCCGTGCCCCATCCCCGGCTGCATATGGGTACCTCCATTTGAAGTCCTCGGGAAGCACATAAAGGCCTGTATCCAAAAAAAGGATGACCTCTGTACTCCCGGAGGCTGTAAACGGGGAGGGAAGAACTTCCACCTGCCCTTAGACAGTGAAGAACCCACCTCCTTAGAGCTTCTCCATCAGTTCATTTAAACCAGTTCTCTTTGGTGTACCCTGGCCCTCACCAGGGGGTTGTCTAAGGGAACTTGGGGGTGGGCCAGAGAATCCCCTCCACAGCACAAAGGCCACTCTCCAACACCACATTGGGGCACTGGAGGAGATGCAACAAAAAGTCTTGCTGAATACACAATGAGATGAATTAATCCTCCTCTTCCCAGGAAAGACAGCAAAAGGAATGACAGTAAGAGGGGCTTATGATGAATTTGTGAGCACAGAGGCAGGCTTGGGAAGGATGGGGAGTCATGTCTTCTCCTTAGTTTGAAAAAAATCTGTTTTCCCTCATCTTCAGAGTCCATGCAGAAATGTGTGTCACCTCTATCTCCACCTCTCAGACTTCTCTCCTTTTATTTTTGGCCCCTAATCTTCACCAGTCAGCACCTGCTGCCATCATGCTTTTTCACATGGCATTCTACCCACCTCTTCTCTCTGCCAATCCATGCTCTTTCCCCAAGACCCTGCTCATAACTCCTTCTTCCAGTATCTTCATGGGTGAACTCTACCTCTCTTTGTGTATAAATATCTTCCTTCTCACTCTTCAAGTTGCCCCTCATAGTTTGAACTTATATAAATGTCTCATAGGGACACATTTGTGTATGTCTTTATGTGGCTCTATTTTCATCTATAATTCTGGCCCCTGGAGTTTAGGGACCAAGTCTTCTTGGCCTTTGCCATGTTCTCATACACCAGCAAATGACTCCTTACAAAGGAAGCTAGTCAGTTGTGTGGATTGACATATGAAAGAAGAGACAATTATTAACAAAGATGGATTTTGCTCTGTACTATTCAGGGGCAGAAAGAATGGATTTGCTAATTTCTCACTGCTTGCTCCCTCCACCCCGCTCAGCCCAAAGCATGGCCCCCTGAGCTTTCCTCATTACATAACTTCCTTTGTTGTTTTCCAAAAGCTCAGACTGAAAGTCCTGTGCCTGTCAGCCAGCATGAACCTGATGAGGGAAACAAAGGCAACAAAAATGTAGCTTGAATTAAATCTCCTTACAGCTTGCAGCCCACTAATAGACAACTGAAACATGCAGAGTGTGACCTTGCTCAAGCAACTCATGGCTGCCTTACCTCCTTAATGTTTTTGTTTTATCAAAGACTAAAAGTAATTTTATTTTAACAGTAGCTAGCCTCTCAAGGTCCTGAAAGTCTTGTGTTCAAATTCCTAAGTGACTTAACACTATCCCTAACCCCCACTAACTTAAAAGTATACAATCAGTCACTCCTCACAACCCCAGTGCAGTTCTTTCTGCCCACAGATCCTGCCCTTGTGCTTTAATAAAATCACTTTTCTTGCACCAAAGACTTTCAAGAATTTTTTCTTAGCCTTTTTCTCAAGAACCCCATCATACTCACCACTGTACATTTGTCATACAGATGGTAAAGCACACTCACACACACACACACACACACACACACACACACACACACACACACAGTGAGAGAGTGGGATAAGTACACTGTCTGCTCTCTGAGTTGCAGGCACACATCCTTAGCTGGGTCCTGGGAGGAGGGAGGGGTTTGGAGCAGCAAGGGCTTCACACACTGCCCAACAAGCCTGAAGTCTACAAGGTCAATGGATATTTCTGGGATAACTTGAAGAGTGTGCCCTAAGGCATCAGCATTGGGCACTCCCACCTCAGAAGACTTTCTTTGCAGTAGAGTTAGCCAGCATCCTCTCATAATATGCAGAACTGTGTAGAATGAGAATTGGTTGTAAAGAAGCCACCAGCTGAATGCAGACCCTTTGAGAACAGCATTCACATGAATCCTTTCCACTTGGAGGAAGGAAGTGGATGAACTCTGGTTACTATACTTTGATTATGCTTTTTCAGAGAGTTGGTCCAAACTTAGAGTTGGACAGAGACTGAATTATATAAGAAGGTTGTAATGAAAAAAAAAAAAAAAGATCTGATCTTAAAGATGGTGCTCCACATTCATGGACATCAAACCTGTGATTCTTTCTGCAGTAAAGAGAGAGCTCTATTACGTCATCTACACCAATGCTGAAGAGTTCTTGTATTCCTAGAATAAATTCTACTCAGTCCTGGTGTAGTACTTTTACAATATTCTTCTCTGTATACTAATATTTAATATCAGCTTTTCTTCTATATTCATTAGTGAGGTAGGTATGTAATTTCCTTATATTTAATTCTCTCCCCACCACCACCCCCAGTGTTATTCTCATCAATTTGGAGTAAAGATTATGTGGCTGGAGCACCTGGCTCAGTTGGTGGACCATGTGATTCTTGATCCCAGGTTGTGAGTTCAAGCCTCACCTTGTGTTTCTTAAAAATAAAATTATAAAAAAAAAGATTGCACAGCAATCTTAGAACAAATAATGAAACTTTCCATCTTCTTTGCCAAGAATTTTTTTTTTTATGCACCACAGAACTGTTGGTTTTCTAGCATTAACTCAGGGAACCATCTGGACAAGAGCTTTGGGGACAATTGATGTGTAACTTGTAAAAATATATTCAGTATCTGAATAGACCAGAATTGACAAATAAGTCAATTTTGGTCATTTATATTTTCCTGGAAAATTATTCACCTTACCTGTATTTTCATATTATTGGTTTAAGTCCTCTGCAGAGCTCATCCTTGCTTGCAGTGGTGGAGTGTTTGGACCTTTAACTAAGTCTGATTTGATCTGTTTGTTGAAGCAAACTTGGAAAAAATGGGTGGAGCATGATCTCAAAAAAGGAGAAAAGAAAAAGGAACATTTAAAAAAAGAGAATAAAAAAAATATAAGGCTTATTCCAAAGAAAAAGAAAGAAAAAACTAAGAAGAAGAAAGGAGAAGAAAAGGAAAAAAAAAGGAAAAAGAACAGAATAAAGTGTGGTCAAAAGAGAGAGAGAGGGAGAGAGATAAAAGGAAATGGAAAAACAAAAAGAAAGAAAGAAACATGATCCTGATTCCAAAAGAAAAAAAGAAGGTGGAAAAATAGGAAAAAAAAAAGAGTTGTCTGGTTTTTGTGCATGGGTGTGGGAGACGGGTGCTGGCTGTGCTAGTTTGGAGATGAGGCCAGCTGCGTTTGCTCAGAGTCAGTCTTGCCCCAGTAAATAAGCAACTGCCAGGCTAGGAGGGGCAGCTAAGTGAGTCCTGCCTCCAGTGGGGGCTGTTGTTTTGCTCTCTGAGGTCCCACCGTGTTGGTGTTGTGGGGAAAATGCCACCATCCCAATCTTTCACCCCTAGACCAGGATTTTCAAACCTGCTGTTCAGGCAGCCCTCACAGAATAGTGAGGGCAGTCAGCTCACTCTGCCCCACAACTATCCTGTTTTTTATCTTTGGCATATGGCTGAGATTCAAAACCTAAATTCTTAAAGGACCCAGCATGGCATGGATCTTCTCCCCTTGTTCAACATAGAGTCTCTCCACCTTGCTGATGAAAGGCCTTTGCCTGGCACCTGCAGGGTCTTTTGTCCTTGTGGAGTCAAGAAACCCTCTTCCAAAAGTACTCCTCAAAGGCGACTGTTCTCTCCCAGTGCACCTCAGAGATGTCTACACCTCATTATGCACTCTGGGACCAGCTCCCTCCTCCCCAGAAGTGCACACCGCAGCTCCACTCCTGAGAAAGTCACACACTTCCAAAACCTCAGAGTTTGAGCTCCAAAAGCTGTTTGAAAAAAAGAACTGGAACACTCAGTACTTCTCCCTCCCCAGTCCATGGTCCAGAGAGGTTTTTCCCCTTGTGCTAACTCAATGCCACACTCTCTCAACCCCTCTCTCTTTCTAGCCCTTCTATCTCTACAGAAACGGTTCCCTCCCCTTTGTGGCACAGCCATTTTTCTCTCCCCCAATTCACTTCCACATACCTCACACCTACCAAGCTGTCTCCCTTCCACTGTGGAGATCATTCTACCAGTCCTTAGATCAATATCCTAGGTGTTCCAAGTAATCAGACCACAGTAATCAGACCAGTTCAATAGAACTGTGTTTGAGGGATGAAGAAAGCCCAGGGTCCCCCTACTTTAGCGTCTTAAGCCTTCTCCTGTATATTCTATATATATTGTGTATATAACCCCTTATCAGAAATATAATTTGCAAATGCCTTCTCCCATTTGGTAGGTTGTCTTCTTGTTTTGTTGATGGTTTTCTTTGTTTAGCATGAGCTTTTTATTTTGGTGTATTTTCAATAGTTTGTTTTGGGGCGCCTGGGTGGCGCAGTCGGTTGAGCGTCCGACTTCAGCCAGGTCACGATCTCGCGGTCCGTGAGTTCGAGCCCCGCGTCGGGCTCTGGGCTGATGGCTCGGAGCCTGGAGCCTGCTTCCGATTCTGTGTCTCCCTCTCTCTCTGCCCCTCCCCCGTTCATGCTCTCTCTCTCTCTGTCCCAAAAATAAATAAACGTTGAAAAAAAAAAAAAAAAAAAAAAGTTTGTTTTGCTTTTGTTTCATTGCCTGAGGAGACATATCTAGAAAAGCGTTGTTGCAGTCAGTGTCCAAGAGATTACTGCCTATTTCTTTTAGAAGTTTTATGGTTTCAGTTATCAAATTTAGCTATTTAATTTTTTTTTCAGTTACCACAAAGGTACTTTTTTTTTCTACCCAAGTTTAGGCATTTCATCCATTTTGAGTTTATTTTTGTGTATGTGGTTTTAGAAAGTGGTCCAGTTTCATGCTTTTGCATGTATCTCTAGTTTTGTCCCCCCAAATTTATTGAAAGTACTATGTTTTTTCATTGTATATTGTTGCCTCCTCCTTTTATATAAATTAAATGATAATATAAATGTGGAATTTTTCTGTGTTCCACCGATGTGTCTATTTTTTTGCGAGTAGTATACTGTTCAGATTTCTATAGCTTTCTAGTGTACTTTGAAATCTTGAATTGTAATGCCTCCATATTTTTTTCTTCTTTTTCAAGATTGCTTTGGTTATTGGAGATCTTTTGTGATTCCATATGAATTTTAGGATTTTTTTTAGTTCAGTGAAAAATGTTATTGGTGTTTTGATAGGGATTACACTGAATCTGTAGGTTGCTTTGGGTAGTGTGTACATTTTAACAATCTTTGTTCTTCCAATACATGAGCATGAAATATATTTTTATTTGTTTGTGTCATCTTCAATTTCTTTTATCAATATCACATAGTTTTCAGAGTATAGGTCATTCACGTTCTTGGTTAAATATATTCCTAAATTCTCTTTCTGCTACTTCATTATTAGTGTAGTGATATTCAGTGGAATGCTGTACATTAATTTTATATCATAGAACTTTATTAATTTTTCAATTCTAATATTTTTAGCGGATTCTTTAGAGTTTTCTATACATAGTGTTGTGCCTTCTGCAAATAATGATGGTTTTACTTCTTCCTTAGCAATATGGATTAATTTTATTCTTTTTCTTGTCTGATTGTTCTCGCTAGGACTTCCAGTACTATTTTCAACAAAATGATGAGTGTGGACATCCTTATTTGGATCCTAATCTTAGAGGAAAACTTACCTTTTTTCACCATTGAGTGTGGTGTTAGCATGGGCTTGTCATATATGCCCTTTATTATATCAAGGTATGTTTCCTCTAAACACACTTTGTTGAGAGTTTTTATTATAAACAAAGGCTTTATATTGTCAAATACCTTATCTGCATCTATTGAGATGATCATATAATTTTTATTTTTCCTCTTGTTAATGTTATATATCACACTGATTGACTTCTGAGTATTTAAGCACTCTTGCATCTCTAAAATAAATCCCATTCGATGGTGGTAAATTATTTTTTAATGCAGTGCTGAATTCTGTTTGCTAATATTTTTTTGAGGACTTTTTTGCATCTATATTCATCAGAGATTTGGGGCTATAGTTTCCTTTTATTTTGTTTTTGTAGTGTTTTTGTCTGGTGTAGGTATCTGTAATTTTGGCCTTGTAGAATTAATTTGTAAATTTTCTTTCCTTTTCTATTTTTTGGGATAATTTGAGAATAATAAGTACTAACTTGTCTTTAAATGCTTGTTGGATGGGGCACCTGTGTAACTCAGGTGGTTAAGCATCCAATTTCAGTTCAGGTCATAATCTTGAGGTTTGTGATTCTGAGCCCTGCTTCAGGCTCTGTGCTGACAGCTCAGAGCCTGGAGTCTGCTTTGGACTCTGTCTCCCACTCTCTGCCCCTCCTCCACTTTCTCTCTCTCTCTATCAAAACTAAAAATAAACATTTAAAAAAATTTAATGTTTGGTAGAATACACCTCTGAATCTACATGGTCCTGGAGACTGTTTTTTGAGAGATTCTTTTTTTATTACTGATTCAATTTCATTATGAAAAAATTGAAGTTTTCTATTTTTTTCCTGATTCAGTTTGGAAGATTATATGTTTCCCATAATTTATCAATTTATTCCACATTGTTCAATTTATTTACATATAATTTTTCATGTATTATGAAAGGAGGAAGCAGGAAGAAGAGAAAGTGCCACAGTATGTGTTTGAAGACTTATTTGGACATTCTTTTTTTCTTTTTTTTTTTGTCATTATTTATTTATTGTCAAATTTACTTACATACAACATCCAGTGCTCATCCCAACAAGTGCCCTCCTCAATGCCCATCACCCATTTTCCTCTCCCCCTGCCCCCCCCATTCACCCTCAGTTTATTCTCTGTATTTAAGAGTCTCTTGTGGTTTGCTTCCCTCCCTCTTGGACATTATTTTTTTCTTAATTGTCTGTTTTGGTGATTTTTTTCCCCAGTAGCATAAAGTTTACTTCAGTTCAACTATACAAACACCTATGAGTCCTTTATATGGCCATTACTATTATTGGTGCTGAATATAAGATAGGCTAAATTATGATATTTACAGAATAGTAAAGCAAAACACAGAATAGTAAAGCAAAAAGAAGAGGAAGAGGAAGAAGGGGAAGGAGGAAAAGAAGGAGAAGAAGAAGAGGAAGAAGGAGAAGGAGAAGGGGAAATGCATGTATCACGGGAGTATGGGAAATGGGTACACATTATTACATTATTCTGGCATGATTGAGAGTATGTTGTGTGAGATTTCTTGATGATGATGATGATGATGATGATGATGATGATGATAGATGATAGATTGTAGATAGATATAGATACTCAATTTGATGTAGAAATAATGTTGAGACTGTATTTCTAAGACTTTATACAACATAGGTTTACTGATTAACTGGGTGAAATAAAAAAAATGGTGATGGTTTTGACTATAGCATAAATAACATGGATGGTGTGAGGTCTTTTTTTCTAGATGTACAAAATTCATTTCTGCTTTTCCACTATGATGATTGCACTTTCCATGCATGTTACTGTTAAATTATGTCAATTTTTACAAGTTGGCATTGGAATCTTAGCCAACACCTTCCTCCTCTTCCACATCTTCACATTCCTTCTGGATCACAGACCTAAGCCCACTGACCTGATCATCTGTCACTTGGCCTTTGTCCACATAATGAAACTCTTCACTATACTGTTTTTGTTGTCTAGAGCTGTTTGAATTACCAAACTTTCTGAATGATTTCAAATGTAAGGCTTTATTCTACATGAGCAGATTTGATGAGAGGTCTCTCCATCTGCATCACCTACTTCCTGAGCATAATCCAGGCCATTACAATCAGCTCTATCACCTCCTGGTTGGGTAGATTTAAACATAAATGCACAAAAACATCTTCCATTCCTTCATCATCTTGTGGTTTCTCGGTTCGTCTCTCAGTATTAATCCCATCTTTTTTACTGTTGCATCTTCTTTAAAATTTTTAAATATTTTTTTTTTATTTTTGAGAGAGAGAGGGAGAGAGAGAGAGAGAAGGAGACTGAGCATGAGTCGGGGAGGGACAGAGAGGGAGACACAGAATCCGAAATAGGCTCCAGGCTCTGAACTGTCAGCACAGAGCCCAATGCGGGACTTGAACCCATGAACTGCAAGATCATGACCTGAGCCAAAGTCAGACCCTTAACCAGATGAGCCACCCAGGTGCCCCTACTGTTGCATCTTCTAATGTGACCCAGACCAGTCTACTGAAAGTCAGTAAATACTGTTCACTTTTCCCTATAACCTCCAGCATCAAGGCACTGTTTTTCACTTTGACATTATACAGGGATGTCTACTTCATAGGAGTCATACTTCTCTCAAGTACATACATGGTGACTCACTTGTTCAGGCATCAGAGGTGGTGCCAGCACCTTCACAGCACCAGCCTCTCCTCAAGAGTCTCCCCAAAGGAAAGAGCCAACCAGACCATCCTGTTGTTGGTGAGTTTCTTTGTGATTGTGTACTGGGTGGACTTCATCATCTGTAATCCTGTTATGGGTGTGTGTCACCATCATCCTAGATTGCCAGAAGATTTGGGGCAATGTCTATGCCACTGTCAGTCCTTTGGTACTAATTAGTTCTCACAAAAGAATAAAAATATGTTGCAAAAATGTGGCAAAATTACAATCAATTTTAAACAAATTATTCATGAAATAATTATCCAAAAACTTATTTTCTCTTTAATAAATTTTTATCTTATACACTAAATTCTTTGGTATTTTGTCTATGTGTATATGTTTAGATATTGCCTAACTCATGTGTAATGGTTAAACACTCTAGCTTTTTAAATTTTCATATCACAATATCACAATATTATTAATTTCACAATGACATTCTTTATTTACTATGCCATTTTTATATAATTATATTTAAACTCATTTTTGTGCCCTAACTATTGATGCAAAAAAGAAGGTAGAGTTAGTCCACAATCTTGATAAAATCCAAAATGAAATAGGATATTTCCCTATTTGTTTTTATTCTGTACTTTCTTTGTCCCAAACAATAAATATGAGTAGTAATTACAGAAGTGATAGGTATATGGGGCGCCTGGGTAGCTCAGTTGGTTAGGCGTCTGACTCTTGGTTTCGGATCAGGTCATGATCTCACCGTTCATGAGTTTGAGCACCACATCGGGATCTGTGGTAATAGTGAAAAACCTGCTTGGGATTCTCTCTCTCTCTCTCTCTCTCTCTCTCTCTCTCTCTCTCTCTCTCTTTCTCTTTCCTGCTCTCTCTGCTCCTCCTACGTCCTATCTCTCTTTCTCTCAAAAAAAAAAAAAATAAATAAATAAACTTAAAAGAAAAAGGAGTGGTAGGTATATTCTTCTTCCTGCAATTTTATAATCTGTGACAGTGGTACTCATAAATTGCCCCCAAAGTCTCATTCTCCTACATTATTACTCTTTGTTTTTCCATCTCAATTTGCATGGAAACTTAGAAACAAAGAATACTACCAATTAGAATTAAATTCCTACATAGGTACAAATAATCTGAGTAAACTCGGGAGGGGATAGAACACATGAATAGACCTGTAGCAAGTAAAGAGATTAGGGAAATATTTCACAAAGAAAAACCCAGACCCTATGGGCTCACTGATAAAGTTATCAAGCATTTAATAAGGAATATTTACCAGCCCTTTATAAACACTTCAAAAGTGGGGAAGAACTGGGAAATTTACCAATTCATTTACCAGTTTATTTTATGAGGCCAGTTACTATCCAGATAATAGAACAAGCAACACCATCACAAGTAACCTACAGACCATGTATTTCATGAACATAGGCACATCCACTTTCCAAAAATAATGTGTAAACTGAATCCACCAGTGTATAAAAATAATTACACATTATGAACAGGTAGGATTATCTTTAAAATGTAAATTTGGTTTAACATCCAAAACTCAATTAATGTAATGCATAATATTCGTAAATTATAGCACTAAAAATAATTATTTCAATAAATATAAAAAGCATTTGACAAAACAAAGACCTGATCATTTTATTTTTATTTTATTTTATTTTTCCCCAAGTTTTTATTTAAATTCCAGTTAGTTAACATACAGTGTAATATTAGATTCAGGTATAGAATTTAGTGATTCATCACCTACATACAACATCCGAAGCTGATCATTTAAAAACCCTCAGATAGGGGCGCCTGGGTGGCGCAGTCGGTTAAGCGTCCGACTTCAGCCAGGTCACGATCTCGCGGTCCGTGAGTTCAAACGCCGCGTCGGGCTCTGGGCTGATGGCTCAGAGCCTGGAGCCTGTTTCCGATTCTGTGTCTCCCTCTCTCTCTGCCCCTCCCCCGTTCATGCTCTGTCTCTCTCTGTCCCAAAAATAATAAATAAACGTTAAAAAAAATTAAAAATAAAAAAATAAAAATAAAAAAATAAAAACCCTCAGATAGGAGATCGGGAGGGAAGATGGCGGCATAGGAGGACGCTGGGCTCACCGCGCGTCCTGCTGATCACTTAGATTCCACCTACACCTGCCTAAATAACCCAGAAAACCGCCAGATGATTAGCAGAACAGAGTCTCTGGAGCCAAGCGCAGACGAGAGGCCCACGGAAGAGGGTAGGAAGGGCGGCCAGGCTGTGCGCGCTCCACGGACCGGTGGGAGGGAGCCGGGGCGGAGGGGCGGCTCGCTGGCCAAGCAGAGCCCCCAAGTCTGGCTTGCAAAAAGTGGAGGGGCCTGATGGACTGTGTTCCGACAGCAAGCGCGACTTAGCGTCTGGGAGGTCATAAATTAACAGCTCTGCTCAGAAAGCGGGAAGGCTGGAGGACAAAGGGAAGGAGAGCTGCTGAGCCCCCGGACGACAGAGCTCAGTTTGGTGGGGAACAAAGGCGCTCGCCAGCGCCATCTACCCCGCCCATCCCCCAGCCAAAATCCCAAAGAGAACCAGTTCCTGCCAGGGATCTTGCTCGCTCTGCGCAAACACCCAACTCTGCGCTTCTGCGGAGCCAAACCTCCGGCAGCGGATCTGACTCCCTCCTGCTGCCACAGGGCCCCTCCTGAAGTGGATCACCTAAGGAGAAGCAAGCTAAGCCTGCCCCTTCTGCCCCTGTGCACCTTGCCTACCCACCCCAGCTAAGACACAAGATCCCCAGCATCACAAGCCTGGCAGTGTGCAAGTAGCCCAGACAGGCCACCCCACCCCACAGTGAATCCCGCCCCTAGGACAGGGGAAGAGAAGGCACACACCAGTCTGACTGTGGACACAGCGGTGGGCTGGGGGCAGACATCAGGTCTGACTGCGGCTCCACCCACCAACTCCAGTTATACACCACAGCACAGGGGAAGTGCCCTGCAGGTCCTCACCACGCCAGGGACTATCCAAAATGACCAAGCGGAAGAATCCCCCTCAGAAGAATCTCCAGGAAATAACAACAGCTAATGAGCTGATCAAAAAGGATTTAAATAATATAACAGAAAGTGAATTTAGAATAATAGTCATAAAATTAATCGCTGGGCTTGAAAACAGTATAGCTGACAGCAGAGAATCTCTTGCTACAGAGATCAAGGGACTAAGGAACAGTCACGAGGAGCTGAAAAACGCTTTAAACGAAATGCATAACAAAATGGAAACCACCACGGCTCGGATTGAAGAGGCAGAGGAGAGAATAGGTGAACTAGAAGATAAAGTTATGGAAAAAGAGGAAGCTGAGAAAAAGAGAGATAAAAAAATCCAGGAGTATGAGGGGAAAATTAGAGAACTAAGTGATACACTAAAAAGAAACAATATCCGCATAATTGGTATCCCAGAGGAGGAAGAGAGAGGGAAAGGTGCTGAAGGGGTACTTGAAGAAATAATAGCTGAGAACTTCCCTGAACTGGGGAAGGAAAAAGGCATTGAAATCCAAGAGGCACAGAGAACTCCCTTCAGACGTAACTTGAATCGATCTTCTGCACGACATATCATAGTGAAACTGGCAAAATACAAGGATAAAGAGAAAATTCTGAAAGCAGCAAGGGATAAACGTGCCCTCACATATAAAGGGAGACCTATAAGACTCGTGACTGATCTCTCTTTTGAAACTTGGCAGGCCAGAAAGAATTGGCACGAGATTTTCAGTGTGCTAGACAGAAAAACTATGCAGCCGAGAATCCTTTATCCAGCAAGTCTGTCATTTAGAATAGAAGGAGAGATAAAGGTCTTCCCAAACAAACAAAAACTGAAGGAATTTGTCACCACTCAACCAGCCCTCCAAGAGATCCTAAGGGGGACCCTGTGAGACAAAGTACCAGAGACATCACTACAAGCATAAAACATACAGACATCACAATGACTCTAAACCCGTATCTTTCTATAATAACACTGAATGTAAATGGATTAAATGCGCCAACCAAAAGACATAGGGTATCAGAATGGATAAAAAAACAAGACCCATCTATTTGCTGTCTACAAGAGACTCATTTTAGACCTGAGGACACCTTTAGATTGAGAGTGAGGGGATGGAGAACTATTTATCATGCTACTGGAAGCCAAAAGAAATCTGGAATAGCCATCCTTATATCAGACAAACTAGACTTTAAATTAAAGGCTGTAACAAGAGATGAAGAAGGACATTATATAATAGTGACAGGGTCTATCCATCAGGAAGAGCTAACAATTATAAATGTCTATGCGCCGAATACCGGAGCGCCCAAATATATAAAACAATTACTCATAAACATAAGCAACCTTATTGAGAAGAATGTGGTAATTGCAGGGTACTTTAACACCCCACTTACAGAAATAGATAGATCATCTAGACACACGGTCAATAAAGAAACAAGGGCCCTGAATGAGACATTGGATCAGATGGACTTGACAGATATATTTAGAACTCTGCATCCCAAAGCAACAGAATATACTTTCTTCTCGAGTGCACATGGAACATTCTCCAAGATAGATCATATACTGGGTCACAAAACAGCCCTTCATAAGTTTACAAGAATTGAAATCATACCATGCATACTTTCAGACCACAATGCTAGGAAGCTTGAAATCAACCAGAGAAAAAAGTCTGGAAAACCTCCAAAAGCATGGAGGTTAAAGAACACCCTACTAACGAATGAGTGGGTCAACCAGGCAATTAGAGAAGAAATTAAAAAATATATGGAAACAAACGAAAATGAAAATACAACAATCCAAACTCTTTGGGACGCAGCGAAGGCAGTCCTGAGAGGAAAATACATTGCAATCCAGGCCTATCTCAAGAAACAAGAAAAATCCCAAATACAAAATCTAACAGCACACCTAAAGGAAATAGAAGCAGAACAGCAAAGGCAGCCTAAACCCAGCAGAAGAAGAGAAATAATAAAGATCAGAGCAGAAATAAACAATATAGAATCTAAAAAAACTGTAGAGCAGATCAACGAAACCAAGAGTTGGTTTTTTGAAAAAATAAACAAAATTGACAAACCTCTAGCCAGGCTTCTCAAAAAGAAAAGGGAGATGACCCAAATAGATAAAATCATGAATGAAAATCGAATTATTACAACCAATCCCTCAGAGATACAAACAATTATCAGGGAATACTATGAAAAATTATATGCCAACAAATTGGACAACCTGGAAGAAATGGACAAATTCCTGAACACCCACACTCTTCCAAAACTCAATCAGGAGGAAATAGAAAGCTTGAACAGACCCATAACCAGCGAAGAAATTGAATCGGTTATCAAAAATCTCCCAACAAATAAGAATCCAGGACCAGATGGCTTCCCAGGGGAGTTCTACCAGACGTTTAAAGCAGAGATAATACCTATCCTTCTCAAGCTATTCCAAGAAATAGAAAGGGAAGGAAAACTTCCAGACTCATTCTATGAAGCCAGTATTACTTTGATTCCTAAACCAGACAGAGACCCAGTAAAAAAAGAGAACTACCGGCCAATATCCCTGATGAATATGGTTGCAAAAATTCTCAATAAGAAACTAGCAGATCGAATTCAACGGCATATAAAAAGAATTATTCACCATGATCAAGTGGGATTCATTCCTGGGATGCAGGGCTGGTTCAACATTCGCAAATCAATCAACGTGATACATCACATTAACAAAAAAAAAAAGAGAAGAACCATGTGATCCTGTCAATCGATGCAGAAAAGGCCTTTGACAAAATCCAGCACCCTTTCTTAATAAAAACCCTTCAGAAAGTCGGGATAGAAGGAACATACTTAAAGATCATAAAAGCCATTTATGAAAAGCCCACAGCTAACATCATCCTCAACGGGGAAAAACTGAGAGCTTTTTCCCTGAGATCAGGAACACGACAGGGATGCCCACTCTCACCACTGTTGTTTAACATAGTGCTGGAAGTTCTAGCATCAGCAATGAGACAACAAAAGGAAATCAAAGGCATCAAAATTGGCAAAGATGAAGTCAAGCTTTCGCTTTTTGCAGATGGCATGATATTATACATGGAAAATCCGATAGACTCCACCAAAAGTCTGCTAGAACTGATACATGAATTCAGCAAAGTTGCAGGATACAAAATCAATGTACAGAAATCAGTTGCATTCTTATACACTAACAATGAAGCAACAGAAAGACAAATAAAGAAACTGATCCCATTCACAATTGCACCAAGAAGCATAAAATACCTAGGAATACATCTAACCAAAGATGTAAAGGATCTGTATGCTGAAAAGTATAGAAAGCTTATGAAGGTAATTGAAGAAGATTTAAAGAAATGGAAAGACATTCCCTGCTCATGGATTGGAAGAATAAATATTGTCAAAATGTCAATACTACCCAAAGCTATCTACACATTCAATGCAATCCCAATCAAAATTGCACCAGCATTCTTCTCGAAACTAGAACAAGCAATCCTAAAATTCATATGGAACCACAAAAGGCCCCGAATAGCCAAAGGAATTTTGAAGAAGAAGACCAAAGCAGGAGGCATCACAATCCCAGACTTTAGCCTCTCCTACAAAGCTGTCATCATCAAGACAGCATGGTATTGGCACCAAAACAGACACATAGACCAATGGAATAGAATAGAAACCCCAGAACTAGACCCACAAACGTATGGCCAACTCATCTTTGACAAAGCAGGAAAGAACATCCAATGGAAAAAAGACAGTCTCTTTAACAAATGGTGCTGGGAGAACTGGACAGCAACATGCAGAAGGTTGAAACTAGACCACTTTCTCACACCATTCACAAAAATAAACTCAAAATGGATAAAGGACCTGAATGTGAGACAGGAAACCATCCAAACCTTAGAGGAGAAAGCAGGAAAAGACCTCTCTGACCTCAGCCGTAGCAATCTCTTCCTCGACACATCCCCAAAGGCAAGGGAATTAAAAGCAAAAGTGAATTACTGGGACCTTATGAAGATAAAAAGCTTCTGCACAGCAAAGGAAACAACCAACAAAACTAAAAGGCAACCAACGGAATGGGAAAAGATATTTGCAAATGACATATCGGGCAAAGGGCTAGTATCCAAAATCTATAAAGAGCTCACCAAACTCCACACCCGAAAAGCAAATAACCCAGTGAAGAAATGGGCAGAAAACATGAATAGACACTTCTCTAAAGAAGACATCCGGATGGCCAACAGGCACATGAAAAGATGTTCAGCGTCGCTCCTTATCAGGGAAATACAAATCAAAACCACACTCAGGTATCACCTCACGCCAGTCAGAGTGGCCAAAATGAACAAATCAGGAGACTATAGATGCTGGAGAGGATGTGGAGAAACGGGAACCCTCTTGCACTGTTGGTGGGAATGCAAATCGGTGCAGCCGCTCTGGAAAACAGTGTGGAGGTTCCTCAGAAAATTAAAAATAGACCTACCCTATGACCCAGCAATAGCACTGCTAGGAATTTATCCAAGGGACACAGGAGTACTGATGCATAGGGGCACTTGTACCCCAATGTTCATAGCAGCACTCTCAACAATAGGCAAATTATGGAAAGAGCCTAAATGTCCATCAACTGATGAATGGATAAAGAAATTGTGGTTTGTATACACAATGGAATACTACGTGGCAATGAGAAAAAATGAAATATGGCCTTTTGTAGCAACGTGGATGGAACTGGAGAGTGTGATGCTAAGTGAAATAAGCCATACAGAGAAAGACAGATACCATATGGTTTCACTCTTATGTGGATCCTGAGAAACTTAACAGGAACCCATGGGGGAGGGGAAGGAAAAAAAAAAAAAAAGAGGTTAGAGTGGGAGAGAGCCAAAGCATAAGAGACTGTTGAGAACTGAGAACAAAGTAAGGGTTGATGGGGGGTGGGAGGGAGGAGAGGGTGGGTGATGGGTATTGAGGAGGGCACCTTTTGGGATGAGCACTGGGTGTTGTATGGAAATCAATTTGACAATAAATTTCATATATAAATAAAAAAAAAACCCTCAGATAACTAGCTGTATAAGGGAACTGTTTATATCTACCAAAGCACATCTAAGAATCATGTACAGCTAATGTAATATTTAATCATGAATAAACAGGTGTTTTATTTTTTTATTTTTAAAGCTTATTTAAATATAGTAAATAAACAATGTTACATTAGTTTCAGGTGCGTAACATAGTGACTCAACAGCTCTATATGTCATTATGCTGTGCTCACTACAAGTATAGTTACCATCTGTGACCATGCAACACTATTAAAATACAATTGACTGTATTCCTTCTGCTGTAACTTTTATTCTCATGACATTGTGTAACCGGGAGCTTATTTCTCCCACTTCCCCTTCACCCATTTTGCCACACCCCAACTATCTCTGTCTTGGCAACCATCACTTTTTCTCTGTATTTTTATGTGTAATTCTACTTTTTGTTTGGTTATTCATTTGTTTTGCTTTTTAGATTCCACATATAAGTGAAATTATATAGTGACTTATTTCATTTAGCATAATACCCTCTGGGTCCATCCATGTTGTCACAAATGGCAAAATTTCATCCTTTATTATGACTGAGTAGTATTCCATTGTATATCATGTGAAATGAAGATCTATATTACATTTCCCTTAACCATTCTTCTACTGATGGACATTTGGGCTGTTTCTGTTAAAAGGATTGCCCACCACAATCAAGTGGGATTTATTCCACAGATGCAAGGATGGCACACAGTCACAAATCAATCAATTTAGTAGAGCACACTAAAAAAACCAAATGATAAAATCATATGCTCATTTAAATAGATGCAGGAAAATCATTTGATGAAATTCAAAATAAGTTTATAATAAATACTCTAAACAAAATAGGTTTGGAGAGGACATACCTCAACATAATAAAAGCCATATACAAAATACCCACAGTGAAAATCATCCTCAATGGGGAAAAACTGAGAACTTTCCCCTAAGGTAAGGGAGAAGACAAGGATGTCCACTCTCACTACTTTTATTCAACATAGTACTGAAGTCCTAGCCACAGTGAAAATCACCCATATTAGAAAGGAAGAAGTCAAACTGTCACTATTTGCAGATGGGATACTATAAAACCATTAAAAATAACAAGTGCATGTATTTTATGCTACAGTTTATGACCAAGAGAAGAATGTCCAATTACACCACTTCTATCCAAAATTATACTGAATAGAATACCATGTAACATGAAGAAACAAATGGCTTCCAGATTGGAAACCTATGCAGATGACATTATCTTTTATATACTATTTGCAAGGTTAATCAGGAAAAACCCACTAAAACTAACAAGTTAGTTGTACAAATTGGACTATAGAAGAGTAACATACAAAATCAGTAGAATTATTATACACTAAGAATAAAAAATCTCAAAATTATATATTTTTATTTAAATTGTAGTTAGTTAACATACACTGCAATATTGGTTTCAAGAGTAGAATTTAGTGATTCATCACTTACATACAACACTCAGTGCTTATCACAAGTGCCCTCCTCAATACCCATCACCCATCTAGCCCATCTCCCACCCACTTCTCTCCATCAACCCTCATTTTTTTCTCTATCACTAAGAGTCTCTTGTGGCCTGTATCACTCTCTCTTATTTGTCTCCTTCCCATATATTCACCTGTTTTGTTTCTTAAATGCCACATGAGTGAAATCAGATAGTATTTGTCTGTGAGTGGCTTATTTCACTTAGCATAATACATTCTAGCCCTATCCACATCATTGCAAATGGCAAGATTTCCTTCTTTTGGTGGCCGAATAATATTCCATTTTATATGTATGTCACATCTTCTTTATTCATTCATCAGTCGATGGACAATTAGGCTCTCTCCATTGTTTGGCTTTGTTGATAATGCTGTTACAAACATCAGGGTGCATGTACCCCTTTGAATCTGTATTTTTGTATCCTTAGGGTAAATACCTAATAGTGCAATTGCTAGGTCATAGGATAGTTCTATTTTGAATTTTTTGAGGAACCACCATACTGTTCCCCGGAGTGGCTACACCAGTTTGCATTCCCACCCCAGTTTTAGAGGGCTCCCCTTTTTCTGCATCCTCACCAACACCTGTTATTTCTTGTGCTGTTAGTTTTAGCCATTCTGACAGGTGTTAGTCAGTATCTCATCATTGTATTGATTTGTATTTCCCTGATGATGAATGATGTCAAGCATCTTTTCATGTGTCTGTTAGGCATCTAGATGTCTTCTTTGGAAAAATGTCTATTCATGACTTCTGCCTATATCTTAACTGAATTATTTGTGTTTTGGGTGTTGAGTTTAATCAGTTTTTTATACATATTGGATACTAACCCTTTATCAGATATGTCACTTGCAATTATCTTCTCCTATTCTGTAGGTTGTCTTTTAGTTTTGTTGACTGTATCATTTGCTGTGCCGCAGCTTTTTATTTTGATGAAGTACCAATAGTTCGTGTTTGCTTTTGTTTCCCTTGCCTTCAGCAAGATGTCTAGTAAGAACCTGCTATCACTGAGGTCAAAGAGGTTGCTACCTGTGTTCTCCTCTAGGATTTTGATGGCTTTCATCCATTTTGAATTTAGTTTTGTGCATGGTGTAATAAATTGGCCCAGTTTCATTCTTCTGTGTGTAACTGTCCAGTTTTCCCAATACCATTTGTTGAAGAGACTGGCATTTTTCCAATGGATATTCCTTCCTGCTTTGTTACAGATGAGTTGACCATATAGTTCTAGGTCAATTTCTGGGTCCTCTATTCTGTTCCATTTATCTATGTGTCTGTTTTTGGGCCATTACCATACTGTCTTGATAACTACACCTTTGTAATATAGCTTGAAATTCGGAATTGTGATGCCTCCATTTTCATTTTTCTTTTTTAGGATTGCTTTGGCTATTCGGGGTCTTTATGGTTCCAAAAAAAATTTAGGATTGTTTGTTCTAGCTCTGTGAGAAATTCTGGTGGTATTTTGATAGAGATTGCATTAAAGCTATAGGCTGTTTTGGGTAGTATAGACATTTAACAGATTTATTTAACATTTACCTATCTGTCTATCTGTTTATCTCTCTATCATCTATCTATCATCTATTTATCTATCATCTGTCTATCTATCATCTATCACATGTCTATCTGTGTTTGTTTTTCCAATACATGAACATAGAATACTTTTTTATTTATTTGCATCCTCTTCAATTTCTTTCATTAAGTTATAGTTTTCAGCATACAGATCTTTTACTGTTTTAGTTAGGTTTATTTCTAGGTATCTTATTGTGTTTGGTGCAATTGTAGATGGGATCAATTCCATGATTTCTTTTTCTTCTGCTTCATTATTGGTGTATAGAAATGCAGCACATTTCTGCATGTTGATTTTATATCTTGCGACATTGCTGAATTCATGTATTAGTTCTAGCAATGTTTTGGTGGAATCTTTTGGGTTTTATACACAGAATATCATGACATTAGCAAATAGTCAGGGTTGACTTCTTCCTCGTTGATCAGGATGACTTTTATTTCTTTATGTTATCTGACTGCTGAGGCTAGACTTCCAGTACTATGTTAAATATGAATGGTGAGAATGGACACACTTGTCATGTTCCTGACCATAGTGGAAAGGCTCTCAGTTTTTCCCCATGGAGGATGACATTAGCTATGGGTCTTTCGTATATGGCCTTTATGATGCTGAGGTATGTTCCATCGATCCCTACTTTGTTGAGAGTTTTTATCAAGAATGAATGCTGTATTTTGTCAAATGCTCTTTCTGCATCTATTGAAAGGACCACTTATGGTTCTTATCCTTTCTTTTATTAACGTGGTGTATCACTTTGATTGGTTTGCAAATATTGAACCAGCCCTGCAGCCCAGGAATGAATGCCACTTGATCATGATGAATAATTCTTATAATGTACTGTTGAATTCGATTTGCTAGTATCTTCTTGATAATTTTTGCATCCATGTTCATCAGGGATACTGGCCTGTAATTCTCCTATTTAGCTGGGTCTTTGGTTTTGGAACCAAGGTAATTCTGGCTTTGTAGAGTGAGTTTGGAAGTTTTCCTTCCATTTCTATTTTTTGGAACATTTTGAGAAGAATAGACATTAACTCTTCTTTAAATATCTGGTAGAATTCCCCTGGGAAGCCATCAGGCCCAGGAATCTGGTTTGTTGGGAGATCTTTGACAACTGATTCAATTTTTGTGCCAGTCATGGGTTTTTTCAAATTTTCTGTTTCTTCCTGTTTCAGCTTTAGTAGTGTGTGAATTTCTAAGAATGTGTGCATTTTTGCCAGATTTCCTAGTTTATTGGCATATAATTTTTCATAGTATTCTCTTATAATTGTTTGATTTCTGTGGTGTTGGCTGTGATCTCTCCTCTTTCATTTGTGATTTTATCTATTTGGGTCCTTTCTCTTTTCTTTTTGATAAGTCTGGCTAGGGGTTTTTCAGTTTTGTTTATTCTTTTGAGGAACCAGCTCTTGGTTTTATTGATCTGTTGTACTGTTTGTTTTTATTTCTATATCATTTTTTTCTTCTCTAAACTTTATTATTTGCCTTCTTATGCTGGCTTTAGGCTTTATTTGCTGTTCCTTTTCTAGATCCTCTAGGTGTAAGGTTATACTGTGTATTTGGGACCTTTCTTGCTTCTTGAGACAGGCTTGAATTGCAATATACTTTTCTCTCAGGACTGCCTATGCTGCATCCTAAAGGGTTTGGAATGTTGTGTTTTTATTTTCATTGGTTTGCATGTATTTTTAAATTTCTTCTTTAATTTCCTGGTTAACCCATTCATTCTTTAGTAAGATGTTCTTTTACCTCCATGTATTTGAGTGTTGTCCAAATTTTCCTTGTGGTTGACTTCAGCATTTATTGAACTGTGATCCTCCAGAGTAGAGCCTCTCCATCCTGCTGATGAAAGGCCTTTGTCTGGCACCTGCAGCGTATTTTATCTTTGGGGAGGCAATAAACTCTTCCAAAAGTACTTCTGGAAGGGGACTGTTGTCTCTCAGAGCACCCCAGAGGTGTCTACACCATGCTATGCACTCCAAGACCAGTTCCCTCCTCCCCAGGAGCATACTCCATGGCCTTGCTCCAGAGAAAGTTGAGCACTTCTAAAACCTCAGAGTTTGAGCTCCAAAAGCTGTGCATGGTCCATAAACATTTCTGCAGCCATGGGTCCCAACTCTCAGCACCACCTCTGTCAGTGCCATCTACTTTCGTGCCCCCGCTCACTTTACATTGGGTTCCACCAACCACTTAATAATCAGATCAGGGGGGCAGGCTTAAAAGCAACAAAAATGATAATCTCATGATTTTTAAAACTCTATAACTGTTCCTTTTGTCTCTGATATTAATGTGCCACCCCCTTTCTTCCTTCCTTCTCTCTTTCAAAGTATTGCTAAAAAGTTTATTTTATTGGGGGCACCTGGGAGGCTCAGTCAGGTAAGCATCTGAGTTCGGCTCAGGTCATGATCTCACTGTTCGTGGGTTCGAGCCCCACATCAGGCTCTGTCCTGACAACTCAGAACCTGGAGCCTGCTTCAGATTCTGTGTCTCCCTCTCTGTCTGTCCCTCCCTTACTTGGCTCTGTCTCTCTCTGTCTCACAAAAATAAATAAACATTTTAAAAATTTTATTTTATTGGCCTTTTTAAAGAAAAATCTATTGTTTTATTGAAATTATTTCCTATTTCTTTGATAGCTGTTTTTATCTTTAAGATTTTGTTCTTTCATACTTTTGGGGGAAGACATTTTATTATCCTTGTTCTGACATTTTGATTAATATGCCTGTGACCTCATTTATTTTGTATTTCTCCTGCTTTCTAAAAATGAAATGTAAGTCTGGTCATTATTCTCTATGTATCCTGTAGACCATATCCCACATAAGTTTATTAATTGCTGTTTATTATCAGTAGTCTGTAATTGTAGTTTTGTTTTCCTCTTTAATAGAAGAATTATTCAGAAGAATACTTTTTGATTGTCCATCCCTTTGTTTATAAACTTTCTCTGTGATCTTGTTTTAGATATTACTCTAAATAAGTTACAATATACTATTTGTTTAATGTTTATTTATTTTTGAAAGAGAAAGAGAGACAGAGCATGAACAGGGAAGGGGCAGAGAGAGAGAGAGGGAGGCAAAGAATCTGAAGCAGGCTCCAGCTCTGAGCTGTCAGCACAGAGCCTGATGTGGGGCTCAAACTCATTGACCATGAGATCATGACCTGAGCCGAAATCAGATGCTTAACTGACTGAGCCACCCAGGCACCCCTTGTTTGTTTGTTTAAATTCAAGTTAGTTAACATACACTGTAGTGTATTTTGAACAGTGTCTGGCATATAATTGGTGTCTGCTATTTCCATCATTATTATGATCTATTATAAGAACATAAGATTTTTTTTCTGCCACAAGATAAAGTCGTCATATTTTAATAGAACTTAATTTGTCACATTTACTGTGGTTACCGATTTTTGACTTATTCTCCCCTATCTTACATCCCTATGAAACACGCTTTCTTCTTGTCTATTTTCTTTCCTGACTAGATGGGTCATGGAGTTTTTCTTCCTTCGTGCCCCCTCTAGTGGTTTGAAAGCTCTATAACCTATTTTTATCTATAATTACCCTTAACAATTTATACATCTATACATATTTTTTCTCAATGTCTAGAAGTGCTGGTCACTTCTGCATGAGAAAAAAATATTGAGCTTGCCTTTATTTAGCTTCCCCTCCTTTCTGCTTTTTCTCCTCCAAACTCCCAGGTTTGGTTGAAATCATCCAAAAGTTTTATTTCAGATGATTTTATAATTTTCCTTCCATTTGTAGAAACTTTTTTATAGAAATTACACTAAAAATTACAGGTGCATTAGCAGCAGTTATAGTAATAATCACCATTTTGGTAAATTTTGTTCATCTCTGTTTCTTGTGTTACATGTCTCATCTATTTTTTTTAAGTTTATTTGGTTTTTTTCCCAATATATGAAGTTTATTGTCAAATAGGTTTCCATACAACACCCAGTGCTCATCCCAAAAGGTGCCCTCATCAATACCCATCACCCACTCTCCCCTCCCTCCCACCTCCCATCAACCCTCAGTTTGTTCTCAGTTTTTAAGAGTCTTTTATGCTTTGGCTGTCTTCCACACTAACCTCTTTTTTTTTCCTTCCCCTCCTCCATGGGTTCCTGTTAAGTTTCTCAGGATCCACATAAGAGTGAAAACATATGGTATCTGTCTTTCTCTGTATGGCTTATTTCACTTAGCATCACACTCTCCAGTTCCATCCACATTGCTACAAAGGGCCATATTTCATTCTTTCTCATTGCCATGTAGTACTCCATTGTGTATATAAACCACAATTTCTTTATCCATTCATCAGTTGATGGACATTTAGGCTCTTTCCATAATTTGGCTATTGTTGAGAGTGCTGCTATGAACATTGGGGTACAAGTGCCCCTATGCATCAGTACTCCTGTGTCCCTTGGATAAATTCCTAGCAGTGCTATTGCTGGGTCATAGGGTAGGTCTATTTTTAATTTTCTGAGGAACCTCCACACTGCTTTCCAGAGTGGCTGCACCAATTTGCATTCCCACCAACAGTGCAAGAGGGTTCCCATTTCTCCACATCCTCTCCAGCATCTATAATATCCTGATTTGTTCATTTTGGCCACTCTGACTGGTGTGAGGTGATATCTGAATGTGGTTTTGATTTGTATTTCCCTGATGAGGAGCGCCATTGAGCATCTTTTCATGTGCCTGTTGGCCATCCGGATGTCTTCTTTAGAGAAGTGTCTATTCATGTTTTCTGCCCATTTCTTCACTGGGTTATTTGCTTTTCGGGTGTGGAGTTTGGTGAGCTCTTTATAGATTTTGGATACTAGCCCTTTGTCCGATATGTCATTTGCAAACATCTTTTCCCATTCCATTGGTTGCCTTTTAGTTTTGTTGGTTGTTTCCTTTGCTGTGCAGAAGCTTTTTATCTTCATAAGGTCCCAGTAATTCACTTTTGCTTTTAATTCCCTTGCCTTTGGGGATGTGTCGAGTAAGAGATTGCTACGGCTGAGGTCAGAGAGGTCTTTTCCTGCTTTCTCCTCTAGGGTTTTGATGGTTTCCTGTCTCACATTCAGGTCCTTTATCCATTTTGAGTTTATTTTTGTGAATGGTGTGAGAAAGTGGTCTAGTTTCAACCTTCTGCATGTTGCTGTCCAGTTCTCCCAGCACCATTTGTTAAAGAGACTGTCCTTTTTCCGTTGGATATTCTTTCCTGCTTTGTCAAAGATGAGTTGGCCATACGTTTGTGGGTCTAGTTCTGGGGTTTCTATTCTATTCCATTGGTCGATGTGTCTGTTTTTGAGCCAATACCATTCTGGCTACAGCTTTGTAGTGGAGGCTAAAGTCTGGGATTGTGATGCCTCCTGCTTTGGGCTTCTTCTTCAAAATTACTTTGGCTATTCGGGGCCATTTGTGGTTCCACATGAATTTTAGGATTGCTTGTTCTAGTTTCAAGAAGAATGCTGGTGCAATTTTGATTGGGATTGCATTGAATGTGTAGATAGCTTTGGGTAGTATTGACATTTTGACAATATTTATTCTTCCAATCCATGAGCACTGAATGTTTTTCCATTTCTTCATATCCTCTTCAATTTCCTTCATAAGCTGTCTATAGTTTTCAGCATACAGATCTTTTACATCTTTGGTTAGATTTATTCTTAGGTATTTTATGCTTCTTGGTGCAATTGTGAATGGGATCAGTTTCTTTATTTGTCTTTCTTTTGCTTCATTATTAGTGTATAAGAATGCAACTGATTTCTGTACATTGATTTTGTATCCTGCAACTTTGCTGAATTCATGTATCAGTTCTAGCAGACTTCTGGTGGAGTCTATTGGATATTCCTATTTATTTGTTTTGAGACAGAGACAGAACAAGTTGTGGAGGTGGGGTTGGGCAGAGAGAGGAGGGAGAGAGAATCCTTCATCACTGCCAGTGCAGAGCCCAACATGCGGCCCAAACTTACAAAACCTTGAGATCATGACCTGAGCTGAAACCAAGAGTTGGGTTCTTAACCGACTGAGCCACCTAGGCGCCCTAACATCTGTATTTTCTTGGGTTTATTTTGTTTGAAAATCCCTCACACATTGTATTTCAATAAATTTCTTTTGGAAATATATTTCTCTGATTCTGTTTATTTCTGAAGATTTCCTTTCACTTTCTTAACTGAAAGGTGATTGTTTAAAAATGTAGATGTGACCATGGGAGGAAATAGGATCATAACAGAGTCAAGTGGGAAGAGGAGTGGGAAGGTACAGGGTGGGATAAATGAGATGATCCTGATCCTTCAGAGCAGTCAATGGACAGGGTGTGGTGATATAAACATATCGTTTACAAATGTGAGAGGTAAAATGAAATGGAGTCACTTATATCAAGGGGTTTTAAAAGAGAGCCAGGGAGGCCATTAAGGAGCTGGGCTTTATGCACATTCTCATCAGATGAAACCAGAAACTTTGAACTGGGCTAACCTGAAAATATTCCAAGGTCTCTGTCCAAACACCTGCAACTTGCTACAGTAAGAGATTTTGTTTAGTGACAGCCAATTGTATTCAGTCAAAATTAGTTTTCTGCTGCCAACACCAACCAAAATTCTTCGGTAAAAACCCATACAAACACTTCATCTTTTGATACCTTTGGCCTTTTTCACTAGAGGGACACAATTTCAGTTGCTCCCCAAATCTATGCTACTCAAATTGTAATTCTGAGACCTCAAATAAATGTTTTTGTTTTATTTCAGCCCTTCCTTTTTTTCTCGTTCAACAGACATAAGGAAGTAACTACAGAACAACCAAAACCAAAAGCCACAAAGTTCTCATTCTGGGCAAAAAGACTGGGAAGGGTAGTGAAGAGATGAAGGAGATAAAGAGGTTAGAGGACAGTTGCTTTTTATTACAATGCCTTTTGTCCAATTTCACTCTTTAAACATGACCCTGCATTACTCTCATTAGAATAAGATAGTTTTTTCAATACAAATAAGATACAAAGGAGCTTCTTAGCTCCAACCAGATCTGGAATGTAAAGTCAGATTTTACATGTGAGTGCCTTAGTTAGTGACCCCAGCTGCACAACTTTGAAGACTTTGTCTTCACTCTTGATTTACTGATTGGGAATCTATTGGTGAGTCTAACTCCTGATTCAGTGCTCTGAAATACATGTTTGTTGACATCAGTAAGGGCAGATTTTTTACTCTTAAGATTCTAAGTATATTCTACAAGCTAAATTAGAATTGTAGGCAAACGGAGCCTCAGACTTCCCTGTTCATAAGACATAAAGTCTGTGTTAAAGGCAAGTTTCTTTGCTTGCAAGATACCATTAAGAACATAGCAGCTTTTCAGTCAACTGAAATCCTTCTTTCCCAAACCCTCACTGACTGTAATGCTTTATCAGTATGGCATTCATTCTGTTTACTTCCTTTCCTGTTGGGGTGGTTTTACTAGGGATAATTTGGTATTTCAATGGCTTCTTTGAGAAACTTAACATCTCCCTAAACCATCTCATCTAAGATGTATCCTCTCCCATCTCCTTCACACCTCCATCCTTTTACTACCTCCAACCTTCCCTGTGGCTCCCTGAGATCTTTTGATATGTCACCCTTCATACCCCTACCTCTTGCATCCTTCTGCTCACCCCTGTAAGATCTTCCTTTCCCATTCTAGCCCCTCAACTCCTTGTAGTCACTCTAACTCTGTGCTCCCCTGTAAGGGTTCCCTGTAAGGGACGCAGGGACTCCAAAAGCAACCACTTGAAGTTGAAAAGGGAAAAAAAAAAACGAATTGGAGGTAGACTGGCTATTTTACACACTCATATGGGCTTTGGAGAAACCCAAATGTCCAGTGTCTCTTCAACCCGTCAGTCCAGATGTAATCTACAGCCTCTGTGACATTACATACCAGGGCAAAAACAATCTTAAAAGTCTCCTCCCACAAATATGGTGAAAAGTTTATCTTGTTGGAGAAGTGGATAAAGTACACCAAAGATGGCTGATTGGACTAAAACAAACTCTGGTCTCTAGCTTAGAGACCCCTCCTCCGGGTTCGTCTTCCTTTGCTGCGTGTGCAAAAACCACCCCCCCCACACACACACACACAAATATGGAGGCTGATAACTATAAATTACCCTTCCCGCTCACATTCGGGGCTCAGATCTTTGGAGAAACAGTCTCCTCTGAGCCTCGGGTGTTAAATAAATCTCCAATCCACCAAGATCTCAGAGTGCCGCTTGGTTTTTCCACCAGTGTTCCAGCCTGGTTCCGTAACAAGCTCCCATATTGATCTGGTAACTGTAACTTCTTCCATCTAGCAGAAACACAGTTCTTTCTTTCTTTCTTTCTTTCTTTCTTTCTTTCTTTCTTTCCTTTTTAATTTACATCCAAATTAGCATATAGTGCAATAATGATTTGGGGAGTAAGACTCCAGTGATTCATCCCCTACATATAACACCCAATGCTCATCCCAACAATTGTCCTTCTTAATGCTCCTTGCCCATTTAGCTCACCCACAACCCCTCCAGCAACACTGTTCTCTATATTTAAGAGTCTTTTATGTTTTGTCTCCCTGCCTGTTTTTTTTTTTTTATTATTTTTGCATCCCTTCTCTTCTGTTCATCTGTTTTGTATCTTAAATTCCAAATATGAGTGAAGTCATATGATATTTGTCTTTCTCTGACTGACTAGTTAGCAGAAACATATTTCTGATAAAAATATAAAGGACAGAAGTGAGTACCAATGCTTATACACACTATTGAGTTTTGTATTCTGTGTTTACACCTTACTTATGGCTAAAATTTTAGAATGAAAGCCATAAAATTTCTATTTGTGCCTGCCTGTTTGTTTATGCATGTTCATTTGTATGTTATGTATATGTGACATTTTCCTACCTCCAGATGGTATTACCAAATTAATTTATAAAATCCCTTAAAGAAACTATATTCTGATTGGCTTGGATAAAAATAAGTGCTTATATAAATTACATGTTCCTGAAACTCCAAGAAATATAGAAATGTCTTTCAAATTCACTTTATTTGAGTAAATTTGATTTGATAAATAACATTATGTTGATACTATAAGTTTCATAAAGAAACAGCCATGTCTTCTGTATGTATGTATTAGCATTAAATGTAATATATACATACATTTTTATTCTAGTTGAGTTTACTAATCATATTAACTAATATATTTGTTAGATGTATAAGATTCTAAAAATTTAAATTATATTTTAATCAAAAAAAGTCATTCTGGAAAACTTTATTTCAACAATAATTGTTTTACAATATATCCACTTAAAAGTAGTTTACAAAATATTTTTTATTATTGAAATATAATTGACATATAATATCATATTAGTTTCAGGTGCACAACATTAAGTTACAGAGAGGAAGGGAGGCAAACCATAAGACCTCTTTTTAAATTTTAATTCCAATATAGTTAACATACAATGTACCATTAATTTCAGGTGTACAATATAGTGTTTCAACAATTCTATATATTACCTGGTGCTCATTATAGCCAAGTGCACTCCTTAATCCCCATCACCTATTTGACCCGTCCCCCCACCCACCTTCCTTCATGCAAACTTCAGTTTGTTCTCTATAGGTAAGAGTCTGTTTTATGATTTACCTTTCTCTTTCTGCAACCCCTCCCCATGTTCATCTGCTTTATTTCTTAAATTCCACACATGAGTGAAATCATATGGTATTTGTCTTTCTCTGACTGACTTACTCTGCCTAGCATTAGCTAAGCTCCATCCATGTCATTGCAAATAGAAAGATTTAATTTGATTTTTATGCTGACTAATTTTCCATTGTGTGTGTGTGTGTGTGTGTGTGTGTGTGTGTGTGTAACTTTTTTATTTATAAGTCAATGGAAATTTGTGCTCTTTCCATAAATTGGCTCTTGTTGATAATGCTGCTATAAACATCAGGGTGCATGTGCCCCTTTGAATCAGTATTTTTGTATCCATTGGGTAAATACCTACTAGTGCAATTGCTGAATAATAACATAGTTCTACTTTAAAATTTTTTTTTAATTTACATCCAAATTAGCATATAGTGCAACAATGATTTCAGGAGTAGATTCCTTAATGCCCCTTACCAATTTAGCCCATCCCCCCTCCCACAACCCCTCCAGTAACCCTCAGTTTGTCCTCCATATTTATGAGTCTCTTCTGTTTTGTCCCTCTCCCTGTTTTTATATTTTGTTTCCCTTCCCTTATGTTCATCTGTTTTGTCTCTTAAAGTCCTCATATGAGTGAAGTCATATGATATTTGTCTTTCTCTGACTAATTTCACTCAGCATAATACCCTCCAGTTCCATCCATATAGTTGCAAATGGCAAGATTTCATTCTTTTTGATTGCCGAGTAATACTCCATTGTGTGTATATATATATATATATATATATATATATATATATACCACATCTTCTTTATCTATTCATCCATTGATGGACATTTGGGCTCTTTCCATACTTTGGCTATTGTTGATAGTGCTGCTATTAACATTGGGGTGCATGTGTCCCTTCAAAACAGCACACCTGTATCCCTTGGATAAATACCTAGTAGTGCAATTGCTGGGTTGTAGGGTATTTCTATCTTTAGCTTTTTGAGGAGCCTCCATACTGTTTTCCAGAGTGGCTGCACCAGCTTGCATTCACATAAGAGACTCTTAAACACTGGGAACAAACTAAGGGTGCATGGGGGTGGGAGAGAGGAGAAAGTAGGTGATGGGCAGGAAGGAGGGCACTTGTTGGGATGAGCATTGGGTGTTGTATAGAAAGCAATTTGACAATAAATTATATTAAAAAAATAAAATAAACAAACAAATAAATAAATAATTTTTAAAAATCAATCCAAAAAAATTAGTCAGGTGCACAACATAGTGACTGGACAATATTGTATACTGCATTTAGCATAAAAACTTCTAGATCTATCCATGTTGTCACAAATGGCGAGATTGAATTCTTTTTTATGGCTGAGTAGTATTCGTGTGTGTTTGTGTGTGTGTGACATCTTCTTTATCCATTCATCTATGTATGGACATTTAGGTTGCTTCCATATCTTAGCTATTGTAAATAATGCTGTGATGAACATAGGGGTGCATATATCTCTCTGAATTAGTGTTTTCATTTTCTTTGGGCAAATACCCAGTAGTAGACTTACTAGATCATATGTAGCTCTATTTTTAATTTTGGGGGGGACTTCCATACTGTTTTCCACAGTGGCTGCACAAATTTACATTCCCACCAATAATGCATGAGGGATCCCCTTTCTCCACATCCTCACCAACACTTGTTATTTCTTCTTTTTTTGATACTAGCCATTCTGACTGGTGTAAGGTAATATTTCTTTGTGATTATGATTTGCATTTCCCTGAGGATGAGTGATGCTGAGGATCTTTTAATGTTGTACTTCTTCTTTGAAAAAATGTCTATTCAGGTCTCTCCCCATTTTTTAATCAGGTTATTTGATTTTTTTTTTTTTTTGGTGTGAAGTTGTACGAGTTCTTTATGTATTTTGGGTATTACCCCCATCAGATATATGATTTGCAAATATATTCTCCCACTAACTAGGCTACCTTTTTGTTTTGCTGATGGTTTCCTTCACTGTGAAAAAGCTTTTTATTTTGGTGTGGTCCCAATAGTCTGTTTTTGCTTTGTTTCCCTTGCCTGAAAAGACATATCTAGAAAAGTATTGCTAAGGTTGATGTCCAAGAAATTACCGCCTATGTTTTTTTAGGAGTTTTGTCGTTTCAGTTCTCATATTTAGGTCTTTAATCCATTTTTGAGTTTATTTTTGTGTATCATGTAAGAAAGTTACCCAGTTTAAAAAAAGAAAGAAAGAAAGAAAAAAAGTGGCCTGGTTATATCCTTTTTGTATGCTGCTGTCCAGTTTTCCCAACACCATTTATTGAAAAGACTGTCTTTTCCTTGTTGTACATTCTTGTCTCCTTTATTGTAGAACAATTGGCCATATAGACATAGGTTTACTTTTAGGATCTCAATTCTGTTTTATTGATCTATGAGTCTATTTTATATCAGTGCCATAATGTTTTGATTCCTATAGCTTTGTAGTATATCTTGAAATCTGGGATTGTGATAACTTCTCATTTTGTTCTTCTTTCTCAAGCTTTCTTTTCTTTTCTTTTTTTTTTTTTTTGTAACGTTTATTTATTTTTGAGACAGAGAGAGACAGAACATGAATGGGGGAGGTTCAGAGAGAGGGAGACACAGAATCCGAAACAGGCTCCAGGCTCTGAGCTGTCAGCACAGAGCCCATCACGGGGCTCGAACTCAGGGACTGCGAGATCATGACCTGTGCTGAAGTCGGCGGCTTAACCGACTGAGCCACCCAGGCACCCCTCTCAAGCTTTCTTAGGCTATGTTTCAATGAACATGTAGGCAATGAAATTTAAAATACAGCACCACTTACAACTGCTCAACAAGAGAGAAATACTGTGAAATAAATCTCTCAAAACAGGTACAGACCTTATCTTCTATATAAGATTTGTTTTGGCATTCTTGAAATATCAATATTACAGTAATGGAGAACATTTTAGTGGTTGCCAGTTGCGAGGGGCGTGAGGGTCAGTGGGGAGGTGTGTGTAGCTTAAAAAGGGCAACAGGAGGAATCCTTGTGATGATAGAACTATTCTGTGCTTTCCCTATATCAGTGTTAATAACCCAGTTGTGATATTGTACTTGGATTGAGTACAATCACTCCAAAATGTGATTGAGGCCTTTCTCATTCAACACACCCTCTGAAGCTCCTGCACTTAAGAAAGGCCTTCTCCTTCATCATTACCAGATTGGAATGACCTGAACTATGCAGCCTCCCTCAGCTGATGTGACACAGTCCAAGTTTTGCAAGATGTTACCATTGGGTTAAACAGATAAAGTGTAAATGAGATATTGCTGCATTATGTTTTGCAACTACATATTAATCCACAATTGTCTCAAAATAAAAATATTTTTAATACAAATTAAAAAAAAAATACATACGCATGTAAACACCATGTCTCCACCTTTTTATTCCACTATCATGTTGAGGGTCTTGAGAATGCCTCGGGATACAGCAACAAGCTGTTTCAGAAACTAATATCACTGCACTTCACAGAAATGGAATAGGAGTCTTGACCTTGGCTGCAAATTTATTCTCACACTTTTTACAGGATGTTTTGATGGATTGCATTTGGGGTAAGAGAGAAAGAGAGGAGTTCATGTTTGTAGCCTGAGCAACTGGTTCAACAGTAGTGCTGTTTACTGAAGCCTTGGGGGAAGCAAATAGACAAACATCTGATGTGATGTCAGGTGTTGATATGTGCTAAAGAGTAACTAAAGCAGAGTCCTAGTCTGGGTTGTGGCACAGTGGGATTGAGGAGGTGGTTTTAGATAAGAAACCCACCAAGGTAAAGAGATATTAATAAGTGCCCCATGCAAAAGAGGTTTCCATGGGGGAAAATTGGAAAAGAGTTAAATAAAATTATAATTACTGCAGGATTCTCAGAGCCATGACTAGTCTAATGACACAGTGAATCTGAGAGGGGGTACAGAACCTGTAAAGGCCATGCTCCTGTGGTTGTATGTCCCTTCTGGGAATAGGAAGACCAGTGTAGATTGAAGAATGTGGTTGTTGGGAGGTTGGAAAACTGAAGGGACTCCATTTTTAGAAAGGCTGTCTCTTTGCTGTTTCTATGTGAGGTTCTATTTACTCGTGTTCTATATTTTACCTTGCATCTGAATAAACCAAAGAAGCTATGTTCCTACTCCAAGGGGAAAGCAAGAAAACTAACATTCTTTGAGTTTCATCCTAGCCCCCAAGCACCTGATAACATCTAAGAACTGTATCCCAAATATGTCCCGAGACATTAGCTTTCAGCAAACCTCAGCTGACAACGCCATCAGCACCCCCTACCTTCGCTGATTTATAAAGTAACACCTGTTGTTCACCTGTCTCTTTGCCCTTGATTGGAACCTACTCTAGATTCCTGAAGGAACACGTACCCTGGACTCCTTTCCAATATAAACCCCAAGTGACAGAGAGACTTATTCTCCTTTCCTTTCTGAGTCTTCCAGACACTCCGCCAGCTATACTCTATCACTTATGCTGTTCAGTAAACTCTGCTTTCACTTCTTCCTGGCTTAAGTTTGATTTATATCCTAAGCGAAAACAAGGACCCTCTTTGCTAGTCCTGTGTGACCCACTCTGTGTCCTCAGACCAGTCCTGCCTGCATCAGTCATTCTAAGCTCTCTGCACCAGAGACATGGGACTCTGCTCTGAGAACCCCTGTGGCACCTCAAGCCATTCATCACCTCTTGGTGTTTTCCCTCTTGCATAGATGTGGCACGATCTGCCAGCTGAAACCCTGAGAGTGATAAAGGAAATTTTCAAATTTTAATGTTTGTGGGCCCTGCTCCTGGGCTCCCAGGGAAGCTATACTTTTAACAAGATCAGAATGACTTCACCAAACTTCAAAGCATGGGCTCTATTTCTTCCCTGAGCACACATTGTCCATCTGCTTCATTAGCCAATAACCTAAAAGAAACATTTCAAACTAAAGATAAGAGTAAAAATCTTTGTAAGTTCTGTTCCATACCTCAGAAGTGTACAACTTGCATATACTAAAAGCATAAAATAAAGTTTGTACTTTTCTAAAATGTCCTTCATCATGATGATTTGTAATTCTTGATGTAACAAAAACATACATAACCCTGTATTAAACATTACTTCTCTGGAGCACTTTCTTCTTTGTTAAGATTGTGGATCCTCTACAGGAGTGCTGACGCATGGGGGCATATGTACCCCAATGTTTATAGCAGTGCTTTCAACAATAGCCAAATTATGGAAAGAGCCTAAATGTCCATCAACTGATGAATGGATAAAGTAGATGTGGTTTATATATTTAATGGAATACTACTTGGCAATGAGAAAGAATGAAATCATGTCATTTGCAGCAACTGGAAGAAAGAATCATGCCATTTGCAGTGGATGAAACTGGAAGATATTATATTGAGTGAAATAAATCAGTCAGAGAAGGAGAGTTATCATATGTTTTCACTCATTTGTGGATCTTGAGAAACTGAATAGAAGACCATGGGAGAAGGGAAGGGGAAAAAAATAGTTACAAACAGAGGAGGGAGGCAAACCACAAGAGACTCTTAAATACAAAGAACAAACTAAGGGTGGATGGGAGGGGGGAGAGGAAAAATGGGTGATGGGCATTGCAGAGGGCACTTGTTGGGATGAGCACTGGGTGTTGTATGTAAGCCAATTTGACAATAAATTATATTCATAAAAAAAGATTATGTATCTTTGGCACCTGGCATCACTTGGGCTGGAATAAAACTCTCTTTCTTTCTTTCTTTCTTTCTTTCTTTCTTTCTTTCTTCTTTCTCTCTTTTTTCTGTAGAAATTCTAAAAGGTTTGTTCATTTTGCATCAGCAAGAGTACCCCTTGCTGTGAACTTGAAAAGGGCTGTGAAAGCAGAGGCCCAGAGGCCTACCCTGGAGGATGAAGCTGCAGGGTCCATCTGTGAACCCACCAAATACTTTCATTTCATTTCTTTCTCCCCTTTCCAAAATGTGATTGAGGCCTTTCTCATTTAACACACCCTCTGAAGCTCCTGCACTTAAGAAAGGCCTTCTCCTTCATCATTACCAGATTGGAATGACCTGAACTATGCAGCCTCCCTCAGCTTATGTGACACAGTCCAAGTGTGTGTTCCTTCCCTAACCACACCTTCCCTCAGCTTCTGTTTAACTTTCAATTTGGAAATGTTAGAACATATGGAAAGTAAAGTATAATGAACCCCATTGTATTTATCCATCACTAGCTTCAAAAAATTACCAACTCCTGGGCATCTCCTGTCATCTAAATTCCCATATATTTTCCCTCAACCCTCCATGTAATTTGAAGCAAATTTCAGACATTATTTTACTTATAAATATTTTAGTGCATATCTCTAAAAGATGATACTGTTGCAGGATTCTTTACCTCAGAACCCGGGGTTCATTGTCTCTCCACTCTCAACAATGAAGAGATGGACACAGAATAAAATGAGCAGCAGGCAAAAGTTTATTAGAGTATAAGATGGGATCAGAAAGAAAGAATAGTATGAAAGCTCTCTTTACAGAGAGGGGACATTTGAAAGTGAATGTCAGAAACTATAGGCAAGGGTCCTTGTTTTTAAGGTTCTCGCTGCCCCTCCCCCCCAATCCCTTCCTCCTCATTCCTTCTCAAGTCTAACCTTATTGGCTGGATAGCTCTAGGTGCTGGGTTGTCCATTCCTGGTTGGCTCCATTCCATTGTGTGAGGAGTCACACTAATCATACTGTCCCACATGTAACATAAGTTTTATGGTTTACTTATTTCAGTTAAATATTTTGATTATCAAATTTTTTTTTTTTTTAAATTTTTTTTTCAACGTTTATTTATTTTTGGGACAGAGAGAGACAGAGCATGAATGGGGGAGGGGCAGAGAGAGAGGGAGACACAGAATCGGAAACAGGCTCCAGGCTCTGAGCCATCAGCCCAGAGCCCGACGCGGGGCTCGAACTCACGGAGCGCGAGATCGTGACCTGGCTGAAGTCGGACGCTTAACCGACTGCGCCACCCAGGCGCCCCCTGATTATCAAATTTTTGAGGGGAACCTGAAGAGGAGTAGGTGGTGTCTGTTACATTGTTAAGAGGACCTTAACGCCTGAGGGAGTCTGCTCGAGGTCAGATGTTCCCAGAAGAAATGTTTTAAAGTATGTTTTTTTCCCCACCAGGGACCTTCAAGTCTTAGGCTCTCCCTTTCTGCCTATCTTTTCCTATCATAATACTCTTTTAGAGTATCATCTTTTAGAGATATAATGTGATAGTAATCATAACTGTTATCATCTCTTGAAAAATTAATAATACCTATTTTTTTAAGCTTACTTATTTTTTTGAGAGAGAGAGCAAGTGGGGGAGGGGTAGAAAGAGAAGAGAGAGAACCAGATGCAGGTCTCCAACCCATGAAATGTGAGATCATGACCTGAGCTAAAAACCAAGAGTCAGTCGCTTAACCTATTTAGCCACCCAGTTGTCCCTATAATACCTACTTTGTATCATCAAATATCCAGTTATTAGGAACCCATGGGGGAGGGGAAGGAAGAAAGAAAAAAAAGAGGTTAGAGTGGGAGAGAGCCAAAGCATAAGAGACTCTTAAAAACTGAGAACAAACTGAGGGCTGATGGGGGGGTGGGAGGGAGGGGAGGGTGTCTGATGGGTATTGAGGAGGGCACTAGTTGGGATGAGCACTGGGTGTTGTATGGAAACCAATTTGACAACAAATTTCATATATTTTAAAAAAAAGTCCAGGTGGCTAGGGAAGATGGCAGCGTAGGAAGACACTGGGCTCACCGTGTCCTGCTGGTCACTTAGATTCCACCTACACCTGCCTGAATAACCCAGAAAGCCGCCAGAAGACTAGCAGAACTCAGTCTCCAGAGCCAAGTGCAGATGAGAGGCCCACGGAAGAGAGTAAGAAGGGCGGAGAGGCGGTACGCACTCCACGGGCTGGCGGGAGGGATTCGGGTCGGAGGGGCGGCCCGCCGGCCAAACAGAGCCCCCGAGTCTGGCTTGCAAAAGCAGAGGGGCCGGACAGAGTGTGTTCCTACAACAAGAGGGAGTTGACATCTGGAAGGTTATAAGCTAACAGCTCTGCTCAGAGAACGGGAGGGCTGGAGGACAACGGAAGGGAGAGTTACTGAGCCCTGGGACAACAGAGCTCAGTTTTGCGGGAACAAAGGCCCGCGCCAGCGCCATCGTTCTGGCCCATCCCCCAGCCAAAATCCCAAAGGGAGCCAGTTCCTGCCAGGGAACTTGCTTGCTCTGTGCAAACACCCAACGCTGTGCTTCTGTGGAGCCACCCTTCTGGCAGCGGGCCTGACTCCCTCCCGCTGCCACAGGGCCCCTCCTGAAGTGGATCACCTAAGGAGAAGCAAGCTAAGCCTGCCCCTCCTGCCCCCGTGCACCTTGCCTACCCACCCCAGCTAATATGCCAGATCCCCAGCACCACAAGCCTGGCAGTGTGCAAGTAGCCCAGACAGGCCACCCCACCCCACAGTGAATCCTGCCCCTAGGAGAGGGGAAGAGAAGGTACACACCAGTCTGACTGTGGCCCCAGCGGTGGGCAGGAGGCAGACATCAGGTCGGACTGCGGCCCCACCCACCAACTCCAGTTATACACCACAGCACAGGGGAAGTGCCCTGCAAGTCCGCACCATGCCAGGGACTATCCAAAATGACCAAATGGAAGAATTCCCCTCAAAAAAATCTCCAGGAAATAACAACAGCTGACAAACTGATCAAAAAGGATTTAAATAATATAACAGAAAGTGAATTTAGAATAATAGTCATAAAATTAATCGCTGGGCTTGAAAACAGTATAGAGGACAGCAGAGACTCTATTGCTACAGAGATCAAGGGACTAAGGAATAGTCAGGAGGAGCTGAAAAACGCTTTAAACGAGATGCAAAATAAAATGGAAACGACCACGGCTCAGATTGAAGAGACGGAGGAGAGAATAGGTGAACTAGAAGATAAAATTATGGAAAAAGAGGAAGCTGAGAAAAAGAGAGATAAAAAAATCTAGGAGTATGAGGGGAAAATTAGAGAACTAAGTGATACACTAAAAAGAAATAATATATGCATAATTGGTATTCCAGAGGAGGAAGAGAGAGGAAAGGTGGTGAAGGGGTACTTGAAGAAATTATAGCTGAGAACTTCCCTGAAGGAAAAAGGCATTGAAATCCAAGAGGCACAGAGAACTCCCTTCAGATGTAACTTGAATCGATCTTCTGCACGACATATCATAGTGAAACTGACAAAATACAAGGATAAAAAGAAAATTCTGAAAGCAGCGAGGGACAAACATGCCCTAACATATAAGGGAGACCTATAAGACTCGTGACTGATCTCTCTTCTGAAACTTGGCAGGCCAGAACGGATTGGCAGGATATCTTCAATGTGATGAACAGAAAAAATATGCAGCCAAGAATACTTTATCCAGCAAGTCTGTCATTTAGAATAGAAGGAGAGATAAAGGTCTTCCCAAACAAAAAAAAAACTGAAGGAATTTGTCACCACTAAACCAGTCCTACAAGAGATCCCAAGGGGGATCCTGTGAGACAAAGTACCAGAGACATCATTACAAGCATAAAACATACAGACATCACAATGACTCTAAACCCATATCTTTCTATAATAACACTGAATGTAAATGGACTAAATGCGCCAACCAAAAGACATAGGGTATCAGAATGGATAAAAAAAACAAGACCCCTCTATTTGCTGTCTACAAGAGACTCATTTTAGACCTGAGGACACCTTCAGATTGAGAGTGAGGGGATGGAGAACTATCTATCATGTTACTGGAAGTCACAAGAAAGCTGGGGTAGCTAGCCATACTTATATCAGACAAGCTAGACTTTAAATTAAAAGCTGTAACAAGAGATGAAGAATGGCATTATATAATAATTACAGGGTCTATCCACCAGGAAGAGCTAACAATTATAAATGTCTATGCCCCAAATACGGGAGCCCCCAAATATATAAAACAATTACTTGCAAACATAAGAAACCTTATTGATAAGAATGTGGTAATTGCAGGGGACTTTAACACTCCACTTACAAGAATGGACAGATCTTCTAGACACACGGTCAATAAAGAAACAAGGGCCCTGAATGAGACATTGGATCAGATGGACTTGACAGATATATTTAGAACTCTGCATCCCAAAGCAACAGAATATACTTTCTTCTCGAGTGCACATGGAACATTCTCCAAGATAGATCACATACTGGGTCACAAAACAGCCCTTCATAAGTATACAAGAATTGAAATCATACCATGCATACTTTCAGACCACAATGCTATGAAGCTTGAAATCAACCACAGGAAAAAGTCTGGAAAACTTCCAAAAGCATGGAGGTTAAAGAACACCCTACTAAAGAATGAGTGGGTCAACCAGGCAATTAGAGAAGAAATTAAAAAATATATGGAAACAAATGAAAATGAAAATACAACAATCCAAACACTTTGGGATGCAGCGAAGGCAGTCCTGAGAGGAAAATACATTGCAATCCAGGCCTATCTCTAGAAACAAGAAAAATCCCAAATACAGAATCTAACAGCACACCTAAAGGAAATAGAAGCAGAACAGCAAAGGCAGCCTAAACCCAGCAGAAGAAGAGAAATAATAAATATCAGAGCAGAAATAAACAATATAGAATCTAAAAAAACTGTAGATCAGATCAACGAAACCAAGAGTTGGTTTTTTGAAAAAATAAACAAAGTTGACAAACCTCTAGCCAGGCTTCTCAAAAAGAAAAGAGAGATGACTCAAATAGATAAAATCATGAATGAAAATGGAATTATTACAACCAATCCCTCAGAGATACAAACAATTATCAGGGAATACTATGGAAAATTACATGCCAACAAATTGGACAACCTGGAAGAAATGGACAAATTCCTAAACACCCACACTCTTCCAAAACTCAATCAGGAGGAAATAGAAAGCTTAAACAGACCCATAACCAGAGAAGAAATTGAATCAGTCATCAAAAATCTCCCAAAAAATAGGAGTCCAGGACCAGATGGCTTCCCAGGGGAGTTCTACCAGATGTTTAAGGCAGAGATAATACCTATCCTTCTCAAGCTATTCCAAGAAATAGAAAGGGAAGGAAAACTTCCAGATTCATTCTATGAAGCCAGTATTATTTGATTCCTAAACCAGACAGAGACCCACTAAAAAAAGAGAACTACAGGCCAATATCCCTGATGAATATGGATGCAACAATTCTCAATAAGATACTATCAAATCAAACTGAACAGCATATAAAAAGAATTATTCACCATGATCAAGTGGGATTCATTCCTGGGATGCAGGGCTGGTTCAACATTCGCAAATCAATCAACGTGATACATCACATTAATAAAAGAAAAGATAAGAACCATATGGTCCTGTCAATCAATGCAGAAAAGGCCTTGGACAAAATCCAGCAGCCTTTCTTAATAAAAACCCTTGAGAAAGTCGGGACAGAAGGAACATACTTAAACATCATAAAAGCCATTTATGAAAAGCCCACAGCTAACATCATCCTCAATGGAGAAAATTTGAGAGCTTTTTCCCTGAGATCAGGAACACGACAGGGATGCCCACTCTCACCGCTGTTGTTTAACATAGTGTTGGAAGTTCTAGCATCAGCAATCAGACAACAAAAGGAAATCAAAGGCATCAAAATTGGCAAAGATGAAGTCAAGCTTTCACTTTTTGCAGGTGACATGATATTATACATGGAAAATCCGATAGACTCCACCAAAAGTCTGCTAGAACTGATACATGAATTTAGCAAAGTTGCAGGATACTAAATCAATGTACAGAAATCAGTTGTATTCTTATACACTAACAATGAAGCAACAGAAAGACAAATAAAGAAACTGATCCCATTCACAATTGCACCAAGAAGCATAAAATACCTAAGAATAAGTCTAACCAAAGATGTAAAAGATCTGTATGCTGAAAACTATAGAAAGCTTGTGAAGGAAATTGAAGAGGATATGAAGAAATGGAAAAACATTCAGTGCTCATGGATTGGAAGAATAAATATTGTCAAAATGTCAATACTACCCAAAGCTATCTACACATTCAATGCAATCCCAATCAAAATTGCACCAGCATTCTTCTCGAAACTAGAACAAGCAATCCTAAAATTCATATGGAACCACAAAAGGCCCCGAATAGCCAAAGGAATTTTGAAGAAGAAGACCAAAGCAGGAGGCATCACAATCCCAGACTTTAGCCTCCACTACAAAGCTGTAGCCAGAATGGTATTGGCTCAAAAACAGACACATCGACCAATGGAATAGAATAGAAACCCCAGAACTAGACTCACAAAAGTATGGCCAACGAATCTTTGACAAAGCAGGAAAGAACATCCAATGGAAAAAAGACAACCTCTTTAACAAATGGTGCTGGGAGAACTGGACAGCAACATGCAGAAGGTTGAAACTAGACCACTTTCTCACACCATTCACAAAAATAAACTCAAAATGGATAAAGGACCTGAATGTGAGACAAGAAACCATCCAAACCCTAGAGGAGAAAGCAGGAAAAGACCTCTCTGACCTCAGCCGTAGCAATCTCTTACACGACACATCCCCAAAGGCAAGGGAATTAAAAGCAAAAGTGAATTACTGGGACCTTATGAAGATAAAAAGCTTCTGCACAGCAAAGGAAACAACCAACAAAACGAAAAGGCAACCAACGGAATGGGAAAAGATATTTGCAAATGACATATCGGACAAAGGGCTAGTATCCAAAATCTATAAAGAGCTCACCAAACTCCACACCCGAAAAGCAAATAACCCAGTGAAGAAATGGGCAGAAAACATGAATAGACACTTCTCTAAAGAAGACATCCGGATGGCCAACAGGTACATGAAAAGATGTTCAGCGTCGCTCCTTATCAGGGAAATACAAATCAAAACCACACTCAGATACCACCTCACGCCAGAGTGGCCAAAATGAACAAATCAGGAGACTATAGATGCTGGAGAGGATGTGGAGAAACGGGAACCCTCTTGCACTGTTGGTGGGAATGCAAACAGAAAAAACAGTATGGAGGTTCCTCAGAAAATTAAAAATAGACCTACCCTGTGACCCATAGCACTGCTAGGAATTTACCCAAGGGATACAGGAGTACTGATGCATAGGGGCACTTGTACCCCAATGTTTATAGCAGCACTCTCAACAATAGGCAAATTGTGGAAAGAGCCTAAATGTCCATCAACTGATGAATGGATAAAGAAATTGTGGTTTATATACACAATGGAGTACTACATGGCAATGAGAAAGAACGAAATATGGCCCTTTGTAGCAATGTGGATGGAACTGGAGAGTGTGATGCTAAGTGAAATAAGCCGTACAGAGAAAGACAGATACCATATGTTTCCACTCTTATGTGGATCCTGAGAAACTTAACAGAAACCCATGGGGGAGGGGAAGGAAAAAAAAAAAAAGAGGTTAGAGTGCGAGAGAGCCAAAGCAGAAGACACTCTTAAAAACTGAGAACAAACTGAGGGTTGATGGGGGGTGGGAGGGAGGGGAGAGTGGGTGATGGGTATTGAGGAGGGCACGTTTTGGGATGAGCACTGGGTGTTGTATGGAAACCTATTTGACAATAAATTTCATATATTGAAAAATAAATAAATAAATAAATAAATAAATAAATAAATAAATAAATAAATACAAATCCAGTTATTATTCTCATTTCCCCCAACTGTCTTACACAGACAACATATAGATATATTTGGTCTATGTGTTTATCAGCAGGCAAATAAATTCCAAATATTATAATTAGTTGATATATCTCTGGAGTATCTTTTAATCTGTTCATTCTCTTTCCTTTTATTTTTTCCTTGCAATTTTTTGTGAAAGAAAATGACATTTTTTTGGTAGTCTCCTAGTTTGTATGTTACTGGCTGAATCTCTGTCTGTTTTTTAACGTTTTATTATTTATTTTTGAGAGAGAGTGAGTGTGAGCAGGGGAGGTGCAGAAAAGAGGGAGACAGAGGATCCAAAGAGGGTTCCGTGCTGACAGCACAGACTGGCTGAATCTCTTTTAACATGCTTCTCTGTTTCTATATTTCTTGAAAATTGGTAACTGGGACTAGTGGGTTGACAAGATTCAGGGTTTCTCTGTTTGGTTAGTCGTTTTTTTGTTGGTTTGTTTTTTTTCTTTGTTTTTACTTTGCCTACATCCATCCATTTATTAGCAGGGCAATGACATCCTGTTAGCTAGGATACAATGGGGGGTTACTCAGATCAGAGGGCTGTAAGCTATCTGCAGAGGGGATGAGGGGGAAGATACAGAAACAGGTAAAGAATATCTCTGTTTTGCAGAACAAATAGCTGCTACCAAGGTTGGCCAGGTTTTCCAACCCATACATTTTTGGAGCTAGTTTCAGCCAGACTGGAGCTGAGAAGCTGCATAGAAGGCCCCTTTAACTCATTATAATACTAAAGTCTCCTCCTATGGGTAGGATTTTCTGCTATTTTTTGAACATACAATATATGCACTAGCATGTTGACATGCTAGCATGCACAGTTGAACCACAGTGGCTAAGCAACAAAATACTTATTAATTTCCTAATGAATCAAACACTCTGCCCCTGCACTCTCGCACATTGGATAAAAGCTTCAGTGTTTTGAGAACTATCTCCCTGTCTCCTTACTTACTGCAAGTAATAAAAAAGTTTCTGCCCCAAACTTGGGCTGGTCTATTGGCTGATGCACCCTAAGCAGCAGATCCTTTGTGTTCAATGGCAAACCTAACCCCATCCTTACCCCACTGATTATCAGTTAAGTATTATAAAGGAAACTTCTCGTTAAGTATTTGAGTATACTCATATACAGAACATATGTTGATTTTCTCTGCCTTTATTTACCAGTTTTCAAAACAATGACGTGGGTCCCTAGCACCAAATGAAGTTTTGCGTATTTTTTAGTGCCCTTATCAATTGGTAGATTTAGTATTTCAGTCCATTGCACTTATAATTGTCACCGAAGCTCAAATCAGTTCCCCCAAAAAGAGTTGCTTCAGGTTGACCCTAATTCCTCTTGTTGGGCCAGGCGTGTGAGGCTCACTCTCTCCCAAATCAGTCATTTCTCCAGTTTGTGCGCAGAATGGCATATGTATAGTCATTCTTAACTACAACATTTTATTTCTCCATTCCTATTTAATACATTACCATTCCTAACAGTATTACAGCCGGCCTACGTTTTAGGTTTAACTCTAAGACATCCTAAACTAAGAGCTCCAACCAAAACCTAATTTCTCTGTGTCAAAGGGCAGCAGGGCCGCCAGAACCAGTGAGATGCGGTCCGCCCGGCCTCCTAGAGCGGAATCGGAACTGCGCTGGAGGGCCTTGCGAGCGCTGCTCCTTAGCATCCCCTCTGCCTTGGTTCCGGGGGCGCAAAGCCAGGCCGAGGGACCACGGGTCGTCCGAGGCGCAGGCAAGGGCTACGTGGCTGCAGGGGGAAAAGGACGGGCACATGCCTGCCGGGGCGCCTACAAGTTCTGCAGGTTGCGGACCCACGCGCAGAACGCGAGGTGGCTGGCCCGCCTAACCCTAAGGTGGAGTAGAGAGAGGGGAAGTGGCAGGAGTTTGGCCGGAAGACTGACTGCCCTGTCCTCTCTGCGGCTCCCTGGCTGGGATCCGAGAAGTTGAACCTACAGTGTGAGCTCCGCGGCGTCCTTTTCGGAGAAGAAAACTTTCCATGTTGGCAGGGTGGAATTTTGCTTTATTTTACCCTTTGGAAAGTTGAAGGGTTGTTTAAATGGGGGAAGGGGGTAAAAAGAAGAGATTATTGAATTTTGCATTCTTCATGTGGCCATTTCAGCCTCTGAGGGGAACCAGAATGTGCCACCCTTAAATATGGCACTTTGGCATAAGGGTTGTTTTGAACTGAAGTCACTTGAGAATCACCAGGTGGAGAAAGAGTTCTGTGCCCACATGCACCTAAGAGCAGGGCATAAATTTCCTCCCATGAAGGTGTGCCTCTGTATCAGGAAGAGTGCCTCTTACCAGAGGTGGAGTAGGAACCTCAGATAAGTGCATAAGCAAGCCTGGCCCTTATCTTCATCGGTTCCTCCTTATATTTCCTAGTTATATCCCTTGAAAGCGAAAACATCTTTCCTGTAAGAAAGTTACATAAGCTCCCGAATCTAACATTGCAATTGAACTTTTCCCTGTACTCCTCTGTGAAATTTGAATAAAATTATATGCCGTCTTCTCCTGTTAATTTGTCTTTTGTGAGTTAACTTCACATGCTACTAGTCGCTAAATAGACAACAGACGAAAGGTTTTTCTCCTTGGCACCTGTGATGCATAGTTACCAATTCAAAGTGAGTCATAAAGTCCTTTTAAGCTCACAAATCCATCCCTTTTAGAATGCTAGAGACCCCCCTACTATCTGCAAAGTCTGAGTAGTGTTACCATGGAAAACCTGGGTCTGTTCTCCCAACACTTTATATTTCTGTAGCTTTAATATTTCTATGTACATTTTATCTTTGCATCAATGGAGAATCAGGCTTACCCCACGTAGTAGAGTTCTCCAGAGGAACAGAAACAAGAGGAGAGAGAGACAGATAAGAAATTGGCTCATGCAGTTATGGAGGCCAGGAGGTCTCAAGATCTGCAGCACAAGTTAGCACCCTTGAGACCCAGAAAAAGCCACTGTTTCAGTTCCAATCCAAAGATAAAGGAAAAGGCTAATGTTCTAGTTTGAAGGCCACCAGGCAGGAAGAATTCTCTCTTATTTGCAGGAGGGTCAGCCGTTTTGTTCTGTTCAGGCCCTCAATTAATTAGATGAGTGCCAGCCAAATCAGGAAGGGAAATCTGCTTTACTCGGGCTACCAATTGAAATGTGACTCTCATCCAGAAACACCCTCACAGACATGTGAGTAATGTTTGACCAAATATCTGTGCACCCCATGGCCTAGTCAAGTTGCCACAAAACTAACCATCACGCCCCAATTTTCTGCTCTGCCATCACCAGCCAGTTGCCTTTAGATCCTCCTATGTGCTGCTTCATGGTAACAGCAAGACAGGAGGAGCTCTAGTCATCATATGGACCTTGAAGCAGGAAGAAGAGGGAACAGGCAATATCAACCAGCTCCTGTGCTGGTTTCCTTTTTTTTTTTTTTTTTTTTTTTTTATTTTAAGAAAAATCTTTCCTGAATCCACAGCAGACTTCCCCCCAACCACCTCCATGGCCCACAATGCTCACCTTGACCTTTGGCTGCAAGAAGGTGGGGAGGTGGTGGGGGTTGGTTGGGAAATTAAATATCAAGAAAAGCAGAATAAGAATCCTTGTGCTTGGCTATCTTATATGAATCATAATTGATCTGAGCTAATAATCTGGGGGCTCTTTTAGCCAAGAAGGGAGATGGAATGCCTAAGGGATACAACAGTATCAGGCATAGTTCACAAAATCCCCATCTAGCCCTGCCTCTCTCAGACTGCACCCTTTGCATCTTTGGGGTTTGGGATGGTTACAAACTCAATCACATTTGTGTACACAATTTATTGGCTTATCTTTTAAAACTTGATTCTCTTTATTATGCCTGAACTTTAATACTTTCATTCCCAGATGACAGACTTTCTTCTCCCATTTCTGTGTCTCTTGGGGTTGGGGGGAGGATGCATTGCCATGGACTCTTTGCATGGTTGAATCGAAACTTCTCAAGGTGGGGGATGGTGGTCCTGGCACTGACATCAGTCTTGGTGGCTATGTGGATATGCCCAGATCCTGGGGGGAAACCACTCATTTCAAGAGGAGGTCCCCTCCCTGTTGCAATCAGAGGACTCACCTTACCCTCCTACACTGGTTCTGGCCAATGTCCTGGATGTGCTCACAGATGATGCCTGTGCCACCCCCTGCCCTCTACCAGCCCATCTTCTGACCTAGTGTTCAATGCAGTGCCCTTAGACTGGACCAAGGGCCATTTCTGTGGGACGCAGATGAGACGTTGCTGTTTTCATGATTCACATGTTTTATGATTCCCCACGCCTGAAGAATGAAGTCCCAGGACCTGAAGTTTAGGATTTCTAACCAAAGACGGGATCCAACTGCAATTTTTCCTGCTGCCTCCCCACAGTCTGATCTATCACTAAGTCCTGTATGTGGAACTCTTCCTTCAAAACACAGGCACATGCACAACACACACACATATACACACACACCTGGTTTATGTCATCCTGGGCATGATTACTGCCTGCCTGCTCTAGTTGCTACTCCTACAAGGATAGATGGCATTAACTTTCTCTCTTCGGGATGCTTTCCTATCCACCTCCCCCCTTTTCCCATGCTACCACTTTGCTTTTGCACTGAATACTGTGTCTAAAGCAATCACTTATATGTCTAAATCTTAGAATACTAAGAATTCATGGTCTGGGTTAGTTGTAGGACTGCTGCAATAATTAATGCTACTTTGACATGAGAATGGTAGACAGGACAATGCCCATAACAGAACCTTTTCTAAATCATAATTTGTATGGTAAAATAAAGTATTGCAAATCAGTAGGGGATATAAACAATGAGTAAGTAGTAATGGGGCAATCAGCTCTTTGAAGGGGAGGGAAATTCATGTTCTAAAATGAATTCTAGGAAAACTGTTGTGGTTTTGAAATATGTTCATAACTTATTTTATATTCGTCCTTTCAAGATATGGAACTTAATTCCCCTCTCCTTGTGTGTGGGCTGGACTTAGTGATTTGCTTCTAACAAATAGCATAGGGCAGCTTCGGAGACTAGGGCATAAAAAGCACCATGGCTTCTTCCTGGCTCTCTCTCTGATCACTTTCTGCCATGCCAGGGGGACACTCAAACAGGGCTGTGGAGAGAGACCCGTGGTGAGGAACTGAGGTCACTTGCAAACAGCCATGTGGGGAGCCATCTTGGAAACATCCTTCAACCCCAGGCACACCTTCAAACTGATGCAGCCTAGCCAACATCTTGACCGCAGTCTCATGAGACACCTAAAGTCAGAGCCACTCAGTTAAGATGTTTTCAAATTCTGGGGCACCTGAGTGGTTCAGTCAGTTGAGGATCCAACTTTTGATTTCAGTTCAGATCATGATCCCAGTGTGGTGGGATACAGCCCTGCATCACAGGCTCTGCCCTGAACATGGAGCCCTCTTGGGATTTTCTCTCTCTCCCTCTGCCCTTCCCCCAAGCATGCATGTGCTTGCTCACTCCTCTATCTCTCAAAAAAAGATGTTTTCAAATTCTGACCCAAAGAAACTGTGAGATAATAAATGCTTGTTGTTTTAAGCCACTAAGTTTTGAGAAGTAGTATGTTAAACAGCAACAGATAACTAATACAAAGATTAAACAGTAAAATATAAAGAAAATAAATTAAAAGACAACATAAGTGGGTCTTGGAGGGGAAAGGACTCTCTAAAGTTTAATGAAAGATTCCTGAGCTACCTGAATATAAATGTCACCAGTCCATGTAATAGATGAGGCCTCACTGGCCACCCCATTTGGTGATAACAGCTTGTGGTGCAAGAGTACAGTGTGGCCATAGGGCCTCTCTCTTTCCCACTTTTTGGGATTACCTGTGGCAAGATTATTAGTGTTCACCAAATACCCACAAGCTCCTCCACTTCCCAGTCACCTTTGCAGTTAGAATGGAGCTTTGTGACTTGGTTCTGGCCAAAGAGACATGGGCCTCAGTGATATAAGGCACTTCTAGGCCTGCCCCTTAAAAATATCCCATAGTTTCTTCAAGTTTTCTATTCCCCTATACTGACAATAGTGAAGTCCAGATATTCTAGATGTTATGGCTGGAAGATGGAGGAGGACAGTCTGGTCTGCATAGAACTTTACATGAGCAACAAATAAACATTCTTGTGTTCAGTCACTGAGATGGAGGGTTTATGTGTTACTGCCACCTAGTCTAGCCCATCCTGACTAAATCATTGCCTCTTTCTAGTTCCTGTCTCTGGGTCATTGAGGTATTCCATATATTTCCCAGGAGCAGTCCAGGTTGTGTGCATTTCTACACTTCTGTCCCCTTCAGCTTAGTTACAGTGCTTTGTATAGACAGATTATCACCAGAGTTTTAGGGACTGTGATGCCCACCATACAGGTACAAAAATGGACCTGAGCCTTTCCCACAATTTTCTATGGCCCAGCCAAGACCAAGCTATCACATTTCACAAGACTTCAGTATTGAGAGAACAACCTACCACTGGTTACAGACCCTGGGCCCCTACTGGGTACCTCCAGCTAGCTCCTGGCCTGCTCCCCAAGTGCTTCTCTGGGCTACAAAAGAGCCAGATCCAGGGAGAGGAAGAAGTCAACCTATGACCCAGCATAAAGCCTCACTTCCAAAGTCCTCGGGTCCTGCCTCTTCCCCAGTGAATGAAGGGAGATGATCCACTCCCTTCGGGTCCCAAAGTCTGCAGGAGTATGACCACAGTAACAATGCTAGTTAATACTGATATAGTGTTTAGTGTATGGCAGGCCTTAGGGTATGTTCTAAGTGCTTTACATATAATAATTTAATTTTCACAACAACCCTATAAAGTAGGTACTCTTACTACCTATTTTCCTCATGAGAAAGCTGAGAAGTTAAGTACCAGTGCAGATTTACATAGCTACCTAGTTCCATAAGAAACCCAGAGCCCAATACTGATTGGAAGAGAAGCACCTTAGAGCAGGATGTCATTTTCCAAGAGCTCACCCTCCAAATTAGAAAAACGAAGCACAGTTCCTCTGGTTTTCAACTTCCCCAAGGTCTCATATAACTAAGTTAGTCCATGTGCACAACATGGAGTTGAATTCTGTCTCTTTTTAAAAAACATTTCCTTCCTCCTACCAAGTTGGCATAGGCCTGGGTGGCATCTCAGTGACCTCTTACTTGGTCTTGGTGCCCTCCAGTCTGTGAGTGACAATGGGAGAAGAATGGCATCTCCAAGAGGAGACCAGGAAGTTGGGCTTGGACCAGAAAGTGCCAAAGACATTCTCAGGACAGAGCATTTCAAAGATGTTAAAGATCCCAGCTTCAAGACTGCCCAGTTGTGTGTCCTTGGGCAATCACTTACCTTCTCTGTTTCCTTACCTGTAGAACAGTGTTATATATACAGTGCCTGCCATATATATAGTTGTTAAGAAGCAGTATATTGTTGTAGGTTGCGATCACTTATGAACTCTGGACAGCAAAAACAGGATCAAAACAAATTTATTACGGCCAGGCCAGACAGGAAAATACAACAGGTCCCGAAAGTCTGGCCCCGAACAAGCTTTGGGAATGTCTTATATAGGCTGTATTGACCACTCGGGTTGCAAAGGGTGGCAATTTGAAAGGGCGGGCACCAATCGCACAATCCTGAAGAATTGTAAAATATAACTTGTTGACTCTAGCTAGTTGAAAGCTGAATCATGTTGCTTACAATATTAGTCTTTTATCTAGTTTGAACAGAATGCGGGGCCCGAGAATGGGGAAGGGTGTTTACGCCAAGCAGGTTTACAGAAACTCAAACAAGCAGTTAAGAGTGAGTTTTATCTCTCGGTAACTCAGCAAATGTGGTTTTAAGCAGAACTAATATTTAGGGAACAGGAGCAGCACTTCTATGAGAGCCCAAAACAAACACTGGTTCAGCATCTCATACTCTGGGGTCCTTCTAAGCTTACATAGATCATAGTTTACTCTTGGGCTACAGGAGGCTAGCTATGTTTGCCCTTTACAATATCAATATATTCAGACTACTTAGAACAGAACCTGCCACAAAATAAGCACCATAAAAGTGCTCGCTATTGTTAATTATCATTATAGATAATATTATCATTGTAGTTTCAGTCAGGACTTCTGGAACAAAGACACACCCTCTTTTGCACAGGACTCAAAAATGAGAATGGTAGTTGGGCTACTATTACTTCTAGATCTTTTTCAGGGACTGTGAGTAATCCCTAAGAACCTCTGATAATTCAGGTATCTCCAGGTTCATTCCTATCTCTCTGGTAGCTCAGCAGTGTACCTGCACACACACATTTTGTGTATCCATTTAAATCTTCCATATGTGAAAGGAACTCACTGACATTAAAAACATTAGCATTATTTATGGCAAGTTCAAAAGGTGAATTTCTTTGATACAGAATATGTTCCTATGGTAAGCAAAAATTCCACAAAAGATTTTAGGATGACACTAGATCTAAGGAGGGGAGGTGGTCTCTGGATATCACTGAAAGGATAAGCAAATTCAACCACCAAATATGATTTTTTGTTTTGCCTGCAAATTTAGGAACAAACAAACCTCCTAAAACCTAATTCTGAGGAGGCAAGTGTGTAAAGAGCTCTGTATTTATGGTTGTGGGCTTCACACTCTCAAAAAATGAATAAACATTAAAAAAAAAAAGACTCAGACACTTAACTGAGCCATCCAGACACCCCTACAATAATTTTATAACTTCCTTACTTTGGCCTTCAGGTTTTTGTTTTTCAATCTTTTACTTTTAAAAATGGTGCAGTGAATGACATTTTCATACAGCATTTCATGGGTGTGTAATTTCTAGAGTAGAACTGATGCAGCAAAGTACCACACTGCCAAGTACCTCTTTGGAGGTTGAGAGGGTCTGCACTCCCAACAGCAGGGCAAAGTGAGGGCTTTCCCCCCTGTTCTTATGCTCACAATCTGTTATCAAAGTTTTTGATACTTGCTATTATGATAAGACAAAAATGGTATATCTGTGTTTTTAGGGTTTGCATTTTTAAAATGTTTTTTTATGTTTATTTATTTTTGAGAGATAAAGAGAGACAGAACTTGAGTGGGGGAGGGGCAGAGAGAGAGAGACACACGTAATCTGAAGCAGGCTCCAGGCTCTGAGAAGTCAGCACAGAGCCTGACAAGGGGCTGAAACCCACGAACTGCAAGATCATAACCTGAGCTGAAATCAGACGCTTAACCAACTGGGCCACCCAAGTAACCCTCGTGTATAGCACTTTTAATATATCATGCCACTCCCTTCTAGCTTGCCAAGTTTCTGTTGAAAAATCTCCTGTAGGTTTATGGGTTTTCTGTTGGTAGTTGCTGATTTTTTTGTCCTGTGGCTTTTTAATTTTTTTCTTTATCACCACATTTTGCAAATTTAATTACAAATATTTTGGTGTGGGTCTGTTTTTGTTCATTCTGATGGGAGTTCTCTGTGCCTTCTGGATCTGGATATCTGGATCTATTTCCTTCCCTGGATTAAGGAAGTTTTCAGCTATCATTTGTTCAAATAAATTTCCTGCCCCCCTTTCTCTCTCTTCTTCATCTGGGACTCTTAGAATATGTATATTATTAGGTTTGATGCAGTCACTGAGTTCCCTAGGTCTATTCTTGTTTTTGCACAATTCCTTTTTCTCTCTTTCATTCAGTTTCATAACTTTCCACTATTCTGTCTTCTCAGTCATTGTTTCTCTGCTTCTTAGCCTGTTGTTCATTCCATCAAGCATGTTTTCATTTATTATGCCGTTTATCTCTATGTTATTCCTATCTCTGTATTAAAGGGTCCCACTCACGTCTTCCACTTTTTCCTCAAGTCCAGTGAGTTTTCTTATGATCATTGCTTTAAATTCTCTATCAGGCATGTTACTTATATCTCTTTCACTTAGATCTCTGGCCATGCCCTTGTCCTGTTAATTTAGGAAAATTGCTCTTTCTCCTCATTTATGTGTCTGTTTATGTAGATTAAGAAAGTCAGCTATGTTTTCTGCTCTTGAAAGTAGTGACTTTATGAAGAGGTCCTGGAGTGCCTGCCCTGTAGTATAGTGTCTTCTGTTCACCAGAACCTGGCACTTCAAGTGAATATCCTATGTGTAATGCTTATTGCCCTACTGGGTCTCAGTCACTTTTCCTTCAGTGCAGTTGTTCTTTGCTGACAGTCTTCCTGTTGTGGGCTATGCTTAGTCTCTATAGTGTTAGTAGGACCCAGGCAGACCAGCTCTGAGGGGGTGTGTCTGCTGTGGAATTTGGGAGTGGGGCAGAAATGTAAGCAAAATTTGAATTGGGCCACTAGTCCTACGACAGATCCCTGGAAGTGCTGCAGTGGCTGGAGGCTAAGTGCCAGGGCAGCCATGTGCACAAGGCTGGGTATGGCGCATATCAATGGCCAGGCATGGTGTGGGACAGTGGCTGGAGAGGCTCAGCTGGGCGTAGCATGGAGGCTGGGCAGGATGTGCTGTGGCATCTGTGCACCAGGTGACTGGGTGGGATGCTGGCATGGCTTTAATAAAATTTACCCCAAGCCCAGGGCCGAGGCTAGCAGGCTTGGAGTGGGCTAGTCTTTAGGAGAACTTGTGGGCTTGGCACACTGCTGGAAAGTTAGGTAGCAAGTGTTTGTGCAGCCCTGTCTCCCACAGGTGACTCTGTGTTTATGTTCGGGCTGGGGAAGAAAAATGACACCTGCCAGCTCCCCTGTTTTTGGAGAAATCTCCTAACACACTCTGAAAGCAGTGTGAACATATCTGTCTCCCATTTGCCCCTGGTGTTGCGATAACTGTTGTTTTCATGTTGCCTCTCCAAACAGGCTGCTGTCTCTTTAAGGGTGGCAACCCAGCTATCACTCACCCTCCCAGCCTGCCCAGTGTTGAGAGAGCTGACTTAAAGTTCCAGGCCCCAAGTCCCACTGTTTTTACAAACTCAAGCAATTCTGCCTCTCTGTGTTTGTTTTTTGTTTTTACTTTTTATTTAAATTTTAGTTTACAGTGCAGTATTGGTTTCAAGAGAATTCAGTGATTCATGACTTTACATACAACACCCAGTGCTAATCACAAGTGCCCTCCTTAATACCAATCACCCGTGTAGTCCATCCCCCACACACCTCCCCCATCAACTCTCAGTTCACTGTGGTTAAGAGCCTCTTGTTTGTTTCCCTCTCTTCTCTTTCCCCCCCTTCTCCTATGTTCATCTGTTGTTTCTTAAATTCCACATATGAGTAAAATCATATGGTATTTGTCTTTCTCTGCTGACTTATTTCACTTAGCATAATACACTCTAGTGTGCCCCATGTGAGCTCCTGCTGTGAGGAGGTCCATTTCTCTGCCTTTTCCATGCACATAGCTCCCTCACTAAGGGCAGCCTCCCTCTACCTTTCTGAATTTCCTAACCTTTCAGCTGCAGGTTCTTCTCCATATTTGGTTGTGGAGTTTGTTCTTCCAGTCTTCAGATTGCTCTCTGGTTTATTGACTTGGATGTGGATGGTACCTGGTTATAAGCATGGGGTGGGGTGAGCTCAGGGTCCTCCTAGTCCACCATCTTTCCACGCTCCTCCAATTTACCCTTTTTGATATAAAAAACAAATATTTTTTCCATTAGTCATTCTTTTTTTTTTTTTTACTTATGGTTTTGCCATACAAAAAATATTTTATTTCTATGTATATGAATTACTCTTTATTTTTATGATTTCTAGATTTTGTGTTATGGTAGAAAAGAATACAAAACAAAACCTTCTCCACTCCAATATGATCAAAGAAATCTCCTGTGTATGGGTGTGTAGTGTGGTCTTGTTTTGTTTTGTTTTTCCTAATACTTTTATGGAGGTGGGGAAGAAGCAGTATTTTTTCTATTACTTTTATGGATTGTTAGTGAGAGCACATTTTACATCTTGGATACATCTGGCGTTTACTCTGGTATAAAGACTTGTGTTTTAAATCCAACCTTATTTTTCCTTAATGCTTCATAGTTGTCCTTATACCACCTTTTTCCCACTGATTTGAAATGCTACCTTTATCAGATACTAAACACTTATTTAGGTTTATTTTTAGGCTTTGTGTCCTAGAATTACACCAGTTTGTTAATATGCTGTAATAGTACCCCGCCGCCCCCCTCCTCGTGGTCACTTGTATTTTTTTTCCTAGGCATTTCCTAGCTAGAAACAATCAATCTTCATTTTTCCACATGAACTTTAAAATCAATTGTGTGTTGCTTAAGAAGATTTTGTTACTATTGTTTATTGGGATCATAGTTAAATATTGATCTAGAGAGAACTGACATCATTCTGATACCGAATCTTTCCACTCATGCAAATAGTGCATCCAAGAATCTTTCCATAAGTTTAGTTCATCTTTTGCTTTTTTTCATTTTCCAGCTGCAGTAGGAAATAATGATAGTGATGGGTTACATCCTTGTCTGATTCTTTATTCTTCTTGCCAACTATTCCAAGACTTACATACAACACCCAGTGCTCATTACAACTGTCCTCCTTAATACCAATCACCCATGTACCCCACCCCCCATCCACCTCCCCCATCAACTCTCATTTTGTTCTCTGTAGTTAAGAGCCTCTTGTTGTTTCCCTCTCAAAAAGCTTTTGCACACTATTTTTAGAGCACTGAATCGTATTTTTTAAAGAGACTCAGTTGGAAAGAACCTCTTTCCAACAGAAAGATTGGTTAACAACAGAAGAGTTAAGGAGATCATAGTTCAGTGGAATATCACAAAGAGTTGTTACATGGAAAATTGTATGGTATAATATTTGTAAAAACACTATATAAAAATTGCATCTATAGTGCTATTACAACCATTTGAAAAAGATCTGCAAATTGGCAATAGAAAAGGAAGTTAGACATTAATAGTGGTTGTCACTAGGTAGCAGGATTAAAAGTAGTTAGTTTTCCTAATTTTTCTTTCTTTTCCAAATTATAGTGAGCTCGGTACATATGTTAAAATGGGAGGAGAACTTTTATTTTAATAATTTGTGACCCAATTCAATGACTAAAAATGGAGTTGGAAGTAAGCCCCTGTGGGCATAGTTTAACATTAATCTGTACTTGAACTACTTCAAAGGAGACAGATGAGCTGGAAAGCAAGAGCAACCTCAGGAGGTCATAGCTGTACCTATTGGGTTCTTAGAGCCGCGTTGTCAAATAGAACGTAATGTGAGTCTTGTGACTTCCAATTTTTTGGTATACACATTTAAAATAAAAAGAAACAGGTGGAATTCATTTTAATTATATATTTGTTTTACTTAACCCAAATAAAACCAAAATATTATTTCAGCATCTAATTAACATTAAAAATATCATTTTACATTCTCTTTTTCTACTAAATCTTAGATATCAGATGTGGATTTTATATTTACAGCACATCTTAATTTAGATTAGCCACATTTCATGTGCTTAATAGTCATATATAAATGATGGCTTCCATATTGATCAGTGCAGATCTACACACTCTGCTCTGATTTGTAGATATCCATAAAACACAGGTACTGGAAAAGGGTAGTGTGTGTGTGTAGACACAAGGCCAAACAAAAGGTGTCTAAAGTGTGACAAAGCTCATGGAGGAAAAACCGTTAGTTAAAGTAAAAATCACCTTAATTAAGATGATTTATGTGGCTTCCCAATGATCCCCCCCACCCCCCACCTCCACCCCCCACTACCTTTTATTGGGCAAAACCTCCCAACCTGGACATAAACATTAGGCACCTTGCTGCCTAAAGAGAAAAATCCAGTCTTCCCCTGCCATGGGTGGCAGGCTAACTAACACCAACAACCTTTAATCTGGTTATGTGAATTCTTCTGGCGGCACTGCCTGCAGCAACTTCTACAGCAATGCTGTCCAATACAGAGGACATTAGCTACGTGTGGCTATTGAAGTTAAATGTGATTAAAAATTCAGATCTTCAACGGCACTAGTCACATTTCAAATGCTCTGTATGTTGGCCAGGCTATACCGATTGGGGTAGATGTAGGGGAATCGACTCTCAATTCTTAACTCCAGCAAGTGTTTTTCCCTAAACCTGTGCTGCGTTCAGAAGGGCCTGGGGCCCTGCTCCTTCCTATGGTCTCCCTTCTTCTCTAACAGAACACACCTCGCACTGGTCCAGACTCACCCTGAGTTGCGCCTTCTTGCATGGAGCCAAAGCAGATCAAGAACCCATTGCTACAAGGAAGCACCTTCTATTCCCTCCATTTACCTTGCACCTACATCTATAAAGAATAAAAACTGGACACAGAATTGATGCTGAATACCGGCTCACTACAGCGAAAAGTGAAATTCACCCAAGTACTTTGCATAACTTGAACTGTTTTCAAAAATCGATCTTATTAAAAGTTTGCTTCCAAAACATTTTATCTTTAGTCTAAGAACTGATCATTGAAATTTAGCAATACATATAATTTTGCTAATAATCCAGAAAACAATTAACACTTGAGTGAGAAAAATACGTAAACTTCTGATTCTGTTACGAAGATGGATGCTAGAGAAAACAATACAATTTAAAGCAACTTTTTTACATTAGGCTAACAGTGAGACTGAAAATATTTCAGGTGAGAATAAAAATCTCATGAGGGACATAAAATATAGGTTTAAGGAAAAATCTGAAATGATGTAAATATTCCGTTAAAAGCGAATGATATTAAATTGTGGGTTCAGAGTCCATTGTATTCGTCTAAAATAAGAGGTTTTGTTTTTTTAAATGTCAGCACAGTGTGCCAAAAATTTTTCTTTGCAATTACGTAAACCTAAGATGAAAAATATGCAGATGTTACTTAAAAAAAAAAAAAAAAAAAAGGATCTCTTTCAAAAGTCCTTCCAGGCCGGGGTTCCAGCCCGGTCCTGGGGCGCTTCCGCCGCGCCCAGCGTTCCCACAGCCCAGGCGCTTCGCAGGACGCTCTTCCGGGCCACCGCGTCTGCCCCCGGCCTACCTCTCGGAGTGGGCGGACTGAGCCCACCGACTCGACGCTCAGCTCCGCCTCCTCCCGGGGGCGGCCCCGCGCCTCACTCTGTAAAGTGTTCCGTGTTCAGGTAGAGTCGCTAGGTGTTTATTCTACCTAGCCCCTCATTTGCCTTACTGTCATCCCCACCCTGGAATATGAAGTCCACAAAACCTGGAAGCGTCTCCTCCTGTCTCCCGGCTGCGGCCCCAAACGGGCTACAAAGCAGTACAGAAACTAGCTTCGCCCCGCGCCCACGCCCTCCGAACGCACCACGGGTCACGTGCCCGAACGGAGAAATATCATCGAGTCCGTCCTCCAGCCTCCCAGAGAGGACTCGGAAGTGCCCTAGAGCCAGCGCGGGCCCTTCCGGCCGGGCCGTCCGCGCTTTTGTCCCGCCGGCGGCCGGGCTCCCGCGGAGCAGCCACACAGCTAGTACGTGAGTTCGCGGCTGCCCGCGCTTCCGCCCCGGGCCCTCGCCTGCCACGCCCTTCCCTTAGTGGCCAAGTCTTGGCTGCCCCTTGGGTCTTGGGCGGGATATGGAGGGAAGCGTTCCCCCTTCCTATACACACCTCAGGAGGCACGTTCCGGGGGGAGTGGAGCGGAGGGAAGACCTCAGGCCAGCCGAGGGGTGTGGGGCGTGCCCCTGGAACAGGCTGGTCTCTCTCTGGGACCCAACTCCGGCCGTCCGAGCGGCCAGGGCCGGGTTGGGGTTGCCCAGCGTCCGGAGAAAGACTGGGGCCTGGCTCTTGTCTTTCTGTACTATTCGCTGCTTTCTCGGGCCGGAGGGGAGTCCTGGACATGAGCCCGTTAAAATAATTCCCCTGGTGTGACTCCCCCTTGCAGTTAAGTTTGGCCCTAGGACGTGAGAGTGATTACGAGCGTTAGAGGGACCCCTAGGGGTGATCTGCTTCAGTACTCCCCTCCCCCCCCCCCGTTTCTTCCCTTGGTTGGGAAGTTGAGCGGTTGCAGCCACAGGTGCAGATCCAGCCCCGGGGAGGAGCTTCCAGACACTTGCTCTGGGGAAGCTCACCCGTGTACCGACTGGGGTACGACCAGAGGAGGCGGCTTGCCGTGGACTCTGAAAGTTGAGGAGTTGACTAGGTAGGGGGAATATGGAAGAGGCTTCTAGACTCAGGGACGACCGGGATGTGAAAGATGAACGGGAAGTGCCAGGGCTGGGTGTGCTGCTCTAAAAACGTTTAGACCAGGTGGCCACTAGGTTGTTTTCTATTTGAAAGCCCGAGGGTTTTGTTTTGTTAATAATTTTCTAAATATGTTTACTAATGTATTTAATACTCCTATGGTTTAGATGTTTAATATAAGCAGTTATCAGTGACAAGGTTTGCTCCCGCTCAGTCATCTTCTCATGCCCAAACCCCTAGACAGTTACATTTGTTAGAGTGTAAGCATCCAGTTTGTTTATGCAAATACTGGGCAAATGTGAATGTAGTTAGTTCCCCTTTTTTCACAGAGGTGATAGGGTCTGCTCCAAAGTTCTGTCCCCTTGCTTTTTTCCTTCTACTGTATTTTAGGCATCATCAGAATACAAAGAGCTTTGAAAACAACAACAAAACAGCACTGTGGTAACAGATTGACTATTGTTTGAGTGTTTTTAATATTCCATATTTTTTTAGATCTGTTTGGAGCCATTTGGGTTGTTTTCAATTTTTTGTTACTTCATCAATGATGCGCTCAATGAGGTTCTACCAGGACATACTTTAGCAAGGGTTTTTAAAGAAGGGATCAGTCAAAATAATTTTTGTTTTACATTAACTCAGCCAGTTACTGGTAAATTGTTAAACATGCCAAATCATTATTATAACAGTTCGTGTAGAGTGCTTAAAGAACAAATAAGACCAAGTAGGTTTTCTCTCCTGATCTTGTGTTTATGATGCTTATTAGCTTTATGCTAGCCTAATAATCTAATTCTGTTAATGACTCCCTTCCAGCCAGTCTCTGCCCATTTAGCTTCAGAAAATCTCTCAGTCTCCCTTTCAGAATCTCCTCTGCTTACCTTTTTCCTCAGGATGACTAGAAATCTCTTCACCACTACCAGGTATGAGAATGTTCTATTTCATTTTTTACTTTAAGGAAAAATCACCTTTCATCATTATTTCTACTTTTAAGCAATAGAACCAACTCATGTTAACCATTTACAATGCTGATATTCATAAACTAAATGCAATAATAACTAAAGCACACATATTCTCTCTATTCATCTGTATTCCTTGATTCCATCTTTCATGTGTCTCATTCTCCAATTTCCTAGGTATTCTTTCTTCTGAATTGGTAAGAATTTTGTGCTCACATGTCTTGTTTTTTTGGTCATTTCCAAGCCAAATATATAAAAAGAACTTAAGGTACAGAATCCTGATGTGACACTTGATGGCAAATAGACTTGTGGAATGTTTGGTATTCTGGAAATCTAGAGTAGCTGCTGATGCATTGCTCATTACAGCCTGTTAATAGGCAGGACTTTTTGGCCAGAGTAAGCCACGATTCTTTTGTGAGTTGTCCAGTATCTTTAAGAAGGGGCGTCTGACTCTTTTGTGCAGGGACAGCAAGAATTAAGGGCAGGTTCTTATTATGTGCAGAGGCTTTTTTGGGCATTGATAGAACATGAATGACAAGTACCAAGGAGTTTAGAGGTGGTAGGATGTGTAATTTGGACGGAGCAGATGGCATTCTAAAGCTAGCACTTTTGACTGATGTTACCAGACTGTTGGGTCATGCTTCCTGCTGACAACTAGAGAGGAGTTAGAGAGGAATTTAAATTCCATTTAGTTAACGTACAGTGTAATATTAGTTTCAGGTATACAGTTTAGTGATTCAGCACTTCCATACATCACCCTGTGCTCATGACAGGTGCACTCTTTAAGCCCCGTCATCCCTCCATTGCCCCCATCCCCCATCCCTCATCCCTCTCCCTTCTGGTAACCACCAGTTTGTTTTCTTTTCTTTTTTTTTTTTTAATTTTTTTTTTTTCAACGTTTATTTATTTTTGGGACAGAGAGAGACAGAGCATGAACGGGGGAGGGGCAGAGAGAGAGGGAGACACAGAATCGGAAACAGGCTCCAGGCTCTGAGCCATCAGCCCAGAGCCCGACGCGGGGCTCGAACTCACGGACCGTGAGATCTTGACCTGGCTGAAGTCGGACGCTTAACCGACTGCGCCACCCAGGTGCCCCCAGTTTGTTTTCTTTAATTAAAAGTCTGTTTCTTGAACTTTTCTTTCATCTCCCCCTCTCTCTCTCTTTCTCTCTCTCTTGCTCCTTTGCCCATTTATTTTGTTTCTTAAATTCCACATAGGAATGAAATCATATGCTATTTATCTTTCTCTGACTGACTTATTTCACTTAGTGTAATACTCTCTAGCTCCATCCATGTCATTGCAAATGGCAAGATTTCATTCTTTTTTATGGGTGAGTAGTATTCCGTTTTATATGTATACCACATTTTCTTTATCCATTCATCAGTGGACAGACACTTGGGCTGTTTCCATAATTTGGCTATTGTAGATAATGCTGCTGTAAACATGGGGGTGTATGTATCCCTTTGAATTAGTATTTTTGTATTCTTTGGGTAAATACCTAGTACTGCAATTGCTGGATCATAGGGCAGTTCTATTTGTAACTTTTTGAGGAACCTCAATACTATTTTCCATAGTGGCTGCACTAGTTTGCATTCCCACCAACAGTACAAAAGTGATCCCCTTACTCTGCATCCTCCCCAACACCTGTTGTTTCCTAAGTTGTTAATTTTAGCCATTCTGGATGATGAGTGATATTGAGCATCCTTTCATGTGTCTGTTCGCCATCTGTGTGTCTTTGGGAAAATGTCTATGCCTGTCTTCTGCACATTTTTTAATTTGATTATTCATGTTTTGGATGTTAAGTTTCTGTATATGTTTTGGATACTAACTCTTTATCCATACATAGGTAATTTGCAAATACTTTCTTCCATTCTGTAGGTTGCCATTTAGTTTTGTTGATTGTTTCCTTTGCTGTGCAGAAGCTTTTTATCTTGATGAATTCCCAATAGTTTATTTTTGCTTTTGTTTTTCTTGCCTCAGGAGACATATCTGAAAATAAGTTGCTATGGCCAATGTCAAAGAAGTTACTACTTGTGTTCTTCCTTAGGATTTTTATGGTTTCCTGTCTCACATTTAGGCCTTTCAAATCCATTTGAATTTATTTTTGTGTATGGTGTAAGAAAGTGGTCTACTTTCACACGTTGCTGTCCAGTTTTCTAACACCATTTTTCGAAAAGATTGTCTTTTCCCCCTTTGGATATTCTTTCCTGCTTTGGCAAAGATTAATTGACCGTATAATTGTGCGTTCATTTCTGGGTTTTGTATTCTGTTCTGCTGATCTGTGTGTCTGTTTTTGTGCCAGCACCATAACTGTTCTGTTCCCTGGAGCTTTTTAATATTCCTTGAAGTCCAGAATTGTGCTGCCTCCAGCTTTGCTTTTCTTTTTCAAAGTTATTTTGGCTATTCAGGGTCTTTTGTAGTTCCATACAAATTTCGGGTTTGTTTGTTCTAGCTCTGTGTAAAATGCTATATTTTGATAGGGCACATGAGTCTTCTTGATTGGCTTTAGTAACCTCCTCCCAGACTTCAGGACTCGGTTCTCTCTAATTCATTTGCCCACTGAAACTAGTATGAGTGATCTTTTTTCTTTTAATTTTTTATTATGAAAAAATTTAAACATACAGAAAAGTAAAATAGTACAATGAATTTCATACACCCATAGATCAGCTTCAATAATTATTTTAATTCTGCTACATTTGTTTCACCTTTCCCTTTGTATTTTTCCTTTATTAAAGTTTTTTAAAGGAAACTTCAGACATAATGCCATTACATTCTAACATACTTTCAGTCTACAAACAAAAATGACACTTCTAACAGCCACAGTGCCATTATCATACCATCCTAAATTCTGATTCCTTGATATTATCTAACAAATGTTGGCAAACTGCTCGGTGCTGCATTCTTGTAGGTGATGTGTCCTCAGGATGTCACTTCGGGAAGCACATAATGTCAATCTGCCTCCATTGGTGATATTAATTTACCACAGTTGGCCAAGACATTGTCTAATTTCTCTACTGTATAATTACTATTTTTCCCTTTCAGTCTGGGGTGAATATTTTAAGATTGTGCATATGTACTGCACCTTCTCAAAATTTCCCCTAGATTTAGAATCCAGTGATAATTCTGCCCTGATCCAGTCTTTGCTCTGATAGTTGCAGAATACTAATTTATTTTCAACTCTACTGTTTTCTCCACGTATACTAACTGGCCCTGGCATTCTCCTGTAAGTAAGCAGCTTCTCTTTCTCCCCTGTTTATGTATGGACTCATGAAATCCCATTTTCAATGGTGTGAAGTTCATTACTGTACATAATTATTATGGAGCCTAAAATGTGTGGCCAGGCTGGCTTGTGGTCTTATGACATGTTCTGTCATTTTTAAGCATCTCCTTACTTGTTGGCATAACAAGATGCCCCAGCTCACCTTGTGTATATCCTGCCCTAGCCTAGAATCTGCCATTTCTCTGAGGAGCTATAGTTCCTTTTAGTAGGTAATGGTCGTAGAGACTAAGAACAGGGTGCTGGATGTGCTTATTACCACTAAGATATTTTTTGCTTCTTGGCTTTTCAGCAGAGAGCTAGGGAATATGTGTGCATACCTGTGAATACACAGACATGTGCACACACACATATATATGTTTAGAAATCATGAATTCACACTGATCTCTGATTCATCCCTACAGGTTCTTTCTTGTCTTCCCCTATTCCATATTTTTAGGTCTCCTCTTCCTCCAGGAGAGCCTTGGCTTGCAACTAAATCAACATATTTACTCAATCCCCCACCACATCTAAAATTGTTTCAAAATTACTTTGCCAACAGGGCACCTTGGGTGGCTCAGTCAGTTAAGCTTCTGACTTCAGTGCAGATCATGTTTGTGAGTTTGAGCCCTTCATTGGGCTCTCTGCTGTCAGCACAGAGCGTGCTTTGGATCCTCTGTCCCCCTTTCTCTCTGCCCCTCCCCTGCTTGTGCTCTCTCTCAAAAATAAACATTAAAAAATTATAATAATTTTAAAAAATTACTTTGCCCATATCTTTGCAGAAAACAAACCTGCTTAAAAAGTGTTCAGTTGTTGACAATAAATTTCATATATTAAAAAAAAAAAAAAGTGTTCAGTTGTTTTCAGTGCTTCCCCACCACTCCCTCCTTCCCAAGACTGAAAAGTAGATAGTCACATATTATGTAATAATTGTGTGCCTAAGTTACATGGGTTAGTTGTTTGTTTCTTTTTGTTCCCTTCCTCAGGTTACAGTTTGTTTTTGTTCCCTTCCTGTGGTTACAGTATTCATGTCAAACACAAATGAGTTCATTTGTTTCCGTTTGCTTTCTGGTTTAGCTGCTTTTCCTTTTTGTAATTCTCACTGATTTAATTTTATTCTTTGAATATGCAGCGTATTATCATGCTTCCATAAGTAAAAACTGTGCAAAAAGCTGTTCTTAGAGTGTCTGTCTTCCCTATCATTTTGCACTGTCCTCCCCACTCCTCCATTTACAGGTAATGGGGCTTTACTGATTTCTAGCTTCTCATTACTATGAAGATAAGCAGATATATGCTCATATTCTTATTTTTCTTCCTTATATATAAAATGTAGCATGTATGCTTTTTTTCCTCTTTACATCCTGAAAATTGCTCCCTCTCAATCAATTTATAGAGATGTTCCTAATTTTTTTTAGTACTCCATTGCGATTATGTGCCATAGTTTATTTAATAGATCTTCTATGCTTGGACGTTTAGGTAGTTTTCCAAATTCTGTAGTTACAAATAATGCTACCATGAATAGCTTTGTGCACATATGCTTTTTTGTATTGTTGGAAGTGGATCTTCGGTATAAATTCCTAAATGGGATTTCTGGATTGAAGTGTAAATGCACACAGTTGTGTTAGATATTGGCAAATGCCCCTCAACAGGGCTTATGCCAATTTGCATTCCCATTAACATATGAGAGTGCCTGTTTCCGCAGCAGCCTCACCAACAGAGTGTATTGTCAAGCTTTTAATACAACAGATGAGAAATGGTATCTTAGTGTAGTTCTCATTTGCATTTCTCTTATGAGTGACATTGAAAACATGTTTGCAGGACATTTTAGTATTTCTTTTTGTGAATTGTTCATTCTTGCAAATTTTTCTCTTGAACATTTTTCTGTAGGAATTTTAGTCTATATTTTTCAACTTTTGAAAATTTTTTGTATGAGAGATATTAGCCCCTCTATATGATGCACATGGTAAATATTTTCTTTCATTTTTGCCATTTCTCAATTTTGCTTATAGCATTTTTGACATGTAATTTGTATTTATACAAATTTATCAATCTTCTCTTATTGCATATGAGTCATAGTTTGAAAACTTTTTCTGTAATCAGATTATAGAAACATTCACTCATGTTTCCTTCTAGTACTTGTATGGCATCACATTTTTATAATTAGAGATCTGCTGCACTTGGAGTTTATTCTTGAGTATGGTGTAAAGAATGAATCTGATTTTATCTTTTTCCAATGGTTTTATAGTTGTTCCAACACTATTCTAAATACCATCTTTGCCTCAATAATTTGATCTGACATCTTTATCATATGCTTGATTTCTGTGTGTAATTAGGACTATTTTTGGACTTTCTATTCTGTTCCATTTGGCCATACACCAGTACCATGCTGCTTTATTTATAGAGGCTTTTTGGTATATTTTAATACCTAATATGGCTAGTCCCCCCCTTATAGCCCTTCCTTTTTTGTTTTTTCTCTATCAAGTTTTGTGTGTTTATTTATTTTTTTAACTTTAAGTAGGCTCCGTGCCCAATGTGGGGCTTGAACTCATGACCCCAAGACCAAGAATTGCATGCTCTACCAGCCAGGTGCCCCTTTTATGTTTATTTTAGAGGATTTGGCTTTATGGCTATAGGAACTTGAACATCTTTCTTTCCTGAGGGCTGAAGATGAATAGAGGTGGATGGGCCAAGGCCAAAGGGAATGATGGAGCATGGTCCCTGATAAAAGATATGCTGCAGCTGATGATTATGGGATTCCACTGCCTGTCCTCACATTTCAGCAACATGAACTACTCTGCCCAAAGTAGTAGAGACAAGTAGAGTACTTTCAAGAGGAACAAAGAAGCCCTGCTTGAGCCCTAAAATCTGTTCTAGGAAGGAATTTACCTTTCCTGAGTCCTGTGCTTTATACCCAGGTTCCAACTCCAATCAAATAACCCGACCTCAGTAAGTAGTAATAATTATGCATATAGTACTCACCAAGTAGTTGGCATTGTTCAGAACACTTTATATATGTTATCTCACTTAATATTCATGTCAGCCCCATTGCCCTCATTTCACAGATGAGGAAACTGGCACAAAGAGGGTAAATCACTTTCTTGAGATCATGTGGTTAAGTATTTGAATCCAGGTAGTAGTATTTCCTTTGCTTGGTGGTTTGCATTTTAGCTTCTAATCTTTGATATGCTCTGACTGCTGTTAGTCTGTTCATAAAGTAAAAATGATGCATCTTTGCCTGGCAGGCTGGATGGAGCATGCTCTTCCATGTAGAATTCCTCCCTGACTACCCACTTTCCAGGGTCAGGTTTTCCTTGGAGGGAAAGTCCAACAGGCCAAACCAACTCCACAAAGCTGTAGTTTGCTTTCTTTCTCATGTCTCTCATGACTGTCTTCATGTTTTCATTACCGTCTCCCCAGTACCTCCACCTAGGTGCTAATTTCTTCTCTTTTTTTTAGCTTTATCTGTTTAGTTCTGCTGATTATGTCTTCTTACCTTTTGTCTTACTAATCTTTCTGTTTCCTCTTATTCAGAGATTTGTTCTACCCTCTGTTTTTTCATGACTAGGTGATGATCGTCTGTGGTCCTGTGCATCATTTCAACCCATTTCATTTGCCCTCCTACTAAACTGTCATGCAAGAATAGAAAAACTCTTTGTTCCATTGAAAATCCAAGGCTCTAACATTTTAACATCAGCTCCACAGGGGTAGAAATCTTGGCATGTCCCTTTTTGTTCCCTGCAGTTAAAAATGGTACCTATCACACAGCATGCAGTCAGTAAATATTTGTCAAGTGAATGAGTGAATTTGGATGTAATTTTTCCAGTGTCTTCTAAACAAAGTGAACAGGTATCATTTTCGTTTTCTTGATTTAGTGTCACATTTGAAGACGAGGGGCACTGAGAATGAGGAATCAACTGAAAAGTATGGAAATGATGGAAATGCAGAATCTGTGTGGCCAAAAGTGGAAAGTTTTCACAAGGATCATATACAGGAATCTAAGGTTGGTGAAACTTGTGATTGGGATAGCAAGGTAGAAAGTCGATTGGAAAATCCGGAGGGAAAAAGGAGGATGGAAGACAAAAGTGGCACCAGGGAAAAGATTGGCAAAGCCAAGAACACAGCAAATATAAAGATGGAACAGGAAGATGAGGCATCTGAGAAAAGCTTGTATCCAAGCTCAAAACATATTACACACCAGACTGTCCCTATAGAACAGATAAGCAGTGAACAAGACAAATGTGTGGAGAACCTTAATGGAAACTCTCATCCTGGTCTACAGCAGAAAACCAGTGCTGCTAAGAAATCACACAGATGTGAGGAGTGTGGGAAATCGTTCAAATACAATTCACGCCTTGTTCAACATAAAATTATGCATACTGGGGAAAAACGCTATGAGTGTGATGACTGTGGAGGGGCTTTCCGGAGTAGCTCAAGCCTTCGAGTCCACAAACGGATCCATACTGGGGAGAAACCGTACAAGTGTGAGGAATGTGGGAAAGCCTACATGTCATACTCCAGCCTTATAAACCATAAAAGCACCCACTCTGGGGAGAAGAACTGTAAATGTGATGAGTGTGGGAAATCCTTCAATTATAGCTCTGTGTTGGACCAGCATAAGAGGATCCACACAGGGGAGAAGCCCTACGAATGTGGTGAGTGTGGGAAGGCTTTCAGGAACAGCTCTGGTCTCAGAGTCCACAAAAGGATCCACACAGGGGAGAAGCCCTATGAATGTGACATCTGTGGGAAAACTTTCAGTAATAGCTCTGGCCTTAGGGTCCACAAAAGGATACACACAGGCGAGAAACCTTATGAATGCGATGAGTGTGGGAAGGCCTTCATTACTTGCAGAACACTTCTAAACCATAAAAGCATCCACTTTGGAGATAAACCTTATAAATGTGATGAGTGTGAGAAATCATTTAATTATAGCTCTCTCCTCATTCAGCATAAAGTCATCCACACTGGAGAGAAACCTTATGAATGTGATGAATGCGGGAAGGCCTTCAGGAACAGCTCAGGCCTTATAGTGCACAAAAGGATCCACACGGGAGAGAAACCTTACAAGTGTGAGGTCTGTGGCAAAGCGTTCAGCTATAGCTCAGGCCTCGCAGTTCATAAAAGCATTCACCCTGGGAAGAAAGCTCATGAATGTAAGGATTGTGGAAAATCCTTCAGCTATAACTCACTTCTCCTTCAGCATAAAACCATTCACACTGGAGAGAGACCTTATGTTTGTGACTTGTGTGGGAAAACATTTAGGAACAATTCAGGCCTCAAAGTCCATAGGAGGCTCCATACTGGGGAAAAACCATATAAGTGTGATGTTTGTGGGAAAGCCTATATCTCACGCTCTAGCCTTAAAAACCACAAAGGAATCCATCTTGGGGAGAAGCCCTATAAATGTAGTTATTGTGAGAAGTCTTTCAATTACAGCTCTGCCCTTGAACAACATAAAAGGATTCATACAAGGGAAAAACCTTTTGGATGTGATGAGTGTGGAAAAGCCTTCAGAAATAATTCAGGCCTTAAAGTACATAAACGGATCCACACTGGGGAGAGACCTTACAAATGTGAAGAATGTGGGAAAGCCTACATCTCACTCTCAAGCCTTATAAATCATAAAAGTGTACACCCTGGGGAAAAGCCCTATAAGTGTGATGAGTGTGAAAAAGCTTTCATCACCTACCGAACCCTTATAAACCACAAAAAAATCCATCTTGGGGAGAAGCCCTACAAATGTGATGTATGTGAGAAATCTTTTAATTACACTTCACTCCTTTCTCAACACAAAAGGGTCCACACTAGAGAGAAACCTTATGAGTGTGACAGGTGTGAGAAGGTCTTCAGAAACAACTCAAGCCTTAAAGTGCATAAAAGAATCCACACGGGGGAGAAGCCCTATGAATGTGACGTGTGTGGAAAAGCCTACATCTCACACTCAAGCCTTATTAACCATAAAAGTACCCACCCTGGCAAGACTCCCTACACATGTGATGAATGTGGAAAAGCTTTTTTCTCAAGCAGAACTCTATTAAGCCATAAAAGAGTCCATCTTGGGGAGAAACCCTTCAAATGTGTTGACTGTGGGAAGTCTTTCAATTACAGTTCACTCCTTTCTCAACACAAGAGGATTCACACAGGAGAAAAACCTTATATATGCGATAGGTGTGGAAAGGCATTCAGGAACAGCTCAGGCCTGACAGTGCATAAAAGGATTCATACGGGCGAGAAACCCTATGAATGTGATGAGTGTGGGAAGGCATACATCTCACACTCAAGTCTTATTAACCATAAAAGTGTCCACCGTGGGCAGCAGCCCTATAATTGTGAGTGTGGGAAATCCTTCAATTACAGATCAGTTCTTGACCAACACAAAAGGATCCACACTGGAAAGAAGCCATACCGATGTAATGAGTGTGGGAAGGCTTTTAATATCAGATCAAATCTCACGAAGCATAAAAGAACCCATACTGGAGAGGAATCTTTAAATGTGATAAATGTGGGAAGTCACAGTGACACATCACAGAAGAGAACTCATGAGGGAGGGAATGCTCTGGAAGGGACCAAGATGAGCATATCTGTAGGAGGCAGAGCTTACCAAGTCTCAACTCAAATGGAAGAAAAACCTTATGAATGTATGAATATCATATGAATATGAGGTATTTGTTCATGGCTTATAATTTACATAGTATAAATGAAACTGAGTACTCTTCAGTATGATCTTCAGTCATAGCCAGCAAGGAAGCCTGCAATGTCAAGGTAGTTGAGCCTTTATGGAACACAAAATAGTTGATACTGGGGATAAAACCTATCAAAGTGACAGAGTATTTGAAAAACCTTCAAAGTAAGCAGACATTTCTGGACATAAAGCACATGGATAAGGAAAGGACTTCACTTAGAAGTCATATAGTCACCATCAGAAAGTTCATATTTGGTTAAATTGTGTGAATAGAAATGGGGGAAATTCAGCTATAGCTTTGAATCCCAATTATACATTGGTCAGTGGAAAAAATACAAGAATGGCCTCCAACAGGCAAATTCAGGGAGAGATAGGCTTCAGGGAATATATATTTAAGAGGAGTGATCGTGAAGTATAAGCTTGATATAACTGAATAATTTGTGAGGGGTGATGACATTTTGAAACAAAATTGGGTTTTGTTGTAGGAAGAGTGGAAAATGTAGACATGAATCTAACAGGAAATAGAGTCATTAAAAATGCAAGCTGATTGGATTATACTGTTGTAATGTTGTGATACATCAGTTGAATGGACAAAACTTTTTAAAAATTTCAAATGAGCCCCCTCAATGAATGATGAAGTGTGAGGAGTGAAAACCTCACACATTGTGCTACAAATGAAAGGTTCTACCATAGAGAGAAATTCAGCACATTACATAACTAATGGAACAGGTCTTCATGAATTTGCACCTGCACAAAAATCATTGACTCAGGGATTCCTATGAGTAGGAATGCTGAGAAGGTCATTGTATTGCAAGAGCTAAAAAGCTGAGTAGCTGTTGATAATAGAGGGATCAGAGGAAATTCATGCTTAATAATCCTGTTAAATGTTTGATTGTTTTGGAATGTGTTATTGTAAAGATTTCATGCACTACATGTGTGTCTTGTCTGTTGTAAAATGTTATGAATACTATGTTCAGGGCTCACTCTTTCTTGGCCATGAAGAGCCAGATGGTTGTGGTGAGGTAAGATGGAACTCCAATAAAGAAATTCCTCAAAAGTAAACAGACTGTGACTGACTTCAGATGGAGCAGTATGGCAGAGAAAACCATTTGTCATATCTTTGTGGGGTAAGTTAGACCAGATCCAATGCAGGGAGGGCAGCAGGAGACTTATACCACGGGTCTAGTAGCTCAGGTTTCACAAGAAATTAGGTGGTGTCTTCACCAGAAGAAGTGCAAAATGGATTGATCCTCATACTGGGGCTGGATCATAGCTCCTAAGAATGGGCAGGCTGTGGGACTGATCTGTCACCACACAGAAATAGTTATCTTGGGGAAAGATAGAAATTAACAAAATATTATTTATATTAACCAGGTAACTCAAAGGGTAAAAGGAGAGTCTTTTGAAAGTTAAGTACGCTGTTGAAGAATACTCCAGGTGGGGCCTGTCTATAGAGGCTGAATTCTAGTCCTGTCTCTCTGGCCCCAGAATCCACTCTCTTTACAAAAGCACAATCTCTAGCTAGTGTCCTGGCTTTCTAGGATTTGTCTCTAGCCCTGCTCTACCTTCACATATTTTTCCAGGCTTCACTCTAAGAGTACAGTTCTTTCATTTTGTCTCCAGGCCTCCACCAGTAAGTTTTGATGGAAGGAGGGGGGATGGGTCTAGGAAAAGGAAGGAAAGACCATTTCTGCCACTCAACTCCACTTTGGAATGTCACAACCACACATGTTCTCAGTCCTTCTCTACATGGAACACTGGCAATTTATCCAGCAAATGCTTATTGAATATCTGCCAGTTATAATCCCCTGTCCTAGGAACTAGGCAGCAGCAGTAAATAAAGGTAAGGGAGAAAGTCCACAAGCAAAAATCACACTAATGGATGCTGAACTAAACTGCATTGCTCAGAGGAAGGTGACCACCACCAACGGGCAAGAAGGAGGTGGTGGTGATATTTGGGTGGGACAACTGAATTGGGTTTATAAAGAGGGAGGAATGGGATGGGGTGCCTGGATGGCTCAGTTGGGTAAGCATTCGATTCTTGATTTTGGCTCAGGTCATGATCTCATGGTTCGTAAGTTTGAGCCTCACATGGGGCTCTGCGCTAATAGTGTGGAGCCTGCTTGGAATTCTCTGTCTCCTTCTTTCTCTGCCCCTCCCCCCCAAAAAAAATATTTACCAAAAAAAGAGAGGGAGGAGTGATTAAAATCATCAGAAAAGCTCACACATCCTCCAAAGTGGCTGGTGGCTCCAGGGTTGGTACATAGTGGGAGGAAAGGGAGGCCATAGAATATCAATTCCAAGGAGTCACCAGGTATCCATCTTTCACTCCCCTGAGGCCACCAGTGGCTTGAGCCCCTGCCCCCCACAGACACCGACCTATTTGAGCTCCACTTGGATCTAATGTACCACCTACTATTGGGAGAGAAGTGCAATAAGGGAGAGGATGGTTACCATTCAAATGGGGATTCTGAGTGCCCCAGCCCACTAAGCACTGGGATACGCTCCTACTGAGGCCTGCACTGACTGACCCACAGGAAATGGGCTTCAGGGCCTCCTGGCCTAGGCCTTCATTCCATCTACGGCTGGATAACATGCTGCTCAAGCTCATCTCAGATGAGGAGGGGTCTTTTGAGTTTCCAGTTGTCCCAGGTGGACTTTGTGTTGCAACTGTGCCAGTTCAGTCTCACTTCAGGACTTGAGTTCATTCAGGGAACACCATCCCCCACCTCTTTCCAAAGAAAATACCTGATGTGCAAGAAGGAAATTAAACTTGCCAACATAGAGGTATATCAAAAGACTCATTTTTAAGTCAGTGTCTAATTCAAAGGGCTAAAGATAGAATTGAAATGTTGGACAATAGTAGGTAAAGCTGGAAGATATGCCTAAAAGTGGCCTAAAGTGCTTATATTATTTCTGAGGAGGTCAAGATTCTTTTTAACTCTGGATTTTTTTTTAAATTTTTTTTTCAACGTTTATTTATTTTTGGGACAGAGAGAAACAGAGCATGAACGGGGGAGGGGCAGAGAGAGAGGGAGACACAGAATCGGAAACAGGCTCCAGGCTCTGAGTCATCAGCCCAGAGCCTGACGCGGGGCTCGAACTCACGGACCGCGAGATCGTGACCTGGCTGAAGTCAGACGCTTAACCGACTACGCCACCCAGGCGCCCCTTAACTCTGGATTTTAAGTTAACTGTGTGGTAAAATGTCATGGGCAAACACTAGAAGGATAGAAATAAAGTTTATAAATCTAAAGATCTGGACTGGAAAACCTCAAAGTCTGTAAGAGAAAAACTAACACTGAAAAGGCAGGGTAGTACCTTCTGGCAAAGGTAGGCTACGTTGTCTGGGTCAATTTCATACCAAAAACAGTGAAAAAGTGCATTTTTAAAAGTTTACTTAGAGTGTACATGCAGGTGTAAGTGGGGGAGGTGTAGAGAGAGAATCACAAGGTGGCTTTGCACCCAGTGTGGCAACCCACATGGGGCTCAGTCTCGCTAACCGTGAGATCATGACCTGAGCTGAAATCAAGACAGTCACTTGACTGGCTGAGCCACCCAGGTGCCCCCCAAAATTGCATTTTTAAAAATGTAGGTGGCATGCTCTCCCCTTGCCCTGAAGAAAGCATTGAGGATGAAAAGTGTAGTTTCAACAGATGGTGATTTAAAAATGAGATCTTGTCATCAGTGAAGGGAACACCAAAGCAACTTATGTCCTAAACTGTTTGCAAACGCAGCACAGCTGGATCCCGCTTACCTGGTCACACGGAGTGAGTGAGACAAGGTCAGGCCCAGACCTACCCGTGGTGGTGAATCTTAGAACTTTCTGAAGGTAACTTGGGTTCCCAATGTGCTACATCCTCAAGATAAACCCATCTCTCAGTCCCAGGAGACTATAGAGAAAGTGGCCTTGTAACTGAGCAGAGCGATAGCAAAGAAAGGGAAAGAATATATCCCTAACACCTTGTGGTCAATGACCAGCCCTTTTGCCAGCAAAAGCAAACACAAGGCATCTTTGGAAGAGGAATTGCTCAATCTAGACCTCAGGGAAACTTTTAAAGATAATTTTTTGGGAGCAATTAATAAGCAAGCAGGGATAATCGGGTGTCCTAGACTCTGGGTCTGGAGTTCTCTCTTGTCCAGCAAGAAAACAGACACAAGATTAAAATGCGAGAGGGGCTAATGTCCAGGAGGAGACAAGAACTTGGAGTAAGGGGCCTTGCTCTGTTTTTATTAAGGATCAGAAGGCTTACAAGCATAATGGACGTGCACAAAGAGACAATGAAACCGTGAACATTAGCTCATGGGTGTGAGGGAAAGGGGGGTTTGAAGATATATGGTGTTAGGGGTTTGGGTCAATACAAAACAAAATCCTGGTGCTGGGCAGAAGGTTGTTTACCAGAGGCAAGAGGCCACATCTGTTTATCTTAGCTGGTTCTGGAGACAAGACAGCCTGTTACCTCAGGGTCAACAAGGCACCTTTCTTTTGCTAATTAGCTCTGCTCCAAGCAACCTCACCCTGCTGTGGTTTATAGCCCTGTTTACTTGTTTACCTATTTTGGTCCCTAACTGTGAAAGCAGCTTTTTGCTATTGTACTAAATTGGGGGCTTGTACTAAATTTCCACCCTGAATACCTAATCTCCTTTTGCTAATCTTGGATGCTTTCATCCTGAGGTTTCCTATTCCTATACCTTTGTTCTATACTGGGGGTGCTTTGCCTTGTTTACCTAATCTTGGATGCTTTCATCCTGTGGCTTCCTATTTCTTTATGCCTTATTAACCCATCGGTGCAAGCTCAGGGAATTCCTAAGCTTTTCCCCCACAATCAGGAACAAGGAAAAAAAGGCAACATGACAAAACCAGCAAAAAGATCCACATAGACTTCACATATTATCAAGTATATATGTGGAAAAAAAAAACTTTAAAATATTTAAAGATGCCTTTGGCTACAGATTGTGACAAAGTTAAAAATAGAATTAGTGAACTGAAAGATAAAGGTGAAGAAATTATCCAAAATCCAGCATGGGGTTAGAAAAAATATGTAAAAACACGGAGAAGGGAAGGTTTCATTGGGAAATTTTATATATATTTAATAGTAGTCTCAGAAGGCAAGGACAGAAGGGACAAAGAAAGGGACTGAAGCTGAGAATTTTCCAGAGCTGATGAAAAATACAAGTCTACAGATTTAAAAGCCCAAAGAATGCATTTACAGAAGTCATACCTACATACATCATAGTGTAACTGCAGAAAAAGAAAAAAAAATTTTTTTCAGCTAAAGAAAAAATATTCCCTTTAAACGACAGACTTCCCAGAAACAAGGGAAGACAGAGTGGAATGAAAACATGAGTATAAAGACAGAAAATAGCTGTCAGCCCAGGCTTTTATACCCACTGAAAATATCTTTTAAGAGCGAGGACAAAATAAACACATTTCAGGGCTCCTGGGTGGCTCGGTCAGTTAAGTGTCCTACTTCAGCTCAGGTCATGATCTCACAGCTTGTGAATTCGAGCCCCACATCAGGCTCTGTGCTGACAGCTCAGAGCCTGGAGTCTGCTTCCTGTGTCTTCTCTCTGCATGCCCCCTCCTCCGCTCGTGCTCTGTCTCTCAAAAATAAATTTAAATGTTTTTTTTAAAAAAGTGAGGACAAGGGGCGCCTGGGTGGCGCAGTCGGTTGAGCGTCCGACTTCAGCCAGGTCACGATCTCGCGGTCCGTGAGTTCGAGCCCCGCGTCGGGCTCTGGGCTGATGGCTCAGAGCCTGGAGCCTGTTTCCGATTCTGAGTCTCCCTCTCTCTCTGCCCCTCTCCCGTTCATGCTCTGTCTCTCTCTGTCCCAAAAATAAATAAACGTTGAAAAAAAAAAAAAAAAAAAAAAAAAAAAAAAAAAAAAAAAGTGAGGACAAAATAAACACATTTTAAGACAAAACTCGTTTCATTTTCCCCTGCTGACCATCACTAAAGGCAATTCTAAAGAACGCATTTTAATACAGAAAGAAAGTGATCCCAGATGAAGTTCTGAGATGCAAAAAGAAATGAAGAGCAAAGAGAGTAATAAGAGATATGTAGGCAAATGTAAATAAACATTTTATACAAAACAATAAAGATTTACAGTTGTTAAGATAGACTTACAACACCAGACAACAATAATATCTGTGAAGGGAGAGTAAAAAGAATTTATTGTATGAGGTAAGGTTTTGGTTAATTTCATACATATTGTAAAATCTAGGGGAATCATAAAATAGAATGTATATTTTTATACTAGTAAAGCAAAAATGAAATTTTAAAAATTAAAAGGAAAGTAAAAAAATGGGTAGGAGAAGGGAAAAAAGTAGATCTTAAGCCAAAATGTTAATATTTCCATTTAATTTAAATAACAAAGATTTTCAGACAATGTCTTGGTCTGTTCAGGCCACTGTAACAAAATGCTACAGACTGGGTAGCTTATCAACAACAGAAATGTATTTCTCACTGTTCTAGAAGCTGGAAGTCCAAGATCAGAGTGGTTGGAGATCAGCATGGTTGGGTGAGGACTCTTTTGCAAATTTCAGATTTCTAATTGTACCCTCACATTGTGGAAAGGTCTGGGAAGTTCATTGGGAACTGGCAGGGGAGTGTCTAGTATAATAGCACTAATGCATCAGGGCACCACTCTCATGACTTAATAACTTCACAAACACCCAACTTCCTAACACTCAGACACTGAGCATTAGGATTCCAAATGTGAATCTTGGGGGAATGCAAACATTCACCCTATAGTAGACAGGACAAAAACATAAAACCCCATGCTATGCTGCATACAAGAGACTCACCTTAAATATGAGGACATAACAACATTTGAAAGTAAAAGAATGGGAGGAAGTTATTTGAAATAGTAACCAATAGAAACTGCTGTAGCTCTGCTAATATTAGATGAAATACATACTTTAAGGCACAAAATATTCCTGAAGATAAAGGGAATCATTACATTAAGACAAAAGGTGGGGTGCCTGGGTGGCTCAGTCGGTTGAGCGTTCGACTTTGGCTTAGGTCATGGTCTCATGATTTGTGAGCTTGAGCCCCGTGTCAGGCTCTGTGCTGACAGCTCAGAACCTGGAGCCTGCTTCAGATTCTGTGTCTCTCTGCCCCTCCCCTGCTCGCACTCTGTCTCTGTCTGTTTTCAAAAATGAATAAATGTTAAAAAAAAATTTTTTTTTTAAAAAGACAAAAGTCCAGGGAAGAGAAAATGCTGGGAAGACATACAGTTGTAAGTTAGCATCTACCTAATACCATAGCTCAAGAGTTAGCAAATATATGCAGAACTGAAAGGAGAAATATAAAATCCATAATCACGATGAGAGATTTTTGATACCTCTCGGTAATTAATAGGACAAGAATGCTAAACATTAGTAAAGTTACAGATTTTAACACTATGATTTAACAAGCAATCTAATGGATATATACATGGAACACTGCACCGATGTATTAAGGATACATATTTTTTTCCAACCACACATTAAACTTTCAAAAATTGATCTACATGAGCTACATATAAATTTTATCTCAGTGAAGCTGGGGGAAAAAAAACTGACCATATGCTGGACCATAAAGTAAACCTCAACAAATTTTAAAGAACTGAAAACATACAGAATTTGTTCCCTTGAGTATAAATTAGAAATTAATAATAAAAAGATACTTAGGACATCCCCATTATATTCAGAAATTTATAAATAATTTTTAATGTTTTATTTATTTTTGAGAGAGAGAGTATGAGCAGGGGAGGGACAGAGACAGAGGGGGGCAGAGGATCCAAGCAGGCACTGCACTGAGAGCAGTGAGCCCAATATGGGGGTTGAACTCAACGAGATGTGAGGTCATGACCTGAGCTGAAGTCAAATGCTCAACTGACTGAGCCAACCAGGTGCCCCTATAAATACTTTTGTTAATCATGGTTCCAAGGAAGAAAATACTTTGAACTGAATACTGCATATCAAGACCAGTGAGATGTTGCTTAAGCAGGGCTTAGAGAAACACTTATAGCCTAAAAAGATATTTAAGAAAATCTGAAAACCTAGTAATTAATCACATAAGCACCATCTCAAACAGAACAATAAGAATAAATCCCAAAAGTGTTAAAATAGGAAAGTAATAAAAGGTAGACATTTATGAAAGAGAAAAACAAATATACAATATATAGAGGATCAACAAAATCAAATGTGTGTGTTTGTGTATTTCGGAAAAGACTAACAATAAAACTGACAAACTTCTGGTGAGACTGATTAAGGAAAAAAGAAAAATAACCAAAGTCAGGAATAAAAAGGGGGGAATAAGGAGAACTACAAAATTTTTCTTCTCTGAATCTGCACTGACCCCCTGACTCCCTGATACTGAGAGAATAACCCACTCCCTCTAAATTCCTTGAGTCAACAATTATGAGAACAGAATGTTAACATAAGATGAGCCAAATCACAAAGAAACACAACTCACTTCTGAAAGATTGTGACACCTACATGACCAAAGCCCACCAAAACTGCTGTGGACATTTGCTTTTGTTTATTTCCCCTATAAAACCCCTCTCATTCCCATGTTTGGAGAAACAGTTCCTGTAAGAACTTTCCCTGTTGCAACCATTTGAATAAAGCACCCATTTCCTTTGTAGCTTGAAGTCTCAGAGAATTACTTTTTTTTTTACTTTTTTTTTTCTTAATGTTTATTTTTAGGAGAGAGAGGGAAAGCAGGGGAGGGGCAGAGACAGAGGGAGACACAGAATAAAGCAGGCTCCAGGCTCTAAGCTGTCAGCACAGAGCCTGATGCAGGCCTGAACTCAGGAGCCTTCATTTGAGCTGTGAGATCATGACCTGGGCCAAAGCCAGCCACCTAACTGACTGAACCACCCAGGCGCCCCATGAAGTCTCAGAATTTCTAAAGTTTGATGTTATAAATGCTACCAGTATTAAAACAGTAAGATATTACAATTTCATTACAATAAGTTATAAATATTAATGTGAAATGAAAAAATTGCAAAAAAAAAATGTAACTTACCAAAACTTACTAAAGGTCTCACAACTTATACATGTGGGAAGTTTGGGAAAGACTATGGAGTGAGTTCAGTCTTCAGGGAACTCGAAGGAGGAGAAGCAAGAAGATAGAGGAGAGAGAAGCTGGGGGGAAGCAGGAAGGGGAAACCTTAATTAACAGTGAGTATGGAAAAGCCTTCCATAGACATGTACTCTCTGTTTCTATTAGTGAATTTGAAAGTGAAAGCTTGAAAAATAATTTCATCTGTATTTATGTATAGAGACTCTAGGGGTGAAATGGTACTGAGTACCACAGTCATGCAATGCAAGGGAACTTTTCGTTCATGGGATTCAAAAAGGAGAGAGGGTCAACTGAGGACCAGTTAGATGAGGACAGACAGTGGGGACCTGAAGTCTGCATCAGGACTTTGAGAAATTGGGTACAATTGCTTCCAGGGGATTACTTGGGCTGGGAGGTTTCTCATGCTTTTTCTCCAGCCTCAGCTGAGTGCTTCAGGATGGAGACATGGAGAAGGAAATCACAAATTTTAACTCAATTCTTCTTTCTACTGAGTGTTCCCATTTAGCCCTGGGAGTTCTTCTCAGGTTGTGGATAGTATCAGTTATGCTCAGGAAGGAGTTTGTGTGAATCCGTTGTAGAGAGACTACAAAGTGTAGTGACCAAAACATGATCTTTCAACCATGAAGCCCAGATGCAAATAAGGATTCTTTCACTTACTCCCAGATGACTTTAGGCAAGTAATTAAGTCTTCTGTTTTATGTTATGTGTCCTCAGCTATCTCTTATTGGAATAATAATAGCAGCAACCTCCTAGATTGTAATGAGGCTTGGAGAAGTTAGTGTTATTAGAGCCCTCAGAAGTGTGCCTGGAATGAGAAGCTTTAGCATAAAGGTGTGTGAAGAAAGTCTCGCCATGTGGTGGCCCCTGGTCCCAGGACTCCAGCAACAGGATGCTCAGGTAGTGGAAGGCAGCCCATCTGAAAGCCAAGAAAATCTCCCTAGGACCAGCCCACACACAGATGCAACCTAAGATGAGATTCCAGAAAAATGATTGGATTTGGTTAGTCAGCAGTATCTTGCTTCTAAGCAAGCAATCCATTGTTTCTAAGCAAGCATGCTTTGCTTTTTCAAGCTGGAAAAAGGGTCAGCAGAAGAAGCCTCCAGCTCTACTCCAGTGACTAAGAGTGTTGGGTAGGACAAAGGCTGCTTCACACTTGCTTCTCCAGCTTAGGCAGCCTGCCCACTCATCTATATGCATTTTGCTCCCCCCCACCTCCCTGTGTTTTCCTAGAAATAGATGGACTAGAGATTAATGCAGAAAGGGTTGGTGGGAGCCAAGCCTCTACCATCGTAACCATGGATGTTTGGGGGTGAGTGTCCCTTAAGATCTCAAAGGCTAAGAAGAGGTCCTGGAGTTGACAGGGCAAAGCCCTGGAGGAGAGCAGGAGAAATTCCTCTGGTCTTGGATGCAAACCTTAGGGCCAGTATTCCAGTGAATGCAACAATTATAATTTATTTCTTTTCCTGTCTATAATTTTCCCATCTGTAAAATGAGGGGAAAGACCCAACTCATAAGGTTGCTTTAAGGATTCATGAAAAAGCATTTTGCATTTTGCAAATCTCTATAGAAACATTATTGTTAAATTTACTAATGATCTGTTTTTTAAATTCTGTCTTTTTTTTTTAAGTTAAAGGAAGGAGATAACAAAAACAAGAGCAAAAATTAATGAAACTGAGAACAACACAATAGAAAGGATCAAAAGTCAAGGTTAGTATTTTGGAAAGAATGCTAAAATTGACAAATCTCTGATGTAATAAAGAAGAAAGAACAGAAAGCACAAAGTCACAACAGATGCCATAGATTATTTAGAAACGTACTTTAAAAACTTTAAATGTACAAGGACTTCCTAGTTATAGTTTATGATTGCATTATGGTCAGAAAACAGACTGTATGATTGTTGTCCTTTGAAATTTGTTGAGATTTGCTTATGGCCCAGCACATGTTTGATCTCAGTGAGGTTTCCACTGGCACTCGAAAAGAATGTGTTCTGGAGATGCTGGGTGCGCTGATCTAGATAAAGCCATTTAATCAAGTTTGTAATGTATTGTTCAGATCTTCTCAGCTCTTAATGGATTTTTATCTGCTTGTTCTATCAATTAATGAAGTAATTGTTGAGTTATCCATTTCTACTTATAGTTCTATGAATTTTACTTTATATATTTGAGGCCATGTTACCAGATGCATGCAAATATGGAATTGTTGGGGCACCTAGGTGGTTCAGTTGGTTAACTGTCTGACTTCAGCTCAGGTCATGATCTCACAGTTTGTAGGTTCAAGCCCCAGGTCCGTCTCTGCACTGACAGCTCAGAGCCTGGAGCCTGCTTCAGAGTCTAGGTCTCCCTCTCTGTCTAGGTCTCTTTCTCTCAAAAATAAAAATAAAACATTAAAACAATTTAAAAGTATATAGAATTGTCATATCTTCCTGGTGAATTGAAATTTTATGAAGTAAGCCTCTATCTGTAGTAATGCCTTTTGCTTAAAGATCGGGTTAGAATTCTGTTAGGATTCTACTACAATTAGCCTATTATTCAGGCTTTCCTTCTATTGGTTTGGAAGTTATACACTTTTTCTCTTCTTTTAATGGCCAAGGAATTAGAAGATCCATTCTTGATTTACAAAAACCTAATTCTAATTGGAATTTTATCTTCATACTAGACAATGAAAGGATCTTAGAATACTGTAACCTCATTTATGTCTCATTTTATATGCTATTGTTTTTGTGAATTTAATTATGTTTATATAAAGTATACAGATACGTGTCGAAATACATTATTATTGTTCTCTATACCAAATAGTTATTGAGATTTATCCACATATTTACTATTTTTTTCTCTGCCTCTTCAACTTCCCATGTGGGGTTATTTTCCTTCTGTCTCAAAAAATATACTGTATGACATTCTATCCTGTTAATGGTAACTAACACCTTCCAATTTTTGTTTGCCTAAACATAGCTTTATTCCACTTTCATTCTTAAAAGATATTTTTTTCTAGGAATATAATTCTAAGTTGAGTGTCATATCCTTTTGTCACATTGGAGGCATCAAGCCACCAATTTCTGACTGCCACACTGGCTGGTGAGCACTCAGCTGCTCATCCTCCTGTTTAATGCATTGTTAAGTTTTTTTCTGTGTCTTTGATTTATTCCAGTTTTACTATGTTATGTTTGGATGTGGATTTTTCCCCTAGTAATGCTGCTTCAGATTCTTTGGGCTTTTAAATTTGTGGATTTGTATCTTCAGTTTTGGTAAATTCTCAGCTGTTTGTGTGCCCAAATGTTATCTCTAATCCCTTCGCTTTCTGTTTCCTTCTGTGACTCCAATAAAGGCATGTTAGACCTTATCACCATATCTCCTATGTCTATTAACCTGCCATTTCCATCTCTCTGTCCCCGACTCCCTGCCCAGGCTTCATTCTGGATATAACTTATATTTTAGTTCACTAAGTCTCTCGTTAGCTGTGTAATCTGCCATTAAATAGATAGTCTGTTTTTCAGTTTGAGACTTTCCATTTGTTTTCTTTTTTATAGTATGCCAAGTTCTCAAATTTGTCTTTACTTTCCTTGAACATTATTTTATTTATTAATTTTTAAATATTTATTTATCTTTGAGAGAGGGAGGGAGAGGGAGGGATAGAGAGAGAGAGAGAGAGGGAGGGAGAGAGAAAGAGTGTGTGAGGGAGGGGCAGAGAGAGAAGGAGACAGAGGATCCAAAGGAGGCACTGCACTGACAGCAGTGAACCCAATGTGGGGTTCAAATCCATGAATCATGAGATCATGACCCAAGCTGAAGACAGATGCTTAGCTGACTGGGCCATCTAGGCACCCCTCCTTGAACATTATTTTAAAAGCTGTATCTGATGACATTTGGCAGTGGCTTTCTCTGATGCTGATCTCTGAGTGTGTCACAGATTCCCTGCGTTGGATTCCCTCTGTCCAAATACTTAGAGTGGTTTCTGTTTTCCTACTTGGAGCCTGACTGATACACTGCTGTCTGCCAGTCTCTCAACCCTGGGCCTTACAACTTCCTACACAATTGTTTTTCACAGCCTACAGCTCTCCTTTATATTGTATTAATTTTCAGCAAAAGGGAACTTGGTTCAGGAGCCGGGATTCTAAAGTAAATACAAATTGGAAAAAAAGAATCCCTTCTCCAAGACTCCTAGCCTTAGTAAATATTTTTTTTTGTTTTTTTTAATGTTTATTTATTTTTGAGAGAGAGAGAAAGACAGACAGAGCACAAGCAGAGGAGGGGCAGAGAGAGAGGGAGACATGGAATCTGAAGCAGGCTCCAGGCTCCGAGCTGTCAGCACAGAGCCCAATGCGGGGCTCAAATTCACAAACTGTGAGATCATAACCTGAGCCTAAGTTGGACACTTAACTGACTGAGCAACCCAGGCACCCCAGTAAATAATTTTTTGATAACATATTTTTGGGGTGCACACTGCCATCCTCCCAATTTTATTTTAGTTGGCCTGTTAGCAAGCAAGTTCATCTTCTCCTTCCACAAAACAATATGTGAGATACAGATGTTAGCTATTTACTAATAGTTAAGTCATCTTGAAACCATTCCAATTACATATTTAAAATTTTTCATTCTGAAGTCACTTATGCCAAAAAAAGTTATTTCTTAGACCTTGTCCTCTGAAGATACAATTTAAACAAAACAAGCAAGACACTGCAATGAGCACAATTCTTGGAGCTCATAGGTCCCAGCTTCTTTTTCAGGAGGATTTTTTCCTCTAAAAATAAAGATAAAATCATGTTACAATAGAAATACTATAATAGCAATACTACAACTAACATTTTCTTCTTCCTATGATCTTATCACCTCCTCCCCATAAAAAAAAAAAAAGTTTTTTAGCCACTTTTATGGGAAGAGTTACATCACTTCCCAGTTCTTCTGTCACTACCCCCCCACATCTAGAACTTTAGATGTTAGCTTGTTTCTCTTGTCTGGATATGTTGACCAGTGAGGGCCTTCCTCATCCACCAGCTCCTTAGCTGTCTCTGAGGTTAACTGGTTTGTCATGGCCTATGCACTCTCTAAGACTCTCTATGACTAACTGTGCCTCAGTGCCTAATCAGTCAGGAGCAAGGGATGGTGGACAAACACCATACTAACACTTCTGCATAGAACACAGCCTTGATGACTCAATGGGCCCATGCCACTTGCTGTGGGGCCTCCGCCTGGGGGAGCTCACCTCTCCCACCTTCCTGACACTCTTTATTTTAGCCAGTTCCAAACTGCAGTATTTCAGGTGGGCTGCAGACTTGTGGAAAGGTGCCATAAACACACACCCATTATAGGGTTAGAATAAGTTCCTCATTTAGTTATCCAGCTTCAAAATTTTGTCAGAAGCAAGACAGCATCAAAAAGAAAAAAAGAAGCAAGATGGCATCTGGGCAGAGAAGAAGCACATCACAGTGATGCTCACCTTAGTACCCACGGGCCCTAATGGGGTAAAATCTGACCATATCTGGAACATTTTTTTCTTGTCAGGACACAACCATTTTTTTTTTTATTTTTTTTTATTTTTTTTTCAACGTTTATTTATTTTGGGGACAGAGAGAGACAGAGCATGAAGGGAGGAGGGGCAGAGAGAGAGGGAGACACAGAATCGGAAGTAGGCTCCAGGCTCTGAGTCATCAGCCCAGAGCCTGACGCGGGGCTCGAACTCACGGACCGCGAGATCGTGACCTGGCTGAAGTCGGACGCTTAACCGACTGCGCCACCCAGGCGCCCCTGGACACAACCATTTTAAACTCAAGGTATAACAACATGTAACATCCTCATTTCAAACATCTGCAAAGTCCCTTTTGCCATGTAAGGCAATATATTCACAGGTTCTGAGGATTAGGTCATCTTCAGAGTCCAGTACTCTGCCTACCATAGTGAAGACCAGTAGCTGTCTACCAAACTCTGTTTTCCCTTCTATGGACACACAGCTAGACGACATTTTCTGTTCTTTTTGGCAGATGGGTGAGGCCACATGACTAAGGTCTTTCCAAAGGAATGCAAGCAGTATTGTGTGTTCCTTCCATACCAGGCTTGCAAGAACCTCCTATGCATGCTCCTCCTGTTCTTTCTTCATTCTCAGGACTTTAGAGGATGTGTGGAGCCTGGATAATCACTGACCTGAAAACCCATTCTGGACTGTTAACTTCAATTAAATTTAAACTATTAAATTATGGAAACTACATCATAGAGCCATTGCATTTTGGGTCTACTTGTTATAGTAGTTGATCTGGTTTATGAGTCAAGCCTAACTAATTCACCAACAAATGAGAATATTTCTTCATAGTCCCTTGACGCTCAATGTCCATATTGAATAAGACTTAACTATACTTTCCTAAGAAGACTGAGATCATCTGAAATAGACAACCACAGTTTTTATCTCTCCCATTCAAGCATTTATTGAACAACAGGTACAGGGCAGGTACACTACTAATACCTGTGATGCCTGCTTCTTTTGTCTCTGTGGGCATACTTTCCTTTCTTTCTTGTTGCTTTTTCTAAACCGGGTCTCCTTCTTCAATTGTACTGCCCTCACCACATTTCTCCTCTCCAATGGCATCTTAGCTTCTGCTTTCAAACATGCTGGCCTTGACCCCCAGTGTTGAGGTAGCCTTGCCTTCACTCCGCTGTGCCATCAAACAAACTACTTCTCTCTTCCTTTGCTTCTTTTCACTGTGAGACTTCATGAGAGTAGATAAACAACTGAGGCCTCACTTTGGGAGAAGTCCAGAGGTGGGAGGGAGCAGGGACTGACCTGGTCTGGGGGCTCAGGGAAAGACAAAAATGAAAAGGCAGTGTTGTAACTGAGGGCTGAGAGCTGAGGGCTGAGGCGGAGTAGGCATTACCCAGCAAAGGAGGAAGAAGAAAGTTACAAGCAGACACACTGCTAGAAAGAAGCTGAACTTAAAAGGCACCAGCAAATACAAGTGGTGAGTGGGGTGGGTCAAGGTCGTGTGTGAAAGAGAAGGAAAGTGCTCTGGGGACAAGGTAAGGATTGGAGGTGGGGTATGGAGAAGAGTTGAGGAGTGAGGTGTACTAGGGAGGGGGCTAGAGCTCCAAAGACAGCCTGAGTGGTCGCCTCAGTAAAGCTCCTTGGGGTGCCAGGCCCCGCCCTCGAGGCCACGCCCAGCGGTCCCAGCTCAAACCCGCAACACAGCCAAAGCTATTGTCGCTGTCAGAAGTGTGACCTGGAGCCTGCTCCCTGCTCAGCCGCTCTAGGAAGCTCCGGGACCCAGGTTGTGACTACAGGCCCATTCTAATTTGTAAAAACGTGAGGACAACCAAAATACAAAAGCCGTGAGGACAACCAAGAAGATGGGTAATGGCAACCAAGGCTCCTCTTATCCCAGCTTATGACGGGAAAGATTTCCACCCCAGCGGGGGTGCTTTGGAGAAGGCAGGGATGTGTGGCGCTGTGAGCAGGGAAGCCCTGAATCTTATTCACTCTCCCTATTCTAAGGGCCATGCTGTTCTGGACCCGACCCCACAAAGATCCCCTGTATGGACGAGGCGTGGGCTGTCAGCGCTGCAGAAGAGCTTTGGCATTAACCACTCCGTCCAAGCCCTGCATTAAGAGACTGGAACAAACACTAGCATAGTTTCTAACAGTTCAAGGCCATGTGCTTGGGATGTCCACTCCAGCCCCCTGAAGTTCTTGCGTGGGAAAGCTTAAAGCTGCCAGAAGAATTTAGTTTCTTCCAGCCAACACTTGCAGATAAGGTCCCTGTCTCCCAGTATCTGTAGGAGGGTAGGAGCCTTGCTTCCATAAACACCAGTTAGCAAATCCAGATGGCCTAATCCTGCTTGTGTATATCTCCATTTCCCTGATTCTGAGCACCACCCCCACCACATGCCCCCCAGTGACTGCACTCAAAGCAAGATGGGATTTTCAATCTTGGGATTCTTATTTTCTCCTGAGATTGAGAACTGTTTAGTGCTGAGTGTGGAAGAGGGATCAGGTGGGAAAGCAAATGAGCCTCCTGTGTGAGGAGGTGCAGCCTGGCTCTTTATAGTTCCCCACCTCCCTTGCCTCAGGGTCTGCTTGTCAGAACGGTGGCGGCCAGGGAGTGGAAGAACAGCTCCAAGCTGTAACAAGGTCCTCTGGCTAAAGTTATTTCACTGATGTGAGCTTCTCTTTCTACCGTGGCACACTAATCTGTAAACTGGTCTTCAAACTTTTTTGTGGGTAGAAATCCATTTTTCAGATAGAAATTTAGATAGTACTCCCAAATAGATGGAAGTAGAGGTTTTCTAGTAGAGTGGGGAATTGGGGGTTTGCCTACTGGGTCTAACAGATTCTTCTGAGAGAGTTGAATCACCTCCAAAGAACCAGGTACAGCAAAGACTACTAAGTACTCCAAGGCACCCAGTGTCTCCTTGTTCCATTTAGTAATCAGACCCCACCCAGCAGAGTTTTGTCAGGGCATATGTCCAGCTTCCCTTCAAGTTTCTGGCCAATGGGATGTGAGCAGAAGTAAAAGGGCAGCTGTCAGGTGATTCCCTAAAAAGGAAGCTCTTAGTCCTCTGCTTACTTTGCCTCTTCCACCTGGCTGGGAACGGGGACAGCTGGAGTGACATCATGAACCCGCAGGTAGATATCATGCAATGGTGATGTAAAGCCACCATCTCAGCCTCATTCATTACCCAGTATGACCTTGTGGAGCAGAGCAACTATTGCCCTGGACCACCCACCTACCCACCACTGTACTATCATCTGAAAGAGAAACAGAGGCCAGTCTTGTAAAGCCAGTGTGTTTGGGTCTTTTTTGAAAGTGGCTCAGCCAGTTGCTTAACCAGGAGACCAAGGAGCTCAAAGGAGCTGTTTGATAACTTCTACATTACCTACTCGAAGCTCAACTTATGGAAGACCATTTCACTTTTGACACATGTTCCCATGTGGCTTTGGCCCACTTTGAAAACTTCCTCAACTCCACCCCAACATGGAAATCTGTATGTTTGTTGAATGAGAGGATCAGAAGAGTTGGTTCATCCAATCAGTCATAAATGTAAATGCTAATTTCTAAAATGGTATAAGAACACAAAGGAAATTAGAAGCAAATCTGATTTCTATTCCCTTTTCTCCTTAAATCATTTCCTGCCAACTCCTACCTTTTATTTATTTTTACAATTCTTCCTGACTCCTCTTTCCCCTTGGATTTTCTCTGACATGCCTAAATAAGTTGTTCAAACATGTGACATTACATGGGTTGTCAGTGATGGGTCATGGAAAAGTAGGACACAGCTGACTGATGGCGACTTGAGTACCAGGAGATGGTGAAACCACATGAGAGCTATACACTGTGTTACACTGTGGCAAGGAGCTTCCTGTTGAGATACTGCTAAACCTCACAGGGAAAATGAAAAAGGTCAAGGATCACCTACAAATAAAAAAGCAACTGTAAGAAGAAATGTAAAATGTTTAGTAGACTTTTTGTTCAAACTGAAATCTTAATAATTGCCCTCATTTATGAGTCAGCAATAGGTCTAGGTGTCTCACATACATGATATCTAATCTTTACAGATTTATTCAAGGTAAACATTCTTATTCACATTTTATAAATGAAACTGGAATTCAGAGTAAAATTAGGTATTTGAACCCAGCTTTGACCCTTACCCCCATATCACCCTGCCTTCCACTTTTTTTTTTTTTTAATTTTTTTTTCAACGTTTATTTATTTTTGGGACAGAGAGAGACAGAGCATGAACGGGGGAGGGGCAGAGAGAGAGGGAGACACAGAATCGGAAACAGGCTCCAGGCTCTGAGCCATCCGCCCAGAGCCTGACGCGGGGCTCGAACTCACGGACCGCGAGATCGTGACCTGGCTGAAGTCGGACGCTTAACCGACTGCGCCACCCAGGCGCCCCCTGCCTTCCACTTTTGACAAGAAATATAAAGTATTAAAAACTGGCCTTGGAGCATGTAATTAGTTTTATGCATTAATTTAGCTGACCATGGTGCCTAGATATGTGGTCAAACATCATTCTGGATGTTTCTTTGAGGGTGTTTTCAGAGGAAAGGTTAACATTTAAATTGATGGACTAAAGCAGATTGCCCTCCCTAATGTGGGTGGGCCTCATCCAATCAATTGAAGGCATGCATAGACCAGGCAGATTGACCTCCCCTGAGCCAAGAGGAATTCTGCCAGCATTGGACATTCAGACTCGAACTGTAGCAACAGTGCTGTTCCCTGGGTCTCTAGCCTACAGGCCTACCCTGCAGATCTTGGACATGCCAGCCTCTATAATTGCATAAGCCACTTTCTTAAAATAAATCATTCTCTCTCATATATATATATATATATATATATATATATATCATATGTATATCATATATATATGTATCATATATATATCATATATATCTTTCTATCTATATCTATATCATCTATATATTTATCTATATATCTATCTGTGTCTCTTAAGAACCCCATCTAATGGGGTGACTGGCTGACTCAGTCAGTTAAGTGTCTAACTTTCGCTCAGGTCATGATCTCACAGTTCTGACAGTTTGAGCCCCATATGGGGTTTTCTGTTTTCAGCATGGAGTGCACTTTGGATTCTCTGTCTCCTCTCTCTGCTCTTCCTCTGCTCACATGCATGCTCTCTTTCTGTCAAAAATTAATAAACATTTTTTAATTAAAAAAAAAACCATCTAATACAGAGGGAGAGAGGATTATAAAATAGAGGGAAGAAAACAGTGTTCCCAGAGATGAAAGGTGGTATATTACAAACCAAAATAACCAGAGAGAAAGTGAAGTCAATTCACTGTTATAAGCTATTCTGAACTGCTTTCTTGCAGCTTCAGTGGTTTCTCTGGGAACGGCGTAGCCACGTATACCAAGGGGTAAGGGAGTCAATCTAAAGATGCTGAGGCCACATTAGTGCCCTCTCCCAGCTTGTAATGATGCATCTGTGGCAGAATTTCTCTTCCTGGACTTATAGGAGGACTACTTTTCCCAGTCTCCTTTACAGTTAGGGGTGATGATGTGACTGAGCTCTAGTCAATGAAATGTGGGTGGTGTGATGTAAACTACTTCCTGGCTTGGCCCACAAAAATTTCTGTAATCCTCCAACTCTCTTGTCTACTGTTCCAGCAATCTGGGAAGTCCATATTCAAAATGAGTTGACTAGAAGATAGAGGAGGGCCACCAGCACCATATTAAATTTTGTATGAGCAAGAAATACCCTTTTAAAAAATGTTTATTTTTGAGAGAGAGAGAGAGCATGAGGAGGGGAGGGGCAAAGGGAGAGGGACACAGAAGCAGGCTGAGCTGTCAGCACAGAGTCTGACACAGGGCTCAAACTCTCGAACTGTGATATTATGACATGAGCCAAAGTCAGATACGTAACTGACTGAGCCACCTAGGTGCCCCAAGAAAAAGCCTTTTAAGCACAATTAACTCACTGAGATTTGGGGTTTATTGGTTCCCTCCTCTTAAGCTATTTGGTGCTGACAAAGGCAGCATCCATTAGTCTCCGTATTAGTTAGAAAAAGAGAAGCTGTTATAACTAAGAGAGTCAATGATACAATGTTTTTAAAATATACCATGGGCGCCTGGGTGACTTGGTTAAGCATCCGACTTTGGCTCAGGTCAGAGCTGACAGCTCCAAGCCTGGAACCCTTTCGGACTCTGTGTCTGCCTCTCTCTCTCTGCCCCTCCCCCACTCATGCTCTGTCTTTCTCTCAAAAATAAATAAACATTAAAAATTTTTTAAATAGACTAACCAAATGATCTGTTTACACAAGCTGTGCCAGCGTGATTATTCTCACAGGTGTCTCAGTTTGATGATAACTTACATGGACACCCTACTCAAAGAACAAAGAACTTTATATCTCTCTCACTTCACAGTCCAAAGTGAGCACTCCTGCCTGGCAGCTCTGCCCTGAGTTCCTTTTATTTAACTGTGCTCTGCAGACTTCAGGACACTGTTGTCATCTGAATGGGTGAAGTGCGGCTGCTGCCATGCAGAGATTGTCATCAGTGACTTTTTGATTTTTGAATCTTTTGATTCCCATGGTTAAAGAAAGACCAAAGTGGAGCGCACAGTTTGAATATACCTCTAGCCCAACACTCTGAGTCACGTAATCAAAACATAAAACTGTCCTGATTTTTCCAAAATGCTGACTCTGACCTTAAACAAAACTTAAGCCTTCTTCATGTCAGTATAACCTATAGCTTCCTAGTCAACTACATATGAGTACATTTATGCTGTGCTTCTACCCTAAAAAGAATATCAGTTTCTAGTAACCAATCACAGTAGAAAACAAATGTGTTTCCTCATGCTCTATAAATTGAGCTGTAACTCTGAAAGCCAGCTATACCCACTTTTGGTTTGAAGTCTCCCTGTTTGCAAATAGTTTGTTTCTGGCTCAATAAAATATTCATACCAAGTAAGTCTCTCTGGATTTTCTTTTGATACCATTCTAGACTGTAAGCACAAAGAGACCAAAGTCCTAGTCTTTTTTTTTTTTTCTAACTTCTTATTTTGAGATCATTAGATTCACAAGCAGTTGTTAAGAATACAGAGATCCATGAGATTCTGGGGTGACTCAGCTGGTTAAGACTGGTTCTTGACTTCGGCTCAGGTCATGATCTCATGGTTCCTGGGTTCAAGCCCCATATTGGGCTCTGCACTGGCAGTGTGGAGCCTTCTTGGGATTCTCTCTCCCTCTCTCTCTCTGCCCCTCCCCCCCCCCAAAATAAACAAACATAAAATAAAAGAATACAGAGATCCTTTACCTAGTTTCTTTGCAAAACTGTAATATAATATCACAACTAGTATGTCAATATTGGTGCAAGCCAAAGATCTTGTACAGATTTCCTCAGTTTTACTCGTACTCATGTATGTGTGTTATTTAGTTCTATGCAATTTTATCACAGGTGAAGATTTGTGTGAACACCACCACAGTCAAGATGCAGACTGCTCACTAATACTTCCTCTCAGGCCTAGAGCAATGCCTGTCACAAAGAAGACACTCAGTAGATACTCACTGAGTGAATGAATAGATGCTGTACTAGCCAGGGTGCTCAGAAGCCATAACAGCAATGCAAAAATCCACCAATGTAAATGACATACATATAACAGTCCAGAGCTAGGATTGGAGGGACAGCTGTGCCATCTACCTCTGGGCCAGGTGATTGCTGCAGCCCCACCATGTCCTCAGCTGATGGGCAGGGAAAAGTTAGGGTGTGTCCAGTCCTTACAAGTACAAGGCCTGGAAGTTGAACACATTGCTTTCCCTCACATCCCTTTGGCCATAATTTAGTTGCAAGGACACACCAAGTTATAAGGGAGGCTGAGATTGATTGTACTATCTGCTTGCCATTGATCTTCCCCTCCCAGCGCTTGGCAAGGTTCCTCATGGTATAGAGTACTTCCATACCCTAATGATGCCCAGGGGAATGTGGGCAGAAGTAACAGTGTGTCAGTTCTGAGCCAAGGCCATAAGTGGCCTCTTGTGTTTCTCCTCACCCCACTAGCATGGCTGTCGCCCTGCATGAGAAGAGCCTGCCCCAGGAAGCTATTGGTTCAGAGGATGAGACAAGTGAAGCCAATCCTAAATCTGTCCATGGACTGATGCAGAGCTGTCTCTGCTGAACTGCAAGAAAAATAAATGGCTTTTTTGGGGGGAGGCCACTGAGATTTTGGGGGTGCTTGTTATGCAGCATAAATGCAGCATAAACTTAATGCAGTGGCCATGAGTTCAGCCTTAACTGAGGAGTTCTACTGTTAAAGGGAAGAACACATGTTAGTGTATTGCGAGAATTCTGTGCATATGAGAGGGTTCCTCCCTGGACAGGGCAAAGACAACTCAATCCTGTGAGGAACTCCTTTAGAAGTCCAGGGCATTGCCTAGCCAGTTTAGTTAGCATGAATATAATGTAATGGGAAGCACTTTCCTGGGACTGTATTGTGGATGGAAGCCCTAGAGACAGGCTGACCTGGGGCCAACTGGAATGGTGAGAACAGACTGGGAACTCCTTGGTCTGGAGGCATCTTGGAAATGGAGGGTCGGTTCTGTGTGGGAGAATGATGATAAAGGAAAACTGTGTCTTAACAAATAAAACTGTCACATTAACCAAAACTTTGGGAAGAATTTTCTCTGTGAGTCAAGAGGTGGTGCTAATAATAGAAGCTTGAAATAAATGTTTTGCCATACTTAATAGCTAATCAGTGTTTGTTGCCAATATAACTGTAGAAAAAGCTGCCATTCTAATCTGCATTATATACAAGATTTGGAATGCATGGAAAGAGTACTGATACATATACCAGATCATTCAAACTTTACCTCTAAAGGATCATTTCTCCACAGTGCCTTGGCATCTCAGCATTCACAGTTTGAGTGATAAATGAAGCTTTTAAAGAAAGCAGCTCTCTGTACTACTTGCGGATTAATCTGCCAGGAATTTGGGTGTGCAGAATTGGCATCAAATTTCTTCTACCCGGGAAACTGCTGGAAATATTCAAGAGTTAAAAAGCTTTCAAAAGCACAGCAATTTAGCTGTAAATATCCATTTTGAGGTAGATGAATTAGTCCCTGATAAAGTAGTGACTGCTTACTCGAACTGAGGAAAATAAAACATTTTTTCAAATGAGGCGCCTGGGTAGCTCGGTTGGTTAAGCATTTTGACTCTTGATTTTGGCTCAGGTCATGAGATCCAGCCCTCTGTTGGGCTCCGTGCTGACAGCGTAGAGCCTACTTAGGATTCTCTCTCTCCTTCTCTCTCTGCCTTTCCCTGGTTTGTGGAATAAATAAACTTAAAAAAAATTCTTCAAATACAAATATATCCTAAATTTTACTTAGGTTGTTTTTGTCTGTTTGTTGTTTTTGGTTTTTGTACTTATCTTACTACTTTTTATTATGAAAATTTAAAAACACCTAAAAATATTGAAAGGCTAGAACCACAAATGCCTTTCATCTAGATTCAACTGTTGTTAATGTCTTACCATATTTGCTTTTTCTCCTTCTCTCCCCCCTCCCCATATACCAAAACACACCAGTTTGTTTTTTTTTTTTTTTTTAACATTTATTTATTTTTGAGACAGAGAGAGAGAGAGAGAGAGAGCATGAACGGGGGAGGGGCAGAGAGAGAGGGAGACACAGAATCAGAAACAGGCTCCAGGCTCTGAGCCATCAGCCCAGAGCCTGACGCGGGGCTCGAACTCACGGACCGCGAGATCGTGACCTGAGCTGAAGTCGGACGCTCAACCGACTGAGCCACCCAGGCGCCCCCAAAACACACCAGTTTTGAAAATAAGTTATTAATATGACATCATGATCTCTAAATACTTCAGCATGAATCTCCTAAAAACAAGGGTAATCTCTTATATAACCACAAGGCCACTATCACACCTAAGAAAATTAATAATCATTCTATTATCATAACTAATATCAAAGCCATATTTAAATTTTCCCAATTGTCTCCTAAAGATTTCTATGCAATTCCCCCATGATCTAATCAAGATTTGTGGATTCCATCTGGAGGTTAATCTGGAAACTCCCCCCACCTTAACTTCTGTTTGGTTTTGACTTATGATGTTGACTTTTCAAGAGTCCAGGCCAGGTAACTTATACAAAGTCACACATTCCTGGGGCACCTGGATGGCTCAGTCAGTTAAGTGTCTGATTCTTGATCTTGGCTCAGGTCGTGATCTTGTGGTTCTTGGGATCAAGCCCCCTGTAGGGCTCTGTCCTGACAGCACGGACCTCTCCCACTTGCCCCCCCCCCCCCACTCCCTCACGTCTCAAAATAAATAAACATTAAAAAAAATAAAGTCACACATTCTTCATTTGTCTGATTGTTTCCAGATGGGGTTCTTTAACTTTTACTTTTAAGACTGTATTGTCCTTAAAATAGAAGTTAGGTCTGAAGGCTTGATCAGGTTTAGGTTAATTTTTTTTTTTTTTTGGGAATACTTCAGAGGAATCTCATGAGGATGGTCGTACATTGGGTTTTCCCACTACTGGTGATGCTAAGAATGATGACTTACTTGGCTGAGAAAGTGACTGCCTAACCTCCATGGAAAAGTATCTGCCTGGAAACAGAGACAGAGGCAAAGTTCACAGGCTAATGCTTTATGAGAGGTACAATCCTATGAATGCAAAAAAAAAAAAAAAAAAAAAAAAAAAGGCGGGGGCAGAAAGGGAGGGAAAATGAATACAATGTAGTTTGTTGCCAAGCTGGCCATGATTTCATAAGCAGCCTTACTTGGTTGTGTGGGACATCTTTGGAGGTGCCCTGTGGCACCACTGCATCTGGGTGGAGTCCTTCTCTGGCACAAAGCCCACAGTGTACTAATACCCCTGTACTTCTGGAATGTGTTGCCAATGCCTCCAGGCAGCCACTGGGAAAGCCAGGGCTTCTGTGGGTTCCACTGTGTTGGACTTGGATATAGGAGCTTCTATACACCTGGCAGGTGTAATGACAATCTTGCCAAAGGCAAAGATGTCCGTCATTGTAGGAGGTGAGCTGACAAGATGGAGGCTGAAGCTTTACAACCATCATTGGGACCTCTTTACCCAGGAGGGCAAGTGGGTCCTGAAAAGCAGGCAGGGCCAAATGCATTTGTGGGGATGGGCATACATTGTATCCAACACCAAAGGAACATCTTTTTCTTTGAAATTAGTAATGATATGTGGAGTGGTACTTTGCCCCTATAGGAATATCCTATTGCCCAACCACTTTTTTTTAAAGTTATTTTTTGTAATTGATTTTTTTTTTTTTTTTGAGAGAGAGACAGAGAGAGAGACAGTGCAAGTGAGCAAGAGGCAGGGGTGGGGCAGAATCCCATGAGAAGCAGAGAGAGGGACAGAGAGAGAGAGAGAGAGAGAGAGAGAAGCAGGGCTCACCTGGGCTCGTGTTTTACCCAGCAGAGCTTATGCTCACCCGATGTGGGACTCAAAGTCATGAACTGTGAGCTCATGACCTGAGCTGAAGTCAGATGCTTAACAACTGAGCCACCCAGGCGCTCCTAACTACTTTTTATGTGATGGTTTTAGTACTTATTGATTATTCTTGCCTGAACCAATTATTACATCAGAAGTTGCAAGATATGGGGCCTAGCTGTGCCCACTGCTACTATACTATGGTGCCATTGCCTCTGGACTCTTCAGGAACACAACTAGGAGTGTGTGTGTGTGTGTGTGTGTGTGTGTGTGTGTGTGTGTATGTGTGTGTGTATATATATGTGTGTGTGTGTGTGTTCATATTGTTATTGGCATTATTAAATAGCATTTTTCTTAAAATGCTTTTTATATTTTATCTTTTCTCTTTCATATTAAAAATTCTTGGTTCCCAATAATATTAATGTATTTATAGTCAGAGTGGTGTGTTCAAATTACCCAAAATAACTTTCTTGTTCATTGTTGGTTCAGTAACTAATTTTATATAGAATTAGGTCATTAGTTTCTTTTAAGGTCCAGGCTTAAGGCATTTCCCTTTTGATGTACTTTTGTTTCAGAGTATATAAAATACATGCTTCAAAAATCAACACTGTATCAACACATTTAGTCACAGAAGCCTCACTCCCATGCATTATCCTCTCCACTCTGTTTCATTGTCATTAATTTCTGGTTTCTCCTTTCTGGTATTTCTTTTTGCCAAAATCAGCAAATACATAGATATAGTTGATCCTTGAACAACACGAGGGTTAGGGGCACTGACCCCCCGTGTAGTTGAAAATCCATATACAACTTTTGACTCCTCCAAAACTTAACTATTAATACCTTACTATAATAAGCATTATATACTATATTCCTATAAAAAAGTAAGCTAGAGAAAAGGTTATTAAGAAAATCATAAGGAAAATAGATTTACTATACTGTACTGTATTTATAGAAAACAAATCCATGTATAAGTGGGCCCATGCAGTTCAAACTGTGTTATTCAAGAGTCAAATATATATTTTAATTGCCCCTTCTTTCTTACACAAAATGAATACTATATATTCTTGTTCTTTGTCTAGATTTTTTTCTTAATAACATATATCCAAGGAATTGTCCATACTGGTTCACAGATAACTTAAATGCTGAAATTCATTTACTGTGATATATATATATATATATATATATATATATATATATATATATATATATCAAGTGTATTAGTCAGGGTAGGCCAGGCAATGTTGCAGTAACAAAGAAACCCTAAATCTTTACAAATAAAGGTTGGTTTCTTGCTTACATAAAGTCCTATGTGGTTTAGGGCACTATCCTGTGTTTAATACATGACTTGGGACATAGGTCCTCTATGGTAGCCAGGCTGGGTAGCCAGGGCTGGAAATAGCCCAAGCCAGAGCCCAGTCACATAGCCCCAAACCAATACAAGGAAGGTTGAAAATATGTCTCACGTTCATGAAGACGAAACAGAAATGGTGAATTATATAGTATTCTCTGCCACACCAGACTTTACATTCATTCTCTCATATAAATCCCATAACAGCTCTACAAGTTAGGTACTTTTATTATGTCCATCTTACAGCTAAAGACATTGAAGCTTCAAGCCTTTATATGCCTTTCAAAATTACAGTCAGGATCAGTTTCAGATCCAGGTGTTATTTGGTATTGTCCACTAAAAAAGCACAGCAAATCCATCTCATCTATCGATAAATGAAAAATTTGGAGGCACAATGGAGATCAGAGCAATTGGTGTAGGACAATAAATATTTAGGCTTTGGATTTATAAGTTTTTGTTTTTTTTTGTTTTTTTTTACAAAAGAGTGCAAAATAAAAAGTAAATTCCTGGAACAATACAGACTAAAACTCACAGGACACAATGTTTCAGTAACATTGGATGATAAAACAGTTTTATTTATAATTTCTGAATCAAGAGCTAATTGTTACAGGAATTTTTTAAAGTTCAAAGTGAGACTGTAAACATTTTTTCTTCTTCTTCCTAAGTAAAAACATAATATGTTCACTGCATGAGAGAAATAATGACTCTTTCAAAACCATTTGGGATTGCTCTGAGGAATTACACCAGGTAATCTCCAAGGATTTTTTTTAATGTTTATTTATTTTTGAGAGAGGGAGTGTGAGGAGGGGAGAGGCAGAGAGAGGGAGACAGAGAATATGAAGCAGGCTCTGCATTGTCAGTGCAAAAAGCTTTATGTGAGGCTCGCTCCCACAAACCATGAAATTATGACTTGAGTGGAACTCCTATGCTGGGCCAACTGAGCCACCCAGGTGACCCATCATATCCAAGGATTTTAAAGTTCAAAAACCTTCCTTTTAGAGGAGGAAATGAAATAAATTTTAAAGGGCATTTGGACAGTGCCTTTAGTCCCATATTATTTATTGCATTTATATAATATATTTATATTATTATGTTTATTGCCCAAGATTGGGTACAATACTGGATTCCAGTGTGTGTTTTTAGCAAGTGACTGCAGCAAAATGAAAGAACTCCACTTTAAATGAAGCACTAGTGATCCATATATGCAAGAGACTGCAGATTCCATGAAAAGGTAAGGTAGTTCCAGAAGGTGACTTTTCCAGAACAGGACAAAGCTCACCCTCACCTGTGAGTGTGAAGCAAACTCATCCTGGCTGTTGATCCAACACAGTTGGATCCAACACAGTTTTCATAATACGATCCTGCAAGTAACAACATCTTAGTTAGCAGTGGTTTTCAAACATTTTGGACCCTGACTATAGTAAGAAATATTGTTAGCCATGTATACACACATTCACTCATGGATGCAAAGTTTCATGAGACATAATATAGGCAAAACACTCTGATCCTCTCCCCTTAACCTGCTCTACTCTATACCCTATCTTTCCCCAAATGCTGGCATGCCTGCATTCACAATCTATAAGACTGGCTGTGTGAAATCCCTATGCTATTATTGCCTGTTGCTTTGGCTGGTCAATCAAATTGGCCTGTGTAGAATATTTATTTTCTCTTTTTGTCCCATAGCTCCCAGAAGGAAGAGGGCCTCAGTGCTTGGATAGGGTACTATCACCTCAGAATCAGTAACCAAACCCTGGAGCTTGGAGGACTCAGTGCTATTTATAGAAGTTGCCCCTACTGCTTTAATTCCATCTTCAAAACTGTTCAGGTTCACTTAGCATGTTGACATGTCACTAGGATTGCCAGATTTAGCCAAGCAAAGCAAACAAACCAAGATGCCCAGTTACATTTGAATTTCAGATAAACAATGAATATTCTTAGTGTATGTTCCATGCAATAACAGTAAGTCCTTGTTCATCTGAAGTTCAAATGCAACTGGGTGTTTTGTATTGTATCTGACAATCCAGCTGGCTGCACACCCTGTTTCCCTTTACCTTGAATGTCCTAAATCTTAAGAATAGATCTAGGCTGGACTGCATGTGGGCCCTGCTCTTGGGAGGGGGCACATTTTGGCTCAGTCTCCTTCTGCTCTCCTCAGTTTTAACTGTTGGATACTCACCCTATAGCCCCCTGCAGGGTTCTCTCATCTGGTGGGCACCCGCTTCGACATGGCACTGGGGAGACAATGTGGCACAAATGCTGCTCCTGCTGTGTGGCACAAATGCTGCTCCTTCAGGTCCCCCTGGAACCTTGGCATCCAAGTCTCAGGGATACAGGCTGTTCCACTGCCACCTCTAGCTCAGAGACAAAGGACAGTCGCCATCCCTATCTAGTTTTTCAACAGAATCCCAGTCTCTATTTCCTGTAGCCATTCCAATCTCTATAAGTGATCTTTTCCACAAAGGAAGGCCTATAGGGAGGACAGAGAATTGCTTCCCACTCCACTCCTCCCCAGCCTACATCTTTAGCCTCTTCCCTGCTTCCAATCCTGTATATCTCAAAGAAAAGTCTTGCCTTTCCATGAAAGCACACTATCTGTCCACACAGGCCAAGCCTCTTCATCCCCTCAGAATTAAGACCTTTGGACTTGGTTTTTCTTCTCATTTACCCCTCTCCCCAGGAAAATTGGTCATTATTTGAAATTGCTCACAAATGGATGGTTTAGGGAAGTGCTAGGATCTTCTCCGCTTCCTGCTATTCAGGTTGTTCTGGCTGTTCCCATAACATTTGGTTAATGGCAAGAATAAATTTCACCTCTTGGTCAAAGCTTGGGCTATGAGTTTTGAGCTTGGGAGCCTTACAGGGCCTCTCTCCATGGCTTGTGTTGTGTTGTAAGGCTGTTGCTGTGTTTCTTCATTGGGCTGTAACCAGCCTGAGGTCAGGGGCTCCACATTTGTGGAATCAGTTCATAAAGTGGAGTCGGCTGCAGGTGGACAGAGAGAGTTGAAAAGTATGGGCCATGATCCTTGCTGTCCCTTCCTTTTGCTTTCATTACACCTTTTCAATAAACACATCTTCCTCCCTCTGATTGCCAAGATGCTTCAAGACATGCTGCCCATGCCACAATTTCTTCTGGGGTCTTCCTTCCTTTTGTTAACACTTTCTTATCCAGATCTTTCTGCCAGGGCCGTCTGGGTCTTCTCAAGTGGGTTTAAAAAACTAAATACAACAAAACTAATCATTGTTAATGTCTAAATGGTTGACCCTGGGATAAATTTGAAATCCCATATTAAAAAAATAAAACCTCACAGATATTTATTAAGTTCTGCTATGTGTGCCTTAACACATAAGGTTAAGACACAAGTTCCTGCATTCAAGAACCATACTGGAAGTCAAGATCTGAATACATAAAAAAGCCATTTAGGGATGACCCTAAGAGACTAGTAGATCATAAAATGCATTTGAAGCGACTTGTAAAGGTCACATAATGACACTGTGTTTCATCATTTGTGGAATCACAGAAACTTTGATCAGATTATCCCTAAAGTTTCCTTACTTGTTCCAAATAAATTACCAACTAGATTATTTAAATTTTATATAATAAAATAACAAGATATTGTATTCACTAAGTGCCAGGCACTATTGCTGACAGCTGCTCCAGTCTTTACAAGAATACCATGAGGTGGCCATTATTCGTTTCCCACTTGGCAGGTATGGAAATTTAGGCATTGAGGTTAAGAATTTGCACACAGCACAGAGCTCTGTGGTAGAGCTGGCATATGAACCCAAGGCAACAGGCTCTTGAGTGTACATGACACAGCTGTGCCATAGTGTCTCTCCGCAGGCCTAAACTCATGCTTTCCAGTACTTACTTTTCAGGTTGCACTTCCTCACATTTTTAATAGGGAAACACCGCACTGTTCTTGGAATGCCCATACTATTCTCCATTACTCAACAAACTTAGCCCTCTAGGTTGAAACTTGTACAATTTGTAACCTAGTTTCTAACATTTTCTTGGCTGTGTATCTTTTTAGGGGTTTGGTTTACTGAAATCTGTAAATTTCACTCAGATTTTAGCTCAGAAGTCCTGCCTCATTTACCATGTCATGTTTATCAGGTTAAATCTTCTACATTTTGTACCTCTCTTCTAACCTTTCTTAAGTTTGATACCACACCTTCCCAGGTGGCATTTTCATATAGTGCTTCACTAAAACTTGGGTTTCCTCTCTGGCTGCTCATGACTAGCCTATAGCCACTCACACTCCCCTGGAGTCTCTCCAGATACTGCTGGGGGTTGGGTGGAACTGAAGAATATGGAAAGGAGTAAGACAGTTATACCATAATGAATTCCAATACAAGGTAAAGAAGAATCAGTACTGACAACTACTGAGGTTTCAAAGAGGATGTGGCATTTGAGCTGATGATAACGGACTTCTGAAGACTTTGGGGGAGGAAGAGAAGGAAGAAGTACAGCCCAGGCTGAGGGAGAGGAGATGAATCTGGAGTCTCCATGTACCTCAGACCTAAGATCCCTGGTCTGTTCCCTGGAATGAAATGCCTGTGATATTCCAGGTATTGTCAAAGCCCAGAAAAAAGTAAATTAATTTTTTTTCTTGGAATATTCTTCTCACTCTAAATTGTAGATGAGTATATCTGATCCATTTCAGATATCACACCCAATTCTCTGCTGAAATTCCAATTGTTTTTTGCCCACTCAAGAAGGCATGTTAGAATGCAAGCATGCAAGCTTGCTATTATTTCCACAGACATGACCTCAAATGGGTCTGATTATTTTAGGAGGGTCAATCACCTAAAAAAGTCAGCCCTTTAATAGCTACTAGGAATGAATCAGTGTGTGACACAACACAGAGGTAACTGCCATGCAGCAGTGAGAAAACTGGGAGGTGGCAGGCACAGGAAAGGATTAACTCCCAGAAGCCTGTGGCTTCCCCCCACCTCCCTAAACAGTTTCCAGACAATTCCTACTGAGCGTTTGTTGGGATGTTGGGTTGCCTTTAACTTACATTCTTCCATTATTCTGAAGTAGCCTATTGCGGGGCCAGGGGACATATAAGAAAGCAAACATATCTAGCAAAAGATCAGAGATGGCCTTTTGAAAGATTTATGTATGTCCTTTCCTTTTTATGACTAATAAATATTATTACTAAAAGTTATTTAAAATGTTTCCAATAATAATAAATGGTTATTCTTTTTTTTTTTTTAATTTTTTTTTTCAACGTTTTTATTTATTTATGGGACAGACAGAGACAGAGCATGAACGGGGGAGGGGCAGAGAGAGAGGGAGACACAGAATCGGAAACAGGCTCCAGGCTCCGAGCCATCAGCCCAGAGCCTGACGCGGGGCTCGAACTCGCGGACCGCGAGATCGTGACCTGGCTGAAGTCGGACGCTTAACCGACTGCGCCACCCAGGCGCCCCAATAAATGGTTATTCTAATTTAAAACCCATTTCAGGGGTGCCTGGATGGCTCAGTTGGTTAAGCGTCTGACTCTTGATTTTGACTCAGGTTAGGTTGTGGGAGCCAGCCCCACATCAGACTCTGAGCACTGAGCCTGCTTAAGGTTCTCTCTCTCCCTCTGCCCCTCTCCCCCATTTGCATGCTGTCTCTCAAAAAATAAATAAAAATAGAAATAAAAAAATAATAAAACCCATTTCAAAAAAAGATAAAGGAATTATAAGGTTATAATTATAGCATAGTTTGAGGTTAATAGTTGTAATTGTTTTCTTCCAAGTACTTTCAACTGCTCCTATATGAGGAGAAGCTTTAAAGGATTTGGTTGGGGTATGTGAAAGCTGGTCACTGCAGTCAGGGCCTTTAGAATCCAGGCACCCTGACACCAAAACCAGTTTAGATTATAGGAGTAGGAATGTTCCTGTTTGAGCTTGGTTCTGCTTGAAGTAAGGCATTTATGACCCCAAACCAGGAACTACTCCTCCTTCCCTTTAAGACCTTGCTGGTGACCCACTTACCCCCTTTAAATGACCTTAAAAAGCAACTATTCCTGATTAATTTTACATCCCTGTAAACACTCTTTACTTCAGTACTTCTGAAATGTCTTCAGTTTTTTTCCTGTAAATTTCTTTGTTCTTTCTTGAGAGTAAGTCTCCTTTTTCCCCATGACTGATCTATCCTGAAGGCAAAAGGGGAAGGCACTTCTATTTTGGACTGTGTTCCCTTGACTTCTCCCTTCTACATCTCTTCTTCCTTCCCAGCTACCCCTACAACCTGTGGAGCTCAGTACAGGAAATCCTCACCCTCCTGGCATCAGGATCCAAGGTTTTTTATACTCAACGGGTAGCCTAACAATTCTCACTAATGGAGCTGGTCTAAGGAAATATTGACCTGAGCAAATGCTCATGGTTTAAATGCAAATTCACAGATTTAAAAAACAAACCAAGTGGGACGCCTGGGTGGCTTAGTCGGTTAAGCGTTGGACTTCGGCTCAGGTCATGATCTCATGGTTTGTGAGTTTGGGCCCCGCATAAGGCTCTGTTCTGACAGCTCAGAGCCTGGAGCCTGCTTTGGATTCTGTGTCTCCTTCTCTCCCCCACTTGTGCTCCTCCCCCACTTGTGCTCTGTCTCTCAAAAATAAGTAAATGTAAAAAGAAATTTTTTTTAAACAAACCAAGTAGTCAGAACTTGTAATTGTTAAAGAAAGGTACTCAAAAGCAGACCAGCTTTCACTATGGCATAATCACACTTTGAGAGCCCTGAGAAAGGGACAGGCCAGGTGAGAAACAGGATAGCTTTGTAAGGGAGGAGGGGGATAAGGTAGGTGCTCAGGGCTTTCTCTGTTCTCAGATAGAGAGGGCATTAAGTGATCTCCCATGAAAACTCAATGTGATCCAGCATCCTAGCACTTTCTGATTGCTATCTGTAAACTTTTAAACCCCATAGATATTTACATTGCTCTTTGCAGCAATGTAAATGAGCAATGAGTTCCCACAGCCTTGGTTTCATTTGATCCTCATGAATACTTTGCCAGGGGTAAAGGATAGATTTCATTATCTGCACCTTGGAAAAGGAAACCAAATCTTCCACCGCAGAAATCAGAGAAGCCAGGATCTGAGCTGGCAGGTAAATGTTAACTGAATTAAACAAACACAGAAATATATGAGTGTTTCAAGGTAAACAGGTCTCTGTCCTTAAGATCATAATCCAGTTGGGGAGAAATGCTCAAAATTAAAATAATTAAAATAATAATACAATTTAATATGGAAAAATCAGATACAAGATGATGAGTGCATCCTTCTTTGTGAAATGAAGAAAGTGCTATGGTTTTAAGTATACTTAAGTAACATTCATCCCATGACTGAACTAAAATCCCCAGAGTCTGCCACTTGCCATCCAACCTTCATCTCAAGTCTCTGCTTAATATTCTAGGTTTTACTAGGATTTCTTAGTGTCTGTAAAAAGTCCAGCTTTACACTTAGCTATGGTGATGTCTGAGCTTGTCACATCCTCTTCAGTCCTGTATTTGTAGTGCAACTCTGGCCCTCCTGACTCCCCCCCCCCCCCGCCTTTTTTTAGGCCACAAGGAACACGAAAAAGGGGGTGGGGAATATCCATCTTCAGTGTTCCAGAAAAGTCCACCTTCACCTCCTGGAATTAATGAAGGGAGTAGAGTTTAGAGAATGGCATGGTAACTAACGAATCAGACATTAAAGAGGATGTTTTAGGAAAGAATACCAACCAGGCCAAAGAGAAAGTGAGAGAGAAGACAAAGATAGAACATGCCCATGGTAAGGATTATCTCTACCAGACACAGAAGAATCATGGTATGATAATTACGTGTGTATCAATAGGGATAACAAATAGGGATGACAGATCATTTAAAATTGAGATTTCCAAAAATCTAGGAAGGCATTGGGTATCACTGCTCTCCAGAACACACAAATTATCCCCCAACGCCTCCTCCTTCACCTGGGGATTCTGTGGCCTTCTGTGTGGAGATTGTGGTCCTGTCCCATTATTCACTCCTTATACCACACTGGCAAAAACAGATACAAAAGTCTCTAGTTTACTCCTAAGTATTAATTTATTCTGAACGCAGAGCATAGGCAGCAAGACCAGACCTCTGGCCTAACTGCTGTTGACTTCTACAATATCAAATGAGCACAAAGATAGATTTAAAAGGCAAGTAACAAACTGGGAAAATATTTGCAGCACAAGTAACAATATTTTATTTTATATTATATAAGAGTTTTAGCAAAGGAGTGACACAAAGATGAGTCCCCATGGGCAAAAGATACAAGTAGACAATTCACAAAAGTGATGTATACAAGCAGGTTCCACTTTACTAGTAATGAGAACATAATTTAAAAGCAATACAAAACCACTCTTCTATCAGGTTGGTAAAGATGACAAAGAATGAAAAGACAGTGTTGGCAGGTGTAGAGAAAAGGACCCTCCTGCCCACTGGTGTCAAAGCAGTGCCACCCTTCTGTAGCATCAAAAACCTTCAAAAACGAGTGTACCTTTTGACAACAGTTTCAGTATTTTATACTAAGAAAATAATTAGGGATGTGCACAGAGATTTAGCTACAAGTAATTTTACAAAAGTGAAAATTTGGAAACAACCCAAATGTACAAAAAACAGGGATTGTAATTATGGTACATTTGTATAATAGAATACCAAGCAGTCATTAAAAATGCCATAGAAGTATATTTTTTGACATGGAAAAATGTTAAGCAATTAAATATTAAATATTAAGCAATTAAAGCTAATTATGATTCTAACTATGTATATATATATATGGAACAAATATATATATATATAGGCTTGATTACTTCTGGATTTTTTTTTCCATTTTGCTTATTTATGGTTTACTGCTTTTCTGTAATGCATGTCCATTTCTTTTATAACAATTTTAATGTTTATTTATTTTTGAGCTGTCAGCACAGAACCTGATGCTGGGCTCAAACCCACGGACAGCTAGATCATGACCTGAGCTGAAGTCAGATGCTTAACCAACTGAGTCACCCAGGCACCCCTCTTTTAAAATAATTTTTAAAAAACAGGTAATTATGTGAGGGTAAAAGGATAGAAAAGGCATTAATAAATTCTGAATTCACTGGGATTAAACTGTAACTGAACATTAATAAATAAACAAATCATAAAGTGTCAGCATTTACCTTGAATTAACTAGACTTAGGTTTTTTGCCATCAGAGGTAATAAGGCCTAGAATTAAAAGTGACTTGAGTTATAGAAAATACAGTTATAATTCAGGCATAACCAGTCTTTGAACTGTAAAATCTGTACCTATTACATGTTTATATGTGTCTATAGAAAATATTTGGGGGTGCCTGGGTGGCTCAGTCGGTTAAGCATCTGACCTCAGCGCACGTCACGATCTTGCGGTTCATGAGTTTGAGACCCGTGTAGGGCTCTGTGCTGACAGCTCAGAGCCTGAAGCCTTCTCTGGATTCTGTGTCTCCCTCTCTCTCTACCCTTCCCCCGCTCTTACTCACTCTCTCTCTCTCAAAAATAAATAAAACATTAAGAAAAATATTTGGAAGGATATCCACTAAATTTAAAAGTAGTACTCTTAGCAGGGTGTGATTAGTGGAGGAAGGGAGATAATTAACTTTTTCTTGACACTACTCTATACTGTTTGACTGTTATAACAAGCATGCAAAAATCTGAGTACCTTTAAAAAGCAAAAATGGTTCTAATTATAAATATTTAGAAATGTGGACAGTATCTATGGTATGGAAAAAATTAATAATGCAAAATAATGTATACTATGCCCATAACTATGTCATGCATCTACAGGTGAGAAAGGCTGGGATGGGAAAACTCTATCATGGAAATAGTTGTTCAAGTTCATTTATGTGTTCACTTATTCCACAAATGTTTGTTGAGTACCTACTAACAGCTAGGCACTTGGGATACAGCAAGGAATCAAACAGCCAAATATGGCTCCCCTCATGGAACTTATATTCTAGCAGGTGTGGACAGGCAAGAAGTAGTAAACATAATAAATATGTTAGTTGATAAGTGAGTGCTATGGAAAAACTTGAGCAGAGTAAGAGAAACTGGCACTGCTGTGAGTGAGGAGGAGGGTTAAATGGGTTGGTCAGAGAAGGCCTCACTGAGGTGACATTGGAGAAAAAGTTTGAAAAAGGTAAGGAAGTGAATTAAGCAAATATCTGAAATATCTAGAAGAGCTTTATAAGCAAAGGGGACAGCCAGTGCGAAGAACCTGAAATGGGTTCAAGGAAAAGCAATGAAGGCAGTGGGCCTGAGTCAGAGTAAGTAAGCAAAGGGAGAGCAGGTCAGAGGTAATCAGCAGTTAGTTGGTGTTTGGCTCTGTAGGCCAAGGATTCAGGCTTTTTATTCCAAGTGAACTGGGGAGACACTGTATGGTTTTGAGTGGAGAAATGCCAGGATCCCTTTGGCTGTTGTATGGAGATTAGATTACTGGGGGTCAGGGAGTATGGCAGAGAGACCTGGTTGATCAGGTGAGGGATGGAGGTTGCTGTGGAGATGATGAGGTGTTGGACACTAGGTATAGTTTGAATGTACAGCCAACAAAATCTGATTGGGTAGAGGATGTGACAGAGGTATGAGGATGGCTCTTGAGCTTTGGGCCTGAGTAAATGAAGTGCAGTTGCCATTAATTCAGATGAGAAAGACAGCTGGATGGAGTAGGTTTGAAATTGGGGAAAGAACTTATTTGTGGACCTATTACGTTTGCATGTAGTAGCAATATAAATTTTGTTTTCAGAACATTTCTAAGTTACTCAGTCGGTTAAGCGTCTGGCTCTTGGTCTCCACTCAGGTCATGATATCACAGTTCATGGGATCCAGCCCCACATCAGAGTCTCTACTGACAGCATGGAGCCTGCTTGGGATTCTCTCTCTCCCTCTCTCTCTCTGCCCCACCCCTGCTTGCTCTCTACCTCTCAAAATAAAGAAAATTTAAAACATTGTTAAAAAAAGAGAATGTTTCTAATAGTATGATGACATCTTTCCCAATAAATCATTTCAAGACTCCTGACCCAGCAATTATTACATTCCCAGTACTGAAAATATGCAAATTTATTACAGCTGGGAATCTGCAGAAATCACAGGAATAGAAGCTAAGCCAGAAGACTGGAGCCTAGGTTCCAGTTTTCAAAAAGGGGGAAAAACCCGAGGCTGCAAATCTATCCACAGTCCTGGCAATATTCTAGAATATGTCACTAAACGGATGGCGTATGAACTCCAAAAATTAGCTAAAGCTCCTCTTGGATTCAGCTTAGAGTCAAACAAGTCAGACTTTTCTTTCATGTGTCTTCTTTCCTTCTCATAAAGAACCCTTCACTTCTGATACTTCTGACACCAAATGAGTGGGTTTCCCCCTCCCCACCCCCACCAAGCAATCTTCTGTGATACCAGCCGGCTACATCAGATCCCACAGGTTAAAGGATCAGTCCCATGAGACTGACCACACTGTAGATACTAATCACAAGTAGCAGGTCCCCAAGTTTCCCACAACTTCTGTCTTAGCTACAAATCGGAGGTTCCCAGGATCTCTTCCCCTTGGATTCAATTACTTGCTAGAGCAGCTTACAAAACTCAGGAAAACACTTATTTACATTCACCAATATAATGAAGGATGCAGATGAACATCCAGATGAAGAGATATATGGGGTGGGGTGTGGGAGGGTGCCAATTACAGGAGCTTCTGTCCAGTGGAGTTGGGGTGCATCAGTCTCCCAGTACATGGATGTGTTTACCAACCTGGAAGCTCTTGGAACCTGACTATTGGGAGTTCTATGGAAGTTTCATCACTTACACGTGATCAATCATGAACCCCATTTTCAGCCCTTTTTCCATCTCCACAGAATCATGTCTTGTCTCTCTAGTAACCAACCCTCATCTAGGAGCTGTCTAGGAGCCCACCCAGAGTGGCTTCTTTTGAACAAAGGACTTTCCCATCACCCAGGAAATTTCAAGTTTCACAAGCCCTGTGTCAGGACCACGGTCAGTGGGCCAAATATTAGAACAAAAGATGCTTCTAGTGCTCTTACCACTTAGGAAATTCCAAGGGTTTTAGGAACTTTGAGCCAGGAATGAAATAAAGACCAAATATATATATATATATTCCTTCTTATAAAACATAGCATCTCATAAGATATGCCAGAAGACTGAAGCTTAGGTTAGTGTTTTCAAAAATGAGGGGAAAACAGGCTGCCAATTCGTTCATAGTCCTGGCAAGATTCTAGAACATGTCATTAAGGGGATGACATATGAACTCCAAAAATTACTCTTGGATTTAAGTTGAACTCAAGAGCAAGTCAGGTCAATATATTTAGAAAAGAAGCTACCAGGGCAATTTTGGAACTTGGCAGTCCATCGCAGGAGTGGAAATGTTTCTTCGGGGAGAGGTCTCCGGTGGAACGTGATAGCGGCAGTACTGGGTAGTGTTACAGCCTGGGAGTCCAGTCTCTACCACATCCTAAGTCGTGCAACCTCAGGCTGACCTGTCTGCTGTGCAAGGGGTGGTAAACCATGTAAAGTGCTTCGCACACTGTGCGTGGAGGGTGTAGTGAAGGCGCGGGGCACTCATTTTAGAGTATTCTTACCCTTTTCTTTCCCTTGACGCAATGAAAGGTCCTACCTAGGCGAGAGAAGTAGCGAGGATAAGTAAGCGATGAACAAAATAAAACTTCTTTGGTACTGCCACAGAGCTGTCAGCACTGGAACGGTTAATACTGGCTTCAGTGCTTCCTCAATTGTTTCTCACCGGGAGGACGGACGACCGGAGAGGGGCGCTGCCTTGGCCTTTGCCAGCAGATAGGTCAAGCAGGCTGTTGCTAGGCGACCTCAGGAGGGCACCAGGGCCAAGCTGCCCCACCCCCTTCCTGCCCAAGTCCTACCCCGCCAGGCCCACCGGCTTCTACTCTCGCGACAGGCCGAGGCGTCGTGACGCATGCGCTCTTCTTACCACAAAGCTCGAAGTGACGTGCGCCCCATCCCTTCGCCGGACTCTCTGCCCCGCCCCTTCTTGTAGGGCAGCTACTTTGGCCCCCATCTCTGTTCTCTTCCGGACTCGGTCCTATTCACAGTGACTGCAGAACAGCTTCAAACCCTGCAGACCAACATCCCGCGCTCCCGTGGTGGCGGTGGTGATAGGCGGGAGCAAGAGGGGGGTGTGGTGGAAGAACAAGGCGGGATGTGGGGAGGTGGCAGTTGCCTCTCGCTCACTTCCGGAGGACGGGCGGAAGTGGCTGCGGCGGATGGTGGGAGGGGGGGAAAGGAGCGCGAGGGGAGGGCCTGGCCGCCGGGGGTCGAGGGGGTGGGGCCTGGGCCAGCTTTCGGGACCTAACCTGGGGCCTGGACTCTGCTCTCGGGAGGGCCGAGGCTTCCTGCTAAGACCGGGCGGGAGGGATCCAGGTAACAACTTAGCGCAGATTGGGCGAGGGTCGTCCGGGCGGCAGAGAGGTGGGTGTCAGAGTCTAGAGAGGGTCGCTGTGTCACTCCCTTCCTCATTGAATGCGGAGCACTGGGTTCCGAGGAGGAGGGTGGGAGGAGTTAAATTTTGGGGGCGGGGGGGTTCATGTGAACGCCACGCCCCTACAGGAAGGAAGGGTGTGTGTGTGTGTGTGTGTGTGTGTGTGTGTGTGTGTGTGTGTGTGTGTGTGTGTGTGTGTGTGTGTGTGTGTGTGTGTGTGTGTTTAGTAATAAATTTAGAAGGGAGGGGGCGACCGGTGTGTGTGTGTGTGTGTGAGTGAGCGCGCGTGTGTGTGTGTGTTTAGAATAAACTTAGAAGAGAGGGGGCGACGCGGGTGGGCTTCCGGACTGCAAAATTAGAACACTGTGCAGCTATTGCTGGCAGGACTCAGGCCTCTGTTCCAGCAGAGTGCTCTCAGTGGCCTCGGGAAGGAGTTTGACTGAGATTGGGAATTCCATCCCTGGCACAGTTTTGGATGCAGAGGGGAGGCGAGGGTGAAGGGAAAAGAGCAAAGAATGCATGGGGAAGGTGCCAGCATCTAGGTCTGGAATGGATTTAGTTCATTCAGGGAGAGCTGGACGATGAAAACACTGAACACTCTAAGAAGCTTGGGAGATGTAGGAGATTAGTGTATGGTAATAACAAGACAAGAAGGAGATGGGAGGAGGATGTTCTTTTCTATATTTCTTAGAAGACCATCTACATGCATTGTTAGTGCTTTTGGTATTTTGATGATAGAGCAGAGTAAAAGAATAGTTAAGAAGTCTTAGGAATCCATTTGGGCATATAATAGATTAGAGAGTGTCACAATGTTTAAATATTCCACAGGTTAACACTGAAATCAGCCTTCTGGCCATGCTGGTTCTATGGCCTGTTTCTTCTCATGAACCCCAGCAGAAGACAGAAAGGCCAGTCCTCACAGTGGATGACTTCCCTTCCCTGAGCAAGAGATGGGATAGAACCTGGGATCTGCCCAACACCAGACTCTGAGCTTAATAAGCCAGCTGAATGAAGGAATGTAACAGACCCCTGGGAGGGACGCTGAACCCTGCATTGGGGGGGGAGGGGCCTGGACATACCCCTTCCCCCCCAGACTCCTCCCCCTCAGAGTCCACTCAGCCATGGACTTTGGACCTGGATAACAGGAGAGAAGCTGCACTTTGTTTGGTGTATCTGATTTGGGATTTGAAGTTTTTGAAATGGAGTACTGGAAGGGGGTTTGATGATCTCCAGGGGAGCAGCTGAGAGAAGAGAAGAAAGGTAAGGTTCTTGTCTCACTTCCCACTTGGTGTCTTACTGCTTTTGTGCAGAAAATGTTGAGTGGGGCAAGTCTGGGGATGGTGCCATTTATGAAGTGCCTGATGAGAACCCTTACTCTGATGGGTACAGAGGAAGCTTCACCTCTCTTTCACTCTCTTAGAGAGGCTGTTCCCAGCCTCTCTTTACCCAGGCAGAAGGAGTATCTTGTAAGGGGTTGTAGGCAATGGCAATTGTGAAGTTAGGCCCAGGAGAACATGAAAATAATTTCAGCTTCTGAAGAGAGGCTTGGTTAGATTATCTATAAGAGTCTTTTGAACACTGAGTCAACACATTTAGGGCTAAATAAGACTAGAACGGATTACCCAGGCAGAAGCAGGCTGCTGTGTTTTGGGGAACTAATTGAATAGAATTACCTTTGAGGGGGAGGGTAGAAAATGGTCTAGATAACTTCCTAAGTTGTCTTTCTTCCTTCTCCCCCTATAAGGTGTTTAGACCATGAAATCTCATGCAGATAACAGGGACAGAACACAGGTTTGAGATCAGTTGGATTTTTGTTCTAGCTCTTGCTTTCTTAGTGTGCAACCCTAGATATGTTGGTTTAAGCTCTGCCAGTGTTCTGTTCACCTGCAAGATGCAGATAAGTAACTTTACAGGTCCCTCACAGGTTATTACAGGGAGCAAACGAAATGATAAATTTTGGAAAGTATCCAGGGCCATGTACTTATGAAATAGTACCATTGACATTGCTTGATAATGCTTGCATAATTGTTATATACAAAAAAACCTCTGAATTAGGAATTCTGCTCTTTTATTGAATTAGTGTACTGGTAAAAGCCTACCCTGAATTTGTCTCATCCCGTTGCTCTTAAACAGTACCTGAATCATCAAGTGGCAAAGGTGATTGAGGGATTCTGGCCCTCAGGGTTCTCCACACTTACGACAAGTGTGCCTCTTTGAGGTAGCAGATTAAAGAGGGGTGGAGGAAAGATAAGTCTAAGGGCCAAGTGTGTATTTAGGAGACTGAGCTCCATTTCTTGGAGTAAGTACTGGCCTTTTCTTCCTTTGCCATATCCTGGTATTCTCTCTTGCTCTTTTTTTTTTTTAAAGAAGGTGTTGTTTCCCACTTTATTATTTTCTTTAAAGTTTATTTATTGTGTGTGTGAGAGAGAGAGCATCAGCAGGGGAGGGACAGAGAGAGAGGGAGAAAGAGAATCCCAAGCAGGCTCTACACTGTCAGCATGGAACCCTGATGTAGGGTTCAATCCCATGAACTGTGAGATCATGACCTGAGTGGTGAACAAGAGTGGCCACTTAACTGATTGAGCCACTCAGGTACCCCTCTCCTGTTCGTTTAGATGACAGTTTTTTCAGACTGTTATCTCTTAGCCCTTTATATTTTTGCAGGCTCCGTTCCCACTTAAAGCAAACCTGTTCATAATTACCTTCTTACCTCCTTCCCTTTCCTATCTTGAACTCCAGTTTTTCTATGCCAGATACCTGCTTTTCACAGCGACAACAAACAGAAAGGAGATGTGTTGGGAATTTTGATAGATAGTGGGGTATAATGGCCTGGTTGTGGGGGAGGAAGCTTGGCTTCTAGCATCTCTTTGCCTCTTACTGGCTGTGTAACCACCTGAACCTCACATTCATTGGGGGCTAGAGGCAATAACTAGGTTCATTTGCAAGCTGAAAATCCTGTATTTATGAGTTAGTTTCTTTTTTCCTGTCCTTTCTTTCTTGCCTGCCTTCCCCCAGTAGTGAGCTGTTCCTTCTCTGGGGCAGCCCCTTTCAGGCCGAGCTTCTACTTTAGAAGGTCTGGATTTCAGGGTGGCATGTCACCACGTTCAACTTGGCCCAGCAAATTCCTGATGCCAGTCTTTGCAAGGGGTATGTGGCCCCAGGATGCGTCTGCAGCCCTCTTCTTACCTGAAAGGCCTGTGCTTCGAAACACTTAAAGTACCACAGAGTTGTGCTGTGTTTGTAGTGATGTTATGTGAAATGTCCAGGCTATTGTGTCAGTTTTCCATCACCACATTGTTGTGAGGAAGAGAGAGCAGGGATTATTTCCCCAGTTTGGTATGTAAGGGGAAGCTGCAGAAGTCCTGAGCACAAAGGGTTTGCCTAAGTGTGGAGAGGCAGACCCTGTAATCCCCTGCCCAGTTCTGTGCTGCTTTTACAGCATCTGACCTGTCAAGGGCCATCTGGATTCTGCTGTAAACCTTCAGGGAGGGGAATTCAGTGCCCTTTCAGACAGCCTCTCTGATAAGACATATTTCCTCCCTAGACTGAGCCAGAATTCCTCTCCCGTCATTTCCACTGAAAGCACTAGTCCTGTGCTCTGCCTGATCCTGTCATGAGACAGCCATTGGCCTTCTCATAGGGTTACCAGGATGCTCAGGCCACTTAGCCAGGACCTTAAGACTTAATGATAGACTTAACTAAAAGTTGTGTGTGTGTTTTAACTGAATTTATTTATACCATTCTGTCTTCCAAAAGGAATTGCATAGAGCTAACCAAAAGTTCCATTTCACAGACATTGCTGACTGGTCATTGATCTTGATGAGCTGTGTTTCTAGGTCTTCATGGGGAGTGGGAATGTTGTGAGAAGGGGAGAGGGAAAAACAGAAACAACACTGATTTAAAACTTTGATTTTACTTCTTCTGATGGTTTCCAGCAAAGATCTGTCTTAAGTTCAGAGCATGAATTCTTTCCAAATTGTAAAAAGTTTCAGGATATTTTAGGTATAGTTTCTGGGAGGGAAGTTGGAATAATTTTCACTTCCTTCTCTTTATCTCTCCAGTCCTCTTTTGGAGGTAGTAGGGGTGGGCAGGATACAGTATTTTCCCTTCTAATTTTCTCTTATCTTGTGACCAGATCTTCAGATTTCTTCCATTTTCAGATATTCGGATCCCAGTTTCATTCCCAGAATCCAGGCACCTATCTCCTTATTTCTGCCCTTTATCTCGTCCATAGTACCTCCTCATGAAATGTCCATCAAAAGCCTGGGCCTTTTTTCCCAGGTCAACTTGGCACTTACCACCCTGGCTTCTTGCCTCTCATACCAAATGTTTTCTCTTGTTTCCATCCAAGAATTCAGCCCATCCCAATTCACTAACCAGGCTCTTTCTGCTTGGGACAGTTCTTTTGCAGTTGGGGAATTTCTACCCTAAGATCTTCCTGTGAGCCTTGGAATTTCAACAAAGGACAGTAGTCATTGGGTGTGAGTTATGGTGCACAAACAGTCCCCCATTCTTTTCCCCATTGAACTGCCTTAGATAGAGAAGGATTATTGTTAGAGGTGGGAATGTGACATCTCGTGGGCTGGTTGGTCTGCCCTACCTTTCAGCATCCCACTGTGTCCCTTTGTCCTGGAGGGTGATTTTAGCTCCTGATATCTTGGATCTGCAAACCAGTGTTTCCCAACTTTCTACAGTTTTAGGAATTATCCTTTTCCTTCTTACTTTGACATGGAGTGTGAGTGTGTAGGCCTTCCATATCCCCCAACTCCCTTCATGAGGAAAACAAAGAGAGGGCAGAAGTGCAGAGACCATGGCTGCTGGCTGGCACATGAGCGTGGGCTTGCATTTCCTACCATGGTCCATGAAATCAGCTCAGCTGGAAACCTTAGACACACACACACACACACACACACACACACACACACGTGCGCGCGCGCGTGTATATGCACGCATGTCCAGCCTCTGAGGTGTCAGCTCTTTTCTCACTTTGCTCCTTCAGGCTAGTCTCCAATTGCTTCTACCAGGACTTCCCTCCTGCCCCACTGTGCACTTGTGTTGTTGGACACACAGCCATCTCAGAGCAAGGGAGCATGATAGGAAGGAATGAGTGCCAGCTATGGAGGCAGGGATGCCTGGGTTTAAAACATGGCCATGCTCCTCACTAGGTCTTGCAACTGTCAGCTGGTTGTCACTTACCCTTGATATTCACACTCCTGATCTGAAGAATAGAATGATTAATGTATACTCTTCAGAGCTTCTAGGAGGGTCCTTCATGAGGAGGCCTCTGTGCAGTTGGTTTATTTCCTCAGCCCCAGGCATGGGGTGCCTTTTGGGCATGCCCTGCCTTTTTGTTTCTCTAGAACCCTGGTAATTCCTGGTTTCATGTAGAAACAAGTTAGTGAGCAAAATCAGTCAGTAACTACACACTGCTAAGTTTCTGCCTGCTATGTGCTCTGGAACACAGGAGGGAAGTGGTTGGGGGGAGGGCCTGTTGCCTGCAGAGTGTGTCCTGGTCACATGGTAGGGCTGGCCCTGGACTCAGTCCTTTTCAGAAAAGTCATGTGCTTGAGTAGCCAGTAGTTCTAAGTTCTCCACCCTCACTTCCCAGGGTCAGATACAGACATCAAGGCTCTTCCAGGGTGCTCCCTCACCCCCTTTCACAGGGCTACCACAAAATCCTGTGATTAAGTCCTTTACTCCTTAGGTCTGATGGTTCTTACCCCAGGGACAAGTCTGTCTCTGCTCTTGTACTTAGAACTAACAGCTCTCATTCCCCACCTCGAAAGGAAAAAAACAACAAAATGGAAGTATTTAAAAAAGAAAAAAAGAAAAGAAACAACAGCTGGCCCTCTTCTGCTTTTGGCAGCAGGTGTTTCCTCTCTGGCTTCCTTTTTGGCACCCTGGTTTTTGTTCTCATAGCCCTCCACCCTGTGACCTATTGCCCCCAACTCCTCCTTCCCGGAAGCTAGCGTTGAGCAGGTTGCTGAGAGCTGGCCCCAGACGCTTGGCCTTGGATTTGGTGAATGCACCCTCCCGGCTGCCTGGCCTTACCTCAGCCAGGGCTTTCCCCTTCAATTCCATGAGGCTCCAAGCTCTGGGGCTGCGAAGGGGAAGACTCCAGACGTCTCCACTGGAGGGGTCCGAAGGTGTGAGTGGGGACCCGTGGGATTGCGATTGGGAGAAGGGAAGGTCTCTGTGGTAACAGATGCCAACACAGCGCCTCCTGAAGTTCAGAACCTCGGAAAACTTGGGATGCTCAGCCATCAAGTTCTGAGGAAATCCAGGGTGATTGCTAAGAGTCGGGCGGAGGGAGGAGGCGGGCCCGGGAAAAAGGGGCCCCTGGCGAGTGAGGGCAGCCGGTCCCGCCCCTCGGCCCTCCCCGTCCCGCCCTTACCGGGGAAGGGCCACGTTGCTCGCCCGGCGGGCGGGTCCGGTTCGTGTAGGAAGGGCCGGCCCGGAGGAAGGCGCCGGCGCCGGCACCCGCGCGAGCGCCTGGAACGCGCCGGGGCACCGGGATTGTTCCCCGCGCCCCGGGGCGGTCCAGGTTCAGGGCCGGGAAGTTGGGAGGACCTGGTGAGTAGGGGCCTGAAACGTCGGCGTCTGTCCGCTCTGAGGCTTGTCCCAGGGAGGGCATGGAGGTCCAACTGAAGGAGGCCCCGCGGGAGTGGAGAGGGCGCTCCAGGAGTTCAGGTCCCGGCTTGAGAAGCTGCTCCTCTCCGAGCACTTCGTGTCCCCCGACAGCCCTGGTGCCCGGGAGCCTCAGAGAGGACTTGGCCCGGCCCGCCCCGGGTTTCGGTCGCGCACCCCTCTCTAGCCGGGAAGTCGAACTCCGCGTTCCGCTCTCGGAATCCGGGCCTCCAGCTGTTGGAAGGAGGGCGGGCAGGCTCCACCGGGAGGGAAGCGGTTGTGAAACTCGGCCTTAGGGCGTACGTGGGTGCACGGCCAGAGGGGGTGGGATTGCTGCAGAGGGTTTGGGGAGCGGCAATGGGAGGTGGCCTTTCCCCAATCCCCACCCAGCGTCCCTTCCACTAGGGTTCTTTCTCTTCAGCCTCCAGGAAGAATTGACACAATGTGAAAATACGTAAACTGGAAAGAAAACTTTTTCCTCCTGTTAGCTCACGTGTGTGGAGTTGGGGCCTCCTGAGACGTGCAGGCCTTCCCCCCTCCCCCCCAATCTTATAAACTGTGGAGCAGAGGGGCTGTGTGGCCAGCTGATCTGTGTTTGTACTGAACAGTGAGCCCCAGGGTGAGGCTCCACCTTGGTTAACCCTTGATCCTGTGGCCTGTTTAATTACTCTTTGCTTTAGGTCGTCCCCGAATGAGAGATGCAGCTTTATTTTCTGTCGTTTGTAATAGTTTTCAGACCACGGAGCCTTTTCTCTTAGATGCTTACATCCCGAGTCTGCCTCTCATTGTGAATCACCCCTGTCTGACCCCATTATTGGAGACCATTGCGCTCTCCTGGATTCCTGCTTCTGTGTCCTTCTCTCAGAGTTAGTATTGTAGTTATGTTTAACCTCAATGGCCTATGTGACAGGTTAAACTAATTTCTTGTTTGGGACATTGAGGAGATTGTTGCTGTCCTTTTCATCATTAGAAACCAGGGAACGTGGAGAAGAGCCAAATCAACTCTATCCCTGTTCAAATTATGGGAACCAAGGAACAAGTGGGTCAAGTGACCTGCCCAAGGTTACCTGGTTTCCCAGGCCATCATGCTTTTTGCTACACCAACATCATACTTCTTTTAGCGTTTTCTTTTTCAGGATGAATAACCCGCATCCCTTCCTCCTAGGTCTTATTCTGTAAGTTCTTGAATTACTTAGTGTATCTTCTCTGACTTCTTTTCATTTCTTGTGAAATTATGGAGCCTTATACATGATGCAGGAGTCTAGCAGAGGGCTCATAATGCAATTCAGTTTGGTCTCCATTATCTGTGGTGTATTCTATCCTTTGGGTTTTTTAGGCAGTGCTTTTTAACATACTAAGCAAGATAAAGATAGAAGGGAAAGCCTGTCAACATTCCTTCAACTTGCATACTTTTTTTAATCTAAGTATGACTTCTCCATTATTGCTCACAAAGAGAAGTTGACTGTCTGGTGTTCTGCTGTTTAAGAAATATTTTTGCCACAGATGGAGGACTAGCTACAGAGGTAATACCATGGAATCAGAGTGTTAGGGATCTCACAGTTTCTAGGCAGTCCTTCAGAGGAAGAAATTGAGACCCATAGGGATTGGTGGGATCTGCTTATAGCCTCCTGAGGGTTTTGGCTGAGGGTTTTATACACCCAAAATGCTCACTCATCTTGCACCACAGTGCAGATGTCTTTGTACTTGGTAGTGTGGATCAGCTGTGTCACTTGGTTAAAGAGTGTAAAAATTCTAGCAAATCAAAACTAATTTTGATTTCTGTGCCTTGCAGGCAAATGTCATTAATAACAGAACCTCAGGAACTTGGGTCAGGGTTAAAAGGACTATTGTTCTATTTTAGAAAAGGAAGGTGTGGCAGATTGTTTTGTCCCAAAATAGTCACCCCATCAATATCCCATTCCACTTGTTGTTACAATTGGACTTTGTTCTCACCCACCAGTAGTGGGATCTGTGGTTTTTTCCCTTTGAGTATGGGGAGGCAGTCATGATTCCTCTGACCTATGAGTAGGCAGAAGTGATCCAAGGCTGGATCATGAAAAGGATATAGTCTCACCTGGTTTACTCTCTTTCTTGGAACACTCATCTTTGGAACCCAGCCATCGAGTTCAGAGGAAACCCAGGCCACGTGAAGAGGCCACGTGGATGTGTTGCAGCCAGCACTTCAGTTAACCATGCTAACATCAACCTGCAGACATGTGACAGAATAAGCCTTTAAGCCAGGCCCCAGCTTTTTGAATCTTCCAGCTGAGGTCCCAGACATCATGGAGTAGAGACAGGTCATCTCCTCTGTGCTTCACTGTCCAAATTCCTGACCTGTTGGAACTATGAGAGAGAATAAATGATTGCTATTGATTTAAGCCATTAAATGTTTTTATTCAACAATAGCTTCTAATAAGGAAAGGAATATGAGTTGAGGCAGGCCTCAACTTGGACTTGGGGCGTGAGCACAGAGGACAGGAAGAACACTTGGCTGTGCTTATCAAAGCTACTTAGATTCTCTTTTACTCATTATTTCAGATACTTTTTGCTGTATCTCAAATTACATCAAAATATTAAGGCTTAAAACAACAGAATCATTTTATTCCTATCTTAGCTATGTGGTTCTTGGTCATGGTCTTTTATGCAGTTGAAGTCAGATGTGGCCAGGGCTGGGATCAAACCTTTCAGATGCTTGCTGTCTACTAGAACCTTAGTTTGGGTTGTGAGCTGGAATACCTATAGGTGTCCTGTCCATGTGGCTTGGGCTTCCTCTAACCATTGTGGCTGCATTCAAACAGCAGGCATCTCAGGAGCAACAGGTGGAAACTATTGCCTTTCATGGACTAGTTTTGCAAATCATGTATGGTTACTTCCTCCATAGTCACAGATCAAAGAGAGGGAACATAGACCCCATCTCCCCCACCTCTAGTGGGAGGAATGGCATTACATCTTTGTAAGAAAAGCATGTGGGATGGGGTATGTGGTGATCATCTTTGGAAAATGTAATCCTTCAGTCTTGTGCTGCTGGTTTGGTCTTCTTTCTCGCTGATCTAGCTAACAATGCAAGCAGTCCCCCATCTAGCCACTTGAACTTCATACATGTGCCAAGAGTTGTAATAGGCTTAGAGGTCACAGAGACTTTTTCCTAAGGAGTAAGGTGAGAGGCATGTAAGCACAACCACAGATTTTGTTACAGTGTGGAGGGGAGAAACAGGAGGTGTGGGGAGAGTGTGGTGTGAGTGTAGTCGTGGGAAGGCCTGGCTGGCTCTGCCTGGGATGTTATGGATGTGTTGAGTGCTTGCACTGGGGCCAGAGGTAATGCCTTAAGATGAAGAACAGCTGGAGCAAAGACTGCAGCGCATACAAGTATACTCTTTGGGGGAAGTAAGTAGCTTGCTGAAGCCAGAGTGTGGGGTTCATAGGGTTAGGGATTGGAGGTGAGGTTGAAAAAACGATGTTTGAGTTAATTTTCTGTGAAGGCCTTGCGTGTCATAATGAATTTGAGTTTTATTCTGTGGGCAGTGGTAGCTTCTGATGGTTTTTAAGGCAGGTTAGTGTTGTGATGAGGTGCGCACTTTAAGAAGGATGCTCTGTTGCTTTTGGGAAGGTTGCTTAGAGGGACGTGAGATTAGCGATAGGTAAACTATCTGAGAAACTGTATCAAGAGTTCAGGCTTAAAACAGTATTTCATAAGGAAAGAGGGTTCAATTTAAAGGTTTGTGGGCTTGAAATGGAACTATGGCAGTGAATGAATAGCTGTCTCTTACATTTTCATAATTCTAACATGCTTGGTCTGGATATGTTTCAGAATTCAGGATTTTTTTGGATTTTAAAAAGATGATCTAGTACGTTTATGATGTAGTATAAAATGTGGAACAGCACACCATAATCCAACATTTTGGTTTCTGTGGCAAAATGTATAAATAGTCTCACTAAATGAGATAAATAAATGCCATAAATAGTCTTACATTAGATCACATCAGATTTCACCAAAGGTTTTACTGCCAAATGAGTGTAGAAAACTCAATTTTTTGGTGCTTTTTGGGCTTGGGAATGGCAGTTAAGGAATTGTGGGTGAGTGACATCCACACAGAAGTCACTTTTTAGTCATCGGCAAATCTCTTGATGGTCCAAGATCCTAGCACAGCTGCTTGGCTGCAGTGGGGGAGCTGGTCCCATCCTGAATAGCTTGTAGCTGAGGGAACTTTATAGATCTTGAGCAAGAGATTGCACTGATGTCAGTGTTTGTGAAGGGGAGATAGACTTCATATTGTCTGATACCTTCCCTGGCAGAGACATGAGTCAGAGTACACCAAGTGAAGGAGAGAGGGAAGATCAGACCAGTCATACAGGTACGTGCAAAGGCCCTGAGGCAGGCTTATGTGTTTGTAGCCCAGAAGGATGTAGTACAGTGGAGCAAAGAGAGCCAGCCAGCTAGAGAGGGAACAGAGGAATAAGTGGTTAGCATTTATATCACAACTGGGCACTGTTCTAAATACTTGATGCAGATTATCTCACCCAATCCTTACGGCAACCCAGTGATTGATTTCTATCTTATTATTATTATTATTTCCATATTAGAGGTGAGAAGATTGAGTTTTAGAGATGTGAAAAAACATGGGGTGGTACCACACATTGCCCTGAGCTGTTTGGCTTGCCCTTGTTACTCCTGATGGTAGGACTGAGAGCAGCACTTTCTGGATGAGTGTGTGGGCTTGCTGGCTACAGGCTGGGCTGGCCCTTGGTGCTTTATCACCCCTCAGTCACAGCCAGCTGCTGGGGAGTGCATGTGCTTGTGTATGCACACACCATTCATTAACTTCCATATAGAGCAGAGGATCCTGTCCTGGAGAGTATGTGGAGAAGCAGTAGGAAACTGCTCTGGGACTCTGGGTAAGTTTGTGTAGAGAAGCAGTGGAGCCTGGGAATAGGGGTATTGTGTTCTCTTATGGAAAGAGGAACAAGTTCTGTTTTACAATTTAGGAAAAATGGTCATAGTCTGGCGAACTAAGTCCTGAGGGCTAAGGTAGAGGCCTGGACTGGACTGGAACAGCGGTTTCCTGTGGGCTATCCAGCTACTCTTAATGTTTACAGATTTGCTAAGAATCCAGTCCTCTGAGGGACTGAGAAAATTGCTTTGATCTGCATGGCTTAGAAGGATAGGTGAGCAGAGGCCTCTGGAAGTGGATGTGGGCCACCTAATTCCCAATGTCTGGAGAAGAGTGAAGGCTTTTACTTGTCATCTGCAGGGTTGTGAGGATGGTGTCCCTTGGGGTTTTGCCACCAGTCTGAGAGCTTGCTGGTCTGAGGTGGCTCATGGATAAGTCAGAGATGGTTCTGCTCCTCCAGCCTTGAGGTAACATTTCAGATGATAGAATTCAGTCTCTTTTCTTTCCTCCATCCCTTTATCTAAAGACTTTTCCTGCCCAGTCAGTTAGGAGGCAGGAGAAATACCTCCCTATTTGGGGGATAGGGAATCCTGGCCGTAAGATTGGAGGGAAAGTTCCAACATGGACCACATTGTGGCAGCAAGGAAGAAACTGGAAATCTGTTGTCTCTCTCTTCTTCTAGGAAACCTTGATTTGTATATGAGCACTGACAACATGGGAATTTAATGATACAGTAAAACGGAAATGGACCTGAGTTTTCTGAGGAGACTGGTGCTATGGAGTTGTGGGGTAGATGGTTTCTCAGAGGACAACATGTGGTGGTGGTGCTGGCAGGGACTGGGGTAGTCCCCCCAGAAGGGAGACAGAATCTAGGTTCCTTTAGAGACCCTTCAGGATCAATACTTTAGTCCTTTAACCTGGATCTGCCTGCTCAAGAGCCCAGAAGTACAGAGATGAGATCTGGAATCTGAGATTTTGGTGGCTGTGAGGCAAAGGGTAACTAGCAGAGAAGCCCAGATTTTTTGGTGGCTGTGAGGCAAGGGGTAGCTGGCAGAGCAGCAGGGCACAAGAGGGAACATACCTGAAGCTTGAGGATGTGAAGGGTATAGACCAGAAGTGGGAAGGCCAGGGGAAGAGTTGTGTGGATTGTTATGGCAGCTACCTGGGAATTGGAGGGTGTGGTAGATTCTTCCAAATAGTGGGTTCTGATAGAGTGAGAGGGTTGGTAGGACCATGCCTTTTTCTTGTAAGATGTGTGTCCCAGTCCCTTCCCAGAGCCTGGCAGACAGCAGGTGTGTGATGCATGTCATTGAATGATTAGGGAGTTCAGGACAAAGGGATTGTTTTAGTTGCCCCTACTGATGTGCCTAACTTGGGCTATATTGGACAAAGCTAGTCAGAACTTTGGGCCATGTCCCCATATCGATTTCAAGAAACTTTATTTGGAAATAAATTCAAACTTACAAAAAAGGTGCAATAATTAAAATGGTATAAGGGCACTTTTAATCCCTTTACTCAGATTCACCTATTAGCATTTTGATGCATTTGATCTCTCTCTCTCTCTCTCTATACAGGATATTTGTGTTCTGAACCATTTGAGAAGTTGCTTTCTTGGCTCTCCTAATTACTTCAGTCTCATTTACCTAAGAATTGGGATATTATTTTCCATAACCACAGTATGGCTCTCAGTTGATCAACACTGATACTTTCATTGTCTATATTCCAATTTTGTCATTTAACCCAATATTGCCTTTTTCTTTTTTAATTTTTTTTTCAACGTTTATTTATTTTTTTTGGGACAGAGAGAGACAGAGCATGAACGGGGGAGGGGCAGAGAGAGAGGGAGACACAGAATCTGAAACAGGTTCCAGGCTCTGAGCCATCAGCCCAGAGCCTGACGCGGGGCTCGAACTCACGGACCGCGAGATCGTGACCTGGCTGAAGTCGGACGCTTAACCGACTGCGCCACCCAGGCGCCCCTGCCTTTTTTTTTTAAAGAAAAAGTTTTATTGAGGTATAATTGACATAGAATAAATTGCATCCATACCCGCAAAGTTTCCTCTTGCTCCTTTGTGATACCTCAGCTCACTGTCCTCATTGTCTCCATGCCTAGGCAACCATCGATCGGCTTTTTGCTACTATAGATTATTTTATATTTTCTGGAGATTTATATAAGTGGAATCAGTATATGTGCTCTTTTTTGGCCATTCACATATCACAGTTATTTTGAGATTAATCCATGTGTTGTGTGTATCAGTAGTTTATTCCTTTTTATTACTATATATTATTCCATTTTGCAGGTAAACCACAATTTGTTTATCCATATTCCTCTGTTGATGTGTCTTTGGGTTTCTCCCAGTTTTTGGCGATTATGAATAAAGCTGCATAAACATTCCAGATAATTTTTGTATGGACATATGTTTTTATTTCTCTTGACTATATACCTAAGAGTGGACTTGGTGGTATGGTTATCTTCTGTTTAGCATTTTAACAAACTGCCAGAATGCTCTGAAAGGACATTAGTTCCATACCTCATACTATATACAAAAATTAACTCAAAATGAACCTAAATGTAAAACCTAAAACTATAAAACCTAAAAAAGAAAACAAGGAAAGATATTTGTGATTTGGGCAAAGATTTCTTAGATACAATGCCAATGGCATGATCCATAAAAGATAAAAACCCCTGATAACTGATTATCATTAAAACTAAGAACTTGTGTCTTTCAGTTGACAGTCTTAATAAAAGGACAAGGGTTTGAATTTTTGTGTCTGATAGGTGAGAAATTCTTAATATAGTATAATTTGCATTTTTCTGTTATAAGTGAGTTTGAATATCTTTTCATATGTGTAAGGACCATTTCAGTATCTTTTTGTGAGTTGCCCTTGTCTAAAGACAGAGTTTTGGCTTTTTACCTCCTCAGTGTAAAAGTTCTTTGTCTCTTAGGGTATTGGCTTTTTGTTTGTATATTTGTATATTTGTGTGTATATTGCAAATATTCTTCCCCAGTTTGTCTTTTGACTTGGCTAATGTGTTTTTATCATGCAAAAATGTTTTATTTATTACTGCATCTAGATTTTGAATCAGAAAGCCTTTCTCCCTACCCAGGTTATAGAGGAATTGACCCGTATTTTCTTCTAGCACTTGTATAGTTATATTTTTTATATTTAGATCTCTAATCCACTTGGAAGTTATTCTTTTGCACAGATGTAATTTTATTTTTCCAAATAGCTATATAATTGTTATAACACTCTTAATAAGATATTTTTTTGCCCTAGTAATTTTAAATATCACCTGTATCATATATTAGGTTTCTACATGTTTTGGGGTCTATTTCTGTAATTTAAATTGTATTCCTTTAGATAACCTATTAACCTACTAGTATCACATAGTTTTATTTATTTATTTATTTTTAAATATATGAAATTTATTGTCAAATTGGTTTCCATACAACACCCAGTGCTCATCCCAAAAGATGTCCTCTTCAATACCCCATCACCCACCCTCCCCTTCCTCCCACCCCCCATCAGCCCTCAGTTTTTTTTTTTTTTAACGTTTATTTATTTTTGAGACAGAGAGAGACAGAGCATGAATGGGGGAGGGTCAGAGAGAGGGAGACACAGAATCCGAAACAGGCTCCAGGCTCTGAGCTGGCAGCACAGAGCCCGACGCAGGGCTCGAACTCACAGACTGTGAGATCATGACCTGAGCCCAAGTCGGCCGCTTAACCGACTGAGCCACCCAGGCGCCCCTGTTCTCAGTTTTTAAGAGTCTCTTATGCTTTGGCTCTCTCCCACTCTAACCTCTCTCTCTCTTTTTTTTTTTTTTTTCCTTCCCCTCCCCCATGGGTTCCTGTTAAGTTTCTCAGGATCCACATAAGAGTGAAAACATATGGTATCTCTCTTTCTCTGTATGGCTTATTTCACTGAGCATCACACTGTCCAGTTCCGTCCACGTTGCTACAAAGGGCCATATTTCATTCTTTCTCATTGCCACATAGTACTCCATTGTGTATATAAACCACAATTTCTTTATCCATCAGTTGATGAACATTTAGGCTCTTTCCATAATTTGGCTATTGTTGAGAGTGCTGCTATAAACATTGGGGTACAAGTGCCCCTATGCATCAGTACTCCTGTATCCCTTGGGTAAATTCCTAGCAGTGCTACTGCTGGGTCATAGGGTAGGTCTATTTTTAATTTTTTGAGGAACCTCCACACTGTTTTCCAGAGCGGCTACACCAGTTTGCATTCCCACCAACAGTGCAAGAGGGTTCCTGTTTCTCCACATCCTTGCCAGCATCTATAGTCTCCTGATTTGTTCATTTTGGCCACTCTGACTGGCGTGAGGTGATATCTGAGTGTGGTTTTGATTTGTATTTCCCTGATGAGGAGCGACGTTGAGCATCTTTTCATGTGCCTGTTGGCCTTCCGAATGTCTTCTTTAGAGAAGTGTCTATTCATGTTTTCTGCCCATTTCTTCACTGGGTTATTTGTTTTTCGGGTGTGGAGTTATAGATTTTGGATACTAGCCCTTTGTCCGATATGTCGTTTGCAAATATCTTTTCCCATTCCGTTGGTTGCCTTTTAGTTTTGTTGATTGTTTCCTTTGTTGTGCAGAAGGTTTTTATCTTCATGAGGTCCCAACAGTTCATTTTTGCTTTTAATTTTCTTGCCTTTGGGGATGGTACAGCTGAGGTCAGAGAGGTCTTTTCCTGTTTTCTCCTCTAGGGTTTTGATGGTTTCCTGTCTCACATTCAGGTCATTTATCCATTTTGAGTTTATTTTTCACATAGTTTTAATTATAGAAGCTGTGTAATATGTAGTATTTTAATGGCTGGTAGGGCTAGTCCCTCTTTCACGCCTCATTTTCATTAGTTTTCTAGATCTTGTATGTGTTTTTTTTTTCACATGAACTTTAGTGTCATTTTGTCTAGCTCCCAGAAAATTGATTTTTATTCAGATTTTGATGATGTTGAGGTGTCATAACTAAGAAGAAGGGATTTTAAGTCCTCTTGTGTCTTTCAGGACCTATCATCTTGTTCATGTAGGTTTTGAATATTTCTTAAGTTTATTCTTAATTTATCATTTTCATGGCTAGGGTAAATAGGATTTTCTCATCCATTGTTTCTTCTAACGAGTTATTTTTTGTTTATCTGAAGCCTATTTTTGCATGTTAATGTTTATATCCTGCTACTTTGCTCAGTTCTTCAGTTGTTTGGGGTGGTTTTATCATTAATTCTGTACAGTTTTCCAGGCATATTCTTACAGTATCAACAAATAGAGATAGTCATGTTTCTTTTTCCACTTCTGCTTTTTTCTTCTGTAGCCCATTCACATTGGCTGATCCCTCTAGCAGAATGTTAGTCATATACATGGTGGGCAGCTTAGTTTGCCCCTGACCTTTGTAGAAATGTCTCTAGTGCTTCCTTTTTAGGTAGGGTGTTGATTTTAGCCCAGAGGTATGATATTAGAGTTTTTAAATCAATAATCTTTGAGCAGTTTGATTTGAGGAATGAGAGTCAGATGGTCTCCCCTCCACCCCTGCCCCTAAACTCTGGATGGAAGATGGAAATGAAATCTGTCAGGTATGGAAGGGAAAGTGGGGTTCCCTTGCTTCCTCCTTTACAACATCACTTTCTATTTTCCCTTCAAACCACATTGCTTTTCTGAGGACACATGGACTCCTTTTGGAGTGAGGAGAGTATGTTGTCCTGCCCCATTCATCCCAGATTAGGAGATGGGCTGTTCTTTTCTAAGAGAGCTCTGGAGTCCACCTCCTGGGCTCCCTCCTCTCCCATCCTGCATTCCTCCCCCTAGGACAGCCCCATGCTTTTGTGATGAAGATTGGTTTTCTCTGTCTTCTCAGGTGCATGGCTGCTTCCTAATCCTGAGGTCCAGAGAAAGCATCCCTAGAGCTGTGGAAGTGAACTAGGCAAGCCAAGGGCAGCCTTGAGCCCCACCCTTGCCTGCCACCCCCTCGGGGGCCAGGATGCTGAAGAAGCAGTCTGCAGGGCTTGTGCTGTGGGGCGCCATCCTCTTTGTGGCCTGGAATGCCCTGCTGCTGCTTTTCTTCTGGACACGCCCAGCGCCTGGCAGGCTGCCCTCTGACAGTTCTCTGGATGATGATCCCGCCAGCCTCACCCGCGAGGTGATCCGCCTGGCCGAGGACGCGCAGGTGGAGTTGGAAAGGCAGAGGGGGCTGCTGCAGCAGATCAGGGAGCATCATGCTCGGTGGAGCCAGAGGTGGAGGGTGCCCACTGCTGCCCCACCCATCCCACCGCGTGTGCCTGTGTCCTCACCACCAGCCGTGATCCCCATCTTGGTCATTGCCTGTGACCGTAGCACTGTCCGGCGCTGCCTGGACAAGTTGCTGCACTACCGGCCCTCGGCTGAGCACTTCCCCATAATCGTCAGCCAGGACTGCGGGCACGAGGAGACAGCCCAGGTCATCGCCTCCTATGGCAGTGCTGTCACGCATATCCGGCAGCCGGACCTGAGCAACATTGCGGTGCCCCCAGACCACCGCAAGTTCCAGGGCTACTATAAGATTGCACGGCACTACCGCTGGGCACTGGGCCAGGTCTTCCATAGGTTCAAGTTCTCAGCAGCTGTGGTGGTGGAGGATGACCTGGAGGTGGCGCCAGACTTCTTCGAGTACTTCCAGGCCACCTACCCGCTGCTGAAGGCCGACCCCTCCCTTTGGTGTGTGTCTGCCTGGAATGACAATGGCAAGGAGCAGATGGTGGACTCCAGCAAGCCAGAGCTGCTCTACCGCACAGACTTCTTTCCTGGCCTGGGCTGGCTGCTGTTGGCTGAGCTCTGGGCTGAGCTGGAGCCCAAGTGGCCCAGGGCCTTCTGGGATGATTGGATGCGCAGGCCTGAGCAGCGGCAGGGCCGGGCCTGTGTGCGACCTGAAATCTCCAGAACGATGACCTTTGGCCGCAAGGGTGTAAGCCACGGGCAGTTCTTTGACCAGCACCTCAAGTTCATCAAGCTGAACCAGCACTTCGTGCCCTTCACCCAGCTGGATCTCTCATATCTGCGACAGGAGACCTATGACCGAGATTTCCTTGCCCGTGTCTATGGGGCTCCCCTGCTGCAGGTGGAGAAAGTGAGGACCAGTGAGCAGAACGAGCTGGGGGAGGTGCGGGTGCAGTACACAGGCAGGGACAGCTTCAAGGCCTTTGCCAAAGCCCTGGGCGTCATGGATGACCTCAAGTCTGGTGTTCCCAGGGCCGGCTACCGGGGCATTGTCAGCTTCCTATTCCGGGGCCGCCGTGTCCACCTGGCTCCCCCACAGACCTGGGATGGCTATGATCCTAGCTGGAATTAGCGGTGCCTGTCTGTTCCTCCTGGGCTCCTTCCTTGCCATATCATGGGATGAGATGGGACCGTGTCCTTGGGCTGCATCGCCCTCTCTGTGTGTCTCTCTTGGGTACATTTATCTTTTTTTTTCTTTTTTTCTTCTTTTTTCGAGTGGCATTCAGAAGCACAGAGGATAAGGTGAGGGTTATTCTCCCATTCTCAAGGTGGGGGGTCACATCAGGGGAAACTTCCTGGGATCTGTTGAGCAGTATTAAGCAAGAAACCACTGTGTGGTAGGGGAGAGACTTGGGCATGTTGGAGCCATAGACTTCCATGTTCCAGGTTTTCTCCTAGAGCATCTGCGGAGAGGTGAGCAACTTTAGTTCTCTTGACCAGCTCTCTTTCCCCTGTCCCGGCTCTTCCAGCCAGGGTGTGAGCTCACCTCCTATACCTGCTCCCCACCCCTACCTTCTCCCAATTTGAGGGGTTGCTGGGTTATTTGAAAAGGGGACTTATCTGTGGCCAAAATGAAACTAACCAAAGGGGTTTCATCATCAGAGTCTGGGTGGAGCTGTTAGGCTTTCAGGGTTTACTGCCACCTACTCTTATTTCTCTTCTACTCTTTTCCTTATCCCTGACCTCCTTTCTGCTCTTCTTTCCTTGCAGCTTAACAATTTGTGATTCTAAGATGAGAAGTTGAAGGGGGAAAGCAAGACGTCTCCTCAGTTTGTCTGCAGAAGTTGGGGGAAAGGTGGTAGGGGGAAAGCCTTGGTGTGCTGGGACATACCTCCCTCATCCTGCCTCAAAGAAACAGACTCTGTTCCTGGATCCTGACCTTTCTAAAAATTGATCCCTTCCCTTTTGCTCTAGGAGGTTTCATGCTGGCTTTGTGGAAGAGAGATTAGCTCCTTGTGTCCCTTTTCCCCTGGGGTTTGGTGCACAGGCTCCTCCCTAAAGGTTGTGGTTTCTGGTGGCCTTCCCAGGGTGAGGTAGAACAGCCAAGACAGGATGGCTCCTGCCTCCCTCCGCTGTCTCCGGGGCATATCCTTATCTGCTCAGATTAGGATGAGGATGGCAAGTTGGAGAGCAATGTGTGTGTTTTTGCTTCTGGCCTGACCTCGGTTCATGGAAGAAAGTTGAAGCTACAGAATTATTTTCAAAAATAAAGGCTAAATTGTCCGAAAAACTGTGTGTATGTGTTTGTGTCCTAGCACAGGAGGAGGGGGTGGAGAGGTGATGGCTAGAGGAAGGAGGAAAAGGAAGGGAAAAAGGAAGGAGGAAAAAGAAGGGAGAATAGGGACTGAGGGAAAGGGCTGGTTGGGCAAGAGGAAATGGATCAGCTAAAGGAAGGAAAGCAGATGACCGGAAGATGACAGCTGGGAGGGTTGGGTGTGAAAGAAAGGCCAGGCATGGAGGTGGAGAGGATCTGAGGCTACAGTTCCCTTGCTGCTAATCTCTGGAGTTGGGCTGTGAACCTTTGGTGGGCTTGAGCTTGCTGTCAGCCTGAAAGCCTGGCCTGAGAACCCTGGCAGTCCCTGACAGAGTGGGTGCTGTGTGCTGGGTGCCCCCTGGTAGTCACGCATTTCCTGGGCATCCTCCTGGCCCTGGCCCTGAGCTCTGGATGCAGAGCTGATACAAGGTAAGCTCTGGCAGTGGCACTCAGAGTCCTGACCATGATCCCAGTGAGAATGCCTTTTATTGCCACCTACAACATACATGTAACTGATAAACATTTCCTAAAACTTATGTGTAATACATTGAGAGTTTCTGTTCTTCACTATTTTTACTTTTTTTAATGATTCATTAGTGGATTTAAAACCCTGAGTAGGTGACTTTGCTGACAGATACCATTCTGGAGTTTTACACAGGTGAGCTGTGGAGTGAATGGGGTCACCTGGGCACAAAGGAAGCAACTCTGGCCTCCTTTTTCCTGGGCTTAGGAATGTGGAGTGTGCTATGGGAACCAGGGTCAGACATTCATTTTAAATTTTCAGATGTTTGTAGAACTAGTTTTGTCTTCCCATGTGCTCCTAGATGGATTACTTAACTCTGTTTTGGGAGGGAGATGCTCATTATCTGTGATTTGCAGATAGGAAAAGAGGACCAGTGCAGCACCGGATCCTGCCTGACACAACACATTGGCTGCCAAACTCCATGTTCTTAGCACTAAATGTATTACACAGTTATTCACCAGGTGGCTTGTTCTGAGCACTCTGTGATTAATATCAACTCATTTAATCCTCAAAGCAATTGTGGGTGGTAAGAACTGCTCCTGTTTTAGAGGTGACGAAATGGGCACATAGAGATTCCCTTGCCCCAAATCACCCACCTGGTCAGGATGGAGTGGTGGATTTGACTGGGGCCTGTGCTGTTAACTATCACCTAATACTAGACTGTTCCTTTTATATCCTTTACTGCCTTCCTCCAAGAATGTCTTCTCAGGTTCCTTTGTACTCTGGCCTCCTCCCTCAGGCCCCAGAGTGGTGGATGGTACCGGACGTCCTGGCAAGCAGCACACAATCTGCCTGGGCTGGTAGCATGAGCAGTGGCAGCCCTCTGGGAGAGATTGCAGAGGAGATGCCAGTCTTAAAGATACAGACTGATTTCTCAGGTTTCTCCTGAAGCAAGGAGAACTTTCAGGGATCCCTGGTCCTGTTCCTCTTCTGGTCATCTTCAGGTGTGGTTCATGTGTGCAGGGCTGCTATCCATTAAGAACCATGATTCTGGAGCACCTGGGTGGCTCAGCTTGTTAAGCATCTGAGTTCGGCTTAGGTCATGATCTCACAGTTCATGAGTTTGAGCCTCACATCCAGCTCTGCACTGACCTCGAAAAGTCTGCTTGGGATTCTCTCTCTCTCTCCCTCTCTCTGCTCCTCCCCTACTCCTACTTTCTCTTTCTCAAAATAAATAAATACACTTAAAAAAAAAAAAGAACCATGATCTTCCTGGGGATGTTACCAAATACAAAAGTACCATGTATTAAATGTTTCAGGATTAACCTTGAGTTCAGAGATTTAAAGGTAATTCCAAAAAGTTCACCTAGCTCACTGCAGCTCCCCTGCCAGGTAGGCCCTCCCTGAAACAGCCAGTGACCTACTGGTATGGACAATGCAGGCTGTGCAGGTGGAGGGTCTGCCCGAGTGGCATCTGGGGTCTCAGCTGCCTACAGAAGGCCTTACAGGGATGCGGTGTGCATGTGGGCCCAGCCGCTGCTTGGGCCAGGCCACCACTGGCCTTAGCCTTGGCACTTCTGCCTCTGCCTGTGACCCATAGTCCTTCCTCCATTTCATGCCATCCTCCTGCTCCTGGTACCAAGAACCGCTGTTTCTGCCTTCTCTCCATGAGTCTCCCCTCCATCAGTCTTTTGGACTTTGCTCTTGTTAAATAACAGATATTCAAGAAAATTATAAAGATCTAATTGGCCTTATTGAATGATTCATGATGAGGCAGCATCCTGTCTAGCAAGTAGAAAGTTCTTAAAGGGCTATAGAAAGGGAAGGTTTTTAAAGGCAGGACAAGGAAGTCATAAACCAAAAAAAAAAAAAAAAAAAAAAAAAAATTGAGGGGGCAAAGTCACCTCACTTTGGGGAACAAAAGGATCTTATTATTTAGATTACCTCATCAGTGCTGATCAGGAAATTCCATACTGGTTAAGATTACATCCATGGGGAAGATTGAAACTGCAGTTAGGTTTGGTATTAAGCCCTCTTTGGTGTCATGGGATTAGCACAACTGACTCCATTTGGGATCTATTGTTTACTTTTAACAGCCTTCTTTCTTTTCTGGGTCATCCTGGGTCATCCTGGGTCATCTGGGTCATCACTTGTGGGGTGAGTCACCTTCAGTGTGGACAAATGGATGGTCTCTGACCATGCTCTCCCTGAGCTTTCAATTGACCCACGCAGGTGTGTTCAGAATCCTGCCAGAGCTGAGGGGCAAAGGCTAGAGGTGGTACATGGGGACCAGGGCACAGTAGAGGACTTAGGAGAGGGAGCAGGGTCTGAGGCTGGGGCCCTGGCTGGGTTGGAAGGGTCTGTATTTAATGTCAGATACAATGCCCTTTTAAAATGAAAGGTATAGGGGAGCCTGGGTGGCGCAGTCGGTTAAGCGTCCGACTTCAGCCAGGTCACGATCTCGCGGTCCGTGAGTTCGAGCCCCGCGTCAGGCTCGGGGCTGATGGCTCAGAGCCTGGAGCCTGTTTCCGATTCTGTGTCTCCCTCTCTCTCTGCCCCTCCCCCGTTCATGCTCTGTCTCTCTCTGTCCCAAAAATAAATAAACGTTGAAAAAAAATTAAAAAAAAAATAAAATGTAAGGTATAGTTCACTTTTTTTTTAATTACAAAAACAATACATGTTCATTTCAGAAAAATCAGAAAGCAGATAATAAAAACATTCACACTTCCACATTCCCCCTCACCTCTGTTTATACATTATACATACCAGGTTTCTTTCTTGCATAAGTAAGTGAATAAATAAATAAATAAATAAATAAATAAAACATTTATTGATCAATAAAACCCATAGAAATACAGAAATATTGATTTAGCTTTATATGAGTTAAACACATATATACCCTATATATTATATCATAGCCATGTCAAATATTTACCTTCACCATAATTTTAATAATTTCCCCTTTTTCTTAATTATCTTTATAAATGATGGATTTCAGGGTTCCTGGCAGGATTTCTGTAGAGATCAGTGGTTTGCCTCCAGTGGGGCCCTTGAACCTCCATCTGTCCTCCTATCTACCCTCTGTCCAACCTGGGCAAGTCACAAAGAATTTATACTTGGAGCAGAGGCGAGGAGAGGAGTGCCACATCTTTTGTTTTGGGGCAGGAAGATGTGGCTTGGTGGTTTGGTCCTATCATGTGAAGGATGTAAGCTGGACCCAGCTCTGGCTCACTGCCTGTACGTTGGACTCTGGATCAGCCATCTGTCCTGCCAGAGCCTCTTCCTGTGAGGACAGTAGTGCCTCCCTTTGGGTTCATTGTGAAGATTAATATGTGTGAAAGCAACAGTTCAAGTCCTAGAGAAATCTCCATCTCTGGTGCTCTCTTTTACCCAGTTTCATCTTTGATCCTACCTTATGTTCCCTTTTGTATGCATCTGGAGGAAGCAGAGTGATACAGGCATAGCTGTTGAGACAAAGGGCCCTTGGTGGTCCTGAGGCTGTTACTTCTTTCCACTGTCCCTTCAGCTCATTTGAAATCTGGCTCTTTATTCTAAAATGATAAGACAGTATATTGAACTTGATTTAGCTACTTACAGCAGAAAAGTCTAACCACAGTACCTTATGTAAGTGAGAGCTAGGTGGTGTAAGGCTGCAAGGTAGTTTCCGTGTCTTCTCTCTCGCTCCTTAGCATGATGCTTCCCTCCTAGGTGTTACTCTGACTGCAGGAGCTCTGGCCATCATGCTTACATTTTAGGCAGGAAGAAAGAGAAAAGAAGAAGAGCAAAAGGTGGATTCTTGTTGCAGTGTTCCTGGAAGTCAGCAACAGCCTGATTACAGCTCCCTGGCCAGAACTGGATCACACAGACATACCAGTCTGCTGGAAAAAGTAACTATTCAGCAGAATCAAATTATAATTCCTCTAAGGATAAAGGCAGTGACTCTGTGGGAAATTTCAGGGCTTCTGGCACACCCTAGGCCTGGAAGAATGAACTTGTGACAGCGACAGAGAGGATTTCAGAGGGCAGGATGATGGGGAGGTTTTGAGGAGTGCATTAGGAGCCTTGACCCAGAGAGGAGCAGAGTTTAAGACTCCTAGGGCTCTAATCCTAGTGGATTCTGTGAGAAGCATGGCCAATGTGCTTAAGGGGACTAGGCTTTCCCAGGGTCACACATGACATCTGAAATTCTTAAAGGCCACTTCACCCCAGAAATGCTTAATGACAAAGGAGCAGATATTTTCTTTAGTGTTTTGAGAGTGTATACCTCACATCCTTCCTGGACCCTTTGCCTGCTGGTTGCACTGTTGTGGGAGACCTTCCAGGAAAAGGGGCCTGGTACCTTCTGACTGATCCCCATTCTCTGTTATTATTCCTATCACTCTTTCTTTCTAAGGGAAGGAGAAGGGATTTACATTCTTGTGACCATTGCCTAAGCCATGTACTCAAGGATCTGTGTGTCTCCAGAGATGCACTGTACACCTGTATTAAAAGTAGAGGACCTTTATCTGATAGGGTATTAGTCTGGCAGTTGGAAAAAGACCCAACATGATCATGGCCTAAATAAGATGGTCTATTTCTTACCTGCTCAAAAATCCAAGTGGTGTTTCTGGGCTACTACAGCATGTCCGCACCCACCAGAGACTCTTTCATTTGTCATCCTACTATCTTCAACACGTGAATCCCAGCTCCCAAAGATGGTGCTCTGGCTCCAGTCAGGAAGGAGGAAAAGAGAAGAAGACAAGCCTCCTTTTTTTTTTTTTTTTTTAGAATGAAACCCAGAATCTGTGTATAAGACCTTCCCTCATCTCCCACTCACAAGAACTTGCTCTTGTTCCCCAAATTTCAGGAGAGACTAAGGAAACAGAGTGGCAGCCATATGTTCAGCTAAAACTTATTTATTTATTTATTTATTTAGAGTGCAAGTAGGAGAGGGGTGGGGGGGAGAGAGAGAGAGAGAGAGAGAGAGAGAGAGAGAATCCCAAGCAAGCTCCGTGCTGTCAACACAGAGACCAATGCAGGGCATGATCCCATGAACTATGAGATCATGATCTGAGCCAAAACCAAGAATCAGACGCTTATCTGACTGAGCCACCCAGGCACCCCTAAAACTTCTCTTACCATGTAAGATGGGTCAGCCTTCTCTGGGCACAAGCAATACAGCAAAACCTGTCAAACACCCCTTCTTGAAGATAGTGTTTGCTTATTTTTCAAAGTATCTATTTAGAAAAAAAGAGAAGCCCCTCAGCCCCAAATGGAGTAGGTGAGTGGTGATCAGGCCTCACTCAAGCCCTCAATGCCTTCCCAGAGGAAAATACTAGGAGCAACACACTTTTGGATCAGTCAGCTGGGCCCCCATAAAGCCATGCAGCAGGAGTGAGGTCAGATCATGAAAATGGACGCAGCTTCTACCTGGTTTGCTGCACTGCTCAAGCTTGGAGCCACAAGCTATGTAGACCTGCCATGTAAGAAATCTAATGGACCCTGAAACTGCCTTGCCAGAGAGGCACAGCCATGTGAGTGAGCTATCTTACATACCCAGCTGGGAGCCTTTAGGTGTCTGCAGCTCTGGCCAGCATCTGAGTGTAACTAAATGGGACACCCAAATTGACAACTACCCTGTCAACCCTTCCTGAATTGATGACCCACAAATATCAAAAATCAAATGGTTGTTTTATGATGCTAAGTTTTGGGGTAATTTGTCAAGTGACAATATTACCCAGTATGCTTAGGTACTATGTTCTGTCATTGAAATGTTAGAAGATTTTATGTAATCAGAAGGGAATGTTTAAACAAATGCTTTGAGAATAAGATTTTTAAAGCATTTATTCATCAATACTAGGAGTGAGAGTATCATTATCTAAGAGACTGGTTCTACTATTTAGATAGAAGTGATCTTTGAATTAATCGATGTGAATCTTTTTTTCTCCCAAAACTTTTCTCAATTTTATATTCAAGATATTCCCCAAAGTTTTATTATGAAAATTCTCAAACCCAGAGAAGTTGAAAGACAAAGTACCAAGAAGTCTCATATAGATGATAGGACAATTAATATTTGTCATATGACAAATACATATAATTTTCTGTACCAGTTGACAGAAAGTTGATGAATGAATTTTATTTTCAAATAACCTTTTTTTCCTGTTCATATAAGTAATATATACTCATAGTATAGGTCTTGTAAAATATAGAAAAATAAATAGAATACACTCCTCCAAAATAAACTCTTCTAGATCTGAAAAGAAAAGAAAAGAAAAGAAAAGAAAAGAAAAGAAAAGAAAAAAGAAAAGAAAAAGGAAAGAAAACGAAGTTTACCCGTAACTCAACTAACTTGATTCTTGGTTTGTTGAGCAAGTTTCTTCTCTGAATTTGGTCTTTCTTGGGCAGGGGTGCCCTCTACTGACAGCTGGGTGAATTGTCAGGTATTGGGATTTTGATTTACATAGTCTCTTCTGGGTTTGAGTTGTTGTTGACTCCTCAGACTCCTTACTTGTGGATGAATGAAGAAAGTTGAGTTTCTGAAACTGCAGAACAGAGTCCCATGGCCCCATACCTGGGGGTTTTATCAAGATTTGGGAGAGGCCTCACCTCGAAAACCTAGTCTGACTTGCCTGTTTTGACTATATTACTCCCTTGAATTGAGGCCCAAAATGATGGACACAGGCTCCAGTCCAGTCCATGGCAGTTCTCCACTCCAGGATGACAGATATGTGTGGTTCCAAACACCTGTCTTCCCAGACCAAACTAATGATTTTCTTAGATTCTTTTTCTTAGATTCTTTTTCTGTTTCTTCTTTGGTTCATCCTTTTTATCCCTTTTTCTCTAATCATGGCTTTTTAAAAAATGTTTATTTTTGAGAGAGAGAGAGAAAGAGAGAACAAGTGGGGGAAGGGCAGAGAGAGGGGGAGACACAGAATCCCAAGCAGGCTTCAGGCTCTGAGCTGTCAGCGCAGAGACCCACATGGGGCTCAAACTCACAAACTGTGAGATCATAATCTGCGCAGAAGTCACATGCTTAACTGACTGAGCCATCCAGGTGCCCCCAGTCAGGTCTTGTTTATACTTTGCACCTCCTGGGTCCTCTGGAATAAATTCATTCCACTTTTTTGTTCTTTTATCTACCAACTTATGTCTCATTGAATATTAGCATATTCAAGTATTCACATTTATATAACAAGGTCTCTATAAGATTTATAAAAAGAATATCACTTCTCTCCATCTCTTTCCCAACTCAGTATTTAGCCTGTTTCTTTTCAAGTTCCAAATAGCCATCACACTGAGCTCATATTTAATTACCTTGTTGTCTGCCTCCATCCCATGTGAGACAGGAACTGAAGTGATTTTACAGGTAAATGAATAAAGTAAATTTCAAGGTTTACTGTCATACTCTTTCTAGCAGGGGAAATTTAAGGGATAGTTTGGCTTTGATAGGAGTGTGGTGAGTGGAGTGAAAGAGGGAAGGAGGCATTTGAAGATCACAAAAACTGGAAGCATCAATCTAGAATTCAGCTCAGGGCTGAAGGCCAATGAAGAGATAGGACTACAACTACATTGCTCTCAGATTTTTTGGCCCAAAGTCTTCTCATTGCCTCATTTTTTCTACTTCAGACAGCTCCTTCCCAAATGTCTCCAGAACCTCTTGCTATGGAATGTGTAACAGTACTGAGCTCTCTGCTCTTTTGGTCATCCAGAGAACCAAGATGTGATGTCTAGAAGAGATGTCTCTCACAGTGCTCTCCATTTAAGCTAACCAGGACCTGCTGTCATCTTCCCTCTGCTAAATAACTTCCCTCTTAAGTATCTGACCTCTGCCACTGCCCGCAATGTCATACCAGTTTTCAATGGGTCCCAAACAACTTCCCTGACCCAGTCCACACAGAGTTTTTTGAATTCCAAATATGTGGAAATAAAAATGAGCCCGGTCTAGACAGGTCTCAGATCCCTCATTAAAATTAAATGTAGTCATCTGAATATGCCTTTAAGAAGTGAAAAAAACAAGTCACAAGCTACAAAATAACCATTGTAATATATATTACTGACAGGGATTAAAACAAAGGATAAAGAACTTTTACAGATTCAGAAGTATTCAAACATATTTTCCAGTCAAAAAAGGGCAAAAGACATGACACATGTAATTCTGAAAAGAGGAAAAGTTTTTAGCCTGTAAATATATGAAGTTATCCCTAATTACTTTATTAATCAGGGAAAACCAAAACCACTTTAAGGTAATTTTTATAGACATTTCGTTGATAAAAATTGGTATTTGGTGTGGGGACAGGACAGTACAGAATTTTGGGACAGGGTACAATACACATATGTAAATTGTTAGAAATATGTAGTTCTTGTGTCAGTGTTCATTATATTATAGATAGATAAACTAATTCACACACAAATAAAACATGATGTAGTACTCTATTATTAAAGATGAAGAGGATAATGCATGTAAAAGGTGAACCATGAACCAGCAGGTTACTCTTGGATTTCTTGCAGGAGCAGGTAAATAGAAGGAAGTACCATTTAGAGTTATGGGGAAAATTTGAGAAATGAATTGTGTGAGGATAATGAATTAACCTTTGTACATTTAAAAAAAAATTTTTAAGTAATCTCTACACCCAACATGGGACTTGAGCCCACAACACTGAGATCCAGAGTCTTCATGCTCCAGCAACTGAACCAACCAGGTTCCCCACCTTTGAACAATTTTTATTTTGAGTTGCCTATGTGAACATCCAGCGAGTAAGTCTAATCTATGGGTAAAGATATCAGAGGAGAGGTCTAGGATGGAAAAATAAATTTGTTGGTCAAAACCATGAAAAGTGAGTTGTGTTTGTAACATTTAGAACTCAGACATGGATAAGGCCATGTAAGCTTTATCATACACTGATTGGCCATTTGGATATGCTCTTTTGGAAAGTGTTCAAATCTTTGCCCTGTTTTAAAAAATGGGGTGTTTGTCTTTTGATTTGTAAATGTTTAAACAAAAATATCCTGGAGGTGCCTGGGTGGCTCAGTCGGTTAAGTGTCCAACTTCAGCTCAGGTCATGATCTCGCGGTTTGTGGGTTCGAGCCCCACATCGGGCTCTGTGCTGATAGCTTGGAGCCTGGAGCCTGCTACGGATTCTGTGTCTCCCCCTTTCTGTCTCTGCCCCTCCCCTGCTCATGCTCTGTCTCTCTCTGTCTCTCAATAATAAATAAACGTTAAAAAATTTTTTTAAACATATTCTGGATATAACATCTTTGTTGTTTATACCTACTGCACATATATATTCTTAGTCTGTGGCTTCCCTTCTCAGTGGTGATTTTGATAAACAGAAGTTCTTAATTTGATTGAAGATGAGTGCTTTGTTAAATCATCAAAACACTAATAGACATTATTATATACAAATATACTTGATATTAATAAAATGATAAGGATCTTTTCAGAATGTACTTTTTTTTTTACCAGATACATTTTTTTATTAGAATAGTTAGAGAATAAATAGGTAGGATTTGCCATGAGCTGTGAGTTCCTGAGCTCAGTCAGTAAGCATGCTAGAACATGCTAGAACTTCTTTCTCCTCTGGATAAGTGCCAATTGACAAATCCAGGTGGATTAGCCACATGGACTAACTGCTCTTCTTACCTCTCCCCGCCTTTCCCATAACACACCCTGAACTTTAAATAGTTTCCAGCCTTCTCTTTTGGTGAAGTTGAAATCAGTTCATGCAGGACCCTCCTTCCTATTTCAAAATCTATTATTGAATAAAACTTTTAACTTGTATCTGGCTTTATCTTGGATAGTACTCTGGCAAGAAGGAATATAATTACAGAAAGAAGGCATGGAATGAAAAGAAGTGGTGAGCATAGATATTAATAAATGAGGTAATTTAAGTAATGTAAATTTAATGTAAAATTACTAATTGATGTGTTTAAATAATCTTATTGAGTTAAGCTAACATTCAAGAAGAATAAATAAGATTGGGAAGGAGTTATTGGGTAATTAAAGTGCATTAAAGCCCCTATTGGGAGGATAATAGTAATAATGAAGAACTTTATTAGAAAAAAAATCATATATATACATATAAAATTCAAGGGTGGTCCCAGTTCAGGGTAACATGGAATGAGCTGCCTCTATTCTGTCTTTCAGACAGAGTTAAGAGAGCTGAACACAATTATAAAGCCTGGACAAATTGCATTTACCAGCTACTTGAAAACACTAAAAAGTAAATAGGCAGATTAGGGAAGAAGAGCAAAGTTCAGTGTACTTGGAACTAACCTTGAGTTCATTATTTTCCCCCTTCTGTTATCCTCCAACTTTAATGTACTACAACCCCTGCCAAACCCCAAAAACAAGACTAAACCTGCATCCAAACATAAGGCCTAAGTATGAAAACTTATAAATGCACCAAAATCATAGTATAAAATACCAGTATAACACCTCGATCCACAGCTATCTATAGATACGCAACCTTGGGCTCTAATTCGTCCCCATTGAGCAATATTCTCCCACAACCAACCCCATCAACCAACTAACTAACCCAACACCCCCTGGGCACTGAAAATGCCCAGATGAGTCGCCAGACTCCATAAACACAAAGGTTTGGTCCTAGCCTTTCCATATTAATAGGATCCATATTAATAGGATCACACATGCAAGCCTCCCACACTGGTGAAAATGCCCTCTAAATCATTAATGATCTAAAGGAGCAGGTATCAAGCACATGACTGCCGTAGCTCATGACACCTTGCTTAGCCACACCCCCACGGGATACAGCAATGATAAAAATTAAGCCAAGAATGAAAGTTTGACTAAGCCATATTAAACAAGTGTTGGTAAATTTCGTGCCAGCCACCGCGGTCATAAGATTAACCCGAACTAATAGACCTACCGCGTAAAGCATGTTATAGAGAAAACCTGCACTAAAGTTAAATGTTAACTAGGCTGTAAAAAGCTACAGCTAACATAAAAATACAGCACGAAAGTAACTTTAATATCTCCGACCACAGGATGGCTAAGACCCAAACTGGGATTAGATACCCCACTATGTTTAGCCCTAAATTTAGATAATTAACCAAACAAATTTATCCGCCAGAGAACTATTAGCAACAGCTTAAAACTCAAAGGACTTGGCGGTGCTTTATATCCCCCTAGAGGAGCCTGTTCTATAATCAATAAACCTCAATACCTCTTGCTAATCCAGTGTATATACTGCCATCTTCAGCAAACCCTAAAAAGGAAGAAAAGTAAGCACAAGTATCTTAACATAAAAAAGTTAGGTCAAGGTGTAACTTATGAGGTGGGAAGTAATGGGCTACATTTTCTACATTAGAATATTTTCCACGAAAGTCCTTATGAAACTAAGAACTAAAGGAGGATTTAATAGTAAATTGAGAATAGAGATCTCAGTTGAATTGGGCCATGAAGCACACACACACTGTCCATCACCCTCCTCAAGTGACAAAACTCAAAGACAACCTATTCAAACCATAAAAACCACAAGAGGAGACAAGTCGTAACAAGGTAAGCATACAGGAAACTGTGCTTGGGTAAACAAGATGTAGCTTAAACAAAGTATCTGGCTGACACCCAGAAGATTTCATATCAAACTGACCATCTTGAGCCAAAACTAGCCCAAACAACTATAAATTCAACTAATATAGGATAATAAATCAAAACATTTAGTTAAATCTTAAAAGTATAGGAGATAGAAATTTAACTTGGCTCTATATAGTATCATAAGGGAAAGATGAAAGGAAAATTAAAAGCCCTACACAGCAAAGATTACCCATGGTCCCTTTTGCGTAATGAATTAGCTAGAACAACCTAACAAGGAGAACTTAAGCTAGCTGCCCCCCGCCCCAAACCAGATGAGCTACTTATGAACAATCTTTACAGGATGAACTCATCTATGTTGCAAAATATTGAGAAGATTTGTAGGTAGAGGTGAAAAGCCTAACGAGCCTGGTGATAGCTGGTTACCCAGAACAGAATTTTAGTTCAACTTTAAACTTACCTAAAAACCTCAAAATTCTCATGTAAATTTAAAATATAGTCTAAAAAGGTACACCTTTTTAGAACTAGGATACAACCTTTTTGAGAGAGTAAGCATAAACACCAACCATAGTCACCTTAAAAGCAGCCATCAATTAAGAAAGTAGACAGTGGGTACAGACCTGTTCCAAGAGAAACCCTTTAGTTCTGGCTCATGGATGAGAAAAGGAGCTCCCGATGCTCTGGAAAAGTACAGAAATCCTCCTTTTCTACTCCATTCTTTCATGCTCAGTCCTCAAGTAAGATTTGGCAACAGTTGAGGCTTCACGGAAGCTTAGAATAGGAGCCAATACCTTGAGGGATGGGAAACTTAACTCTCTGTGTTATAAGACAAAAATACATTTGGTCTTTTTGTCCCCAGTCACAAATCTCCTAAAACCCTTGGAATTTCCTGAGTGATAGGAATGTCTTTTGTTATTCAAAATGAGCCCCATTCAATCACACCTGAGTTTATGTTAATGAGGTGATTTAAAGTAGGGTTCTAGATAGCTTCAGGACAGATGGAGCAGGTCCCTAGAAAGAAAATAGATTGGAGGGAGTTAAGATCGCAGAGAAGTAGGGAGACCTGGAATTTCCTTCTCCCTTAAGCATGGGTGTATTGCAGTCAGATCACTTGGAATACCCAAGAAATCAATCTGCAGAGCAGCAGAAGGATCTCCAGAAATGGAGGGAGATATCCTGTCAGGATCAAGGCGCATATATGTGAATTGGGGGAGATAAAACAGAGGGGGAGGGAAAAGACACAGAGGGGAGGGAAAAGACACAGGGGAGTGGAAAGACATAGGGGAGTGAAAGAGAGAAGGGTTGTGAAAATGTGGCACTGAGTTAGCACAAGAGGAAAACTTCTCTGGACCACAGACTGGGTAATGAGAAGTATGGAGAGTGCCAGTTATTTTTGGCAAACATCCTTTGGACCTGAAACTTGGAGGGTTTGAAAGTGTGCAACTTTCTCCGGAGATGAACCTTGGCACACTGTTCTGGGGAGGAGGGAGTTGTTTCCTGGAGTGCATAGCTTGGGGTAGAGATCTCTGTAGTGCACTGGGAGAGACCAGGCCCCCTCCCAGAGTACTTTGGGAAGAGTGGTTATTGCCTCTCTATAGACAAAAGACCCAGCAGGTGCCAGCCTTTCATCAGCAGGTTTGAGAGGCTGAACCTGGAAAAATACAAAGATAAAGAGAGCAGGGTCTGTGTGGTGTGGGGGCCTTTAAGACATGAGGTTTTGACTCCCAGCTGAAAGCCAAGTGGAAGGTGCAGGATAACTGTAGTGCAGGGCAAGCGGGCCACCCTCGCTATTCTATGAGGGCTGCCTGAATGGTATGGGTTGAGAGCCCCAATCCAGGGATAAGAGATCGGAGTGAGGCCATTTTTCCCTCCAACGCCAATTAGGGTGAGACTTCAGAGAGCAGCACAGTGACCCCCAGTGGAGGTGGGACAAGCTTACACCAAACCCCACCCCTCCATGCCTGGCAACTGCTTATTTACCCGAGCTGGAGCAAGATTGACCAAACTCAGCCAGTCTTTCTTCCACACTAGCACAGCCACCAGCCCCAGGGACCAACAGACAACTGGGTTTTTTTTTTTATTATTAAAAAAATTAAAAAAAAATTTTTTTCTTTTGTTTCCCTCCCTCTTCTTTTTTTCTTTTGGAATCAGGCTCATAGTTTCTGATTTGTTTTTTTGTCAATTCTTATTATATAAATATATATACATATATATTTGATCAGGCATTTTTATTTTGTTCTTTTTCCATCTTTTCTCTTCCTTCTTTATTTTCCTTTCTTTTTATCTGGAATAAGTCTTATAGTTTTTTTATTCTCTGGTTTTCCTTTCTCCCCTTTCCTTTTTCTCTTTTTATGGAATCAGGCTTTCCTCCATCCTTTCCCCCCCAGGGTTACTTTAACAAACAAATCAAAGCACAAGTAGTTAAAGGTCTGAACACTCCACCACTACAAGCAAGGAGGAGCTCAGCAGAGGACTGACCAGTGAGAAAGAGCAGCCAAAATGCAACAACAGAATGAATGCAACATACACCAGACACACTTCCTGGAGTTCCAGGCCCTGGACAGTGTACAAACCCTTTTTTTTTTTTCAACATTTATTTATTTTTGGGACAGAGAGAGACAGAGCATGAACGGGCGAGGGGCAGAGAGAGAGGGAGACACAGAATCGGAAACAGGCTCCAGGCCCTGAGCCATCAGCCCAGAGCCTGACGCGGGGCTCGAACTCACGGACCGCGAGATCGTGACCTGGCTGAAGTCGGACGCTTAACCGACTGCGCCACCCAGGCACCCCCCAAACCCTTTTTAATATAGTAGTACTCTCAGGTGCAAGACACATAGCAAGCTTTTAAAACATGGAAAAGACAGAAACAGCCAAAATGACAAGCTGGAGAAATTCTCCCCAAAAGAAAGGTCAAGAAGAAATCACAGCCAGAGAATTGCTCAAAACAGATATAAACAATATATCTCAACAAGAATTTAGTATAATGGTCATAGGACTAATAGCTGCTCTTGAAAAAAGCATAGAAAACACAAGAGAACCCCTGCCTGCAGAGATCAAAGACCTAAGAACTTCACTGGATGAATTAAAAAATGCTATACCTTCTTTGATCTTGGCCGCAGCAATTTCTTACTCAATACGTCTCCTGAGGCAAGGGAAGCAAAAGCAAAAATGAACTACTGGGACCTCATCAAAATAAAAAACTTCTGCACAGCAAAGGAAACAATCATCAAAACTAAAAGGCAACGGACAGAATGGAAGAAGATATTTGCAAATGACATATCAGATAAAGGGTTAGTATCCAAAATCTATAAAGAACTTATCAGACTCAACACCCAAAAAACAAATAATCCAGTGAAGAAATGGGCAAAAGACATGAATAGATACTTCTTCAAAGAAGACATCCAGATGGCCAACCGACACATGAAAAAATGCTCAACTTGACTCATCATCAAGGAAATACAAATCAAAACCACCATGAGATATCACCTGACACCTGTCAGAATGGCTAATATTGACAACTCAGGCAACAACAAATGTTGGTGAGGATGCAGAGAAAGAGGATCTCTTTTGCATTGTTGGTAGGAATGCAAGCTGGTGCAGCCACTCTCGAAAACAGTATGGAGGTTTCTCAAGAAACTAAAAATAGAACTACCCTATGACCCAGAAATTGCACTACTAGGCACTTATCCACGGGATACAGGTGTGCTGTTTCGAAGGGACACATGCACCCCCATATTTATAGCAGCACTATTAACAATAGCCTAAGTATGGAAAGAGCCCAAATGTCCATCAATGGATGAATGGATAAAGAAAATGTGGTATATACAGGCAATGGAGTATTACTCGGCAATCAAAAATATTGAAATCTTGACATTTGCAACTACGTGGATGGAACTAGAGGGTATTATGCTAAGTGAAATTAGTCAGTCAGAGAAAAACAAAAATCATATGACTTCACGGATATGAGGACTTTAAGAGACAAAACAGATGAACATAAGGGAAGGGAAACAAAAATAATATAAAAACAGGGAGGGGGACAAAACAGAAGAGACTCATAAATATGGAGAACAAACTGAGGGTTACTGGAGGGGTTGTGGGAGGGGGGATGGGGGTAAATGGGTAAGGGGCACTAAGAAATCTACTCCTGAAATCATTGTTGCACTATATGCTAAGTAATTTGGATGTAAATTTAAAAAAATAAAAAATTAAATTAAAAAAAAGAAAAGTACTAATATTAATCAAAATGCTTCTACCAACATCAAATAACTGTAAATTGTTACCCCTACTTTTTACATATACTGTATCTATTCAATTCCAATCACCATAACAGCTATAATATTTCATCTATTATATAAATACACTCCACTTTGAGCACATTTTAGAAAACTGCTGTATGTTGAAGTCATGATAGTATAAAATAGAAATTCAATGCTATTAAATGACAATTGAATTATGAATTATAATCTATACATAATGATTTTATAGAGCAAAAGAAAACTCAGCATGTATTTTGGGTTCATTAAATAATATGCATTACCTTGATATCCTGTAAAATGGTTCCTATTTTAACAAATGACTAGCAAATAAAGTGTTTAAGCTTAGGTTAAAAAAATGTTAGCTCTGAAAATATCTTTTAATAAAATGGATTTTTATCACTGAAAAAAAAATGTTATACCTGAGATGGAAAATAAACTAGACACAGTGGCAGTGAGAACTGAAGAAGCAGAGGAGAGAATAGGTGAAATAGAAGATAAAATTATGGAAAATAATGAAGCTGAAAAAAGAGGGAAAGAAAATTACTAGATCATGAGGGGAGAATTAGCGAACTAAGTGACTTCATGAAATGAAACAATATCTGTATCACAGGAGTCCCAGAAGAAGAAAAGCGAGAAAAGGGGGCAGAAGGTTTATTTGAACAAATTATAACTGGAAAGTTCCCTAAAGTGGGGAAGGATGCAGGCATAGAAGTCCAAGAGGCACAGAGAATTCCCTTCAAAATCAACAAAAACATGTCAACACCATGACATATCATAGTGAAACTGGCAAAATACAAAGATAAAGAGAGATTCTGTAAGCAGCTAGGGACAAATGGTCCTTAACATACAAGGGTAGACTCATGAGGTTAATAGCAGACCTGTTCACTGAAACGTGACAGGCCAGAAGAGAGTGGCAAGAAATAGTCAATATGCTGAATAGGAAAAATATGCAGCCAGAATCCTTTATCCACCAAAGCTGTCATAAAGAATATAAGGAGAGATAAAAACTTCTCCAGGAAAACAAAAACCAAAGGAGCTTGTTGACCATTAAATCAGCCCTGAAAGAGATTCTAGGGAGACTCTGTGAGGGGAAAGCAGCAAAAATTACAAAGGACCAGAGCATCACCACAAACAGCAACTCTACAGATAACACAATGGCATTAAATTCATATCTTTCAATAATCACTCTAATTGTAAATGGACTAAATACCCCAATCAGAAGACATAGAGTTTCAGAACGGATAAAAAACCAAGATCCATCTATATGCTGCCTACAAGAGACTCATTTTAGACCTAAGGACACATGCAGATGGAAAGTGAGGGGATGGAGAACAATCTATCATGCTAATAGAAGCTAAAATAAAGACAGAGTAGCCATACTTATATCAGACACATTAGATTTTTACAACAAAGACTGTAACAAGAGATGAAGAAGGGCATTATATCATAATTAAGGGGTCTATTGATCAGGAAGAGCTAACAATTGTAAATATTTATGCCCCCAATGTGGAAACCCAAATATATAGATCAATTAATCACAAACATAAGCAAACTTATTGATAATAATACCATAATTGTAAAAGACTTTATTTTTTTTATTTTTAAAATTTTTAAAAATGTTTTTATTTATTTTTGAGACAGAGCATGAGCAGGGGAGGGGCAAAGAGAGAGGGAGACACAGAATCCAAAGCAGCCTCCAGGCTCTGAGCCATCAGCACAGAGCCTGATGCGGGGCTCGAACTCACGGACTGTGAGATCATGACCTGAGCCAAAGTCGGATGCTCAACCGACTGAGCCACCCAGGTGCCCCTGTAAGAGACTTTAAAATTCCACTCACAGAAATGGACAGATCATGTAAGTAGAAACTCAACAAGGAAACAATGGCTATGAATTACACATTGGACCAGATGGACTTAAAATATATCTTCCGAATATTTCATCCTAGAGCATCAGAATACACATTCTTGTCAAATGCACATGGAACATTCTTCAGAAGAGATCACATATTGGGTCACAAAACAGCCCTTAACAGGTACAAAAAGATTGAGATCAAACCATACATATTCTCAGGTGACAACACTATGAAACTTGAAATCAACACAAGAAAGAATTTGGAAAGCCTTCAAATACATTGAAGTTAAGGAACATCCTACTAAAGAATGAATGGATTAACTAGGAAATTTAAGAAGAAATTGAAAAATACATAGAAGCAAGTGAAAATGAAAACAAGATAGTCCAAAACCTTTGAATGCACAAAGGCAGTCCTAAGAGGAAAATACATTACAATTCAGGCCTATCTCAAGAAACAAGAAAAGTTCCAAATACACAGCCTAACCTTACACCTAAAGGAGGTAGAAAGGAGCAGCAAATAAAGCCCAAAGCCAGCAGAAGAAAGAAAATAATAAAGATTAGAGCACAAATAAATGATGTAGAATTCCTCCCCCCCCACACACAAGAAAAGAACAGAAGAGGTCAATGAAATGAAGAGCTGGTTTTTTGAAAGAATAAACAAATTTGGTAATCCCTCGCCAGACTTCTCAAAAAGAAAAGAGGGAAGATACAAACAGATAAAATTACAAATGAAAGAAGGGAGATCACAACCAACACCACAGAAATACAATTGTAAGAAAATACTATGAAAAATTATATACCAAAAAATTGGACAATCTTGAAGAAATGGACAAATTTCTAGACACTCACAAACTATCAAAACTCAAATGGTAAGAAATAGGAAATTTGAACAGGCCCATAACAAGCAAAGAAATTCAATCAGTTGTCAAAAATCTCCCAACAAATAAGAGTCCTGGGCCAGATGGCTTCCCAGGGATTTTTTACCGGACACTTAAGAAGAGTTAATACCTACTATTCTCAAAGTGTTCCAAAAAAGAGAAATGGAAAGAGGGGGGAGCCAAGATGGTGGAACAGCATGGAAGTTTTTTGTGTGTCTCCCATCCATGAAATACAGCCAGACTAACACTAAACCATCCTGCACACCTAGAAAACTGATATGAGGATTAACACAACAATCTGCACAACCTGAACCACAGAATTCAGCAGGTACACAGTGTGGAGAGGTAAACTGGGAGGAGAGAAGCCAAAGAGGGCAGGGAGCTGCTTTTGCATGGGAGAGAGGACAGAGACGGGGGGGGGGGGAAGAATATGGGAAAAGCACCCCACCCCCCAAAAAAAGCAGCTGGAGAGAAAGGGGAAACATGGAAACAGCTGCAGGGACAGAATTAAGAGGGAGAAAGGAGAAGTGAGAGGGTTTAAATTCCATTAAGACTAGAAACAGGAGAGTGCAGAGACTGAAACTCCACAGCTCGATACCTGGCAGTGCTCTGGTGGCAAGGGCGAATCCCCAGGAGGAGAGTGGAGTCCTGGGTTCTTCAGGCCACATGGGGAGAGGTGGTTTCCCTGCTGGGAGAACACCTGGTAGAGGCTGTGTGGGTACCCCAAAGGGAAGGCACCAGTGGACCCGGGAGAACAACCACATTCACTGGTGCTGGAACAAGGTCATTGAGGGTAGAGCCTGGTGCCAGATGTGTGTTGTGATTTTCCATAATTCCTGAAATGCTGCTTTTAACTATCTTGTGAACTTTTTCTGGGGTGGGCTGGCACCCAGCCACAGTCTCTGGGCATCGGCAGCAGCACAGACAAGCAAACATTCCTGGGTGCAGCCGGCACCTGGCCATTGCTCAGTGAGACCCTTGGCAGAGGGACAGAACGGGTCAAAGCCGCAGTCCTTCAGAAGTAAGGGGTTGGGAAAAACAGCCACATCGGAAACAAAACTCAGGAGGGAGGTGTTGCCTGGGACTTGTTCACGGACTGTGTAAAAGCAGGGAGTGGACAGAAGCTGTAGACAAAGGAAGGGTACGCATTGCTGATCAGGGAGAACAGAGTTCTGATACTAGAGACTGGGTAGCTGGGTGATGCCATTTTCACTGCTCTCACGAATGTGCATACGCACCTACAAGCGCCACAACAATCCACCACAGTAAGCTAAGCAGCGCCATCTAGTGGAGAGTGGAGCCATTACACTAGCCCTGTCCATCTGGGCCAACCTCACTCTTTAGGAACACAAATCTCTCCACCTGCTTAGTTTATGGACTATAAAGTGCTTCATAGTTTGACTTCTAGAGGAAAACGAAGTAATTTCAGTCATATTTCACTCTGTTCACAGGTCCATCTATTCAATGTCTTTCTTTCTTCTTTCTCTTTTTTCTCTTTTTCATTTCTTTTTCTTGAATACAGAAAGAGAAAAAATTCAATTTTATTTTCAATTTATTAAAAAAATTTCTTTAATTTTGTTCTACTATATTTTTTACTTTTGTGTAAATTTTTTCAAATTCTATTTTACTTCCATCATTTCATTTTAGTCTACTTCAGTGTATTCATTTTTTCAAATTTTCAAATGATTTCCTTTTTTTTCTTTCCCCATTTTTCTCTAATCTATCAAGCCCCTTTCAACACCCAAACCAAACCACACCCAGGATATGGCATCATTTATTCGATTGTGTGTGTGTGTGTGTTTTAAGTTTTTAATTTTAATATTTTTTAATATTAATTTTTTTATTTAATTTTTTACCCCATTAGTTCTTTTTCTCCCTTCACAATGACAAAACGAAGGAATTAACCCCAAAAGAAAGAGCAGGAAGAAATGACAGTCAGGGACTTAACCAACACAGATACAAGCAAAATGTCTGAACCAGAATTTAGAATCATGATAATAAGAATACTAGCTGGAGTCAAAAATAGATTAGAATCCCTTTATGCAGAGATAAAAGAAGTAAAGGCTAATCAGGATGAAATAAAAAATGCTATAACTGAGCTGCAATCTCAAATGGATGTCATGGTGGCAAGGATGGATGAGGCAGAACAGAGAATCAGAATATAGAGGACAAACTTCTGGAAAATAATGAAGCAGAACAAAAGAGGGAGATTAAAGCAAAAAAGCATGATTTAAGAATTAGAGAAATTAATGACTCATTAAAAAGGAACAACATCAGAATCATAGAGGGCCAAGAAGAGGAAGAGAGAGAAATAGGGTTAGAAGGATTATGTGAGCAAACCATAGTGGAAAACTTTCCTAACCTGGGGAAAGACACAGACATCAAAATCCAGGAAGCACAGAAGACTCCCATTAGATTCAACAAAAACCGACCATCAACAAGGCATATCATAGTCAAATTAACAAAATATTCAGGCAAGGAGAGAATCATGAAAGCAGCAAGGGAAAAAAAAGCCCTTAACCTGCAAGGGAAGACAGATCAGGTTTGCAGCAGACCTATCCACAGAAACTTGGCAGGCCAGAAGAGAGTGGCAGGATATATTCAGTGTGCTGAATCAGAAAAATATGCAGCCAAGAATTCTTTATCCAGTAAGGCTGTCATTCAAAATAGAAGGAGAGATAAAAAGTTTCCCAGACAAACAAAAAATAAAGGAGTTTGTGACCAGTAAACCAGCCCTGCAAGTAATTTTAAAGGGGACTCTCTGAGGGGAGAAAAGATAACAACAACAACAACAACAACAACAACAACAAGTAAATAAAGACCAAAACCAACAAAGACTAGAAAAGACCAGAGAACACTACCAGAAACTCCAACTCTACAAGCAACATAATGGCAATAAATTCATATCTTTCAGTATTCACTCTAAAGGTCAATGGACTCAATGCTCCAATCAAAAGACATAGGGTAACAGAATGGATAAGAAAACAAGATCCATCTATATGCTGTTTACAAGAGACCCACTTACTAAAGACACCTTCAGATTGAAAGTAAGGGGATGGAGAACGATCTATCATGCTAATGGTCAACAAAAGAAAGCCAGAGTAGCCATAGTTATATCAGACAATCTAGACTTTAAAATAAAGACTGTATCAAGAGATGAAGAGGGGCATTATATAATAATTAAGGGGTCTATCCGCAAAGAAGACCTAACAGCTGTAAACATTTATGCGCCAAACATTTATGCGCCAAACCCAAATATATAAATCAATTAATCACAAACATAAAAAAACTCATTGATAGTAATACCATAATAGTAGGGGACTTCAACACCCCACTCACAGCAATGGACAGATAATATAATCAATAAATCAACAAGGAAACAATGGCTTTGAATGACACTGGGCCAGATGGACTTAACAGTTACATTCAGAACATTTCATTCTAAAGCAGCAGAATATACATGCTTCTCCATTGAACATGGAATGTTCTCAAGAATAGACCACACACTGGGAGACAAAACAGCCCTCAAGAAGTACAAAAAGTTTGAGATCATACTGTGCATATTTTCAGACCACAATGCTATGAAACTCGAAATCAACCACAAGAAAAAATTTGGAAAGGTAACAAATACTTGGAGACTAAAGAACATCCTACTAAACAATGGGCTAACCAAGAAGTTAAAGAGGGAATTAAAAAGTTCATGGAAGCCAATGAAAATTATAACACCACAAAACAAAACCTCTGGGATGCAGGAAAGGTGGTGATAAGAGGTGTATAGCAATCCAGGCCTTCCTAAAGAAGGAAGAAAGATCTCAGATACACAAACTAACCTTATGCCTTAAGGAGCTGGAAAAAGAACAGTAAACAAAACCCCAAACCAGCAGAAGACAGGAAATAATAAAGATTAGAGCAGAAATTAAAGCTACTGAAACCAAAAAAACAGTAGAACAGATCAACGAAACAAGAAGCTGGTTCTTGGAAGGAATTAAAATTGATAAACCACAGCTAGTTTTATCAAAAGGAAAAGGAAAGGACCCAAATAAATAAAATCAAGAATGAAAGAGGAGAGATCATAACCAACACAGCAGAAATAAAAACAATAGTAAGAGAATATTATGAGCAATTATACACCAATAAAATGGGCAATCTGGAAGTGATGGACAAATTCCTAGAAACATAGACTACCAAAACTAAAACAGGAAGAAACAGAAAATTTGAACAGACCCATAACCAGTAAAGAAATCGAATTAGTAATCAAAAATCTGCCAAAAAATAAGAGTCCAGGGTCAGATGGCTTTCCAGGGGGAATTCTACCAAATATTTAAGGAAGAGTTAACACCTATTCTTTTGAAGCTGTTCCAAAAAATTTCCTTCATAAGCTTTCTATAGTTTTCAGCATACAGATCTTTTACATCTTTGTTAGGTTCACTCCTAGGTATTTTATGATTCTTGGTGCAACTGTGAATGGGATCAGTTTCTTTATTTGTCTTTCTGTTGCTTCATTATTAGTGTATAAGACTGAAACTGATTTCTGTACATTAATTTTGTATCCTATGACTTTGCTGAATTCACGTATCAGTTCTAGCAGACTTTGGTGGAGTTTGTCGGGTTTTCCATGTATAATATCATGTCATCTGCAAAAAGTGAAAGCTTGACTTCATCTTTGCCAATTTTGATGCCTTTGATTTCTTTTTGCTGTCTGATTGCTGATGCTAGAACTTCCAACTCCATGTTAAACAACAGCAGTGAGAGTAGACATCCCTGTCGTGTTCTTGATCTCAGGGGGAAAGCTCTCAGTTTTTCCCCATTGAGGATGATGGTAGCTGTGGACTTTTCATAAATGGCTTTTATGGTGTTTAAGTATGTTCCTTCTATCCCAACTTTCTCTAGGGTTTTTATTAAGCAAGGATGCTGAATTTTGTCAAATGCTTTTTCTGCATCGATTGACAGGATCATATGGTTCTTATCTTTTCTTTTATTAATGTGGTGTATCACATTGATTTGTGAATATTGAACCAGCCTTGTAGCCCAGGAATGAATCCCTGGTGAATAATTCTTTTTATATGCTGTTGGATTCGATTTGCTAGTATCTTATTGAGAATTTTTGCGTCCATACTCATCAGGATATTGGCCTGTAGTTCGCCTTTTTTGCTGGGTCTCTGTCTGGTTTAGGAATCAAAGTAATACTGGCTTCATAGAATGAGTCTGGAAGTTTTCCTTCCCTGTCTATTTTTTTGGAACAGCTTGAGAAGGATAGGTATTATCTCTGCTTTAAATGTCTGGTAGAATTCCCCAGGAATCCATCTGGTCCTGGACTCTTATTTTTTGGGAGATTTTTGATAACTTATTCAATTTCTTCACTGGTTATGGGTCTGTTCAAATTTCTATTTCCTCCTGATTGAGTTTTGGAAGTGTGTGGATGCTTAGGATTTGTCCATTTCTTCCAGGTTGTCCAGTTTGTTGGCATATAATTTTTCATAGTATTCCCTGATAAGTGCTTATATTTCTGAGGGATTGGTTGTAATAATTCCATTTTCATTCATGATTTTATCAATTTGGGTCCTCTCTCTTTTCTTTTTGAGAAACCTGGCTGGAGGTTTATCAGTTTTGTTTATTTTTTCAAAAAACCAACTCTTTCATTGATCTGCTCTACTGTTTTTTTTTTTTTTTTTTAGATTCTATATTGTTTATTTCTGCTCTGATCTTTATTATTTATCTTATTCTGCTGGGTTTGGGGTGTCTTTGCTGTTGTGCTTCTGTTTCCTTTAGGTGTGCTGTTAGATTTTGTATTTGGGATTTTTCTTGTTTCTTGAGATAGGCCTGGATTGCAATGTATTTTCCTCTCAAGACTGCCTTCACTGCATCCCAAAGCATTTGGATTGTTGTATTTTCATTTTCATTTGTTTCCATATATTTTTTAATTTCTTCTCTAATTGCCTGGTTGACCCATTCATTCTTTAGTAGGGTGTTCTTTAACCTCCATGCTTTTGGAGGTTTTCCAGACTTTCCTGTGGTTGATTTCAAGCTTCATAGCATTGTGGTCTGAAAGTGTGCATGGTATGATCTCAATTCTTTTATACTTATGAAGGGCTGTTTTGTGACCCAGTATGTGATATATCTTGGAGAAGGTTCCATGTACACTTGAGAAGAAAGTATATTCTGTTGGTTTAGGATGCAGAGTTCTAAATATATCTGTCAAGCCAATCTGATCCAATGTATCATTCAGGGCCCTTGTTTCTTTATTGGTCCTGTGTCTAGATTATCTATCCATTGTTGTAAGTGGAGTATTATAGTCCCCTGCAATTACCACATTCTTATCAATAAGGTTGCTTATGTTTGTGATTGTTTTATATATTTGGGGGCTCCTGTATTCAGCGCATAGACATTGATAATTGTTAGCTCTTCCTGATGGATAGACTCTGTAATTATTATATAATGCCCTTCTTCATCTCATATTACAGCTTTTAATTTCAAGTCTAGTTTGTTTGATATAAGTATGGTTACTCCAGCTTTCTTGTGACTTCCAGTAGCATGATAGATAGTTCTCCAACCCCTCACTTGAATCTGAAGGTGTCCTCAGGTCTAAAATGAGTCTCTTGTAGACAGCAAATAGATGGGTCTTGTTTTTTTTATCCATTCTGATACCCTATGTCTTTAGGTTGGAGCATTTAGTCCATTTACATTCAGTGTTATTATCGAAAGATATGGGTTTAGAGTCATTGTGATGGCTGTAGGTTTTATGCTTGTAGTGGTGTCTCTGTTACTTCGTGGTCCTTGCAACATTTCACTCACACAATACCTCTTAGGATCTCTTGTAGGGCTGGTTTAGTGGTGATGAATCCCTTCAGTTTTTGTTTGTTTGGGAAAACCTGCATCTTTCCTTCCATTCTGAATGACAGGCTTGCTGGATAAAGGATTCTTGGCTGCATATTTTTTCTGTTCATCACATTAAAGATTTCCTGCCATTCTTTCTGGCCTGCCAACTTTCAGTAGATAGGTCCGTGACTACTCTTACGGGTCTACCTCTGTAAATTAGAGCATGTTTATCCCTAGCTGTTTTCAGAATTCTCTCTTTATTCTTGTATTTTGCCAGTTTCACTATGTTATGTCATGCAGAAGATAGATTCAAGTTATGTCTGAAGGAGTTCTCTGTGCCTCTTGGATCAATGTCTGTTTCCTCCCCCAGATCAGGGAAATTCTCCGCTATAATTTGTTCAAGTACACCTTCAGCCCCTTTCTCTCTGTTCTTCTTCTGGAATTCCTATAATATGGTTATTGTTCCATTTGATTGCATCACTTAGTTCTCTAAGTCTCCCCTCATATACCTGGATTTTTTTTATCTCTCTTTTTCCCAGCTTCCTCTTTTTCTATAATTTTATCTTCCAATTCACCTATTCTCTCCTCTGCCTCTTCAATTCATGCTATGGCCTTCTCCATTTTATTTTGCACCTTTTTTATAGCATTTTTTAATTCATCATGACTATTTTTTAGTCCCTTGATCTCTGTAGCAATAGATTCTCTGGTGTCCTCTATGCTTTTTTCAAGCCCAGTGATTTATGACTATTAATCTAAATTCTTGTTCCGTTATATTGCTTAAATTGTTTTTGGTCAATTTGTTAGCTGTCGCTACTTCCTGGAGTTTCTTTTGAGGAGAATTAATCCATTTCATCATTTTGCCTAGTTTTCTGTCCCTGATGCATTTTAAAAGCTTGTGTGCTCTGCACCTGTGAGCATTGCTGTATTAAAGGAGGGTCATACACTGTCCAGAGCCTGGTCCTTCAGGAAGTGTTTTTTCAGGCATTGTTACTTGCTCTCTGATGTTGTGAATTTGGTTATTTTATTACCCTACTCGTAGTAATATTTTGTACCCTCCACAAGGTGTGCTTTGACTTGTTCCTTGGAGTAGCCCTATAAAGGAAAACAGATAGACAAACAGGAGACAAAAACACACAAACAAATAACACAAATAAACAGAAACAAAAACCTAAAGATTAAAAACAAAAATCCCCAAAACACCGACTACAAGTAAAGAAGAGGGTGGAGGCAGTGCTGATGTAAGAGCATATACAAAGAGAGAAATAACAGGAGAGGGGCTGGGGGGTTGGGGGGGGATAAATGTTGATTAGGCAGAGAGATTAAAAGGCTTAATCCAGAGAAATAGAAAGGAAAATAAAGAAGGAGGTGGGGAAAATGAAACGAAGATAAAATTACTCAGACAGAGAAACTATATGGCTTGATTATCCCAGAGAGAGAGAACGGAGTGTAAAGAAGGAGGTGTAGAACATGTATCAAGACAATGGATTAAATATGCCTGTTTAGACAGACCAATAACCAGAGTACCCTGCCTAGGGGAGGGAAGAGATAAGGAGGAGAAATGGGGTGGGGGGAGAATATATTTATGTATCCAGAATTGGCTTAGTGTTAATCCAGGCAATGCTGCATAGCTTGTCGGGAACAGCTGTTTGCAGGGTCTGTGCTGCTCAGGTGGATGTGCAGTTACCCAGTGCAAGGGGGTGTGGTTTGGTGTATTCTAAACCCACCTCCACTATGGGGCCTGGGAGTGATCCCTGAGGCCCCGCCTTGGTGGTGGTGGGAGGGGGGAATGGTGATCTTCCAGTCTCTTCTCCATGGAGCCGGAGCCAGTGGACTCCATTTGAGTCATCCTCACTGTGCCGTGGGTGCAGACGGGGTGGTACTTCTCGCTCCACCAACTCCCCTGACCCTGCGCTTGGCTAGGATTCAAAGTCTCACTCCATGGGCTCTGGTGCTGGGGAAGTGCCTCTCAGTGCGGCGATATGTGGTCCCAGCTGGCTTTGTCTGTGCCGCCACACTTCAGGGAGGACTGACTTCTATTGCAGACTGAGAGCCACTTCCCTCACCGCATGCCCCCGGGGTCGTGGACGCAGGCAGGCTTTGTCCTTTCCCACAGCCCTCCAGAGAAACAGCCGCTTTATCCTCCTGCAGACTGAGACCTCGGCCGGGCCACTGCAATCTGGGATGGCGGATGCAGGCAGGTTCTGTGCTGTCATGCAGCCCTCCAGGGAGGGAGCCACTTTCTCCAGCTGCAGACTAGGCCTCTGGTTTACCACCGCACCCAGGGCTGGCTCCCCTCCACCCCAGGTGCACGAACAGGGAGCCGGCCCCTGTCCGAAGAAAGCCCCACAGTTAGAGATCCCTCTCAGGCTCAGTCCAAGGTCTTTCTCATGTTCAGCTAAGGTCCTGCACTTCCCTAGCTGCTCTTTCTCTTCCCTTTGTCTCTCCGCAGAAGGGGGTCCCTCCCCTCCTTGCCCACGTGGGCTTTTTTTTTTTTTTATCTCCCCCAGTTCGCAGTTACCCACCTATCTTTTTTCCAGATTTCCAATTTTCTTCCTAGTAGATTCAGTCTCTTTTCCTCCCAGGCTCTGGAGTTCAAAGTCCTTTGGCTTCTACACTTCTTTGTTTGAGAGACGTGTGACATATGGATCCCCCTGCTTCTCTGCCATGTTGCTAAAAATAACTTTTCCAATGCTTTTGAATAGACACTGAGGCCTAATTCCCACAATCTGATTATCACATAGAAGCACATTCTTCACATGTCACAGCCAGTGTTGCCTCTCTCTACTAATATGATGGACACCAAAAGCCAAATTTCCCCTCTATTTCCTTTAAAAAAATTTTTGTACGTTTCTTTATTTTTGAGAGAGTGAGACAGAGCACAAGTGGGGGAGGGGCAGAGAAGGAAGGAGACACAGAATCCAAAGGAGGCTCCAGGCTCAGAGCAAGCATTCAGCGCAGAGCCTGATATGGGGCTCCAACCCACAAACTGCGAGATCATGACCTGAGCCTAAGTTGGTCACCCAACCGACTGAGCCACCCAGGTGCCACCCCACTCTATTTCTTAAGGGACAATGTGGGCTTCTTGCTCACAGGGCTCCAAAGGACATCCAAATGTTCTTGTGATTCCTAACCAAGACATATTATGAATTCATTGTGCTGGTCAGGCTCTTCTGAACGTGAAAAACTCTGGCCCTCAGTGCATCCACTTTCATGATGTTGCTTTCTCATCCATTAAGTTTTGTCTTCCGGTCCATAAAAACTCAGTCTTTCAGACTACTATATCCAGCTGCAGATGTCCAATCGGTCCAGCCCTTGTGACTTTGGGACTGGTGGAGCCAAAGTGTCCCTGGCCCTTTGGTTTCAGGACTACATAGACATCCAGAGCATAAGGGCTTTGGAAGGGGTCAGGTCGATAGCTGCTTGTGTGGAGACTGGGCCAGACATATTGGCAGGAAGCTGGCTTCTTTGGTGGTCCTAGGGGAAATGAAGATAAACATCTCCATTCCACATGATTGCATTCACATTTGATGGAAATATTGAACGCCTTTTCGTTCTGGCTGCAGTCATATCCTGTCCCTTTGTTTCTGTCTTTCTGACTGCGTCTTCATTCACTCTTAGGAGACTTGCAGCTGGAATTTACTAAGAAAGCACTCAGGGACAGGCGTCGGCTTCCCACTCAGTCCCATGCTCACTACCAGCCATAAGTATCAGATATCGCAAAGGAGAATAGCCCTCCTATCCCAGAGTTTGGTGCTTGGCTGTTTGTAGCCAGGGGCAGGGGGGAGGGGAGCCAGCTCACCTCCTTGATCTGCCTGATTGAGATGCCTTCCTTCTGGAAAGCAGACATTTCACTCAGGAGCAGTAGGCTCCAGAAGCTGGTCAGCACAGAAAAAGCTTTGTTCTGAAGAGGCACCAATGCCTCTCCCCACACACTGGAGGCATATCTCTGGGAACCTCCAAGCTACAACAGTGTCACTGTTCCCTCCATTCAATGATGGGAAAAGCAACAAGAGCAAACCAAGTCCCAGGGTAGTATATGTCCTTAAGAAGACAGAAAGCAGTCCTGTTGCTGACAGAGCTCCCAGAAGGAGACTCTAGAGGACACTTTTGCCTAAGCCCTTTGTTGTCTCTTCTTCTCACAGCCAGCCAGGTTAACAGAAGCTGGTACTGGGCACTCCCTTCTCCATAGAGTTCCCCTTCCAAGCTCTGAAGATCTCTGGCCCTCCTTATCCACCTTGACACATGTTTGCTGTCTTGTGGAAACAAGGCTCTTCCCGTAATCCATTCAGAATCAGTGTTTCAAGAATCTATCCTCTGTTTTCTACCTGGGAGTCTGATCCAGTCCTTGTGACTGTGGGAGAGATATTGCCATAGGGCTACTTTTTCATTAATTCACTGGGTTTCAGAAGTATGCAGCCATTCAGAGCTCAGGGATTTGAAGGGGACCAGTGGAGGATGTCTGGTGTTTAGGCTAGGCCAGAGATTTGGGTAGAGACCAGGCCTCCTTCTGGGCAGAGGCAAAGGAATAAAGCCATGTTTCCAAGTGGATCCCCATTCCCACCATCAAAGACGAGCTTTGGCCCACCTGGTATCCATTTCCTTTCCCTTGTTGTGTGTCTGACAATGTATTTTTTTTTCTCCCTTAGGCGCCATGGAGCCATCACTCACTCAGCTGTCACAACTGGGTGGGCCGTAATGTCCCACAACTGGGTGGGCTGCAATGTCCCACTCTGCTCTTGTGCTCAGTGAGAGCATTCAGGCTCTGATCTACCAAAGGAAAGAATGCCTTGAGTCCCTGGGGGCTTGGTGCTTGGCCTACTGTGCTATGGAGGGTGAAGGGGAGCCAGCTTGCCTCACTGACCTGGATGACTGAGTTGCCTTTATTCTGAGAAGGACACAGTTCACACATGGGCACTATAACGAGGAGGGGGTGAGCACTGGAAGAGCCCTTGCTGGGAATTAGGGAACCAAATCTTGTTGCAGATTCCTGAGCAAGAGCCCTCAGAACCCCATAGCTACAGCTCAAACACTGCTGCCTCCCTCAACTGACGGGGAAAATGGCATGGATAGACCATGTCAGAAATCCCTGGTTCCTTGAGAAAGTAGGCTGGCTTCTTGCTGACAAGGGTCCCAGGTGTAATCCTTCAGAGTCCTCCCTTATCCTAAGCCCACAGGCCTTTCTCATTCTGGATACAACCTGGTTGATAGGAGACTGTGCTGGATACTTCATTCTCTAGTTTCTCCAAGTCATGTGTGATGAAGAATGCTGGCAATGTGTGTCTCCATTGCCACCTCTGAGCGCTATTGATGAAAGACAGTTTGCATGGAAACTATTCTGAGACACTGTCTCAGAGTAATATCCTCTTCTTTCAGCTTGGGGATTTGGTAGTGTTTTAGTGATGGTGATAGAGGTGATGCATTGGGCAATTCTCAATACGGTTTCAGAATGATGTGGCCCTCTCTAAACCCAGGATGTGCGCAGGTGCCCAGGGAGAATGCCTTGTGGGTAGGCTAAGACAGAGGTTGTGGGTGGATCTCGCCTCCTGTGTGGGACAAGGGGAAGGCAAGGTCGTAGTGTCTTTCCTTTGTTCCCCCATGCCAATTTGAATGCACAGCTTTGGCTCTCCTTATTGTCATTCCTCTCCAATTGCTGCTTTTCTAACTTGGTCTCAGTTCACATACAGAGACCCTGTGTCTGTCCCCTACACCAACCAAGGTCCCTGCAGTGCAGGTGAGTTTCCAAGCCCTTCCTGAGGCAATGAGGGGCTCGCAGGGTCTGATATCCCAGAGGACACCAAGCCCCCCTGTCCCTGAACCCTTGGTGCTTGGCAGGCAACACTATCATGGGAATGGGTAGTCACATGGACCCTGCCCCTAATGGATGGAGCTACCCTCATTTGGAAGAACAGACCATCTGTGCATGGCCAGCATGCTCCATGACATGATCAACACACAAAAAGCCTTTTGAATATATACTTCACCAAGCTCTCATTCCCACCTCTTGATCATCACATGGAAACAACTTCTTCATACCTCAGAATCTCTGCTGCCCCTCTCCATGGATACGATGTGCAGAAGCACACCAGAAGACAAAGTTCCTATTTCTTAAGCAAGAATGTGGGCCTCTTCCTCACAGGGCTCCAACAAGCATCCTTTGGAGCACTCCTGTAGTGAAAGCCCACAAAAGGTCCCTGTGATTCCTGAGCAAGCCAGCTTGTGAATATATTGTGCTAGTCTAAGTCTTCTAAACATGAAGAACTCTGGCCCTCGTTGCATCCAGTTTCATGACATTGCTGTATCATCCATTACAGTTCATCTTGTCCATACAAATTTAGTCTTTGTGAGTACTATCTCCAGTCTGCAGATGCCCAAAGGGGAAAGCTCTTATGAGAGTGAGAAAGGTGGAGACAAAGGAGACCAGCCTCTTTGGTTTCAGAACTGCATGGGCATCCAGAGCCCTAGGGCTTCAGAAGGAGTCCAGCTGAGAGCTATATTTGGGGAGGCTGGGCCAGATGTATTATCTGGGAGCTGGCTTCCTTGCTGGGCCTAGGGGAAATAAAGATAAACTTCTCCATTCCACACTGGTTGCATTCCCATAGGGTGGAATTATTGAACACCCTTTGGTCCTGGCTGAAGCCATTCCCCTGTTCCTGACTGCCTCTTCATGTACCCTTAGGAGCCATAGAGCTGGCACTCACTCAGTAGGCATCCAGTGATGGGTGTCGGGTTCCAACTGGGTGCCCTGATCGGTACCAGCCATGAGTATCTGATATTCCAAAGGAGAATAAGCCTCCTACTCCTCACCTTGGTGCTTGGCTGTTGGAATCAAGGGGAATGGGGGAGAGGAGCAGGCTCACCTCGTTGTTCTGCCTGATTGAGGTGTTTTCTTTCTGAGTAGCAGACAGTTCACACTGGAGCAGCAAGTTCCAGAAGCTGGTCAGCACACAAAAGCCCTATACACGAAGAGGGCACCAATGCCCCTTTCCACACTTTAGAGCCATAGCTGGAAAAGCTCCCAGCTGGAGCGCTGTCATTGCCCACTCCATTTCATGATGGGAAAAGCAAGCAAAGCAAAGTCCCAGGGCTCTCTAGCTCCTTCTGAAGGAAGGAGGCAAGCCTGTAGCTGACAGGGCTCCCAGATGAGACACTAGAGGGCGCCATTGTCAAGCCCTCTGGTGTTTCTTCTGCGAGCCAGATTGCCAGGAGCAGGTCCTGGGCACTCCCTTCCCCAAAGACTTCCCCATCGAAGTTCTGCAGAACTCCAGCTCTCCTTATTCACCTTGGCACATCTTCGTTCTCTTGTAGAAACAATTTTCTTCCCACAATCCATCACAGTCAGCGTCTCAGAGTTCTATTCTCTGACTTCCACCTGGAAGTCTGGTTCAGTCCTTGTGACTGGGGTGAGGTTTTGCCACAAGGCTCCTTCTTCATTAGTTCACTGGGGTTCAAAATATATGGCCATTTAGAGGCCCAGGGCATTTTAAGGGACTCAGCAGTGGATGTTTGATGTGAAGGCTGGGCCAGACATTTGGGAGCTGGCCTCCTTCTGGGCCAAGGGAAATTGAAGCAAGACATCTTCTTTCCAAGTGGATCCCCATTCCCACTGGAATTGCCAAGCTTTAGCCTACCTGGTGCCCATTTCCTTCCCCTTGCTGAATTTCTGACAATTTATTCTTTTTTGTCCCTTAGGAGCCATGGAGCCATCAATCACTCAGTTTGCACCCCTGGGTACTGCAAACTCTACTCTGCCCCTGTGCTCAGTGAGAGCTATCAGGCTCTGCTCTACCTAAGGAAAGAAGGCCTTGAGTCCCTAGGTGCTTGGACTGCTGTGCTATGGATGGTGAAGGGGAGCCAGCTTGCTTCTCTGACCTGGATGACTGACGTGCCTCCATTCTGAGAAGCAGACAGTTTGCACATGGGCAGTATGAAGGAGGAGGCGGTGATCATTGGAAGAGTCCTTGCCAGGAATGAGGGAAGCAAGTCCTTGTTGAAGATTCCTGAGCAAGAGCCCTCAGAACACAATAGCTACAGCTCAAGCACCGTGGCCTCCCTCAACTGATGGGAAAAGTGGTGGGGATAACCAAGCCAGAAATCCCTGGCTCCTGAAGAAAGAATGCAAGTACTTGCTGACAGGGCTCCATGGTGTAGTTCCTCAGAGGGCCCTTTTGGCCTAAGCCCACAGGGCTTCCTTATTCTGGATACAACCTGGTTGATAGGAGACTGCGTTGGGTACTTCATTCTCACCTTTCTTCAAATCTCATGTGTGATGAAGAACACTGGCAGTGTGTGTCTCCATTACCAACCCTTAGCCCTTTTGATATAAGGCGGTTTGTATGGAAACTATTCTGAGATAGTGTCTCAAAGTCCTCTCATCTCTCAGCTTGGGTGTTTGGTGGTGTTTTTATGATGCTGCTAGAGATGTTGCATTGGGCCCTTCCTAATTTGGTTTCAGAATCATGTGGCCCTCCCCAGACCAGGGTTTGTGCAGGTACACAAGGAGAATGCTTGCAGGTAGCCTAAGCCAGAAGTTGGGGTTTGATCACACCTCCTGTGTGCAACATGGGGAGGTAAAGTTGTCGGTCTCCCTCCTCGGTGTCCCCCATCCAGTCTGAGTACACAACTTTGACTCACCCCATTGCCATTCCTCTCCCATTTCTGCTTTCCCAACTCAATCTCAGTTCACACACGGAGACCGTGTGTCTGTGTCCTACAACAACCAAGGTCCCTGGTATGGAGGTGAGTTTCCACGGCTTTCCTGAGCCAATGCAGTGCTCCCAGAGTCTGATATCCCAGAGGACAGCTAGCCCCCTGTCCTTGAGGACTTGGCACTGGGCCGGCTACAGTAGCCACATGGACTCCCCCACCCTAATAGATGCAGCTACTCTCATTCATCAAAACAGATGGTCTTTGCATGTTCAGCATGCTCCACGAACTGATCAGTGCACACAAAGCCTTTCGAATACACACTGCACCAAGGCCTCGTTCCCACCTCTTAATCATCACATGGAAGCACCTTCTTCATAACTCTGAAACTCTGTTGCCCCTTGTGACGGATACAATGGGCAAAGCACACCAGAAGCCAAAGATCCCCTCTGTTTCTTAAGGGAGAAGGCGGGCCTTTTGTTCACAGGCCTCCAATGAGCATCCTTTGAAGCAGTCCTGTAGCGAATGCCCACAAAAGGCTCTTGTGAGTCCTGAGCAAGCCAGCTTCTGAATAATTGTGCCAGTCAGGTTCTTCCAAACATGAAGAACTCTGGTCCTCATTGTTTCCAGTTTCACGACATTGCTTTATCATCCATCAGGGTTCGCCTTGGGGTCCATACAAATTCAGTCTTTCAGAGTACTATCTCCAGCTCGCAGATGTCCCATAGGTACCAGCCTTTATGACTGTGGGACAGGTGGCACCGAAGGAGCCCAGGCCTTTTGGTTTTAGGACTACATGGACATCCAGAGCCCTGGGCATCAGAAGGGGTCCAGCCAAGGACTGTTTGTGGGGAGGACTGTTTGTGTGGAGGATGGGTCAGATGTATTAGAGGGAGCTGGCCTCCTTGCTGGGCCTAGGGGAAGTGAAGATAAGCATGTCCATTCCACACTGATTGCTTTCCCATTGAATGGAAATATCGAATGCCCTTTGGTCCTGGATGAAGCCATTCCTATGTTTCTGACTGCCTCTTCATTCAACCTTAGGAGCCATGGAGCTGACACTAACTCAGCAGGTACCCAGGGATGGGCGTTGGCTTCCCACTGAGTCCCATGCTCAGTAACAACTATGAGCTTAGGATATCCCAAAGCAGAATAGCCCACCTACACCTGAGCTTGGCGCTTGGCCATTTGTTGCAAGGGGTCAGGGGTTGGGGGAGTGGAGCCAGATTGCCTCCTTGGTCTGCCTGATTGAGGTGTTTTCCTTCTGAATAGCAGACACATCCACAAAGGAGCTGTAGGCTCCAGAAGCTGGTAAGCACATAAAGAGCCTTCACAGGAAGAGGGCACCAATGCCCCTCTTCACACTTTGGGGCCACAGATGCGGGAATCTCCCAGGTACAGCACTTTCACTGCCTATTCCACCCAATGATAGGAAAAGCAAGAAAAGCAGACCAGGTCCCAGGTCTCTCTAGGTCCTTCTGACGGAAGAAGGCAGGCCTGTAGCTGACAGCGCTCCCAGATAGAGACACTAGAGGGCACCTTTGCCTAAGCCCTCTGGTGTTTCTTCTTCTTAGGACCAGATTTCCAGGAGCTGGTGCTGGACACTCCCTTCTCCATAGAATTACCCATCTAAGGTCTGCAGAACTCTGGCCCTCTTATCCACCTTGACACATCTTTGCTGTCTTGTAGAAACAAGGTTCTTCTCATGGTTACTTCTGAGTCAGTGTCTCAAGAGTCCTATCCTCTGCCTTCTTCCTCGGATTGTGGTCCGGTACTTGTGACTGGGGGAGAGGTTTTGCCACAGGGCTCCATCTTCATTAATTCACTGCGTTTCAAAAGTATGTGGTCATTCAGAGGCCCAAGGCATTTGAAGTGGACCTGCAGAGAATGTTTTGTGTGTAGACTGGGCCAGAGATTTGGGAGGGAGCTGGCTTCCTTTTGGGTCAAGGGCAAATGAAGCAAAACCTCTTCTGAAATGTCGAGGTTGGACCTATCTGGCACCCAGTTCCTCCCCCTTGCTATATTTCTGACAATTTATTATTTTTCACCTGTTCTGGCCATGGGGCCATCACTCACTCAGCTGGCATCCCTGGGTTGGCTGCAAACTATCACTCTGCTCCTGTGCTCAGAGAGAGCTATCTATCAGCCTCTGCTCTACCAAAGAAAAGAACGTCTTTAGTCCCTAGGTGCTTGGTGCTTGGCTTGTGCTATGGTAGGTGAAGGGGAGCCAGCTTGCCCCACTGACCTGATGATTGACTTGCCTCTGTTCTGAGAAGAAATGGTTTACACATGGATGGTATAAATGAGGAGGAGGGAGTCAGCACTGGAAGAGCCCTTGCCAGAAATTAGGGAACCAAGTCCTTGTTGCATATTCCTGAGCAAGAGCCCTCAGAACCCTATAGCTACAGCTCAAGCATGCTACCTCCCTCAAATGATGGGAAACGTGGCAGTGATACAACAATCCAGAAATCACTGGATCCCAAAGCAGGAATACAGACTTCTTGCTGACAGGTATCTCAGGTGTAGTAGTTCAGGGGGCTCCCGTGGCTAAACCCACAGGTCTTTCTTATTCCGGATACAACCCAGTTGACAGGAGACTATGCTGGGTACTTCATTCTCAACATTCTCCAAATCTCATGTGTGATGAACAACTCTGGCAGTGTCTCCACTGTCACCCCTTAGCCCTTTGATGAAAGAGGGTTTGCATGGAGACTATTACAAACAGAGTCTTAGAGTAATATCCTCTTCTTTCAGTTTGTGGGGTTCATGGTGTCCTTGTGATGGTAACAGAGGTATTCCATTGGGTCCTTCTTAATTTGGTTTCAGAATGATATGGCCTTCCCCAAACCTAAGGTGTGTGAAGGCGCCTAGGGAGAATGCTTGTGGGTAGGGTAAGCCAGAGGTTAGTAGTGGATCCCGCCCCCTTTGTGGGACAAAAGGAAGGAAAAGTAGAGGTCTCTTTCCTCAATTTCCCTCGTGCCCATTTGAATGGATAGCTTTGACTCACCTTGTAGTCATCCCTGTCCATTGCTGATTTTCTAATTTGGTCTCACTTCACACACTGGGACCAAGTGACTCTCCCATACACAACTGAGTTACAAGGATTGTAAGTGAATTTCCAGTCAGTTCCAGAGCCAGTGGAGGGTTCTGAGTGTCTGATGTCCCAGAGGACAATTGATTCTCATGTCCCTGAGCTTTTGTTGTTTAGTAGTCTTCTACTAAACAATATAGTATAGTAAACAATTTCCTTTCTTTGGAAACAAGAGTTTCCCTGGAATTGTTTCAGAGCCATTGTCTCAGAGTCATGTACTTTCCTTTTACGCTGGGAGTCTGGTGCAATGCTGGTGAGTGTGCAATAGGTTTGGCCACAGGCATCCTGTGGTTGGGTTTCAGAATTTGTGGACACCATCAGGCCTAGAGAATCTGGAGGTGCCCAGTGGAACATGCTTGTGGGTAGGCTAAGCCAGAAGCTTTAGCAATCAAATTGGCCTCCTGTCTGGATCCAGAGCTGATGAAGAAAGATATCTTTTTCGTCGGTGGATGCCAGCCCTTTGGAGATGTAGAACTTGGCACTGTTGTACTCATGCACATCCCAAGGCTGCTTTCCTAGCTAGGTCTCCGTTCATGTTCTGGGAGCCATGGCTGTAGGAATGGTGCCACTTTCTCAGTGAGTTCCTGAGGAAATTGAAGGTATATGGGTCCATTATCCCAGAGGAAACCTGGCCCTTCTCTCCCTGAGCACATGGTGTTGCTTAGCTGGATAGTGTATGCATGAGCATGGGTATCCAGTTGGCCTCCCTCCCCTCACTAATAGAGATCCCTTCATTTTGAAGAACAGCAGCTTTTCATGTGGGCAGGATGGTCCAGGATCTGCTCAGCACAGAAAGCACCTTTGTATGGAATCCTGCAACAAGACATGCTTCCAAACACTTCCATCGCTGGACAGCACAGCCCTCCTACAGCTGTATCACTGCTACCACTATGCACGGATGGCAAGGGCAGGACACATACCCAGAGCCAATCTTCCCTCTGATCCTGAAGGAAGAATCTGGGCAGGCTTCTTGCTGATGACGCCTGCAGGTGAAACTTGTGGATGCCACCATTTGCCAAAGCCCACAGGTGTTTCTCCATCCTGAGTCAGTCAGCAAGCTGGGGAAGATGGTGTCAGTCACATCACTTCATTATCCCTGATACAGAACTCTGGCCCTCCCTCTATCCATTGTCACCTCTTTGCACTATTTTAATTCTTAGTGTCGTATCCTGGGCCCTGACCTGGGATTCTGGTCCAGTCATTGTGACTGTGGTAGATGTTTGGCCTAAGGGCCCCTGGCTCTTCAGCAGCATCCTTTTCCCTGGGTGATGGTTCATCTCTGCATGAGTCTCACAGAACTCGGATTTCTGGCCAAGCAGGCCTGTGGTTTTGGATTTATTTGGCTAGGAAGATCCTCAGAGCCTCTCGGGGTTGAAGCATCTTGAAAAGACAAGAATACCTATAAAATGGGATTTGGTTACATTATTTGAATGAAGCTCAGGGAAAGAAGTACTTATTTCAAACCCATGCAACCCCAGTGATATATGAGTAGACAAGGCAAGCCTGCTCTAGTACCACCCTCTGCATTTCTTCCAGGCATATTGCACACTGCCCAGCGTCTTGACTCAGATCACCCTCCATATAGATTATCCCTGGCTTTCTTCACCACATCATAACATGTTTATCCATTTCATATGAGGGCACCCATGTGAGAGCACTTTAATCTTCCAAACGTGGGCTGGAAGAAGTGAACTGGTAAGGAGGCAAACACCAGGAGCGGCTCTAGTGGATTCCACCCTATGTGGCAGTCCCTGCCTTCTGCCATGGTCCTTGGAGCTGTGTTGGGCCTAGTCCTGCCCACCAGAACTATCACTTTTGCTACCGTTGACTATGCTGAAGGAGGACAGCACTGCACAGCCCAATGCCATGGTTGCCACACCATGACCACCGGTGGTTTTGCTGGGCCACTGAGGCTACTATGGCACTGCCTTGATGCACAGGGCTGTTCATGTCTTTGCACCTAACCCAGAAATCTCACTGGGTGATGACATGCTCCCAGTAACGATACCCATGGTCCCATCTGTGTCCCAGATGGAAGGTCAATCCAAGACGAAGTACAGTGTTGTCATTAGTAGTGGTTGCGCTGCCTTGCTTGGTGGCACCTCCAACATGCACAGGCTGGTGTGAAAATCTATCCCTGGGCACGGGTTGAGTGAGTGACAGCTCTATGGGTCCTAAGTCTAAACAGGGAAATAGATAAAGAGCCATGGGAATGGAGTGTCCATAAGGAGGGCCAAAGTTCCAAATATCCAATGGGAATGGGAACAATTTAGAAAGGGGCTGTGTCACTTCATGTCCTCTCAGCAAAGAAAGGGGTCTTGCTCCCTTCCCAGTCCTCTGGCCCAGCCTGCATGAAAATGACCTAACCTGGGCCCTTCCAATGCTCTAGGCCTCTGAATGCCTTCATGGTTATGACATCAACTTACCAGGGTCCTGTGGCCAAACCTATCACACAGTCACACGGGTGAAACGAGGGTGTCCAGCTGAACACCAATGATATTCCTCTGAGAGACTACATGGAATGGACCTTAGAGAGGACTGAGTGTGAAAATAGAGCAAAAGGGTGAATATGGATCGATGGATGGCCAGAGTTCCTCACTAGGAATGAGAATGGGATCATGTAGAGAATGAAGTGACCAATGCCATCTCCTGGCAAGCTGGCTCTCTCAGAAATAAGCAGGACATGTGGACTTTGGTGAAGGGAGCCCTTTACGGGCTACACCCAGGAGCCCTGCCTGCAAAGGGTCTGCATTCGTCCTTAAGAAAAAGAGGGAAAGCCCTGGGTTTGGGTCAGTTTCTTGCCATTTCCCATTAGAGGACAGGTGGAAGTGATAAAGTGGTGGCGGTTTGGAGCTCCTAGCAGATGGTCAAGTGGTGAGAAGCTGGCCTGGGTCCAATATTCACTTCAAAGTCCCTTCGAGCACTATCCAGGGCCTGGAGCAGAGTGGACATGCATGAACCATCTACTCTGAAGGATGAAGGCACCTCTGTCAGCCAGGGGAGGGATGCCAGCAGGCTACACATCCCTGCAATGACTCTAGCACCACACCCCCAGAGACAGAGGGTCCTTCTTTCCTTTGGGATACCAGACACTGAGAGCTGTCAACTGGCTCAAGAACTGACTGGGAACTCCACACCAATGTTGGGACCTGGGCTGTATACCTGACACAGACCCATGGATCCTAGAAAGTTCAAGTGTAAACAGGGTACATTCTTCTGAGACTCTTGCTCTGAATGGCTCCCAGGTAGAATCTAGTTTGAAAAAAAGAGCAATACAATGCCAATAAGCAGCCCGAGGACCAGAGTTCCTCATTACAGAAGAGAATGGGCTAAAGTGAGATTTCAGTGCCTACTCCTATCTCCTGGCAGGCTGTGTGGGGAATAAGATACAGGTGGGGGCTGTTGTCCAAGGAAATCTCCATTGGCTCCATCTGAGAGGGCAATTCTGCAGGAGGCCTGTGTTCTTCCTTCAGAAACAGAGGGAAACCTGGGTTTGGTGGGTTTTCCTGTCCTTCCCATCAGAAAATAGATGCACCATTGATGCAGAGGCAAGGGGTTCCTGCTCCCAGCTGGTTGTCAGGGGTTGTCAAGGAACCTGGACCTGATGCAGTAGTTCTTAACGAGCCCTTTCTGTGCTGACCAGGTCCCAAAGCATAATGTGCCTATAGGAACCATCTGTGAGACAGAGTGAAGGGAGGTTGACCCTTCACTGCACTTACCAGAGCTGCCAAGCACCAAGCACTCAGGGACAAGAAGTCCATCCTTCCTTTGATTTGAAATTACTGTTTGCTCTCACATAGCACAGGACCAGACTGAGAGTTTAGCACATTTCTTTGGGCTCTGCGTGTGTGAAGTGAGGGAAAGCCCAGTCATCCCTGAATGTGTCCCAAGACTTAGAAAATAGCAAATCGGTGGGAATGGCTACACAGGAGGTCAGGATCTACATTACAGATGGGACTGAGGTAATGATGGGCATGTATATGTACTTTATTTCATTTCTCCTTGCTGCATCTGTAAAGCCAGCTCCTCCACAATCCTCTGGGACCTCCTACACACATCCACCCATACCCAAGGCCTTCATATGCCCTAGACCTCTCACTGTGAACAGAGTTTCTCATGGGAAGTTACAAGAGGTCCTGTTGTCAATCTATGCCAGAGTCACCAGGACACAGCCAGAGTCCCCTATTTAAATTAGAGTATGTTGCTCTGAGACACTGATTCTGAATGGACTCCAGCATGATCCTTGTTTGAAAAAAAGAGGAAAAGGAAGGAAATGAATTGCCAGAGGGTCAAAGTGCTTCATTCCAAAGGAGAGCAGAATGAAGCCGACAAGGATGTGCATAGCACAATCTTTGGAGAAGCTGTTGTCTCTAGTAAGAAACACCTGTGGGCAGGGGCAAAGGGAAACATCCATTGCCTACACCTGGGTGTTTGGCAAAAGGCTTGCACTTTTCCATCAGAAAGAGAAAGATGGATCCTGACCTTGGCTCCTTTGTATGCCCTAAACCTCAGGGAACTAATTCCTGGTAACAGTGCTCCTGAGGGTGCTTTAGGTTTTTTAACCAAGTCATGATGCAGTATTCTTTTTAAGGCTTTTTTGGGCTGAATTTCCTGCAGTCTACTATACATTCCCCGTCCATCTGCCTTAGAGAATGAAGACAATTCAATCAGGCAGGGGAGGGAGGCCAGCTGGCTACCAATCACAAAGATTGGGCCAGTCAAGCAACAGGCTCTCATGGGCAGGAGAGTCATTCTTCTTCGGGATAAAGGCACTGATTGCTCTCACATAGCACAGGACCAGAATGGTATTTCATCACAAATTCTGTATGTTGGGTATGTGGCTGACAAACCAATTCTACCTGGTTGTGACCCATGACCTAGTTATTAAAACAGAAAGTAGATGGAAAGGTCTATAAGGAGAGCCAAGCTTCTACATTAGAGGTGATTAGGGTAAAGACGGGAATGAAATGTCTAACATAGTTTCTCCTTCGACCAGAAGTAAGGCCACTCCCTCCCAAACTCTCACATTGTCTGTACATGGAAACTCTGCTGGGCACCTTCAAGGGCCCTATGTCTCCCATTGCCCACCCACTTCTGAAAGGCACATAATGAAGGGTCCTGTGTCCCAATTATGCCAGAGACATCAGGACTTGGCCGATTCCCCATCTTAAAAGAAAGGATATTTCTCTGAGACTGGTTCTGAATGGCACTCAGGGAGAAACTAATTTGCAAACAGAAAAAAGTATTCATTGCAATGGAAATCTGGAAGCCAAAGTGCTTCAATATCTATGAGAATGGGACATAGATTACAATGAAGTGTCTCCAAGGACAACTTCCTGACAGGGTCCTGTCTAAGGAGTAAGAAACTCCTGTGGCTGGAGACAAAGGAAACCTCTAAAGGGAAACCTCCTGAAAGCCCAGTCTGCAGGAGGTCTGCATATTTCCTTCTGAAAAGGAGGGAAAGCTTCTGACCTTGCCTGTTTTTCCTGTACTTCCCTACAGGGGATAGAGGCAGCAGAGATTCAGGGGGTGTTTGGAACCATTCCTGTGGCACATTAGGTTTTGAAGAGCCTCTGTCTGCACTGACTAGGTCCTGGAACATACCTTGCACGTGTGGATCCTGTGCTCTTCAGAATATGAGGCCAGGCACTAAGTGCTTTCTGACAACAAAGCAATCTTCCCTGTGGGTTGTCAGAAACTAATTACTCTTGGTTATCAGAGAAGCAGCATAAGAACTCACCAGCAATCCCTGGCAGCTCACTGTGTGACTGACAGCCCTACTGGCCCACCCAGCCTGCCAACCAAGTCCTACTTAGCAAATAGCAATGGGATGGGAATGGCTCTACGGACAGCCAAAGTTTCATTTTAGATGGGAATGGAAGAAAGCTGAGAGAGAAATATCTCCCTCCATTTGCCTTTGCCCCAGTACTGAGGTCAGCTGCCTCCCAACCCTTTTGGCCTTAGCTACACTCAAATGTTCTGTGCTAGGTACTTTCCACTGACCTGCATCTAATGTTGTTGTTATGCCCAGAATTCGTGATCCCCAAAGACCACTAGGGAGCCGAGTCCGATGCAAAAGCAAAGAGCCTTTATTCAAGATAGCTCGAGCTCAATCCCCTACCTGCAGCGGTGAGATACCAGGGAAAGAGAGCGAGTTTCAAAAGGACAAAGGTTTTGGGGCGCCTGGGTGGCGCAGTCGGTTAAGCGTCCGACTTCAGCCAGGTCATGATCTCGCGGTCCGTGGGTTCGAGCCCCGCGTCAGGCTCTGGGCTGATGGCTCAGAGCCTGGAGCCTGTTTCCGATTCTGTGTCTCCCTCTCTCTCTGCCCCTCCCCCGTTCATGCTCTGTCTCCCTCTGTCCCAAAAATAAATAAACGTTGAAAAAAAAATAAATAATTTACAAAAGGACAAAGGTTTTATTGGGGCCTGGGGGCAGTTGGTGAGGTAATGGCTATGGCCTCAGCCGATTGGCTGGGGAAGGGTCCTGGGGAAGGGTCCGAGTCCTGTTAGGCAGGTGAGGGGGGTTTACTCAAGGGGAGGAGGTGTGGTCAAGGTGAAGGACACAGAACAAGATGGAGTCGGCTGGCGTAGGCCCGCCCTTTCATTGTCAATGTAGATCTGGAAGACATATTGCAGGGCTCCTATGGCTCAACCTATTTTGCGGTCCCAAGAACTCATCCAGAATCACCAATTAAAATCAGAGGGAATTGCTCTGAACCAGGGGCCAGATTTGCCCATGGCTGATTCTACTTTTAAGAAGAGTAAAAAGGGGCACCTGGATGACTCAGTCGCTTAAGCCTCTGACTCTTGGTTTCAGCTCAGGTCATGATCTTACAGTTCGTGAGTTCGAGTCCTGTGTTACAGTTTCTGCTGACAGCTTGAGGCCTGAAGTCTGCTACAGATTCTGTCTCTCTCTCTCTCTTTCTCAGCCCATCCCCTGTTTTTTCTCTCTCTCTTTCTCTCTTTCCGTGGGTCTCTCGATCTCTCTCTCTGAAAATTAAATAAATACTTAAAAAAGTAAAAGAAAGAAAGAATGGGGCTCCTGGGTGGCTCGGTTGCTTAAGCATCAGTTTATCACGAAGGGTGTGATTTCATGGTTGCAAGATGGACCCCCCACATCAAGTTCCCTCCTGTCAGCATGGAGGAGCCTGCTTGCAGTCATCTGTCCCTCCCTCTCAACCCCTCACCACATGCACACACACTCACTCTCGTGCCCTCCCTTTCTCTCAAAAATAAAAATAAACACAGAGGAAAGGAGTGGAAATAGATACACAGAGGGACAGGGTTCCTATGAGAGATGAGAACGTGATCAGTCTGAGGACGAAATGACTAGTACAATCTCCTGGCCAGCTGACTGTCTCCGCAAAAAGAAACACATGTGGACTAGGGCAGAGGGAAACCTCCACAGTTTACATTGGGAGCCCTCATGGAAAGATGCCTGTATTGTTACTTGAGAGAGACAAGGAAAGCTTTGCGAGTTCACTGGTTTCCTTTCCCATCAGTGGATAAAGGCAGCAGCGATTCAAGGGTAGTGGGTTTGTGCTCAAGTGTTTTCAGCTGGTCTGTGGTGCAGTATTCTTGATTGGTCTCTTTCAGTGCTAAGCAGGTCCTCAAGAATACTGCCCATAGGTGAACCCACTGCTCTTCAGAGTGACAGCTTCTTTAACAGTCAGGGAGGGAGAGAAGATGGCTAACCATCATTCCCTCATCACCCAGCCACAAACACCAATACTCCCAGTAAAGCAATCTTTCCTTTGGGATATCAGCATCTGATGGCTCTTGGTTAGCACAGAGCAGAGTCAGAGCTCCTTGGGACTGGCTGGGCACTCGCTATGTGGGGGACAGCCTCATTCGCCTTACCTGGGACCCATACATCCAGGGAATTGGAATGGGTACACTCAGGGCCAAAGTTTTTCATTTCAGCTGAGAATGGAAATAAATCTGAGAATGAATTGTCTAGCTCCATGTTTCTTTTGGCCCAGAAGTGAGGATAGCTCCCTCCTGATACCTCTGACCCTTAATATACACAAGCATCCCTGCTGGGCGCCTTGAAATGTCCCGGGCTTATCTTTGTCAACAGAGTACTGGGAGGCCATTTTTGAGGGTCCCTGTGGCCCAGCATATCCCAGAGTGACAAGAATTTGGTCAGACTTCCTAGTTAAAAGAAGAGGAAATGGATCTGAGACAATGGGCCTCAATGGACAACAGGGAGATCTGAGCTTGAAAAAGCAACAGGGTGGAGGAGAAGACACAGAAGACCAAACTTGTCTATTAATAGAAAAGAATGGGTTATGGCAAGAAACTGCAGTGACTGGAACAATCTCTTGGCAACATGGTTGTCTCAGGAGTAAGAACCCTGTGTGTGCTAGGACAAAGGGATAACTCCTGCATTGTTCCTTCACAAGGAGAGGGAACGTTTCTGGCATTCGATATTGTTTTTTTGTTTTTTTCTTTTGTTTTGTTTTTTCCTGTCCTCTGAGGCAGTCATGCCACACAGTTAGCAGTTTCTGGTTTGTGGCTGACCCTCAAGTATTTAGAAAGTGGCTCTGTTGCACTGGTCCTTGAATGGGTTGTTTCTGCACATTTTGCAGGTCCTGAAGAATACTGCAAATGGATGAACTGTCTGCTGTTCAGATGAAGGTATCCGTAGCAGCCAGTGGTTGGAGTTCTGCTAACTATTGCCATGCCAACTCCAAGGTTTCAAGCACCAAGTCATCAGTCTCAGGGGTCAGTGGATCCTCTTGTGTATCAGAAACTGAATGCTTTGTTAGCTGGGGAGCAGTGTGAGAAATTTCCACCAATCACCCATTTCTCATAGGCTGTCTGTGCCTAGTGGGAACCAACATATAATTAGAGAAATCAAAAAGAACGAGGCACCTGGGATGCTCAGTCTGTCATGTGGCTGTCTCTTGATTTCAGCTCAGGTCACAAAGTCATATTTGTGAGGTCTAACCCCGTATCAGGCTTTGTACTCACAGAGTGTTGCCTGCTTCGGATTTTCTATCTCCCTCTTTTTGTTCCTACCCCCACTCATGGCTCTGTGTGTGTGTGTGTGTGTGTGTGTGTGTGTGTGTGTTGCTCACTCAAAAATGGTAAATGTTGAAAACCAGGTTTCAAAAAAAGAAAGAAACCCAGTGACAGAATGGGAATGGACACATGGAGGGCCAGAGTACTTCTTTTCCTATGAGAAAGGGATGAAGCAGAGAATAGAGTGACTAAAATAATCTACCTGAAGCTGGCTGTCTTCATAATTGTAAGCACCTCCACACTGGGGAATGGGGAAAACACCACTGGGTTTACCTGGAAGCCCAGTCCAGAGGAAATCTTCATCTGCAATTCAAATAAGAATGGGATACAACTGAAGATGTATTGTATGGCTCAGTGTTTTCTTCTTGCAGAAGGACTGGTATTCTCCTTACTCCTTTGGACCTGCCTACAGGCAAACTTTCCATGCTGGGCCCCTCAGAAGCGCTAGGTTTCCTCATGTACACATAATTCTGTAACACATGTGGGGCGAGGCCCCATTGCACCTCCCTATTCCTGGCACCTTTGTGCCTCTCTATTCTCGGGGTATCTTTGCACCCCTCTAGTCTTGGGGTGCAAATCTGGCTTGCCCAAACTCGGGAGTGAGCACTTTATGGCTTTGTATTTCTTTATGCCATATGAACCCATTTGTGTAAGCCCAGGGGATTCCTAAGCTTATCCCCCACAGCTCCCCCTTTTTGTTTTTCTTGGTTCTTTTAGCTTCCTGTTCCGGGACCATCATGATGAGCTTCTGGTCATTCTTTTGCTTTTGGATGGCTTGGAAGGTGATTCTGCAAAGACATAAGCAGAGACACAGTAAAAGCATTCCACTTCTCAAAGTTATCCAGAATGTGAGATGGGTGCCAGCTGTAAGTGAGAAAGGATTTAGGACATGCCACATTTCCCAAGAACCAGCCCATTCATTTTTAAGCTGGTACTCTGCATATTGTAGCTGTTGGCTCAAGTCATATCTAAAACTATATCGTTAGAGAGGTGGGAACAAAAGACACTGTGAAAGTGTTTCTGGACAGCATCCCAAGCTAAGGAATGCCAGTCATGCAGATAGGCTGGTAGTTAGGGACACAGGGAAGTTTAGAGTGGAGGAAAAAGGCCTCCTGTCTTTCTCCAATAAATTCTACTGCAGCCTCAAGAGCTTCGATGCGGGCCAAGACTTGTTTATCAGTGGAAGTCTGGCTCATGAATTCTTTGGTGGTGTTGACCATAAATTTATTAAGGACATGGGCTGTCTGGATAGTATGATGCAGGCTGATTCCAGCTACAGTGGCAGAGGTGATAACGCCTACTGCTGCTAGGATGCCCACGGTTAACAGGCCAACAATTCTTTTCTGCCTTGCAGCAGAGTACCAGTATTGAACAAGTTTGGAAAGAGCGCCTAGTCTTAATGGGTGCATATAGGGCTCAGAGATATTAACAGGAACCCAGGTTGAGACACGCTCTCTAAGTACTAAAGAGAGAGGAGATGTTTAATTGGGTGATGTTATTATTACTTACGCAGGACATAAGCCAACCTTGGGAGGTAGAGACATTATAATTATTTTCTAGTTGTCGGATCTGTAAGGTGGAGGTTGCAAAGAGAACATAGGGAGAATGGATGCAAATAGTGGTTCATGCGAATTGGTTATTGAACAGGGAGACCCAAGTTAGATTAGTATGTTGTTTCACATAAATGTCAACATGGCTAATAGTACGAGTGAGGAAGGGAAGACGTAGCTTCCATAGATTAACACGCCAAGGTCCTTTTAATTTCCCTTTATGTGCACAAATTACAGGGCCAGACAAGCCTCCGTTTTCTCAAAAAATATCCTCCCTATTAAGCTGGCCAAAGGTTATGGTCTTATTAGAATATTTTGTTTCAAGGGGCGCCTGGGTGGCGCAGTCGGTTAAGCATCCGACTTCAGCCAGGTCACGATCTCGCGGTCCGTGAGTTCGAGCCCCGCGTCGGGCTCTGGGCTGATGGCTCAGAGCCTGGAGCCTGTTTCCGATTCTGTGTCTCCCTCTCTCTCTGCCCCTCGCCCGTTCATGCTCTGTCTCTCTCTGTCCCAAAAATAAATAAACGTTGAAAAAAAAATTAAAAAAAAAAAAAAAAAAAAGAATATTTTGTTTCAAGATGTCCTCCAGGACCCCTGTCAGTAATAGTCCAATTACCCCAGTGAAGATTATGCTCAGTTTCTCCATAAGGTTGTCCAGGGGATAATGTTCTAGGGGGTGGGGGGGCGGGTCTGAATATTTGAGACTAGAGCAGGCTATAATATTAGGAGTATGAGATGTGCTTGTTTTTTGAGGTATATCAAAGCTTGTGGCTGAGAAAAAGGTAAAATTGTCCTTGTAGAGGTTTGGGGCTGTACTTGGCAAAAGCCAGCTGATTTTTAGTTTAATACGAGCAGAAAAGTTGTTGAGGCCGGTAACACACATAAGGAGGTGCTGAAGTAAGCCACCATTGAAGTCTTGGCATATAAAGCCAATGCTCTTGTTCAGTTTGGAATGGCAGGTTAAGATTGGCTCCTTCCATGAACTCTGCCAGAGTCCAGCTCCAGCAGGTCCAGGTGTTCCCAAAGGATGAACAGCATCAGCAAAAAAAGTGAAAAAAAATAAAACAAGAGTAAAAATGGACACAGACAACAGCCGTGTGTTGAACTGGCCACTTTGTTGTGGCAAACGTGCCATTATATTCGTTAACAATTTTCCTTATAGCGTACGTCATCTATGTTTTCTAGCATTACCTAATTCTTTAGTAAAAGGCGAAAGATTTATGCGATCTGAAGAGAAACCAGAGTATAGCATTACCTAATTCTAAAAATGTTCCTATGTGTAATCACACTTTAAGGAATAACATGGTTATTTTCTCATTATGTTTCCTCCTGCCCTTTGCTTGTTGATTAATTTCTTACATTATTTTCATTATGTATCTATGTTTATCTGTAATCTATAAAGCATTTGCTTTGCTGTTGTCACAAAAAGTCATCTATCTCTCAACACCTCAAGTGGAACAGTTACAAGGACATGACCTCTTAGTTGTTTCCCTGAACCATTTGTGGCTTGAGGAGCAAAAGTGTTCGCCTCAGTCCAGGGGCCAGGAGGGGCCAAGAGTGCCTTAGGAACCCATGCCTTATACATTCTGAGAGAGACAATGCACCTAGAACTAATGAACCATTCTGTACTTTAACTGACTAGGTTCAGTCATCACCTGGAATGCCTCCTGGGGGCCAAGTGGGCCTAGGGGTTGGAGTAATTTGTGCCCATAGATACACTCCTTGGTTGCCGGAGTGGGGCTTTCAAATCCATTTGTCCCTCCTTTGCTGGCAAATGTATGAGGCTATCCTTCCTTCAGGTAGAGGAGTCTTTATAGGGGGTGGCAAGGGCTAAATGTAGGGCTGCACAATTCCTTGCAGAACCTTATTTCTTTCCCAATGGTTCTTTTCCCAGGGGGCCTGTTGAGGGAGATTCCCCAACAGACAATTCCCCCGGTACTTTATTAAGGCCAAATTACATAAAAGCAGGAGTACAAGCAGCCCCAATCCGTCCACTGCCTGGGCCCTGCCATCAGGCTGGTTGGATAGCTCAGCTTCTGGCAGTATATAGAGGGGAACTTTGGCTTCTGGTGTGCTTCTGGCCATCATATTAGTAGAGAGGGGCAACACTGGCTGTGACCTATGAAGAATGTGCTTCCATGTGATGATCAGATTGTGGGACAAGGACTTGGTGCTCTATTCAAAAGCATTTTTGTGTGCTGACCACGTCTGGGATCATGGTGCATATGTACAAACTGTTCTTTCGATTGAGGGTAGCTCCCTCCATTAGGGGCAGCGGTCCATGTGGCTACCCATTTGCATGATACTGTAGCCTGCCTACAACCAGAGGCTCAGGGACAGGGGGGACAGGTGTCCTTTGGGACATCACCTCAGAGAGCCCTGTATTGGGTTAGGAAAAGTTTGGAATCTCACCCCTAAACTGGGACCTTGGTTGGTGTAGGTGACAGACACAGGGTAGGGTAACCGTGTGTGAACTGAGACCAAGTTAGAAATGCAGCAATGGAAGAGGAATGACTACAAGGTGAGCCAAAGCTATGCATTCAAATGCACATGGAGGAAACCGCAGATGGAGACCATGACCTTTCCTTCTCCTTGCCCCACACAGGAGTTGGGATCCACCCTCAACCACGGGCTTTGACTTCCCATGAGCATTCTCCCTGGGCACCTTCACAGGCCCTGGGTATGTGGAGGGCCACATCATTCTGAACCCAAACTGAAAAGGGCCCAGTGCAGTACCTCTATCACCATCACAGGCATACCACCAAACTCCCAAGTTGAAACAAGAGGATATTTTTCTGAGACACTGTCCTAGAATAGTGTCCATGCAAACCCTCTTTCATCAAAAAAGTTTAGGAGTGGAAATGGAGACACACACTGCCAGAATTCTTCACCACAAATCAGATTTGGAGAAAGTTGAGAATGAAGTACCCAGTGTAGTATCTTATCAACCAGGTCATATTGAGAATCAGAAAGGCCTGAGGGCTTAGACCAAGGGGGCCCTCTGAAGGACTACACCTGCAAGTCCTATCAGCAAGAAGCCTGCCTTTTTTCTTTAGGAGGCAGTGATTTCTGGCTTGGTCTATCCATGCCATTTTCCCCATCAGTAGTGGGAGGCAGAAGTGTTTGAGCTGTAGCCAGGGGGTTCTGAGGGCTCTTATTCAGGAATCTGCTACAAGAACTTGGTTCCCTCATTCCTGGCAAGGGCACATGAAATGCTGACCCCTTCCTCCTTCATATTGCCTATGTGCAACCTGTCTGCTTTTCAAAATGAAGGCACCTCAGTCACCCAGGTCAGTGAGGCAAGCTGGCTCTCCTTTCCCCTCCATAGCACAGCAAGCCAAGCACCAAGTACACATGGACGAAAGCCTGTTAGCTCTCACTGAGCACAGGAGCAGAGTGGGAGAATGTGGCCTAGGCACAGATACTAGCTGAGTTAGTTATGACACCATGGCTCCTAAGGAACACACACACACACACACACACACGCACACATTTTCAGACACACATTAAGGGAAAGGAAATGGGCACCAGTTGGGCCAAAACTCGACATTTCCAGTGGGAATGAGGATTCCCTTAGACAGATGTCTTGCTTCATTTGCCCTTGGCCCACAGGGAGGCCAGCTCTCTGCCCAAATCTCTGGTCCAGCCTACACACCAAACATTGTCTGCTGGACCACTTCAAATGCCCTCAGCCTCAGAATGGTCACATACTTCTGAAGCCAAATGCATTTATGAATCTCATCCCCAGTCATAAGGACTGGGCCACACTCCAAGGTGGAAGGCAGAGGATAGGGCTCTTGAGACACTGATTCTGAATGGATTGTGGGCAGAACCATGTTTCTACAAGAGATCAAAGATATATCAAAGCGAACAAGGAGGGCCAGAGCTCTTCACAGCTTGAAAGAGGAATTCTACCAGGAGGGGAGTGTCCAGGGCCTGTTCTTAGCAACTGTAAAAAGATCACCAGAGGGCTTAGGCAGGTATGCCCTCTAGAGACTCCACCTGGGAGCCCTGTCATCACCAGTCCTGCTTTTTTCTTTCAGAAGGACCTAAAGATCCCTGGGAGTTGGTCGGCTTTTGCTGATTTTTGCATGATTGAATGGAGTGAGCAGTGACAGTGCTGTAGCTGAGAGGTTCCCCTAGCTGTGGCTCCAGAGTGTGGAGAGGGACATTGGTGCCCTCTTCCTGTAAAGGCTCTTTCTCTGATGACCAGCTTTTGGAGCCTACAGCTCTTGTGTGAACTGTCTGGTTTTCAGAAGGAAGGCACAATCAGACAGAGTAAGGAAGCTGTGTGGCTCCTCTCCCCCAACCCCTTGCTACAAACAGCCAACCACCAAGCTCACGGATACGAGGAGTATTCTCCCTTGGTATATTCGATGCTGATGGCTATAACTGAGCAAGGGACGGAGTAAGAGCCCGATGCCCATCCTCGGGTGCCTGCTGAGTGTGTGTCAGCTCATGGCTGCTAAGGGCGAATCAAGAGGCAGTCGGACACATAGGGAGGCAGAGGAGATGGCTGCAGCCAGGACCAAAGGGGATTCAAAAGTTCCATCCAATGGGAATGTGATCAATGTGGAATGGAGATATTTATCTTCATTTCCTCGAAACCCAGTAAGGAAGCCAGCTTCTGGAGTATACCTCTGCCTGAGCCTCCCCATGCACAGCTCTTGACTGGACCCCTTTTGGTGCCATAGGGACCTGGATGTCCATGTAGTCCTAAAGCCACAAGACCAGGGTCTCTGGCTCTACCTGTCACACAGTCACCAGGGCTGGTCCCCATTGGACATCTACAGCTGGCTATAATACTCAAAAAGACGGAGTTTTTATGGACCACAAGATGAACCTTGATGGGTGATAAAGCAATTTTCTGAGACTAGAAACACTGAGGGCCAGTGTTCATGTTTACAAGAACCTGACTAGCTCATGTATTCACAATCTGGCTCACACAGGAATCAAAAGAACTTTTGGGGTCTTTGGCTACAGGAGTGTTCCAAAAGATACCCTTTGGAGCCTGTGAGAAAGAGCCCCACATTGTCCCCTAAGAATTAGAGCACAACTTTGAATTCTTGTGGGTTTCAGCCCATCGTATTTGTAGAGAGGGTCACCAGTGGCTCTGTGATATGAAGAATGTGCTTCCATGTGATGATCATGAAGTGGGAACAAACCTTGGTGTGCTATTTATTCAAAAGCCTTTTGGTGCACTGATCGTATCATGGAGAATGGTGTATTTTCACAGACTGTTCTTCCAAAGGATGGTAGCTCCATCCATTAGGGGCGGGAGTCCAAGTGGCTCCCATTCCTCTGATACTGTTGCCTGCCCAGCACCAGGAGAGCAGGGACATTGGGGGTAGCTGTCCTATGGAATATCAGCCTCTGAGAGCATTGTGTCAGGAATGACTTTGAAACTCACCTACAAACCAGGGATCTCGGTTGGTGTAGGGGGCAGACACAGTGTGTCACACTCTACTTTTAGGCACCTAACCCTAGGGCATTTCTTGGTGCTTCTACACAAGGGTTTAATAATACATATGACTCAATATCCCCAAGAAGCTTTCTAAATCCCTCTTGCAGCAAAGGGTACTTTTCAGCAGTAAAGTACAAGTGTCGATACAGAGAGGTGAGCAAAGTGTTACTCTATATGTTTATGAGAGACAAGAATGTCACTTAAAGCACAGTAACGCTTTGGGCACTTCAGCACTGGGCCTTTCCCTACAGCTAATATGCAATTTTTTAAATAAGTTTTTATTTAAATTCCAGTTAGTTAACATACAGTGGTGTAGATTTCAGTTGTAATTTGTGTAGTTGATGTAGAATTCAGTGGTGTAGAAATCAGTTGTTTCACCCATCCACACAACTTTCCATGCACATCACAAAGTATACTCTTTCATTCCCATCTCCAATATAACCCAATCTCCCCACCCATCTCTTCTCTGGTATCTATCAGTTTGTTCTCTATAGTTAAGAGCATGTTTCTTGTTTTGCCAGTCTCTTTTTTCCACCATGATTAGTTCTTTGTTTTGTTTCTCACATTCCACATAGGAGTGAAATCATACGGTATAAGCCTTTCTCTGACTGACTTATTTCACTTAGCATACTACTCTTGAGCTGCGTCCAAATCATTGCAAAGGAAAATTTCATTCTCTTTCATGGCTGTGTAATATTCCATTGTATGTATATACCACATCTTCATCCATTCCTCAGCCAGTGGACATTTGAGCCCTTTCCCTAATTGGCTATTTTTCATTGTGTTGTGAAAAACACTGGGGTGGCTGTGTGCCTTTGAATTCTTATTTTTGTATCCCTTGGATAAATACCTCATAAGGCAATTGCTGGATCATAGGGCAACTCTAAGTTTTAAAGGGTAAGCATTTTTTTCAATTAATTAATTAGAGAGGGAGAGATTGAGAGAGTGAGAGATGGAGAGGAGCAGAGAGAGATGGAGAGAGAATCCCAAGCGCACTCCATGCTGTCAGTGCAGAGCCCAACAAGGGCTTAGTCCCATGACTGTGAGATCCTGATTGGAATGGATATCAAGAGTCAGGCACCTCACTGACCATGCCACCCAGGTGCCCCAGGGCACTCGTATTCTCAACATTCGACGAAACTTTGGACTGTTTTCTGGAGTGGCTGCACCAGTTTGCATTCCCATCCAGTGTCAGAGGGTTTCCCTTTATCCCCAAACTTGCTAACACCACTTGTTCCTTGTGTTGTCAAATGTAGCCCTTCTGACAGACATGGGTGATATCTCATTGTAGTATTGATTTGTATTTGCCTGATGATGAGTGATGTTGAGCCTATTTTCATGTGTCTTTGGGGGAAAGGTCACCTTGTGTGCTCCTCTGTGTGCTTCTCTTCCTCTCCCTCTTTCCTCAATGAGGGCTCCCTCTCCCCTGCAGCACCCTTGATATATTTCTCCCCCAACCCCCTCTCTGCACTTCCTAGTTTCTTTGATATGGCTTCTTCTCTCCCTGTAACCGTGGCCTTGGTTCTGTCAGTCTTCGTGTTGCTTTCTGGGGTATTTAGAATGATTTGCTAGTGATCTAGCTACATTCACGGGATCAGACTACAACAGCTGCCATGCTAGCTCTCCCAACACACACTAATAAAGAATGTTTCAACAAACTGTCTATGAGATGTATGTGAAAGGCTACATGAAAGACACTTGAGTAGTGTCATTTCAGGCAGTAAATCACAAGGTGTGGGTGGCGTCTGGTGGGTATATTGAGAGGTATATGTGTGGTGTGTGTGGTGTTTGTTGTGTATGTTGGGAGTAGTTGTGATTGAGTGCATGATCCTGTTCTGTATGGATGGCATGTATGTTGTATATGTGGTTTGTTTCTGTGTACTGCATTTGTGTGGTGAATGTGATGTGCGTGTATGGTGTGTCGGTGGTTTGTAGGTGATGTATGTGTCTTTCTGTGTGGTCTTTAAGTGTATATATGTTGTTATTTTACTATATATGTCATGTATGTATGCTCCACATAGAATGTATGTTCGTGTATGGTCTTTGTACGGCATGTGTATTTTGTATGTGGTGCATGTGTGGTTTTGTGGTGTAGCATATGGGTGGAGTTTGTGCAGTATAAGTGTGGTGTGTGTGGTGTGCATGGTGTCTATATATCATAGATGTATGGATTCTCATGGTGTGCTTATTGTAGATGTGGTGTCTGTGTAGTATATGTGTGTTGTGTGTGGTATATGTTTGGCATGTATGTGGTGTATATATGGAGTGTGTTTGTGTGGCATATATGTGTGAGTGTGTGATATGTGTATTATGTGTAGTAAATAGTGTGTGGAAGATATCTGTGTGATGTGTAAGTGGTGTGTATGTTGTGACTGGGTGAGGTGTTTGTGTGGTATTCACGGGTTATGTGAGGTGTGTGTTTGTACTATCTGTTGCTGTGTGTTTGGTGTAAGAGTGGTGTAGCTGTGTGGTATATGTGTCACATTTGTGTCTATATGTGCAGTGTGTGTGGTGTCTTTGTAGTTGATGTGTAGAGGAGTTGACATCTGCCTTCTGTATATGTGGTGTAGGTTTGGGGTGTGTGGTGTCTATGTGGAGGGTGTATGTGTGGTTTGTTTGGAAATTGTGTGCTATATATGTGTTGAGTGTGGTAATCCTGTGTGAGGGTTATAACTGTAGGTGTGTGGAGCATGTGTGATCTGTGTTGGATATGTTTGTGGCACATGCATGGTGAGTGTGTGATATATATATGGTGTATGCAATGTATTTGTAGATGATATATGTGTGATGTAGGTGTGTATTTAGTATGAATGTGGCTAAAGCAGAGGGCAACGTGTGTGGAATGGGCAGGGTGTGCGTGTATGTGTGTTATAAGTGTCTTGAGAGAAGTGTACATGTGGTCATGTGTAGTGTGTTTGTCATAAATGTTTTGTATTTGTGTTGTGTATTGTGATATGTGTGATATATGTTTGGTTTGTGTAATTCGTGTGTTGCATGGTTGTATGTTAGTTGAAAGATGGTTTCCCCAAAGTGCAGTTTGACAGAGTTGAGTATATGTCACTTTCCACATAGGCCCTGCATAGGTTTTCAAACACTTCTAACTTTATGATACAAGAGGTTAGTTGAAAGATGGTTTCCCCAAAGTGAAGTTTGACAGAGTTGAGGATGTGGAACTTTACGTAAAGTCCCTGCATAGGTTTTCAAGAACTTGTACCAGAGTGAAACTAGATGTTAGTTAAAAGATGGCTCCCCAGAGTGTTCTTTCACATTGTTGACTATATGGCACTTACCTTGTAGGTTCCACATAGTTTTCAAACAGTTTTCATTTAGTGAAAGAAGATATAAGTAGAAAGATTGTTTCACCACAGTGTTTTTTTCACATAATTGAGTATAGGGCACTTTCTGCTTATGCCACCATAGGTTTTCAAACACTTCTAACTTAGTGAAATAAGATGTTAGTTGAAAAATGTTTTCCACACAGTGTTGTTTTGCAGAATTGAGTATATCGCACTTTCTGCGTTGACCCCACATATGTTTTCAAACGGTTCTACCTTTGTGAATCAAGATGTTAGTTGAAAGGTGGTTTCTCCATAGTATTCCTTCACAGGGTGGAGTAAATGTCACTTTCCACATCGTTCTCCGCATAAAATTTCAAATAATTCCAACTTAGTGATACAAGATGTTACTTGAAAGATGGTTTACCCAATGTGCAGTTTCACAAAGGTGAATATGTGGCACTTTCAGTATGGGTCTCCCATCATTGTTCAACCTCTTCTAACTTAGAGTAAGGAGATGTTAGTTGAATGGTGTTTTCCCCACCATGTTGTTTCACATAGTCGAGTATATAGCACTTATCATATACGTCTGCATATGCTTTCAAGCTCTTCTAACTTAGTCAAACAAGATGTTAGTTGAAAGATGGTTCCTCCACAGGGTTGTTTCAGAGTATCAAGTACATGTCATTTTTCCACATCGTGCCCCACATAGGTTTTCAAACACTTATAACTCAGTGATACAAGATGTTATTTGAAAAATGGTTTCCCCAAAGGGCAGTTTGACAGAGTTGAGTGTGTGGCACTATCCGCATAAGATCCCACAGGTTTTCAAACCCTTCTTACTTGGTGAAACAAGATGTAGTTGAAAGATGGTCTCCAGGGAGGAGGGGCCAACATGGCAGAGAAATAGGGGGATCCATACATCCTGCGTCTCTCAAACAAAGAAGTGTAGAAGCCAAAAGACTTTGAACACCAGAGCCTGGGAGGAAAAGAGACTGAATCTACTAGGAAGAAAATGGGAAAGCTGGAAAAAAGATAGGTGCTTAACTGCGAACTGGGGGAGATAAAAAGAAAAAAGGCCGCATGGTCACAGAGGGGAGGGATCCCCTTCTGGGGAGAGACGAAGGGAAGAGAGCGGCTAGGGAAGTGCAGGACCATAGCTGGACAAGAGAAAGACCTCGGACTGAGACTTAGAAGGATCTGATCTCTAACTGCCAGGCTTTCTTCAGACTGGGGCTGGGTCCCTGTTCACGAACCTGGGGAGGAGGGGAGCCAGGCCTGGGTGTGGTGGTAGGTCAGAGGCTCAGTCCGCAGCTGGAGAAAGCAGTTCCGTCCCTGGAGGGATGCATGATAGCACAGAACTTGTCTGCATCTGCCACCCTTGGGTGCAGTGGCTGGGCTTAGGCCGCAGTCTGCAGGAGGATAATGTGGTCGTTTCCCTGGCATGCTGTGGGAAAAGATAAAGCCTGCCTACATCCACCACCCTGAGGGCTCACGGCCGCCAGGGCAGTGGCTCAGTGTGCAGTAGAAGATAGTCCTCCCTGAAGTTCAGTGACACAGACAAAGCAGCCGGGACCACATATCACTGCACTGAGAGGCGCTTCCACAGCGGCAGAGCGCATAGAGTGGGACTTTGAATCCTAGCCAAGCCCAGGGTCGGGGGAGTTGGCTGATAGAGAAGGACTGCCCATCTATGCCTGCTGCACAGTGAGGACCACTCTGAAGGAGTCCACCGGGTCCTGCTCCGTGGAGAAGAGACTAGGGAATCACCATTTTCCCCTCCCCCGCCCCCACCACCGCCAAGACAAGGCCTCTGGGATCACTCCTGGGCCCACAGAGGAGGTGGGTTCATATTACACCAAACCATGCCCCTTTGCACTGGGTAACTGCGTATCCACCAGAGCAGCACAGACCCTGCGGACAGCTATTACCTACAAGTGATGCAGCATTGCCTGGATTAACTCTAGATCAATTCTGGATACAAAGATATATTCTCCACCCCCCCCCCCAATTTCTCCTCCTTATCTCTTCCCTCCCCTAGTCTAGTTACTCTGGTTATTGGTCTGTCTAAAGAGACATATTTAATCCATTTTCTTGATACATGTTCTATACCTCTTTCTTTACATTCCCTTCTCTCTCTCAGGAATAATCAAGCCATATAGTTTCTCTGCCTGGGTATTTTATCTTGGTTTTGTTTTCCCCACCCCCTGCTTTATTTTCCTGTCTCTCTCTGGATTAAGCCTTTTAGTCTCTCTGCCTAATCAACATTTATTTTTTCTCCCCCCTCCCCACTCCTGTCATTTCTCCATTTGTATGTGCTCTTCTTTCAGCACCACCCTCCACTCTCTTCTTTACTTGTAGTCAGTGTTTTGGGTTTTTTCTTTTTACTCTTTAGGTTGTTTTTATTTTTTTGTGTTATTTACTTGTGTGTTTGTGTATTTTGTCTCCTGTTTGTCTATCTGTTCTCCTTTACAGGACTACTGCAAAGAACAAATCAAAGCACACCTGGTGGAGGGTACAAAATACTACTATGAGTAGGGTAATAAAATAACCAAAGTCACAACAAAAGAGAGCAAGTAACAACCCCTTAAAAAACACCTTCTGAAGGGCCAGGCTCTGGACAGTGTATACCCTCCATTAATATAGCAGTGCTCACAGGTACAGAGCACCCAAGCTTTTAAAATGCATAAGGGAGAGAAAACTAGCTAAACCGACAAAATGGAAGAATTTTCCTCAAAAGGAACTCCAGGAAGTAGAGGCAGCTAACGGATTGATCATAACTGATTTCAGCAATATAAGAAACAAGAATTTAGAATAATAGTAATAAAATTAATTCCTGGGCTTGAAAAAAGTATAGAAGACAGCATAGAATCTATTGCTACAGAGATTAAGGGACTAAGAAACAGTCATGAGGAACTAAAAAAGGCTATAAATGAGGTGCAAAAAAAAAAAAAAATGGAGACGGCCATAGCACAGATTGAAGAGGCAGAGGAGAGAATAGGTGAACTAGGAGACAAATTATGGAAAAAGGGGAAGTTGAGAAAAGAGAGATAAAAAAATTCAGGAGTATGAGGGGAGAATTAGACAACTAAGTGATGCAATCAAGCACAACAATATCCGTATCATAGGAATTCCGAAGAGGAAGAGACAGAGAAATGGGCTGAAGGTGTACTTAAACAAATCATAGCTAAGAACTTCCCTGATCTGGGGAAGGAAAAAGGCAATGAAATCCAAGAGGCACAGAAAACTCCCTTCAGACATAACTTGAATCAATTTTCTCCACAACATATCATAGTGAAACTGATAAAATACAAGGATAAATGGAAAATTCTAAAAGCAGCTGGGGGGGGGGAGAGGGATGATGGCGGCGTAGGAGGACGCTGGGCTCACCGCGCGTCCTGCTGATCACTTAGATTCCACGTACACCTGCCTAAATAACCCAGAAAACCGCCAGAGGATTAGCAGAACGAGTCGCCGGAGCCAAGCGCAGACGAGAGGCCCACGGAAGAGGGTAGGAAGGGCGGCGAGGCGGTGCGCACTCCACGGACAGGCGGGAGGGAGCCGGGGCGGAGGGGCGGCTCGCCGGCCAAGCAGAGCCCCCGAGTCTGGCTTGCAAAAAGCGGAGGGGCCTGACGGACTGTGTTCCGACAGCAAGCACGACTTAGCAGCTGGGAGGTCATAAGTTCACAGCTCTGCTCAGAAAGCGGGAAGGCTGGAGGACAAAGGGAAGGAGAGCTGCTGAGCCCCCTGACGACAGAGCTCAGTTTGGTGGGGAACAAAGGCGCTCGCCAGCGCCATCTCCCCCGCCAGCGCCATCTCCCCCGCCCATCCCCCAGCCAAAATCCCAAAGAGAACCAGTTCCTGCCAGGGAACTTGCTCGCTCTGAGCAAACACCCAAACTCTGCGCTTCTGCGGAGCCAAACCTCCGGCAGCGGATCTGACTCCCTCCTGCTGCCACAGGGCCCCTCCTGAAGTGGATCACCTAAGGAGAAGCAAGCTAAGCCTGCCCCTCCTGCCCCTGTGCACCTTGCCTACCCACCCCAGCTAAGACGCCAGATCCCCAGCATCACAAGCCTGGCAGTGTGCAAGTAGCCCAGACAGGCCACCCCACCCCACGGTGAATCCCACCCCTAGGAGAGGGGAAGAGAAGGCACACACCAGTCTGACTGTGGACACAGCGGTGGGCTGGGGGTAGACATCAGGTCTGACTGCGGCTCCGCCCACCAACTCCAGTTATACACCACAGCACAGGGGAAGTGCCCTGCAGGTCCTCACCACGCCAAGGACTATCCAAAATGACCAAGCGGAAGAATTCCCCTCAGAAGAATCTCCAGGAAATAACAACAGCTAATGAGCTGATCAAAAAGGATTTAAATAATATAACAGAAAGTGAATTTAGAATAATAGTGATAAAATTAATCGCTGGGCTTGAAAACAGTATAGCTGACAGCAGAGAATCTCTTGCTACAGAGATCAAGGGACTAAGGAACAGTCACGAGGAGCTGAAAAATGCTTTAAACGAAATGCATAACAAAATGGAAACCACCACGGCTCGGATTGAAGAGGCAGAGGAGAGAATAGGTGAACTAGAAGATAAAGTTATGGAAAAAGAGGAAGCTGAGAAAAAGAGAGATAAAAAAATCCAGGAGTATGAGGGGAAAATTAGAGAACTAAGTGATACACTAAAAAGAAATAATATACGCATAATTGGTATCCCAGAGGAGGAAGAGAGAGGGAAAGGTGCTGAAGGGGTACTTGAAGAAATAATAGCTGAGAACTTCCCTGAACTGGGGAAGGAAAAAGGCATTGAAATCCAAGAGGCACAGAGAACTCCCTTCAGACGTAACTTGAATCGATCTTCTGCACGACATATCATAGTGAAACTGGCAAAATACAAGGATAAAGAGAAAATTCTGAAAGCAGCAAGGGGTAAACGTGCCCTCACATATAAAGGGAGAACTATAAGACTCGTGACTGATCTCTCTTTTGAAACTTGGCAGGCCAGAAAGAATTGGCACGAGATTTTCAGTGTGCTAGACAGAAAAAATACGCAGCCGAGAATCCTTTATCCAGCAAGTCTGTCATTTAGAATAGAAGGAAAGATAAAGGTCTTCCCAAACAAACAAAAACTGAAGGAATTTGTCACCACTAAACCAGCCCTACAAGAGATCCTAAGGGGGACCCTGTGAGACAAAGTACCAGAGACATCACTACAAGCATAAAACATACAGACATCACAATGACTCTAAACCCATATCTTTCTATAATAACACTGAATGTAAATGGATTAAATGCGCCAACCAAAAGACATAGGGTATCAGAATGGATAAAAAAACAAGACCCATCTATTTGCTGTCTACAAGAGACTCATTTTAGACCTGAGGACACCTTTAGATTGAGAGTGAGGGGATGGAGAACTATTTATCATGCTACTGGAAGCCAAAAGAAAGCTGGAGTAGCCATCCTTATATCAGACAAACTAGACTTTAAATTAAAGGCTGTAACAAGAGATGAAGAAGGACATTATATAATAGTGACAGGGTCTATCCATCAGGAAGAGCTAACAATTATAAATGTCTATGCGCCGAATACCAGAGCGCCCAAATATATAAAAAATTACTCATAAACATAAGCAACCTTATTGAGAAGAATGTGGTCATTGCAGGGGACTTTAACACCCCACTTACAGAAATGGATAGATCATCTAGACACACGGTCAATAAAGAATCAAGGGCCCTGAATGAGACATTGGATCAGATGGACTTGACAGATATATTTAGAACTCTGCATCCCAAAGCAACAGAATATACTTTCTTCTCGAGTGCACATGGAACATTCTCCAAGATAGATCATATACTGGGTCACAAAACAGCCCTTCATAAGTTTACAAGAATTGAAATCATACCATGCATACTTTCAGACCACAATGCTATGAAGCTTGAAATCAACCACAGAAAAAAGTCTGGAAAACCTCCAAAAGCATGGAGGTTAAAGAACACCCTACTAACGAATGAGTGGGTCAACCAGGCAATTAGAGAAGAAATTAAAAAATATATGGAAACAAACGAAAATGAAAATACAACAATCCAAACGCTTTGGGACGCAGCGAAGGCAGTCCTGAGAGGAAAATACATTGCAATCCAGGCCTATCTCAAGAAACAAGAAAAATCCCAAATACAAAATCTAACAGCACACCTAAAGGAACTAGAAGCAGAACAGCAAAGGCAGCCTAAACCCAGCAGAAGAAGAGAAATAATAAAGATCAGAGCAGAAATAAACAATATAGAATCTAAAAAAACTGTAGAGCAGATCAACGAAACCAAGAGTTGGTTTTTTGAAAAAATAAACAAAATTGACAAACCTCTAGCCAGGCTTCTCAAAAAGAAAAGGGAGATGACCCAAATAGATAAAATCATGAAGGAAAATGGAATTATTACAACCAATCCCTCAGAGATACAAACAATTATCAGGGAATACTATGAAAAATTATATGCCAACAAATTGGACAACCTGGAAGAAATGGACAAATTCCTGAGCACCCACACTCTTCCAAAACTCAATCAGGAGGAAATAGAAAGCTTGAACAGACCCATCACCAGCGAAGAAATTGAATCAGTTATCAAAAACCTCCCAACAAATAAGAGTCCAGGACCAGATGGCTTCCCAGGGGAGTTCTACCAGACGTTTAAAGCAGAGATAATACCTATCCTTCTCAAGCTATTCCAAGAAATAGAAAGGGAAGGAAAACTTCCAGACTCATTCTATGAAGCCAGTATTACTTTGATTCCTAAACCAGACAGAGACCCAGTAAAAAAAGAGAACTACAGGCCAATATCCCTGATGAATATGGATGCAAAAATTCTCAATAAGATACTAGCAAATTGAATTCAACGGCATATAAAAAGAATTATTCACCATGATCAAGTGGGATTCATTCCTGGGATGCAGGGCTGGTTCAACATTCACATATCAATCAACGTGATACATCACAGTAACAAAAAAAAAGAGAAGAACCATATGATCCTGTCAATCGATGCAGAAAAGGCCTTTGACAAAATCCAGCACCCTTTCTTAATAAAAACCCTTGAGAAAGTCGGGATAGAAGGAACATACTTAAAGATCATAAAAGCCATTTATGAAAAGCCCACATCATCCTCAACGGGGAAAAACTGAGAGCTTTTTCCCTGAGATCAGGAACATGACAGGGATGCCCACTCTCACCGCTGTTGTTTAACATAGTGCTGGAAGTGCTAGCATCAGCAATCAGACAACAAAAGGAAATCAAAGGCATCCAAATTGGCAAAGATGAAGTCAAGCTTTCACTTTTTGCAGATGACATAATATTATACATGGAAAATCCGATAGACTCCACCAAAAGTCTGCTAGAACTGATACATGAATTCAGCAAAGTTTCAGGATACAAAATCAATGTACAGAAATCAGTTGCATTCTTATACACTAACAATGAAGCCACAGAAAGACAAATAAAGAAACTGATCCCATTCACAATTGCACCAAGAAGCATAAAATACCTAGGAATAAATCTAACCAAAGATGTAAAGGATCTGTATGTTGAAAACTATAGAAAGCTTATGAAGGTAATTGAAGAAGATTTAAAGAAATGGAAAGACATTCCCTGCTCATGGATTGGAAGAATAAATATTGTCAAAATGTCAATACTACCCAAAGCCATCTACACATTCAATGCAATCCCAATCAAAATTGCACCAGCATTCTTCTCGAAACTAGAACAAGCAATCCTAAAATTCATATGGAACCACAAAAGGCCCCGAATGGCCAAAGTAATTTTGAAGAAGAAGACCAAAGCAGGAGGCATCACAATCCCAGACTTTAGCCTCTACTACAAAGCTGTCATCATCAAGACTGCATGGTATTGGCACAAAAACAGACACATAGACCAATGGAATAGAATAGAAACCCCAGAACTAGACCCACAAACGTATGACCAACTCATCTTTGACAAAGCAGGAAAGAACATCCAATGGAAAAAAGACAGTCTCTTTAACAAATGGTGCTGGGAGAACTGGACAGCAACATGCAGAAGGTTGAAACTAGACCACTTTCTCACACCATTCACAAAAATAAACTCAAAATGGATAAAGGACCTGAATGTGAGACAGGAAACCATCCAAACCTTAGAGGAGAAAGCAGGAAAAGACCTCTCTGACCTCAGCCGTAGCAATCTCTTCCTCGACACATCCCCAAAGGCAAGGGAATTAAAAGCAAAAGTGAATTACTGGGACCTTATGAAGATAAAAAGCTTCTGCACAGCAAAGGAAACAACCAACAAAACTAAAAGGCAACCAACGGAATGGGAAAAGATATTTGCAAATGACATATCGGGCAAAGGGCTAGTATCCAAAATCTATAAAGAGCTCACCAAACTCCACACCCGAAAAGCAAATAACCCAGTGAAGAAATGGGCAGAAAACATGAATAGACCCTTCTCTAAAGAAGACATCCGGATGGCCAACAGGCACATGAAAAGATGTTCAGCGTCGCTCCTTATCAGGGAAATACAAATCAAAACCACACTCAGGTATCACCTCACGCCAGTCAGAGTGGCCAAAATGAACAAATCAGGAGACTATAGATGCTGGAGAGGATGTGGAGAAACGGGAACCCTCTTGCACTGTTGGTGGGAATGCAAATTGGTGTAGCCGCTCTGGAAAGCAGTGTGGAGGTTCCTCAGAAAATTAAAAGTAGACCTACCCTATGACCCAGCCATAGCACTGCTAGGAATTTACCCAAGGGATACAGGAGTACTGATGCATAGGGGCACTTGTACCCCAATGTTTATAGCAGCACTCTCAACATTTGCCAAATTATGGAAAGAGCCTAAATGTCCATCAACCGATGAATGGATAAAGAAATTGTGGTTTATATACACAATGGAATACTACGTGGCAATGAGAAAAAATGAAATATGGCCTTTTGTAGCAACGTGGATGGAACTGCAGAGTGTGATGCTAAGTGAAATAAGCCATACAGAGAAAGACAGATACCATATGGTTTCACTCTTATGTGGATCCTGAGAAACTTAACAGGAACCCATGGGGGAGGGGAAGGAAAAAAAAAAAAGAGGTTAGAGTGGGAGAGAGCCGAAGCATAAGAGACTGTTGAGAACTGAGAACAAACTAAGGGTTGATGGGGGGTGGGAGGGAGGAGAGGGTGGGTGATGGGTACTGAGGAGGGCACCTTTTGGGATGAGCACTGGGTGTTGTATGGAAACCAATTTGACAATAAATTTCATATATAAATAAAAAAAAATAAAATAAAATAAAAGCAGCTAGGGATAAACAGACTCTGACTTACAAAGGCAGACACCTAAAAGTAGTAGCAGACCTATCTACTGAACTTGGCAGGCCAGAAAGAAATGGCAGGAAATCTTCAATGTGATGAACGTAAAAAAATATGCAGCCAAGAATCCTTTATCCAGCAAGTCTAACATTCAGAATGGAAGGAGAGATAAAGATTTAGCCAAACACAAAAACTGAAGGAATTCATCACCACTAAACTAGCTCTACAAGAGATCCCAAGGGGGATTCTGTGAGTTAAATGTTGCAAAGACTACAAAGTAACAGAGATATCACTACAAGCATGAAATCTACAGACATCACAATGACTTTGAAACCCATATCTTTCAATAACACCGAATGTAAATGGACTATATGCTCCAACCAAAAGACATAGGGTATCAGAATGGATAAAAAATAAGACCCATCTATTTCTGTCTACAAGAGACTCATTTTAGACCTGAGGACACCTTCAGATTGAAAGTGAGGGGATGGAGAACTATCTATCATGCTACTGGAAGTCAAAAGAAAACTGGAGTAGCCCTACTTATATCAGAGGAACTAGACTTTAAATTAAAGTCTGTGACACGAGATGAAGAAGGGCATTATATAATAATTACAGGGTCTATCCCTCAGGAAGAGCTAACAATTATAAATGTCTAGGCACCAAGTATGGGAGTCCCCAATCATACAAAAACAATCACAAACGTAAGCAACCTTATTGATAAGAATGTGGTAATTTCAGGGGACCTTAATACTCCACTTACAACAATGGACAGATCATCTAACAGAATCAATAAAGAAACAAGGGCCCTGAATGATACATTGGATCAGATGGACTTGACAGATATATTTAGAACTCTGCATCCCAAAGCAACAGAATATACTTTCTTCTCGAGTGCACATGGAATATTCTCCAAGATAGATCACATACTGGGTCACAAAACAGCCCTTAATAAATATAAAAGAATTGAGATCATACCATGCACACTTTCAGACCACAATGCTATGAAACTTGAAATCAACCACAGGAAAAAGTCTGGAAAACCTCCAAAGGCATGGAGGTTAAAGAACACCCTACTAAAGAATGAATGGGTCAACCAGGAAATTAGAGAAGAAATTAAAAAAATATATGGAAACAAATAAAAATGAAAATACAACAATCCAAACGCTCTGGGATGCAGCAAAGGCCATCCTGAGAGGAAAATACATTGCAATCCAGGCCTATCTCAAGAAACTAGAAAAATCCCAAATACAAAATCTAACAGCACACCTAAAGGAACTAGAAGCAGAACAGCAGACACCCCAAACCCAGCAGAAGAAGAGAAATAATAAAGACCAGAGCAGAAATAAACCATACAGAATCTAAAAAAACTGGAGCAGATCAATGAAACCAAGAGTTGTTTTTTGAAAAAATAAACAAAATTGATAAACCTCTAGCCAGACTTCTCAAAAAGAAAAAGGAGATGACCGAAATAGATAAAATCATGAATGAAAATGGAATTATTACAACCAGTGCCTCAGAAATACAAGTGATCATCAGGGAATACTATGAAAAATTATACGCCAACAAACTGGACAACCTGGAAGAAATGGACAAATTCCTAAGCACCCATACCCTTCCAAAACTCAAACAGGAAGAAATAGCAAACTTGAACAGACCCATAACCAGCGAATAAATGGAATCAGTTTTCAAAAATCTCCAACAAATAAGAGTCCAGGACCATATGGCTTCCCTAGGGAATTCTACCAGACATTTAATGCAGAGATAATACCTACTCTTCTCAAGCTGTTCCAAAACATAGAAAGGGAAAGAAAACTTCCAGACTCATTCTATGAAGCCAGCATGACTTTGGTTCTCAAACCAGACAGAGACCCAGTAAAAAAAGATAACTACAGGCCAATATCCCTGATGAATGTGGATGCAAAAATTCTTAGTAAGATACTAGCAAATCATATTCAACAGCATATAAAAAGAATTATTCACCATGATCAAGTGGGATTCATTCCTGGGCTGCAGGGCTGGTTCAACACTCGGAAATCAATCAATGTGATACACCATATTAAGAAAAGAAAAGAAAAGAAAAGAAAAGAAAAGAAAAGAAAAGAAAAGAAAAGAGCCATATGATCCTGTCTATGCAGAAAAAGCATTTGACAAAATTCAACATCCTTTCCTAATAAAAACCTTGCAATGTTCTAGTTTAAACAAAGTGCATTCTTCTGAGGTTCTTGCTCTGAATGGCTCCCGGGTAGAACCTAGTTTGAAAAATAGAGCTATAAAATGCAAATAGGCACCTGGAAGACAAAAGCTGTTCATTACAGAAGACAATGGGCTAAAGTTAGAATTCAGTGCCTACTTCTGTCTCCTGGCAGGCTGGCTGTCTGGGCAGAAAAGAAAGCCTGAGAGCTGGTGGAAAAGGAAACCTCTATTGCCTGTACATGAGAGTGAAAATTTGCAGGAGTTCCGTCTTTTCATTAACAAACAGGAAAAGCTGTATTTGGCGATTTTTCTTGTCCCTCCCATCAGGAAATAAGTGCACCATTGATATAGAGGCAAGGGTGTCCTGCTCCCAGCTGGTTATCAAGTGTTTGGAACCTGGACCTGATACAGTAGTTCTTCAAAGGGCCTTTTCTGTGTTCAGCAGGTCTGAAGAATAGTGTGCATATGGGAATCATGTCTGATACAGAATGAAGGCATGTCTTCCCTTTGCTGCATTTAAGCAGAGCTGGCAAAGCGCAAAGCACTCAGTGAACGAAGGCCATCCTTCCCTTGATTTTAAGTTAGTGTTTGCTCTCACATAGCAATGGACCACAGTGGCAGTTTAGAACCAATCTTTGGGTTCTGCTTGTGTGAAGTGAGTGACGGCCCAGTTGTCCCTGAATATGACCCAAGACTTAGAAAATTGCAAATTGGTGGGAATGGCTACAAGGGATGCCAAGTCTCTACATTACTGATGGTAATGAGTTATGCTAGCCACGTTTATCTACCTTCATTTCTCCCTGCTCCATGTGTAAGGCCAGTCCCTTTCCAAACTTTCATGAGTACCTACCCACATCTATCCATGTCCATCTTGGCACCTTCATATGCCTTACACCTCTCATTGGGAACAGAGTTCTCATAGGAAGTTACAAGAGGTCCTGCTGCCAATCTATGCCCGAGTCACCAGCACTCAGCCAGAGGCCCCAGTTTAAATTGGAAGATAGTGCTCTGAGACACTGAATCTGAATGGACTCCAGAGAGATGTTAGTTTGAAGAAAGGAGCAAAAGGATGGAAATAAATAGGCAAGGGGCCAAAGTGTTTCATTACAAAGGAGAGCAAGATGAAGCTGAGAAGGACATGCCTAGCACCATCTCCTGAGAGGCTAGCAGTTGTCTATAGTAAGAAACACCGGCGGGCAGGGGCAAAGAGAAGCATTCATTACTTACACCTGGGTGCCCATGTGGCAAAAGGCTTGCACTTTTCTTTAAGAAAGAGAAAGAAGCCTCCTGACCTTGGCTCATTTGTATTCCCTACCCATCAGGACATAGAAAGGGAAGTGATTCAGTGATAGCAGGTTAGGGGTCCTGTTGGTGCTTTAGGTATTGTCACCAAGTCATGGTGCAGTATTCCTTGTAAGGGCTTTTTTGGGCTGAATTGTCCTGAAGTCTACTGTGCATGCCTGATCCACCTGCCTTATAGGATGAAGACATTTCAGTCAGCCAGGGAGGGAGGCAAGCTGGCCACCCACCATGGGGATTACCATTGCCAGACAAGCAACAGGTGCTCATGGACAGGAAGGTCATTCTTCTTTGAGATGAAGGAACTGATTGCTCTCACATAGCACAGGACCAGAGTGGTAGTTTACCACAAATCCTAGATGCAGCTGTGTGGCTGACAGAGCAGTTCCGCCTGGTTGTGACCCATGACCTAGTTATGAAAACAGAAAATGGGTGGGAAGGGTTATAAGGAAGGGCAAGCTTCTACATTACAGAGGAGATTAGGATAAAGTTGGGAATGAGATGTCTAATATAGTTTCTCCTTCATCCAGAAGTAAGGCCAGCTCCCTCCTAAGCCCTGGCATTGCCTGCACATGGACACTCTGCTGGGTATTTTTGAAGATCCTATGCCTCCCATTGTCAGCATACTTCTCAAAGGTAAATAATGATGGGTCCTGTGTCCCAATTATGCCAGAGACATCAGGACCTGGCCAGATTTCCCAACTTAAAGGAATGTATACTTCTCTGAGATACTCACTCTGAATGACACCTAGGAAGAAACTAGTTTGCAAATGTTAGCATTAGGGACGAGGAGATGGTAGTGACCTCTTTGCCAGTAGTGCAGAGCACTCCCTGAAGGGTTGAGTTGAGGGCGAGTGTTAGGTGAGGGTGAGGCTTATGGATTGTGTTCCTAGGCCTCTAAGGTGATGGTGAGGGTTAAGGTTGGGTATTTGCCCACAATCCTTCGCTCCAGCTCCATCCCAGTTGTTGCAAACAGCACAACTTCCTTTTCTATTCCTAAGTAAACTTGTATCAGTCTGGTGTCCCAAATTCCTTGTTTGGTCTGACCTGAGATCCGTGTCTGAATAGGGATAGTCATGACTAGGGTTAGGGTTAGGGCCTGGCAGTTTGTAGGGGTCAATTTTTCAGCAATGCAGTACCCTCCATCTAGGGCTGGATTGAGGGCAAAAATCAGGATTTGTGACAGGCTTTGGTCTCAATTCAAAGGCTAGGCTGATTTTGTGGTCTAGAGTTAGGATTTTGATTAGAATCCTGCTCTCAAGGCTGCATGCCAGTCCTTGCATCCTGGTCCTTACAAGTGACATTGCATCCATCTTTGTTCCTAGCCAAGTCATCTTGCATCATTCATGTGTCACAATCCAGTTGTATCCTTGGAACTAGCACTCAGGCTCAAGTAGGGCCAGCCCAATGGCTAGGATTAGGGTTAGGCTGTGAAAAATTGCAAAGGTCTGTCTGCTGGCAGTGCAAAGACCTACACAGAGGATTCAATTGAGCCTGAGTGTCCATCAGGGTTTGGTTTGGGGTAAAGGGCTAGGCTGATTATGTGGCCTAGGATAGGGTTTTCACACAGAATCATACACTCTGGCTCCATCGTGGTCTTTGCAAATGGCACCATTTCCTCTTATGGACTTGGGTGAGCAACTTGGGTCAGTCATGTGTTCCGAATCCATTGTTTCCTCAAATCTAGCATTCAGGCCCATTCAGGGCCGTGGCTAGGGTTATGGTTAGGGCAAGGAAAATGGTAAAGGCTTATCTTCTGGAAGTGCGAAGATATGCACAGAGGGCTCAGTTGATGTTAAGTGTCAGTGGGAGGGTCAGCCTTAGGTTCTGCTTCAGGTCTGATCTTTGTAACCAGCACCATTTCTTCTTATGTGTCCGATTGAGCCATCTTGAGTCAGTTATTTGTCCTAAATCCACTGTTTCTGTCATCTTGTGATTCAGGCTTGGGTCGAGATGGACCTATGGCTAGGGTTAGTGTTGGGACCCAGAAAATAGTAGGGGCCTATCCACCAGCAGTGCCAAGCCCATCACAGAGAGCTCGGGTGATGGTAACACTAAGGTAAGGGTGAGGCTTCGTTTTTGGCCTCATGAGTTAGGTGGATTGTGTGACTTAAGGTCAGGTTTTCACACAAAATCATACTTTCTAGTTCCATCCTCATGCCCAATGGCACAGTTTGCACTGTGTCCCTGCCTGCATCAACTTCAGTCAGTCTTGTGTCCCAAATCCATTGTTTCTTGAGACTTGAAATGTGGGCTTGGGAGGACCACATCCATAGGAAAGGTTAGCGTTAAGGCCCAGGAGACAATAGGTCCCTATCCTACAGCAAGGCACAATGCTCTCACTATAGAGGTCTTTGAGGATGAGGGTTAGGGTGAGGATCAGCCTAGGTACAGCCCAGGGTGCAGGGGCTGGGCTGATGGTATGCGGTCTGGTTAGATTATCTGTCTGAATCCTACTCTTTTGCTCCATCCCAGTCATGGCCAAGAGCATGGATTCCTTCTGTGTTCCTGGTTGAATAATCTTGCAGTGGTCATGTATTCCAAATTGGTTTTTTCCCATACATAAGATTTTGGCCAAGTTAGAACCAGTGACAATGCTAGAATTAGGGTTAGGGCCCAGGAAATTGTAGGGGCCTATCTGCTGGCAGGGAAAAGCCCTACCTGGAGGACTGAATAGAGGGTGATGGCCAGAGTGAAGGTCAGTCTTCAGGTTTATATTCAGAGGCTAAGCTGTTGGTGTGGATTATGGTTAGGGTTTCACTCTGAATCCTACTCTGTCACTTGATCCGGTCATTGGAAACGGCAATGATTCCTTCTACTACATACATGGCCAAGTAAACTCACATTAGTTCTGTGTCCCCAAATTGTGGTTTCCAAAGATCTGTACTCTGGAACCAGGTAGGGTCAGAGCCATTGCTAGGGTTAGGGTTAGAGTCTATTAGATGATGAGATTATTCACCAGCAGTGCAGAGACTTCCCTGGAGGGCTGAGGTGAGGGTGAGTTTTAGGGGGAGGGTCATGTTCAGGGGCTATGATGATGGTATGAGTTAGGGTAAGATTCTCTCTCAGAATCAAACTTTCTTGTTCCATCCTGGTTGTTGCAAAAGGCATGATTTTTTTTTTCTCTGCTTGGGACTGAATAACCTTGCATCAGTCATGTGTCTCATTTCTGTTGTTACCACCAACCTGAGATTCAGGCTTGTAAAGAGCCAAGGCCATGGCTACAGTTAGCTTTAAGCACCAGGAGATGGTAGTTGCCTGTCCAGCACTGGTGTGTAGCACTCCCCAAAGTTCTGATGGGAGGGCAAGTGTTAGGGTTAGGTTCAGGCTTATGGATAATGTTCAGGGCTAGGGTGAGGTGAGGGTTAGTCTTAGGTGTTGGCTCATAATCCTACATTCGAGCTTCATCCTGGTCATTGCAAACAGCAGAACTTCCTTCTCCATTCCTGTTTGAGTTATCTGGAGTTAGTCCTGTTTCCCAAATTCCTTTTTTGGTCAGACCTGGGATCCAGGCCTTGGTAGTAACAGAGTCATATTTAGGGTTAGGCATAGGGCCTGGAAGATGGTAGTGGTCCATCCACCAGCAGTGAACAACTCCCCACAGAGTGCTGAGCTGAGGACAGCTCACAGTGCTGAGCCGTCAGGATTTGTGACTGGCTTTGGTTCAAGGTGCAAGGCCTAGGCAGTTTGTGTGGTCCAGGGTTAGGATTTTGCTCAGAATCCTACTCTTTGGCTGCCTCTTGGTCATTGAAAATGGCACCATTAGCTTTTTTGTCCCTGGTCAAGTCATCTGGCATCAGTCATGTGTCACAAATAGTTTCCTCAGAGCTACCATTCAAGCCCTGTTAGGGTCAGAGCCATAGTTTGGCTTAGGGTTAGTGCATGAAAAATGGTAAAGGCCTACGTGGAGGGCTCAGTTGAGAGAATTTGTTAGTGTGAGGGTCAGCCTTAGGGTCAGGTTCTGTAGTCAAGAATACTCTCTACAGCATTGGTACCATTCAGAATATGAGGAGAGTCTCAGACTACCAAAAACTAAACAGATCATGATGACTAAACCAGAATATCAAGAAATATTAAAAGGAACTCTTTCAGTGGAATTGACAGATGAAAAGTGTCAGTAGAAAAGTAGAAAATACAATGCAGTGAAATGAATTTTTCTGTACAGAAACCATTCAAAGAATTCACAGAAAAGGATAGAAAACATATACCATAAACCTCAAACATGTGGAGGAAAGGAGAAAACAAGGGGTTCAGTCAAATTATGATCAACTTAATGTAGACAGCTATATATAGTAGAGGTTATATACAAACCTAAAGGTTGCCAAATATCAAAAACCACTATAATGCACAAAGAATTAACATAACGGAATCCAAACATATCACTAAAGAAAATCAGGAAAACATGAAAGAGATAATGTCATGAAAATGATCAGAGAAAATCTTTGAAAAAATCACAAGACAAGTAATAAAATGGTATCCATCAATAATGACTTTGAATGTAAAGGGGCTAAATTAATCCATTAAAGCCATAGGGAGGCAGAATGGATTAAAAGACAAGACCCACCCACATGCTGCCTACAAGAGACCCATTTTAGACCTAAAGTCACCTACAGATTGAAAATGAGAGGATGGGGTAGCATTTTTCATGCAAATGGTTATCAAAAGAAGGCTGGAATAGCAATCTTATATCAGTCAAAATAGAGTTTAAAACGAAGACTGTAACAATAGACAAAAAGGTCACTATATCACAATAAAGGGAACAATCCAACAAGAAGATACAACACTTGTAAATATATATTGACCCAACTTAGGACAACCCAAATTCGTTAAACACTTACTAATGAATGAAGGAACTAATTGATAAGAATACAATACTAGTAGGGGACTTTAACCCCCCACTTACAACAATGGGCAGACCATCTAAACAGAAAATAAACAAGGAAACATGGCTTTGAATGACCTATTGGCCCAGATGGACTTAACGGATAAATTGAGATCATTCCATCCTAAAACAGCAGAATACATATTCTTTACAAGTGCACATGAAACATTCTCAGAACATATCCCATGTTAGGTCATAAAATGGACCTTCACAAATACAAAAAGACTGAAGTCATTCCATGCACCTTTTCTGACAACAGCACTATGAAACTGAAAGTCAACCACAAGAAAACATCTGCAAAAACCATAGATACATGGAGGTTAAATACCATGCTACTAAATAATTAATGTGTCAGGAAAAGAAGAAGAGGAAGAAGAAGGAGGAGGAGGAGGAGAAGGAGAAGGAAAGAAGAAAAAGAAGAAAAGAAGAAAAAGAAGAAGGGGAGTGGGAGGGAGAGGAGGAGAAGAAAGCACCACTGACACAGGATTCTGCCTGTTCTCTGATGTCCAGCACTAACACTGGAGCCACAGGAATGAAACCCCCAAACTCAGCATCTTTATGTGGCTGACATGAAGGAAGTGACCCTTTAAGGTTCCAGGATAAAGCTCAGGATCTACAGGCACCTGGGCTGTGCAAGAGATCTCAGGCTTCTGCCATTTCTTTTTCTCTGTCCATCCCAGTGTATACTATTTACTTATGAGGCATCCTCATGTTACCAGGACAATGAGCCCCATATTTCCAAATGAAAACCCTGGTGGCCCAAAAAGGACTGCTATTGTGCTTGAACTGTAGACTCAGTGTAAAGTGTTCTGACATGCCCTTCCCTATCCCAAGTCTTCACCAACCCAAGGCTCCAAGCTTCTCTTGGCTCTCAAAGGCTTCCGGCAAGTATAAAGCATTTATCTAGTAAATTAGAACACAGACATCCATTGATGGAGAGCCAAGGCCAATTGACCCATTCCAATTACATGGAACCCTGGAGAAACCCACTGATAACACAACACACTACAGGAGAACATGGAAGCCTTTTCTTTTGTACTTATTGTATACCCTATGGGGAGTTAGCTCATCATAATTCCAGATGACCACAGAGTTACACTGCACTACCCTAGTCCTTTCCTCTGGAGGTGGGCTAAGGATGGCCTTCTGTCCAGCAGAAACCTACCAATTTCAGGAATTCCTTGACCATGTTTGGGACTTTGAGCACACAGCTAAGAAAATGGGTGCTTCAGCCCCATGACAGAACTCTATCTTCTTTCTTCTTTCTCTCTTGTCACTTACCCAGGTCTGATTTTTCTTGAACGCACTATCAGTATGTGTGTGCCAGTGCACATGTGGAGACTGGATGGTAAAATGACCACACATGGAGAGCAAATGGGCACGATTCCTCCCAGAACATTAGACTCTCTCATTTCTAAAGCAAACCTGATGGGAGGAATTTGAGCCATGGCCTAAAAAGGCAGAGCCCAGCCTTATCTTCTGGACTCTTCCCACCTCCTGTGACCTGGGCCAGTCCTAGTCTCTTGATCAGATCAGTCACTCTATGGTACAATGAGAGCTTGCATAGAGAATTACAAAAGCCAGTTCTCTAGAAGATGGGATGTCAGCTTCCCTTAACACTGCATAGGGTGTCAGGTTGGGAGTGTTCAGCCACACCTGTACACTAAGTGTCCCTGTGTGCCTAAAAACCTGCATAAAACAGGCAAACGTTTGGAGCCAAAATTTGGAGGAAAAATCAGGTCTATGTCCAGCACTAACACAACAGTGCATGACTGTGCTCCCTGTTTTAAGAGGCATGGTAATTCAGCAAAGGCTCCACTCAAGAAGTGGGTCTTGAGCAACCACCCACCACACTACCACGTACAGTTCCCAGAAGAGAAGGCCTAGATATCAACCAAGCAGAAGCACTATATCTCAGAATCATAGAGCCTACTTCTACACCTGCCTCTGCTGCTAGGCGTACAGAGATCTGTCCTTCAGAAGGACACAGATCCTTTCCAAAGTGACACAGTGCTCCAATGTCAAAGTTCTTGCTTTGCTTAAGGGTGAGTTTTGGGCACCTGCAGTAGATGTCAAAGTAACAGTGACACAAACAGACTACAGATATATTTCTTCTTCATATAAATGATCCCCAGTTGTGGCTAGTCTATAACTGATTATGGCTTGCCCACCATTGGAGATCGCATATCATTGATCTCCCTGCTCTAACATGTCAGGATATAATTTCCTTTTTTTAATTTAAAAAGGCAAAATCTATACTTAATGCATTATGGTGGGGCTAGAACATCCAATCATTTACATAACAATTAATTGGTCCTGAAGAAAAATCATTCATTATGAAATAAATTCAGATAAACTAGAACTGGTATGTTGAGCTACACTTTTTTAAATTGATCAAGGATTTGAAGTGTTTTATTATTTTTTCCCTGAAAACACTTTATCCCAAGGCATCCTATGTTGATGTATGTCTGATTTTCATGTTTATTAAGCACAATACCAAAACAAAATTGTGTGCAGGAGCTAAATTCTCCAAGATAAAATTCTGAGTCAGGATATAAGGGTCAAAATGGGAGTGTACAAGTAGCAAGATAAAATAATCTGCTCATTTTTTTCCAGTTGTATGCTAAATTTTTATTCAATTCTCATTCATTAACATAGTTAGCATGCAATATTGGTTTCAGGATTAGAATTAAGTGATTCATCTCGAACAGGCAACACCCAGTGCTCATGATAACAAGTGCCCACCTCAATACCCATCACCCATCTATCCCATACCCCACCCACCCAGAAAAAGAAATCACTGAATCCATCTCACTGACAATTTCACCAAAGATACTTTGTAAGATACTTAGAAATCAACCTGACCAAAGAGGTATAAGATATGCACTCTGAAAACTTATGAAGGAAATAGATGATACAAAGAAATGAGAAAAAATTCCATGCTCATGGTTTGGAAATGGAAACATTGTTAAAATATCTCTTACACCCAAAGCAATCTACAGAGTTAATGCAATCCTTATCAAAGTACCACCAGCATCTTTCACACAGGTACAACAAACAATCCCAAAATTTGCATGGAATCACAGAAGAGCCTGAATAGCCAAATTAATCCGGAAAAAGAAAAGCAAAGCTGGAGGCTTCATTGCGGAACATATTCCAAAGAGCACACACACAAAAAAGAAAAACAGAAACAAAAACAAAAGCCTAATGATTTACAGTGATCAACTTACGTATTCCAAGTATGCTTGTTTTTATTTTGTCTTTATACTTACAGTTCATCAGTAATATCATAAAATCAACTGTTTGCCACTCAAATATTTAAAATACATTAAGAAAAAATGGGAGAAGAATGTGATATCATGAGACTTCAGTGGTTCTTTACATTTTCTAATCAGAAGTGTTTCAAAATATTCAAACTCACTATTCCCGTGTGATAGTAGAATTTGACAGAATTCAACAACCACAAATGACAGACTGCCTTTCACGTGAGTTTAGGTATTTCTATACTTGTGTCAGATATCAGTTACCTGTTTGGAGATCACACAGAATGACTCAAAGCTCAACCTCCAGAAGGCTTCCCACTTTAGTCCAATGTTATATTATTGTCTAAATAGCTGAAGACAAAAAACAAAGAGTGATGTGTCACTGTGTGTTTAATGCAATCCAAAGAAAGATACCATGCTGCAAAACAATCAGGTTAGATGTGAAATAGAGTACAGAATATAAAACCCAAATGCACTTCGATGCAGGTGGTGCTGGAAAGAGCCCACCTCGCTTCAGGGGCAAAAAAAGACTGAGATTAAGGGTTAGAGTCAGCAGAGACTGGTGTTCCCTCAGACAGTGACAAGAAACTAGTCAAGTTCCCACTCTAGTGGTGTCCTGCCACATAGATATTAATTGTTGATATTGGGGAAGAAAGGTTGTGCTGTTGCTGAGAACTCAGTGCTTAGCAGGATTGTGTTGGCCCAGATGGTCACTCCCTGCTCTCACCACCTCCTGGAATGCCTGAACATACTTCATTCTGAGACTCTAATGGTTTGCCCATGCAAAGTCTATACTTGGAGAGGTAAGGACAGAAAAAGTAAACATAGTAACTAAAACACCAGAACTCATTTCCACAGACGTGGATATGAGTCAGGAGCCAGACAAGAGCCTCCAAACCACCACTGTTATATCACTGAAGGAAGGGAATGGAAAAGAGTGACAGCCCTTTTGCACACAGGGCCCCTAAGTTTAGCTCAAGGATGTTCTCCTTAGATGTGGCCCACTTATGTTGGCGATGACACCAACCTTGCCTCGGGAAAAGTGCTAGTGCCCTCATGTGAAGCTTTCTACCATTTTCCTCTGAGATGAAGACATTTGGCCCTCGGTGCCTCCCTTCAGATTCCCTTGCTCTTACATTAATGAAGATTGCATTAGGGGACATTGACAGACATAATCGGGGAACATTTTCTGATTTTAATCATAGAGTTGTGACTAGTTCCCAGTAACTTGGAATATGCTGGGCAACGGGAGTCCATGGAACACTTCTGCAAGACAAGCCTTAACCAAAAGAGGCACAGGGGCTTTGAATGTGGTCAGCAGAAGAGGTTTGCATGTGCACAGGGGCGGATGATGTTGGGAAGGATCCTATATGCTTTCTGGAGCAAGGGCCTAGGGTCAAATTCAGCAGCTACAGGGCTGTCCTCAGACAGTGCCCAGTAATTCCTGGGGAGTCTGCACTCACACCACGTGTCATCACATAGCAGTTAATTTCTGCTATCAAAAAGTAAAGATTGACCTTCTGCCAGGAAAACTCTGTTTTTGGCAGGGTTCTGTTGGCATAGGACCATTTTCTTGCTCTCTGTCCACTCCTTTCAGGGAAGCCTGAACTACTGACCTCCTGAGACCCTCGGGGTTCATGCATGTCAAGTCCATTCACCAAGCAGCTTAGGGCACAAAAATACTCAAGGACCGAAATACCAAACCCGAATCTGCAGACTTGCCAGGAGCAAGAGCCTACCTTGTGACTCACAATGGTATCTGTCCACAGAAAGGCAGTGCTTGAAAGCTGGAGATGGCTTGACACATTCCAGACCTTCTTGAAGTTGGTTGGGGTGCATGATTTTTGCTTCCATAATTCTCTGGTATAGCTAGCAGATGTTCCACTTCTCTTCAGGCAGGCCACAGGTCTTTCTTACTCCTTCGATACCAAACTTGCCCAGGGAATTGTGCCTGTAACATTATCTACAGCTTCATTATGCTCTCACATGAGATGATGAACTCTAGGTCTCAGTGTATCCTTTTCAATTCTCTTACACTTATCCTAGCCATGTGTTCACTGGGAGACTTTTAGTGACAGAGTCTGGCAGCAGTTTTCTCCAATTTTAATTGTGGAGTCATGCCAAGTTCCCATAAGTTTGGAATAGCTTTAGGAACAGGTGCCCCTTGGGTATCTTCCAGATCTACCTTGGGAACAGGAGGTATTGGGCACTTGATTGTGTTAAGCACAGGAGGATTGCTTGTGGGTAAGGGCAGGTGATATTTTGTTGGGAGACAGTTGGCCTCACTTCTGTGAGAAAAGCTGATGGAGATATGGCCTTCAGGGCCACATTCAGAGGAAAAAATCACACAGATTGAGCTGATTAACTCCCAGCAAGCATATATGAATATTGTCTTTCTACCCCCAGAACAACTCATTTCTGATATCAAGAGGAAAATATTTCCCTCCTAAAAACTTGGGAAGTTTTGTTTGTTCAGTGTCAGTTTGTTCAGTGTTTATTGCTGTGCTCTGTGCCCCTGCCATAGACTACCTGAACATCCTGCTTTCTGAGCCTCTAAGTGTTCCCGTGTGCCCATTCCATTTTACAGCAGGTAAACATGAAAGAAACTACTCAAAACCCTAAAACTCAGAACCCAGTCCCACAGCCTTGGCATCAGCCCATATTGAGACTCTGCCCCCAAAATCATACTGCTTTTACCCTCTGGCAGGAAAAGCTGCAAAGCTGGCAGGTGTCCTACACCTGTTTTGTGTCCTACACACTGTTTGAATTCCAATGTAGGGCTTTTATGCTACTTTAGGACTCCCAGGGGGAAGTAAAATATGTTCCACTTCTCTACGGTGCCCAGGTTTTCCCTAGTCCCAGGATTTCAACCTTCTCTGGGAGTTGTGCCAGTCACTTCATTCAGAGTTTTATTCCATTGTCATCTGAGACAATGAATTTGGACCAAATTCATCCCTTCCAAGTCCCTTGATATTTTTCTAAGCAGGTTTTCCTGTGAGAGACTGAGAGTCCTAGCCTGGAAGTCTCTAGGATTTTCATTGTGTAGTCCTGATGTTACTGAATCAGGCTGGAATGCAGGCGGAAAAACCAAGTGGCACTCAGAGATCTTGGTGGATCAGAGATTTATTTAACACTGGCGGGCGCAGAGGAGACAATTTCTCCAAAGTTCTGAGCGCCGAATGCAAGCAGGAAGTGTAATTTATAGTTGTCAGCCTCCATATTTGTGGGGGAGGGTGGTTTCACTCGTGGGGAAAACAGGAAGAAGAACCTACAAGAGGGGTTTCTAAGCCAGAGACCAGAGCTTGTTGTAGTCCCATCAGCCATCTTGTGTAAACTTTATTCATTTTCCCAACATTCCCCCGTTTGATGCCTTTTTAAAAATCTTTTATTAGGCATCACTTTTTAGTTCTAATGATTTGTACCCTCGGAGGGTTAAAATACGTGCTGCAGTTTGGCGAGCAACAGTGTTTCCAATAAAACTTACCAGGGTATTTAGTATACAGGGGCCAATGGTCACAAGTAAAATTATGGAAAAGAGGGGCCCTGCCAGGGCAGGGAGCCAGGATGCCCAGTCTGTGAGATCCCATTCTCTCGATTGAGTATTTTCCTGTTGTCTACACTGAATTCTTTCCTTGAGTCCCTTAACCTTAGTTGTAACTATTTCTGACAGCAAAATTCCTCCTCCAGAAAGATACAAGTCCCTCCTTTTTCTGAAGTGAGGAGGTTGAGGGCTCACCTATTTTGGAGGAACACTGCCACCAGGGAGTTTATTTGGCTTTATAAGGTTACCACAGAATCTGCCACCCATTCCATGTTTTCATTTATCTCTTGAGATAGTCTATGGTATAGTCCTACAGATGAACCTATGTCCCCTATTTGGTTCCTATTCCTGTCACAATTCCTGCTCCTATAAGAACAGGTAGCAGGATTGCCCGTTTAGCCTGGGACTTGGGGCTAAACACTGTTAGGAATTGATCTTCAGTGTACACGGATATCTCTGGGGTTAGGAGGATGGAAAAACATATCTGAGTCCAGTTGGCCTCTAAGCATCGGTAGGCCAAATTAAAACACAGATAGAACACCCCAGGGGTTGAACATAGGGTTGTATTCCTCTTTAAAGTTATATTTCTTTCACACAGAGAGGTACCGTTCATACATCAGGGACTGTACAGATTAGATTGTTGTCATTTGTGAGACGGATCCCAGTGGCCAGGAGTCCAATTAAGGCAGAGGTGTTGGTTTTTAGATTTTCAGGAGCTTCCCATGTCAAAGGGATAGGAGTGGCTAGGTAAGCTCTTCGGCTGAGGGCCATCACATCCAGCAGGTTTGGGTGTGATTATCTATTTTATGGAGGACTTGTAGGCTTGGCCCAATGCTGGAGTGGGGGAATTGGTATTTGATTGAGGGATGAAAGGTTCAATCCCTGGTAGGCTGCCAGGGGAGTGGTTGCCTTTGTGGCTTGTATTACCCTATCCTGGGTATCCTATAACTTTTGGAAAGGGCCCTGTCTTGCACACCTCCCCTGTCTGAGATCCCCCATTGAGGAAGGGAAGTGTAGCGAGCTTGCTTCCCTCTCTGGAGGCCCTCGTTGTGACATGTGTTCCTGAAATTTTGGGTTATCTCCATGGTCCAATACTTAGTCCTTGGGGCAGTGGGTGACTTACAGAGTGGTGTTTCTCCCTTGTAACAATCTTTGTGGAGGGAGGTGAAGGTACTGAATGCCCTTGACCCTTTTATTGTCATATAACAATCCTGGGGGCAAAGTGGTTAAGTGGCAGTTGTCAGGGTGAGAGAGGTTATAATATACAGGCAATACTTAATAATGCTCCCATCCATAAGAGGTATGTGAGATCCAGCATGAATCTTTTGTCTCATGTCCAGCTTGTTGGTGCAGTCTCTATCAGCCCAACAGTAAGAAGTAAGATCAGGGCTATGATACCAGTGAGGGGAAAGGGCTGGCAGAGTTGCATCCAAACCCCTGGGCTTGGTCCACATGTTGATTCCTCAAGCTTCCTCCGTGTGCAGGCCAGCCAGCTTCTGGGTGTGGCTGGAGCAGGGCTGGAGATCTCAGGGGCCAGTGTCTTTTTGAGGGTCAGTTTAAGCAGGTTGACTGGATCTGGATCGCTTCTCCAGGTTGAGGGTTCCTCAGAGTTGGCCTTCTTAGCTCTGGAGTGATTGACTCATGGGGTGATACCTGAAACTGAATCCTCTATTTGGTTGTATGTCTATAAATTCCATCTCTAAGTCTTTGAAAGGGGCGGGTTTCTGGTAACTGTCAGATCAGGCTTAGGGAAGATATGGTTTGCATATTTACAGATCCATTCCAGTTGTTTAAATAATCATACACCCATGGGGTCTTATTATCCCCATAGAATAACAAACACAGAAGATTGCCTATACATGAAATACTATGACAATTTTTATGAAGTTTACCTCAGGTTGTCTAGTTTAGGCAAACAAAAAACATTTAAAGGCAATCATAACTAGAATTTAACATCCATAACGGTGCATTGTTGAAACATAGTTGTTCTCTCTAAAATCCCCCTCTCCAGAGATAGCCAAATTGAGACCAATGCATTTGCAGAACAAATCCAGTCTTAACAAATCTGGCCTAATTATTTACATAAGTTCAGCAAGAGTAGCGATTGGTCATGAGGATCTTTTAAAGCTTGCTTTGTTGGAACATTTTATAAGGAATCTCTGGGTTGAACTTTTAGTAGCCTCTCCAGGCCAGAAGCCTAGCCAAATACTTGCCATCAGACAGGCCTTCAATACCTGTATAATTGAGCGAATTCCTCTTCATGAGGTCCTCAAGATATCCTGAGGCTCCTGTACCTGCCAGGAAGTGACCTTCTTTACTTACCTGGTGAGGCTGCTGGGAGAACTGTAAGCAAGGCACCAGGCCAACATTTCCAAGGGGCTTTATGGGCCCATGTTTTATAATGCCAATCCTAGTTCCTTAAAGCTGTCTGGTCATACCTGAGTCTATGAATGTCATCCTCAAATATGACATTCCAGTCAAAGCCTTGGTAAAACAACCAGTATTTTCAATAGTGACCTGTTATAAGATGAACAGATTCTTATTGAACTTATGCAAACAATTGTAATTGCCATGAAAGAAAGAATACTCATTGAGAGTTTTGAGTTTCAGGGGAATTATGTACAGAGAAAAGATAAATGCTTTAGTTTACAAGCGAATATTTTACGACATTTTTGTATATTATAGATATCTTAAGAGAAAGTTTCCTTAATCTGGAAGAGGAAACATTAGAGAAGCAGCAATATTTTCAACAAGAATCACAAAATGTTCCTAATTCTTGTTTAATTTGAATGCATCTTTTTAGTTCTGGAAATTCTTACCCATTTTAGTATTAATCTTAAAGATGTCGGATACCTGTATTTGTCCCCAAAGTCCTTTTTATAAATCTCCTTGAAGAAGAAACACGTTTTGTGAGAGAATAAGAACAATTATAAATGGCAAAATCTCAGAAACAGACATTGTTAAAGATCTGATGAGAATTCATTATGATGCAATTGACAAAGAAATTCGGTTATTTCTGTGACACATAACATCTCAAGTAATCAGAATATTAAGTGATGACCTTATATCAAAACATTACAATTTTAGGAATTGCATATATTTGGGCAGGTTTATCATTGTATGACAGTGCTTTTCCAAGTAACTTAGCACCCCAAATAAAAGGGCCTAATTGGTCAAGAAGACTTCATTTACCATTTAAATCCTGAGAAGTTTGTTAAAACCCCAGAAGTCATAAGTGAATCTTAAATAGGACTACAGATTATTACAAATCTTACAATTTTATTTATTCAACCAAAGTTGCAATAAAAGATTCCAAAGGTGAATGGTATAGCATTATACAGTTGTTATCAAAACCTAGCTCCTTTAACATTGAGAAGTTTTAATTAAGTAATCAAAGACCTGATAAAGATGAAAGCTAAAACTTTGATTTTCCTGGAGGATAAACCTTTGTTTGCATTGTATTATCAAGAGTAGATCAACAGTTCAAGAAAACTTTATCATTTGAGCAGAGAGAAAAGCAGAATTTCAAACTTATACCAGTGTACTTTAAAAGTTCCATTCATCTCAACCTTCTGCAAATTTCTTTTGCTTCTAAATTTTGTCCCAAAGCCATTTCTTTCCAAATAACCAGTCTCATTTAGCACAAAATTACTTTATTCTACCCTCAACAAAACTGTATTTCCATTCCTTATATCTTTCTTATATACCTCCTATTTTCCTACATACAGGGTAGCTTTTTTTATATTCATCAGTCTTAAGTACACTGAGCAGAAATTTAACTCTTAGGAAACCTTAGTCTCCAATTGAGGACTTAGTAACCAATTGAGAGGTATTTACACCAGAACCATTTAGATAGTAAATTCATGAACAAATTAAGTACAAAGCATGTTTTTCAATAAGTCCTTATAGCCTTGATTTCACAGCAATAAGAAATTAAAAACACAAATATTCAACAATCAAAGCTTTATCATCCCATCCTATTTGGAAAGTTTCAGGTTACCAAGGACCTTGAAAGTTATCTAAAACATTACCCATTAAAACTTTGAGACAGACAGGAGAGGAGCCATGACGGCAGAACAGCATGGAAGCTTTTTGTGTGTCTCGCATCCGTGAAATACAGCCAGACCAACACTAAACCATCCTACACACCTAGAAAACCAATTGGAAGATTAACACAACAATCTGCACAACCTGAACCACAGAACTCAGCAGGTACATGACATCTGAAGAGCTGAACTTGGGGACCAAGAAGCCTCGAAAGGTAGGGAACTGCTTTTGCGGGTGGAGAGAGGATGGAGACTGGGGAGTGGGGGAGCATACGGGAAAAGCACCCCTCCCCAAAAGCAGCTGGATAGAAAGTGAAAAATTAGAAACAGCCACAGGGACTAAAAAGGGAGAAAGGAGAAAGGAGAGGGTTTAAATTCCATGAAGACTGTAAACAAGGGGAGCACAAAGGCTGCAACTCCGCACAGTTCGATACTTGCCGGTGCTCTGGTGGGAAAGGTGAATCCCCAGGAACAGAGTGGGGTCTGGGAGGTTCTCGAACCACATGGAGAAAAGCAGTTCCACTGTTGGAAGGACATTTGGTAGAGACTGTTGAAGCCACCAGGTTGCAGCAGACCCTGGAAGATAGCCACATTCACTGGTGCTGGGGCAAGGTTGTTGAGGGTGAAGCCTGGTGTCAGATGTGTGTTGTGATTTTCCATGGTTCCTGAAATGCTGAGGCTACACTGTCTCGTGACGTTTTTGTGGAGGCAGGCTGGCACCTGGCTGCAGTCTTGGGCACCGGCAACAGCAGCATCCAGTGGGCATTCCTGGGTGCAGCCGACATTTGGCCATTGCTCATTTGGCCAGCGCTCTGTAAGACCCTCCCACAGAGGGGTGGAGTGGGTCAAAGCCGCAGTCCTTTCAAAGTAAGGGGCCGGGGAAAACAGCCACATCTGAGACAAAACTTGGGAGAGAGGTACTGCCTGGGGCCTGGTCACAGTGGAAAAGTGGGGAGAGGATGAGACCTGAAGACAGAGGACTGGTGCATGACTGCTGATCCGGGAGAACAGACTGGGTGGCTGGGTGGTGCCATTTTTTCACTGCTCCTGCACATGGGCATGCGCACCCATGAGCACCACAACAATCCACCCCAGTTGGCTAGCAGCACCATCTGGGGGGAGCGGAGCTGTTACACCAAGCCCTGCCCAACTGGGCCAACTTCACTCTTCAAGAACACAAACCTCACTGCCGGCTTAATCTATGGACTATAAACAGCTACATGGACTGACCTCTAGGGGAAAACAAAGCAATTTCAGTTCTACTTCAATCTGTTAGCAGGTTCATCCATTCAATTTTTTTCTCTCTTTCTCCTTTTTCTCTTTTACGATTCTTTTAATTTTCTTGAATACAGAAAGAGAAAAAACTCATTTTTATTTTCAATTTTTATTAAAAATATCTGTCTTTAATTTTTATTACTATATTTTTTACTTTTGTGTATTTTTTTCAAATTCTACTTTACTTCCATCATTTTATTTTAGTCTATTTCAGTGTACTCACCTTTTCAAATTTTCAATTTCTTTTTTTTCTTTTTTCTCTTTTTCATTTCTTTTTTTTCTTGATGCAGAAAGAGAAAAATTTCATTTTTACTTTCAATTTATTTTTAAAATATTTTTATTTAATTCTTATTACTATATTTTTTGCTTTTATGTAAATTTTTTCAAATTCTATGTTACTCCCATCATTTTATTTCAGTCTACTACAGTGTATTCACTTTTTCAAATTTTCAAATGATTTCTTTTTTGGTCTTTTCCTTTTTTTATTTTTTATCTTTTTTCTTTTTCATTTCTTTTCTTTTTTCTTAAATACAGAAAATGAAAAAAAATCATATTTCTTTTTAATTTTTATTAAAGATATTTTTCTATAATTTTTCCTTCTACGTTTGTGTATTTTAGTCTACTTTAGTGTATTCATTTTTTCAAATTCTCGAACAATTTCCTTTTTTTCTCTCCCCCCGCCTTTTTTTTTGTTTGTTTGTTTCTCTAATCTGTCAAACCACTTTCTACACCCAGACCAAAATACACCTAGGATCTAGCATCATCTGTTCGATTTTTGTGTGGGTGTGGTTTTAATTTTAGTATTTTTAAATTTCAATTTTCTACCTCATTAATTCCTTTTCTCCCTTCAAAATGACAAAATGAAGAAATTCACCCCAAAAGAAAGAGCACGAAGAAATGACAGCCAGGGATTTAACCAACACAGACATAAGCAAGATGTCTGAACCAGAATTTAGAATCACGATAATAGGAAGACTAGCTGGAGTCAAAAATAGATTAGAATCCCTTTCTGCAGAGATAAAAGAAGTAACAAATAGCCAGAATGAAATTTAAAAATGCTATAACTGAGCTGCAATCACAGATGGATGCAGTGGCGGCAAGGATGGACAAGACAGAACAGAGAATCAGCGATGTAGAGGACAAACTTATAGAGAATAATGAAGCAGAGAAAAAGAGGGAGATTAAGGCAAAAGAGCACGATTTAAGAATCGGTGACTCATTAAAAAGGAACATCAGAATCATAGGGGTCCCAGAGGAGGAAGAGAGAAAACTAGGGGTAGAAGGGTTATGTGAGCAAATGATAGTGTAAAACTTTCCTAACCTGGGGAGACACAGACATCAAAATCCAGGAAGCACAGAGGACTCCCATAAGATTCAACACAAACTGACTATCAACAAGGCATATATAGTCAAATTTACAAAATACTCAGGGAAGGAGAGAATCATGAAAGGAGGAAGGGAAAAAAAAAGTCCCTAACCTACAAGGGAAGACAGATCAGGTTTGCAGAAGACCTATCCACAGAAACTTGGCAGGCCAGAAAGGAGTGGCAGGATATATTCAGTGTGCTGAATCAGAAAAATATGCAGCCAAGAATTCTTTATCCAACAATGCTGTCATTCAAAATAGAAGGAGAGATAAAAAGTTTCACAAACAAAAATTAAAGGAGTTTGTGACCACTAAACAAGCCCTGCAAGAAATATTAAGGGGGACTCTCTGAGGGGACAAAAGATGAATATATATATATATATATATATATATATATATATATTAACAGCAAAAAAAAAAAAAAAAAAAAAAGATTAGAAAGGACCAGAGAACACCACCAGAAACTCCAACTCTACAAGCATGATAATGGCAATAAATTCATATCTTTCAGTAATCACTCTAAACATCAGTGGACTCAATGCTCCAATCAAAATACATAGGATAACAGAATGGATAAGAAAACAAGACCCATCTATATGCTGTTTACAAGAGACCCAATTTATACCTAAAGACACCTACAGATTGAAAATAAGGGGATGGAGAACCATCTATCATGCTAATGGTCAACAAAAGAAAGCTAGAGTAGCCATACTTATATCAGACAATCTAGACTTCAAAATAAAGACTGTATCAAGAGATGCAGAAGGGCATTATATCATAATCAAGGGGTCTATAGACCAAGAAGACCTAACAATTGTAAACATTTATGCACCAAATGTGGAAGCACCCAAATATGTAAATCAATTAATCAGAAACATCAAGAAACTCATCGATTACTAATACCATAATAGTAGGAGACTTCAACACCCCACTCACAGCAATGGACAGATCATCTAATCAAACAATCAATAAGGAAACAATGGCTTTGAATGACACATTGGACCAGATGGACTTAACAGATATATTCAGAACATTTCATCCTAAAGGAGCAAGGTATACCTTCTTCTCCAGTGCACATGGAATGTTCTTCAGAATAGACCATATACTGGAACATAAATCAGCCCTAAGTAAGTACAAAAAGATCGAGATCATACCGTGTATATTTTCAGACCACAATGCTATGAAACTCGAAATCAACCACGAGAAAAAACTTGGAAAGGTAACAAATACTTGGAGACTGAAGAACATCCTACTAAAGAATGAATGGGCTAACCAAGCAGTTAAAGAAGAAATTAAAAGTATATGGAAATCAATGAAAATGATAGCACCACAACCCAAAACCTCTGGGACGCAGTAAAGGCAGTCATAAGAGGAAAGTATATAGCAATACTGGCCTTCTTAAAGAAGGAAGAAAGATCTCAGATACACAACCTAACCTTACGCCTTAAGGAGCTGGAAAAAGAACAGCAAATAAACCCCAAACCAGCAGAAGACAGGAAATAATAAAGATTAGAGTAGAAATTAATCCTATCGAAACCAAAAAGAACAGTAGAACAGATCAATGAAACCAGAAGCTTGTTCTTTGAAAGAATTAACAAAATTGATAAACCACTAGCCACTTTGATCAAGAAGAAAAAGGAAAGGGCCAAAATAAGTAAAATCAAGAATGAAAGAGAAGAAATCACAACCAACACAGCAGAAATAAAAACAATAATAAGAGAATATTATGAGCAATTATATGCCAATAAAATGGGAAATCTGGAAGAAATGGACAAATTCCTAGAAACCTATACACTACCAAAACTGAAACAGGAAGAAATAGAAAATTTGAACAGACCCATAAACGGTAAGGAAATCGAATGAGTAATCAAAAATCTGCCAAAAAACAAGAGTCCAGGGCCAGATGTCTTTCCAGGGGAATTCTACCAAACATTTAAGGAAGAGTTAACACCTATTCTCTTGAAACTGTTCCAAAAAGTAGAAATGGAAGGAAAACTTCCAAACTCTTTCTATGAAGCCAGCATTACCCTGATTCCAAAACCAGAGAGAGACCCCGCTTAAAAGGAGAACTATAGACCAAATTCCCTGATGAACATGAATGCAAAAATCTTCAAGATGTTAGCCAACCGGATCCAACAATACATTAAAAAAATTACTCACTACAACCAAGTGGGATGTATACCTGAGATGCAGGGCTGGTTCAATATCCGCAAAACAATTAACGTGATTCATCACATCAATAAAAGAAAGGACAAGAACCATATGATCCTCTCAATATGCAGAGAAAGCATTTGACAAAATACAGCATCCTTTCTTGATAAAAACCCTCAAGAAAGTAAGGATAGAAGGATCATACCTCTAGATGATAAAAGCCATATACATGTGACCCAATGCTAATATCATCCTCGATGGGGAAAAACTGAGAGCTTTCCCCCTAAGGTCAGGAACAAGACAGGGATGTCCACTCTCGCCACTGTTATTCAGCATAGTATTGGAAGTCTCAGCCTCTGCAATCAGACAACATGAAATAAAAGGCATCCAAATCGGCCAGGAGGAGGTCAAACTGTCACTCTTGGCAGATGACATGATACTCTATATGGAAAACCCAAAAGATTCCACCAAAAACTGCTATAACTGATTCATGAATTCAGCAAAGTTACAGGGTATAAAATCAATGCACAGAAATCGGTTGCATTCCTATACACCAACAATGAAGCAACAGAAAGAAAAATCAGGGAATCAATGCCATTTACAGTTGCACCAAAACCCATAAAATACCTAGGAGTAAATCTAACCAAAGAGGTGAAAAATCTATACACTGAAAACTATAGAAAGTTGATGAAAGAAATTGAAGAAGACACAAAGAAATGGAAAAAGATTCCATGCTCCTGGATAGGAAGAACAAATATTGTTAAAATGTTGATACTACCCAAAGCAATCTACATATTCAATGCAATCCAAATCAAAGTAACACCAGCATTCTTTACAGAGCTAGAAAAAATAATCTTAAAATTTGTATGGAACCAGAAAAGACCCCAAATAGCCAAAGCGATCTTGAAAAAGAAAACCAAAGCAGGAGGCATTACAATCCCAGACTTCAAGCTATACTACAAAGCTTTAATCATCAAGCCAGTATGGTACTGGCAGCAGAACAGACACTCAAATCATGGAATAGGATAGAGAACCCAGAAATGGACCCACAAACGTATGGACAAATAATCTTTGACAAAGCAGGAGAGAATATCCAATGGAATAAAGACAGTCTCTTCAGCAAGTGGTGCTGGAAAACTGGACAGTGATATGCAGAATGAACCTGGAGCACTTTCTTACACCATACACACACAAAAAACTCAAAGTGGATGAAAGACCTGAATGTAAGACAGGAAGCCATCAAAATCCTCAAGGAGAAAGCAGGCAAAAACCTCTGATCTTGCCTGCAGCAATTTCTTACTCAACACGTCTCTGGAGGCAAAGGAAACAAAAGCAAAAATGAACTATTGGGACCTCATCAAAATACAAAGCTTCTGCACAGCGAAGGAAACAATCAGCAAAACTAAAAGGCAACCGACAGAATGGGAGAAGATATTTGCAAATGAGATCAGATAAAGATTTAGTATCCAAAATCTACAAAGAACTTATCAAACTCAACACCCAAAACAAATAATCCAGGTAAGAAATGGGCAAAAGACATGAATAGACACTTCTCCAAAGAAGACACCCAGATGGCCAACCAATACATGAAAAAATGCTTAACATCACTCATCCCCAGGGAAATACAAATCAAAACCACAATGTGATACCACCTGACACCTGTCAGAATGGCTAACATTGACAACTCAGGCAACAACAGATGTTGGCGAGGATGCAGAGAAAGAGGATCTCTTTTGCATTGTTGGTGGGAATGCAAGCTGATGCAGTCACTCTGGAAAACAGTATGGAGGTTTCTCAAAAAACTAAAAATAGAACTACCCTACGACCCAGGAATTGCCCTACTAGGCATTTATCCAAGGGATACAGATGTGCTGTTTCAAAGAGACACATGCACCCCCATGTTTATAGCAGCACTATCAACAATAGCCAAAGTATGGAAAGAGCCCAAATGTCCATCAATGGTTGAATGGATAAAGAAGATATAGGAAGATGGTGGCATCGGAGGATGCTGGGCTCACCCACATCTGCCTAAATAACCCAGAAAACCACCAGAAGACTAGCAGAATGGACTCTCTGGAGCCAAGCATAGACAAGTGGACCACAGAAGAGGGTAGGAAGGGCGGAGAGGCGGTGCACGCTACATGGACTGGTGGGAGGGAGCCAGGGTGGTGTAGGTGCAGCCCGCCTGACAAGGCAGAGCCCCCAAGTCTGACTTGCGAAAGTGGAGGGGCCAGAGAGTGTGAGTTCTGACAGCCAGAGGGATTTAACATCTGGAATGTTATAAGTCAACACTTCTGCTCAGAGAGCAGGAGGGTGAAAGGACATTGGGAGGGAGAGGTGTTGAGCCCCAGAAGACAAGCTCAGCTCAGCGGGGAACAAAGGCGCTGGCCAGCAACATCTTCCTTGCCCATCCCCCAACCAAAATCTCAAAGGAAACCAGTTCCTGTCACCGAACTTGCTTACACCTCACAAACAGCCAATGCTGTGCTTCTGTGGTTCCATCCCTCTGAAGGGTCTGCCTGCCTCCCTCCCGGTGCTCCAGGGCCCCTCCCACAGGTTGCCACCAGCGGCAAAGTGAGCTAAGCCTGCCCCTCCCACCCCTGTGCACCTTGTGGATCCACCCTGGCTAATACGCCAGAACCCATCAAAGCAGTACCACAAGCCTGGCAGTGTGCAAGTAGCCCACACAGGGGCCACACCACTCCACAGTGAGTCCTGCCCCTAGGAGAGGGGAAGATAAGGTACACACAAGTCTGACTGTGGCCCCAGCAGTGGGCTGGGGGCAGACATCAGGTCTGACTGTGGCCCCATCCACCAACACAAGTTACTCCAGACAGCACAGGGGAAGTGACTTGCAGTTTCGTGCCACTCCAGGGACTATCCAAAATGATGAAATGGAAGAATTCTCCTCAAAAGAAACTCCAGGAAGTAGCGACAGAAAACGAATTGATCAAAAACAATTTAAGCAATATAATTGAACATGAATTTAGAAAAATAGTCGTAAAGTTAATCGCTGGGCTTGAAAAAAGTATAGAGGACAGCAGAGAATCTATTACTACAGAGATCAAGGGACTAAGAAACAGATGACGAGATAACAAAAATGCTATAAATGAGGTGCAAAATAAAATGAAGGCGACTACAGCTCAGATTGAAGAGGCAGAGGAGAGAATAGGTGAAATAGAAGATAAAATTATGGAAAGAGAGGAAGCTGAAAAAAAGAGAGATAAAAACAATCCAGGAGTATAAGGGGAGAATTAGAGAACTAAGAGATGCAATCAAGCACAACAATATCCATAAAATAGGAATTCCAGAAGAGGAAGAGAGAGAGAAAGGGGCTGAAGGTGTACTTGAACAAATCACAGCTGAGAAATTTCCTGATCTGGGGAGGAAAAAAGCATTGAAATCCAAGAGGCACAGAGAACTCCCTTCATACATAACTTCAATTGATCTGCATGACATATCATAGTGAAACTGGCAAAATACAAGGATAAAGAGAAAATTCTGAAAGCAGCTAGGGATAAACATGCTCTAATATATAAAGGGAGACTGATAAGTCTAGTGATGGATCTATCTACTGAAACGCGGCAGGCCAGAAAGGAATGGCAGGAAATCTTCAATGTGATGAACAGAAAAAAATATGCAGCCAAGAATCCTTTTTCCAGCAAGTCTGTCATTCAGAATAGAAGGAGAGATAAAGGTCTTCCCAAACAAACAAAAACTGAAGGAATTCATCACCACTAAACCAGCCCTACAAGAGATCCTAAGGAGCATTCTGTGAGTGAAATGTTGCAAGGACCACAAAGTACCAGAGACATCACTACAAGCATGAAACCTACAGACATCACAATGACTCTAAACCCATATTTTTCCATAATAACACTGAATGTAAATGGATTAAATGCTCCAACCAAAAGACAAGGGGTATCAGAATGGATTAAAAATGAGATGCATTTATTTGCTGTCTACAAGAGACTCATTTTAGATGTGAGGATACCTTCAGATTGAAAGTGAGGGGACGGAGAACTATCATGAAACTGGAAGTCAAAAGAAAGATGGAGTAGCCATACTTATATCAGACAAACCAGACTTTAAATTAAAGGCTGTAACAAGAGATGAAGAAGGGCATTATATAATAATTACAGAGTCTATCCATCAGGAAGAGCTAACAATTATAAATGTCTATGCGCTGAATACTGGAACCCCCAAATATATAAAACAATTAATCACAAACATAAGCAACCTTATTGATAAGAATGTGGTAATTACAGGGGACTTTAACACCCCACTTACAACAATGGATAGATCATCTAGACACACGGTCAATAAAGAAACAAGGGCCCTGAATGATACATAGCATGAGATGAACTTCACAGATATATTTAAAACTCTGCATCCCAAAGCAACAGAATATACTTTCTTCTCGAGTGCACATGGAATATTATCCAAGATAGATCACATACTAGGTCATGAAACAGCCCTTCATAAGTATACAAGAATTGAGATCATACCATGCACACTTTCAGGCCACAATGCTATGAAACTTGAAATCAACCATAGGAAAAAGTCTGGAAAACCTCCAAAAGCATGGAGGCTAAAGAAAACCCTACTAAAGAATGAATGTGTCAACCAGGCAATTAGAGAAGAAATTAAAAAATACATGGAAACAAGTGAAAATGAAAATACAAAAATCCAAACGTTTTGAGATGCAGCAAAGGCTGTCTTGAGAGGAAAATACATTGCAATCCAGGCCTATCTCAAGAAACAAGAAAAATCCTAAATACAAAATCTAACAGCACACCTAAAGGAAATAGAAGCACAACAGCAAAGACACCCAAAACCCAGCAGAAGAGAAATAAAGACCAGAGCAGAAATAAACCATATAGAATCTAAAAAAAAAAACTGTAGAGCAGATCAATGAAACCAAGAGTTGATTTTTTGAAAAAATAAACAAAATTGATAAACCTCTAGCCAGGCTTATCAAAAAGAAAAGGGAGATGGCCCAAATAGATAAAATCATAAATGAAAATGGAATTATAACCAATCCCTCAGAAACACAAGCAATTATCAAGCAGTACTATGAAAAACTATATGCCAACAAACTGGACAACCTGGAAGAAATGGACAAATTCCTAAGCACCCACACACTTCCAAAACTCAAACAGGAAGAGATAGAAAATTTGAACAGACCCATAACCAGCAAAGAAATTGAATCAGTCATCAAAAATCTCCCAACAAATAAGAGTCCAGGCCCAGATGGCTTCCCAGGGGAATTCTACCAGACATTTAAAGCAGAGTTAATACCTATCCTTCTCAAGCTGTTCCAAAATAGAAAGGGAAGGAAAACTTCCAGACTCATTTCATGAAGCCAGCATTACTTTGATTCCTAAACCAGACAGACCCAGCAAAAAAGAGAACTACAAGCCAATATCCCTGATGAATATGGATGCAAAAATTCTCAAAAGATACTAGCAAATCTAATTCAACAGCATAAAAAAGAATTATACACCATGATCAAGTGGGACTCATTCCTGGGATGCAGGGCTGGTTCAACATTTGCAAATCAATCAACGTCATACATCACATTAAGAAAAGAAAAGATAAGAACCATATGATCCTGTCAATTGATGTAGAAAAGGCCTTTAACAAAATTCAGCACCCTTTCTTAATAAAAACCTTTGAGAAAGTCGGGATAGAAGGAACATACTTAAAGATCATAAAAGCCATTTATGAAAAGCCCACAGCTAACATCATCCTCAATGGAGAAAAACTGAGAGCTTTTTCCCTGAGATCAGGAACACGATAGGGATGCCCACTCTCACCACTGTTGTTTAACATAGTGTTGGAAGTGCTAGCATCAGCAATCAGACAACAAAAGGAAATCAAAGGCATCAAAATTGGCAAAGATGAAGTCAAGCTTTCACTTTTTGCAGATGACATGATATTATACATGGAAAATCCGATAGACTCCACCAAAAGTCTGGTTGAAGTGATACATGAATTCAGGAAAGTTGCAGGGTACAAAATCAATGTACAGAAATCAGTTGCATTCTTATACACTAATAATGAAGCAACAGAAAGACAAATAAAAAAACTGATCCCATTCACAATTGCACCAAGAAGCATAAAATACATAGGAATAAACCTAACCAAAGATATAAACAATCTGTATGCTAAAACTATAGAAAGCTTATGAAGGAAATTGAAGAAGATACAGAGAAATGGAAAAACATTCCCTGCTCATGGATTGGAAGAATAAATATTGTTAAAATATCAATACTACCCAAAGCTATCTACACATTCAATGCAATCCCAATCAAAATTGCACCAGCATTCTTCTAGAATGTAGAAGAAACAATCCTAAAATTTGTATGGGACCACAAAAGACCCCGAATAGCCAAAGTAATTCTAAAGAATACCAAAGCAGGAGGCATCACAATCCCAGACTTTAGCCTCCACTACAAAGCTGTCATCATCAAGACAGCATGGTATTGGCACAAAAACAGACACAGAGACCAAGGGAATAGAATAGAAACCCCAGAATTAGACCTACAAAAGTATGGCCAACTAATCTTTGACAAAGCAGGAAAGAATATCCAATGGATGGGGCGCCTGGGTGGCGCAGTCGGTTAAGCGTCCGACTTCAGCCAGGTCACGATCTCGCGGTCCGTGAGTTCGAGCCCCGCGTCGGGCTCTGGGCTGATGGCTCGGAGCTTGGAGCCTGTTTCCGATGCTGTATCTCCCTCTCTCTCTGCCCCTCCCCCGTTCATGCTCTGTTTCTCTCTGTCCCAAAAATAAAATAAAAAACGTTGAAAAAAAATTTTAAAAAAAAAGAATATCCAATGGAAAAAAGACAGTCTCTTTAACAAATGGTGCTGGGAGAACTGGACAGCAACATGCAGAAGGATGAAACTAGACCACTTTCTTACACCATTCACAAAAACAAACTCAAAATGGATAAAGGACCTGAATGTGAGACAAGAAACCATCAAAACCCTAGAGGAGAAAGCAGGAGAAAACCTCTCTGACCTCAGCCGCAGCAATTTCTTACTTGACACATCCCCAAAGGCAAAGGAATTGAAAGCAAGAGTGAAATATTGGGACCTCATGAAGATAAAAACCTTCTGCACTTCAAAGGAAAAAAATCAACAAAACTAAAAGGTAACCAATGGAATGGGAAAAGATATTTGCAAATGACATATCGGACAAAGGGCTAGTATCCGAAATCTATAAAGAGCTCACCAAACTCCACACCTGAAAAACAAATAATCCAGTGAAGAACTAGGCAGAAGACATGAATATACAATTCTCTAAAGAAGACATCCGGATAGCCAACAGGCACATGAAAAGATGCTCAACTTCGCTCCTCATCAGGGAAATACAAATCAAAACCACACTCAGATACCACCTCATGACAGTCAGAGTGGCTAAAATGAACAAATCAGGAGACTAGATGCTGGAGAGGATGTGGAGAAACGGGAACCCTCTTGCACTGTTGGTGGGAATGCAAACTGCTGCAGCCGCTCTGGAAAACAGTGTGGAGGTTCCTCAAAAAATTAAAAATAGACCTACCCTATGACCCAGCAATAGCACTGCTAGGAATTTACCCAAGGAATACAGGAGTGCTGATGCATAGGGGCACTTGTACCCCAATGTTGATAGCAGCACTTTCAACAATAGTCAAATTATGGAAAGAGCCTAAGTGTCCATCAACTGATGAATCGATAAAGAGGTTATGGTTTATATATACAATGTAATACTACTTGGAAGTGAGAAAGAATTAAATATGGCCTTTTGTAGCAATGTGAATGGAACTGGAGAGTGTTATGCTAAGTGAAATAAGTCATACTGAGAAAGACAGATGCCAGATGCTTTCATTCTTATGTGGATCCAGAGAAAGTTAACAGAAGACCATGGTGGAGGGGAAGGGAAAAAAAAGAGGTTAGAGAGGGAGGGAGCCAAACCATAAGAGACTCTTAAAAACTGAGAACAAACTGAGGGTTGATGGGGGGGTATGAGGGAGGGGGAGGGGGAGTGATGGGTATTGAGGAGGGCACCTTTTGGGGTGAGCACTGGGTGTTGTATGGAAACCAATTTGACAATAAATTTCATATATATAAAAAAAAATAAAATAAATATTAAATTCATTGTTTTTCTAAGTAAAAAAAAAATAAAAATAAAAATAAAATAAAAAATAAAAAAATTATACACACACACACACACACATACACATACAATGGGTTATTACTCGGCAATCCAAAAGAATGAAATTCTGCCATTTGCAACTACGTGGATGGAACTAGAAGGTATTATGCTAAGCGAAATGAGTCAGAGAAAGACAAATATCATATGACTTCACTCACGTGAGGACTTTAAGACACAGAACAGATGAACACAAGGGAATGGAAGCAAAAATAATATAAAAACAGGGAGGGGGACAAAACATAAGAGACTCTTAAATATGGACAACAAACAGGGTTACTGGAGGGGTTGTGGGATGTGAAATGGGATAAATGGTGAAGGGGCATTGAGGAATCTACCCCTGAAATCATTGTTGCACTATATGCTAACTAACTTGGATGTAAATTAAAATAAAAAGGGAATGGCCATGCAGTTAATTGCCACAAACACCATTGTGCCTAAGGTATCTTTGTGTTAGCCTCTCAGATTCATCCAACAAGAATTGTGCTTTAGTCCTTCTAAATGATCACTAGAGAGTTACAGGTGCTTAACTGTGTGAAACAGCCCTGCGCTCAGTAAAATCTCCAAATACTTTTAAAATACGTGAAGTGACAATTGTTCTCAAATCTCTTTGTAGAAACACTTATACTTAATGGCTTAAAACTACCCTGTTTCAAGACTGGCTAATAACTTTCAACACATGGAAATAAACTTACTGAAACATTATCTATGAGGAATAGGAAATAGCCAAGTGCATAAATGCTTGAACATACAGTGTTCTTCAAAGGGGTTTCATGTAGGATTTCTGAAATAAGACCATTCGTTTAAATACTCCATATTTGCGAGAAGGTAATGGGCTGGCCTGCATTTCTCTTCTTCAAGGTAAAGGTTGTGTTTCAAGTGGCTTGCATAGGACTCTGACACAGAAAAAATGTGCTTATAGTAAAGCACTAGAGAATGGACATGGCCTTAACTCCATGTATCTGCCATGCGCTTAAATTCAGTTAACATTATAGGTCCATGTAGGAGGAAGTGCTCCTAACTCCTGTGTATACAAACTAGGGAAGGGCCCACTGCTTAATTGACTAAAGGCTACTCACTGCTGAAAATGTCTTACATAAAGCTTTTGACAGACATCTCACTGGAACATTTGTTTAAACAGTGTGTATTAGCAATAGGAATGGCCATGTGCTGCACTGCCTAAAACCACACTGTTCTTCAAGTGGCTTTCATTTCCCCCCTTTAAAGTTTTTTTTTTTTCATTTTCTTATTATTTCTTGAATTCCATTTAGTTAAAATACAGTATTATGTTAGTTTCTACCTTACAATAGGTTGACTCAACAATTCCATACACAACACTCAGTGGTCATCATGACAAGTGCACTACTTAATCCCCAAAAATTCTTTAACATGTCCAACCATCCCATCCACTCTGATAACCAGTAGTTTGTTCTCTATAATGTGGAGTCTGTTGTTTTTTTTTTTTTTATTTGCCTCACTCTTTCTGTCCCCTTTGGGTGTTATTTATATCTGTTTCACTTAGATCTCTGCTTGTCCTTTCATTTGGGACAAATTTCTGTCTTCTCACGTTCTCTAAGTCTCCGTGCCTGTTTCTGTGCCCAAAAATATGTGTTAGCAATACAGACAGGCCGTGTGCTTCACTGCCAGAAACAACACTGTACCAGAAGCATATTCTTATATTTTTCCAGTAAGGAGGGTGCTTACATAATTATGTATAAGAAGTAGGAAATGGCTATGTGCTTAACTGCCTGAAAAAGCTGTGTGTTCACTGAGGATTCCATTAACTTTTAAGTTCATGTAGTAGCAAGTCTTCCTAAACTTCTTTGTATACATAGAATGGAAAGGCTTTATGCTTCATGGCCTAAAACTACACTGTATTTAAAGGGTCTTGAAGGACCATTTAGATATCGTTCAAATGGCCATGATCATAACAGCTTGAAATTGTGCTGTGCTTAAAGCAGATGTCAATTCATGTTTTAGATGAATGTAGTAAGAAGTATTCTTAATCTCTCTGTAAACTCTAGAGAGGGGCCTTGGGCCTAAGTGTCTGAAACTCCATTGTGCTTAGGACATCACTCATGTAGCCATCATATACATATCATAGGATTTCTTGTTGAAATACTCTCTGTTGTAGAAAATGACCATGTTCTAACTGCCTAAAACTACCCGGTGCTTCAGGTGTTCTTCATGTAGTCTTTTACAGAAGTCTTATAGGAGCTTTTATTGAAACACTCTGTTAGCAAAGGGAATCACCATGTGTTTCTCTGCCTATTATGCTTTGCATCAAACCCAGCTCAAAATATTTATGGATACACACACTCATAACTATTCCTATTCTGATGTAGAAGCACGGGCAATGCCCTTGCTCTGAAGTATCTAAATATACGCGGTGGTTAATGCATCTTTTGTGTCATTTATAATGGACATCTAGTATAAACTTTTGTTTAAATCCTGTCTTTTTGGCCTTAAGAAATGCTTTTGTGTTTAGTTGAAGACAAAAGACTGTGATTAAAGCATTTTTGAGTTATATTCTTGGATTTATTCAGTAAGAAATATGGTTAAATCCTGGTAAGCACTAAGAAATGTCCATGTGTTTAACTACCTGAAATACCTGTGTACTCGAGTTTTCCAAATGTCTCCTGAATAAAATGTTCTTAAACTGCATTAGATCAGCAATAGGGAACGGTCTTCTGTTCAAGTTCCTAAAACTACACTGTACTTCAAAAATTCTTCATTAGCCTTCACATTTGTCTGATAGGAACCTTTGTTGAAACACTATATATTAGCAATACACAATGGCCATGTACCGAAGTGCCTAAAAACTACAGTTTTTCATGTCACTTGCATGAATATCTTCCCATTTAGTAAAAAGTGTTCCTGGGGTGCCTGGGTGCCTCAAGTCAGTTGAGTGTCTGACTCTTGATATCAACTCAGGTTGTGATCCATTGGTGGGATCGAGTCCTACATCAGACCCTACACTGAAAATGTGGAGCCTGCTTGGGATTCTCTCTCCATCTGTTGTTACCCTTCACACCTTCCCCCACATGCATGTGCCCTGTCGCTCTCCCCCTCTCTCTCAAAAATAAGCATAAAAACATAAAAAATAATTCTTTTGTAAAAGTTCTCCTAAAATGTACTCCATAAATATTAGAGAAATGCCTTGACTATAAATAAACTTAAAATTGTTTATTTATATATTTTGAGAGAGAGAGGAAAGAGTGCACAGCTGGGGTAAGAGAGAGGGAAAGAGAGACAGAATTCCAAGTGGGATCCACACCATCAGCACAGATCCCAAAGCCGTCAACACAGAGCCTGATGTGGGGATTGAACCTATGAATTTTGAGATCATGACCTGAAATGAGATCAAGAGTCAGATGCTTAACCAACTGAGCCACAAAGGTGCTCAAGAAATACTTTTTCTTAACTACCTTGAACTATAGTCTGCTTAAAGCAGCTTTCAGTGAGAGTGCTTTAAGTGAGTGAAAGTGTCTCTCATTCTCATTTTAGATGAATATAGTCAAAAGTATTCTTAACCTCTCTGTATAAACCCTAGGAAAGAGTTTGTCCTTAACTGCTTGAAACTACACTGTGCATTAAGCATCTTTCACGCAATGCCTGAGATGGCCAGTTTGCTACAAGAGTCCCTTAATAATCAGCATTCTCCAGTTCTAATTTCTACTAAAGAATGCTGGTCTTCCAGGTATCCCTCGTCATCACTCTGCTCAATTTTCAAGGGAGGTTATCCTTAGGGTCCATTCAGAGTTGGGCTTTCTGAGGAATATCATATGTTTGAAGTGGGGAGTCTGGTGACATCCTTGTAACTGCCGGGTAGTGCTGCACATCACTCCCTTGGAATTTTGTTTCAGAACCATATGGACATCCAGAGGCACAGGCCATGTGAAGGTTCCCAGCATAGTAGGATTGTGGGTATGGTGAACCAGAGGTTTTGGAAGGGAGTTTGTCTCTTTTCTGGGGTGAGTAGAAGTGAAGTTAGACATCTGTCCAGTTTGATTCCATTCCCAATGGAATAGGGAAACGACATGGTGAGCTTCCAGGTTACATGCCGAGTGAGCCTGCACCGTTTTTGGACCGCAGGCGGGTGCTGTTGTCAGAATTTGGGAATCGGTCCCCATGGGAGAGAGCCTTAGCTAGGGTTAGAGTTCGTTCCAGGGAAGTCGCCAGGGCCGAAGCAATACCGGTTTCGTGATCTCCCTCGAGAGATGAAGTGAGGGCCCATGCGACAGTGCACCACAAGTGGAGGGTTAGGGGGTCAGGCCGGCATATGTTTCGTGGGAATGTTCTGGTTAGGGGTAGGTTTAGGGTTAGGATTAAGTCCCAGGAGGCTCCAGGGGCCGAACCCACAGAAGGTCAGTAGTCTCCCCAGAGGGCTAAGTTGAAGGCACATGGGAGGGGGCCGGTCAGGATCAGTCTTTGGCTGCCAAGGACAAACAACTCGATGGGCCCCTGGTTGGGGAGACCTCAGGAATCCTCTCGGCAACTGCAGCCAGGCCGGGGAAACAACATGCTGAGCTTACAGGTTCCATGCTGAGTGAGCCTGCACTGCTTCTGGACCCCAGGCGCGTGGTGTTGTCAGAATTTGGGATTGGGTCCCCATGGGGAGAGAGCCTTAGCTAGGGTTAGGGTTCGGTCCAGGGACGTCGCCAGGGCCGAAGCGATTCCGGTCTCGTGATCTCCCTCGAGGGATAAAGTGAGGGCCCATGCAACAGGGAGGCTCAAGTGAAGCTTTGGTTTCGAGGCCCGCTTAGGTTTCAGTGGAAGGTTCTGGCTCCGGGTAAGGTTAGGATTAGTGTTAGGTCTCAGGAGGCTCCAGGGGCCGAACCCACAGCAGGGCAGTGGTCTCCCCGAAGGACTGAGTTGAGGGCACAATGGAGAGTGTCAGTCAGGATCAGCCTATGGCTGCCAAGGACATATAATTCGATGGGCCCCTGATAAGGGGGGCCTCAGGAATACTCTCACACAGCTACAGCCAGGCCTGGGCAACGACCTGCTGAGCTTCCAGGTTCCATGCCTAGAGAGCCTGCACCACTTCTGGACCCCAGGTGTGTGGTGTTGTCAGACTTTGGGATTGGCTCCACATGGGGAGAGAGCCTTAGCTAGGGTTAGAGTTCAGGCCAGGGACGTCTCCAGGGCCTAATCGACTCCGGTCTCTTGATCTCCCTCGATGGCTCAAGTGAGGGCTTTTGTGATGGGGCGGCTCAAGTGGAAGGTTTGGGTTTGAGGCCGGCTTAGGTTTCGGTGGAGGGTTCAGGCTCGGTGTAAGGTTAGGGTTAGGGTTAGGTCCTAGGAGGCTCCAGGGACTGAACCCACAGCAGGACAGTGGTCTCCCCGAAGGGCTGAGTTGGCACAACGGAGTGTGCCGGTCAGGATCAGCCTATGGCTGCCAAGGACACATAATTCGATGGGCCCCTGGTAAGGGAGGCCTCAGGAATCCTCTCGGGCAGCTACAGCCAGGCCTAGGAAACGACATGCTGAACTTCCAGGTTCCATTCCGAGTTGAGCCTGAACCGCTTCTGGACCCCAGGCATGTGGTGTTGTCGACTTTGGGATTAGGTCCCCTTTGGAGAGAGACTTAGCTAGGGTTAGGGTTCGGTCCAGGGACGCGCCAGGGCCGAAATGACTCCGGTGTCTTGATCTCCCACGAGGGCTGAAGTGAGAGCCCATGCGACGGGGCGGTTCAAGAGGGGGGTTTGGGTTCGAGGCCGGCTTATGTTTTGGTGGAGGGTTCCGGCATGGGGTAAGATTAGGGTTAGGGTTAGGTCCCAGGAGACTCCAGGGACCGAACCCACAGCAGGGCAGTGGTCTCCCCGAAGGGCTTAGTTGAGGGCACAAAGGAGGGGGCCGCTCAGGATCAGTCCTTGGCCGCCAAGGACACATAAGTCGATGGGCCCCTGCTAGGGGAGATCTCAGGAATCCTCCCGGCAGCTGCAGCCGGGCCTGGGAAACGACCTGCTGAGCTTCCAGGTTCCATGGCGAGTGAGGCTGCACCACTTCTGGACCCCTGGAGCGTGGTGTTGTCAGACTTTGGGATTGGGTCCCCATGGGGAGAGAGCCTTAGCTAGGGCTAGGGTTCGGTCCAGGGACGTCGCCAGGGCCGAAGCGACTCCTGTCTCATGATCTCCCTCGAGGGCTGAAGTGAGGGCCCACGAGACGGGGCGGCTCAAGTGGAGCTTTAGGTTTCGAGTCCGTCTTATGTTTCTGTGGAGGGTTATGGCTCAGGGTAAGGTTAGGGTTAGGGTTAGGTCTCAGGAGGCTCCAGGGGCCAAACCCACAGCAGGGCAGTGGTCTCCCCAAAGGGCTGTGTTGAGGGCACAATGGAGCTGGCCGGTCAGGATTAGCCTATGGCTGCCAAGGACACATAATTCCATGGGCCCCTGCTAAGGGAGGCCACAGGAACCCCCTCGGGCAGCTGCAACTGGGCCTGGGAAACGACCTGCTGAGCTTCCAGGTTCCATGGCGAGTGAGGCTGCACCGCTTCTGCACCCCAGGCACGTGGTGTTGTCAGACTTTGGGATTGGGTCCCCATGGGGAGAGGGCCTTAGCTAGGGTTAGGGTTCGGTCCAGGGACGTTGCCAGGGCTGAAGCGACTCTGGTCTCTTGATCTCCCTCGAGGGCTGAAGTGTGGGCCCATGCGAAGGGGCGGCTCAAGTGGAGCTTTAGGTTTTGAGGCCGGCTTATGTTTCAGTAGAGGGTTCCAGCACAGGGTAATGTTAGGTTTAGCGTGAGGTCCCAGGAGGCTCCAGGGGCTGAACGCACAGCAGGGCAGTGGTCTCCCCGAAGGGCTTAGTTGAGGGCACAAAGGAGGGGGCCGCTCAAGATCAGTCCTTGGCCGCCAAGGACACACAAGTTGATGGGCCCCTGCTAGGGGAGATCTCAGGAATCCTCCTGGCAGCTGCAGCCAGGCCTGGGAAACGACATGGTAAGCTTCCAGGTTACATGCCGAGTGAGCCTGCACCGAGTCTGGACCTCAGGCTCGTGCTGTTGTCAGACTTTGGGAATGGGTCCTCATGGGAGAGAGCCTTAGTTAGGGTTAGGGTTCAGTACAGGGACGTTGCCAGGGCTGAAGCGACTCCTGTCTCGTGATCTCCCTCGTGGGCTGAAGTGAGGGCCCATGCGAAGGGGTGGCTCAAGTGGAGGTTAGGGATTGAGGCCGGCCTAGGTTTCAGTGGAGGGTTCCGGTTCAGGATAGGGTTAGGGTTAGGGTTAGGTCCCAGGAGACTCCAGGGGCCTAATTCAAAACAGGGCAGTTGTCTCCCAGAAGGGTTGAGGTGAGGGAACAAGGGAGTGTGCGGGTCAGGATCAGTCTTTGGCTGCCAATGCCACAAGAGTCGATGGGACCCTGGTAAGGGAGGCCACAGGAATCCCCTCGGGCAGCTGCAGCCGGGCCTGGGAAATGACCTGCTGAGCTTCCAGGTTCCATGGTGAGTGAGGCTGCACCGCTTCTGGACCCCAGGCGCGTGGTGTTGTCAGACTTTGGGATTGGGTCCCCATGGGGAGAGGGCCTTAGCTAGGGTTAGGGTTCGGTCCAGGGACGTTGCCAGGGCCGAAGCGACTCCTGTCTCATGATCTCCCTCGAGGGCTGAAGTGAGGGCCCATGTGAAGGGGCGGCTGAAGTGGAGCTTTAGGTTTCGAATCCGGCTCATGTTTCTGTGGAGGGTTATGGCTCAGGGTAAGGTTAGGGTTAGGGTTAGGTCTCAGGAGGCTCCAGGGGCCAAACCCACAGCGGGGTAGTCGTCTCCCCAAAGGGCTGAGTTGAGGGCACAAGGGAAGGGGCCGCTCAGGATCACTCTTTGGCTGCCAAGGACTCACAAGTCGATGTGCCCCTGTTTGGGGGGCCTCAGGAAACCTCTGGAGCTGCTGTAGCCTGGCCTGGGAAAGGACATGGTGAGCTTCCAGGTTACATTCCGAGGGAGCCTGCACCGTTCTAGACCCGAGGCGCATGCTGTTGTCTGACTTTGGGAATGGGTCACTATGGGAGAGAGCCTTAGCTGGTTAGGGTTTGTTAAAGGGAAGTCGCCAGGGCCTAAGCGACTCCGGTTTTGTGATCTCCTTCAAGAGCTGAAGTGAGGGCCCATGAGACGGTGTGCCACAAATGGAGGGTTAGGGTTTCAGGCCGGCATAGGTTTCAGGGGAGGGTTCCGGTTCGGGATAAGGTTAGGGTTGGGATTAGGTCCCAGGAGGCTCCAAGTGCCAAACTCACAACAGGGCAGTGGTCTACCTGAAGGGCTGAGTTGAGGGAACAAGGGAGTGTGCCAGCCAGGATCAGTGTTTGGCTGCCAATGCTACAAGAGCCTATGGGCCCCTGGTAAGGGAGGCCACAGGAATCCCCTCGGGCAGCTGCAGCCGGGCCTGGGAAACGACCTGCTGAGCTTCCAGGTTCCATGCTGAGTGAGCCTGCACCGCTTCTGGACCCCAGGCGTGTGGTGTTGTCAGACTTTGGGATTTGGTCCCCAAGGGGAGAGAGCCTTAGCTAGGAATACGGTTCAGAACAGGGACATCGCCAGGGCCGAAGCGACTCCAGTCTCGGGATCTCCCTCGAGGGCTGAAGTGACGGGCCATGCGATGGGGTGGCTCAAGTGGAGGGTTAGGGTTCGAGGCCGGCCTAGGTTTCAGTGGAGGGTTCCGGTTCGGGATAGGGTTAGGGCTATGGTTAGGTCCCAAGCGGCTCCAGGTGCAAACTCACAACAGGGCAGGGGTCTCCCCGAAGGGCTGAGAAGAGGGAACAAGGGAGTGTGCGGGTCAGGATCAGTCTTTGGCTGCCAATGCCAGAAGAGTTGATGGGCCCCTGGTAAGGGAGGCCACAAGAATCCCCTCGGGCAGCTGTAGCCGGGCCTGGGAAACAACCTCCTGTGCTTCCAGGTTCCATGGCGAGTGAGCCTGCAACACTTCTGGACCCCAGGCACGTGGTGTTGTCAGACTTTGGGATTGGGTCCCCATGTAGACAGAGCCTTAGTTAGGATTAGTGTTCGGTCCAGGGATGTCACCAGGGCCGAAGGGACTCCGGTCTCGCGATCTCCCTCGAGGGCTGAAGTGAGGGCCCATGCGATGGGGTGGCTCAAGTGGAGCTTTAGGTTTTGAGGCTGGCTTATGTTTCGGTGGAGGGTTCTGGCACAGGGTAATGTTAGGTTTAGGGTTTGGTCCCAGGAGGCTCCAGGGGCCGAACGCACAGCAGGGCAGTGGTCTCCCTGAAGGTCTGAGTTGAGGGCACAAAGGAGGGTGCTGGTCAGGATCAGCCTATGGCTGCCATGGACACAATTCGATGGGCCCCTTGTAAGGGAGGCCTCAGGAATCCTCTCGGGCAGCTACAGCCAGCCCTGGGCAACGACATGCTGAGCTTCCAGGTTCCATGCCGAGTGAGCCTGAACCGCTTCTGGACCCCAGGCACGTGGTGTTGTCAGACTTTGGAATTGGGTCCCTATGGGGAGAGAGCCTTAGATAGGGTTAGGGTTCGGTCCAGGGAAGTCGCCAGGGCCGAAGCGACTCCAGCTTTGGGATCTCCCTCGAGGGCTGAAGTGAGGGCCATGCGACTGGGCGGCTCAAGTGGAGCTTTAGGTTTCGAGGCCGGCTTAGTTTTCGGTGGAGGGTTCTGGCACGGGGTAATGTTAGGTTTAGGGTTTGGTCCCAGGAGGCTCCAGGGGCCGAACGCACAGCAGGGCGGTGGTCTCCCTGAAGGTCTGAGTTGAGGGCACAAAGGAGGGTGCTGGTCAGGATCAGCCTATGGCTGCCATGGACACAATTCGATGGGCCCCTTGTAAGGGAGGCCTCAGGAATCCTCTCGGGCAGCTACAGCCAGCCCTGGGCAACGACATGCTGAGCTTCCAGGTTCCATGCCGAGTGAGCCTGAACCGCTTCTGGACCCCAGGCACGTGGTGTTGTCAGACTTTGGAATTGGGTCCCTATGGGGAGAGAGCCTTAGATAGGGTTAGGGTTCGGTCCAGGGACGTCGCCAGGGCCGAAGCGACTCCAGCTTTGGGATCTCCCTCGACGTCTGAAGTGAGGGCCATGCGACTGGGCGGCTCAAGTGGAGCTTTAGGTTTCGAGGCCGGCTTAGTTTTCGGTGGAGGGTTCTGGCTCGGGGTAAGGTTAGGGTTAGGGTTAAGGTTAGGTCCCAGGAGGCTCCAGAGTCCAAACCCACAGCAGGGCAGTTGTCTCTCCGAAGGGCTGAGTTGAGGGCACAAGGGAGGGGGCAGGTCAGGATCAGCTTATGGCTGCCAAGGACACATAATTCAATGGGCCCCTGGTAAGGGAGGCCTGAGGAATTTGCTCAGACAGCTACAGCTGGACCTGTGCAAAGACATGCTGAGCTTCCAGGTTCCATGTTGAGTGAGCCTGCACCACTTTTGGACCCCAGGTGCATGGTGTTGTCAGCCTTTGGGATTGGGTCTCCATGGGGAGAGAGCCTTAGCTAGGGTAGGGTTCGGTCCAGGGACGTCGCCAGGGCCGAAGCAACTCTGGTCTCACGATCTCCCTCGAGGCCTCAAGTGAGGGCTTATGCAAAGGGGCGGCTCAAGTGGAGGGTTTGGTTTTGAGGCCGGCTTAGGTTTCAGTGGAGGGTTCCAGCAGGGGTAATGGTAGGGTTAGGGTTAGGTCCCAGGAGGCTCCAGGGGCCGAACCCACAGCAGGGCAGTAGTCTCCCCGAAGAGCTGAGTTGTGGGCACAAGGGAGGGGGCCGCTCATGATCAGTCTTTGGCTGCCAAGGACACACAAGTCGATGGGCCCCTCGTCAGGGAGGCCTCAGGAATCCTCTGGAGCTGCTGCAGCCTGGCCTGGGAAATGACATGGTGAGCTTCCAGGTTACATTCCAAGGGAGCCTGGACCGTTCTGGACCCCAGGCGCGTGCTGTTGTCAGACTTTGGGAATGGGTCCCCATGGGAGAGAGCCTTAGCTAGGGTTAGGGTTTGTTAAAGGGAAGTCGCCAGGGCCTACGCGACTCCAGTTTCGTGATCTCCTTCCAGAGCTGAAGTGAGGGCCCATGCGATGGTGCGTCACAAGTGGAGGGTTTGGGTTTCAGGCCGGCATATGTTTCGTGGGAGGGTTCCGGTTAGGGGTAGGTTTAGGGTTAGTGTTAAGTCCCAGGAGGCTCCAGGGGCCGAACCCACAGCAGGGCAGTAGTCTTCCCAAAGGGCTGAGTTGAGGGCACATGGGAGGGGGCCGGTCAGGATCAGCCTATGGCTGCCAAAGACACATAATTCCATGGTCCCCTGGTAAGGGAGGCCTCAGGAATTCTCTCGGGCAGATACAGCCAGGCTTGGTCAACGACATGCTGAGCTTCCAGGTTCCATGCCGAGTGAGCCTGCACCGCTTCTGGACCCCAGGCGTGTGGTGATGTCAGATATTGGGATTGGGTCCCCATGGGGAGAGAGCCTTAGCTAGAGTTAGGGTTCGGTCCAGGGACGTCGCCAGGGCCGAAGCGATTCCGGTCTCATGATCTCCCTTGAGGGCTGAAGTGAGGGCCCATGTGTGGGGCGGCTCAAGTGGAGGGTTAGGGTTCGAGGCCGGCCCATGTTTCAGTGGAGGGTTAGGGTTAGGGTTAGGTCCCAGGAGGCTCCAAGTGCCAAACTCACCACAGGGCAGTGGTCTCCCCGAAGGGCTGAGTTGAGGGCACAGGGAGTGTGCCGGTCAGGATAAGTGTTTGGCTGCCAATGCCACAAGAGTCGATGGGCCCCTGGTAAGGGAGGCCACAGGAATCCCCTGGGGTAGTTGCCGCCGGGTCTGGGAAACGACCTGCTGAGCTTCCAGGTTCCATGGCGAGTGAGCCTGCACCACTTCTGGACCCCAGGAGCATGGTTTTGTGGACCTTTGGGATTGGGTCCCCATGGGGAGAGAGCCTTAGCTAGGGTTAGGGTTCGGTCCAGGGACGACGCCTAGGCCAAAGCGACTCCGGTCTCTTGATCTCCCTCGAGGGCTGGAGTGAGGGCCCATGCAACGGGGCGGCTCAAGTGGAGGGTTAGGGTTCAAGGCCAGCCTAGGTTTCAGTGGAGGATTCCGGTTCAGGATAGGGTTAGGGTTAAGGTTAGGTACCAGGAGGCTCCAGCGGCCAAACTCACAACAAGGCAGTGGTCACCCTGAAGGGCTGAGTTGAGGGAACAAGGGAGTATGCCTGTCAGGATCAGTCTTTGGCTGCCAATGCCACAAGAATCGATGGCCCCCTGGTAAGCAGGCCACAGGAATCCCCTTGGGCAACTGCAGCCGGGCCTGGGAAATGACCTGCTGAGCTTACAGGTTCCATGGCGAGTGAGGCTGCACCACTTCTGGACCCCAGGTGCGTGGTGTTGTCAGACTTTGGGATTGGGTCCCCATGGGGAGAGGGCCTTAGCTAGGGTTAGGGTTCGGTCCAGGGATGTCACCAGGGCCGAAGCAACTCCGGTCTCGTGATCTCCTTCGAGGGCTGAAGTGTGGGCCCATGCGACGGGGCGGTTGAAGTGGAGCTTTAGGTTTCAAGGCCGGTTTAGGTTTCGGTGGAGGGTTCCGGCACGGGGTAATGTTAGGTTTAGGGTTAGGTCCCAGGAGGCTCCAGGGGCCGAACGCACAGCAGGGCAGTGGTCTCCCTGAAGGTCTGAGTTGAGGGCACAAAGGAGGGTGCTGGTCAGGATCAGCCTATGGCTGCCATGGACACAATTCGATGGGCCCCTTGTAAGGGAGGCCCCAGGAATCCTCTTGGGCAGCTACCGCCGGGCCTGGGCAACGACATGCTGAGCTTCCGGGTTCCATGCTGAGTGATCCTGAACCGCTTCTGGACCCCAGACGCGTGGTGTTGTCAGACTTTGGGATTGGGTCCCCATTGGGAGAGAGCCTTAGTAGGGTTAGGGTTCAGTCCAGGGACGTCGCCAGGGCCGAAGCGACTCTGGTCTCGGGATCTCCCTGGAGGTCTGAAGTGAGGGCCATGCGATGGGGCGGCTCAAGTGGAGTTTTATATTTCTAGGCTGGCTTAGTTTTCATTGGAGGGTTCCAGCATGGGGTAATGTTAGGGTTAGGGTTAGGTCCCAGGAGGCTCCAGGGTCGAACCCACAGCAGGGCAGTGGTCTCCCTGAAGGGCTGAGTTGAGGGCACAACGGACGGGACCGCTCAAGATCAGTCCTTGGCTGCCAAGGACACACAAGTCGATGGACCCCTGGTCGGGGAGGCCTCAGGATCCCCCGGGGCAGTGCAGCCGGGCCTGGGAAACGACATGGTGCGTTCCAGGTTACATTCCGAGTGAGCCTGCACCGCTTCTGGACCCCAGGTGCGTGCTGGTGTCAGACTTTGGGAATGGGTCCCCATGGGAGAGAGCCTTAGCTAGGGTTAGGTTTCATTCCAGGGAAGTCGCCAGGGCTGAAGCGCCTCCGGTTTCGTGATCTCACTCGAGAGCTGAAGTGAGGGCCCATTCGACAGTGTTCCACATGTCGAGGGTTAGGGGGTCAGGCCGTCATAGGTTTCAGTGGAGGGTTCCGGTTAGGGGTAGGTTTAGGGTTAGGGTTAAGTCTCAGGAGGCTCAGGGTCCGAATCCACAGCAGGACAGTAGTCTCCCAGAAAGGCTGAGTTGAGGGCACATGGCAGGGGGCTGGTCAGGATCAGTCTTTGGCTGCCAAGGGCAAACAACTTCATGGGCCCCTGGTCGAGGAGATCTCAGGAATCCTCCTGGCAGCCTCATCCAGGTCTGGGAAATGACATGCTGAGCTTCCACGTTCCCATGCCGAGTGAGCCTCCACCGCTTCTGGACCCCAGTCGCGTGATGTTGTCAGAATTTGGGATTGGGTCCCTATGGGGAGACAGCCTTATCTAGGGTTAGGGTTCGGTCCTGAGATGTCTCCAGGGCCGAAGGGACTCTGGTCTCGGGATCTCCCTTGAGGGCTGAAATGAGGGCCCATGCAACGGTGCGGCTCAAGTAGAGGGTTAGGGTTCAAGGCTGGCCTAGGTTTCAGTGGAGGGTTCTGCTTCGGGGTAGGGTTAGGTTGCAGGAGGCTCCAGGGGCCAAAGTCACAACAGGGCAGTGGTCTCCCCGATGGGATGAGTTGAGGGAACAAGGGGTGTGCCGGTCAGTATAAGTCTTTGGCTGTCAATGCCACAAGTGTCGATGGGCCCCTGGTAAGGGAGGCCACAGGAATCCCCTCGGGCAGCTGCAGCCGGGCCTGGGAAATGACCTGCTGAGCTTCCAGGTTCCATGGTGAGTGAGGCTGCGCCGCTTCTGGACCCCAGGCGCGTGGTGTTGTCAGACTTTGGGATTGGGTCCCCATGGGGAGAGGGCCTTAGCTAGGGTTAGGGTTCAGTCCAGGGACGTCGCCAGGGCTGAAGTGACTCCGGTCTCGTGGTCTCCCTCAAGGGCTCAAGTGAGGGCTTATGCGATGGGGTGGCTCAAGTGGAGGGTTTGTGTTTGAGGCCGGCTTAGGTTTTGGTGGAGGGTTCTGGCTCAGGGTAAGGTTAGGGTTAGTGTTAGGTCCCTGGAGGGTCTAGGCACTGACCCCACAGCAGTTTTGATATGTCCCGGAAGGGCTGATTTCAGGGCACAAGCAAAGGTGCTGGTGAGGATTAGTCTTTGGGTTCCCAGGCCAGACAACTCTGTGGGCCACTGTTCAGGTAGGAGTCAGGAATCATCTCGGGCAGCTGTAGCCGGACCTGGTAAATGACATGGTGACGTTCCAGGTAATATGCCAGGTGATCCTGCACCGCTTCTGGACCAAAGGTTTGTGGTTTTGTCAGACTTTGGTATTGGGTCCCCATTTGGAAGAGAGCCTTAGCTAAAGTTAGGGTTAGGTCCAGGGCGTCACCAGGGCCAATGCGACTCCAGTCTCATGATCTCCCTTGATGGCTGACGTGAGGGTCATGTGACGGTGCGGGTCAGTGTAGGGTTTTGGTTGGAGTAAGGGTTAAGATTCAGTTGAGGGTTATGGTGAAGGTTATTGTTAGGGACAGGGTTAGGTCCCAGGAAGTTCCAGGTGGTGAACCCACAGCTGTGCAGTTGTGTCCCCAAAGGTTTGAGTTGAGGGCACAAGGAAGGGTGCCAGTCAGGATTAGTCTTTGGGTTCAAAGTCCCACAACTCTCTGGGCCACTGGTCGGGTAGGCCTCAGGAATCCTTTTGGGCAGCTGCAGCTGGGTTGGGAAACGACATGCTGATGTTCCAGGTTCTATGCCAGGTGATCCTGCACTGCTTCTGGACCCCAGGCCCGTGGTATTGTCAGACCTTGGTATTGGGTCCCCATGGGGAGAGAGCCTTAGCTAGGGTTAGAGTTCAGGCCCGGGCCGTTGCCATGGCTGAATCGACTCCAGTCTCCTGATCTCCCTCGACAGCTGAAGTGAGGGTCCATGGGACGGTGTGGGTCAAGTGTAGGGTTACGGTTCAAGATAGGGTTAGGTTTCAATTGACGGTTCTACTCAGGGTTAGGTTTAGGTGTAGGGTTAAGTCCCAGGATGCTCCAGGAGCTGAACCCATAGCAGTGCAATTGTCCCCCAGAAGGGTTGAGTTGAGCACACATGTGATTGTGCCGGTCAAGATTAGTTTTTGGGTTCCAAGGTCAGACAACCCAATGGGCCACTGCTCGTGTAGGCCTCAGGAATCCTCTCGTGCAGCTGTAGCTTGGTCTTGGAAATGACATGGTGATGTTCCAGGTTGTATGCCAGGTGATCCTGCACCTCTTCTGGACCCCAGGTGTGTCTTGTTGTCAGACTTTGGGATTGGGTCCCCATGGGAGAGAGCCTTAGCTATGTTTAGGGTTCGGTTCCAGGACGTCACCAGGGCGGAAGTGACTCCAGTCTCATGATCTCCCTTGAGGGCTGAAGGGAGGGCCCATGTGATGTTGAGGGTCAATTGTAGGTTAGGTTTAGCGATAGGGTTAGGTTTCGGTTGAGGGTTCTTCTTAGGGTTAGGTTTAGGGTTAGGATTAGGTCCCAGGAGGCTCCAGGCACTGAACCCACAGCAGTGCAGTTGTGTTCCCGAAGGGCTGAGTTGAGGGCACATGGGAGCATGCCGGTCAGGATTAGTCTTTGGGTTCCAAGGCCAGACAACTCTATCGGTCACTGGTTGGTAGTCCTCAGGAATCCTCACGGGCAGCTGCAGTCAGCCCTTCTAAATGACATGGTGATGTTCTAGGTTCTATACTGAGCGAACCTGCACCACTTCTGGACCACACGCGCGTGGTGTTGTCAGACTCTGGTATTGGGTCCCCATGGGGAGAGAGCCTTATGTAGGGTAAGGTTAGGTCCAGGGACGTCGCCAGGGCCGAAGCAACTCCAGCCTCCTGATCTCCCTCATGGGGTGAAGTGAGGACCCAAGGGACGTTGCGTGTCAAGTGTAGGGTTAGGGTTCAAGATAGGGTTACATTTTGGTTGAGGGTTCTGGTTAGGGTTAGGTTTAGTGTTACTGTTAGGTCCCAGGATGCTGCAGGCACTGATCTCACAGCAGTGCGGTTGTGTCCCTGAAGGGCAGAGTGCAGGACACATGGGAGATGCCAGTCAGGATAAGTCTTTGGGTTCCAAGGTCAGACAACTCTATGGGCCACTGGTAGGCTATGCCTCAGGAATCCTCTCGGGCAGCTGCAGCTGGGCCTTTGAAACGACATGGTGATGTTCTAGGTTCTATGCCTAGTGATCCTGTACCGCTTGTGGACCCCAGGCGCATGGTGTATTCACAATTTAGTATTTGGTCCCCAAGGGGAGAGAGCCTTAGCTAGGGCTATGGTTTGGTCCAGGGACGTCGCCAGGGCCAAAGCGACTCCAGTCTCATGATTTCTCTTGAAGGCTGAAGTGAGGGCCCATGGTACGGTGTGGGTCAAGTGTAGGGTTTTGGTTCGAGATAGGGTTAGGTTTTAGTTGAGGTTTCGGGTTAGGGTTAGGGTTAGGGTTAGGTCCCAGGAGGCTCCAAGCGCTGAACCCACAGCAGTGCCGTTGTCTCCCAAAAGGGCTGAGTTGAGGGCACAAGGGAGGATGCCGGTCAGGATTAGTCTTTGGGGTAAAAGGCCAGACAACTCTTTTGGCCACTGGTCGCATAGACTTCAGGAATTCTCTTGGGCAGCGGCAGCTGGGCCTTGGAAATGACATGGTGATGTTCCAGGTTCTATGCCTAGTGATCCTTCACCAAGTGTGTTATCAGGTCTGTGGTGTTGCCAGACTTTGGTATTGGGTCCCCATGGGGAGAGAGCCTTAGCTAAGCTTAGTGTTCGGTCCAGGGACATCGCCAGGCCAACGCTACTCCAGGCTCGGATATCCCTAAAGGGGTGAAGTAAGGGCCCAGAAGGCAGTGCAGGTCATGTTTATGGTTAGGGTTTGAGATAGGGTTAGGTTTCAGTTGAGGGTTGTGGTTTGGGTTAGGTTTAGTGTTAGGGTTAGGTCCAGGAGGCTCAATGTTCTGAACCCACAGCAGTGCAGTTGTGTCCCCGAAGGTCTGAGTTGAGGGCACAAGGGAGGGTGCTGGTCAGGATTAGTCTTTGGGTTCCAAGGCCAGACTATTCTATGGGTCACTTGTCGGGTAGGCCTTCGGAATCCTCTCAGGCAGCTGCAGCCAGGCATGGGAAACAACCTGGTTATGTTCCAGCTTCTATGCCGAGTAATCCTGTACCGCTTCTGGACCCCAGGCGCGTGGTGTCAGACTCTGGTATTGGGTCCCCATGGCGTAAGAGCCTTAGGGAGGATTAAGGTTAGGTCCAGGGACGTCTCCAGGGCCAAAGCAACTCCAGCCTCATGATCTCCCTCAAGGGGTGAAGCGAGGGCCCAAGTGATGGTGCAGGTCAAGTGTAGGGTTAGGAATCAAGATAAGGTTACGTTTCAGTTAGGGTTAGGGTTAGGGTTAGGGTTACGTCCCAGGAAGCTCCAGGCACTGAACCCATAGCAGTGCAGTTGTTTCCCCGAAAGGCTGAGTTGAGGGCACAAGGGAGGGTGCCGGTCAGATTAGTCTTTTGGTTCCAAGGCCAGACAACTCTATGGGCCACTGGTCGGTTATGCCTCAGGAATCCTCTCAGGCAGCTGCAGCCGGGCCTGGGTAACAACCTAGTGATGTTCCAGCTTCTATGTCTAGTGATCTTGCACTGCTTCTGGACCCCAGGTGCGTGGTGTAGTCAGACTTTGTTATTGGGTCCCCATGGGGAGAGAGCCTTAGCTATGGTTAGGGATCGGTCCAGGGACATCGCCAGGGCCGAAGTGACTCCTGTCTCGTGATCTCCCAGAGGGCTGAAATTAGGGCCATGCCATGGTTCGGTTCAAGTGTAGGGTTTTGGTTCGAGATAGGGTTAGGTTTTGGTGTAGGGTTATGCTGAGGGTGGGGTTAGGGTCAGGATTAGGTCCCAGGAGGCTCCAGGCACTGATTCCACTGCAGTGCAGTTGTCTACCCGAAGGGCTGAGTTGAGGGCACAAGGGCAGGTGCCAGTCATGATTAGTCTTTGCGTTCCATGACCAGACAACCCTATGGGCCACTGGTCACGTATGTCTCAGGAATCCTCTCGGATAGGTGCTGCCCAGCCTTGGCAACGACACAGTGATGTACCAGGTTCTATGCTGAGTGATCCTACACCGCTTCTGAACCCTAGGCACGTGGTGTGGTCAGACTTTGGTTTTGGGTCAGCAAAGTGAGAGAGCCTTAGGTACGGTTATCTTTCTGTCCAGGGATGTTGCCAGGGCCGAAGTGACTTCAGTCTTGTGATCTCTCTTGAAGGCTGAAGTGAGGGCCCATGCGATGGCGTAGGTCCAGTTTAGCGTTAGGGGTCGAGATAGGGTTAGGTTTCGGTTGAGGGTTCTGGTTAGGGTTAGGTTTAGTGTTAGGGTTAGTTACCAGGAAGCTTCAGGCAGTGAAACCACAGCAGTCCAGTTGTCTTCCCAAAGGGCTGAGTAGCGGCACAAGGGTGGTGCTGGTCAGGGTTAGTCTTTGGGTTCCATGGCCAGAAGCTCTATGGGCCACTGGACAGGTATGCCTCAGGAATCATCTCGGGCAGCTGCAGCCGTGCCTTGGAAATGACCTTGTGATGTTCCAGGTAATATGCCAGGTGATCCTGCACCGCTTATGGACCCCAGGCGCGTGGTGTTGTCAGAGCTTGGTGTTGGGCCCCCGTGGGGAGAGAGCCTTAACTAGGGTTAGGGTTCTGTTCAGGGACATTGTCAGGGCTGACACGACTCCAGTCTCCTGATGTCCCTTGAGGGCTGAAGTGAGGGCCCATGTGATGGCGCGGGTCCAGTGTAGTGTTCGGGTTCGATACAGGGTTATGTTTCGGTTGAAGGTTCTGGTTAGGGTTAAAGTTAGGGTGAGCATTAGCGTTAGGTCCCAGGAGGCTCGAGGTGTTGAATCCACAGCAGTGCATTTGTTTCCCTTAAGGTCTGAGTTGAGGGCACTAGGGAGGGTGCTGGTCAGGAGTAGTCTTCTTTATAGCAAGTTCATGTTTACCTGAGTTGAATGGACTCCCTGAGTCTTCCCTCAGCTCTGACTGTGCTTGAGGCTGTTCTGGTTATAGGTAGGGGTAAAACCCGGAGAGAGATACGCAGGAAATTTCATCGTGGCTAAGGTGGTAGAGCATTGGAGAGAAAGTGTTCTGAACCAGGAAGAGAACAGTCTCATTTCTCCCAATCCACAAACATCTGCCATCTTTGTTGTCTACCACTCTTCAGCTGCCTCCTCCCTTCATGGGGTGCTTATAAGCAGGCAGGTGAGCAGGGGCCATTCCCACTTGAGGGGGCATTCCTGAGAGTTGCATCTTCCAGAATTTGATCATTGCAGGGCAACTTTTAGTAGAGTTTTGAACAAAAATGCAATAGCCATTTGACCAGTATCACCCAGGCAGAAGCGCGGGGAATGTGAAAGAGTACTCAGCCCAGCCCCACTGCCAGCAGGAAGTGACCTTCTGGTTGGACCTGATGCTGCCCAGAACCTACCAGGAGGGTAAAGAAGCTGATCTAGACTCAACACAACTTGAGCTTGTCCACTTTTGGGACTTACACAACAGAGCTTTGAGGAAACAGCCTTTGTGTTGTAGCCTAGTACACACACGTCTGTATGGGTATATATGTAGCCAAAAGAGAAGTTTCACAAAACACTTCTTACATGTGATGTCTTAGGATTTCTTTAAAATCGATCTTTGCCTCTATAAAATGGATATCACAACCTAATAACCTGATTTCACAATCAATTAGGCGGTCACAGTAGCTAAACAACACTGTTCTGATATATAATTTATCATGGCAGCATTGAGAGTTCTTTCCAAACGAACATCATACTTTTACCTAATATCACATCTTACTGTATTATTTCTATCTGTAATGATCAAATTATCTGCTAATTGTGGAGAGTTATTGACACAGAGTGGTATAGGCATTTGGGGGAATCAATAATCTGTCCCTAGTTAAAGCATTACTAAACTGTGGTCGCAGAATTTCCATCTGTCGCCTCTGTCCCAGGGACTTCCTGGTATTTACCCAGGGATTCTATGCTGGTCTCTGTTTCTGTGCTCTTGCTGAGTTTCTCTCTTTTCTCTGTCACTTCCTTGGGGCTTGATTTGCCTTTTGGGAATGGGTTCTGCCACGTTAAACTTCCCCTTCACCTCCTACATTTTCTCAACCTCTTTTGCTTTCTTAGGCATCTCTTCAACTGCTCTGGTTCTCTCTGCCTCTTCCAGTTGGTTCGTTCACATGAGCTAAATGATTGTGGACTCACTGTTAGTACAGCCACCACACATCATCACTGGGATGGCTCGGCCCATAGCAGCTTGTAAAAGCAGGGCCCAGGAAGAATGGGCAAACCAAGTAGGGATAAAGAAGTTACCCTTCGGCAATGGAAGACTCCATATTACCTAAGAGGCAGTGTCTGTGCTAAACACTTTCCTGGAATGCTGGTCAAGTCAATTCTTGGCTTTAGCAGATAGTGCCCTGTAGTTAAGAGACAAAACATACCTAATGCCTTGTTTCCCGAGATTATTTCAAACATGAAGCTAATAATACTTACCTTGTATATAGAAGCTTTGGGTATTATGACAGTGGTAAAACACCTCGAAGTTTTCATAACCTGTGACCTTTGTCCTTACTTGTCTTAGTATTCTGTTGCTACATAATAAATTACTACAAACTTATTACAGTAAAACCTTGGATTGCAAGCAACTCGTCCTGCAGGTGTTCTGCAAGACAAGCAAACATTCCTAATAAATCTTAAGTTGATAAACAAGTGATGTCTTGCAATACAAGCTGTACATGATGCTGAATGTCACGTGATCACAACTGAGCCAGTGGTTCTTGAAATTTGTTTTGATTATACGAGTGCTTTGGATTACAAGCAGTTTTCTGGAATGAAGTATGCTCGTAAACCAAGGTTTTACTGTATATTTATTATCTTATAATTTTTATAGATGACAAGTCTGGGCATAGCATCTATGAGTCCTCTGCTCTGGGTCCCACAAAGCTGAAATCAGGAAGTTGGCTGGGTTGTGTCCTCATCTGTAGCTTGGGGTTCTGTAAGTTCATGCAGGTTGGCAGAGTTCAGTTCCTTGTGCTTGTCAGACTGAGGTGCCAGTTTCCTCATTGGCTGGTTGGTGGTTGCAGTCAGCTCCTGGAGACCACCCTCAGTCCAAGCCATGTGTGCCTCTGACCACACAGTAGCTACTTCTTGAAGCCAGCAGGAGAGCCTTAAATAACATACAACCTTACATAATATTCTATAATCATGGGGGTGGCCATTTCATCATATTTGTAGGACCCCTTGCTAGGGGAGGGGATCGTGCACACCACATACACAAAGAGGTGAGAATCTTGGGGCCATCTTTGAAACCTGCTTGTCATATTATCACATTTATCATGAATCCAGCGTAATTGCTGAGGATTCTCTTTACTGATGCATGACAGAAAAGAGTTTCATCTCTTTTCATTTACAATTAATTGTTTGGACTCCACCTACCCTAAAAGCAAGAACTCCTTTTTCTCCCTTGAATGCTCCCCTCTTTCTCCACACAGATGCGCACACGCACACACACACACACGCACATGAGCACACACATATTGTTTACCCAGGACCATGGAGATTCTTGAGGAGGAGGGCACCACAGGGTCACTGTGGACGATGCTGTGCATCACATTAGCAGAGGGTGCTGTTTGGGCAGTGCTGGGTCATTGCTGGTCCAGCCCTGGCCCAGATTCCCTACCGCCACCCCCAGCCCCCTGAACAGGGCAGTTCATCTCCTCTCATGCTCTATGCTTAACTGCTCTTCTCCACAATGCAACCACAGTCCCTGTGCGACTGGGACTGGAGGGGCAGCAGGTCCAGCCACCCCAGAGCCACACTCCTCCACCGAGGCCCTTGTGCTGGCCCAGGTCATTGCCAGGCTGCATTTCTGTGTGGTCTCTGCTCAGATGTCACCTTCTCAGTGAGTCATCCCTGAACTCCTTGTTTAAACTTGTGTTATTATCTACTACCCCCTCTCCCTTGCTCTCAGCCTACCAGCTCTTACTTTATTTTTCACCACAGTGGGACTTACTGCCATCCAACACAGTTCATATTTTTTTTTTATTTATTGTTTGCCTCCCTTTTCTAGATAGAAAGCTCCTCCTTGGCAGGGACTTCTGTCTGGCTTTTCATCGTTTCATCCCTCACGCCCCATCCGAGGGTCCAGTGCAAAGCTAAGCTCCTTAGTAGCACCTTGGTGTGGCTTTTTAATGGATGCATAGATTATGAGAACCCACGGTATTTTTAAAATTTATTTTTTATTTTTATTTTTTAAATATTTATTTATTTTTGAGAGAGAGAGAGAGAGACAGAGTGTGAGCGGGGGAGGGGCAGAGAGAGGGAGACACAGAATCAGAAGCAGACTCCTGGCTCTGAGCCGTCAGCGCAGAGCCCGACACGGGGCTCAAACCCACAAAGTGTCAGACCATGACCTGAGCCAAAGTCGGATGCTTAACTGACGGAACCACCCAGGCACCTCTAAATTTATTTTTTAATTTAAGTATAATTTATATACAGTGTCACATTAGCTTCAGATGTACAATATGATGATTCAGCAATTCTATACATTACTCAGTGCTCATGAGAGTAAGTGCACTCTTAATCTCCTTCACTTGTTTCACTCTGCCCCACCTACTTCCCCTCTGGGAACCACCAGTTTATTGTTTGTATTTAAGAGTCTGTGGATTTGTTTGCTTCTTTTTTCCTTTGTTCGATCAGCAGCATTTTTAGGCACACACTTCAGTGTTCTACTATGTGTTGATTGATTAAGGCAAGTTAAACAGATCACCTTATGTCACCGATTGACGGAAGCATCTCATGGAAATCATAACAAGTTCTATCTAGTACATAGAAGTCCGTGTTTGTGGATTATGGGAGGACTGGATGTGAAAACATCTGCATCATATGGAGAATGAGGTACTGGTGGTGGTGATGACTGGGCAGGAGTCTCTCAGATCAGTTTTGTCCTTGAAGCGATAGATTGAGCAGCAGTTGGGTGCTGGGTATTTAAAAAGATAAACACAAGAGGGCTCCTAGGTGGCTCACTCAGTTAAGTGTCCGACTCTGGGTTTTGGCTCAGGTCATGATCTCTCCATTCGGGAGTTTGAGCCCTGCATTGGCGCTGTGTTGATGGCATGGAGCCTACTTGGTATTCTCTGTTGCCTTCTCTCTCTGCCCCTCCCCTGCTCACAGTCTCTCTCTCTCTCTCTCTCTCTCTCTCTCTCAGAAATAAATAAACATTTCAAAAATAATAATAATAAAATAAAAAGATAGACTCAAGCCCTGGGAGCCAACCAAGGAGAAACGGCATAGGAACTCAGGTCTGCTGAGTTTCACTATAACTCCTAACTCTCCATCTTAACTAATCTTCACTAATACTTCCCAGGAAGCTATTTTCTACACAATTATTCATAAAGCAGCCAGTTTGTACCAGAATTATCTACAGATTCAGTGTCTAAGATCCTGGATCAAATTGTGTATTTCTCCCGGCCATTTTTTAAAAGAAGAAAGTTGGCAGGAACCTAGATGACAACTATATGATCATCCAACATTACTGAGAAACAGTCCACCTTCTCCCTTTTCCCCACCTATGGCCACATGGACTCAAGTCACTGCAGTGACAGTTTCTCTGTACATACCAAGCTGCAGAACCAAGGGGCTTCAGCTTTCATAGTCATCTCTCTTTTCCAAAAAAAGGGGGTGGCAGGCATCTTAAAGGAAGCTGGGTTGACTCCTTGGAGCCTGCACTGAGTCCGAAGGGCCTTGACTGGGCAGCTCTTCTAAGGGAGGAATAGACCCTGAGCCCCAGCTGCACCTCGCAGGGCCCCAAGCCTCAGGCACCCTGGAGGGGAGGGGGGCAGTGAGACAAGGACAGTCCCATCAGCGGAGTATATAAGGATGCAGCACTGTAAAGGGGTCCTGCCCTCCCACCCCTTTCACTGGGAAACTACAAAAACTCAGTTATGGGGAAACTGAGGCTTGCAGAGGTCTAGTAACTTGCCAGAGTCCCATAGCCATTAAGTGGCAAGACAAGTACTAAACTTGCTAATCTGTCTGACTTCATAAGCTCTGCTTTGAACCTCAGGGGACTTGCCAGTGGCGTGCTCCCAGCTTTGGACCATCATCAGGGATCGAGTGCTGAGCAGGGTCTACAGCATGTAGACACAGGTCTGTTGAACTTCCTTCCCGTTGCAGCGCTGGCGTGACTCATGCTGGCCTTGGTTCACAGGCTCCACCAGAAGGGAACCATTGTGATTCAGCATCTGGAGATGGTAGTGGTGCTTTGAATCACACTGATTTGCACTGGCCAGATCCATCTCTGCACCTTCTGTTTGGGCCACCAGACAGCACTCAGTTCTGGTTGGTGAAGTGCAGTAGTGGCGTTTCTGCCCATTGCCCTGAATTGGCCTGGATCTCATGACTGGTTCGGCCTTCCTTCCGACCCAGGACACTGACTGGCCTCTGCCCCCTCTCTCCTACAGATGCCGCCCTTACTAGGACTGCTGTGGCTCCAGGTGCTGTGTGCGGGCCCTCTCCATACAGAGGCTGTGGTATTTTTGGTAGGTTGCAACCCCTCCTCGTCTCAAATGCCTTGGTCTACCACCCACCCCACAATGGCTCTGCCAGCCTGAGTATAGTCATGTCACCTTCACCTGAGGTCTTGGTCTCGGGGACAGTCTCAGTCAAGCACACAGGTATGTTCAGGTTGCCTCACCAAGTTTGCAGAAAGCTTGTTCCCGTTTTCACAGGCGATGGCTGGAAAGAAGAGTTTGTCTTTGGGAGATAGGCTGGAAGACTGTTGTTCTCCAGAAGCTGCTGTGCCAGTTTCTGAGATGGAGCTGAGGATGACTGTCCGAAAGACTCAGAATTAGCCAACTTGTCATCAAGTCTGTGCTGCCTGGAAGTCATTCCCACTCATGGTGTCAGCTGAGTAGATAACTTTCAGGACAGACAGCCTGCATCCTTGTCCCTCTTCCAGCTCTCCTAAGGGAAGTCTGTAAAATTCTACCTTGAGAGGGGATGAGGGAGTGACGCTGATGAAGCATCCTGGAAGGGGAGAGGTGCAGTTTCCATTATAACAGGATTCCCAGGGGATTGCCCTCTTCAGAGGGTGCCTGCTTGGGGGTGTGCCTAAAAATGTATTTGGGTCTATAGTTGAGAGACACTGCTTCAGATCTCAGGGACGGCAGGGTGTGAGTGGGAGAGGATGTGCCTAAAACCAAAAGAGCATTTCCTGCACCCGCAAACCCTCTCCTCTGCTCCACTGCAATGGTAGTGTCATCCAGGCAAGCGCCACAAAGAGTTAAGACTTAAGCTTCTCTATGACTTTTAGATTCCAAAATCACTGACTTCCGAAGACTTTAAGACTTTTACTAATAAGCATGTTACAGCAGCCACTTGAAATTTTTTGTGAGGTTTTGTCTTTCCCTTCTGACAACTGTTCCCAAGTTTGATTAGGGAAAATGCCAGTAAGTGGGATTCCACATGTCACGCTGTCTTTGATAGGATAGCCTGCTTCCATATCACCATCACCACCGCCTTGATGGGGCATTGGCCATTTGGGGGCTCAACTCACCTGTCACATCGGGCCCTGGCCTGGCCCCCCTTAGGGTTGGCTTGGACATCCCCTGTCTTGATGTCACTACCTCTGGCAAGCCCTTCTGAACCAAGTGCCATGTTAGCGCCTAAAACTCTATAATAGAAGGTGTCGTGGCCGGCGCGACAAACACCGAGGTCCTGAGGGTAGGGGAATACAAGAAAAAAAGAGAGAAGAGAAAGTTTGGGAACAGGAGGGTTCCCTGGGCTGATGGCCCAAGTGACGGCTTTATTGTTGCTATACACAATCTTTTATAACCAGACTCTTATGGGTTAGGTCATTCTAAGAATAAACAGGTTTCACATAATTGCTGCCCACCAAAACATTTAGTTCTGTGTTTCTTGTGCATTTTCTAGACGGGTCACAAGACCTTGTTGATAGATTGCTAGCAAAACACAGTTCCCATGTTTGTGTCTATCTGACTAGGGGTAGAAAAAGGGAGGTAGCATTACTGCCAACACCTGCAGACCACAGGCTTCAGGAATTAACTTTCTCAGCCTTGACAAGGCTTTCGTATGCCCTTGAAAGTGGGGGAATGGGAGGGGGAACCACCGGATTGGCTTGAGTCAACGGGGAACATTGCTCGACCCGGGCTCAGCCTGGCACCGGGGCCCGGCCCCCCACAGAAGGTAAATTTTTTTTAGCCTAAGATCTTCTGAATGTAAACATCTCTGAGTACACTTCAAGTGAAGTGGGCCAGTACCAAAGCAGGGACCAGGAGGACCAGGATAGTTGGTATTTCAGAGCTTTGCCTAGTTTCATGCATGCTTTCCCTCAGAACTTTCCTCCATGGGGCCTTGTGGTAGAAGGAGACAGGACTGTCTGGGGCAAGAGTCCTGAAATGCTTAGGAAGTTATGCCAGGTTAGCCTGAAGCACCAGATGTTCCTAAAAATGAAATGTTCCTAAAAATGAAAAAAAAAAAAACAAAAAACAAAAAACAAAACTTGTCAAGGTTTAGGTATCAGGTGATTAAAAAAATTTTTTTTTACATTTATTCATTTTTGAGAGACCAAGATAGACAGAATGCAAGTGGGGGAGGGGCAGAGAGAGGGAGACAGGATCTGAAGCTCTGAGCTGTCAGCACAGAGCCCAATGTGGGGCTTGAACCCATGAACTGTGAGATCATGACCTGAGCCAAAGTCAGACACTCAACCAACTGAGCCACTCAGGCACCCCATCAGGTGATTTTTTTTTTTTTTAATTGAGAGTGCAGGAGAAATATAAGGGCCTAGAAGCTAGAGCATCTTCTGTTGGCTTTCCCAGGAAACTTTACCTGAGTCAGCAGTCAAGTGCCTTTTAGAGGCCAGCCAGGGTCACTTATCAGAGTTGGGACACATTGGTAAGACAGTATGCAGTGAATGAGCAGGATCCCTGCACAGAGACATCTTATGAGTGCCATCAAACGGAGTGTCAGATGACAGAAGAAGAGATTCTGACACCAGGTTCTAAAGTGGGGGAACATCCAGAGAACAGCTGGAGATGTGAGTCCGAGGTGCCCCAGCTAAAGTCAAAGGATGCTTGGGTCCGGCTCTTATGCATTCCTTCTCTCAGTAAACATGAAGTGTCTTGTACACACCAGAGCCCCATGGAGAGGCACTTAGGGGAGTCAGGCTCCTAAAAGAAGCAGGTGTCTAAATAGGTAATTCTATGTGGAGAGTTTTAAACTGGTGTTCTGGAAACACAGGATGGAGCCTCTGATCCCAGAAAAGTTGGGAAAAGCTGCAAAGCTTCTGACTGGGTGTCAGAGAGGGTGTTCTGTTCAAAGGGACCAGCATGTTGATGGGACAAGGAGGTAAGAAGAACCAACATGGTGAGAGAATGGCAGGAGAGTCATGTGGCAGGCAGGTGTTTGTGGGGGAAGCATAGGAGATAGGAATATGGAGCTGGACATAGAGGGAAGGAAGGGCTACTCTCCAACCTTGGTCCCACCTCATTTTTAAGGACTTCTGTCTCCTTACCATAGAACAAAGGTTTGGAGGAGAATGCTTCCAAAATTCCCCCCAGTTCTAAAATCTTGAGTAATCTTTGACCAACGCAGTCTGAATGAAATATTCATGGTTTGAAGAACTAGACTAGTAGCACCCTTGAGTAGAGCTGGAAAGTACACTATGAAGGAGTAAAAACCAGCAGGGTTATTATGTGCGTGAGCCCTGCCGCTGGGGGCTCCCACCCACCTGGGTCTGCATCATGATTCACCTGATGCCTGGGACGTGCATTCAGGGAGAGAGCTGCTGTGCTGAGTGCTGGGGGGAGGGCAAGAAGGGATTGAAAAAACACATTGAATTGAAGAAACCAGATTACTTTGGATAATAGAAAAGGCATGAACTTCCTCCCTTCATCCCCGCAAATCTTCCAAAACCTGCTCAGCAATGAAAGGGAACATCTAGAGCACCATCACCCTTTAGTGCTTCAAAGAACAGCTTTTCTTACTATACTCCTCTTTTTCCCCTTCCTCTCTTTCCTTGTTCTATAAGCTCATTTTCCTGACCCCTTGTCAGTTTCTCTCTTAAAATAAGTTCTCTCAGACCAATATTTCAATGAGGAATGAATCTGATGATTGATACCTAAGCTGGTAGTCAGTCTCCTACCTTTTGACTTGTTCTGCCCATGCCTGGTACTTACTTGGTCTCTGTTAGTCTAAGGTGCAATATCAGATGAGGTGCCTCAATATCATTCATATCTGGCTAGGAGAAGAATAATTCCATGTGATAGTGGAACCAACACTGTGGCCTGTCCCATGGAAGAGACCCCTATCTCAGATTTCTTGTGCATTTTTCAAAACCAAGGAGCCCATCTCTTGGGAGTGAGTGGTAGCACTGTTTGAAAAATGCTATAAATCCTGTACATAAACCCTTACTCACAGTCAGCCTCTCTGTGCTCAGATACTTACAATTCAGCCCACTGTTGAATGTAAGATTACCATTGAGTTCACCAGGGAAATTCATCAGGGATTCCCTGAGTTCACCAGGGAAATTAGTCTTAAGAGCCAAAACAGTTCCCTTTGTGATTCCAGCATCTCGGTGCCGAGATGCCAGGCCCCTGCACAGTGGGATTCTTTGGTATCCCAAGACAGCAGCCCCCTCGGCCTCTCCCCCGTCTTCAGCCCACAGCAATCCTCTGGGACCTCTTGCTGACCCAGCTTCCCGCTGGCACACATGTGCTGTTCTTTCCACCCAGAAAGTGCCTTCCCTCCCCCTCAACTGGCCTCTTTCTTTCCATCCTTCAGAACTAAGCTCAGATACTGCTTTGAAGGAAAAGAAGTTTTTTGGATCGCCTTACTATAACACATACCCTTGTTTAAAACCTCTTGTTGCACTGAATTGTACACATAAAAATGGTGAAAAGTGGTCACTTTTACATTATGTATATTTTACTGTATACACACGTGCATGTGCGTGCGCATGCACGCGCGCGCGCACACACACACACACACACACACACACACACACATACTTATGACTGCACCTTCAGTTTTCCTTCTTAGCACTTACCAGAGTTGTAAATCAGTGATTTTGTAAATTTGTTGTTTGCTGTCCCCTTCCTCTATCAGAATTCAGGTTTAGTGGGTGGGAAGGGACTTTACCTTACTCTCTATAATGCGAAACATGGTTCTGGGACGAGAGCATGTGCTTAAACATTATTGAATGAATAATGAACTAGAACACAGGTCTGAGAGACACAATTTCAGCCCTTTCCTGAATCATTTCCTGACTGACTGATGGACTTACACTTAACATCGTATTCATATTCTTAAAGACTTTATCAGGGGCGCCTGGGTGGCGCAGTCGGTTAAGCGTCCGACTTCAGCCAGGTCACGATCTCGCGGTCTATGAATTCAAGCCCTGCGTCAGGCTCTGGGCTGATGGCTCGGAGCCTGGAGCCTGTTTCCGATTCTGTGTCTCCCTCTCTCTCTGCCCCTCCCCCGTTCATGCTCTGTCTCTCTCTGTCCCAAAAATAAATTTTAAAAACGTTGAAAAAAAAATTAAAAAAAAAAAAAGACTTTATCGCCTCCTTTTTTCTTAAATTTCGTTTCTGTGTGGTCACGTGGCTTTGACCACGATGCAGCTGGCTCTCCTGCTCATTCATCTTTCACAAGGTAGTAGGGTGCCCACACAGTGTGGGCATATTGGGTGAGGTTCTGGAAGGTTCCACGAGTCCCATCACAGTTTCCCAGCTGTGTCTGTGCAGGACAGACAACTTGGCCCTTCTCAGAATGACTTCCCGTGTTTCTAGAAATACAAGGTATAGTACAAATGTGAGGTGGGAAGAACCATTTATCCATTTGTCAGTCATTTGTTGAATGCCAGTGATGTGACAACATCGGAGAATTTTCAGATGAATTAGACAAAGGTCCTGTCCTTAAAGCAGTCAGCTCTACTCTTCATTAGACTTTAAGGTCACATAGGAGGTCAGCCATACTTAGAACGTAGAGATTTTATATCTGCGGCTCTTTTATGGAGTATGAGTACTTTCTCTAGTCCTGTAGTTTTTCTATATTTAAGGTGTGCTCTCTGAAGGTCACCATGTAAAATTTATTTCTGAATATTCACGTAATAATGGAGAGAAAATGGCTAGAAAGGATAAATGTTCTTATCCGTGTTGCTTTTCCAGCGAAGAATGGAAAATGGGGGACATGGGCAGCGAGGCAAAAGCTGGGTCAGCCATGGCATTCAAGCAAGATTGAGAAAGCATCTCCTGTTTTGACTAAAATTGAGTTTAGGTCAGAGCCATGGACAGGAAAGAGATCACGCCAACCCTTGCAAGGCAGCTAAGCATTTGGAGCTATTTGAGACAAAGCTCACTGAGAGACCTTCTAAGTGTGAGTGGGCTGCATTCAGGGGCATCCCAGAAGTCTGCAAGCCAGTGGTCTCCCTGCTGTCACAGCCAAGAAGGTCCTGGGGGAAATGTCAGAGAAAGTCTAGCCTGAGGAACCGGGCACCGAGTCCCGCCCTCTGACCCTAGCACGTGGGAGTCAGTGCCCAGGGATCTCCGAGTCCATGGGCCCAGGCCAACCACTGTGTGCCCTGAGCCCCACCGCTGTGCCCTGAGCCCCACCTCCCCACTGTGCCCTGACTCCCACCTCGCCGCTGCACCCTGAGTGCCAGCTCCCCGCTACGCCCTGAACCCCACCTCGCCTCTGTGCCCTGAACCCCAGCTCCCCGCTGCACCCTGAGACCCACTGCTGTGCCCTGAACCCCGGCTCCCTGCTGCACCCTGAGCCCCGCTGCTGTACCCTGAACCCCAGCATCCCAGCTGCGCCCTGAGCCCCACCTCACCGCTGTGCTCTCGTTCAGGTTCCTCTTGATGATGGGCGTGCTCTTCTGCTGCGGAGCTGGCTTCTTCATCCAGAGGCGCATGTATCCCCCACTGCTGATCTAGGAGCCCGCCTTCAACGTGTCCTACACCAGGCAGCCCCCCAACGCCACTCCAGGTCAGCCCACCCCTCGTCCTTGTCTCTGCTCTGTGCACTCTATGTGTCCTCTGCAAGCATTTGTGAAAGTCACTGCTATGGAATATGCTAGAAGAGAAAATTCAGGCCGTGTTTATTCATTTAGTTCTGATGTGCATCTGGTTCTCACTGTGCATTTGTGTTGATATAAAGTGCAGCATCTATTGGACTGTATGTCTGTTACCTCATATTCTTACCTAATTAGTGGTGCACCTTTTATGCATGTTTTTAAGGTTCCTATAACCATATTGTTTGCTCTCTGTCGTCACCCTTAAAAATTATTTCATATACATTTCTATACAAGCAGTAGTGTCCCTGCCATCATAATACATTGGGACTAAATATTAATTATGCTACTAAATGGTGATTTGCTTAGATATTCTGTCATTGCTGACCATTTGTTTTCTCTTGTTTTTCTTTTTATTCATTCATTCAACAAGTATTTACTATGCATTCACTAGTATTCTGAGTACTTATAAATAGAGCACATTTTTGCACAAGTTACATTTGGCCTAATAGGGAACATTACCCAAAGTGATGCCACAGACTCAAAAAAAATAGTGGTTTCTTAATTCTTACAAAACTGCTTTCCCTATCTAAAACTGTCAGGTACTATGGAGGGTGATTTCTGGCCTCCCTTGGGACACAGGCTGGTTCCCTATTGTTGACGTTATATGTGAGATGTTTTCCTTCCCTTTGAGGGCACCTTCTGAGAAAGAAGGGATAGCAGGGTGGCTGGGGATTGCTCAGTAGAGCTCCTGTCTTTTGGCCACTATGTGCTAAGGTGAGGCGACAGGCATCCCTCCTGTGTTTGCTGCCCTACTGGACACAGTCTCCACTTAGGCAGTGGAAGGCGGGAGCTCTCTCTTTTCATTACACGCCCCAGGTAGACACAATTCTAGGAGCAGTTTCTGCCTTGGTTTTTACGAAGTTTCAGTCATGCAGGATGAATATGTCCTAGAGATGTACTTTACAGTGTAGAGCTTATGGTTAACAGCACTGTATTGTCCACTTCAAACTTTATGAAGACGGTAGCTCTTACATTAAGGGTTCTTATCACCATAATAACAGTAATAAATTTGGAGGTGATGAATAGATTTACGACATATATAGTAGTGACGACTTCACAGTATGTATTTATCTCCAAACTCACCAAGTTGTATACATTAAATAGGTCCAGCTTTTTGTATATCCATCATAAATTTTTTTCAAAAAAAAAAAAAGCATTGGGGGGATTGAGTGTGAGTTTTCTCACTCCTGTTCTCATGAGGACATGCTGTTCTCAAGATGCAAGAGGAGTGGAGACAGACATTTATTTTTTAGATCTTTTACAGTTTTCTTCCACCAGATACTCCCCAGTTTTCTTTTAATTTTTTTAATGTTTATTTATTATTTTTGAAAGAGAGACAGAGAGCAAGGAGGGGCAGAAAGAGGGAGACACAGAATCTGAAGCAGGCTCCAGGCTCTGAGCTGTCAGCACAGAGCCTGATACGGGGCTTGAACTCACAAACCGTGAGATCATGACCTGAGCCAAAGTCAGACACTTAACCAACTGAGCCACCCAGGCACCCCTCCCCAGTTTTTTTTTTTTTTTTAAGGAATCGCCTTTATTATTTGTTTAATGTTACTAAAAGATCTGAATATGTATTTTCTGTAACAGTTCAGAGGTTGCTGTGCATTAAAAGCTTTCAACCAGGGTTAGTACCACTTTTCACGTGTAAGTGGATTTTTATTCTTTCATATTCCAACATCAGGAGAAGTGCAAATTTTCAGTTAAAGTTGGGGGGTGGGGCTCAAAATAAGATTTCATCTGGATTAGTCTGAGTCCATCTTTTTTTTCCCCTCAAGAAAGAAACAAATCAGAGAAATTGGGTCAAAGGCTTCTAAATTTCTTCTTTTTTTCTGTCATCACTTCCTGCTTTTCTCTCCTGGGTGTTTTGCCAAATGCATTAACAAGCATTGATTGTGCTGAATTTTAATCCCTTCTGTATACTTTGGGCCCCTCAGTGAGCCCGTGCTTCAGTACGATTCACATCTCAGGCACCAGGCAGTCTTATGTCTGCCAGCTGAGGGAACTGGTCAGCCTACGGTCGGGATTCACAGTGGCCACGCTTGGAGCCCGGAGCTCCGGGCCATGCAGGGAGTGGCAGTCTAGGAAGAGAAACTCGGTGCCTTGCCATCATATGGTAAGTTTGCAGGATAAGTATTATGCAGAATCAACCGCTCAGGAATATGGTATCTTCGCGAGACACAAACCAGTATTTGTGGACTTGCTGGGGTGGCTCCCTTTCTCCTCTGTTGATCTGGGGGGTGGGGAGTGGATTTGGTGAGCTTTGCTTATGCATGAAGAAGAAAAGGCAGAATGTTTTAGAGAACCTACTAGCTCACTGGAGGACGGGGGAGAGTGGCAGCTCACGTCCTGGTACGCACAGGGACACACAGCTGTGTTCCAGCTGGGACCAGCACCCCAGGCCAGCGTGGCTGAGTGGAGGAAAGCAGATCTACACCATTGCAGACCTGCTTCTACCTGGGACAAGGGGAGAACTGTGACCTCATCGTGGTTCTAGGGGGCTGATGCAGGTTGGAGCAATACCTAGGGGAAGATACTGACAAACAAGGTGTGTAACTGAAGTTCAGAGGTAGGGCTCCAAGTCTACCCAGGAACCAGAAGAAACAAAGCTTAGGGCCTACCATTAGCTCATTTGGGCCTTGAGCTAGGTGAGGGATGTGCAGAGAAGCTGTGGTCTGGAAAACAAAAAGGGGCACCTGGACAGGGGCTTAGGAGGCCTAAGGTCTGTGAGATCAGAGTGGACCATGTCCCTTCTGAGCCTCAGCACTTTATCTGCAAAATGGAATCATATAAAGAAAAGCACTCCTTATTTTCATTAGTCTTTCTATATAGAGGAAGCCAAAATGTCACTGAAGAAAGCCAGAGCTCCCTAAATGCTGTCTCCCCCCCCGCCCCGATCTTTCCACATCATGCTGCTGACAGGGCCCATTGGACATGTCCTGCTGGGTAGGGAGGAAAGATAGACTTCACTCATTCATTCAGACATTAGCTAACTTGGCAGCAGCCGCTGTGTTCACACAGGAGGAGGGGTGTGATGAAGACGTCCACACTACTGCCCTTTCACAGCTTGTGGCACGAGGGGTGGGATGGGGAAGAGGGTCAGAGGTACAAGCTTCCAGTAATAAGGTAAGTAAGTTCATGGTGACTATAGTTAACAATACTTTACTGCATATTTGGAAGCTGTTAAGAGGGTAGATCTTAAAAGTGCTCATGACAAAGGAAAAAATATATATGTACCCATGCAAAGTGATGGATATTACATAACATTGTGGTGATCATTTTACAATGCATAGGTATATATCAAATAATAATGTTTATATCTTCAACTTACACAATGCTCTGTGTCAGCTATACCTCAGTACAACTGGAAGAAAAAAGGAACTTTGAGAACAATCAGAAAAAAACATAAAAGCCGTGGTAAAGCAGAGTTGTGGGTCTGGAGGAGGGCAGGCAGGGCCTGGATTTCAGGAAGGTCTGAGTGGTGGTCTGAACTGAACGTGGTGCCCACAAGAGGAATGTGGGGAAGGGGGAGGAATGGGGGCTACCAAGAAAAGGATGATTCAATGATGGCCTCTCTTCTTTATGGGATATTATGTGGTCACCAAAGTTAATGGTCAAAATCAAGGCCATGTAACTAGCCAGACAACTGTAAAGCCATGTTCAGGGAAGAGGGCAGTGGGTGACATGCGGTTTTGAGTATGCAATTCCGACTGTCTAATCGCACAAATGCACAGAGAGGGATCAAAGAGAACAGTCAGTAATGACATCGGGGGTGTTAAAGCGATCTGAGTTTTCTTGAAAGATGGTTTGCTTTAATACTGATTAATGTGACTAATACTGATCCCCAGTGATGTAGAATAGGACCGCACAGGGGAGTACTAGGTGTTGGATAAGGAACAAAATGCGGGGGGCCAGTGATGGCAATAAGTAATCTCATAGAAGCTAAGCATCAAAACCTGCGGACGACCCATTGAGATCCACAGGACCGGAGTAGAATTTAGTCCATGTGTGCTGGGGTGATGTGATGGCCGTTGTTCTTTTTCTGCCTTGTGTTCTAGGATTTGCTCTGTGGAATACCACTTACCACTGAATTCTTAGCAGTTATTTCGTCTTCTGTTTCAAAACATTGTCAGAATTGAGCAAAACTATTTTCTTCCATCAATTTCTGATTTATACAACCATGAAAGAAAAAGTCAAGACTTTTGGTGGAAGGTTTTTTTTTTCTCCCTACTTAACCTTGCTCACAAAGTTTGGTGACACATTGGGGCCCCAGCGTTCACATGTGTCTCAGCTGTATTTCAACTGCATCATCTCTATAAAACCATGACAGGTCAGGATGAAATTATTAGGTACCTAATACAGATAGTCCTTTTAACTCCTTCCCCCTCCTCCCAAAGAAGCAGTAGAGTAAGCCCCCCCGCCTCATTTCTTTGTGATGGGTAATACATTCAAGTCAGTTCTTCTCCTGGTTCCCTTCTTTCAGCTTACCGATATTTTTTTAACAGATATTTATCTTTGAAGACATAATCCATGATTTTCTGGATATATACACATATATAAAGGAAGCCTTTTTCACACTATTAAGATAATTGTGTATTGTGAAGACATAACTTGAGTTATATGTATTGAATAACTTCAAGTGTGTGAAACAAACACTTAGAAATGAAAGGAAAGAATGTGGAGTGCCCTTGCATTACTATTGATTTGATCGAAGTATAAAAATTAATGGAGCACTTAAAAGAATTTATCGAATTGTACACCACAAAGAAAATCTGGGTAGGTTTACAAAAGCAGAAATCACATACCTCAGGGTCTGGGCTAGGATGCTCTCAGGTTCATTTCTGTCTTCATGCCTCTCTATCAGATCTTGGGAATGTGACTCAGTTTCCCTAAGCTTCAAGCTCCTGACTATGAGGCTGAGATCGTAAGAGACTTTCTTAGGGTAATTGTGTATGAGTTGATCCGTAGACTATACTTAGCTCCGGGCCTGAGGCAATGCTCCCTAAGTGGCAATAGTTGCTTCTCCTACTGTTTCTAAACCTTGTAGTTTTAAGAAATCTATAAATGAGCAAATAAATCATCTGCTCCCACTTGGGAAAAAAAGAATACCCCCTACGTCATTAGCTGAGCAAATGAAGGAGAGAAGTGAGGGAGGACCCCGAGGGCCTGGTCTTCACCCCACCTCATCCCAAGCCTCCCCACCCAATCTTCCCAACTCAGCAAAGGGCTAGTCTGTTCTGCCAGTTGCTCAGGCTAAAAGCCATCATGACAGTTTCTCCTGTCTGGCCCTCTCCTGCTGCCTCCTTTTATCCAGATTACCATAGGAGCCTCCTCACTAGCCTTGTTGCTTCCCCCTTCCCCAGCTTTGGTCTGTTTCCAACAAAGCAAATGGTCAAAGAGAGGTCAGGGCTTCCACTCACAACTCTCCAAAGTCCACCCCCCTTACCCTGCTCACAGTCAGAGGTCTTTACAGTAGCCAACAAGGCTCCTTTCCGTCTCTTAAGTCTCCCCCTCTTCCTACTCTTCTGTTCCTACATACCTCTCCTGCTCCTGTCCTCCTGGCTCATTCCACTCCCACTGCCCACTGGCCTTTGCTTTACCTCAAACCTACTGGGCTGTGATGTTGGTGTCTTTTGCACTGTGATTTTTTCTGCCTAAAAGACTCTGTGTCCATCTAAACCCTCCCCACCATGTATACATGGTGTGCTTCCCCATCACCCTCCTCCTATTTACACATCGCTGCTCTGCCATCACCAGCATCCCCCCACCCCCGCCATGTACCTATGGTGTACTCCTCATCACTTACTGCCCCCAGCTACACATGGATGCTCCCTTATCACCCTCCCCCACCATTTACACATTTTATACTCCCCCACATACATCTCCTCCATTACCCTCACCCCAGGTGCAAGTGGACCCGTGTGGGTCCGCTTAGGTACGGACTTTTTTTCGATACATAAAGTACAGTACTGGTGGTATATTTTGTCTTCCTTATGACATTCTTCTAACCTTTTCTCCAGCTTACTTTATTGTAAGAATGCAGTATACAATACATATAACATACAAAATATGTGTTAATTGACTGTCTATGTTGTCAGTGAGGCTTCTAGTCAACAGTAGGCTATTACTAGTTAAGTTCTGAGGGAGTCAAAAGTTATACACGGATTTTAACTGCACAGGCAGTTGATGCTCATCACCTTGGTGTTGTTCGAGGGTCAACCGTATTTTGGAATTTTTTAGTCTCTTGAACGCTTGTCACTTACAGGGAAGAGTTGGAGGGTAAATTAGGGTTCACCTGGTCAATTTCAGCTCTCAGCTCAGTGGCAGGCACCCGTCCTCAACTCAGGCCCCTTGAAAGGCCACTGGGCACATATTCCTTGGGGAGCTTGCACATAGCAAGCAGGAGCAGGGTGGGCAAAGGGACCCTGTCCTTCAAATATAGGTACTCTGCACTCTGATGGTGTTTGCTGCTACTGACTAAAGAGGTAGGCAGCCCCTGTTGCACCTCCCCATGCTGTTGCAAGTGTCTCCCTGCTCTGGCTGAGAAGGCCAGTGCCCTTCTCCCCATCCCTTCATTTTTCACTTTTTCCTCTTTAAGAGCTAGACAGTAAAGACTAGGATGTTCCAAACCAAATGCATATACCAGGAAAGTTAGAAAGAGAGCGTGCATTACAGGGAAAAGCTCAGAAATGACCTGAGAAGTCCATAAGTTTATACTTCAGGCTTATTCTCAGCACAGAGACAGCCTACAACAATTAATTTTATAAAATAAAAATAAAAATATTAGCAAAACAACAGCAAACTGTGGGGAAGGAGAGGAGGATGTTATTTCCATAGTTACGACATTATTAGATTCAAATATCTGATGTTCAACAACAAAAAAATCACAACTCATACAAAGAAACAGGAAAATATGGTCCATTCAAGGCAAAAATTAAATAAAGAGGCTGTTCCTGAAAAATACCTAATGGTACATCTGCTAGACAAGTCTTTAAAATACGTGTCTTAAAGATGCTCAAGAGATCTCAACAGTCTCTTATGCTTTGGCTCTCTCCCACTCTAACCTCTTTTTTTTTTTTTTTTTTTTGTTCCCCTCCCCCATGGGTTTCTCTTAAGTTTCTCAGGATCCACATAAGAGTGAAACCATATGGTATCTGTCTTTCTCTGTATGGCTTATTTCACTTAGCATCACACTCTCCAGTTCCATCCACGTTGCTACAAAAGGCCATATTTCATTTTTTCTCATTGCCACGTAGTACTCCATTGTGTATATAAACCACAATTTCTTTATCCATTCATCAGTTGATGGACATTTAGGCTCTTTCCATAATTTGGCTATTGTTGAGAGTGCTGCTATGAACATTGGAGTACAAGTGCCCCTATGCATCAGTACTCCTGTGTCCCTTGGATAAATTCCTAGCAGTGCTATTGCTGGGTCATAGGGTAGGTCTATTTTTAATTTTCTGAGGAACCTCCACACTGCTTTCCAGAGCGGCTGCACCAATTTGCATTCCCACCAACAGTGCAAGAGGGTTCCCGTTTCTCCACATCCTCTCCAGCATCTATAGTCTCCTGATTTGTTCATTTTGGCCACTCTGACTGGCGTGAGGTGATACCTGAGTGTGGTTTTGATTTGTATTTCCCTGATAAGGAGCGACGCTGAACATCTTTTCATGTGCCTGTTGGCCATCCGGATGTCTTCTTTAGAGAAGTGTCTATTCATGTTTTCTGCCCATTTCTTCACTGGGTTATTTGCTTTTCGGGTGTGGAGTTTGGTGAGCTCTTTATAGATTTTGGATACTAGCCCTTTGTCCGATATGTCATTTGCAAATATCTTTTCCCATTCCGTTGGTTGCCTTTTAGTTTTGTTGGTTGTTTCCTTTGCTGTGCAGAAGCTTTTGATCTTCATAAGGTCCCAGTAATTCACTTTTGCTTTTAATTCCCTTGCCTTTGGGGATGTGTCGAGGAAGAGATTGCTACGGCTGAGGTCAGAGAGGTCTTTTCCTGCTTTCTCCTCTAAGGTTTGGATGGTTTCCTGTCTCACATTCAGGTCCTTTATCCATTTTGAGTTTATTTTTGTGAATGGTGTGAGAAAGTGGTCTAGTTTCAACCTTCTGCATGTTGCTGTCCAGTTCTCCCAGCACCATTTGTTAAAGAGACTGTCTTTTTTCCATTGGATGTTCTTTCCTGCTTTGTCAAAGATGAGTTGGCCATACGTTTGTGGGTCTAGTTCTGGGGTTTCTATTCTATTCCATTGGTCTATGTGTCTGTTTTTCTGCCAATACCATGCTGTCTTGATGATGACAGCTTTGTAGTAGAGGCTAAAGTCTGGGATTGTGATGCCTCCTGCTTTGGTCTTCTTCTTCAAAATTACTTTGGCTATTCGGGGCCTTTTGTGGTTCCATATGAATTTTAGGATTGCTTGTTCTAGTTTCGAGAAGAATGCTGGTGCGATTTTGATTGGGATTGCATTGAATGTGTAGATAGCTTTGGGTAGTATTGACATTTTGACAATATTTATTCTTCCAATCCATGAGCAGGGAATGTCTTTCCATTTCTTTAAATCTTCTTCAATTACCTTCATAAGCTTTCTATAGTTTTCAGCATACAGATCCTTTACATCTTTGGTTAGATTAATTCCTAGGTATTTTATGCTTCTTGGTGCAATTGTGAATGGGATCAGTTTCTTTATTTGTCTTTCTGTTGCTTCATTGTTAGTGTATAAGAATGCAACTGATTTCTGTACATTGATTTTGTATCCTGCAACTTTGCTGAATTCATGTATCAGTTCTAGCAGACTTTTGGTGAAGTCTATCGGATTTTCCATGTATAATATCATGTCATCTGCAAAGAGCGAAAGCTTGACTTCATCTTTGCCAATTTGGATGCCTTTGATTTCCTTTTGTTGTCTGATTGCTGATGCTAGAACTTCCAGCACTATGTTAAACAACAGCGGTGAGAGTGGGCATCCCTGTCGTGTTCCTGATCTCAGGGAAAAAGCTCTCAGTTTTTCCCCGTTGAGGATGATGTTAGCTGTGGGCTTTTCATAAATGGCTTTTATGATCTTTAAGTATGTTCCTTCTATCCCGACTTTCTCAAGAGTTTTTATTAAGAAAGGGTGCTGGATTTTATCAAAGGCCTTTTCTGCATCGATTGACAGGATCATATGGTTCTTCTCTTTTTTTTTTGTTAATGTGATGTATCACGTTGATTGATTTGCGAATGTTGAACCAGCCCTGCATCCCAGGAATGAATCCCACTTGATCATGGTGAATAATTCTTTTTATATGCCGTTGAATTCGATTTGCTAGTATCTTATTGAGAATTTTGGCATCCATATTCATCAGGGATATTGGCCTGTAGTTCTCTTTTTTTACTGGGTCTCTGTCTGGTTTAGGAATCAAAGTAATACTGGCTTCATAGAATGAGTCTGGAAGTTTTCCTTCCCTTTCTATTTCTTGGAATAGCTTGAGAAGGATAGGTATTATCTCTGCTTTAAACGTCTGGTAGAACTCTCCTGGGAAGCCATCTGGTCCTGGACTCTTATTTGTTGGGAGATTTTTGATAACCGATTCAATTTCTTCGCTGGTTATGGGTCTGTTCAAGCTTTCTATTTCCTCCTGATTGAGTTTTGGAAGAGTGTGGGTGCTCAGGAATTTGTCCATTTCTTCCAGGTTGTCCAATTTGTTGGCATATAATTTTTCACGGTATTCCCTGATAATTGTTTGTATCTCTGAGGGATTGGTTGTAATAATTCCATTTTCATTCATGATTTTATCTATTTGGGTCATCTCCCTTTTCTTTTTGAGAAGCCTGGCTAGAGGTTTGTCAATTTTGTTTATTTTTTCAAAAAACCAACTCTTGGTTTCGTTGATCTGCTCTACAGTTTTTTTAGATTCTATATTGTTTATTTCTGCTCTGATCTTTATTATTTCTCTTCTTCTGCTGGGTTTAGGGTGTCTTTGCTGTTCTGCTTCTAGTTCCTTTAGGTGTGCTGTTAGATTTTGTATTTGGGATTTTTCTTGTTTCTTGAGATAGGCCTGGATTGCAATGTATTTTCCTCTCAGGACTGCCTTCGCTGCGTCCCAAAGCGTTTGGATTGTTGTATTTTCATTTTCATTTGTTTCCATATATTTTTTAATTTCTTCTCTAATTGCCTGGTTGACCCACTCATTCGTTAGTAGGGTGTTCTTTAACCTCCATGCTTTTGGAGGTTTTCCAGACTTTTTTCTGTGGTTGATTTCAAGCTTCATAGCATTGTGGTCTGAAAGTATGCATGGTATGATTTCAATTCTGGTAAACTTATGAAGGGCTGTTTTGTGACCCAGTATATGATCTATCTTGGAGAATGTTCTATGTGCACTCGAGAAGAAAGTATATTCTGTTGCTTTGGGATGCAGAGTTCTAAATATATCTGTCAAGTCCATCTGATCCAATGTCTCATTCAGGGCCCTTGTTTCTTTATTGACCGTGTGTCTAGATGATCTATCCATTTCTGTAAGTGGGGTGTTAAAGTCCCCTGCAATTACCACATTCTTCTCAATAAGGTTGCTTATGTTTATGAGTAATTGTTTTATATATTTGGGCGCTCCGGTATTCGGCGCATAGACATTTATAATTGTTAGCTCTTCCTGATGGATAGACCCTGTCACTATTATATAATGTCCTTCTTCATCTCTTGTTACAGCCTTTAATTTAAAGTCTAGTTTGTCTGATATAAGTATGGCTACTCCAGCTTTCTTTTGGCTTCCAGTAGCATGATAAATAGTTCTCCATCCCCTCACTCTCAATCTAAAGGTGTCCTCAGGTCTAAAATGTCTTGTAGACAGCAAATAGATGGGTCTTGTTTTTTTATCCATTCTGATACCCGATGTCTTTTGGTTGGAGCATTTAGTCCATTTACATTCAGTGTTATTATAGAAAGATATGGGTTTAGAGTCATTGTGATGTCTGTATGTTTTATGCTTGTAGTGATGTCTCTGGTACTTTGTCTCACAGGGTCCCCCTTACGATCTCTTGTAGGGCTGGTTTAGTGGTGACAAATTCCTTCAGTTTTTGTTTGTTTGGGAAGACCTTTATCTTTCCTTCTATTCTAAATGACAGACTTGCTGGATAAAGGATTCTCGGCTGCATATTTTTTCTGTCTAGCACACTGAAAATCTCGTGCCAATTCTTTCTGGCCTGCCAAGTTTCAAAAGAGAGATCAGTCACGAGTCTTATAGGTCTCCCTTTATATGTGAGGGCACGTTTACCCCTTGCTGCTTTCAGAATTTTCTCTTTATCCTTGTATTTTGCCAGTTTCACTATGATATGTCGTGCAGAAGATCGATTCAAGTTACGTCTGAAGGGAGTTCTCTGTGCCTCTTGGATTTCAATGCCTTTTTCCTTCCCCACTTCAGGGAAGTTCTCAGCTATTATTTCTTCAAGTACCCCTTCAGCACCTTTCCCTCTCTCTTCCTCCTCTGGGATACCTATTATGCGTATATTATTTCTTTTTAGTGTATCACTTAGTTCTTTAATTTTCCGCTCATACTCCTGGATTTTTTTATCTCTCTTTTTCTCAGCTTCCTCTTTTTCCATAACTTTATCTTCTAGTTCACCTATTCTCTCCTCTGCCTCTTCAATCCGAGCCGTGGTGGTTTCCATTTTGTTATGCATTTCGTTTAAAGCGTTTTTCAGCTCCTCGTGACTGTTCCTTAGTCCCTTGATCTCTGTAGCAAGAGATTCTCTGCTGTCAGCTATACTGTTTTCAAGCCCAGCGATTAATTTTATGAGTATTATTCTAAATTCACTTTCTGTTATATTATTTAAATCCTTTTTGATCAGCTCATTAGCTGTTGTTATTTCCTGGAGATTCTTCTGAGGGGAATTCTTCCGCTTGGTCATTTTGGATAGTCCCTGGCGTGGTGAGGACCTGCAGGGCACTTCCCCTGTGCTGTGGTGTATAACTGGAGTTGGTGGGCGGAGCCGCAGTCAGACCTGATGTCTGCCCCCAGCCCACCGCTGGGGCCACAGTCAGACTGGTGCGTGCCTTCTCTTCCCCTCTCCTAGGGGCGGGATTCACTGTGGGGTGGGGTGGCCTGTCTGGGCTACTTGCACACTGCCAGGCTTGTAAGATGCTGGGGATCTGGCGTCATAGCTGGGGTGGGTAGGCAAGGTGCACAGGGGCAGGAGGGGCAGGCTTAGCTTGCTTCTCCTTAGGTGATCCACTTCAGGAGGGGCCCTGTGGCAGCAGGAGGGAGTCAGATCCGCTGCCGGAGGTTTGGCTCCACAGAAGCGCAGAGTTGGGTGTTTGCGCGGAGCGAGCAAGTTCCCTGGCAGGAACTGGTTCTCTTTGGGATTTTGGCTGGGGGATGGGCGGGGGAGATGGCACTGGAGAGCGCCTTTCTTCCCCACCAAACTGAGCTCTGTCATCCGGGGGCTCAGCAGCTCTCCTTCCCTTTGTCCTCCAGCCTTCCCGCTTTCTGAGCAGAGCTGTTAACTTATGACCTCCCAGACGCTAAGTCGCGCTTGCTGTAGGAATACAGTCCGTCAGGCCCCTCCGCTTTTTGCAAGCCAGACTCGGGGGCTCTGCTTGGCCGGCGAGCCGCCCCTCCACCCCGGCTCCCTCCCGCCAGTCCGTGGAGCGCGCACCGCCTCGCCGCCCTTCCTACCCTCTTCCGTGGGCCTCTCGTCTGCGCTTGGCTCCGGCGACTCCGTTCTGCTAATCCTCTGGCGGTTTTCTGGGTTATTTAGGCAGGTGTAGGTGGACTCTAAGTGATCAGCAGGACGCGCGGTGAGCCCAGCGTCCTCCTACACCGCCATCTTCCTTCTCTCTCCTATACCATATCTTCTTTATCCATTCATCCATCAATGGACATTTGGGCTCTTTCCATACTTTGGCTATTGTTAATAGCCATAAGCAGATGCCATAAGCATCTGCCAGATTTCTTATCAGAAACTATGGAGTCCAGAAGGCAATGAACTAATATATTCCAACTGCTAAAAGAAAAAATCTGCCAACCAAAAACCCTGTATCTGGACAAAACTTTCTTTTAGCAGTGAGGAAGAAACTGAGATGCCTGGGTGGCTCAGTTGGGTAAGCGTCCGACTTTGGCTCAGGTCATGATCTCATGGCTCATGAGTTCGAGCCCCACGTCAGGCTCTGTGCTGACAGCTCAGAGCCTGGAGCCCACTTCAGATTCTGTGTCTCCCTCTCTCTCTGCCCCTCTCTCACTCACCTCTGTCTCTATATCCTTCAAAAATAAATAAACATTAAAAAATTAAAATTAAAAAAAAGAAGTGAGGAAGAAACTAAGACATTGCCAAATAAACAAAAGCTGAAGGCGTTTGCAGCCAGTAGACTTGCCCAGAAATGCTCAAGGGAATCTTGTGAGGTGAAATGAAAACACACTAGAGAGTAACTCGAAGCCATATGGAGAAATAAACATCTCAGAAAAGGGAAATGCCTTGGCAATTATAAAAAGTATTATTGTAACTGTTGTTTGTAATGCACTTTTTGTTTTCTACACTGTTTAAGAGACTAATAAATTTAAAGAAAAATGATTATTAGTGTAAAAACTAACATTAATGTAACATTAATTTGTAACGTAAAATCTTGTTTTCTACATAATTTAAGAGATGAATGCAATTATGGAAAGAGCCTAAATGTCCATCAACTGATGAATGGACAAAGAAATTGTGGTCTATATACACAATGGAATACTATGTGGCAATGAGAAAGAATAAAATATAGCCTTTTGTAGCAACATGGATGGAACTGGAGAGTGTTATGCTAAGTGAAATAAGTCATGTAGAGAAAGACAGATGCCATATGTTTTCACTCTTATGTGGATCCTGAGAAACTTAACAGAAGTCCATGGGGGAGGGGAAGAAAAAAAAAGAGGTTAGAGAGGGAGGGAGCCAAAGCATAAGAGAATCTCAAAAACTGAGAACAAACTGAGAGTTGATGGAGGGTGGGAGGGAGGGGAGGATGGGTGATGGGTATTGAGGAGGGCAGCTTTTGAGATGAGCACTTGGTGTTGTATGGAAACCAATTTGACAATAAATTTCATATTTAAAAAAAGAGATGAATGCATTTAAAATAAATAATGATTTATGTTTTAGGGTACATCACATATGAAGATGTAATTTTGTGGCATCAGCCATTGAAAGGGAAGGGACGGAACTGTAAAGGAGCAGACTTTGTGTCTGTTATTGAAGTTAAGCTGATAAAAATTCAAATTACAGTGTTTAAAATTTTTTAATGTTTATTTTTTGAGAGAGGGACAGATAAGAGCAGGAGAGGGGTAGAGAGAGAGGGAGACACAGAATCTGAAGTGGGCTCCAGGCTCTGAGCTGTCAGCACAGAGCCTCATGTGGGGCTTGAGCTCATAAACCATGAGATCATGACCTGAACTGAAGTCAAGATGCTCAGTCGACTGAGCTACCAGGGCGCCTCCAGATTACAGTGTTTTAACATTAGAGTGTTTCATATAATCTCCATAGTAACCACAAAGAAATAGCTATACAATATACACAAAAGGAAATGAGAAAGGAATTAAGCATTTCACTACAAAAAAATCAACTGAAAACAACAACAACAAAAAAGATGGTAATGCAAGAAATAAGGGACAGAAAAACTATAAGGCATATAGAAAGCAAATAGCATGAGAGAAGTCTTTCCTTATCAATGGATACTTTAAATGCAAATGAATTAAACCCTTCAATCAAAAGAGATTGGAAGAATGAATAAAAACACATGATCCAACTATATGCTGTCTACCAGAGACTTTTTTTCAGGCCAATGACACAAACAGGTTGAAAATGAAAGGAAGAAAATGTATTCCATGCAAACAATAACCAAAAGAGAGCAGGGGTGGCTATATTAATATAGCCTAGGATGCAAGAGGGAGCACTAGGTTCATGTACAGCCACCTCCCTGTGAAACCAACTTTGCAAAAGCTTCCTGGGTCTCTTCAGGGGTGACAGGGAGGTCTCCAACCTGGGGAGGAGACACCTGACAGTCCCTCTCCCACTGGCCTGGTCTCTGGAGCCCTCTCCTGGCTCCTGGGCGTCAGGCTGGTGGGTAGGCGGTCAGACCATCTGGTGGGCCACCGAGGTGCGCGTTGTTGCAGACTCTGGCGCCCAGCAGCTGTGCCCCCTGCGGATGGGGGCGGGGGGGGGTGGAGGTGAGGAGGGAGGGCTTGCGTCCGGACCCAAGCAGGTGTGCGGGAGCAAGGGCATGGGTGCGCGCAGGCGCATGGGCCAGGGGTGGAGCCCAGTGAGGCAGCTGAGGCTGCAGCTGTGCCCTGCGTCCTGGCTCCCAGACTGCCTGCTGCTCCAAGCCCCCAAGTCTCTAGGCAAGTCAGGGGCTGACGCCCACCCCACCCCCCACCGGGAACGTGCTGCTGCCTGGCGCCTGTGACCCGGTAGCTGTGGAGGTAGCAGTAGACTTAGCAGTAGCGGGGCACTCGCGGAGAGGACTCAGAGCCATGAGCCTCCAGCCCCGGAGGGTGGCGGCCGTGCTGCTGCTGTTGTTCCTGGAGGCAAAGGCCAAGGTGTGGGCCGCGCTCCCTGGGACACCTCTGGCTGCGGCTGCGCTGGTGGAGTGCCAAGACTGCCAGGGGCTAAGCGCGATGCGATGCCCCCAGGCGCCCCCAAGACCATCTGCAAGAAGCCTAAAGGTGGAGCAGCTGAGACCCACAGCCTCCCTCCAGGACCTGCCTCAGTCGTGGTGCTGCCGAGGTAGGGATCCTCGTGACAGGGTCCCATGTGGCCTTCCCCTGCCCCTCTCTGTCTTCCCCTTCCATTCCCACCCCCTCTCCCTTGTGCTCCCGGGTTCTTCTTGAGCTCCTTTCTGGCTGTTGTCTGGAGGACTCAGGAGTGACTTTATGGGTTGTACCCTGGTTCCCTGGAGGAGAAGGGCCCGACATCCAGTAGGGGGTTAGGCTCCTTTGGTGGGGAGCAGCGCAGGTACAGAGCGGGGGTCGCCCTGAGTGCCCTTGGAGGTCTGACTGGGTTGGTGGCTGGAGGGTGGAGGTGCGAACAAACGAAGGAAGGCGTGGACCTGCGGCTGTGGGAAAATGCCAAGGCAGGGCCAGGGAAGTCGCAGCCATGAGCAAGAGGCAACATTCCTGCCTGTGAAAATGAAGCACAGGGACTTCAGATTCCAGAGAAACATTCCAGGGAGAGTCAGGGTGGTGGGCCTGAGTTGCTGGAGCCCAGCCAGGGAACTTGTTGAAGTCATTTAGAGTGGAAGCCTCAGGTGAACACAAGCCTCCTGCCTCCCCCCTCCACACCCCCTGCCCTGCCCCGCCCCACCCCTGGCGGCAAAGTTGCACTCTCTGCTGGGGTGGGGGGGAGAGCCCACCCCACTTTGTGCTAAAGGCGGTCCTCTAACATGCGAGTTAATGGGACTATGGGGTGTGGAGTCTGAATTAGGGGTTGTGCAACTCCCTGTTGTGCTCTTCATTTCTGAAGGCAATTTACTTTCAATCAATGAACTCAAAGCAAATGGGCGACGAACACGTGGAGCTCCTTTCTTTTAGAGGGTGGTCCAGACTCTTTCCAACTTGGAATTGTGTGCTGGAGAGGACTGGGTTTTTTGGATTGAGTACAAAGTCATCTTTTTGGGAAATGTTGGGTGGGAATGTCTTCTTCTCACTCTCCCAAGGAAGGTGGATGGAAAAGCTCCTTGTTCCAGGCAGACTTGTTGGTTTTGTTCTTCATATCCGTGGGGTGTGGTGCTTCATGTTTCTGTGGAGCGCCTCCTGTGTTGCATTCATTCTGTGTTTCAAGAGTTTCAGACCTTAGGAATCACAACTCCTCCGGGACTCACCAGGAAGCATGAGGGATAAGTGACTTCTGAGCCCACCCTGTCCCTAGAAACCAGTGCATGTGTACTTGAGCAGGCAGTGCTCGCCTCTCAGCTTCCTTTTGAAATCAGCTCTTGAGCAAATGCTCTTTCATTCCATGGGTTCTACCTCTCCCAGGTTGTTGGGGTGTGTGTGTGTGTGGTGCTGTGGCCTGTATGTAGTCCGGACCGCATTAGAGACCCAGTTCTTTCCAAAGACACTGTTTTGTTGCATAGGAATTTCTCATTTCAATAGAGTGTTCCAATCCTATCTCAAAGGTTGAAAACATCCTGAAGGCAGCACCGTGACCTCACTGAAAGCAAAAGCCTAAGAGCAGAGGCTTTCACAAACTTACATATCAAGATGACTGGTACTTTTATGTTTTCAGTAAGATGGTGTGGTGTAGGCCACTTTTAGCAGCTCAGGCTCCTAAGCATCTGTTTTGTCCCTGGGGGGTGAGTTGTCTCTCTGAGGAATTAAGGAGATTATGATTATCTTGAATATCATTATTTTCATGATTACCATGATTACTATATTCTGCATAACCCATCACATGGAATTTGATACATGAGCTCGATTCCCAAAACGTTTTCATTGCAAAACACTTGCTACAACAAGGAGAAAAAAATCACTTTTGTGTGATGGACAATTTACCTTACCTTTATTGTACTGTTTCAGTGGCATGTACATATGTTAAGAGTGATGAGAGTGTCCACTTAGATCAAAGCAGATTTTTGTGACATAATGATACTTCAATAAACCATAAAAATAATTGAAAATCTAACATACCTAGTAATCTAAGCACTCTGTCCTTTTTGATATGAAATACTAAGTAAAGAACTCATCTTTCAAAAACTGCCGAGTCATAAAAATTCCTTATTATTCAGGTAGGTCTGGTGAGTGGAATGGAATGAACTAAGGTCTTTGAAATAGAGCAAGCTAGAATTTGAGATATTGAAGTCACATTTACTCTCTATTTCCCTCTTGACATGGTCTTTTTTATTCGCTGATGTCTTTTGACCTTTAAGCTATTTCCCTCCTTCCTGCCCCTCACCTTTGCAATCATCTTTATGTGTTTATGGTTTTGTTTTATTATGTTTTGAGGATTTTTGTAGTTTCTTTTCTTATTTTTTGTTTCAGGTTCCACATATATGTGCGAGCATTTTGTATTTGTCTTTCTCTGTGTGATTTATTTCACTTAGCATAATGCCCTCCAGGCTATTATAAATAATGTGGCATAATACAGGTGTGAAGGTATTTTTGGGAGTTAGTGTTCTGAGTAATACCTAGGAGGGTAATTGAAGGAAATTGCTGGATGATATGGATGTTCTCGTTTGAATTTTTTGAGGAAACTTTATATTGTTTTCGACTCCCGCTGCACCAAGTTCCAATCCTAGCAACAGAGCACAATGATTCGCTTTCCTCCACATTTTACCCAACACTTGTAATTTCTTGTCTTTTTGATAAGACCATTCAGACAGTTTTCAGGTGATATCTCTTTGGCTTTGGCTTTTCATTTCCCTAATGTGGAGTGACATTGAACATCTCTTCTTGTATGTGGTGGCCATCTGTATGTGTTCATTGGAAAAATGCCTCTTCAGGACTCTGCCAGTTTCATAATTGCTCTTTGCTTTTGCATTGTTGTGCTGTAGGAGTTCTTTATATCTTTTGTGTATTAACCCTTTACCATGTATGTAGTTTGCAAGTATTTTCTCCCATTCACTATGTTGCCTTTTCATTCTGTTGAAGATATTTTTACTGTGCAGAACTCGGTTTTTTTAGTTTCATGTAGTCCCACTTCTTTATTTTTCCTTTGTAGGTTTGGCTTCTGGTGTCAAATCCCAAAACTCAGTGTCAAGACTGAGATCAAAAACATTTTCATGGGTTCGGCATTTGGCTTTGTCCAGCAAAGCCAAGGACAGCAGAAAGGATTGCTTAAGACTCCATGCAAGTCAAGAGAGGTGACAGGGAGTTTAAGGGACATCTCCACAAGCTGCTCTCAAGCTCCCATAGTCATTAAACCTACAAACAATGTGCAACACATCAGTGGGCCACATGCTAGAAAGAACGTATTGAAGACATGGTGCAAACCAATTTAGACAGGATAAAATATTTCATGCGACAACATGATCTAAAGACTTTGTGAGCACATGCAGAACCCAACCCCTAGATACACATCCACTAGGTAAGCGAAGTCTAGCCTGCCCCCCAGATACACACCAACTAGGTAAGTGAACCGCTGCTGGCTGTTTGCAGAAAGGCCAGAGAGCAGTTATCTGCTTTGCAAAGTGTCCCCTATAATCTCCTAACTCAGGACATAGTTGTGCGATTTCCCACACCTTCTGCCCAAGTTCTTATCCAGGATTTTTCTGGTTTTAGGTCTTAAGTCTTTAATACATTTGACTTCATTTCTGTGTGTGGTGTTAAATAGGTGTCAAGTTGTTTTACTGTGTGTGTTGTTTTTCTGTGCCCAGGGTTTCTGACACCACCTATTGAGGAGACTGCCTTTTCCTCATGTTATATTCTTGGTTCTTTTGCTGTGAATTAATTGGTTAGATATGTTTGGGTTTCTTTCTGAGCTTTCAGTTCTGTTCCAATGATCTGTGTGTCTGTTTTTACCCCAATACCATAGTGCTTGGGTTATTGTAGCTTTGAGATCTAGTTTAAAATCAGAAAGCATGATGTGTTAAACTGTGTTCTTCCTTCTCAAAATGATTTTGGTATTCAGAGCCTTTTGTGGTTCTGTCCTCACTGAAGGATTATTCTATTTTTAGAGACGTGCTTAAACTTTGATAGGAAATGCATCTAGGGAATGTGTAGATGGCTTTAAGTAGTGTGGACATTTTGACAATCTTAATTCTTGGGATCCACTAGCATGGAATGTCTTTCTGCTAATTTCTGTCTCTTCAAATTCTTTCTCCACTGATTTCTGGTTTTTAGTAAAGTCTTCATCTTCTTGTTTAAAGTCATTCTTTTCTTTTTTAACTTCTCTATGTTTATGAGAAAGATAGAGAGAGAGAGAGAGAGAGAGAGAGAGAGACAGTGTATGAGTGGGGAAAAGCTGAGAGAAAGGGAGACACAGAATCTGAAGCAGGCTACAGACTCTGAGTTGTCAGCACAGAGCCCAATGCAGGGCTGAAAACACAAATCATGAGATCATGACCTGAGACGAAGTCAGATGCTTCACTGACTGTGCCACCCAGGTGCCCATAGGCTAAATTTATTCTTAAGTATTTTATTCTTTTGGAGTGATTTTAAATTCTTTTCTTAATTTCTCTCTCTGATAGTTTGTGATTCATGTAAAGAAATTAAGCACATTATATATATCGACATACATATCTTAACATTACTGAAATCATTTATTAGGTGTATCAATAATGTTGTAGAGTCACTGCAGTCTCTATATAACATATCATGCACTCCTAATAAGTGAAAAAGTACCTGGGAATATAGGATAATGTGATCGAATTTAGATGAGAGTAAGCAGATATATGGATACTATGCAAATGTTCTGAAATGTTTTGTGGTTGATACAATCAAACAACTCCATAAATAAGGTTTGTTTGGATATACGTTTTCTTTAAAAAAGACACAGAGAGCTGTGACATAGACATATCCTTCCCAACACATTCCCACAACACACCCTGTGCATCTTGGGAGGTAGCCACCTTGTCTCTATTTTCTGTCCTGGAACCCAGTGCCTGACTCCACTGCTCAGTGAATTTCTCAGAATACTGCAGTTGGGAAGAGACCTATATTTTTCATAGACTTCCTGAAAGGCACCTCAATGTCATTGAATTTTACAGAGTTGTTTCTGATCTGCCTGGAATCCTCTGAGCATGTCTAAGTTGGAATGGCACTTTCTTTGCTGAGAGATCAGGGAGCCCTGCAGTATTCCTGTGTGTCTTGTGGTCACCAGAGGGTGCTGTGCGGCTGCTAATGACAAGGACACTGTTCCCCAAAGATGGGGCTGGCAGGTGCAGGGCTTCACTGCTGGAGGAGCCTGAAGGGTGGGGGGGGGGGTTACTTGGTGCCAAACCCTTGACTGAGTCTCCATCCTGCAGTCTTCTTGAGCTCCTGATGTGCTTTGTAAAGGACTCTCTTGCTTGCAGAGGTTCAAGTGGTTCTTGCTGTTGTCACTCAGTCCTCAGGATGAACACATTCAGGTCATGGTCTTTAACTCATTGACCTGACTTGCACTTATGGGTACTTGCACTTATGAGAGTAAGGGACCCAGCCTGGGTGGAGGGCCAGCAAGCAGACAGCAGTGGCCCAGGATGCATCCTCCACTGGCCTGAAAGCAGGGACTGGCTGCTCTACTGAGAAGCAGAGCTATGGAACAGGAGGCGCACAGGTGGCTGGGGTTTGTCATGGGATGGGGCCTGGATGAGTGTGTTCTGGGACATGGGGCAGGGATGCTGTGCAGGAGGTCAGAATGAGGGAGTGTGGTTTCTTTCCTGCCCCATGGGTCATTCCTAGGTACCCTGATGGCCTCAGTGCTGGCTTGTCCTCCTAATTCTTCAGTTATCCAGGCAGTCCCGGGGTTCCCTGCTTTTCACATAAGGCCTCAATGTAATAAAGAGGCTGTAGATATTGGAAACAAGAGGCAGCACCCAAAAATGCATAGAAATTATGTTCCAAAAATTGTGCTAGGTGTACACGCCTAAAGAAAGAGAGATTTGTGGTACAGATGTCCCCTTCTGTACAATGATACGAGTCAAGATATTGGAATTGGCCCAGTCATTCAGTTTCTGGAGACGCAGAGTAAATGATGATGTGTGGCCACTGAGAATTCAGAATGGGACAGGACTGTGCCTGTCCACTGTGGGGACATCACGTACTACAAGACCATAGTCCAGGATCCTTCCACACCCAACCTGTCACACCACTCGTAGACACAAACACAGACACCTGCTGCACTCAAAGCAAAAGGACTGGGAAGATGACACCATGTCTTATGGGTAATTATTTCTTCGAAGAATAAATTTTCTCTCCGTATTTATTTATTTTTTCATATCTATTTATTTGGAAAGAGCAAGAAGGAGAATCCTGACCAGGGCTTCAAGCTGTCATTGCAGAGCCTGACTTGGGACTTGATCTCAAGAACCATGAGATCATGACCTTAGCCAAATTTGACTCGGAAACTCAACCGATTGAGCCACCTTGGTGCCTGTTCTCATTATTTAAATATTTATTTTACTAAATAAATGTCACCTGTAGAAAACCTTTAAGAACTTTATACTTTATTGCCTAATAGATTAGCATACATGGAATATTGAATATTTCATTTAGGTATTTTTATAATATTCACATTAGACCAATATCAACATGGCCTGTCCAGGAAAATGAAAGATTTTCAAGGTATCGCTCTGGTTCAGACATTTCTCTTCTGGCTTCTGCTCTTGTGTCAAACCTCAAAGGGTCCCCGTGCCAGATAATGAAGATATTTCAAGTAGGCGCTTCACATAATCTTTGTTCTTTGGGGAATATTCCTCTGTCATAAAAATATTAGTTTCATTGAAATTTTAACCAAGTATTAATCACCCTTATGTTGTAGCCAGACACAACAGGCCATGTTGTGTGTTTGCATACCTGAAAATTTTAGAGGAGCTAAAGCAGCAGAAACCGAGATCGGTGGTTGCAGAGACTGGGGTGAGGGAATGAGCCGTGGGTGATTAGTAGTACACATGTCTCTGTGATGGAAATGTTCTAGGAGTACATAGTGGTCACGGGTGTAAAATCCTGTGAATGTATGTGATGACACTTGAAGTTGTAATTTAACAGGATCAGAGTAGGGGTGCCTGGGTAGCTCAGTTGGTTAAGCGTCCGACTTCAGCTCAGGTCATGATCTCACGGTCCGTGAGTTCAAGCCCCGCGTCGGACTCTGTGCTGACAGCTCAGAGCCTGGAGCCTGTTTCGGATTCTGTGTTTCCCTCTCTCTCTGACCCTCCTCTGTTCATACTCTGTCTCTCTCTGTCTCAAAAATAAATAAACGTTAAAGAAAATAAAATAAAAAAAAGGATCAGAGTAAATTTTTTGAAGTTAATTTATGTTTTATTTATAAAACAATACATAAGGACAGTAAATACCTCCATACAAACAACAAAAATTACCAACAACGCAATGACAGGGTCAGGGAATTCATCTTTTGGGGCTGCAGCCAACATGAGGCGCTGCTCGGGAGCTGAGGCTGGTTGCTCAGCTGCAGCAGGTGGTTGCTCCAGCCCGTCCATGACCCCGCCAGCTGGGGCTGGAGGCTGCTCAGGTTGTGGGTCCACCAAAAGGGCAGGTGGCTCTTCCAGCTCCTGACAGTGAATCAGAGCTGGGACTACCACTTGCACTGGTGGGGACGCTGCAGGGAGGGTCACTGCTTCCTCTAACTGCTGAGCTCTAGAATGAGTGGTGGCTTCAGGCAGCCTGGGCTGCGAAGTTCCAGTAGGCACCACAGAGATAGTGGGGGCTAGCTCCTGAGGGACATCTGGATCTTGCTCTGGAGCTGGTACCATAGCTTCAAGAATACAAAGTGTCATCACCGTGATTACCATTCCATGGCCCTTCCAAATAAAGGAAACCTCTCCTGCAGACATTGTCATCCGAGTCAAAGAACCCACCAGGAGGAAGTCTCCCAGATGGCAGGTTAGTGGAACAGTGATCTGAGACTACTCACAACTCCTAGCCCACTCGCAGTCTCAGGAAACGTGCTCTCTGTGGCAAACCCTGTCCCATCCACATGCCCACATCTCCCACCCAGAGTCCTTGTCACCCAGAGGCTCTGACTCATTGGGCTCACAGTTTCTCCACGTTGAGTAGAGAAGGCGGGTGTGGTGCTGCAGCTTGGAGCTGGGCATGTGGATCCCTGCGTATGCCTGCAGCATCTTCAGGCTGATGAAATATGGGGGCTGGAAAAAGTCCACGGGGTAGTGGTCCAGCCAGGTGCCCAGGATGGAGGAAATGGCCCTGGGGATACAAAAGTAGCCAGAACAATCAACATGGGGTGTTCCTCCCACACTGATGTGTCAGGAAAGGCCTGTGGGACCTGGCCTTTATACCTCCTGCTCCTGGATGTACAGAGGGTGGTTCTATACCTTGTCCACCTGTGATTTGGCAGTCCCGCCTGAGAGAGTCCTGGTCACTGACGAGGAACTGTCAAAATTCTATTTGATGGGAACCCCTTAACCAATGATGTGGTCATCTCTGTCCTTCTTGAGGAAGCCAGACATACTCTTTGGTGTGTCCTCCTGCCTACCTCTCACTAGAATTCAATTCCGTGCGTGATTAGAGGGGTGGTGTCAGGATGAGTCAGTGCCTTCACTGCATACACTAGTGCTACATGAAAATCTGAACAAATTTGGGACAAAGGGACTCTGTCTCTTGCCTGGGCTTGCTGGGACCCTCCTCATACCTTAACGTGACGACCTGTGTCTCTATGCTGCCTCATTCACTTAGTGCACATGTGGGTGTCCTCCCATTGACACTGGTCTCCCATAGGGTGGGTGATATGTGGTCCTTGAGCCCTCACTGTGTCTCCTGAACTCTTGCTAAGCACACACTGTCGAAGTTCCACAAGGTGGTGAGCGTGATGCTCCCGAAAACCTTTATTCTGGGTCCCCTGATGGGGGTGGAGGCAAGACTGTGAGTGGGAGGGGATGGGATTGGACTCTCTAAGGGGCAGAATCTGTCCTTGGTCGCCCTCTGCTGTCTCACTGTGCCCACAGCCCATCTTCTACCAGACAGGACAAGACCCCTTTCCTTGCTTCCAGGGAGAAGCCCTCAGAACTCTGCCCTCTCACAGGACTCTCAGATGTGTGGGATGCTGGGTCCTGCAGCCCCTCCCATGCACAGTCTCAGCACTGCTGTCTTGGGAAGGAAGGCCCTCCAGCATGAACTCAGCCTACTCACATTTTCTCCTGCTCCCGGGGTCCACCGTCCTCCTCAGTGTCAGGAAGGAAGCAGCCATATCTGGAGGAGGCCAGAAGGGCATCATATCAGCTGTCCTGTGGATACTACCTCTTGTCATATCCAGAGTCACTGACTGCTGACTAGAATGGAGCTCTGGAGGGGAGGGTGCTGTCTGCTCTGTGCATTGGATCATAGTCAGCTCCTACAGAAGTGCCTGCACGTAGTGGGGCTTCCTGTATGTTTGATGAATGATAGGCCCCCAATCAGCTCCATCACACATATTGGTGTGGGTCTGGGCCTCCTGCTCATCCTGGACATCCTTGACTGTTTGACCCAGGACTCAGACACACAGAGCCTCAAATCTCTTTTTCAAATGGGAAAACAGCCCAACTCAACACCTGGTGACAGGGAGGGATGAGGCAGAAACTTGATCATGGGGAAAAGGACAAAGATGACCCAGCACAGACACAGCGCTACCAGAAGACCTTTCCACAGGGCCATGGTCACTTTCCATGCAGGGCCCCCACTGAGTACCTGTAGTTATTCTACTCTGATCAGAGGAACAAAGTGACACTCAGGGAGGTTTGGTGACTTTCCTTAGACTCAAAGCTTTAAGGGGCTGAATTACACTAGGCTGTGAAGGTCAGGGTGCTCACTTCATAAACAATAGTTCCAGGACCTGTTGGGTGGTAGCAAAAGCTCTGTACATGCCCAAGAATGTGAAGAAGTAGGTGGGGTCTCTCCCCAGGAAGGCGGGCACCAGGTGCTCCACTGGCTGCTTCAGCAGGCCAGCATCGATGGTCCACTCCACACAGTTCTCATTCTCGTTCACGGGTGTGGCCTTTTTATCCTGAGGTAGAACAGAGGAGGGACACAAAGTCAGACACAGCACCATGGACATCAGGAGGGTTGGGGTCCAGAATGCAGACCAAACCCCCAAGCCCTCAGTGACTTGTCGAAAGAATGAGACCTGGTGCCCACAGTAGGAAAAAGAATCTTGGCATTCACATGAGAATTTGAGGTGGGGAATGACTGAACATGTTAGGATCTGAGGTCAGATTGTTAGATGAGTATGGACAGCACCTCCCTGCATTAACAGCATTTTCCCTGTGATTTCTAACACCACAGTCCATTCTAGGGATCAGAAGACAGGGACATTTCCTGGCAGAGGTTACATCAGGGTAATAGGACATGTAGGATGTTCAGTGCAGCACTGCGACATGGTAACAGAAGGGAATCATGTCACAGTCCCACATTTGTGAAGGGCTGAATGGGTGAGGTAAGTGGTCTCATTTCCAGAATGATCTGGAGGGGCCGCAGGGGCGTGTTCCTTGGCAACCAAAGTGCAGAGCAATAGACATAATACAATGAGCCCCATGTCCTTTGGGTAAAAATCTCCCTGTTCATCATGAACATATGTGAGACATGAAGAAGGTGTGCAAGAGTGGTCAGGTGAAACGGGACACCTGGGAACAGTAGTTGAGGAAACATATACAACAATGCCAATAGATTCTAGACAGAATGGGACATGAAATGGTTTCACATCTCTTTTCTGATATTCTTACAAATAAGTGGAGAGTAACATTGCATCTGGCCATGGCAGGGGCTGGGTCACGAGGGCATGTTTGGGGATCAGATGGGGCTCCAGATTCATCTGGGATCAGGAGTCTATGAGAGATACCAGGGGAGTATCAGTGTGTTTTCCATGCCCTGGGATTCTTTTCAATGCCTCTTGGCCCTGGGTGTTGGGTTTCCCTGGTACCTTCACTCACCCTGAGCCAGTGCAGCATCCTGCTGATGGCATGGGGCTTCCTCCTGTCCTTCAGGGAAGTAGAGCAGGGGTTCTCATCATTCAGCTCCTGCCCCATCTCTGCAGTGCATCTCTATAAAGACAGTGCCCAGCAGGCAGGCAGGGACCTCAAAGCCCTGTCTGCTTGCTTTCACTTGTCCTCAGACCCATGTGACTTCATTCTAAATATATGACACCACAGTGTGCACACACCCCCACCCCCAAGGAGGAGAAGCAACATGGTTTGAGGGCCTTGGACTAACCCTGTTATAGGTTAGAGGCACCTCAGAGATCCCTTTTCCCTCCTTCCCAGCATGACATCTGCATGGCCATGATGGGTCCACCAGGTCGTCCACTGCCATCCAACCTCCTCCAGTCCAGGACAGGAGCATCTCACGTGTCCCCCTTTCCCTGAAACTGAACACGAGGGGATGGGGGTGCCCAGGGATGGCTCAGAGCTGTGACCTGACCTGACCTGACCTGGCCTGCTCTAGGCTGCTCTGTATTACCTTATGTGACCTCCTGGAAAACATCCTGAGGCATCACCAGCATGGGTGAAAGAAACCTCTCCAACATCTGAATAATCCTGTACACTGGGGTTTCTGGTATCCAGAGCCCTGGTAACTGGGAAAACAACAAGAGAACATCCCAAACTCTCTGTGTCTGTAGACAAGTGAGACTGGTATGGGACCTTACTAGAACATGAGTGCCAGGTTACAGGAGTTCCAAGCTCTCCTGAGGCCTATTGTGAGCAAAGTGATGTCACTGCCTAGGATCCACCTCCTGAGTCCGCTCCTGGGATAACACTTATGCAAATAGTCCTCTATTTGCTGACTGCTCACCCCCATTCTCCATGAAATGTCACATCGGTCCACAGTTACACCAATGCACCCCTCTCCACAGCCCCCTGGGAAGGTCTGGGGCAACCAGGGTCCCAGCTGTAAGACATATCTGGGTTGAGACATAACTCTTCATTTTACCTCTTTCTGGTCCCAGATTCGCGATTGTGCTTCTCAAGGATGGTCCATGTCTTTTCTGCCCAGTGGAGATAATTCTAGCATGTACTTCCTCAGGATGTCCTCAGGCATATGTGGGATGATACCTGTGAAATTGGAGGAATGGTGTCACCTGATGGAAATTTATCCAACCACATTTACTTCAACTTCTCACCTCCTTTGGTTCTGCTGCCCCTCTGATCCCAAGTGGGCATACGTGTGCGCGTACGTGTGTGCATTCAAGTGTGTGTGTGTGTATGTGTGTTTACCAGTGCTCATTTTCTGGAGTCCCAGGAGATAACATCCCCACCTAGGGAAGGATGGCCAAAAATTTCTTAAGAGCTTAGGTTCTCTAATTTCTAAAGCAATCGCTACAGAAGGGATTGGAGTTGTGGCCTAGTAGGTCAGAACTCTCTTTTATGTAGACTTTGTCAGTAGTGTGCCATGAGCCATTCCCTTCCTTTCCACTGGGTACAATGGGAACAGGGTGGCACTCAGTGGGCTGCCCTAGCCTTGGGTCCTCCTCAGGGAAGAACATGCTGGAATGTCTTCTGCTATGCTCCTCTTCAGCCTCACCCCCACGCCACCTCCATGTCTGCACAGAGATACAACAACACAACCTTTTCCCAAGCCCCCTCAGAAAACCTGGGTCAAGTCAAGGACCCCATTTTGAGGATATGGAGTTGGGTTCATGCCTGGTTCTGACTTTTTACCAGTCTGTGATTCTGGGCAAGGCACTGACCCTGGCAGGGTCTTCACTTTCTCTTCCCCTCAGTGGCTCCCTGGGATCCCCACATCCTGTAAACACATCCTTGTGTAATCTCTTTCCTGGAGTGTGATATGGACTTAGTGTTTGATTTCTGTTCCAAAGAAGATGGCAATGTGTCCCCAAGCAACCAAGTTTTGTTGATAAAATGTCCATGGCACAGCCACATGCTCACTGTCACTCTCTGTGTTGTCTCTCAGATCCTCACACTGGGGAACCACCCCCGTGTTGAGTAATGACACAGACATGTACACACAGCCCAGCCCTGAGAGACAACAGGGAAGAACTAAGGCATTTGATGCGGACTGAATGCTGCCACCACCCTGAAGTAAGTTCAGGGGTTGAGTGAAGCAGGTTCTGTTTCAGTGATGACAACATTCCCAACCTTCTGAGAGGCTCTGTCAGGGCCCTCAGCTGAGCACTGCTGAATTCCTGGTCTCCTGGGCCTGTGAGATGGTAAGTTTATGGGAAGCCACTAAGGGTGAGGGAATACTGTCACACAGCACTAGAGCAAAGTAGTGAAAATGTCATCCTGCCCCAGGCCCTGGCCCTCCTCACCCTCCCTCTCTGCTCTCTCCCCAGCTCTTTCCAGGCTCCCTGGTCTCCTTTCAAATGTCCACTATGACAACACCAACCTCTGCCTCCGAGTGTCTGCACCACTGTGCCTTCTGCCAGGCTACATATACTCGGATTTGTGCAGGGCTGACTCGTTCTTGCACTGCTGCAGGAAATATTAATGTTTCCTCAGCACAGCCTTGTCAGAACCTAACCTGGTGGAGCTCAGGACCCAGTTGTAGCACCTCGATTTTTTCTATGGAGTCATTGCTCATGTCATTCCCATTTTTGTTTCATGGTCTTTCCACATTCCTGTCGAGACCTTGAGCATTCCCTCTAGGAAGAGGGAAGACCTGGCTGCCTTACCAGCACTGGCACTATCTGAATGCTCAGATGTTCATTCCCAGTGGCTGAATGAAGAGATAAGGGGATCCATCCCACCATTTAGCAGCTCAGTCATTATAGCCTAATTTACTTGGGTCATTTATCAATATTTATTTTATTTTGTATTTTTTCAGTCAACTATACTCCTAACTTGGGGCGTGAAATCACACTCCAAGATCAAGAATCTCATGCCCTACTGACTGAAACAGCCAATGTTAATGGAACTAGACTGAATTCTAAGTTATCTGCAGGTAAACATTTTGTAGGTATATTAGGTTATGCTGAATTACCAGAGAACACCCCAAATTTCAAAAGCATGTCCCATAGATTTCCTCACATGACAGTGTTGGGTGCGTGTTTAGATTGGAGACTAAAAATCTTCATGTGGACATTCAGGAACCCAGCGTTCCTCCATTTCGTCCCTTCTCCCTCCCAAGGATATCAGGTACTTCCATAACCAACAGCACAGGGGTGATAAAGGGGAAAGAGAACAAGGAATTGCACATGGGAGCATGCTATCAGCCAGGTCTAGAGTGCCTAAAATATCTGCCTTTATACTCATCCCTTGTTTTAAAGGCAAGGGTTTTTAAGTAATCTGTGAGAAACGATGTCCCACAAAACATAGAAAATGCATCCCTAGATATGCACCACAAAATATACAAAAGGTAATTCCTGAGCTGAAGGAAAAATTTCTCCCTCTGGTACACATTGTATGAAGGAAATAAGAAGAGTAAAAATCTATGTGTGTGTTTGCGTGTGATTTATACATATTAATGAATATGAGGTTTTATGAATATATATGAGTATTTTAAGAAGTGAATGATCATTGACTTTTAAATAGAAGAATTATTAAAACAATAAGTTAAAAATCATAATTAGTGAGCTTACACACATATAGTATTAAGATATATGACAGTATCAGGGCGCCTGGTGGCTCAGTGGGTTCAGCGACTGACTTCGTCTTAGATCATGATCTCACGGTTCATGGGTTTGAGCCCCTCATTGGGCTCTGTGCTGACAGCTCAGAGCCTGGAGCCTGTTTCAGATTCTGTGTCTCCCTTTCTCTCTGCCCCTCCCCCACTCACGCTGTGTGTCCCTCTGTCTCAAAAATAAATAAACATTAAAAAACATTTAAAAAAATTACATCAAGATACATGACAGTATGAATTAAACGACTGGTGGTTGAGAAATCAATTAAGTGCCTCTTAAGATTGATTGTTTTCAAGTACGAAAACTCTTATAAACCACATGACTGTAAATATAGTGTAAATATTGAAACTCCAGCCCAGTTAGCCAGTTAAATTGAAAGAATTACATATATCTAAGTACATTTATGCTTAACCACCCCACTCTTTATTTCTGCTGAGGTCATGATCTCTCGGTAGTGAGAATGCTGAGAGACAGAGGAAGTTCAAAGTAGCCCCCTTGTGTCTTGGTGTTGGTGACATGGAGGGGGCTATTGTGGGACCCCATGTTTTCCTAGGTGTCCCCAGTCCAAGAATATTACAACCCTCCCTCATTCCCCTGCACAAACTGGGCTAGGCGATGAAGTTCTGGCTGCCGCAACTTCCTGTGAGATTTGGCTCAAGATCTCTACAGATTTGACCTAAGATCTCATGAGATTTACCCCTAGATCTCATGACATCTATCAACAGGACAGAGTTGGCTGTTTGCTCTGAGATGAGAAGAAACACAGACTGCCGTGAAGGTTCCACAGCCCGGGAGAATCAATGAGGACTTATTGTGTGTTCAGAGGAGCCAGGTCCTGTGCACTTTCCTTTCCCCTACATCTCCTCACCTCCCGTTTCAATCCCCTCTAGCTTCACAGAAATAAAGGGCCACCAGGCCAAATCTTCCATATTTTAGTGGTAGTTGTTACCCCCGCTGCTCTTAGAATGCTGGATAAGTTGGAAAGTATGAGCCAGGGACCTCATATCCTTATGGTGGTGGCCTTGGGTTGTTTGTGGGACCCTGGGTGTTGGTAGCAGTCCACAAACCAGGAGCGTCCTAACCTGCCTATTTACACTGCACAAATGTGACTACACTAAGGAGTTCTCCTGCCTGCCCCCTTCTGGCTATATTTGGCCTGACATCTCGTGAGATTTGGCCTGGAGATCTCGTAAGATTTGTCAACAGAGCAGAGGTGGCTGCATCTTTTCGAGTCAGGACAGACACAGACTGCATTAAGTGTCCATGGTCTAGGACAGCGCTCAGGGATACTTTTTCTGTGTTCACAGGAGTCAATTTCTGTGCACTGTGCTTCACCCCACTCTTCCTTCTCTCCTGTGTCTTGCGCCTCTAGTTTGCTGGGAATAACGGGCCAGTCTGGTCCAGCAGCCCCTGTTTCTGTGGCCAGGTGTTTCACCCACCACATCTAGGATGCTGAGACAGACTGGATATGAACACGACCCCTCGTGTCTTGGTGCTGGTGACATGACAGGGTCTATTGTGGGACCACAGGTTTTCCAAGGTGTCCCCAACCCAGGCATATCACAACTCTACTATTTTATCCTGCACAAAAGAGTTTATGCTACCTAGTTCCCACTCCTGCCAAGTTCCAGGAGGTTGGAAGAGATCTTGCCAAATTTGGCCATAGATCTCATGAGATCTGCCCCTATATCACAGGAGACTTGTCAACAGGGACAAGGTGGCTGTGTTCTCTGGCGGCAGGAGAGACACAGAATACCCTGAAGTTTCTGCATCCTGGGAGGTGCAATGGCAGGCTGCCTGTGTGTTCAGAAGAGGTGGCTCCTATGCACTTTCTTTCTCTCTGTACCTCCTGACCTCCTGTTTGTATCACCTCTAGTTTAACATGAACAATATGAAGTCCAGCTGTTACAGCAAATACTCAGTGCCCAGAAAGGGACAAGCCACAGAACTCGGGGAATCAGAAAAAACTGTTTATTATACACGCATGATGCCCCAGTGGAGTCACCTCCAAAGGCTGATCGCTGTACCTTGGCATTCGCCTCCTTATCTAGCTGTGATGCTAGGCAGTTGAGAGACAATAGGAAAATAGAGGGGTCCTTATCAGTGGTGCTACATGGATAGTTGGTGGAGGCAGGAGGCAAACAAGATTACAGAAGCCAAAAGAATTCATGGGGAGCATGTGGCCTCAGGCATCTGGTTGGCCCCTTTTATCTTGTTGTTGTTGTTGTTGTTGTTGTTGTTGTTGTTGTTGTTTTTCCTAGCTTTTCTTCTCACAGCCATTCTTTCCTAGGTCAGTGGTCCTTGTTACCTCCACTGCTCTTAGAATGCTGGGAGGGATGGGGAGTACTAGTAGAGACACTTTATGGCATTTTGCTGTTGGAGTCTGAAGACATTTCTGGGACCCCAGGTGTTCCTAGGTGTCCCCAATCCATGAATGTCCCTGTCCTGCCCAAACCAGACTGGGTTAGTGAGTTCCCACTCCTGCTGAGTTCATGTGAGATTTGTCCTGAGATCTCCTGAGAGGTGCAGTATGATTTCGCATGATTTGGCCTTGTATCTCCAGAGAATTGTCTGTAGATCACGGGATACTTGTGAACAGGGGACTGTGGCTTCATTTTACAGACTCAGGATAGACACAGACTATGCTCAAATGTCCAATGTCTGGGACAGCTCTCAGGTAGCCTCTTTGTGTGATCACAGAAGCCACTTTCTGTGCACGTTGTTTCTCCCTTCCCCTCCTGCCCTCAGGTTTCTCTGTCCTGTAGTTCAGTTGACAAAGGGGCTTCCAGTCCCTCCCATTTGTTCTTATTTCATTGGTCCGTATTTAGCTCTAGTGTACCTAAAGGCTGAGAGTGGCAGAAAGTATGAGCGAGGCCCTTCGTGTAAATTGCTTATGGTGTCTGTTGGCTTTTGTACAACCCTGGATGTCGCAGCAGTCCCCATCCAAAAATGTCCCAGCCCTGGCGGTGTGCCTTGCAGATACCAGGCAAGACCAGGGAGTTCCTCCTGCTGTCAATTTCCTGTGAGATGTGACTCAAGACCTGGTGAGCTTTGGACACACGTGTTTTGAGATATGACCTTAGATCTCAGGAGATTTTCCCCTTTATCAAGCGCTATTAGTCAACAGGGAAGAGCGGCTGTGAATTCAGGGGCAGGATGACACAGACTGCACTGAAATGCCCAAAGCCTGGGAAAGTTCTCAGGGACTTGGTTCATTTTTCAATCATCTATATCCGTCAATGACCACCCTAGGAGCCTCCTATTTCTATTGTAACAGATTACCACAAACTTAGTTTCTTCAAACTACACCAACTTATTCTTATGGTCTGAACAGAAAAGTCCACAATGAGTATCACTGCACTAAATTCAACATGGCAGCAGGGCTGTGTTTCTTTCTGGAGGCTCCATGGAAGAATCTGTTTGTTGTCCCTTCCAGCTTCTAGAAGATGCCCACATTGCCAGCTCAGAGCCCGTTCCATCTCCAAAGCCGGCCATGTCTGATCAGTTACTCTCATATCACATTATCTTGACACTGACTCTCCCTCTTTCACTTACATGGACCCTTGTGATTACATTGGCCCTTCCAGGCTAATCTCAGATCAAGTTCCTTAATCTAATCACATCTACAAAGTCTCTATTGCCGTGTAAAGTAGCATATTCCCAAATTCATGGGGTGAGCATGTGGACATTTGTGGGAAGCTCTACTCTACCATAGCCACCCCCATCAGTGAACACATTTCTAAAGCATGTCAATCAATGCAATCTCCTCATTCCTGTAAATCAGCACGTTACCACACCTCAATCTACTGCTTTTGAGTGCCAACATATCAGCAGCTGACACCAACTCATTTATGTCCCTGACATTCACTCTTTCCAGAACTCCACACTTCCCAAAAATTCTACCTAAGATCAGCAGTGTGGCCGGTTCAGAGAGACCGTGAGTGACTGACAGGTCTTGCCCTTCCTGAAGGAAACAATACATTCAGCTCTGTGCTTGCTGCTACAGAAATTATGAGGAGAGCTTGTCATTTTTCAAAATATTTCAGTATTACGTGTATACACTTACAGAACATAACTGAATGAAAGGGAAAAGAGAAAGAAAGACTGTGCACGTGCCAGTGTTGAGGCATTTGAATTGGGGAGAGAGAAGGAGAAAATCTGTGGTGAGAGGAATCTGAGGATCCAGTGCTTTGAAGGTTCTCAGGGAACAAAGCTGTGTGCTGCAAGCAGTTTTGATAGGGGCACAGGGCTGGAGGAGTGTGTATAGACTGACTGTGTCCTGTTAAAAATTCATACGTTGAACTCTAGTGCCCAGTGTGACTATATTTGCAGAAAGGCCTTTACAGAAGATATAAGGTTAAATGAAGTTAGGGGCATGGGGCCCTTGATCTAATAGGTTTCATGTCCCTGAAACAGTGAGCTTGAGCTCCCCGCCTCCCACCCGAGCACAAGCACCCAGAAAAGGACACGTGAAACCCCAGGGCGAAGAGGGCCCTCTGTGAGAACAGGAATAGAGCTCTCACTCAAACAGTTAAAGATATAACTATCCTACAACCCAACAATTACACTACTGGGTATTTACTCAAAAGATACAAAAGTACTGATTTGAAGGGATGCATGCACCCCAAAGTTTATAGCACCACTATCAATAATAGCCAAATTATGGAAAGAGCCCAAATATCCATGGACTGATGAATGGATAAAAAAGATGTATGGGGCACCTGGGTGGCTCAGTTGAGTGTCCGACTTCGGCTCAGGTCATGATCTCACAGCTCATGAGTTCGAGCTCTGCGTCGGACTCTGTGCTGACAGCTCAGAGCCTGGAGCCTGCTTCTGCTTCTGTGTCTCCCTCTCTCTCTGCCCCTAACCCACTCGCATTGTGTATTTCTCTCACAAATAAAGAAATATTTAAAAAAAAAGAAGAATATGTGGTGTATGTATATAATGGAATATTACTCAGCCATGAAAAAGAATGAAATCTTGCCCTTTGCAATGATATAGATGGAACTAGAGTGTATTATGCTAAGGGCAGTGAGTCAGAGAAAGACAAATACCATATGATTTCACTCATATGTGGAGTTTAAGAAACAAAACAGAGGAACATAGGGAAAGGGAAGAAACATAAGGTAAAAACAGGGAGGGAGGCAAAACATAAGAGACTCTTAACTACAGAGAACAAACTGAGTACTTCTGGAGAAGAGGTGGATGGGGAGATAGGCTAAATTGGTGATGGGCATTAAGGAGGACACTTGTTGGGATGTGCACTGTTATATAACACTGGGATGGGGTGTTATATATAAGTAATGAATTATTAAATTCTACTCCTGAAACCAATATTACTGTATAGGTTAACTAACTAGACTTTAAATAAAATCTTGGGGGGCGCCTGGGTGGCTCAGTCGGTTGAGCTACCGACATCAGCTCAGGTCATGATCTCACGGTTTGTGAGTTCGAGCCCCGCATCAGGCTCTGTGCTGACGGCTCGGAGCCTGCTTCTGATTCTGTGTCTCCCTCTCTCTCTGCCCCTCCCCTACTCATGCTCTGTCTCTCTCTGTCTCAGAAAAAATAAATAAATAAATAAATAAATAAATAAATAAATAAATAAATAAAATCTGAGGGGGCTCTGGAAAAGGTTGTGTTAACATAACTGTGTGCAGACATGGAGGTGGCGTGGGGGTGAGGAGTGTAACAGGAGACATTCCAGCATGTTCTTCTCTGAGGAGGACCCCAGGCCAGGGCAACCCACTGAGTGCCACCCTGTTCCCATTGTACCCAGTGGGAAGGGAAGGAATGGCTCCTGGCACACAACTGGCAAATCTGAGGTAAAAGTGAGTTGTGACTTTCTAGGCCACAGCTCCAATCCTTTCTTTAGGGTTTGCTTTGGAATTTAGAGAGCCTATACTCTTGGGAAGGTTTTGGCCATCCCTTTCTAGGGGGGTTGTTTTCTTTTGGGCGTCCAGAAAGTGAGCTCCAGTCAACACACCCATACACACACACACGCACTCACAAACACACACCAGTAAGGACTGTAGGGTGATACCTGACGAACAGCAGAATCAGAGAAGGTAAAGAGATGAAGTAAATGCGGTTGGATGAATTTCCTACACCACTCCTCCAATTTCATAGGTATCATCTTACATATATCTGAGGACATCCTGAGGAAGTACATGCTAGAATAATCTCCATTGTGCAGGAAAGACACAGACCACCCTTGAGACACACAATCGCTTATCTGGGGTCAGAAACGGAAGAATGAGGAGTTGTGTCTGAACCCAGACATGTCTCAAAGCCGGGAACATGGCTGCACCCAGACCTTCGCAGGGGGCTGTGGAGAGGGGTACATTGGTATAACTGTGTACACATGTGACACTTCATGGAGGATGGGGATGAGCAGTCAGCAAACCAGAGCACTATTTCATAGGTGTTATCGCAGGAGGGGACTCAGAGGATCCTAGGCAGTGAAGTCACTTCCTTGATCAGAGACCATAACAGAACATGGAACCCCTGTAACCAGGCAACCATGTTCTAGTAAGGTTCAATACCAGGCTCATCTAGTCACAGACAGTGACAGTTAGAGATGTTCTCTTGTTGTTACTCGACTTACTGGGGCGCTGGTTTCCAGAAACCCCAGTGTGCAGGATTATTTGGACATTGAAAGTTTCCTTAACCCACACTCACGATGCCTCAGGCTCTTTTTCAGGAGGCCCTGTAAGGTACATAGAGCAGCCTAGAGCAGACCAGTTCAAGTCAGGCCACTGCTCTAAGCCATCATGGGCAGCCCCAACCCCTCCTGTTCATTTGCAGGGAAAGCAGGACATGTGGGGAGGTCCTGTTCTGGACTGGAAGAGGTTGGATGGCAGTGGACAACCTGGTGGTTCCATCATGGCCACCATGATGGGAAGGAGGGAAAAGGGATCCCTGCGGTGCCTCTAACCTGTTCCAGAGTTAATCAAAGGCCCTGAAGATGTGTTGCTTTTTCCTCTTTGGTGGAGGTCTGTGCACACTGTGGTGTTGTATGTCTGGAATGGAGTCACAAGTGTCTGAGGACAAGTAAAGGCAGTCAGACAGGGCTCTAAGGCTTCCTGCCTGGCTGCTGGGCATTGTCTTTATAGAGACGCACTGCAGAGATGGGGCAGGAGCTGAATGATGAGAGACCCTGCTCTACTTCTCTGAAGGACAGGAGGAAGCCCTGTGCTGCCAACAGGATGAAGTTCTGGCTCAGGGTGAGTGCAGGGACTGGAGAGACCCAACACCCAGGGCCCAGAGGCAATGAAAGGATCCCAGGGCACAGAAGACACACTGCTACTCCCCTGGACTCCCTCATAGACTCCTGTCCCCAGATGAACCTGGAACCTGATCTCCTCCCCAAACATGTTCTCATGGCCCAGCCCTTGCCATGGCCAGATAAAAAGTCACTCTCCACAAGTCTGTAGGAATATCAGAAAAGAGACCTGAAACCATTTCATGTCCCATTCTGTCTAGAGCATCTGTGCACTATTGTACATATTTTCCCACCTCCTCTTTCCAAGTGTTCCTGTTGGCCTGGCCATCCTTCCACACCTTCTCCACATCTGGCACATGATCATGATGAACAAAGATATTTTCCCAAAGGGACTTGCAGTTCATGATATTATGTTGTTGCCCTTCAGTTTGGTTGCCAAGGAAAACATCCCTGGAGCCCCTCCAGATCAGGAACAGGGGCCTTACTGCCTAGACAACATTCCAGAAGGGACACTGGTTACCACACCCATTCAGCCCTTCACAGTTGTGGTGATTTCACATGATTATTTTCTTTTGCCATGTCACAGTGCTGCACTGAACATCCTACATGTCCTATTATCCTGATTCCAACCCCATCCCAGGAAATGCCTGTTTTCTGATCTCTAGAATGGAGTGTGTTGTTGGTAATCACAGGGACGATGCTGTTAATGCAGGGAGGTGCTGTCCATACTCCTCTAACAATCTGACCTCAGATCCTAACGTGTTCAGTCATTCCCTACCTCAAATTCTCATGTGAATGCCAAGATCCTTTTTCCTACTGTGGGCACCCAGGTCTCACTCTTGCCACAAGTCACTCAGGGCTGGAGGTTTTGGTCTGCATTCTGGACCCCAACCCTCCTGATGTCCATGGTGCTGTGTCTGACTTTGTGTCCCTCCTCTGTTCTACCTCAGGGTAAAATGGCCGCACCCGTGAATGAGAATGAGAACTGTGTGGAGTAGACCATCGAAGGAGGCTGGATGCTATTGGAACAGCGAGTGGAGCACCTGGTGCCTGCCTTCCTGGGGAGAGACCACACCTACCTCTGCACATTCTTGGGCATGTACAGAGCTTTTGCTACTACCCAACAGGTCCTGGAACTATTGTTTATGAGGTGAGCACCCTGCCCTCCGCAGCCCAGTTTGATTCAGCCCCTTAAGGCTTTGACTCTAGGGAAATTCACCAAACCTTCCTGAGTCTCAGTTTGTTTCTCTGATCAGGGTAGAATAATTACAGGGACACAGTGGGGCCCTGCACGGAAAGCGACCCTGGCCCTGTGGAAAGGTCTGCTGGCAGGGCTGTGTCTTCCCTGGGATATCATTGTCCTCTACCCCATGATGAGGTTTTTGCCTCATCACTCAATGTCACCAGGTCTTGAGTTGGGCTGTTATCCCATTTGAAAATGAGATGTGAGGCTCCATGTGGGGGTATGAATCCTGGGGCAAACCAGAGCAAAATACTGGGGAATAAGCATGAGGCCCAGGCCCACTCCAATATGTGTGATGGGGTGGAATGGGGCCCTAAAAATCATCAAACATACAGGAAGCCCCACTACATGCAGGCACTTCTGTAGGAGCTGAATGGAATCCAATGCACAGAGCAGACAGCACCCTCCCCTCCAGAGCTCCATTCTAGTCAGCAGTCAGTGACCCTGGATATGACAAGAGGTAGTATCCACAGGACAGCTTATATGATGCCCTTCTGGCCTCCTCCAGATATGGCTGCTTCCTTCCTGACACTGAGGAGGATGGCGGACCCTGGAAGCAGGAGAAAATGTGAGTAGGCTGAGGTCATGCTAGAAGGCCTTCCTTCTCCAAGAGGGCAGTGCCAGGACTGTGGGGGGGAGGGGCTGCAGGACCCAGCATCCCACACATCTGAGAGTCCTGTGAGAGGGCAAAGGTCTGAGGGCTTCTGTTTGGAAGCAAGGAAAGGGGTCCTGTCCTGTAGGTTAGAGGATAGGCTGTGGGCACAGTGAAATAGAAAAGGGCACCAGAGGACAGAGTCAGCCCCTTAGAGAGTCCAACCCTATCCCTTCCCACTCCCAGCCCTGCCTCCACCCCCACCAGGGGACCCAGATTAAAGGTTTTGGGGAGCAGTATGCTCACCACCTTGTGGAACTTCAACAGTGGGTGCTTAGCAAGTGTTCAGGGGACCCAGTGAGAGTTCAAGGACCAGATATCTCCCACCCTGTGGGAGACCAGTGTCAGTGGGAGGACACCCACATGTGCACTGAGTGAATGAGGCAGCATATAGGCACAGGTCGTCACATTTAAGGTATGAGGAGGGTCCCAGCAAGCCCAGGTAAGAGACAGAGTCCCTTTGTCCCATATTTGTCCAGATTTTCATGGAGCACTAGGTGTGCAGTGAAGGCACTGACTCATCCTGACACCACCCCGCCACTCACGCACAGAGTTCAGTTCAAGTGGGAGGTAGGCAGGTGGACACACCAAGGAATATGTCTGGCTTCCCCAAGAAGGACAGACTTGGCCACATCATTGGTTAATGGGTCCCAGTCAAAAAGACTTTGGCCAGCCCCTCTTCAGTGACTAAACTATCTCAAGCAGGACTCCGAAGTCACAGGTGGACAAAGTGTAGGAACACCCTCTGGACAGCCAGGAGCAGGAGGCATAGAGGCCAGGTCCAACAGGGATGTCCTGAGACATCAGTGCGGGAGGAGCACCTCGTCCTAATTCTTCTGGCTACTTTTGTGTCGCCAGGGCCATCTCCTCCATTTTGGGCACCTGGATGGACTACTACCCTGAGGAATTTTTCCAGCCCCCAGAATTCCTCAGCCTGAAAATGCTGCTGGCATACGTGAGGCTCAACATGCAAGGCTCAGAGCTGGAGCGCCGTGCCCACTTTCTCTTCTCATTGTGGAGATACCTTGAGCCCAATGAGCCAGAGTCTGTGGGTGAGGAGGACTCTGTGTGGGAGATGTGGGCATGTGGAGGGGACAGGGTATGCCACACAGTGCATGTTTCCTGAGACTGCGGTTGGGCTAGGAGGAGTGCATAGTCTCATATCACTGTTCCATTAGCCTGCCATCTGGGGAGAATTCTTCCTGGTGGGTTCTTTGACTCAGATGACAATGTCTGCGGGAGAGGTTTCCTTTATTTGGAAGGGCCATGGAATGGCAATCATGGTGATGACAGTTTCTATTCTTGAAGCTATGGCACCAGCTCCAGAGCAAGATCCAGATGTCCCTCAGGAGCTAGCCCCCACTATCTCTGTGGTGCCCACTGCAGCTTCACAGCTCAGGCTGCCTGAAGCCACCACTCTTTCTGGAGCTCAGCAATTAGAAGAAGTGGTGACCCTCCCCGCAGCGTCCCCACCAGTGCAAGTGGTAGTCCCAGCTCTGATTCACTGTCAGGAGCTGGAAGAGCCACCTGCCCCTTTGGTGGACCCACAACCTGAGCAGCCTCCAGCCCCAGCTGGCGGGGTCATGGACGGGCTGGAGCAACCACCTGCTGCAGCTGGGCAACCAGCCTTAGCTCCTGAGCAGCGGCTCATGTTGGCTGCAACCCCAAAGGATGACTGCCCTTCTGCTGTCATTGCGTTCTTTGTAATTTTTGTGGTTTGTATAGAGATATTTAACGGCCTTAGATATTTTCTTTGTAAATAAAACATAACTTCAGATAAAATTTTATTCTGATCTTTTTAAATTATACATTGACGTGACATTACGTACATTCACAGAATTATACAACCATGACCATTATGTACTCCTAGAACATTTCCATCACAGACACATGTATACTACCCATCAGCCATGGCTCAACCCTCACCCCAGTCTCTGCAACCACTGACCTCAGTTTCTGCTGCTTTAGCTCCTCTGGGGTTTTCAGGTGTGTGCAATCACACAACATAGCTTATTGTGTCTGGCTACATAACATGAGAGTGATTAATAATTGGTTAAATATTCAATGAAACTAATATTTTTATGACACAGGAATATTCCCCAAAGAGCAAAGATTATGTGAAGCCCCCTACTTGAAATATCTTCACTATCTGGGATAAGGATCCCATTTAGAAGTTTGACTGGAGAGCCAAAAGCCACAAGAGAAATGTCTGGAGCAGAGTAATACCTTGAAGACCTTTCGTTTTCCTGGACAGGCCATTTTTAAATTAGTCTAAGGTGCATATTAAACAAATATCAAATTCAAATATGAAATCTTCTCATTTACTAATGATATAGGTTTTATACATATGTTGTTTCTTAAATAAAAAATAAAAATTTGAATAATGACAGGCGCCAAGGTGGCACAATTGGTTGAGTGTCTGACTTGATTTTGTCTCAGGTCATGATCTCATCGTTCATGGGATCAAGCCCCAAATCAGGCTCTACACTGACAGCAGGAAGCCCTCCTCAGGATTCTCTCTCTCTCTCTTTCTTTCTCAAAATTAAGAATTAGGAAAAAATATTAAATAAATAAATAAATAAATAAATAAATAAATAAATACAAATACAAATGAAGAAAATGATATACCCCTGTCAAGAAATATTTGCCATTAGACATGGTGTCCATCCTCTCAGTTCTTTCTCTTTGAGTGCAGCAATTTGTGTGTGTGTGTGTGTGTGTGTGTGTGTGTATGAGTTGTGTGACAGGTTGGGCGGGGAGGGTTCCATCAGTATGCTCTTTAGTACCTGATATCCCCACAATGGACAGGCTCAAGTCCTGTCCCCTTCTGCATCCTCAGTGGCCACACACCATCATTTACTCTGTGTCTCTACAAGTTGAATAATTGGGCCAATTCCAATATTTTGACTCTCATACTTGTACTGAAGGGTACATGTATACCATTAATCTCTATTTCTTTAGAATGGTACAACTAGCACAATTTTGGGGACATAATTTGTACACATTTTTCAGGTGTAGCCTGCAGTTTCCAATATCTACAGACTCTTTTTTTTTTTCAATATATGAAATTTATTGTCAAATTGGTTTCCATACAACACCCAGTGCTCATCCCAAAATGAGCACTATCTACAGACTCTTTATGAGGTTAAGGCCTTATTTGGGAAGGGAGCGACCCCTGGGACTGAGTGGATACCTGAGGAATTCAGAGGACAAGCCAGCACTGAGGTCATCAGGGTACCTGGGAGTGACCCAGGGGGCAGGGAAGAGCCCACACTCCCCTCATTCTGGCCTCCTGAACAGCACCCCTGCCCCAGCCTGGGTGCAGGGCCAGGCCTGGGCCTCATTCAGGCCCCATCCCATGATACACCCCAGACACTTGTGTGCCTCCTGTTCCATAGCTCTGCTTCTCAGTAGAGCAGCCAGTCCCTACTTTCAGGTCAGAGGAGGATGCAGGCTGGGCCTCTGCTGCTTGCTTGGGTAACTAGGAGTGTAATTGCTGGATCATAGGGTCGTTCTATTTTTAACTTTTTCAGGCACCTCCATACAGTTTTCCAGAGTGGTTGTACCAGTTTGCAATCCCACCATCAGTACAAGAGGCTTCCTCTTTCCCTGAATCCTCACCACACCTATTGTGTCTTGTGTTGTTAATGTTAACCATTCTGATAGGGGTGAGGTGGGATCTCATCATGGTTTTGATTGGTATTTCCCTGATGATGAGTGATGTTGAGCATCTTTCATGTGTCTTTTAGCCATCTTGATGTCTTCTTTGCAAAAATGTCTATTCATATCTTATATTTCATTTGTAAAAGATTTATTAATTTATTGTGAGACAGAGAGAGAGACAGAGAGAGAGACAGAGAGAGACAGAGAGAGAGTGCGTGCACACACACAATAGGGGAGAGACAGAGAAAGAAGAAGAGAGAATCCTAAGCAAGTTCCATGATGTTGGCACAGAACCCGATGAGGGGCTCGATCCCATAAACCATGAGATCATGCCCTGAGCTGAAATCAAGAGTTGGACACAGAACTGTGCTACCCAGCATGCCTCTTCTACCCATTTATTAACTGGATTCTTTGTTTTGGGGGCATCGAGTTGTATAACTTCTTTATGTATTCTGGATAATAACCTTGATTGGATATGTCATTTGCAAATATCTTCTCCCATTCCATAGGCTGTCTTTTACTTTTGTTGATGGTTTCCTTCACTGCACAGAAGTTTTTGTTTTGTTTTTGTTTGTTGTTGTTGTTGTTGGTGGTGGTGGTGTGGTGGTGTTTTATGTTTTATCTTGAGGAATTCCCAATAGTTCATTTTTGGTTTTGTTTTCCTTGCTTATGGTGATGTGTCTGGTAAGAAGTTACTAAGGCCAAAGACAAAGATTTTGCTGCCTGTGTTCTCCTCTAGGATTTTGATGGTTTCCTGTCTCACATTTAGGTCTTGCATCCAGTCTGGATTTCTTTTTGTGTACACTGTAAGGAAGTGGTCCAGTCTCCTTCTTCTGCATGTTGCTGTCCCGTTTTCCCAACACCATTTGTTAAAGGGATGGTCCTTTTCCCATTGGCCATTCTTCCCTGCTTTGTTGAAGATTAGAAAACCATAGAGTTGTGGATCCATTTCTGGGTTTTGTATTCTGTTCCATTGATCTATGTGCCTGTTTTTATGTCAGGACCATACTGTCTTGATGACTACAGGTGTGTAATATAGCTTGAAGTTAGGTCAGTCAGTCCTTTCCATACATATTTTTTTTTTGTTGAAAATTTGCCTTCACATTCTCCTACAACTTTCTCTTTCATTGAGATTCGGTCCTAAGTTTTTCCCTTTCCAAATAATCTCTCTTGTTTCATGGCAAAATTACATTCTTTTCTTTCAAGAAAAATGTATTCTCACTTCTCATTCCTTCTATATATGTCTCGTGATTTTTTACATACAAGATTGTTTCTTTCAGGGTGCCCTGGTGCCTCAGTTTGCTAAGCGTCCAATGCTTGGTTTTGGCTCAGGTCATGATCTCATGATTTGTGAGTTCAGGCTCCAAGTCAGGCTCTGCACTGACAGTACAGAGGCTGTTTGGTATTCTTTATCTCTCTCTGTATCTTTTCCCCACCTCTGCTTGCTCTCTCTTTCTCTCTCTCAAAAATAAACAAAAAGAAAAAAAAAGAAAAGATTGTTTCTTATAATATTCAGCAGTCTCACTTCCATTTATCTGCTGAAAACTAAGTAGTGACCAGTTGTGAATTATCACAGGAGAATTCTTTAGGTTAGCAAATTCATGAATATTTTGTAATTTTTAGAACATGTTCTTTCATAGTACAACTCTTTCATAATGCATGAAACATGTTTCCAATACACCCATATTTATCTTTACATCTCTATAATAAGAAGCCAAAAACTGATAAACCTCTGTTTAGCAATGAATGGTTTAATGTTTTAGCTTCTTTGGAAGACTTAGACATCTAGTGATATTAACTTACCCTTTGATCTAGTTAACTTCATGAAATCAGCGAATACTTAATAAAATAGGCAAAATCATTCAGCACTTTCAGGAATCCTTGCTGACAGCAATAATTACAACATAAATTTAACTAATAAATTCAGGTAGAATAAAAGTGGATTATCTATATCACGTTCGACACTAATAACTCAGGAAGACATATCTATCTTCCTTGAAAGAACAATGTTTAGTATGGAATATGTGGCACCTGTACCCACTAAAAGTTAATCACTTTGTTCCACAACAATTTTACCTTGGGCTCCCATAGGGAAATCTGAAGTGGGCAATTTAACACCAAAGCAGGCCTGGAACCTTTTCATGTTGCTTTGGTAGATGCTCCACTCTGAACCTCATAAGGCTGTGACCCAACAACCTGGGGTACTTTTGCTCCTCAACAGTGAGGGTAGGAGAAGCAAGATCTGATAGTGGCAGAGGTGTGGAGGATAGGATAGGAGTCCACTGTGACAGTGGAAGCCTTGCCGGTAGTACAGGAACTAGAGGAGGGGAAGGCAGAGGCAGAGGTGTGTTGGTAGGGATGCCACCAGCAAGGCCAGAAGCAGGTTCAAAGTTTGGACTAACATTCTGCTGTCACCAACTCCTGTCTCTTCCTCCTGCAAAACATGTATTTTTCTATACTTGCTTTTGAGCCCTCTGGTGGAGGCAGAGGAGCAGGAAATGGGTTGGACAGCTGGTGCTCCTGCTTGAGGAGGTGGATTGAGTATTTCCAGTGTCAACCTGTCTTCCTTCTTCTTTTTCTCATTATTCTGACGATTGGCAAGAGTGTCCGGTATTGTAGATTTTCACCCATCCTAATCTTTTTGGACCATAAATTGGGATCCTCCCCACGAGGCATCTTTATGATGGAGTCACAAGAAAGCTGAGTGTAGGTGATTTCATCCCAGATCATGTGAACTTGAAAAACACTTTTAGTTTTTATTTTTCTGAGGTTTAGAAGGCACAGTCTTCCACAAGTGCTTGATTTTAAGCTAATTAAGTAGAGCTCATCTATAAATTATTTTTTAGGAATACTATCCAGAGGTAGAAAAAATATAGGTCACACTTTTAACATATATGGGCACATATACACAATCAAGATGCAGACAAAACCTAGCCTTTGTTTCATTGATATTTGTGGAGTGAACATGAAAGATCCAATTACCAATGATCTCCCCACTATTAAAGCAAATCAAATGGCAAGATAGCATGGCAGTTTATGGACGTATGAATTAGCTATTTTCCAGTTTCCGACTAGAATACGACCAGTTTTGTCCAAAGATGCCAAATGCTGCAGCAACCAGCACACCAAGTGAAGCCCAGTCTGCTTCTGTGAGCATCGGCTCCTCTCAAGAAGTCAGGGGTTTCACTGACAGAACTACATGGCTTCCTAGCCTCTGGTTGCTTAGTGTTATAGCTGGGTTTCTCTAACTCTGTGTAGAAGAAAACTCATTTAGACATGTCAACAGGAGCACATCTGGGCCATCTGTGACCCAAGTTATTCTTGGTTAATTTTCCCAGTTAAGTAAGCACTTCCAAACAGAGGTTCCATATACATTGTATCTATATCCTGTGGAATTCCTGTGGGTGGTGGTTCCTTTTCCAGAAGCCTTTGGATTTGAAAACACAATTCCCCATTCATTTAGTTTCAGTTTTAGAATAAAGCTTGAACAAAATAAAAAATGGTAAGTATAGTGATTTGGGAGGGTGCTGCTTGTGAGTGTCTCTTACAAATGGCCACAATAGACTCTCATGGGTGTCACGTTCTCCCAGGGGGGGCTCAAACCATTGAGGGGGCTCAGAGCATTGGAAGATCAATTCGTATGTGTGCATCTCTGGATGAGCCAATATCTAATTACGTTATGGAATAGGAAGTTCCTCTAGGACTGATACACATCTCAAGGAACATCCTCAGACATGTGCACTAGTCTTTCAGCCACCAAAAGGTGATATTCAGCTGGAAGGAACAAGTCCTCCTCTTTTATTGGAGATGAATGCCTTAGTCTCATAATTCTAGCCAGAAAATTGCAATTACTATGAAGTCAAATTAAAACAACTGACCCATCAAGGCCAACACCTCTATGGTATTCCCACCTAGAGAACATAAACAGTAACACTTAACACCTGGAATAAAAGTCAGGCCCACCAACTCAAACTGAGGAGTTCCAGGTAGCAGCAGAACTCATGGATACACTTTCAGATGCTGAGAAGTCAGAGGGGGTACAAAGGCCCTGTGCTGGTACCAAGCACTGAGTTCCCAAAGACCTCCAGGTGTTCTCAGGCAAGTTTCTGTGATATCCTGACCACTATGCCATGAAATGTCAACACCAAATGAACACACTTGGGGAAAAATTAAAGAAAAAGAAAATTTGTTTTATTTGAGCTCCAGTTAGAAGATCTTCTTGGGATACACAATTTTCACAAAAAAAGTGTGCTCCACTGAAGGATTATGGTGTATGGGTGTGTGTGTGTACATATATGTACATATATATATATATATATATATACACACATAAAGAGGAGAAGGGAATGTGGGTGATGGGCATTGAGGAGGGCACTTGTTGGGATGCGCAGCAGGTGTTGTATGGAAACCAATCTGGCACTAAATTGTATTAAAAAAGAACATAAGAAAAAAAGGTTACAAATACTCATGATGAAAGACATTCCAGAAAGTTGCACACTTTACCTTATGATTTTAGTATATGCAAGGCTATATGAGCTTAATCATATGGGAACAGGAGTTTTTCTTTTTCTTATTTTTATGATTGGAATGAATCTTTTTTGTCATTTTTTAAAACCTATCACATATACAGTAGGTCCTCATGGGAGTAATAGAGCCCATGCTTTGAGGTTTTGCGGGGTCATTTTGACCTTGATCAATGTTAAAGTATACCTTCCCTGGGAATCTCAGAACAAGGCCCACAAACATGAAAACTGGAAAATTGCTTTTATTATTGAAAGGGCAGGCCTAAACCGGCCGACTCCATCTTGTTCTGTGTCCTTCACCTAGACCACGCCTCCTCCCCTTGAGTAACCTCCCACTCACCCGTTCAAATTTCCTGATCAAAACACACCCAGCGACCTGCATAACAGGACTCCGACCCTACCCTGGCCAATCAGCTGAGGCCACAGCCATTACCTCACCAACTGCCCCTAGACCCCTATAAAACCTTTGTGCTTTTGAAACTCACTCTCTCTCCCCGGTATCTCACCGCTGCATCGGTGCAGGTAGGGGAATGAGCTCGAGCTAGCTTGAATAAAGGCTCTTTTGCTTTTGCATCGGACTCAGCTTCCTGGCGGTATTTGGGGATCATGAATTCTGGGCATAACATTTGGGGGCTTGTCCGGGATCCCCAAGACCCCCGAGGGACCCCCGACCCAGAGAGCCTGACTGGCCACGGTTAGTGTCTGTCTGTTTGTTCTGTCTTTTCTGTGTGAGCTCATTTCTGGAATTCTGGTAGTGCCCGATGCGGTCTAAGTGGACGCACTGGAGGACCATGGGCTGGGAGTTTCAGAAGACGTTCTGATCCTCCCTTCTGGAGGGACGTGGAATCCCCTCATCTGTTTTGGAGGGACGTGGAATCCCCTCAAAGGTCTGAGACAAGGCGGGTTGCTCCCACTGGTCGGCGTGAGGCCGTCGTCTTTGGAGGGATGTGGAATCCCCTCATCGGTTTTGGAGGGATGTGGAATCCCCTCAAAGGTCTAAGCTAGCTTTCAGTTTTGCTTCCATGGAGTTGGAAGACTTTCTAGGGGCCCTCTGTTTGTTTGTTTTTGTGTTTCTCTGTTTTGTTCTGTGGACTTACTGGACAGACATTATGGGACAGACTCAGACTACCCCTCTACCTACCCTCTTGGCTCAAGCCCTTCCTAGCCCGGCTCCTTCTGGAGACAAACCCATTCTTGCTTTGCAGGTACAAAGAAGGAAAACAAGAAAAGTCTTACCCAGCCTTCAGCACCCCTCTACCCTGTCCTACAGGGGGGTACTGAAGAAGAATTAATTTTTCCTCCCCCGTATAACCCCTCTAGGATGCTGGAAGAACACCATCCTCCCCCTCTGGGGGAGGCAGATGCTGTTCTGAGAGCGGGAGGTGGAAACGCTCCAGTGGGAAGCCTGCCCTTTACCAGACAAAGGGCTCAGAGGGAGGAATCCGCCTCTGCCGCTGACTCCACTATTCTGCCCCTGCCACCAGACCCCCAGACGCAGAGGGGAATCAACCCCATCACTATTGGCCTTTCGCCACTAGTGACCTCTACAATTGGAAAGCCCAGAATCCTAAGTTTTCTGAGAAACCGGCAGGGCTTATTGATTTATTAGACTCTGTTCTTTTTACCCATCAGCCCACGTGGGACGATTGCCAGCAGCTTTTGCAGGTCCTGTTCACGACTGAAGAAAGAGAAAGAATCCTCAATGGGACCCAAAAACTAGTTCTGGGTGCAGATGGGAATCCCACCACCAACCAGGCTCAGATAGATGCCTCCTTCCCCTTAACTCAGCCCCAGTGGGATTTCAACATGGCAGAAGGTAAGGAGAGGCTCCGGGTCTACTGCCAGACTCTAATGGGGGGTCTCCGAATGGCTGCTAGAAAGCCAACCAATTTGGCCAAGGTAGGAAATGTACAACAGGGAAAAGATGAATCTCTGGCTGCTTTTTTAGAACGGATCATGGAGGCATTCCGTACCTATACCCCCATGGATCCAGAGGCTCCAGAAAGCAAGGCAGCTGTTATCATGGCCTTTGTAAACCAATCGGCCATAGACATTAGGAGAAAATTACAGAAAATAGATAGACTAGGAGAAAAAAGTCTGCAGGACTTACTGGTGGTAGCCGAAAAGGTATATAATACCCGGGAGCCTCCTGAGGACAAGCAGGCTCGCGCCATGGCAGCTGCCAGCAGTAAGCAGACTCAAGACCTGGCCAGAATACTACTAGCTACCACTGCTGACTTCCCCAAGGAACGAGACCACTGTCTCCGGCAGCTGGCAGATGATGCAAGAAAAGGTAAAGGAACCACCAAGGGGGGAAGCAGAAGCTGCAGAAGGATCAGTGCGCATACTGCAAGGAGATAGGGCATTGGGCCCGAGATTGTCCGAAAAGGGCCAGCAGGAAGGGAGGCAAGACTGATCGAGTAAAAGTCCTAGAGCTAGATGAACTAAGTGATTAGGGGAGTCGGGGTTCGGACCCTCTCCCTGAACCCAGGGTAACTCTTAAAGTGGAGGGAGCCCCTGTTGACTTCCTTGTCGACACCGGAGCACAACATTCGGTCCTCCGCACCCCACAAGGAAAACTAGCCAGCAAGAAGTCCTGGGTACAAGGGGCAACTGGTATGAGCCAGTATTCATGGACTACCCAAAGAACAGTAGATTTGGGAACGGGCCGGGTATCCCACTCCTTTATGGTAATAGCAGAATGCCCCTACCCGCTGTTAGGACGGGACTTACTGACCAAGATTGGAGCTCAGATAACTTTCAGACAAGGGAGTCCTCAGGTCACCGATGGCAAGGGCCACCCCATCCAGGTCCTGACCATGAAACTGGAGGATGAATACCGCCTCCACCAGGAGGCGCTCCCGAGAGAGGATAATATAGACAGATGGCTACAAGAATTCCCCTCAGTTTGGGCAGAGACGGGGGCGATGGGACTAGCCGCTCACAGGACCCCAGTCCTGGTAGAGCTCAAGCCAGGAGAGAGTCTGGTATGGATCAAACAATACCCCATGTCTCAGGAGGCCCGGAAGGGGATCCAGCCACACATCCAGAGACTACGAACCCTAGGGGTACTAGTTCCTTGCCAGTCTGCCTGGAACACCCCCCTACTGCTGGTCAAAAAGCCTCACACAAATGACTACCAACCAGTACAAGACCTCCGGGAAGTAAATAAGAGGGTCACGGACATACACCCAACTGTTCCCAACCCATATACTCTCTTGAGCTCCTTGGTGCCCTCCAGGGTCTGGTATACTGTACTAGATTTAAAGGACGCCTTCTTCAGTCTGAGGCTGGCACCCCAGAGCCAACCCTTGTTTGCCTTCGAGTGGCATGATCAAGAGGAGGGCTACAGTGGGCAACTCACCTGGACACGGCTACCTCAGGGATTCAAAAATTCACCCACCATCTTCGACGAGGCACTACACGAGGACCTGGGTAAGTACAGAAGGGAGCACCCTGGCCTCACCCTTCTACGGTATGTAGATGACATCCTGATTGCTGCCAACACGGCCAAAGACTGTGAGCGAGGGACCCAGGACCTGCTGGCTACCCTGGGGGCCTTAGGGTACTGGGCATCCACGAAGAAGGCTCAGATATGCAGGGAGAGGGTAAGTTACCTGGGATATATCCTGGAGGGCGGACAGCGGCAGTTATCAGATGCCAGAAAAGAAACTGTCCTAAAGATCCCTACTCCCACCTCCCAAAGAGAAGTGAGGGACTTCCTAGGATCAGGTGACTACTGCCGCCTCTGGGTTCCAGGTTTTGCTGAGATCGCCAGGCCCCTATATGAAGCTACCAAAGAGAAGAAAACATTTAAATGGGCTGAAAAAGAATAAACTGCCTTTAATCAGTTAAAAAAAGGCCCTCCTAAGTGCCCCAGCCCTGGGCCTACCAGACATTACGAAGCCCTTCCACCTCTTTGTAGACGAACATAAGGGAATAGCAAAAGGGGTTCTAACTCAAGCCTTAGGCCCCTGGAACCACCCAGTGGCTTACCTGTCCTCTAGGAAACTAGACCCAGTGGTTGTGGGCTGGCTGCCATGCCTAAGAATTGTGGGGACAGCACTCCTAGTCAAGGACGCAGACAAACTGACCCTAGGACAGGAGATCTGGATCACGACCCCGCACGCCATTGAAGGGGTCCTGAAACAGCCTCCTGATAGATGGATGAGCAACACACATGTGACTCATTACCAGAGCCTCCTACTCAACCCTCCACGAGTGCGGTTCCACCCCAGTGCAGCCCTCAATCCTGCAACCCTGCTGCCCGACCCTGACCTAGGTGCTCCACTACATGACTGTGCGGGAATCCTGGAACAAGTATATGGATTCTGGACGGACCTGACCGACCAGCCCCTCCCTGATGCCAAGGCTACTTGGTTCACTGATGGCAGCAGCTTTGTGCAAGACGGACACAGGTATGCGGGTGGAGCGGTGGTCACCGAAACGGACTCCGTATGGGCGGAGGCTCTACCCTCTGGAACGTCAGCCCAGCGAGCAGAGCTCATAGCCCTCACCAAGGCGCTGATGCTGGGAGCTGGAAAACGGCTTAACATCTACACAGACAGCCGTTATGCATTTGCCACAGCTCATATTCATGGGGCAATTTATCAGGAGAGGGGGTTACTGACGGCAGAAGGACGGACTATAAAAAATAAGCAGGAGATACCTCTTATCTCATCAGTACAGGCCAGGAGACTGGGTCTACGTCAACCTGCTTACGGCCTTATGGCTTCCTGCCAAGCTAACCATTATCCACTGCCAAGGGCACAAAAAAAGCTGATAACCCAGTAGCTAGAGGTAACTGAAAGGCTGACCGGGCAGCCAAGGCAGTCGCCCTTACTTCAGTCCCCACCATGACCATACAACTACCAGACCCGGGAGACCCAGTTTTACCAGACCAGCCCAAATACTCCCAGGAGGAGTTACAGCAGATCAAGAAACTCCCCATGGCCCAGGAGATAAAGGGATGGTGGTATACACCTAACAAGGAGCTCGTGCTGCCAGACCGGCTCAGAGTCTCAATATTAGAGCACATGCATCGGTCTACTCACATGGGGGCCCGAAAATTAAAAGACTTAATCCGACATGCCAGAATCAAGATTCACCAACAGGACACCAAAATAGAGCAAGTTGTATCTGCCTGCAAGACCTGCCAACTCACCAACGCGAGAGCCACATCAAATAAAAAAGGAACCAGGCTCAGAGGCACCAGACTGGGAGCCCAATGGGAAGTCGACTGCACTGAAGTCAAACCAGGAAAGTATGGTTATAAATATCTTTTAGTATTTACAGACACCTTCTCTGGCTGGGTGGAGGCATACCCAACCAAGCATGAAACGGCTCAGAGGGTGGCCAAGAAGCTACTAGAAGACATCTTACCCAGGTATGGTTTTCCTGCCATGGTAGGATCAGACAATGGACCAGCTTTTATCTCGCAGGTAACACAGGCAGTAGCCAAGGCGGTGGGGGCAAACTGCAAATTACATTGTGCTTATAGGCCCCAGAGCTCAGGACAGGTAGAAAGAATGAATAGAACCCTAAAAGAGACCCTTACCAAATTAACCATGGAGACTGGCGGGGACTGGGTGACTCTCCTACCGTACGCCCTTTACCGGGTTAGAAACACTCCTTACAGGGGCGCCTGGGTGGCGCAGTCGGTTAAGCGTTCGACTTCAGCCAGGTCACGATCTCGCGGTCTGTGAGTTCGAGCCCCGCGTCAGGCTCTGGGCTGATGGCTCGGAGCCTGGAGCCTGCTTCCGATTCTGTGTCTCCCTCTCTCTGACCCTCCCCCGTTCATGCTCTGTGTCTCTCTGTCCCAAAAATAAATAAAAAAACGTTGAAAAAAAATTTAAAAAAAAGAAAAGAAACACTCCTTACACTCTGGGTTTTACTCCCTACGAGATCATGTTTGGCAGGCCACCCCCCTGTTATTCCCAGCCTTCGAGCTGAACTTATTGCTGAGTTTAAAGATCAAGAACTTTTTCTTTCCTTGAGAGGGCTCTAGAGGGCGCATGAGGACATTTGGCCACGCCTCTGTGCCATCTACGAGGCTGGCCCGACCCTGACACCTCATCAGTACAGGCCGGGAGACTGGGTCTACGTCAAGAGGCACCACCGAGAGACCCTCAAGCCGCGCTGGAAGAGACCCTACATCGTGGTGCTGACAACCCCCACCGCTCTCAAAGTAGATGGCATCTCGACCTGGATCCATCACACCCACGTTTGGCCAGCGGACCCCTCCTCAATCCGGAAGGACTTCATCACGTGATGGGCTGTCAGTCGGGACCAACACAACCCGCTCAAGCTCAAGCTACAGCGCATTTGACCCACCTAATATTGGTAACTCTGTTAACTCTGCTTGTCATTGCTCATGCTGCGGGAGTCCCCACACCCCCCAAAACATCACCTGACAGATCATAGACACCAGCTCAGGGACAATACTTAATCAGACCTCCCAGAGCCACCCCAGGGACACTTGCTTCCCAGAACTTTGTGTAAACCTCCAAACTCTGTTCCCCTTGTCACCATAAATGCAGCCGGCCCCATGATTGGGTCCCTAGGCTACATGACAAGGGGGGAATGAAAGGGCAGGCCTATGCCGGCCGACTCCATCTTGTTCTGTGTCCTTCACCTAGACCACGCCTCCTCCCCTTGAGTAACCTCCCACTCACCCGTTCAAACTTCCTGATCAAAACACGCCCAGCGACCTGCGTAACAGGACTCCGACCCTACCCTGGCCAATCAGCTGAGGCCACAGCCATTACCTCACCAACTGCCCCTAGACCCCTATAAAACCTTTGTGCTTTTGAAACTCGCTCTCTCTCCCCGGTATCTCACCGCTGCGTCAGTGCAGGTAGGGGATTGAGCTCGAGCTAGCTCGAATAAGGGCTCTTTTGCTTTTGCATCGGACTCAGCTCCCTGGCGGTATTTGAGGATCATGAATTCTGGGCATAACAATTATACCCATTCCCACGTTTGAATGGAGCCTGCCTATAAGCCCACACTTTGAATTCCTCTGTCCCCACAGCCCTGTCCCACGTTCCTGATCCCTTATTCCCAACCTCACTTCCTGATCATCTCTTTAGCTCATTTCTGAACAAATCAACACCTGTATTCACCTCCCTCTTGGGAAAGAAGTCCTAGGGTGGAGTGCCTTGAAGTGGGGCCCAAGTCCACTTCCTCACCCTGAAACAAGCCTCTCTCCTCCATTACCTTCAACGTTGTGCCCTTTCCCTTCCTGGATGCAGGGATGTGTGGTAACCTCTAGAGCGCATTTTAAAGTAGTCATACAAATGAATACTATTTTCTGTTGATTACTTTTGCTTTAAAAATGATTTCATATTGAAATTGGCCTGGAAAGTCGAGTGCCTCTTGATCCCTCAGGTGGTGTTTCCTGAAACATATCTCAGACAAACATGTTCTCCCCTCCCCCACCTTGTTTGTTTCGCTTACTGCTAAATGCTGATTTCATACTGAGGAGCCTTTTGCAACGTGGTATCTGATTCAAGATTCAAACACCCTGAATGTTGTCATGTCTCCTTTCCACTAGATCTGACCCAGAGGACTGGAGAATCAATCCTTCTGAAGAGGAAAGTTATAATCTTCTGGATTTTCCATTCTCATCTGTTTCTCTGAGGTTGGTCTTGTTTTTTCTCTGAATGTTTATCCCTTGTTGCTTTCCCCAGAGAAGGCAACTCCTCCTTGTGCACTCTCAGGGCTGTCCTGTCTCACCCTGCCCTGTGCCCACACCATCTAGGGTGCCCCTGCCCTTGTCTCCCTCCACTGGGCAGAGTCAAGCAGAATAATAGTTGTGAGGATTTCCCCATCCCCTTCCCACACCCTGGCATGGTCCATACAAGAAGTGGAGATATGCGATTTATTAGTGTCAGGCGTTGGGCGGGGTAAAGATAGGAGTTAGAGTCAAAAAGAATTTTTTACCGTTTAAGGCTTTATTGGGAAATAAGGTTCCCGGGAAGGTTCCGTGACTCAGGGAGTGAGAGGAGTCAGGAAAGTCATGCCCAGGTAAGGTGGGGTAGGGTTTTTAAGCTGCAGCAGTTCCGGGTTTAGGTTCGGGTGGGTCTTTCTTTCGTGCCAGGTTGTGCTGTTGCTCGGTGATTGGTTGACCTTCAGTTCCTTCTGGCGCGCTGCTCGGGGCTCTCCGTTGGGTTGTGCTGGCGCTCGGTGATTGGTTGCCCTTCAGTTTCTTCCCGCGCGCTGGCAAGGTTTCTTCCGGCACACTGGCGAGATGGTTGTCCCCTTCCAGGGACATGCTAACATTCCAACCTCTTATGGGTGATAATGGGCCACGGATCTGATCTGGCTGCTTCCTGCGGGTGTAAGGGTGATGCCATAGTATGTGGGATCTGAGGTTGGAATGCGGGAATAGGGCCGGACCACCATTTGATGAAATGCGAACTGGGAAACTTCATGAATTCGTTTCCGTATGAAACGGAGAAAACAAGGTAAGAGCATAAGTATTATACAGATAGCAACTAGTGGGGTGACTGTGGGGAGGAGCCAAGTTAAGAGGGGTGATTGCCACCAGGAGGTTAGGGGGTCTGAGGATCCTGGGCGGGTGGATAGAGTTTTTTGGATTTCCTTTAGGTGTTCTATATTGGTTTCAAGTAAGCCTGATTCATTGAGGTAGTAGCAACATTCTTCCCTCAGGAACAGGCATGTTCCCCCTTTTTATGCTGTCAGGAGATCTAGGGCTCATCAGTTTTGTAGAGTGACCTGTGCTAGGGAGTTGATCTGCCTTTGTAAGGTGGATAGGGAGGTTGCTGAGGCTTCTATTGCGATTTGGAGTCTGACAGGTCCCTGGAAGAGGTAATGGAGTGTGCGAGGGAGTCGGTCCCAACCCCGGTGGCCAATAGGGAGGTGGCCAGGGATAGTCCAACCATTAGTGGGAGGAAAACGGCTCGTTTTTGGAGATGGAATTCGAGGAGTTGATGGAGTTCTTCCTGTCCGTATAGGGTGAGTTGGGGGATAATGGTGACTGGGAGACAGACAAAAGCATTTTTTGGCATTTGTTTATAAGCTGTCCCATTATACCAATAGAATCCCCCTGGGGGAGGGTCGTGGCTAGGCATAGGCAGGGGGGAAGGGCAAGTTGGGGAGGCATGAGAGGAGTAGCATATTGGGTGAGACGTGTTGCCTTGAGGGGTCTCAGTGAGGATGGGAACCTGTAGGGAGATTTGACTTCTGGGGTGGTTGATGGAGTTAGTGGTGTTGGGAAAGGGTGTGGGTAATGGGATGGCTATTACTGGATCCCGCTGAAGGGATGCACAAAGAAAGCAATGTGACAGGTTGGTTAAGCCTGAGTGGTTAAGCAGGATCGCTCCTTGTCTGATGAATGTAAGCCATGAGAAGGGATGTTGTTCAGGGGGTGTCTGTAGTTGTGTGTTGAGCTGGTCTTCTTGGTCCGTGATTACTTGGGTAAGATCTTTAAGGTTGGAGAGGGAAGGAGACATTGAGGGCTCATAGGTTCGATAGATGGTTAAAGAGGAGATGGGGTTAGAGAAATGGTTGTTCTGATACAGTTTGCCCTTTATTCCAGTTTGCTAAAGGGTATCCCATGGATCAGGGATAGTAAGGGTAAAGTTGCCATTTTTTAAGCAGGAGCGGACCGTCCTTGGTCCTGTGAAACAGTATAGGTTGAGCCAGTGTATGTTACAATAGTGATAGGGGTATCCTCCATATTGGTTGGGGGAGGTTTGGGAGCATATCTTGGTTTGGTCATATAAAAAGCAAATGGCGGGAGTAATCTGTGTGGAGGCTTGGAGGGTGTTGAAAGAGGGGAATTTAAAGGTGACTTGATTTTGGCACCCAACAATGGGGCAAGGGGAAGAGGATATGATAGAGGTGTGTCCATTAAAAGTTTCGGATAGGTAAAAAACCCACCTATAGGAGGGTTGTGAGGGTATAAGGGGGATGATGTTAACAAGGAGTAACAAGGGAAGTATCATCATGATATATAAGTATCGTTAGCAAAAAGGTAAAGAAGGAGATTTCGATGGGGGAGAAATTGGAGAGAGTTCCCTGAGGCCAACAGTCGAGACCCAGGAGAGAAATAAGGGGAGGGTGATGGGGTCAGATGAGTGGGAGAGTTGTAGCTCATGTAATATTGTGAGTGTGAAGGTGGAAAACCGAGGGGAAGGGTCAGTCATGAAGGGGCCTGTCAGGTTAGTTTGAGGGTGAGGGGGCTGGTTGGTTGGGAGGTCCACGACTCTTCTGGTCTGGGGGGTAAAGGGGGGGCCTGCTTGAGGTCGGAGGTGTGAACCCACGGGCTGTGGCCCAATAATTTAGCAGCCGTGGGGGTTGTGAGTATGACTGTGTAGGGACCCTCCTATCGGGGGGCAAGGGTTGGTTTTTGTCTTACTCGAAGGAGCACTGAGTCTCCTGAGTTTACAGATAGTGAAGGAGAGGAGAGATCGATGGGAGCTGGTAGAGTAAGGTCAGCGTACTGTCGAATCAGGTGTTGGAGCAGGCTGAGGTAAGGAAGATAGGCAGCCAAAGGAGGAGGGTCTTTTGGTAGGGTTTGGGGTAACAGGAAGGGTCGCCCATATAGGAGTTCAAATGGGCTGGGGCCTGTGGGTCCTCGGGGAGCGGCTCAGAGTCAGGTGAGTGCTATAGGTAGGAGTTGAGGCCAAGAAAGCCGAGTCTCTATGGAGAGTTTAGTGAGATGGTCTTTTATGAGGCCATTGGCCCTTTCAACCTTACCTGAGGACTGGGGGTGGTATGGTATGTTGAGTTTCCAAGTAATACCTAAAGCTTTGGAGACCTGTTGGGTGATTGCTGAGATGAAAGCAAGGCCCGTTGTCAGACTGTATCCTTCTCGGTAGACCAAAGTGGGGAATGACGTCCTTAAGAAGGATCTCAGCCACTGTGGAGGCCCCTTCAGATAAGGTGGGGGAGGCTTCTATCCACCCTGTAAAGGTGTCAATTATAGTAAGGAGATAATGTAATTTTTTGTGTTTTGGCATGTGAGTGAAATCTATTTGCCAGTCTTCACCTGGGAGATGGCCCCGCATCTGATGAGTGCCTCATTCTCCCTTGGGAACTGCCTGCAGCACATGTGGTGCATTGTTGGTGTGTTTTGGTGATCAGTTGTCATAGGTGGGGGTGGTACATAATGAGCTCAAGGAAGCGGAAGGTGGCCTCCGGCCCAATGTGTAGGGTTTTGCGGATTTTTGTTAGTAGGGAAGGGACTAGGCTATTTGGGAGGGCCAGTCGGGGGCCCAGCATGATCCAGCCTGCGTTGGTGTGGGCATTGGGATGGGCCATGTATTGTTTTTGTTCATCTGGGGTATAATCGGGAGTTGTATCTTCAGTGAGGATGCCCATAGGAACTGGGTCAAGAGAGAGAGAGCTGTTTGTCTAGCAATGTTGTCAGCCTTGTGATTTCCTATAGCTATCTCTGTGGTTAGGGGTTGATGGCCCTTGCAGTGGACAATGGCACTTCCTGTGGGAGTCTGAGGGCCTCAAGGGGTTTCTCTATGAGTGGCCCATTGATGATGGGGGTACCCTTAGTTGTGAGGAATCCTCTTTCTTCCCATAAGTGGGAGTGTGTATGTGCAATAAGGAAAGCATATTTTGAGTCTGTGTATATTGTGACCCTTTTGTTTTTGGACAGTTGGAGAGCCCTAATGAGGGCTGTGAGTTCAGCCTTCTGGGATGTGGTCCCTGTGGGTTGTGTCTGGGTCTCTAGAGTTTGGTTTAATGTAACTACAGCATACGCTGCTTGTCGGTGGCCCCTGCAGTCAACTAGTGAGCTACCGTCTACAAATAGGGTGAAATCAGGGGAAGTGAGGGGAAGGTCCTTTAAATTAGATGGAGGTTTAGAGAGAATATCTTTAAGTTCAGTGCAGGAGTGAAAGAGTGGCTGTGAAGTGTCTTTGGGGTTGATTTGTGGAAGTAGCATGGCAGGATTGAGTCTGGGGGAGAGTTGGAGAGATATTTCAGGATTTTCAATAAAGAGCAGATGGAACAATTGTATGCGTGATGGGGAGAGGTGTGCCAGGGCCTTATGTGTAAGGAGATCAGATAGACGGTGGGGTGAAAATACCGTTAGGGGGCAGTGTAGGGTGAGTTTGAGTGCCTCTTGGGTTAGGGTGGCTGCTGCTGCAAGTGCTCTGAGGCAGGGTTGCCACCCCCTGATGGTAGGGTCCAGTTGTTTAAAAAGGTAGGCGACAGGTTGTAACTTAGGGCCACATGGTTGGGTTAGGAGACCTGTTGCAATTCCAGCCCTCTCATCTGTGTATAAGAGGAAAGGCTTTGAAACATTAGGAAGGGAAAGGACTGGTTGAGTGACTAGAGATGTGACCAGCCGTTGGAAGGCCCTGCGACAGATCCCGGGCTGGAGAGTGGGCCTTGGGGGGTTTCTTTGGCTGCTTTGTATAGGGGGGCTGCGTGTATAGCAAAGTTAGGGATCCAGTGTTGGAGAAGCCCACTAGACCCAGGAAGGAGAGGATTTCATCTGCATTGGCAAGTGGAGACAGGGTCTGGAGGGCTTGGAGATGATCTTGGTTGGGTTAGGTCCTTGGTAGTAGGTGTGAGTGAGACTCCCAGGAATGTGACTGTATTAGTACAGATTTGGGCTTTGTGTGGGAAGACTCGATACCCCAGGTTAGCCAGGAAATTTAGGATCTGGACTGTATCTTGTTTGGTGTGGTCAAAAGAGGTTCCACATAATAGAAGGTCATCTACGTACTGTAGTAGAGTACAGTGACTGGAGAGTGGGGCTTTGAGGAGATCCCTGGTCAAGGCCTGCCCAAAGAGATGGGGACAATCACGAAATCCCTGGGGAAGTACCGTCCATGTGAGTTGGCAGGCCAGAGAGGTGACTGGATCTTGCCATGTGAAGGCGAAGAGGAATTGGGACTCAGGATGTAAGGGAATGGTGAAAAAGGCATCTTTGAGATGAAGCACTGTAAAATGGGTCATGGATGGGGGGAGAGGAGGGTATATGGGTTGGGCACTACTGGATGGATGGGAATTACAGCTTCATTGATTATTCGGAGGTCTTGAACTAGTCTATATGAGCCATTTGGCTTTCTTACAGGCAAGATCGGGGTGTTGCAGGGGGAATGACATGGGATTAGGAGGCTCTCCTTGAGTAGGCATTCAATGATGGGCTTCAGGCCTAGTTGGTGGGTGTGGGAAATTGAGTATTGGGGTCTAGATGGGAATTGTGATGGATTTTTGAGTTTAATGAGGACAGGTTGGTGATGGGTGGAGATTGTTGGGGTGGATGTATCCCATACGATTGGGTCTACTGGGAGGTCTGGGTGTGAGTTGAGGCTGTGGTCTGTGTCATCCGTAATAAGGGCCAGTAGGAGATGAGTGGGGGAGGGAGAGGAGCAAATAGCTGGTAAATGTATAGAGGCTCCTAATTTACTGAGGATGTCTCGGCCCAACTGGGGGGATGGGGCAGGAGGGGATGACTAGGAAAGAGTGGGAGAAGTGGAGGCCATCCAGACAGCAGGTGAGTACAGGTGTGCATGGGGGAATGGAGGGGGTGCCATTTATGCCCATGACCGAAATGGAGGATGGCGTAGTGGGGCTGGAATAGCTTGGCAGGACAGAATAGGTAGCCCCCGTGTCCAACAGAAAGGAGATGGACTTACCTGCTACCTGGAGTTTTACCCTGGGCTCAGCATGGGTCACCGGAGTTACTGAGTCTGGGCCTTATCAGTCATCATCCTCCATCTCCAGCAGTTGGAAGGCAGAGTCCAATCCGGGTGAAGCCTTGCCACATGGAGGTGTTACGAGTCTGTTGTCCCTTGGGTTAGGACAATCAGATTTCCAATAGCCCATTTTCTGGCACAATGGGCATGGACTGGTAGGCTTTTTGGGATGGGGACACTGAGGAGACCAATGGCTTTCTTGGCCACATTTAAAACAAAGCCCGGGAGGGGGCCATGGACCAGAGGGCCTTACTGCGGCAGGCCTCAGGGCAGCTACCAAGGCTTGGGTTTATAATTGTACCTTTTGTTGGAGACAGACCTGTCGCTGTTGTTCTTGAGCTTCCTCTCCACCATTAAAAACTTTAAAAGCCGATACTTGGTAGGGCTTCTGGGAAAACGGCGGCATAGGAGGACACTGAGCTCACCGCATCCTCCGGATTACTTAGATTCCACCCACACCTGCCTAAATAACCCAGAAAATCGCCAGAAGACTAGCAGAATGGATTCTCCAGAGGCAAGCATAGATGAGAGGTCCACGGAAGAGGGTAGGAAGGGCGGAGAGGCAATGCGCGCTACATGGACTGGCGGGAGGGAGCCGGGGTGGAAGGGCAGCCCACCAGCAAAGCAGAGGCCCGAGTCTGGCTTGCAAAAGCAGAGGGGCCAGAGTGTGTTCTGACAGCAAGTGGGACTTAACATCTGGAAGGTTATAAGTTAACAGCTCTGCTTGGAGAGCGGGAGGGCTGGAGGATAATGGGAGGGAGAGTTGAGCCCCGGATGACAGAGCGCAGCTTTGCGGGGACAAAGGAACTCACCAGTGCCCTCACTCATCCCCCAGCCAAAAACCCAAAGGGAACCAGTTCCTGCCAGGGAACTTGCTTGCACCGTGCAAACACCAAATGCTGTGCTTCTGCGGATCCATCCCTCCGGTGGGTCTGACTCCCTCCTGGTGCTGCAGGGCCCCTCCCGAAGCGGATCTCCAAAGGAAAAGTGAGCTGAGCCTGCCCCTCTGCCCCTGTACACCTTGCTGATCCACTCCAGCTAATACACCAGATCCCCAGCACCACAAGCCTGACAGTGTGTAAGTATCCCAGACTGGCCATGCCACCCCACAGTGAATCCCGCCCCTAGAAGAGGGAAAGAGAAGGCACACACCAGTCTGACTGTGGCCCCAGCGGTGGGCTGGGGGCAGACATCATGTCTGACTGTGGCCCTGCCCACCAACACAAGTTATTCAAGACAGCACAGAGGAAGTGCCCCGCAGTCCCACACCACTCCAGGGACTATCCAAAATGACGAAACGGAAGAATTCCCCTAAAAAAAACTCCCAGAATGTCCCAGGTCATAACGACAGCTAATGAACTGATCAAAAACGATTTAAACAATATAACAGAAAGTGAATTTAGAATAATAGTCATAAAATTAATCGCTGGGCTTGAAAACAGTATAAAGGACAGCAGAGAAACTATTGCTACAGAGATCAAGGGACTAAGGAACAGTCAGGAGGAGCTAAAAAATGCTATAAATGAGCTGAAAAATAAAATGGAGACAACCATGGCTCGGATTGAAGAGGCAGAGGAGAGAATAGGTGAACTAGAAGATAAAATTATGGAAAAAGAAGAATCTGAGAAAAAGAGAGATAAAAAAATCCAGGAGTATGAGGGGAAAATTAGAGAACTAAGTGATACACTAGAGGGAAATAATATACGCATAATTGGTATTCCAGAGGAGGAAGAGAGAGGGAAAGGTGCTGAAGGTGTACTTGAAGAAATAATAGCTGAGAACTTCCCTGATCTGCAGACGGAAAAAGGCATTGAAATCCAAGAGGCACAGAAAACTCCCTTCAGACGTAACTTGAATTGATCTTCTGCACGACATATCATAGTGAAACTGGCAAAATACAGGATAAAGAGAAAATTCTGAAAGCAGCAAGGGATAAACATGCCCTAACATAAAAAGGGAGAGTGATAAGACTCATGACTGATCTCTCTACTGAAACTTGGCAAGCCAGAAAGGAATGGTAGGAGATCTTCTATGTGATGAACAGAAAAAATATGCAGCCAAGAATCCTTTATCCAGCAAGTCTGTCATTTAGAATAGAAGGAGAGATAAAGGTCTTCCCAAACAAACAAAAACTGAAGGAATTCGCCACCACTAAACCAGCCCTACAAGAAATCCTAAGGGGGATCCTGTAAGACAAAGTACCAGAGACATTGCTACAAGCATTAAACCTATGGACATCACAACGACTCTAAACCCATATCTTTCTGTAATAACACTGAATGTAAATGGACTAAATGCACCAACCAAAAGACATAGGGCATCAGAATGGATAAAAAAAACAAGACCCATCTATTTGCTGTCTACAAGAGATTCATTTTAGACCTGAGGACACCTTCAGATGGGGAGTGAGGGGATGGAGAACTATTTATCATGCCACTGGAAGTCAAAAGAAAGCTGGAGTAGCCATACTTATATCAGACAAACCAGACTTTAAATTAAAGGCTGTAACAAGAGATGAAGAAGGGCATTATGTAATACTTACAGGGTCTATCCATCAGGAAGAGTTAACAATTATAAATGTCTGCGCCAAATACGGGAGCCCCCAAATATATAAAACAATTACTCACAAACATAAGCAACCTTATTGATAAGAATGTGGTAATTGCAGGGGACTTTACCACTCCACTTACAGAAATGAATAGATCATCTAGACACACGGTCAATAAAAAAACAACGGTCTTGAATGATACATTGGATCAGATGGACTTGACAGATATATTTAGAACTCTGCATCCCAAAGCAACAGAATATACTTTCTTCTCGAGTGCACATGGAACATTCTCCAAGATAGATCATATACTGGGTCACAAAACAGCCCTTCATAAGTATACAAGAATTGAAATCATACCATGCATACTTTCAGACCACAATGCTATGAAGCTTGAAATCAACCACAGGAAAAAGTCTGTAAACCTCCAAAAGCATGGAGGTTAAAGAACACCCTACTAAGAATGAGTGGGTGGGGGGGGCGCCTGGGTGGCTCAGTCAGTTGAGTGTCCGACTTTGGCTCAGGTCACGATCTCGCGGTCCGTGAGTTCGAGCCCTGCTTTGGGCTCCGGTCTGATGGCTCAGAGCCTGGAGCCTGCTACTGATTCTGTGTCTCCCTCTCTCTCTGCCCTCCCTGTTCATGTTCTGTCTCTCTCTGTCTCAAAAATAAATAAACGTTAAAAAAATTATTATAAAAAAAAGAATGACTGGGTCAACCAGGCAATTAGAAAAGAAATTAAAAAATATGTGGAAACAAACGAAAATGAAAATACAATCCAAATGCTTTGGGATGCAGCGAAGGCAGTCCTGAGAGGAAAATACATTGCAATCCAGGCCTATCTCAAGAAACAAGAAAAATCCCAAATACAAAATCTAACAGCACACCTAAAGGAAATAGAAGCAGAACAGCAAAGACAGCCTAAACCCAGCAGAAGAAGAGAAATAATAAAGATCAGAGCAGAAATAAACAATATAGAATCTAAAAAAACTGTAGGGCAGATCAACGAAACCAAGAGTTGGTTTTTTGAAAAAATAAACAAAATTGATAAACCTCTAGCCAGGCTTCTCAAAAAGAAAAGGGAGATGACCCAAATAGATAAAATCACGAATGAAAATGGAATTACTACAACCAAATCCCTCAGAGATACAAGCAATTATCAGGGAATACTATGAAAAATTATATGCCAACAAATTGGACAACCTGGAAGAAATGGACAAATTCCTACACACCCACACTCTTCCAAAACTCAATCAGGAGGAAATAGAAAGCTTGAACAGACCCATAACCAGCGAAGAAATTGAATCAGTCATCAAAAATCTCCCAACAAATAAGAGTCCAGGACGAGATGGCTTCCCAGGGGAGTTCTACCAGACATTTAAAGCAGAGATAATACCTATCCTTCTCAAGCTATTCCAAGAAATAGAAAGGGAAGGAAAACTTCCAGACTCATTCTATGAAGCCAGTATTACTTTGATTCCTAAACCAGACAGAGACCCACTAAAAAAAGAGAACTACAGGCCAATATCCCTGATGAATATGGATGCAAAAATTCTCAATAAGATACTAGCAAATCGAATTCAACAGCATATAAAAAGAATTATTCACCATGTTCAAGTGGGATTCATTCCTGGGCTACAGGGCTGGTTCAACATTCGCAAATCAATCAACGTCATACATCACAGTAACAAAAAAAAAGAGAAGAACCATATGATCCTGTCAATCGATGCAGAAAAGGCCTTTGACAAAATTCAGCACCCTTTCTTAATAAAAACCCTCAAGAAAGTCAGGATAGAAGGAACATACTTAAACATCATAAAAGCCATTTATGAAAAGCCCACAGCTAACATCATCCTCAATGGGGAAAACTGAGAGCTTTTTCTCTGAGATCAGGAACACGACAGGGATGCCCACTCTCACCGCTGTTGTTTAACATAGTGTTGGAAGTGCTAGCATCAGCAATCAGACAACAAAAGGAAATCAAAGGCATCAAAATTGGCAAAGATGAAGTCAAGCTTTCGCTTTTTGCAGATGACATGATATTATACATGGAAAATCGGATAGACTCCACCAAAATTCTGCTAGAACTGATACATGAATTTAGCAGAGTTGCAGGATACAAAATCAATGTACAGAAATCAGTTGCATTCTTAGACACTAATAATGAAGCAACAGAAAGACAAATAAAGAAACTGATCCCATTCACAATTGCACCAAGAAGCATAAAATACCTAGGAATAAATCTAACCAAAGATGTAAAAGATCTGTATGCTGAAAACTATAGAAAGCTTATGAAGGAAATTGAAGAAGATATAAAGAAATGGAAAGACATTCCCTGCTCATGGATTGGAAGAATAAATATTGTCAAAATGTCAATACTACCCAAAGCTATCTACACATTCAATGCAATCCCAATCAAAATTGCACCAGCATTCTTCTCGAAACTAGAACAAGCAATCCTAAAATTCATATGGAACCACAAAAGGCCCCGAATAGCCAAAGGAATTTTGAAGAAGAAGACCAAAGCAGGAGGCATCACAATCCCAGACTTTAGCCTCTACTCCAAAGCTGTCATCATCAAGACAGCATGGTATTGGCACAAAAACAGACACATAGACCAATGGAATAGAATAGAAACCCCAGAACTAGACCCACAAACGTATGGCCAACTCATCTTTGACAAAGCAGGAAAGAACATCCAATGGAAAAAAGACAGTCTCTTTAACAAATGGTGCTGGGAGAACTGGACAGCAACATGCAGAAGGTTGAAACTAGACCACTTTCTCACACCATTCACAAAAATAAACTCAAAATGGATAAAGGACCTGAATGTGAGACAGGAAACCATCCAAACCTTAGAGGAGAAAGCAGGAAAAGACCTCTCTGACCTCAGCCGTAGCAATCTCTTACTCGACACATCCCCAAAGGCAAGGGAATTAAAAGCAAAAGTGAATTACTGGGACCTTATGAAGATCAAAAGCTTCTGCACAGCAAAGGAAACAACCAACAAAACTAAAAGGCAACCAACGGAATGGGAAAAGATATTTGCAAATGACATATCGGACAAAGGGCTAGTATCCAAAATCTATAAAGAGCTCACCAAAGTCCACACCCAAAAAACAAATAACTCAGTGAAGAAATGGGCAGAAAACATGAATAGACACTTCTCTAAAGAAGACATCCGGATGGCCAACAGGCACATGACAAGAAGCTCAACATCGGTCCTCATCAGGGAAATACAAATCAAAACCACACTCAGATATAACCTCATGCCAGAGTGGCCAAAATGAACAAATCAGGATACTATAGATGCTGGAGAGGATGTGGAGAAACGGGAACCCTCTTGCACTATTGGTGGGAATGCAAATTGGTGCAGCCACTCTGGACAACAGTGTGGAGGTTCCTCAGAAAGTTAAAAATAGATCTACCCTATGACCCAGCAGTAGCATTGCTAGGAATTTACCCAAGGGATACAGGAGTACTCATGCATAGGGGCACTTGTACCCCAATGTTTATAGCAGCACTCTCAACAATAGCCAAATTATGAAAAGAGCCTAAATGTCCATCAACTGATGAATGGATAAAGAAATTGTGGTTTATATACACAATGGAGTACTACGTGGCAATGAGAAAGAACGAAATATGGCCCTTTGTAGCAACGTGGATGGAACTGGAGAGTGTGATGCTAAGTGAAATAAGCCATACAGAGAAAGACAGATACCATATGTTTTCACTCTTATGTGGATCCTGAGAAACTTAACAGAAATCCATGGGGGAGAGGAAGGAAAAAAAAAAAAAAAGAGGTTAGAGTGAGAGAGAGCCAAAGCACGACTCTTAAAAACTGAGAACAAACTGCGGGTTGATGGGGGGTGGGAGGGTTGGGAGGGTGGGTGATGGGTATTGAGGAGGGCACCTTTTGGGATGAGCACTGGGTGTTGTATGGAAACCAATTTGACAATAAATTTCATATATTGGAAAAAAAAAACTTTAAAAGCCATCTTTACCAGGTCGGCCATAGGGGTTTGAGGGCTGTCTTCTGCCCTTTTTAGTTTTTTTCGAATATCAGGGGCTAATTGGGAAATAAAATAGGTGGCCTATACCGTGGCCCCGGCAGGGGTGGTAGGGTCTAGTCTGGTACATTGGGTAAGTGCCTCTGTGAGCCAGCTAATGAAGGTTGCGGGGTTTTCATGGGGGTCTTGTATTATTTCTTGAAGTTTGTTAAAATTTACTGATTTGTTTGAGGTTGCCCTCATGCCTGCTAGTAGGCATTGGATCCTCTGGTCCTGGCGCCGGTGACCATTGCCTGTGTGTTGGTTGTTCCAATTGGGATCGGCTGCCGGGACAGCATCGGCACCTACGGGCATAGTGGGGTCAGTAATGTGGGTTTGGTCTGCATGCTCTCTGGCTGCGGCCTGGATGCGCTCCCTCTCCTCAGGGGTGAGGTAGATGTGAGGATCACATGAATGTCATGCCATGTGAGACTGTAGGCTTGGGTGAGGTATTGGAATTCCTTCATGTATTGGGTGGGGTCTGCTGAGAATGACCCTAGTCGCTTTTCAATTGCGACATGTCTTGGAGGGAGAAGGGGACATGAATGTGAACCAGGCCTTCAGGTCCTGCTACCTCACGGTGAGGTAAGATGGCCACTGGGGTCTGTTCGCTGGGTGGGGCCTGAGCACGAGTTCGGGATGATATGGGAAGCGAGCGGGACCGCTGGAGGTTTGGAGTGTGGAGGGGGGCGAGGGCTGGTGGGTGGCGTGGCTAGATCTCTAACAGGTCGGAGATTGGGGAAGTTGGTGAGGTGGGGTCGTTGGGGGGTTGTGGGCGGACAAGGAGCACACATGCAGAGGGGCGGGAAGAACGTAGGTGGGGGCGAGACCTGAGGTCCCAAAAGGCCATAATGTAGGTTATTTCTCCCCATTTTCCCAGCTGATGGCAGAAATTGTCCAGATCGGTTAAGATTTGGTATTGTAAAAACCCCTCAGGCGGCCGTTGAAAATCATTATCTAATTTGTTTTGAGGCCAGACTACAGTGCAAAGGCGGATGAGTCGGTTACCACGAAGTTCGCCTTGTAAGCCCAGGAGCTGGAAGTTTTTTAACAGACTTTGGAGGGGGGTAAGAGATCAAGTCTGTTTAGACTCGTTACTCCCCATTGGCGTGGCAAGGCAAGGCGTCCCTCGAGTTGCAATAAGGGGCCTATAGGCATGTGGGCCTTTCGGCGTGCAGGCCTTACGGCGTGCGGGGGAGAGGAGACTGACTTGCAAGACGTCTCTCGTGGGTGTCAGCCATAGTTGGAGGGGGGAAGGAGGGGTCTGTCTTACTTACCAGCTCCTGTAGGCTCTTGAGAGTAGGGTGGTTGGCATCTGGCTTGGTGAGGAGGGGGGAGTTCAGCCGAGGGAGGAGAGCTACCACCTCTCCCAGGTTTCAACACCAAATGTTAGTGTCAGGCGTTGGGCAGGGTAAAGATAGGAGTTAGAGTCAAAAAGAATTTTTTGCAGTTTAAGGCTTTATTGGGAACTAAGGTTCCGGGTGAGGTTCCATGACTCAGGGAGTGAGATGAGTCAGGGAAGTCACGCCTGAGTATGGTGGGGTAGGGTTTTTAAGCTGTAGCAGTTCCAGGTTTAGGTTCGGGTGGGTCTTTCTTTCGTGCCAGGTTGTGCTGTTGCTCGGTGATTGGTTGACCTTCAGTTCGTTCTGGCAAGCTGGCGAGATGGCCATCCCCTTTCAGGGACATCCTAACATGATTGACATGGGAGTTTTTATCTAGTGAAATCAGTAGATCTAGGTGTTCCTGTTGCAGAGCTTTGTTTTGGATGTTGCAGGGCTTGGACCCAGGGGCCCTGGGGGGGGTGCACATCTAAGCAGGCATGCCAGGAGGGAGCAGGAGCCCTTGTGGTCTTGGGGTAAGAGGCCCCGATCTGTAGGCTCTCTGCCATGGCCGCATGGTGATGTAGCGCCTCTGAGCCCAGAGCTAGGGAGGATACGCACACTGGCTCTCCAGGCCAGCACAGGCCCGCTGCAACGCGCCCTGCCTGCACCATCTTCACCACAGCCTCCCGCGCCATCCCCTCTGCCCGCACAACCACCTACAGGTCCCCACGAGGCTCTGTGGCTTCACACTGCCCTCCCCTCGCTCACTATAGCAGATACCCCCGCAAGCCTGGGCACCAGCGTCTGCCTCCTGCAAGGCCCTCCCCGACTCCCCTCTGACTGCTCCAGAGAACTAGGAAGCTGGCTGCGCAAGGTTGTTCTCTCAGTCCGCTGTCTAACCTGGTAAGACTTCCCCAACAAAGGACGCTAATCCATCACTGTACACCCAGGATGCAGCACACAGAGGACATTTCACAGACGCCTGCTGAGTGTATGAAGTCATCTGTGTCCCCATTCAGAGGAACAGCCGGTCCCCTGGAGCTCTGGGGAGAGAAGGGAGCCTGGCTGAGGTGCTCAGCTCACTGGGAGGCCACTCAGAGGGCTCAGTGACGTGGCCTCGGTGCTGCCTCCCCACAGTAGAACGTGCACACAGGACAGGAGGGGCACTGACCAGGACCATGAGGGCAGTTAGTGTCTGAGGAGCACATAGGCTGCCGATGTCCACAGGGAAGTGGTGCGGAGCCAGGAGGAGGGAGGGGGGGAGGACAGACAGCCAACCATGCTGCATGCTCACGCCCTCCACATACACACAGGTGAGGGTCCAGGACCCCAGGGCCCAGTGTCCTCAGAGCCCACAGTGGCCACCAGAGGTGCTGGGGACCTCTCGTCAGGTCACAGGATGAAAGCGCTCAGTCACATACAGTCACAGCATTTAGGGACACAAAGAAACACAAGTAGAAAGGGGCAGGCTACCTTCTTCCCAGGCTGTGTTGCCATCAGGGGACCATAAAGACTCCCATCCTTCAGAAGGCAAATGGCAGATATTTATACAGACAGTAAGCTTGCCTGAGTCATGATAATCTGAAAGCACAAACAGATTATAAATCAATCCATTAAACTGATTTACTCCCTTTAACCAAATTAGGTCAAAAATAATTCCTCGAAGGATAAATGGGTCTTTAAATCAATCAGCAAAATGCTGTCTCACTCAAACTATTAATAATATAGCCAAATGGAAAGAAAGATTAACCATCACAAGACTGCATGTTCCTGAAAGTGTGGGTGCACGACCTCCAGGGGGGTCAAGGGGTGCATGTGGGGTGCTCCCCATGCTGAAATGTCACCCAAACATATGAGCAGACATCTCACCCAGGGTGATGATGACAGCCAGACTTCAGTGTCAGCCCCAGAGACTCCTGACTGCTCGTGTGCACAGGTGAGAAAAACCCTCCCAGGGAAAAGTCCGGGACATAAGGAAAACTGGTCTACGTCACCATATACAAATTTTAAATGGTGTCAAGTAGGAAAAGAATTAGAAAGTAAAACAAATTGGGGAAACATCTGCATTTGTGAAAACTCTACCAAAAATTACTGTGCAATGAGAAAATATATATAAGCCTGCTGAAAACTACCCAAGAAAGTTACTTATAAAAGTAAATCAGTTCAAAACATAAAGAATGGTCAACAGCACTAGGCATAAACACATTCAAAAACATATAATGAGGTACAGCATTCACCTGTTTTATAAACTGGTCAACTGTCAACGTTTAAAATACGCACTGCGATACAAGTAATGGGCAACAGATCATCTGTGAAGGAAACGATAAATGGGTTCTGAAAAACCACCTGACAGAAGATGTCAGAGCCCTTGAGAAGCCACGAGCTCCACTGAGCCCAGATGGTGTGCCAGGCATGTGAGGGGAGCAGTGGGATGCGGCGGAATATGGCCTGGCCCTCGCATGCATGGCTCACAGTCTGGTGGGGGGCTGGGCTCCAAGGCGCAAGTCCTGGTGCTAAATGAGAACCAGCAGGCCACCCATGTGCCCCCCGAGTTGGATGGTGAAATGGGAGGTTACTTGCACAAGATGCCATCACACTTTACCAGTAATAACACAGCGAAAAGCCAAGAAATTCACTTGCAGAAAGCCATGTTCCAAATACCTTTGTTGTGGAGATGATGTAGGATCTGAAAGTACCGGCTAACTGGAAGAGTTTGCTGCTCTAACTGATGGACACTCCAGCTCTCACTGACAGCTCCAACAAGGCAATGCCAGCTGGGGCCATTTACAAAAGACTAAGCTGCTTTCACTCTCCATTCTTGGTCCTCAATCAGTCATTCAGACACATCAACTCCCAAAGCCCACTCGTGTCTTCATGCTACTTACACCCCAGCTGGGAGTCCTCTGACCCAGCTCACAGCTAGACTGGGGTGTGGCCCTCCCCAGTGCCCAGCTTCTGTGTTTCACGCACAAAGACTAAAATGAGGTTTATGGGGGCGCCTGGGTGGCGCAGTCGGTTAAGCGTCCGACTTCAGCCAGGTCACGATCTCGCGGTCTGTGAGTTCAAGCCCCGCGTCAGGCTCTGGGCTGATGGCTCGGAGCCTGGAGCTTGTTTCCGATTCTGTGTCTCCCTCTCTCTCTACCCCTCCCCCGTTCATGCTCTGTCTCTCTCTGTCCCAAAAATAAATAAACGTTAAAATGAGGTTTATGGCCGTGGCCTCTGCAGCAATTCGCACACGCCTGTGTACAGGCTGTCTGTGGTCACTCCCCAGGCACAGCCTTGCCAGGAGCCAGGCTGGCAAGCCACGATTTCAGCAGCCCTGGCAATGCCCTGGCAGCCCATCAATCAGGAATTAATACATTTCAGCACATTCTTCCCTCTGTATTACAACCAGCAGATGAACCATAAATGGAGAGTAAAATACTGCTTACACTGTAACTATCCCAACTGGTGGAACACTACCATGGAAAGGGCCTGTGACACTGACAAACAAAATCTGGACACGTGGTCTGTGCACTGGACCACAAGGTCAGAGCAAAATGGGACACTTCCTTGCCTTTTCTGAAACCTACTCCTGCTGTAAAGAACTGTATCCACTGTGTGGCTCCGAATGTCGGTAAAAAAGAAACATGTCCCCCTGAAAAGAACATGCCAACTTCATTTAAAATATGGGGCCCTTCCCTTCCCTGGCTGATGGCCGCCATGAATGCTACATGTCACCGGAGTCAGGAGGGCCAGTGCAGCTGCTGCACACTGAGAATTCATGACTATGGAAAAGGCCAACAAAGAAACCCCTTGCTAAGCGACAGCCGGCTGATGTACACACAGCTCTGCAGGCCCCCTCCCTGCCCTGAGAAGCCTGCAGACAGAGTGGGTGTCCCAGGCTGCCAGGCCTTCCTACACAGGTGCCACTGAGCCAGGGCTCCAACCCACAGCACAAGGCAATGCCTCGGAACCTGCCAGGAAATCGACAGCTGACAGTGGGGGGGTGGTGGGGGGTAGAGGGGGTGTCCACTCCCCCCTCTACCAGCAACTGCTGCTGCCCACACTCCAGTCCTGAAGATCTGGCATCACAGTGGGGTCTCAATGGCCCCTCCTGCTGGAGCCCACAGAGCACATTGTGTCCCAGGATGTTTCTATTTCCCTCAAGGTAAACCGAAAGCACACTGGGAACTGAGGGTCCATGGCTGTTCCATTCAGAGCCAACAAACTTGGCCGGGAGACCACCACATGGTGGCCGCAGCACGAGCACCCAGGCCTCAGGAACATCGGGGCTCAGGGCTGCGTTCCAATCTTTTCTGCGCATACTTTCTGCTCAGCTTTTACAGGACTACAGTTGCCCTGTAAAGATAAATTTGTATGCTATTGAGATCTGACATTTGTGATGAGAATTTTCCAATTTGTGGACACTACTTGGAGCCATACTTTAGGAAGGTGTGCAGGAGGCTGTGGAACCAACTGTGGGCCACAGCCCTACTCGCGCAAGCCCTTCCTACAACAAGGAATGCCCCATAAGTGTCCTTCATTCAGGAAGGATGTGATCCACGTTGAGAATCAGCTCCTCGAGATAAACATCTCAAATGAAATCAGCAGGTAAAGAGTAAGGGCATTTTAGGGCTCCTGACAGATACTGAGGAACACTTTCAAGGAGGGCTCACGATTCATGCTACAGACCGTGTCTTCTTTTTTTTTTTTTTTTAATTTTTTTTTCAACGTTTATTTATTTTTGGGACAGAGAGAGACAGAGCATGAACGGGGGAGGGGCAGAGAGAGAGGGAGACACAGAATCAGAAACAGGCTCCAGGCTCTGAGCCATCAGCCCAGAGCCCGACGCGGGGCTCGAACTCACGGACCGCGAGATTGTGACCTGGCTGAAGTCGGACGCTTAACCGACTGCGCCACCCAGGCACCCCCAGACCGTGTCTTCTAAGACCACTGTCCCCACCAATCTCTCCCATCTCCGCTCACCACAAAGGCACAAACAACTCAAGAGAATGAGGCTTAATGTGCATTTCTGTATTTTGTGGTGAAGTATGACTTTGTGTCTGCAAGTGTCTTTGTGACTGTTCCTTGAAGTCATTCTTCATTCACTTGGTCCCCATTGGTGGCCACACAAAGAAGGAGGAGGGTTCTCCTCACCCCAGGAAGGGCTCTCCCTGGTTGGGGTTCAGACACCTGTGTCTCCTGCAGGAAAGCACACTCCGCACAGGCAGAACTACATGGCAGAGCACCTCTTCCAGGCTGCCCACCGGGCTCGGGCATGTGTGCTCCACCCAGGCGGCTCACCAAACATGCAGGAGCCCAGTAACTGTGGAAAACCCGCAAGAGACTAAGCGACCCACATTACTATGGCTGGGTTAACATGTCACGGTCCCCACACAGTCACCCCATCTGACCAGCAAAGTCTGCGGGGCACACACTTGTTCCTGGCCATCGCAGAGGGACGACTGTGCCCAGACCCCCAGCCACCAGCAACAATCCCCACGCAGGGACCCCAGGGCTCACAGGTGCCACTTGTCTGCCTCACGCCTTTTCCCTCCTCTGCTGAGGCCCTCCTTGGACAGCTGCCCTGCCCACCACTCACAGCCCCAGAGTAAGCACACTGCCTTCCCGGTAGTGAAGGACGACCATGAAATCTGCTTGCAGACACTGGGGTACTGGGAGCTCCCCAAGAACCAGGGCCCCAGACCCGGTGTGGTGCTCAGCCCATGGAAAGCACTTAAAAATGTTTGTGGAGGAGACAGGCACACAGGAGCACAGATGAAAACATCAAATGCTTACCCAGGGCTTTATGGTTTATAAAGTATTTCCTATTAACTGAGGTCTATGGGGTTTTGTTGTTGTTTTTTAATATAGATTATTCTAGGAAGTAAGGTTTTAATCAAAGGTAGTACACTTCACAGGAGCCCTGAGGTTGGTATGACCACAAAGCAGGTTCTCAGAACCACAGGCAGAAGGTACAAGGCAGGAGGAAGGTGGGGGCCCGCCCATGGTCACTGCTCTGGGGTAGCAGCACTCTGTATCTGAGTAAGGAACCACAGAAAGCCACTCAGTGAGCTCTGAAATGACACTGCTAGGGCCATGCTCCAGAAAGGCAAGCACAGCAGGAGGAGCCGATCAGAGGATGTTGCGTGAGGCAGGACACTGGGGTGTGCACTGTAAGCTGCAACTCTAGGCTGTGAATGGGGAAACTGATGTGGTTTGAGCAAACACTCAATTCACCAATTCAACTGATGTGCCCTGAGCAAAGTCCAACAAACATGGGCTCCATGGGCTGACGGCAGCGCCAGGCGCTATGCAGCTGATGTGCCACAGGCCACACAACTGAATCCTAACCCAGAGCAAATGGCAGGCAGCCAGCCACCCTCACCCATTTTAGAGGTGAAAAGGTAAACCCAGCAAGGCCATAGGACACACGCAAAGTCACAGAGCCTGTGAAAAGCTAAGCAGGAATGCAGCATAGGCCCATCTCCCACATTGCAATGCCCTAGCACGTCTGAGAATGGAAATGGCATTTTACCCAGATGCGGATGAGCTCAGTCTGCTCCTCAAGCTTCTGCATGGTCTGAATGGAGTGCTCTGGTTAGGATTCAGGCTCTGGGGTCAGGCAGCCAGGCCCCGTGCCTCTTGGAAGCAGCCGTGAGCAGACCTGTTTTTCTCCACAACCCTCGGCTTCTTTCCTATAACCTTTACTGCCATCAGCAACACCTCCCTGTCGAAGGGGTTGGGGAGAAACGCACACGCAGAGTCACGGGAAACAAAGCACCCAATCCAAGTAAGCACTCGATAAATGTTCTCACTGGCACTGGCTAATTCCAGGGGGTTCTATGAATTTCTAGCAAGTGGAACAAAAATGTGAATTACAGCAGATTTCCCACAGAAACTATGCAGGACAAAAGACAATGGAATGACATCATTATAGTAGGGAAAGAAAAAAACTGTCCATCCAGAATTCTACTTAGTTAAAACATCTGTCACAAAGAGAAATAATACTTTTTCACACAAACAAAAGCCACAGTATAAGAAGGGCTAAAGAAAGTTCTTCTGGAAAAAAACATGATACAAGGTAGAAATAAAGAGCTACACAAAGACATGAAGAAGACGGGTAATGACAAAGATGGGGGTAAATGAAAACAGGTATTTGTCCAGCCTTACAACCTACTTGAACAGAATTAACAACGGGCACACCACGCACACAGATCTGGGTTTGGGAGGCTGCTCCAGTCGGAGGAGCCAGGCCCCTGGGAGGACCAGCGCACACACACAGAGGGGCCCCGGCACCAACAGAAAGGGCACCCAGTGGCCAAACCTGAAATAGTGTGAGCAATTGGGGCACCCGGGGGACTCAGTCGGTTGAGCATCTGACTTCAGCTCAGGTCATGATCTCACAGCTTGCGAGTTCGAGTCCTACAATGGGCTCTGTGCTCACGGAGCCTGCTTCAGATCCTATGTCCTCCTCTCTGTCTGCCCTGCTCGTGCTCTCTCTCTCTATCAAAAATAAACATTCAAAAAACAAGTAGGAGCAACAGAATGGCATAGTACTGGACTATACCCAAAACGTAAAACAAGAATCTATGAGTCCAGACTGATGTAAATGGTTGAACCAATTAACAAATGGGGAAAACAAACAAATCTCTCTTGCAGAAGAACTCTAAATAACTTATGTAGACACTGTACCCTCAAGGACTTGGAGGAGGACATGTGGGTGCATTGTGACCTACTGCTAGAGGGGACAGGAGGGAAGGGGAGGAAGGAAGTGTAACTTTTCCATGGAGAACCTGACAAACACACCTCAGCCGGGCAAGCAAGGTCGACACCAAGAGCGATAAATCATGTTGATAGCATGTGCCCTTGACGGGATGGGATGAGAAGGGCACTTTCCTTCTGTGTCATTCCACCCAAAAACCCATAACCCCAGTCTAATCACAAGAAAAGTATCAGACAAACCCAAATATAAGGACATTGTACACAATACTTGGCAAGTACTCAAACTGCCAAAGTCACTAGAAATCAAGAAAATCTGAAAAACTGTCCCAGGCTAGAGGAGCCTGAGGAGACATGACAATCAGATGTCACGTGGTTTCCCGGATGGGCTCCTGGAACAGAAAACAACATGAGAAAAAAACCAAGGAAATCTAAATATAGGTCATCATAATTTCCCAATATTGGCTCTTTAGTTGAGACAAATGTTCTCTGGTACGACATTAACAGCAGAGTCTATGGGCAGAGGGAACTCTCAGACTATTTTTTACACTTTTCTACAACTCAAAAACTGCTCTAAAATCTAAAGTTTGTGTAAAACACCAAACGATAACTCCCACAATCAAACTCTATGACAGCGGGCCATACACACACGAGCCCTGTGGGGCAGGAGACAGGAAACATGCGCACTATGCTGTGAAGTTTCACGCCGTGTGTCAAGTGGTAAAATATTATTGGAAGCTAGGCTGTGACAGGTTAAAAACATGTACTGTAAACCCTAGAACAAGCTCTAAAAAGTAAAAAAAAAAAAAATTTAAAAAGACATGTAAGTAAAGAGCCAATCCAGGAGATAATACAGACTTGTAAAAAGAACTCAATTAATCTAAAGGAAGGCACGAGAAGGGAGCCCTGTGTCGGGCCAGCCATTCCACTGCATCTGGGCCTCTGGCTGTGGGACTAAGACAGTGACCCACAGGGCCTGGGGGCCTCCCTGACACCCTCGGTCCCAGGCAGCGCCCTGAGGGCAACAGCACTGTGGAGAAGGAGAGTGTACCCGGGGTGCGGGTGGTGCTACACTTGGGAGCTGTCCCCACCTGGGTCCTTCAGTGCCCAGGGGGCACTGTCACAGCTAGGCCAGGAAGCTGGCAGGGGCAGTGTATCAGCAGGAGGGGCTGGGGTGACAACCTGACGACCTCAGGGACAGTCCTGGAGGCCATGTAACTGGGAGCAGTGGGGGCTGCTGAGGCAGGTCATGCCCCTTCCCACAGGATGAAAGCTTGTCTGGGAACATGGGCCAGGACAAGCTGCCGAGAAGCCAGGCCAGAGGCAGGGTGACAGGTAAGGAGAGGGTCCCGATCCAGCAGTCAGATCAGGATGGGCAAGACCTGGACAGTATGAGGGGGAAGGGAAAGAGCAGGGCAGGACCCCTCTGAGGTGTCCAAATGGGGCACAGGACAGCTGCTTGGAGCCAAAGGACACCGGCAGATAGCAGGTGTGGGACAACATGCTGCATCGGCCCCAAGGGCACAACGCGACTCCTGCACCTAGCAGGATGGGCCCAGGAGGCAAGGAGACACAGGGGAGCAGAGCTGGGGCCGTTCTGAAATCTAGCAGCTGAGAACACTAGATCACAACCTTGCAGGCCAGCCCTCCCCCATCCAAGCCTGCTGAAAATGATGCCTCCCCTCTCCAGAAAAACAAACGTGGAGTATTTGGTATCATTTCAAGAGGTTCCGAAACCTGCTGAAAAACCACCACATCGGACAACATGGGAGTGGTAAAGCCACCAAAAGGCAAGAGGCCACCCAAGTGGAGCAGGAGAGCAGAGAGTGTTCTGATAACCTAGGATTGAGGCAATGGGGGCGGGGAAGGGACACCAGGGCAATGAGGCCAGGAGGACTGCCATCCTGAGCTGGCCAATGGGAAAGCTCTGAGGAGGGAGGGAGTGGTCAGCAAAAGGACAAGCTATGAAGGGTAGCTGCACATCACATCAGCTGCAAAGGTCAAGGAGGGGTGGTCACTAGTGACATCACCGAGCCTCTGGTAGCAACTGTCACTGTCGACTGCCCCACTGGATGCCCACAGGCCATGGGCTCAGTTTCCAAAATTAATATTAAACAGCCTCCTCTCTCCACTCTGTCTCCTCGGAGATTCCAGCTAAATGTAATAACTGGTCCAACTCTGATAAGCCAAGAGAGATTCCCAGTGAAATGAGAGGGAAGGGGGCAGCTGGCCTCCAGCATCACCTCCAGCATCAAGAGGCAGCCTCTGCACATCTCAGGCCCCAGAGCACTTCCCACTAAAGAAAGTTCTGCACTCTTGCCTGTGCTCCAAGCAGCACACATCCCTCAGGTTTAGAATTTGGTCCATGGATCTGAAAGAAAGCCCATCAGTCACGGCTAAGACACCTGCCTGCCCCACATGCCTGCCTAACTGGACAGCTGACAAAAGGCACTTGGCCCTCAGATGCACTGTCACAAAGTCAAGCGCTGCGGACACAAAGGCAGCCCCCAGCCCAAGTGAAATACATCCGTGTCAATGTTGACATCCCCCTGTTCCCGGTACAATCACACCAACCACGTATTTCCACACCCACTGCCCTGGGCAGGGCCACCCAGCCTGGATTATTCTCTGCAGATCCATAATACATGAATCACAAAACCAACTGTGGAGACCCAACATTAGATACTGCTGCCCGGCCCCAGAAAATGCTATCATTTTAGCATGTTCTTCTGAAGTGGTTTTGTGTTTTATTGGCAAAATGGTGTATTATTATTGCAATCATAATGATTTAAATATAAATACCTTCAGAGCTATAATAATAATGCACACACACTCTGTGATTTTATTTCAAAGACTTCCCAGCACTGTACTATACTCAATCATTAGCCTCCCAACAAGAAGAAAAGCTTGAAGTATTGTCTCTCTTTGGCAGTTGGCAAGGCTACGGCGGGGAAGCAGAGGGTGGGCAGGCCTGTGGCCATGCTCAGGAACGATCGGGGCTGGAACTCTGCTAACTTACTTGGCCCATGGATGTGCATGTGCGCTCCCACACACCCCTCACCACAAACCCCCATCCTGGGTGTTCACGGGGAACATGAGCGAGTGGAAATATCAAAACTGCACCATAAACCAGACAGAGAGGCAAGGTGGAATCAGTGTAGCAGGGGTTGCTGTTCTGTGACTTTCCACGCACGCTTGCATCAGCCTCTAGAAGACTCACCTTGCGTGGACCCGCAGGGCACATCCAAGGCGGGGTTCCCAACATCTCCCCAAAGCCGGAGCCTCTCCCCGACCACCTTCTCTGAAGCAGCGATACCATCCATCCCGCAAGCACGGGGAACCGTGGGGTCATCTGCAACCACATCCTCTCTTACCTTCATCCCACCTCCCAGCAAACCCTTTCAGGTCGACCTCCAAACCAGTCAAATCCAACCACCGTGCTCTGAGCTGGCACCTGAGTGAGCTCCCTGACCTCGCTGTTCTCCCCAGACCCACTGGGTTCCCCTCCTCCCTCATCATGGAGGATCCACCCAGCTCCTCCCTTTTCCCCTGGTCACAGGAGATCCACACAGCTCCTCCCTTGTTACAGAGGAAGTCACGTTCACACTCTTTTAGAACCCGCTCTCTTCCGGATCAAAATCCAACACCCTTCTAATGGCTCACACATCCCACAGGACCTGGTCCATCACGGCTTGGCAATCACTTCTCTGGCCACACGGGCCTCCGTGTAGGCCCTCAGGCCGGCTGGGCCACCTCAGAATCATCACTGTTGCTCCGAACAGCAGATGAGAACTGACTCACTTAGAGACCATGCTTTATGAAGAGACCTATCCTTCCCTCTCACTGAGGTCCGAGATGGGTCAGGGAAGAGTCCTTGGTGTCACGGCTCCCATGTCGTGCTCCCTGCAGGGCACCTGCTCCCTCGGTGAACTGTGGACAAACTGCTCACCATGCCCAGTCTCACATGCTTACGTACACTTGCTGGTGTCTGTCTGTTGGCCCAACACATCAGGTTGAATCTGTGTGAGGGAAGCACGTCTGTGATGTGTATCTCCCAGATGTTCTGACTTCCAGAACCCATCTGCAGGCCTTCGTTCAGCAGTGTTTGCAAGACAGAAGTGTTTCTGGGGAGAAAGGAGTCTTTCCCTGTCTCATGGGGTTTCCCGGTGGCAGGGATGAGCTCAGTTTAAATGACGGTTCTTCCTTTCTTCTTGAGAAGTTGTAGCTTCTGACCCACAGGGACACAGGCCATGGGGAGGAGATGTCCTCTGTACCATATCAAAGGAGTTCCAAGCCAAGTGACTACCGCCACAGAGAAGACTCACACACGCTGTGTGGGCTGGCACACAGTGGGAGGTGGATGTCTGGCCAGGGGCCCACAGCTGTGACCAAGGCTGATGGAGGTGGCCCTGTCCCACAGAGAGGAGCGTGTGGACGACAAACTGTGAGGGGCAAGACCAAGCATGGGGACTCCTGCAGAGTCTACTTGGGAGCACAAAGGATGCTGACAGGCAGCTACTCCAGAGGTCTTTAGAGACAACCTGCTCCTGTTTCCTTATGGAAGTCTTCTTCTGGAATGGAACCAACCACACAGGAAGCAAAGTAAAGATGGCATCTGCCTTGTCAATTTCAGGGTTAAATTATAAAGAGAAGCTCTTCTGCTGAAAAAGCTTTGATTTCTTGTTCCCCCTTTCACCTACACTGTTTTATTTGAAGATGAGCACTTCGTTACTTCTATTTGCATGGTCTCACTGCTCTCTCTCATTGGTGCTGGAGCTCCAGCCCCTCCTCCTCGCAGCCCTCCACAGGCATGTTTCCTAGACAACCCGCAGTGGCTCCAAACACCTTGCCTGTGCAAGATACAAAGAGCATCCCTCTCCCATAGCTGGCACTTAAGGGCAAGTTTATCAGGTGAGAGCAGGAGTCTGAAGCTCCGGTAATTTTTCTGGGTCTGTCTTGAGGAGAAAGATCTAAGCAAGCAGGTCCCCCAACTTAGCAACAGAATGGAAGGCAGTGGTGGAACCACCAGAGAGAACAGCCACGCTGTTGAACAGGCTGAGAATGCAGAAGGTCACATGTTTTCATGACCTCTGGCCGTGTTCCCTGGGCAGGAGGCCCTGGCCACCCCCAATCCCAACACAGGTAAATCTATATGCCTCAGATGTAGATACAGAGAGACGGGGAGGGGTAGAGGGAGAGAGGGGAGAGAGAGAGCTGCACACAACATGGCTGGAGTCAACGTCTGAAGAAAACCAGGAGATGCAACATAACGGACAGACAGGTGGACAAGTGGTGAATGACACACACAGCTTCCACAAGGCCCTGAAATGTGCTAACACTCAGTCACTGTGATGAGGATGCTGTGACCTGGAGGCCTGCCTGTGCACTGCCTGTAGCCACCTGGATAAATGCACCCACTCATGCCCTTTCTTCCCCACCTGTAAGGTGAGGTCAGGGAAGCAACTGATCCCAGAGACCCCCGCTGTCCCACGGTAACACACGCAGCTTCTTAAAGGAGGGCCATGCCTGTGAGAGCCACAGCACACTGAGGACCACAACCTTGGACAGCATTTGCGGTCCAATCTTGCGCACCTAAGCCCAGCGTAACCAAGGAGGGTCCATGGACCACATCCATAGAGCACTACGACCCCAGGAGAATGGATGGTCCGGGGAAAGCCAGCTGATATGGTGAGTGAACCCCTCTTAAACTGGGTACTAATCAGCATCCCCTATAGAAAGTCAACTCACTGGCAGAGGCAGACACCCACAGAGGGCATGTAGCAGGGACCCAGTGCCCAGCAGCACCCTTAACTTGGTGCATGAGTCCCTTAACCTGGCAGGTCACACCACCTCATCCGCACAGCACAGACGGCCCCACAGCACCTACAGACCTTGGGCCTGAAGTGCTTTGACAAAGGCCCACTCCTCCTGGGGAAGGCCACTGTTTCACACAGACCCCAGAACAGGATGACACAGCTGGATGGCGCCAGACATGCACCGCTCAGGAGGGAGAACTGGGGCCACATCAAACGCCAACCTAAGAGCAGGGGTGTGATCACGCCTCAGGAAAGCCTCAGGGACCACCACACGTGGTCTTCCTGACCCAGCCCCACCTGCTGATGTGAAGGCAAAGCTGGAGAGGAGACCCAGGACTCGTTCTTGGTGCTGTGCTCTTGGGGATAAAGTGGTACAGGGCACAGACTGCATGAATGAAACACTTTCGTCCCAAATGAAAACCACCTGTGAAACCTCACAACACCACAAGGGCCTGTGCCCGCCATCCAAGAGGCCCTTTCTGGGCAGCACTGAGCACTTTGCGGGCCAGCACAGTGAGGCGGACCTTTGTCCCTGCCATCCTAATGCTATCATCTGCTCTCCACCAGACTTTCTGACTGCAAAGCTCCCGTTTGCAGAGGGTCCTCAGGTCCCCAGGGCCTGACTGAGCCATAGACAGGGTGGGAGACCTGTAGGCCCCAGCACGTCAGGGACACTGTCTCCCCAGCCCCTCACTGACCACACTCAGTCTTGGGGTAGGGAAAATCTGTATGTTCTGGCCGCTCCCTCTTCCACCTGGCACACTCTTTGCAGGTCAGGATGGGAATGTTTGGGGCAAAGCGTGTCCACAACATGGTGGCCTGAGCAGGCACCCACCACACAGGCTTGACCACAAAAGCAGCTTCTACAGTGCACTCGAGGATGTTGCTGGCCTAGGACAGAGGAAATGAACCTCAATGCCTCAACAGAGTGGGTTGGTAAAATCAACAAAAACACGCCTTCCCTTATTTTCGGAAGCCGTGTCCACACCTCTGAGGGGTGACTGAGAGCCTAAGGTCAGATGTTAGGCAGTGAACAACACTGCCCTTCAAACCAGGGCTGGAACTGCATGGGACAGTGGTGTGGCTTCAACCAGGGACAAAAATTATTCTGAAGTACTTTGGGTCACAGTTCTGCTGTACTCAACAGAAAAACAAATCTAATGCAACGTGTTGAAAACAGTCAGCACAAAGAAGCAGCTCACTGCAACCAGGTCTGAGCTGCAGGAGTGTGGACAAGTTACTTACCTCCTCAGTGCCTCAATCCCTCCTGCTGAAGGCCAGAACCCCTGAGCCCAGCAGGAGGGCAGGAACCACCCCTGCAAGTGAGGAGTCAGAATGTCATCCATAAAGAGTGTGTGTTGGCAGAGGGAACCCCTATGAACTCTGTCCCCACGCAGGCCCACAGAGGAGACAGAGGAAGAGTCCAGAGCCCAGGACTCAGCCCAGGTGGTCTGGAGTCTCTGATCTCAGATGTCCTGTTGCACCTCTCCCCAGAAGAGAGAAATACCCTCAGGGAAGCAGGAGACAGGCTGGGTGTGGATGCCAACTCTGAGCATCAGATGAAGACCCTTATCAACTGAATTTCTTCATGCCTCGCTTTGCAGATTTGAAACCTGGGGATAGCAGCACTGACCTGAGGAGGAGTGAGACAGTACAAGGAAAGGTCTGTAAAAGTGCCTGGCATGGGGCACCTGGGTAGTTCAACAGCTTGAATGTTCAACTCTTGATCTCAGCTCAGATCTTTTTTTTTTTAATGTTTATGTTTGAGAGAGAGAGAGACAGAGCACAAGCAGGGGAGGGGCAGAGAGAGAGGAAGACACAGAATCTGAAGCAGGCTCCAGGCTCTGAGCTGTTAGCACAGAGCCTGTTGTGGGGCTCCAACCGCAAGATCATGACCTGAGGGAAAGTCAGACGCTCAACTGACTGACCACCCAGGCGCCCCTCAGCTCAGGTCTTGATTTCAGTGTCGAGAGTTCAAGCCCCTCACTGGGCTCTGTGGTGGGTGTGAGGCCTACTTAAAAAGAAAAGTTTTTGGAGCAAAGTAAGTGCCAAGTAAAGGTTAGCCTCCATCGCCACTGTGGCCACCATCATAACTAGTGCCACCTCTGTTTCTCAGTAACTACTGAACCACTGAATACAGTAAAGGACCAATGATCCCTCCTGAAATGAAACTACCTAAGAGTAAAGGCCCCGGCTCACACGTCTCAGTACCGAGATCTGACTGCTGGGAGGGATTTCATGGAGATCTATGGAATTGACTGAAATCGCAAGGAGACCAGAAGACAGGGACTAAAGTCACAGCCAACCCGTGGATTCTGAGGACACTCAGCTGCTGGAAGCATGAGGCTATAAAGTTAGACAAGGTGGCTTCTCCCTCTGAAGCTGTCTGACAGTCAGCCTCAGGCACAAGATGACAGAAATAATCTTTTCTATGCAAATGTATATCTTGATCTTAAAAAATCAACCTATATTTTCAGTTTTGGGGATTTAGAAAATAAATCAAATTTTTGTATCCATCTGAGATATGTTTTCCTTAAAAAAAAGTAATAATAATGAAAAAGAAGGTATTTCAATTTTGTAAAATCTGAGACCAATTCCTGAAAGTTGTAAGGTTAAAAAGCATGGAATGAAAAAAGTTGGCTTAGGGGCGCCTGGGTGGCTCACTTGCGTAAGCATCTGACTCTTGATTTCAGCTCAGGTCAGGATCTCAGGGTTTGTGGGTCGGAGCCCCCTGTTGGGCTCTCTGTGGACAGTGCAGAGTCTGCTTGGGATTCTCTTTCTTGGTCTCCCTACAGCTCCCCTGCTCTCTCTCTCTCTCTCAAAATAAATAAATATTAAAAAAAGAAAGAAAAGAAAAAAGTTTCTTTAAAAACCAAAAAGAGCACAGAGTGCATAGACTTTAACGCTAGTGAAAGAATTTAAATTTTAAAAATATTTTTAAATGACTCCAATCAGCATCATATGGCCACTTTATAAACTCAGCACATGAGGCACACCTGGGTGGCTCAGTTGGTTAAGTGGCTGACTTCTGCTCAGGTCATGATCTCACGGTTTGTGGCAAGCCAGGCATTGGGCTCTGTGCTGACAGCTCAGAGCCTGGAGCCTGCTTCGGTTTCTGTGTCTCCCTCTCTCTCTCTGCCCCTCCCCTGCTTGCACTTTCTGTTTCTCTGTCTCTCAAAAATAAATTTAAAAAAACATTAAAAAATATTTTTAACGAGCACATGAAAAGGCACTCTAGTCACCAGGGAAATACGAATCAAAAGCACAAGCCACCCCTCGGGCCTGCTGGTGCAGCGGTAATGGAAAAGACAGACACTAACAAGTGCGGGTGAGGACTGCTGGGGGAGCACGGAGGGCTCCGATCTGGTTGCAAACCAGCCTGGCAGCGCCCCCCTTACACGCACAGCTGCCATGGGACCCCGCAACAGCACTCCCAGGGATACACCCAAGAGAAGTGAACGCGTGCGACCACACAATTACTACACACGGTGGCACTACCCGTCACCGCCAAACTGTGGAAACAACCCAAACGTCCCTCAGTTGCTGCATGGACAGAATGTGGTCCTACCCATACTGTGAAATATTATTTGGCCTGGCTTTCTGACTCATGCTACAACCTGGATTAACCTCAAACAGATGACCTAGGTCAAAGAGGTCAGTCGCTATAGGCGACATGTTGTACAATTCCAGACATTGTATGAAATGCCCAGACTAGGCAAATCCACAGAGACAGAAAGTAAACTGGAACTTGCTGGGAGCTGGGGGAAGGAGGGCTGGGGACTGACCACTGATGGGCATGAGGGTTTTTTCCTAAGATGTGAGAAGGTCATGGTCACGCAACTCTGTGAATACACTAAAAGCCACTGAATTACACACCTTAAAAGAGACCTGGGTGCCTATGTAGGCAAGTAGGTGGACGGACTGATCAGTCAGTCACCAGAACAGACTGCCTATACCAGCAGGGGACAGGAAGAGCTGATTTACTATCCCCTTTTCAATCCCAGTCCTGCTCTGGTCCTGGCCAGCCAGTGGTGAACTCCATTGTCCCATTCTGATGTCCTTGACAGGTGGAAATTTAAGGCCTCAGCTACAAGACAACTTTGTTCTGAGCCGGTCTGTGTTCAAGGAGATGCACTGCAAAGCTGTGTCACCTGCAGAGAAAACACAAAGCAGCTCCCATGCCCGGCTAAGGGCTGTGGGGCTGATGACAGGTGGCCCACCACCGCCAGCTCTGGTGTGGGGGGCGATGAGGCTCATTAGTTGCATGGAGACAGTGGCCCACGGGGAGGCTGGGAGGCTGGCCTCCGCCGGAAGTGAGGCAGGCAGCTCCCCTCGAGTACGTCTCTCTCCTCCTAATTACAGTCAGCTCCCTCCTCCTACCTAATTCCTTTGCTCTGACACCTGCAGACGTCCTCTGGCTTCTGTTCAACGCCACTCTCCTGGCAACGTCAGAACACATGCTCGCCTTCTGTGTGGTCCCAGAAGCACAAAACTTTCCCACCCTGCGGTTCTGGGTGAACGTACCTCTTTGTGCACACTCTGTCTGTATTTTCATCAACCAACAGACACCTAATCTTCATAATGAAATGAATTTGTCTCATGTTCAGCCCCGAAATAAACTTACAATGACAGATACTTCATTTCTTCCTCATATTTCCATTGCCCTTAAGGAAAAGTTTCATAAGTAATTAAATTGATTTTCCTTTGTGCTTGGGACACAGATCTATTCAGGAGCAGCAAGGGAAGAAAAAGCATGATTTGTCGGCGAGGATGCCCCCGGGAGGCTGGAGGGCCGAGTGCTCACAGTAAGCCTCTGCAGATGGGGAGCCAAGTGTGCCCCGTCTGTTTTCCTAATTGACATGTGCTGTATACATTACATCCAGAAGGGTTTCGTGGGCGCTTTCTGGATCGAAAAAGACTCTTAAATATTAATATCATTTGAATCCTTCTTGAATACTATTCAATTCCTATTATTGAAGCCCGACCTTAGACACCTGACATTAATGGCATTGCCAGGCAGCCACGAGTGTAAGCAGAGTAACCATTTCTAATTACCCACAAGAGAGTTCCTGAAACTCCTCAAAGAAACCAGCAGACGTGGGGATGCTTGGGGCCTTCAGAAGTCAGTAAGACATCTTTATAAAGAACGAGGAAAGAAACAGCTCAAAACAAATTTAAAACAAAGCTGGCTCCGTTGCTGATATTTAATGTGACCAGCATCCAGAGCAGCCTGATTTCCAAATGAAAAAGGGAAGAATGAAAGATCTACGGTATTCCTGACTCCTCCCAGGCCTGGAGTCCAACCTGCTGAAAGGCGCCATGACCTTGGCCAGTTGTCTTCACTTAATGAGTCTGGCTTTCCCAGCTGGAACACGGAATCCTTTTCCAGACTGAATCCACATACCACACTGGGCACAGCCCCTGACATGCCTGGAGTGGGTATTCCTGCTGAAACAATCCTAAGGTCTCCTTTTTCTTCCAGGGAGTGGGAAGAAGAGGGAGAAAGGGCTGACCATCCAGGTCTGGGTTTTGTAAGGTAACTTAGCACAACATCAGTGTTTAACTGTGAAGAATCAGCTGGCTATCTGCAAAGCACACACAAGCGCCGCCAACCCTACAGGAAGTAGCCCGTCTGCAGAGGACCACCCACTTGGGTCCCCCAAAGCCAAAAGGGTCACCAGCTCTGACCTGAGTTCAGGAAGGCGACACAATCCCTCTCTGCCACTCACCGTCTTAGAAACAAGAACCGGGGGTCACCACTGCCTTCAGGAGCCTGGCCACGTCAGAGGCCATGCAGAGACACCCCTCAAGCCCATATGACACTGACCTGCAGTGACTCTAGGTCCACATTTCCAGAAGGCTCTTGGACACCCCAGGGGACCCCGTGGAGACTACTCACTAGACCCTCCAGGAACCCACAGCATATCAAGAAACGTACCCATCATTCGTCATCTGAGTCCAATACACCCTCTTCATTTTTCTGTATTGTTGAGTCCTTTTACAGAGAATTCACAGAATTAAAAAAAGAGGGAGGGGAAAAACCTTTGTATGAATCTTAACGTGGTGCTAAACACAGGACGTCCAACTCTCCCCACGGTTTCCTAGCTGTGATACAGGCAACCTCCCCCGCAAGCAGCAACTCTTCACCCTGGTCAGGCCTGGGGCAGTCACGCTGGTGTCGGAAACACTGGTGACGACGTCCAGACTCTTCCCCCACGGTGCCTCACTCGTCAGAACTCGTGCTTCTTCCTGCTCTTACCCTGTGGAACCACCACCACGGCTCCAGGTCCCACCGACTTCTCCCACACGTCCCGACATGTCCCGGCTTCTGGTTCTTTCATTTGCTTTGTTCAAACCCAATCAGAACCTGAGATTTCAAATGCATCTCCAAAAGGTTTTCCCGGATTGTTGCCTGTAGTTCTTCTTCTATTTGTTTTCAACATTCAATACTTTTGAAATTGTTGTGGCTTTCAATTTTGTTGAAGAAAAGACCACCACATTCTTTGCTGCACAATTGCCAAGAATTTTCACTTTTGACTTATGGACACCGAGTGAGTAGACTGATCAGCCAGTGATTTTCTGCATTTACATGGCTTCTTCTTCCCCCTTCCAATCACCTCAGTTTGTCAGTGACAAACAAGTGTGATCCACAGAAATCATGGAAAATAGAATATGGACATATCTTTTTAGCAGGAGGGACTGTCCTCATACTCGCCACAGATTATTATGTGATGAAGTCCTTCCTGCTGAACGACTAACTGGACGAGAAAGCATGCTTCCTTCATGTCATGAGAATTCTACCACCAGCTCACTGACGCCTGCACCTGAGAGGCAATCACTGAATGTGGCCGGGAAATCTAGACGGTGCTCTCTGCCTTTCTGCACCCAACCTCCAATTCCCAGCACACAGGTAAGGGTCTTCCTCTGCCACCTTGCTCTTCATCATGAAGGTGGAATACAAATAATTCTAAATGCTCTACGTGCAGAGGCGTCTGGGGGGCTCAGTCGGTTAAGCGTCCAATGGGTCACCATGCCAGGACGCATCCAACAACAGAGTCCTACCCAGCAGCACTGTGTGACAATGTGGACAAGCATCTAAGCACTAAGAGAAGGCACTCACAAAAGTCTGGAATTTGTGTGATTCTGTTTGCATGCAATTCTTTTTTTTTGTCAACATATGAAATTTATTGTCAAATTGGTTTCCATACAACACCCAGTGCTCATCCCAAAAGGTGCCCTCCTCAATACCCATCACCCACCCTCCCATCCCTCCCACCCCCCATCAACCCTCAGTTTGTTCTCAGTTTTTAAGAGTCTTATGCTTTGGCTCTCTCCCACTCTAACCTCTTTTTTTTTTTTTCCCTTCCCCTCCCCCATGGGTTTCTGTTAAGTTTCTCAGGATCCACATAAGAGTGAAAACATATAGTATCTGTCTTTCTCTGTATGGCTTATTTCACTTAGCATCACACTCTCCAGTTCCATCCACGTTGCTACAAAGAGCCATATTTCATTCTTTCTCATTGCCACGTAGTACTCCATTGTGTTTATAAACCACAATTTCTTTATCCATTCATCAGTTGATGGACATTTAGGCTCTTTCCATAATTTGGCTATTGTTGAGAGTGCTGCTATAAACATCGGGGTACAAGTGCCCCTATGCATGAGTACTCCTGTATCCCTTGGTAAATTCCTAGCAGTGCTATGGCTGGGTCATAGGGTAGGTCTATTTTTAATTTTCTGAGGAACCTCCACACTGTTTTCCAGAGTGGCTACACCAATTTGCATTCCCACCAACAGTGCAAGAGGGTTCCCATTTCTCCACATCCTCTCCAGCATCTATAGTCTCCTGATTTGTTCATTTTGGCCACTGTGACAGGCGTGAGGTGATATCTGAGTGTGGTTTTGATTTGTATCTCCCTGATAAGGAGCGACGTTGAGCATCTTTTCATGTGCCTGTTGGCCATCCGGATGTCTTCTTTAGAGAAGTGTCTATTCATGTTTTCTTCCCATTTCTTCACTGAGTTATTTGTTTTTCGGGTGTGGAGTTTGGTGAGCTCTTTATAGATTTTGGATACTAGCCCTTTGTCTGATATGTCATTTGCAAATATCTTTTCCCATTCCGTTGGTTGCCTTTTCGTTTTGTTGGTTGTTTCCTTTGCTGTGCAGAAGCTTTTTATCTTCATAAGGTCCCAATAATTCATTTTTGCTTTAATTCCCTTGCCTTTGGGGATGTGTCGAGTAAGAGATTGCTACGGCTGAGGTCAGAGAGGTCTTTTCCTGCTTTGTCCTCTAGGGTTTTGATGGTTTCCTGTCTCACATTCAGGTCCTTTATCCATTTTGAGTTTATTTTTGTGAATGGTGTGAGAAAGTGGTCTAGTTTCAACCTTCTGCATGTCGCTGTCCAGTTCTCCCAGCACCATTTGTTAAAGAGACTGTCTTTTTTCCATTGGATGTTCTTTCCTGCTTTGTCAAAGATTAGTTGCCCATAATTTTTTGAGTCTAGTTCTGGGGTTTCTATTCTATTCCATTGGTCTATGTGTCTGTTTTTGTGCCAATACCATGCTGTCTTGATGATGACAGCTTTGGAGTAGAGGCTAAAGTCTGGGATTGTGATGCCTCCTGCTTTGGTCTTCTTCAAAATTCCTTTGGCTATTCAGGGCCTTTTGTGGTTCCATATCAATTTTAGGATTGCTTGTTCTAGTTTTGAGAAGAATGCTGGTGCAATTTTGACTGGGATTGCATTGAATGTGTAGATGGCTTTGGGTAGTATTGACATTTTGACAATATTTATTCTTCCAATCCATGAGCAGGGAATGTCTTTCCATTTCTTTATATCTTCTTCAATTTCCTTCATAAGCTTTCTATAGTTTTCAGCATACAGATCCTTTACATCTTTGGTTAGATTTATTCCTAGGTATTTTATGCTTCTTGGTGCAATTGTGAATGGGATCAGTTTCTTTATTTGTCTTTCTGTTGCTTCATTATTAGTGTATAACAATGCAACTGATTTCTGTACATTGATTTTGTATCCTGCAACTTTGCTGAATTCATGTATCAGTTCTAGCAGACTTTTGGTGGAGTCTATCGGATTTTCCTTGTATAACATCATGTCATCTGCAAAAAGTGAAAGCTTGACTTCATCTTTGCCAATTTTGATGCCTTTGATTTCCTTTTGTTGTCTGATTGCTGATGCTAGCACTTCCAACACTATGTTAAACAACAGCGGTGAGAGTGGGCATCCCTGTCGTGTTCCTGATCTCAGGGAAAAAGCTCTCAGTTTTTCCCCGTTGAGGATGATGTTAGCTGTGGGCTTTTCATAAATGGCTTTTATGATGTTTAATTATGTTCCTTCTATCCCGACTTTCTCAAAGGTTTTTATTAAGAAAGGGTGCTGAATTTTGTTAAAGGCCTTTTCTACATCAATTGACAGGATCATATGGTTCTTATCTTTTCTTTTCTTAATGTGATGTATGACGTTGATTGCTTTGCGAATGTTGAACCAGCCCTGCATCCCAGGAATGAATCCCACTTGATCATGGTGAATAATTCTTTTTATATGCTGTTGAATTCGATTTGCTAGTATCTTATGGAGAATTTTTGCATCCATATTCATCAGGGATATTGACCTGTAGTTCTCTTTTTTTAGTGGGTCTCTGTCTGGTTTAGGAATCAAAGTAATACTGGCTTCATAGAATGAGTCTGGAAGTTTTCCTTCCCTTTCTATTTCTTGGAATAGTTTGAGAAGAATAGGTATTATCTCTGCTTTAAACGTCTGGTAGAACTCCCCTGGGAAGCCATCTCGTCCTGGACTCTTCTTTTTTGGGAGATTTTTGATGACTGATTCAATTTCTTCGCTGGTTATGGGTCTGTTCAAGCTTTCTATTTCCTCCTGATTGAGTTTTGGAAGAGGGTGGGTGTGTAGGAATTTGTCCATTTCTTCCAGGTTGTCCAATTTGTTGGCATATACTTTTCATAGTATTCCCTGATAATTGTTTGTATCTCTGAGGGATTGGTTATAACAATTCCATTTTCATTCATGATTTTATCTATTTGGGTCATCTCCCTTTTCTTTTTGAGAAGCCTGGCTAGAGGTTTGTCAATTTTGTTTATTTTTTCAAAAAACCAACTCTTGGTTTCTTTGATCTGCTCTACAGTTTTTTTAGATTCTATATTGTTTATTTCTGCTCTGATATTTATTATTTATCTTCTTCTTCCGGGTTTAGGCTGCCTTTGCTGTTCTGCTTCTATTTCCTTTAGGTGTGCTGTTAGATTTTGTATTTGGGATTTTTCTTGTTTCTTGAGATAGGCCTGGATTGCAATGTATTTTCCTCTCAGGACTGCCTTCGCTGCATCCCAGAGCGTTTGGATTGTTGTATTTTCATTTTTGTTTGTTTCCATATGTTTTTTAATTTCTTCTCTAAATGCCTGGTTGACCCACTCATTCCTTAGTAGGGTGTTCTTTAACCTCCATGCTTTTGGAGGTTTTCCAGACTTTTCCCTGTGGTTGATTTCAAGCTTCATAGCATTGTGGTCTGAAAGTATGCATGGTATAATTTCAATTCTTGTATACTTATGAAAGGCTGTTTTGTGACCCAGTATATGATCTATCTTGGAGAATGTTCCATGTGCACTCGAGAAGAAAGTATATTCTGTTGCTTTGGGATGCAGGGTTTTAAATATATCTGTCAAGTCCATCTGATCCAATGTATCATTCAGGGCCCTTGTTTCTTTATTGACCATGTGTCTAGATGATCTATCCATTTCTGTAAGTGGAGTGTTAAAGTCCCCTGCAATTACCACGTTCTTATCAATAAGGTTGCTTATGTTTATGAGTAATTGTTTTATATATTTGGGCGCTCCGGTATTTGGCCCACAGACATTTATAATTGTTAGCTCTTCCTGAGGGATAGACCCTGTAATTATTATATAATGCCCTTCTTCATCTCTTGTTACAGCCTTTAATTTAAAGTCTAGTTTGTCTGATATAAGTATGGCTGCTCCAGCTTTCTTTTGGCTTCCAGTAGCATGATAAATAGTTCTCCATCCCCTCACTCTCAATCTAAAGGTGTCCTCAGGTCTAAAATGAGTCTCTTGTAGACAGCAAATAGATGGGTCTTGTTTTTTTATCCATTCTGATACCCTATGTCTTTTGGTTGGCGCATTTAATCCATTTACATTTAGTGTTATTATAGAAAGATATGGGTTTAGAGTCATTGTGATGTCTGTATGTTTTATGCTTGTAGCGATGTCTCTGGTACTTTGTCTCACAGGATCCCCCTTAGGATCTCTTGTAGGGTTGGTTTAGTGGTGACGAATTCCTTCAGTTTTTGTTTGTTTGGGAAGACCTTTATCTCTCCTTCTATTCTAAATGACAGACTTGCTGGATAAAGGATTCTCGGCTGCATATTTTTTCTGTTCAACACATTGAAGATCTCGTGCCAATGCTTTCTGGCCTGCCAAGTTTCAAAAGAGAGATCAGTCACGAGTCATAGGTCTCCCTTTATATGTTAGACCACGTTTATATCTTGCTGCTTTCAGAATTTTCTCTTTATCCTTGTATTTTGCCAGTTTCACTATGATATGTCGTGCAGAAGATTGATTCAAGTTACATCTGAAGGGAGTTCTCTGTGCCTCCTGGATTTCAATGCCTTTTTCCTTCCCCAGTTCAGGGAAGTTCTCAGCTATTATTTCTTCAAGTACCCCTTCAGCACCTTTCCCTCTCTCTTCCTCCTCTGGGATACCAATCATGGGTATATTATTTCTCTTTAGTGTATCACTTAGTTCTCTAATTTTCCCCTCATACTCCTGGATTTTTTTATCTCTCTTTTTCTCAGATTCTTCTTTTTCCATAACTTTATCTTCTAGTTCACCTATTCTCTCCTCTGCCTCTTCAATCCGAGCTGTCGTTGTTTCCATTTTATTTTGCATCTCGTTTAAAGCGTGTTTCAGCTCCTCCTGACTGTTCCTTAGTCCCTTGATCTCTGTAGCAATAGCTTCTCTGCTGTCCTCTATACTGTTTTCAAGCCCAGCGATTAATTTTATGACTATTATTCTAAATTCACTTTCTGTTATATTATTTAAATCCTTTTTGATCAGTTCATTAGGTGTTGTTATTTCCTGGAGATTCTTTTGAGGGGAATTCTTCCGTTTGGTCATTTTGGATAGTCCCTGGACAGGTACGGACCTGCAGGGTACTTCCCCTGTGCTGTGGTGTATAACTGGAGTTGGTGGGCGGGGTCGCAGTCAGACCTGATGTCTGCCCCCAGCCCACTACTGGGGCCACAGTCAGACTGGTGTGTGCCTTCTCTTCCCCTCTCCTAGGGGCGGAATTCACTGTGGGGTGGTGTGGCCCGTCTGGGCTACTTGCACACTGTCAGGCTTGTGGTGCTGGGGATCTGGCGTATTAGCTGGGGTGGGTAGGCAAGATGCACGGGGGCAGGAGGGGCAGGCTTAGCTCGCTTCTCCTTCAGTGATCCACTTCAGGAGGGGCCCTGTGGCAGTGGGAGGGAGTCAGACCTGCTGCCGGAGGGGTGGCTCCACAGAAGCACATCATTGGGTGTTTGCGGGGAGCAAGCAAGTTCCCTGGCAGAAACTGGTTCCCTTTGGGATTTTGGCTGGGGGATGGGCGAGGGAGATGGCGCTAGCGAGCGCCTTTGTTCCCTCCAAACTGAGCTCTGTCGTCCTGGGCTCAGCAACTCTCCCTCCCTTTGTCCTCCAGCCTTTCCGCTTTGCGAGCAGAGATGTTAATTTATGACCTCCCAGATGCTAAGTAGCGCTTGCTGTGGGAACACACTCCGTCTGGCCCCTCTGCTTTTGCAAGCCAGACTCAGGGCTCTGCTTGGCTGGCAGGCTGCCCCTCTGCCCCAGCTCCCTCCCGCCAGTCCATGCAGCGTGCACCGCCTCTCCGCCCTTCCTACCTTCTTCTGTGGGCCTCTCGTCTGCGCTTGGCTCCAGAGACTCCGTTCTGCTAGCCTTCTGGTGGTTTTCTGGGTTATTTAGGCAGGTGTAGGTGGAATCTAAGTGATCAGCAGGACGCGCGGTGAGCCCAGCATCCTCCTATGCCGCCATCTTCCTATAGATCTCAGTTTTATCCCTTTTTAGAAGAAATGTTTTCTGAAGTTTTAAATGATTTTTTGTCACCTATATATTTTTCTGTAACATTAGCAAGTATACAGTTTTATTAATCATGCAAAAAGTGTAGTATTGGGACAGAAAACACATTTGGTTATCATAATGCTTGTAGACTTATTTCTTCTAATAAACGGATCATGTTGGAGATCTTTTAATGTTGTATTTGGCTTCAGTTTCAGTGTCTTTGCTCAGTGTCACTTTTTTTAAATTTTATTTTTTATTTTTTAAAATTTACATCCAAATTAGTTAGCATATAGTGCAACAATGATTTCAGGTGTAGATTCCTTAGTGCCACTTACCTATTTAGCCCATTCCCCCTCCCACAACCCCTTCTGTAACCCTCAGTTTGTTCTCCATATTTATTAGTCTCTTCTGTTTTGTCCTCCTCCCTGTTTTTATATTATTTTTGTTTCCCTTCCCTTATGTTCATCTGTTTTGTCTCTTGAAGTCCTCATATGAGTGAAGTCATATGAATTTTGTCTTTGTCTAATTTCACTTAGCATAATACCCTCCAGTTCCACCCATGTAGTTGCAAATGGCAAGATTTCTTTTTTTTTTTTAATTTTTTTTTTCAACGTTTATTTATTTTTGGGACAGAGAGAGACAGAGCATGAACGGGGGAGGGGCAGAGAGAGAGGGAGACACAGAATCGGAAACAGGCTCCAGGCTCTGAGCCAACAGCCCAGAGCCCGACGCGGGGCTAGAACTCACGGACCGCGAGATCGTGACCTGGCTGAAGTCGGACGCTCAACCGACTGCGCCACCCAGGCGCCCCAAGATTTCATTTTTTGATTGCTGAGTAATACTCCATTGTATATATATATACCATATCTTCTTTATCCATTCATCCATCGATGGACACTTGGGCTCTTTCCATACTTTGGCTATTGTGGATAGTGATGCTATAAACATGTGGGTGCATGTGTCCGTTTGAAACAGCACACCTGTATCCCATGGATAAATGCCCAGTAGTGCAATTGCTGGGTCGTAGGGTAGTTCTATTTTTAGATTTTTGAGGTACCTCCATACTGTTTTCCAGAGTGGCTACACCAGGTTGCATTCCCACCAACAATGCAAAAGAGATCCTCTTTCTCCACATCCTCGCCAACATCTGTTGTTGCCTGAGTTGTTAATGTTAGCCATCTTGACAGGTGTAAGGTGGTATCTCATTGTGGTTTTGATTTGTATTTCTCTGATGATGAGTGATGTTGACCATTTTCTCATGTGTCGGTTGGCCATCTGGATGTCTTCCTTGTAGAAGTGTTTATTCATGTCTTTTGCCCATTTCTTCACTGGAGTATTTGTTTTTTGGGTGTTGAGTTTGATAAGTGATTTATAGATTTTGGATACTAACCCTTTGTCTGATATGTCATTTGCAAATATCTTCTCCCATTCTGTTGGTTGCCTTTTAGTTTTGCTGAATGATTCCTTGGCTGTGCAGAAGCTTTTTATTTTGATGAGGTCCCAGTAGTTCATTTTTGTTTTTGTTTCCCTTGCCTCTGGAGACATGTTGAGTAAGAAGTTGCTGTGGCTAATGTCAAAGAGGTTTTTGCCTGATTTGTCCTTGAGGATTTTTATGGCTTCCTGTCTTATATTGAGGTCTTTCACCCTTTTGAGTTTATTTTTGTGCATGGTGTAAGAAAGTGGTCCAGGTTCATTCTTCTGCATGTCGCTGTCCAGTTTTCCCAGCACCAGTTGCTGAAGAGACTGTCTTTATTCCATTGGATATTCTTTCCTGCTTTGTCAGAGATTAGTTGGCCATACGTTTGTGGGTCCATTTCTGGGTTCTCTATTCTGTTCCATCATTGTCACTTTCAATTAGAGATACTAGAAACCTATATGTGTTAAGAAGGATAGAAGGATGTCAATATTTTGCATACATATTTTTAATAAAGTCACAGCTTTGTCTTTGAGTCAAGGAATAGTACAATCTTAATTGAGTTTCAGAGTAGGTGTTAATTTTACTATTAAGAAAAAATTTCATCCTTAGCTGGAATTGACTTTTCTGATTATAAAATTTATTGTAAGTGTGAAGGCTTGCAATTATTCATTGATGTTATTTACCATATGGAAATATGATAATTTTTATTTTTATATTTCACATGTATTTAATGGGACTCCTAAAAGAAATTTCTTTTTTTTTCAAACTCTGAAGAAAATACTTTTTATTTGTCAAGTATATTTGAGAACTTTTGATTGTCAACATTTGAGTCTCTAACCAGGCTTTCAAAACAATGTACTTGCATGTCAACTGAAGGAAAACAAAACAAGCAAACACAGAAAAACTCCTAGAATTTACTATAGGATTAAAAACTTGTATAGAGGACTGTAAATTCCTAAATAAAGACTTTCAACAATGTTATGGGGAAGAAATGTCTGAGTTTTGGTGGAAGAAATGGGAAAAAACAATCTGCCATCGTTTATAGCTTGCTGCATTTTTTCAGAAGTTTTAGAAGTCATTAATTGTAGTATATTAATCTCTGTGTCATGGATTTTTGGAAGAAATAACTATGCTGTGGACTGTGTTATTAATTTTTTGAATTATTCTTGTAAAAATATGTATTGAATATCTACTGTATGTCAGGCATTGTGGCAAACTTTGGAAATTCAGTGATGATTTATACATAGTCCCTGCCTTCAAGAGCTCCCATAATAGTAGAAGGATGGAGCTAGAAAATTAGCATCTGGGCAATGGTAGAAGTTGTACACAGAATTCTGAGGCTAGATAATAGTTCTCTGACACCTTGGGGATGGTGGTAAGAGTAGTTCAGTAAAGCTTCCTGGAGGAAGAACACATGAATTGAGTCTTGAATGACAAGGAGGAATTAGCCCAGTGCAGGTCGTAGGCAGAGGGACTGGGAGTAGAGAGGAGGAGAGGAGGGCAGAGAGAGCAACATATGCCCAGGAAAGTTATGTGGTGGGAGAATGAAACTTATTCAGAACATTGCTGGTATTGCTCATCTTTTAACATAGCTAAAGACTGTATTTCCTTTTTATTTATTTATTTATTTATTTATTTATTTATTTATTTATTTTGCTTCTATTGGCCATTAAATATTTCTGGGGTGATAGATCCCTCGAAGTCCATATATTATGAATAGACAATGAGTTATTTCTCATGAAAATGCATGCTGTGTGCAGACACATGAAAATATGAAAAGAATTTCAAGAGATAATGTCCATCCCAGAAAGCCAGGTTAAGAAACCATCTATTTGTTAGTAATAGAGTTACATTTCAGTTAGTAATAGAGGTTGCAGTTAAGAATCTGAAATCTTAAAGTAGCAATCCTTTGGTGAAAGGGGTTGATCTAATAACATCTGTGCTAGACAAAGCAAATACTGGTTCCAAAATTATTTAGTTATAAGTTTATGTCCTACTTTTAGCTTCTTTATAACTTACTTCCTCATTTTGCCTCACAGTAGACCTGAAGAAAGATTCCAGGATTACATAGATGTATTCCAGAGAGATTAAGTGATGAGTTCAGGTTTATGTGTTTAGAAAGCAGGTCTGATTCCAAAGGCAATATTCTTTCCATTTTTGTTCTCCTAAGTAGAAAATACGTGTATAAGATTAGAGCCTCCAGTAAGAGAAGTGTGAGTTTTTATCCTTATATTGAATTTTAGAGGTTAGGTGACTTAACCAGGGTCTCACAACTAGCAAGATGAGGAGCCAGAACTATTACTTACATTTCCTGATTTCCATTCGCTAAATAAGAATATACTGCCCTAAAATGAAGAAGAGAGATAAATAACTAGGTATTACAGTAATGGCCTTGAAAAAAAAGTTAATTTTAGTAAGCCAATATTTTGTCATTTGCAGAGTACCTACTTTCTTTTAGGCACTTTATGCATATCTTGTTTAATTCTCACAAAATTCCTGCAAGGAAGTATAATTATCTGTTTTATATATGAGAAAATTGGGATTCCAAAATAAGGGGTAAAGCTACGGTTCCACAACCCATAAGTAGTAGAACTGGAACTGCAATCCAAGTCTATCTGGCTCTGTGTCCATACCGATGGGACTACTCCACTCTGCCTCCTAGTAAGTTAAAATAACTCAAACTTTCTTTTGTTATTGAGGAAGAGCTAATGCATATTTTAATTTGCAGACAAATGAATGGAACAAACGTGCACATTTATTTCTAATTACTGCAGAAATATGGGGTTAATGAAGTTTCTCATCTTGGGCATGTCTATGCACTCATTGAGTAAATTAATGTTGAAGAGTAGGGACTAAAATAGCAATTAGTATATGCTTGTCTCCTAGTAGGCATTCAATAAATATTTGTAGTCCAAATGAGTGGAAACATTTCTTATGAATACATTTTAGGTTGAAATATTAGAACGTAAGCTATTGGAAGCTGAGTATGTAAACAGAAATAAAGGAGAAAATGAAGAAACTTTTGACATTTCACAAACAAGATGTCCTAGCTGAATAGGGCTTGAACACAGTTAATGTAGTGGAATGGAACAAGCTCATTAAAACCTCATTTGGGATACTTCTGGGGAAGGCGGCAGAGTAGGAGTATCTTAAGCTTACCTTGTCCCATGGATCCAACTAGATAACATGTACATGAGTGTAAATAACCCAGAAAACAACCTGACGTCTGGCATAACAGACTCCCTGCAGCTAAGTGTGAAGAAGAGGCCATATCAAAGAAGACAGGAAAGGCAGAGACATGACTGGGAGCTATATGGATCTGCAGAAGGAAAGAAGGGAATACTGTTGCAGGCGCAGAAAGGAGAAAGAAACAGATTCTCCTATCATATCACAGGGGTGGAGAACCTACATGAGGAAGATGAGTCCCCATAACATTTGGCTTTGAAAGCCAGAGAGGCTGAATTTATGAGTTTTTACAATCAGTGGGGATTAACACCTGGAACTTTAAAAATCAGTGGGCTCAGCTTTGGGAGAGCCAGGAGGACTAGAGGAAACTGAATCCCTTCTCTTAAAAAGATATCAGAATCAACAGCTCCTTACAGATATAGTATAGAAGCATTTTGAAAAAAAAATGCCTAGGGTATATAGGAGAGAGATTTGTTTAATAATCTCTGAATGTGCACTGAAGGGGCAGGGATTTCTGGGAGACTTCTCCAGCAGAAAGGAGCTGGTGGGTGCCATTTCCATCTCTGCCTCCCAGACTAGACACAGGGACATCTGCAGGAACCAGCATGACACCATCACTACTAACTTGCTAATGGCATGCCCTGCCTCTGAGTTCTCCTGTGGTCACGCTCCTCAAGCCAGGCCTTGCCTTGGTTCCTGGTCTCCTCCCATGGAAGACCCATGCAAACCTTGCAAACACCATATACACCACCACCTCCAACCTTGCCTTGGTCCCTGTTTGCTGGAAGTCCCCTCTCACAGCGGACTGTGTTAGAGACCTTGCTGGCACAGGGTGCCCCACTGCTTTATTCTCCTGCAGATCTGCTCCCTCCAAATCGCTCTTGGCTGGAGCCCATCCAGAGTGGTGCCACAAGCCTGGAAGTGTGCAAGAACCTTAACAGTGACTCTTTCCTTGGGGAGAAGAGAAGATAACCACACACACCAGTCTGACTATGGTCCTGGCAGTGGGCTGGGGACAGATGTTTGATCTGAGTGCAGATCCCACCCATCAGTGAAAACTCCTCAGGGGACAACACAGGAAAGGTGATATAGTTTGGTTCTGTTGCATTTCTGGCAAATTCTTGGTCTGATTAACTCAAGCTTAAGATGGTCCCAGATTGGCTCACTAACAACACAAGGACCAAACACTGCCTACAAAAGGCAAAGAAAGCCATGCAGATGACTGGACTGAAGGCAAATTCAGGTCAGCCACAACAGCCGGGCACATGCAGTAGACATAGGAGACCCCTTGAGCACCAGATTCTAGTGAACATGGGATATTGCATTGCTGGGCACTGTAATGCCCTTCATAAGGCCACTACTTCCAAGAAGAGGGGACATAACTTTTCTAACACATAGAAACAGACACAGAAAGTTAGATAAAATGAAGAGACAGAACAATATGTCCCAAATGAAAGAATAGGACAAAATCACAGCAAGAGACCCAAACCAAATGGGGTTAAGTAAAATGCCTGATAAAGAATTTAAACTAATTGTCATAAAAATACTATATTTGAGAAAAGAGTAGAGGAGTTAAGTGAGATCCTTAACAAAGAGATAGACAACGTAAAAAAGAACCAATTAGAGATGCAGAGCTCAATAACCAAAATTAAAAGTAACACTAGATGAAGTAAACAGTAGACTAGAGATGGCAGAAGAATGTGTCAGCAACCAGGAGACAGGGTAATGGAAAGCAGTCAAGCTCAACAAGAAAGGGAAAAAGACGATAAAAATGAAAATAGACTCCAGAAACTCAGTAACACCATCAAGCATAATAATACTTATATTCTAGGGATCCCAAAAAGAGAAGAGAGAAATGGGGAAGGACATTTCTTTGAAGAAATAATAACTGAAAATATCCAAAATCTGGGTAAGGAAACAGAAACTGAGATCCAAGAGGCACAGAGGGCTACCAATAGAAACTGCCCATGGGTGTCCACCTTGAGACACATAGTAATTAAAATGGCATAAAGTATTGATAGAGAATTTTAAAAGCAGCAAGAGAAAAGAAAAGTGCTACATACAAGAAAATTTCATAAGGCTATCAGCTAACTTTTTTTGGCAGAAACTTTGCAGGCCATGAGGGAGTGGCATGATATTGCAAGTGCTAAAAGAAACCTTGTAGCCAAGAACACTCTATCCAGCAAGGCTATAATTCTGAATAGGAGAGATAAAGAGTTTCCTAGACAAACAAGAGTTAAAAAGAAATTCATCACCCTAAACCAGCATTACAAAAATTTAAAGGGGACTCTGAGTGGAAAGGAAAGAAAGACCAGGGGTAAGGAAAGGAAAGGAATGGAACATAGAAGCAAGAAAAATAGGAAGCTCAAAAGCAGTAAAAATAAGTTTAGCTATAAAAATCAGTCAAGGCATTCACAAAGTAAAAGGATATAAAGTATCTGATACCATGTACCTGAAACATGAGTGGGAAAGGAGTAAAGAATATGTTCAAATGTAAGCGACTATCAACTTAATGTAGATTTCTATATGAAGAAAATGTTATATACAAATATAATGGTAACCACAAATCTAAGTGCAGTAATAGATATGCAAAAAAATGAAGATAAAGGAATCCAAGTGTATCACTAAAGAAAACCACCAAACTGTGGGATGAAAGAACAAGAGAACAAAGAGAACTACAAACACAAACGCAGAACAAATAACAAAGTGGTAATAAGTTACATACCTATCTACAATTCCTTTGAATGGAAATGGACTAAATGCTCCAGTCAAAAGACATAGGATGATGAAATGGCGAGAAAGCAAGATCCATCATATGTTGCCCATATGAGACTCACTTTAGATCTGAAGACACATGTAGATTGAAAGTGAAGGAATGGAGAAGTATTTATCATTCAAATGGAAGTGAAAAGAAAGCTGAGGTAGCAATACTACTATCAGAGCAAAGACTGTAACAAGAGACAAAGAAGGACACTACATGATCATAAAAGGAACAATCTAAGAAGACGATGGAACAATTGTAAATATGTATGCACCCATAATGGGAGCACTCAAATACATAAGGCAGCTAATAACAAACATAAAAGAAGTAATAAACAGTAATACAATAATAGTAGGGGCTTTCATACACCATTCAGATCAATGGATAGATGATTGAAACAGAAAATCAAAAAAGAAATAGTGGCTTTGAATGACACTTTGGACCAGATGGATCTAACATATTCGGAACATGCCATCCGAAAACAGCAGAATACACATTGTTTTCATGTGCACATGGGACACTCTCCAGAATAGGTCACATATTACGCCACAAAACAAATCTTAACAAATTCAAAAAGATCGAAATAATAACAGTGCATCTTTTCTGACCACAACACTGTGACACTAGAAGTCAATAGCTAGAAAAAGTATGGAAAGAACACAGATACATAGAGGTTAAATAGCATGCTGCTAAACAATAAATGGGTCAACCAAGAAATCCAAGAAGAAACAAAAAAATACATGGACACAAATGAAAATGAAAAGACAGTGCTCCAAAATCTTCGGAATGCAGCAAAAGTGGTTCTAAGGGAATTTTATAGCAACACAGGCCTACCTCAAGAAACAGGAAAAATCTCAAATAAACAACCCAACCTTACACTTAAATCATCTAGAAGAAGATGACCAAACAAAACCAAAATCCAGCAGAAGGAAGGCAATAATAAATATTAGAGCAGAAATAAATGATATAGAAACTAAAAAAAAAAACAAACAAACAGTAGAACATCAATGAAACCAGAAACTGATTCTTTGGAAAAAAACAAAATTGATAAGCCTTTAGATGGACTTATCCCCATCCCTGAAAAAAAGAGGACTCGATAAACAAAACAGGAGGGGTGCCTGGGTGGCTCATTTGGGTACGTGCCAGACAGCATATTGTACACCTGAAACTAATATAATACTGTATGTCAACTATACTAGAATTAAAATTAAATTCAAAAAAGGGAATAATGAAGGTTTTGTCATGTTGAGTGTGAGGTGTGGTAAAAAGGCCAAGTAGAAATGACTAGTGGATGGCTGAAGCTATAATTCTGATTGCTAATGAGAACATAGCATGATTTGGGAGTTATTAGTAAGGAAATAACAAATTCATGAAAGGGAGATCTCTGAGGGATGGAGAGTACAAGAGCAAAAAATCAAGATCCAGTAATGAAAGAGTTTATGGAATTGTTAGCTCAGTCTAGTTCTTGATGTATACATGGGAAAAACTGAGGCCCAGAACAAAGAAAAAACTTGCTTACAATTACTCACTAATTCAGTGGAATCAGAGTCTATGTCTCTTCACTCCCTGTCCATAGCCCCCTTTCTTCCACTAATACTTATCTCAACCAATTTAGATGTTCTGCAACAGACGACTAGAGCTGCTCAAGTGAAATCGAAACTTGAAATGGAAACCAAAATCACGTACAGGAGAGAATATTGCCTTCCTTATTTTTAATCATTTCTGCCCAGCAATTCTTAGGTTTATGTTAGAAGACATGACCTCTGGGGATCAGGAGACTGCACATTCCCTGGTGATTACACATGAGTTTATTTCTCTCTCATTAAAAAAAATTTTCCCCTTAAGTTTGTTACTTGTGTGTGTGTGTGTGTGTTTGTGTGCATGTGTGTGTGCGTGTGTGTGTGTATTATTGTGTTTTGTTTATGTTTTGCTAATTTTCTTTCTTGGAGGACCGTTTGCTGAAAGATATTTGAAATATTGCTAGGGAACATATGGCTCATATTTCAAAACAAGAATTTCCCCTTTCCCTCAGCTGCTGGGGAACCCTGTCCTGAACATACTCACCACTTCCTCTGCCAGGAGATTTACCTTGACATGCTTCCTAATTCATACTCCTCGTCCTTCAACTTTCCCCACCAGTGACAGAGAAATTAAAATTCACTTTTAACCACTGTTTATTAATGTCTGTCTACCGTGAATCAGGGTTCCATTTAATTGAAATGAATTATTTCAGTAGCCAAGTGTGATCGGTATAATTTTACCTGTCTTATAAATAAGGAAATTGAGACACAGATAACGGGTTGTGTGACATGACTATGGTAGACAGAATAAGGATCCTCCAAAGCTGTTCATGCCCTACTTCCTAGAACCTGTGAATATGTTACCTTACATGGCAAAAGTGACTTTACATATGTAGTTAAGGATTTTGAGATGAAAAGATTATGCTGGATTATTTAAGTGGGCCCAACATAATCACAGAGGTCCTTAAGAGGAAGTCTGAAGGGTTAGAGTCAGATGAGACATGGTGATGGAAGCAGAGAGGTTAGAGAGACACAGATTTGAAGATGCCATGCTCTTGGCCTTGAAGATGGAGGAAGAAGCCACGAGCCAAAGAATGCAGATGACCTCTAGAAACTGGAAAAGACAAGGGAAGAGATTCTCCCCAGAGCCACCAGAAGGAATGTCACACTGCTCACACTTTGAAATTAGAACTTCAAAAACATTTTTAAATAATTGTTACTGTTTCCTTCTGAGAGAGAGACAGAGTGTGAGTGCATGAGGGGCAGAGAGAGAGGGAGACACAGCATCTGAAGCAGGCTCCAGGCTCTGAGCTGTCCACACAGAGCCCAATGTGGGGGTGGAACTCACAAATCATGAGATCATGACCTGAACCGAATTCAGATGCTTAACCAACTGAGCCACCCAGGCAACCCTAAATTTTTTAATTTACTTTTGAAAGAGAGAGAGAGAGAGAGAATGAGAACGTGAGGGGTGAGGGGCAGAGAGAGAGGAAGACCCAGAACTTGAAGCAGGCTCCAGGCTCTGAGCTGTCAGCACAAAGCCCAACGCAAGGCTTGAACCCTCGAGCCATGAGATCATGACCTGAGCCAAAGCCGGGTGCTTAACCAACTGAGCCACTCAGGAACCCCTGAAATTAGAGCTTCTTACCTCTAAAATTGTAAGATAACAAATTGGCATTGTTTTAAGCCACTAAGTCTGTGGTAATATATTACAAAAGCAAAGGAAGCTGATACATTAAAGTTAAACAGCAGGTAATTTTTCCAGTGATTTCTGTTTTTCCACATGTAAAGATTGCACTCTATAGACATGTAACTGAACCCTATCTTGCTTGACACTGTTTACCCCTTATTTCTTTGTGACTCTCTTCCCTTCCATCTAAGATAGTAGATGCTCCTTAACCTCCTCCTCATTCTCTGATCATTTTCTAAATTATGGGTTCCATCTTTTACTTATCGTCTTCTGAATATATTTCTCTTTCCTTTCCATCTCCTTGCTTCCCTTTTCTTTCCTCCATTTCATACTGTCCCTAACATTCACCCTTCATAACTCCTACTTTTTACATTTATACTAATAATTCCCAAGAATGTCTCTTCTCTAAATTTTAGACTCCCCGGTTCATATCTATCCTTGGAGAACTGAGAACCAAGGCAGAGAAAAATTTAAATACAGCTATTGACCAAAGACCAATAACCTTCAAAAGTACAATAGATATGACCTTTCAATAGAGATGATAAAAGTCAGAAGACAATATATTTACATCTTTCTTTAAAGTTTTTAACATTTATTTATTTTTGAGAGACAGACTATGAGTGGGGGAGGGGCATAGAGAGGGAGACACAGAATCAGGATCAGGCTCCAGGCTCTGATCAGTCAGCACAGATCCCGATGCAGGGCTCAAACTCGCAAACTGAGCTGAAGTCGGCTGCTTAACTGACTGAGCCACCCAGGTGCCCCATTAGGAGATAACTCTGAATGTTAACTGAAAATGTTGAACACAATATGATGTGTGTAAACTATGATATTATTGTTTAGATACCTCACTACATGACAAGAATGAATGCTACCATGAATGAAAATGAATACATGCTCTATGATGAAACTCCAATGCTTCATTAATTCTATGATTGTGAAATTTTCATTTAGTATTTTCACCATAACTTCAAAGAGAATTATAAGTTAACTTCATCTTCAATAATTGTGCTAGTCCAGGATAATTTGGGGTACCTGGACCAGAAGTTCCTAAAAGTTCTGTGACTCAAACAGTGGTTCATTCCCTATATTGGACTGTGTTAGCAAATCGTACCCCATCCCACCAAGATAGATATCTCCAGGACTGAGAAAGTGGAAGACCATTGCAGAATTGGAAAGGGTCCCACTCCCAGTTCCATCTTAGAACAGCAATGGGTACATATGGTCATTCCTGTAAAAACAAAGCACTTCCACTCAGAGATCCATTTGGAATTGGACCCTGCAGACATCTACTCTTTGCTGTACATGAATGGTCTTAAAAAAGAAAGTGCTAAGGAGAATGATCAACAGAGAGAGAATTTCTATTTTGTAAGTTACACCTGCAAGAATGCTAATATAGGGAAGAGGTAGGAAATCTTAAGAACAGTTCTGGCCTATTTTCAGATCAAGTACTTTTTCCTTGTTGGTCAAAACATTTATTATATCCCTGAGGTCTGTTTAAGTTGAATGGGTGAGACTGGTATTCAAGGCATTTCTAAAGCACAGTCCCCCAAAGTCATAGTCTTCTCTGCTTATTGCAACCCCAAACATCTTTTGTTTGTATGGCCTGAAAGTGTCAGCTGCAAGAGAGGAGTTCCTCCAGCATTGTTTCTTTTCCAATTTTATTTAGTTATTGTCTTCGCCTGGTTCTTCTTCTGGGACACCTCCAAAGCTGTTGCTGAGGACCAAGGGCACTCCTGGTTCACTTTTTGTGACATCTTCAGTGGCATCTGGAGCACTGTGGACATTGTCCAGCTATTTTCTTTTGCAGCTGCAGGAAACGTCAGGTGGAGCTGTATGAGATTGTGTGGCATGCTGTTTGGGGCAGATCTGACAACAGGTCTAGGGTTTATTTTGGAACGTGCCTTTTGAGATATGGGGGTGGAAGTTTCCCTGCAGAACCCATGGCTGGCATGAAGGAAGAGACCCTCCCATGGTTGTCCTGGGGCTCAATGAAGGCCACATCCCAGTGTCATCGGGGCCCCATCCCTGATTGCCCTACATTTTTTACTGCTAGTCCTTCTACTGCGTTGCTGTCCTATTCATACTCTCTTTGAGAGCTGTCAACATCCCCTTCTCTGTTGAGGACCCTGGCACATGTGAGTATTGTGGGACACACAGTGGTGATATGTGCCTCTGTCTCACATGGATGTGATTTTACACACACCAACAGAAGGACATGAGTGTGTGGGGAACAGACAGTGTGGACTCCCCTGATCGACTTGCCTCCAGATGAGGCAGCATCTACAGATCCTGAAACTCATAGTTGGAAGTGGTACCCTGAGGTGACCCCGTATTTCCCACAGCATTATTGGAGGTTCACGGGACCCAAGGACATTGGAATCTCCCAATCAGATAGGGATCCTATAAGCCCCCTCTCCATTTATACTGCATCTACTAAGTGCTCCCAGGGATGCACAACTAGGCAATTTGAGCAGTTGTACCATCTCAGGTTCTCTCCATGACCAGGAATGAAGCCTGTGTCATCCTGCCCATCCTCCAGGCCGTCACTCTCCCCATGACTGTGCAGGACGTTGCCTAGGTCCCTCCTTGCAACTCATACTCCGTGTTCCCCTTCCTCTTCCCTTCCCAGATGTACTCCATTTCTATTCTTCTGACAGCCTCCACAATTATACTGTTCTCAAATACGAGGAAAGAAAGATGATTTCCTGGCACCACTCAATCAACCCCTGATCTCTCCTGTTTGGAGAGTACCTATCATGCATCTGGGCTGCTGGGTACTGAGAGGGAGAGAGTACTGACAGCATCCACATATCCAGTGTCCATTCTGTCACTGAGATGACCTTCTTTGGGACACAATTTTAGCCAAAAACAACCTCAATATTTCCCTTAACCTTAAAATATGTTAAGCGAACCTGTTGTCAATCATTTCTCCTATTTTCAAAAAATCTGGAAACACTATTGCATGGGGAGATCTGTATTGATCTCAGTTCAAATGGTAGCTAATGCACATACATTCAGGTACTAGACACTTGTGTACTATTCAACGTGGATCTTGTGTTGATATAGAAATGTTTCTTAATTTCTATAGTTATTATACTATGATTGACTTAAGGAATTTAAATTTATATCCATTAAATCACTGAAAAAACTGCCTAACATTTTATACTGTTCTGGTTGTACAGGACAGTGAATGAAAAAATTATTCTCAATCAACTTAGTGAGTAAATTTCCATGGTACCTTCTTCTGGTACGGGAAGAGTGTGCACCTGATGTGTGACCAGAAGAAATCTGCTTTCTTTATGGATGTGGTTGTCCTGGGTGGCACATCTTGTGCTTCATTGCTATGGTAATTTCCTGGGAAATGCAAAGAATTAGAGAGTAAGTTTGGCATCTTGCTGGCAGAAGACCATAGAACAATTCATCATACTTTACACATATTCGACCTCCCACTATCCCTACTCGCCAGCTTCCCAACAAATCTCATGCTTTTAAAATGGACTTAGGAAGATGTCGATCTTTGGTTTGCATTGAAAACAGCCAACAACCAGGTTTGGTGGGCCAATCCTGTTACTTAGCAGAGACATTAATAGAAATGCAGTAAAGCGCAGTCACCACACCTGATGGCCAGGGTTGACATCACATTAAGAATCTGCATGTACCTGACAGAGGTAGGAGAGGGCTCTGTTCCTCAGTTTCCTGTTCTCACATGTGAACATGTTAATATGCTATGCTCATTTGTGTGCTGTGATGGGGCTGAAAGTGATCTACTACAAGTGAAACCTCAAGAACAGTAAAGTGTGCTGCTTCACAATTCACAAGATTTGGGTCTAAATTAAACTCGAATCATAATTTGACTCTGTTTATATGCATAGTGTCTTAGGATAACTACCTTAAGTTGTTCATTTGTCAAAGCCTTCAGACTACATCAAGTCCCTCTTTCCACTGGCAGATGGACATGAATGTGAGTGGGGGTTCTCTCGTCACATTGGTGAGGTTCTCTTTCCCCACCTTGCAGTACACAATGTACCCTTCTCTGCTCTTTGGAAGAGAGCCAAGTGCTCACAGTGATGCTCAGTCTCTGAAGACGTTCATCTCTTTGAATTACACTTTTTGCCAAGCAAACAGAACTACAACTATGGTCACTGGTGGGTGCCTGATTTTCCATCTGAGAAAAGCAGGTTTATTCTCCGCAACAGTACCTGAAGATAAATGTTAGATCCCATTCTAAGCAGGTGGAAAAAGGAGTGACTTCTCCCCAGCTAGACTTGTCAGTTCCTGCTTTCTCCAATTCCTACTGGATCTAGGTGTGGCAGGTGGCTGCATGGCAAGCCACCTGCAGAAGGAACAGACCCTGCCCTACCACACTGTGACTCGAGTGATGTTGGAAAGATTCACTGTGGAGCCTCGGATGAAGAGTGCTGTGTGTGAGCAAAGTGGCAAGAATGATGTACCATGACCAATCATGCCACAAGACCTGCCAGGAGGTGAGGTCCTGTTGTCACTGACTCTGTGACAGATATTGTACTACATGTGATTTGTTTTCCTGGTACATTGACATCTGTTGGGCGTACAATGAACACATTTAAATTGTACTGTATGATGCACTTTTATATGCATACACATTCACGATGTAATGGTGATAGGATTTTTTTATTGAGATAGTCGACACCATTAATTATAATGTTTAGGGAGGTATATACATCATGGAAACACACTGTACACCAAACTCTCTCTCACACACACACATGCTCACACACAGACACACAGACACACAAGCACTGAGAGTTACATAACATGGATTCACACGTAGACAAACCTACCTCCCTGAACACAAACATACACCACTTAATGGCACTACCACTGCTTCCACAGATGCTATGTGACCATAGGTCTTTTCTGGGAAAACCCCTTTGGACTGCCATGTGTCTTATTCTAATTACAGCAGGAGCTGGAATCAGGGTGGCTCTGCACAAGAAATCTGCAAGAAAGCCACACCTTTCTCATCTTCCAGATTTCTCCTCCCAAGTGAGGGACTCCAGAATACATACCACTTTCACATTCCAGTGGGGTGCTCTGCAATGTCATAAAAGAACACACTGTGAGGGTCAGATCATGCTGTGTTTTGTTTGCACAACTCTTTAGTTATCTTAGTGACATGAGCAAATGAGATGGGAAAGAGCAATAGAGGCCAGCGAACCCCAAAGCAAGAGCAGAGCAAACATAATCATAGACAAAGGCATCAAAGATTCCTAGAGGGTATACGTCCCAAGCCCTTTTTAAAATTTTTAAATGTCTATTTATTTTTGAGAGAGAGACAGAGTGCAGCTGGGAGAGGGTCAGAGAGAGAAGGAGACACAGAATCCGAAGCAGGTTCCAGGCTCTGAGCTGTCAGCACACCCCCTTATGTGCTGCTCGACCTCATGCTCCGTGAGATCATGACCTGAGCGAAATTTGAACACTTAAACGACTGAGCCACCCATGTACTCCCCTAGTCTATTTGGAAAAATGATATCCAAGAATGAAAATTCGCTGCTGGTGAAGAGCTCACTATCCTGCAGATGGTACCTGATTCTGCTATTTTGAAACACCTTTGTAACCATGTATCTGTTGGTAATGGACTGTCACTGGACATTGTCACTTTTAACTAAGTGGTATATACCAATCAGTGTGCACACACTGAGAGTCATGTACCTTAATTCTATTTAAGGAGAAATAAAATAATCTTTATTCTTACACAAGGAAAGGCAAGCTTACCTCCGAAGTCGATGTGGTATCTCCGTCTCTGCTGTCAATGGAAACTTCTTCTGTCCAGTCACTGATGGAACCTAACAAGATACACAGATAGTTTCAGGATGCCAGTGGGACTGCTCAGGAATTTTTTCTGGGTTTTTGCTTCATGGAGTTATTGACACAAGTATATGGAGATGGGTGGTTCCTGAGTATCAACTGACCTGCTGCTGGGTCATCCTTGGTAGATAAAGAAAGGTAAAGGAAAGGAGCAGGGAAGGAAATAGAAACAGGGACTCTGAATTTTAGCTGCAGGGAATCTCACCAATGTGAAATATTGGAAACAGTGAGATGCATGCTATGCTTTGCTGATGGAGTCCTATGACCCAATGCCTCTTTGAAGTTCAGGAAATGATCCTGCATTGTGGACAATTTGAAGACAATGTGTGTGCCCTGGCTGTGCTGGAGATATGCAACCAGGGTGGTGGGAACAATCCTCACTACCAAAGTTTACTGTGGGTTCCTGTTTACCAGCGTCCTTTTAGTGTGCACTACAAGGTTTGAGCATGTCTTAAGGCTTATGATACGGTTATGAAATTGACTAGAAATCTTCCTGATTCTTCTCTGCCTGGACTCCATATGAGAGACGATCCTAGGTGTGAAAGATATCTGGCCAGTTATTTCTCCTCCATCTCCATCAAGGGAATATGAAACAAACATTCAGGTACAGCAGTTCTGAGGGAAGAATGTACTATTGTAGGCAGTGTGTGCAATGAGCCTGACTTAGAGTCCTGGAAATTGGACACCTGCACTCTGTGTAAGTAGCACTTGTCTTCTGAAGAAACACAAATTCCACACATATCACATCACATCACAGGGAAACAACCCACGACCCTCATACACAAAAACCACACCACCTAAATGACCTCTGTGCTGTCAGGAACTGTGGAACAAGGTTACATTTTTACCATACAATCCATTTTTCTCACAAAACCCCATCCGCCACTCCCAGCAGGAACCCAGAAATCAGGGATTCTCTCCAGACCAAAACAGATGTGAAAGCCTCACCCTCAGAGTCAGCAAGAGTTGTTCTCAAGAAGTTTCCAATTCCAGAATATATACTATGAACCATTACTGTGGTCTCACCCTGCAATTACAGAAAAGGCAACAGTGCGAGGTTCACATCATCCTGTGCACAGGGTTTGCATGTGGATTTTGTTCTCAGGGTGATGTTAGCAGCTAGTTGGAATGCAGGTTTTGAGTCAATGACTTCAAACAATCATACAAAGGTGACCTGTGAAAAGGCTCCTGTTTTCAAGGCCAAATCTCACAAGTCACTTTAATCAACACATACAAAATTCTTTTCCACAGAGGAAAATTATCTCCTGACAAATGATGACTACCATACAGTTTCTCACTGGTGGTGTCATTATTACTTTTTTCCCTTGGGAAAATCATATCAGTTGGTGATAGAATCTCAGGAAAAACCTTGAGCAGTAGTAAATTGGATATAACCTCACGGATAGCCAAGCACAGATGTTCATATCTTAATTCCTTTGAAATCGAAGTAAAGCAATAGTGCTCTTTCAGAAAATATCTTTACCTGAGGAAGAGTTATGGGTGCTTCCTCCGCCTTTGTGCTGGGAAGCTCTTGCATCAGGCCCTTGGGGGCAGCTAGGAGGAATCAGAGCAACTGTCAAGACACTGGTGGGGCAGTTCAGGAACTAGTCAGAGGTTTTACTGATTGAACATGAGGCGACTATGTGCATGTGGGTGAAGAGTAATTATGGACTGTGCTGCAGCTGGGCATTCTCTAGGGGGACCAAGGACGGCACAGAAAAGGAGCAGGAAAGATATGGGCAACAGGGCTTTTGTCTTTCTAGCAAAGACGATCCTGATGAAGGTGAGATAGTTAATGAAAGTCATGGAAGCCATGAAGTACCTTGTATATCAAGATTGAGTCTCATAGCCTCTCTTGATGGCTTGAAGGTCAGCCAGGTTATCACTGTCTTCCTCTTTGAAAATCTGTTCTTCCTCCAGAATCCTCATCGTGTATCTGCTAGGATTTTATATTCAGCATGTCTACTTTGGAATTTGTCATTGATGAAAGGCAACTATGAATGTGAAGCTGTATTTCATCCTAGGAAATAATCCTCTTAGATTTCCTCATGAGTCATTTGTCATAAAAATTATTACATCTACAAGCCTTGAAAATACTGACATCCCACCATGTGAAAGAAAACACTATCAATCTCCGAATATACTCCTCCCACTTTTCTTTGGTGTATACAATTTATGTGTGTCCAGTGAGTCAGTGGCTGTCCATCATGGCCCACGCCATCCAACACATGAGAAGTTCCTTACTGAGGGGAGGCCTGGAATGAGCACTGAAAATCTCTACCATTGCTGTGCAGGAGGTTTGAAATAAGAGTGCTAGACACACAGCTTACCACCCAGTTTTACTTTGAAGTCCTGTTTCAGAATGGCCTGTGCTTACAGTATCATAGTATTTATTTCCTTTTGTGTTCAGGTTTATTCCCTTAGTTTGAGAAAGTTCATGGGCAGGGGAAGAGCACAGAGAGAGAGAGAGAGAGAGGGAGAGAGAGAGCATCCCAATCAGGTTCCATGCTATCAGCACGGAGTTTGACAAGGTGCTCGATCTCCAGAACCTTGACAGCATAACCTGGGCCATAATAGAGTCAGACACTGAACCGACTGTGCCACACAACAGCCCCCAGAATTGGAGAATTTCTAATGCTTATGAGAATGTTATCAAATACACTAAGTGATCTCTCTCTTCCTTTTCTGCTATTGCCCATGTATAAGCAATGACCTCATCTATGAGAGATGTGGACCGACACTGTCCTCCATGCAGCATCACAGCTTCCCGAATCTCTCGGCTGACCATAAGAATGTAGCCTTTCTATGTGCATTTGAGACCAATGGCATGCCCAAATTATCTGCACCTACTTCTGTGCCCTGCTTATGTGACCATTTAGGCCACTGTGTAAGTTTGGGAAGTGATTGGGCCTTGTAGAGTCTAGCATTTCCAGGCAGCTACACATTGCTAAAATTCATTTCCTCTGTGACTAATGGTGTCATGGCTGAGTGCTAGGTGTATATTAGTAGTCCAGAGCAACTGGGGACTGATTCCTGGGTTCAGACCTTGGCTTTCCACGTAATAGGGCAAGGGTTTGGGTCATACAGAATACATGGTCATAGTGCTTTACTGGACATTCTCTCTCCATACACCTTAACCATCATAACCAGGAGGAACCCAGAACAAGGATGCAACCTTCTTTATCCCTTAGAGTTTTCAACAAAGACTGATTTTCCTGAATATGTACACTTTTCCTTTGCCCCGGCGTCAGTCTGTAGTTGAGAAAATAAAACACGATGAAGGTCACACCATCCTATACACTTTGGCACAGGTCTTTTGTTTGGTGAAGATCAGGAATTAAAAGATTGGGTACACTGGTTGCGTTATTGCCCACCCCCAAGTTAAGGAGGACACATGTAAGGATTTTGTGCTTTTTATGGAAGATGTGTCAAGTTCATTCTTATTACCAAAGGCAAAATTCTCTTTAGGAGGAACATGCCCTGCTGAAGAAAGTGTTCACTTGCATATGGTTTGAAATGGGGGATGTCATGTTTTATTGCCCCTTCATAGCTGCTGTCACTTGGTAATAGACTTTCACTCATCATTCCCCCAAGCAAGGAAACTGCATATCTCATCATTAAGGTTATTAGATTTCCCTCCCTGTATTCAATTGAAGAGGTAAGAAAGTAAGTAACATTTCTATCTCAGAGAAAGTGGGGCAAGATTACCTGATTTCCTGGGTAATTCAGAGAAATAGAGAATAAGGTTGGCATCTTGCTGGCAGAAGACCATAGAACAACTGGTCATACTTTACTCATAGTTCAACCTTCCATTCTCCCTACACTCAACATCTGCTTGAAAAATTTCATGCATCAAAAAATGGACTTAGGAAGATGTTGAGCTTTGGTTTGCACTGAAAACGGCCCACAGCCAGTTTGGTGGGCCAATCCTGTTATTTAGCAGAGACATTAAGAGAAATGCAGTAAAGCACAGTCACCACATGTTATGGCCAGGGTTGACATCACAATAAGAATCTACACACACCTGACAGAGGTAGGAGAGGACTCCATTCCTCCATTTCCTGTTCTCACGTGTGAACGTGTTAATATGCTGTGCTCATTTGTGTGCTGTGATGGGGCTAAAAGTGATGTACTACAAGTGAATCCTCGAGAACAATAAATGTTGGGTGCTTCACAATTGCTCTGTAAGTGTTCTGTTACTGCATGTATGCAGAAGGAGCTAGACAAATAATGGTTTACTCCAGAGAGGAGAGTTGGAGGGCTGTATCATGTCGGAGGGTGTAAGTTCAGTCTCTCACCTTCCCATGGGAATGATTCTCTACAGTTCAGAGAGTACGTATATTATCTACTCTAGTCATCCCCACGTCAGCACTGTTGGGAGGGCAAGCAGTGGCTGTCACTCATATTTTACAGTGGTGGAGACAGTAATAAGGGACACGAAGTGACCTGATTGGAGTGTCTGCCATGATGTGTGATGAATCCTGGACTGCAAGGTAGTTAGCTCTCTGGGTCAGAGATCCCTGACCACCTGAGATCTTCCCAGGGTCTGTGAGGAAGTGCTCTGGACCTCTGAATCAAGAGCTGTCCTCACTTACAGACATCCTCCTGTCCCGAAGTTTCTATGGGAGACAGTGGGTGCTTGGCAGGAGGGGTCTGTGCTACAAAAATAATCTGAATCCTAACCCAGCATCCTGCCTCTCTGTTTCAGTTGACAGAAAATATGGTGCAGTTTTTCCAAATCAAGCCCCAATGGAAGACCAGGGAAGTGCACCTTTGGCCATCCTCCCCTAGCTTTTCAGAAAGTCACCTCACTCACCCACGGCATTCCCAATAGCCATTTGACCACTCACATGGACGAGTGATCTTCTTGGTACCAAAGCTGATCCAAAATTTTGGGATTCCAAACCAACTGCCACACTAGGACTCAGACAAGAATTCACTACCCTTCAACTGGCCAACCCTGGATAAGAAGTTCATGAGGATGAACAGGAAAGTTACCATCTGTGCTGGGGCTTGCTAATGGAATGAATTAAGTCTACAAGGCTCAGAGTCTTACTACTGATCTGAGGAAAATCCTGAGGGCCCTGGAATGAGTTCTGGTCTAGAGGCCTAGAGCAAGCTTGGATGCAGTGGCTGCAGAAATACCTCCTTGCTCCTTTCTTCCTCTCCCATATCTAGTCTTTATTCTTAGATCTCTTTATCCTATCTGGACATTGTACATGCAGAGGGCAGATTCCTGTCTCTTCTTAGAGGTCTCCTCCTTGTGCACAGCCTGGAGACCCCACTTCAGGTCTCCCTTTGATGGTTATCAGACAGTCCATTATTTAGTTGCCAAATATTCCTTCCACCGACCCAGTGGCATGTTCCCTTCTCCATTGCACTCAGGCATCACCCAGACAGCTCATGCTCCCTTCCATATCATCCCAGGAAAATACCCAAGAAATCCCAGTTTATTTCCTTCTAAAATGTCCCGATTTAGACTGCTCATATTTACGTTCAGACTTGGACATCTGCATTGAGGAAAGTTGAGCTCAAATGCCCTTCCATGTCATGTCTGTTGCTGGGGTGGAATCAAGATTCTCCTGACCCAATGAGAGCCGTGTGGGTGCATTCACTGTGTGTGTTCCCAGTAAGACTGTGTACATAATAGGCATTCACAAATAGCACAGTTTTCAGTATTGAGGAAGATCTTTATGAAAGCCAGCTCCATGGAAAAATCAAATGTAGAACTTAAGTATTACAGCAAAATAAGATACTACATTCATAGAACTCAGTTGACAGGGGTGGAGGTGAACACCAAGAGAAAAGTTCAGTAAAAAATAGCCTACTTGAAAGAACAGAATTCAGAAAATCAACAAGAACATACTTAAAGAACAGCAATTCACATTTCCTGTCATGGGGAACTTCTTACCAGTGACCAAACTGCAACAGCTCAGCTCGCACAGTGACAGGAAAGGAAGCAAAGGTGCATCATCACATCTCCATGGCAATGAGTCATCAGAGAACTTTCAGAGTGAAGGCACCTCTACATTCTGTGGGTCCAGCTTGCTCCTGTCTGACCTAGTGTGTGTCCTCACAGGCAAGTGGGCCATTTAAGATGGTATGTTTGGTTTCAAAACCTGAATCCTATCCCACACCATATTCTTCTCTGTTTGTGAAGACAGGGATAACAGAAAAAAAATGTCCTGCCTTCTAATGAAGTTAACAGTAAAATTTTCAGTTTGGAGAGGAATAAATGGAACATGTTCAGAACAAAAAGAGATTCCTTTCTTGAGTAGAAATCCCAGCTCATCCCATTTTTGCAATTCCTTATTAATGGGACATATTTAGACAAAACAATTCACATTTGTTCTAGAGAGAAAATGAGCATCAATAGGAATTCAGTTTTAAAATGTCATATTACTCTCTCAGCACATAACTATCAAGTTATATCTTATCCTGTATTACATATCTTTACACTCTATGCAACAATATCTGTACATTTAGTTAACTCTTCTGAACTCCAAGAATATTGTCACTGGTGCAATACATATTCACGGAGCAATTAATAAAGACTCGATGTATTCAGTAAAAGTATAATCAAGGCTATTTTTGTCTCAATGTATTTATTACTGTGTTTATTGATTCCTTTATTTCCTTATGTATTTAGTTATTAATTTATTTGAATAGCTTGAGATGGGGAGAGGGTATGAGGTAGAGAGGGGAAACCATAGCATGCTTCATGCTAGCACGGAGGTCGACATAGAGCATAGTCCCAGGGTCCTGGCATGATGACCTGAGAGAAATCAAGACTCTGACATTCAACAGGTGGAGCCACCCAGGTGCCATCTGCTAAATGAATAGTGTCACATAACAAAACTATACAATTATATATGTGTTCTGACTCTTCGTTCATCCAGTAATTACCACAATCCTCACCATATGGTCATGAAAGCCATAGGCATGAAGGAGAGCAGCCACACAAAACATGGAACAAGTGAATTTTATCACATAAATGGAGAGTGTTGCCATATTTAAAATGCAGTAGGTACCCTTCAAGGAATAGCATGCTATGCAACAAAACTCTCTCAATGTGGATTCATCCAAGTACCCAGAAGGAATCAATCTAATGGGGCATGAATGAAGTATAAAACTGGCATAATATCCATGGTGCTTATTTTCACCAAGGATTACCCCATTGAGGGTCAACTGGTTGGGAAAGAACTGCAAATATTACACTGCTTTGAATAAAGGATGTTTTCAATTGGGAGAGAGCTTCTCTGTATCTAATAACTGGTTTAAAAATGAAGTAATAAATGAAGAGTATGTCAGTAAATCTAGGTAAAACCCTCTGAAAATTCTTGTTGTGGTGGCAGTGGCACATGGTTGCTGAATTAATACACCTCAAAGGACATCCAGAAGTGTTAACGCTTCTGACTTCCAGAGGCAAAACCCAGAATACAGGAGAATGGGGCAGATTGAAAACTCTGATGTTAATGTAGGTTCTAAGTTAGCATTTCATTTTGTATAAGTGTGTTTTCAAAAGACCTTCCCCTTGCAAATGCTGGCAGGATACACTCACTTGACTTTGCTCATGGTCATAGATTGAGGAATTTGACAGGGAATGTGGGGATGCATCTTTTCAGCTCTATGATGTTGGGGCCTCAGTAAGAAAAGCCTGCTGGCACTGAGCTGGAATCCTCTGGATGTGACTCCTTCTCATGTTTGTTCCCAAAAATGCATTTGGCTGGAGGACCTCCGTGAGACTTCCCATTGGCCTAGGCTTTACCAGCACATGTAGGCTTCTTAAAGGCTGAGGGCTCCACAGGGTGGTGAAACAAGTGACCCAGCAGGGGCTCACAGAATTTTTCCAGCATAAATGTGGAAGTTACACAGCATTATTTTTAGGGTGCCTGTCCAACTCATGTAAGCACTAGTGTGTCCTCTGATCCTAGGGAAGGGAATAAACCCACCTTTCACTAGGAAGCATGCCAAAAGAATTGCAAGCTGGTTTGTTATCTTGCCACATGGATAGACAAGTCTTACAGCTTACTAGCTGTCATCCCATTCCAAAGTCTGTGGTGCAGGCCATGTTGCCCTTTGGCACAGGGCCCAAGTGGAAGAACAGCATGGGTTGAATTCCTGCCTCCACCCTCATGAGCTGTTTTGGAAGGAAACACATTTAGAAATACTTCCAGAATGGTTATAAGACAATAAAATGGAATGCATATGAAGAATTGTTCTATCAGGGACTCATGTCCTCCACTGACACATCAAGACCTGATCTGTAAGAGGCCCTCCGCATAGATATATGCAATGTGCAGCGTCCACATATCAATTATGCTGCACTGAAGCTAAAAATGAAACCACAACAATAAAAGCCAAAATCAATCCTCTAGCTCTCTACTTATTGCCCTCGGGTAAATTTCTGCCTTGAATTACAAATTCTGAGACGGTAGTATTCAAAGTGTCTTGCCATTATTTCCATGAAATTCATTATTTGAACATCATAGTTTATTTTGTGTATTTTAAGTTATTATTTAATTTTTGAGAAGGGGAGGGGCAGAGGATCCAAAGCGGCTTCTGTGCTGACTGTAGAGAGCTCGAGTTGGAGCTCGAACACATGTACTGTGAGATCATGTCCTGACCCAATGTGAGAAACTTAACCAACTGAGACCCCCTGACTACCCCCTGGAAATCTTACTTTATATTTGAGGAAAAGTAGAATTCTGACTAAAATATTTTCACATTTCAGTTGATTTCTTTAGGCATTAGAATATGATTTGCAATATTAGTGAATCAGTAAACCTCAAATAGCAGACAAAATATTTAGTTTTTCATTCCCATGCTAAAGTCTTTTGAGCCACACTAGGCCTCGGTTCTCTACCTTGGGCCTTCATGATGCATGTAATTTCCACATGAATATAGGTATTATGTAACTTGTAAGCATTATATGATATGAAGTAATAAATCCACAATATATCATGGAATATAAACATTTGAAACAAAGTTTTTGTCCTTCCAATCCTGTCCAATATAAAAACCATTTTTATGGGTATGTATTCAGGCTTTTTCTGCCGTTCATAAATAAATATATATTTGTCCATATGTATGTGAATTTTCTACCAGTGAGATTAACTCACATTATCCTGTTGTGCAAGTTGTCATTTACAGGAAACCATTAAGAGCATCTTTGTAAATCCGTAACACAGTGACCTCACTCATGTGAACATATGCTCAGTATTCCACTGCACACACCATTAGAAGCAATTCACCGTGAACCAGTTTTTTTTTTTTGTTACAATTTTGCTGTGTGAGAATCCTCTGTATATTTGTTGACGTATAATGAAGAATTCTGTGGATGAGGCTTCTAGAAGTGGGAATATGTAGTGTCAATTTTGAACAAATCTACTTGTAGAAGTATCCTGGATGAAGACATACGAGGTGGTGATGGTCAAGGACACCAGAGGACATACCAGGTGGATGGCACATGTAAGTCATGAAATCCCATACTGAGGATGGGAGGCAGAGAGTTGGCTGGAGAACAGAGCAGGCTTGAAAGCATACAGGGATCATGAGAGACTTAGGAGGGAATGATACACAGGGAAATCAGGAGGAGGGAATGAGTGAAAACATGACAAGGAAAGAGAGTATTCAGGAAAGGCAACCAGCTCAGTCCCTGGTGGGTGGAAGGGAGGACAAATAATTATGATGCATGGAGTCTGTTTGGGGAGGCAAGGTGGATGGTGTCACATAGTTACAAACTGAGTATGTAATTGATCCCCTTTCCTTATTGTCAAAAACTGTGGAGCATATAAAGCACTATGTGGGGATATAATAGTTTGGGTCAATTCTTGGCAATAGAAGGGGAGAGCCGTCCATGAACACGGATAGCAAACCACGCATAGGGTGTAAGGAGCATCAATTGGAAAGTGGGGTCACTGGAAGAGAAAGCCTGGAGTTGGAAAAAGTGGGGCTTCAAGTCAGTGAAGTCAGATGTGGAAGAGACACAACGCTGAGAGGGTGAGGGAGCCCACTGTCTTCTATTATTTTAAGAGTTTAACTGTCACCAAGGCAGTTTATTTCGATTTCTGACTTGATGGAAAGTAAAAAGGAAGGAGGTAGGGTGTAGAGGTACTATCCCCTCCTGTCCAAAGTGAGGGTGTGGTGACTATTCCAGAACAGAAGAGAAACCACATTCGCTCTCACTCTTACCCTGCAGGTTCCTGCACTACATGATACTCCCAGTTCCTCCTCACTTATTTAACATGATTGGTCGCCATTGTTATCATACTCCATCCCTTATACAGCCCCCAGTGTTAGTGCAGCTCCCCTCAGTGACCGCCCTGCCTCAGCAAATCCCCCATGCTGCTTCCTGTGCCCATGAATCCACAGCTGCCTCTGGCTGCAGGTACCAGTGGCCCTGGGGACTGTTCCTGTTGTGAATTTAGGAGATTCGCTCCAGGGTGTCCCTACTTTAGACCTTCCCTGATCCTTCATTCTTGGACCCCTCTCTGTAATCCATAGTTATGCCTTCTCCTGTCTGTAGTACATACTCACTGTTTACTCAGTGTCCTTCAAGTTAAAAAATATCTTTTATACTTACACAAATAGTAAAATACAAGTTAGAAGGTAGTCCACATCAGATTTCCTACCTCCTTTTTCAATGCTTTCAATGATTTTTTTATACAAGAAAAAGATCACCAGTTTTAAAAAATTTTCATTCATATTCTTCAGTGAGTTTGCATTTTTTTTTAAATTTTTTTTTCAACGTTTTTTATTTATTTTTGGGACAGAGAGAAACAGAACATGAACGGGGGAGGGGCAGAGAGAGAGGGAGACACAGCATCGGAAACAGGCTCCAGGCTCCGAGCCATCGGCCCAGAGCCTGACGCGGGGCTCAAACTCACGGACCGCGAGATCGTGACCTGGCTGAAGTCGGACGCTTAACCGACTGCGCCACCCAGGCGCCCCGAGTTTGCATTTTTTTAACACAGAGACTGCACACATCTGAAGAGGTTTACTCAGCCATTTTACTTTTGTGCTGGTATTAGAATCATTTGCATTATTTGTGCACCTGGGTGTCTCAGGCATTTGAACATCTGACTTCACTCAGGTGATGATCTCAGTGTTCCTGAGTTTGGGATCAGGATCAGTGTCTGTACTGATGAGACTGGTTCATTCTGTGCCTCCTTCTCTCTCTGCCCTTCCCCACCTCTCTGTCTCTCTCTCACAAATAAACATTTAAAGAATTACAAAAACAATCACTTTCATTATTTTGAAATCGTGAACATGTATTCTTATATAATTCATATTAAGACAATGAATAGAAGTGTTATTTTATAAACTTTGATGGTTTTGCTGAATTCTCCTACCAGTATGTTATATTAAGGTAAATACCCTGAGCTGATAGTAATGGATTTCATGTCTCACCTGAAAAACCTCACTACTTCTCACTGCACATTCTTCTGGCAGTACTTACATTCATGGTGTAGTGGTAAGAAAGTGAAAAGAAATATTAAATCATGTCTGTCATTGCAATTACCTTTGATGTCTTAACCCTGTATCAATTTTAGATAACAGAAAAGAAATAAAATTATTTACTTTTTAAACCTTCATCTGATTTTTGAGGAGGTAACAGTTTCTTATGAATTTTTGATATTTAAAAGAATATCATGGAAAAGAGTATGTGCTAGGATAATATCCAGCAAGCAAAGTGTAATTACGAAGTATCACTCTTAAAAGCACATGCTCAGGGGCGCCTGGGTGGCTCAGTCGGTTGAGTGTCTGACTTGGGCTCAGGTCATGATCTCACAGCTTGTGAGTTGGTGCCACACATCAGGCTCTGTGCTGACAGCTCAGAGCCTGGAGACTGCTTTGGATTCTGTGTCTACCTCTCTGCCTCTAACCTACTAGCATTCTGTCTCTGTCTCTCTCAAAAATAAATGAACATTAAAAAAAAAATTTTAAAGCACATGCACAAGGGTGCCTGGGTGGCTCAGTCAGTTAAGCATCCAACTTCAGCTCAGGTCATGATTTAACAGTCTATGAGTTTGAGCCCCGTGTCACGCTGTGTGCTGACAGCTCAGAGCCTGGAGCCTGCTTTGGATTCTGTGTCTCCATCTGTCTCTGCCCCTCCCCTGCTCATGCTCTGTCTCTATCTGTCTCAAAAATAAATAAAAAACATTAATTTTTTTTTAAATAGCACATGCACAATGACAAGACAAAGAAGCTACACAAAAAGCATAACCTCAGTAAGGCATGACACAGACAAGGTGCCAAATTCCCACAAGCTTTATGTGACACTATCCGAATAACAAAATACAAATGACACAATCCTGCCTCACTACCTCCCAGGGTTACACGACATATCTTGAGCTTTCCTGGAGAGAAAATCCAGTTCCAGAAATGTCTGTAGGAGACTGAAGGGGAAAGCCAGCAGCAGGCCTGAACCAACATCAGAGGAGAAATTCCCCAAGTGTGAAGACAAATATCAGCACATGGGGAGACCTTAGCCCTGACCACAGGATAGGCAGGTGTCACACACAGTGCTGTGGGCACATGGGGTTCATGAGTTGACAGAAGAGCTCTGGAGACACTACAGTGAAGGGAAGAGAGACAGGAAGGGGACATTTCACATCTGCCTGCCACAAGGGATAAGGAAAAACCGAAGAAGATACAACCAAACTCACTCACAATCACAGAAAAGATCTATGAGATAAAACTAAAAAAATTGTCTAGTTAACACATATTATCATTTTTTGTAAAAGAACATAACAACCACGGACTAAACTCTTGAAAAAGCTTGGAGGATGCAACAATGTACAAGATAAAGAGTGACAAGGAGACAATAGCCATGAGAAAATAAAGATGAAAACATGGAAATGTACAATTATTTTATAGATCACTAATGAAAAGATAAATCATGTGCATTTTGATAGGCAATGTGTGAAAATTGTAGCCACAGCAATAGATGAACATGGCTTTGCATTAGAGTGATGTAAGTGACATGAGCCTCAGTTTCTGTATATTTAAAGACAGTGGTGGTGATGTGGCCACAGAAATGCACACATTCCTGATACCAGGGAATGGAGTGTTTACAGCGGCACATGTTATGTGATACAGTACCCATGAAAATGCACAGTAGAAAGATCACTACAGACAGGAAGGAATTGGAAGGTATGAAGAGTTGAGTGCAGGGGGGACAATGGCCTGACTGCTGGTGCCTCAAGGTTTCTCTGCAGGTCGTGGAAATACTATCAACTTCATCATGGTGGTGGTGACCAAAGCCCATAAATGTACTTAGCATCATTTAATATCTATTGTTTAAATGTTCTCCAGGCCCTGGTGCATGTGTAGTTGGGCTCACATGCATGTGTTCCTGGGACCTCTGTGCTACCTCAGGCAACACTATAATCTGGGTATCACTCCTTCTTCCTCAAGGACTGGTCTCAACACAAAGAGGACTCCCCCATTGGAGCCTCCACAGAAGCTTTACAATTAAAGAGGGTCAAAGATAAGGTCTATGGGATCAGGGGGTTTTGTCTTACTTTCTCGCTATCAGAGAAACACTAACTAACAGTAGCTGTTCCCACTGCCATGAGAGAGAGCACGGTGATAGTCAGTCTTGTCCTCAGGCTGCAGCCCAGAGATGAGCGGAACCCCTGCATTGGCTGAAACATCTCTGGATTCAGAGGAGCAGTTGGGGATCCAAGATCCCAACTGTGTACTTGAGTGGGAGTAGTCATACAGGAGGGACCACATGTGCACACATGTGCACACACTGCTCAGCACTGCACTGAGGGGATAGAGCCCTGCAGCCCAGCCTTGATTTGGGGCCAGAAGGACCTAGCTCTTGTCTCCACCATGGCATGGGTCCTCCTCAGCCTCCTCCATGATGTCACAGGTCACGTGAGGGGAGTTCTCACTGTCTCCATACCAACCAGTACCCACAGGCCCTACCTGAGTCTTGTCTCCTCCAACAGTGGTCACCAGCCTCCCAACTGCAGCCCTATGAAGAAATTCCTAATAAGGATTGAAAATGAGAAAATGGTAGGCAAGAACAGGAGGAGTGCTGCATGCCCATGTCTGAAGAATGTCATAAAGAATTTACAATCAAAGAATGCCCCAGGGGCTGGAACCAGGCCCTCCCAATATGGTTCAGAGACAACAGCAGGTAAGAAGGGCTGGGTCCCCACACTCAGGCACCTGAAATGTGTGAAGACCAAGGACAGGCTGTTGAAAGAACATGGAGGAGTTCAGAGTTGATGTCCTGTGGGATGTGAGAGGCTCCCAGCAGCCAGCAGTGTGCTCCAGATTCCCTGGGTGAACACAGGATGGGTGGCAACAGCCACATGGAGACATTTCTCTGTGACTATCTTCACTGTGTGTCCTACACTTGACTTTTTTTCTTTTAAGTGTGTGTGTGTGTATGTGTGTGTGCGTGTATTATTAGTATACCAACAAACGTCAAAACATAGCCTGACACCAAAGCCAGCAAATCAGTGTCTGGGAATGTACTGCCTCTCTGTACTTTATTTTTCCCATTACATGACATGCCCTGAGTAGAGAAGCTGCAAAATGACATACACGAAGTGTATTGGTATTTGTCACGATACCAATTCTCCAAACCATTAATTCTGTAACAAAATGAAGGATTGAAATTAGATGCAAGTTATGCAGCAGGAGGGAAAAACTCTGACATGAATGCATCACACATGGACAAAATGAATGTGTCACCTAAATTACTTACCAATGAAGTAATACGAGGTTTGCACTATCTTGACAGAGGTGAAAACACCTTAAGTTGCCGTGGTTGTACATTCTTGCCCTTCCCAAAGATGGGGATTCCTCTTGGGAGTAAGATCCTAAGAGAATCAGACAGAGTGTATTGGAACGACCATATGTAGAAATTAGACAGGGACCTGTAAGCTGCAAAACCTAGGTGGGGCTTTCAAGTGCCTGCCCTGTGACCAGTAGAGGGTGCTGTGCTACCACCCTGAGGCCCCCTACTCAACTGCTTAAAGGAGACCAGTCATAGGAGCCAGGACCTGTGTGTTGGGCTCTGTGATCCCTGCTGGAGACTCAGCAGGTGTGTCCTCTCTGTCTTGGCAGAGTCTCTTGAGCAGGTACCTGTGTGTTTTGTCAGCAGGCGCATCATCCCAGGATTCTCCCCATGGGTGAAGACAACCCCCATCCACCTCAGGGTGTGGTGTGGGCTGAGTTCCAGCACCAGGGCTCAGAGAGGTATTGGCAGCCATTGAATGAAGCCCATTTGCATGGACAGCCCCTCATATGGCAGGGGATGGAGGAGAAAAGGAGGCCCAGGGCAACCCAGCCCAATGTGGGGACCAGAGGCAGGGTGACCATGGCCTGGACTCCAGTCCTCCTCTTGTTACTCTCTCACTGCACAGGTCCAGCAAGGCCTTTGGGACACAAAGACATCCTTGAGCTTGTGAGAGCAGTATTGCCACTATTTTTGAGAAAATTTACTGTTTATTCCCAATCACCCATGAGTGTTTGCGTTTTCAGGCTCTGCGTCCCAGTGAGGTGACTCAGCCACTCTCCAGGTCTGCAACCCTGGGATCTAAACCCAGCCTCAACTACATGCTGAGCAGGGGCTTCAGTGCTGGCAGCTATTATATCAGTTTGTTCCAGAAAAAGCCAGGTTGGCCTTCCCTGTATCTCCTGTGGTTCTACTCAGACTCAGTAAGCATCACGGCTCTGAAGTCACTAGCTGCCTCTCTGAACCCACAGATGGCTCAGCCAATGCAGAGCTTCAGCTCATGTCTGGGCTGCATCCTGACGATCAGGCTGACTGTTACTGTGCTATAGCTCATGGCTGGGGAGCAGCTACCATTACTCAAAGTGTCTCAGATGATGAGGAAGGGAGATAAAATACTTGCTCCTTCAGACCTTGACTCTGAGCTTCTTTTCAGTGAGAAACTGATGTGGAGACACATGCACGGGACACTGTTCTACTGAAAGACCTGTCAGTAAACTAGGGTAAGAGTGGCACCTGGGTAGTTCAGTCTGTGAAGAGTAAGAGTCTGGACTTCAGATCAGGTCACTGTCTCACTATCATCAGATTGAGCCTCACATCAGGCTCTGTGCAGGGTGTGAAGCCCCCTTGGGATTCTCTCTCTTTCTCTCTCTTCCACCCCTTCTCAAAATTGAATAAACACTAAAAAACTGGGGTTAAGAGGCTCATGTTTGAATGTAAAGTGAGACAGCATAGGACATCCCAGGAAGACAGGGACGGATAAGGTGTCAGAGCCCAACTGCACATCCCCATGGGTTCTGGAGATGAAAAGGAATAAACACTGTCTCTGCACCTGAACGTGTTACCAGTGAAAATTCATCCACATGTCACTTTCATCATGTTGTTGCATACAGTGTGATTTTGTGTCACTATTAATTTATCCAGAGCTGACACAATGACAATAACCCTGGTCCAAGACAGTGTCTTCCCTATGCATGATCCTGGACTGTATCCTATAGAATCCCCCTGACAATACAGCTGACACCCTCCCTCCTCTGCTCCCCTGTGCCTCACTGTCCCTCAGGCTTCAGTATCTCCCTTTGGTGCTTCAGGTCTGAACTCCATGTCTGTATAAGATTTCAGAGAAAATGGAAATGATATTGTTGCAGTTTCTAGTCTCATGGGCCCATCTCTAGGGAGGAGAATGAGCAGAAAAAAAGAACTGCAAGTTTTCCCCAACATTTTCCTTCCTTGTTTTGTCATTTGACAAGACCTGGGTTACTTCTTTTAAAGATTATTTAATTATTTTCAGAGAAAGAGAGAGAGAGAGAATAACCAGGAGAGGGGCAGAGAGAGAGAGAGACTATCCCTAGTCATGCGCTGTGCTGCCAGCACAGAGTCCAATGCAGGGCTCTATCTCACTAATATGGAGATCATGATCTGAGCCAAAAGCAAGACTTGGATGCTTAACCAACTGAGCCACTCAGGTGCCCCAAGACCTCGACTTCTGATTCTACACATCGTTACCATGTCTGCTCTCATTTAGTCCTCAAGAAAACCTGTTCCAGGGATAAAGTTTTTGAGATAATTGCCTTTAAATGCAAGATGCAAGACAACTATCTCGCAAGATGTTCAGAACCAATAAGAGGAACATTAGGCCATCTTGTCCCATTTTTGATAACACGCACACACACACACACACACACACGTGCATGCACAGAAACACACACAAAATATTCTCTCTCTGAGGGTAAGGTATCCTGGATTTGGCAGTTTCTTGGGATTCTCTGTCCTGCCAGAAATCAGGATCAACCTGGGCTCACCCAGCCATCCTCAGTGTCAGATTGTCCATCATCAGAAAAAAATAGGACACCATGTGTGACTGTGGTCCTGACACCAAGGCAGCCAGGACATGCCCTGAGTACCTGCTCTCCTGGGAGGAGGCTAGTGCTCAGGAATCCTAAGGCCAGCCCCTATCCCCTGGTCAGTTAAGCTTCTGACCATCTTTAGGCTCCAGTCAGCACCTAAGGTTGATCAGTACATTGACTCTGGGACAGCAGTCTCAGTGTTGCTCCCAGAGACATCAAGTCTCATGGGGACATGAGATACATATGCCCTGTACACTCAGGGCAGGGCTGTCACTCCATCACCCAACACAGTGAGACCTCCAGTCAGGCTGGATCTCTATTAATGTTTGTTCAGTCTTAACCTAGGGCTACAGGGCCTGTGATCTCAGGTACACATTATCTACACCTCTCCAACCCTGTAATGTGACCTTTGACAATAAACTTCTGGAACCCATAGGCTTTAGATAATAGAAAATCCATTCCTTCTTTCAAGGGTGACTGAATGAGCAATTGCTTATCATGAAAAAGCTGGACACAAGTCACAGGGACTGTAGAAGTCCCCACCCTAGAGATCTGTCTGTGTCTGGTAATCCTATCAATGAGATGGCTCTGAATGTCATGGGAACAGTCCTCTCAAGGAGTCCAAAGGACTTCGAACAGAGCTTTCTTCCCTATAGGACCAGAGCCATGATATAAAATTTATAAGTATACACCTATATGTATGTCTATATCTATATATGTATATCTAAGTCCATACCTACATCTACACCATCTACATCTACACCTATGTCCCTATCTATCTATCTATCTATCTATCTATCTAATAAGAACTGGAATAAAGAATCAAAGAAGTTTCCAAAAACTTTGAGATTCTGTTGGATCTAAAAATGTAAGTTAATCCTTTTCCATTCTTGTTCCATCAGTAATTTAACCAAAAATTCCATCCGTATATCCTCTGCAATAAAAACAGATCTGGAAAAGAATATTCACGATTACACCAGCATCTTCACGACTAATGAGGGAAGTACCCTCCTGATGAGGAGGCTACCCACACAAGGATGCACAGGACAGTCCCCACGGTGAGGATCATGAGACCAAACCTTAGCCTGGTTGAGACTGTTGGCCAGGCCCTGAAGCAAACGCTAACCCTGACCAGAAGACTACAACATGCCCTGAAATCAGCCCTCTGGGAAGATCACTGTTCGACTGTTATTTCAGACACTGTGTCCTCATGTGGCTCATCCTAACCCTAGCCATGGTTCATGCCTTTAGGGGGCCCAACATCTAGGGCTCAGAAAAGAACAGAATGCAGGCCTGTGTCCAGCACAGAATGATTCAGTGAGTAGCACTAAGGTTCCCCATGCAGCTTCCAAGGCTGCCCACACACTCGGCTGGCCCCCAAGCCCAAACCCTCTGACTGACAAGCCCCCTGACACACACCCTCAATTAAGCCTTCCTGGGGAAACACTAAACTGCTATTGCTTCCAGACCTTTCTCAGCATAGGATTTAACCCTAACCCTAGGCTTCGCTCTGGCCTTAGAGTTCTCCTTTCCTGGCTCTGAGAAATGAATGGACCTAAGGCTCCTGGATGGTGCCACATTAGTCAGGGAGGCAGGCAGATGATCACCATAACATTTTCATGTCTGGGATAGAGTTCCAGGAAGGAATGAGGAGCTGAAACATAAGCCTGTCCCATAAGACTGGCCAACCCCTGAACCCAACCTTAAGTCTGACCTGCATTCTCACATGTGCCCTCAAGTCATTACATGGGGAGATCACTGCACTGCTCACAGTTTGCACCCTGCAACCACCTGGGATGGAACCCTAACCCTAAGCATGCCTCTGGCTCTAAGGGGGTCCACCAAGCATGTGTGAAGAGAGAAGTACTTTGGGGCATTTGACTGGTGCAATATTGGTGAGTGAGAAAGCCTGATGTAAAGCATGATATTTCCACATGAGGCTTATGCCAACAGAAGGAGATCCTGAGCTCAAACCTCTGCTTGGCCCACACAGTCAGCCTGCCCTTGAAGCCAGATCCTAAGCCTCACTCATGCTCTAATAAGCGCCCACCACTCAGGTCTCTAAGGAGAGCCTGCACTGATGTCAGTTCATCCCCTGCCCCCTCCTACTACCTAAACGACTCCTAGCTATGGATCTGGCCTCTAGAGGCACCACACCCCACCTGTGGGCCAGGATCAGAACTGGTGCTCATGGCTACCTGAGATTTCTTCAAGGAGGAAGACAGAGTTCATCATGACATGTACAAGGCCGGAAGGGCCTGCAGAAGAAGATCAAGAGCCCAAACCTGGGCTGCACTGAGACGCTTGGACAGACCCTGGGGCCAAAGACTAAGCCTGAACAAACACTATCACACACCCTCAACTCAACCCTCTGGACAGATCACTGCACGGCTCTTGTTTCAGAGGCTGTGTTCTCCAGTGGCTTGATCCTAAGTCTAGCCATGGTTCTTACTCTCAGGGGGCCTACCCCCTAGGTCTCAACAAAGAAGATATTCGGAGCCCATGTATTCACAGAATGATTCAGTGAGAAGCCGAGAAGTTCTCCATGTCACGTCCAGGGCAATGATGGGGATACAGAAGGGGATTCTGAACATAATCTGACACTTCGCCCACTCGACGAACACATAGTCCAACCCTACACCTTGCCCACACATTCCGCTGGTGTCAAGAACAACTCTCAGCCTAATGCATATCCTGACCCTTGCTCTCATGTCAATGCTCCGTGGGGAACATGGCCCTGATGTCAGTCATGACCTTATTCCTCCAAGAACTAACTCTAACCCTAACCTTGGCTGTGGTCTTAGGGGTCTCCCTTCCTAGCACTGAAGAAGAATGGACTTGAGACCCTTGGCTGGCACGACATTCATCAGGGAAGAATGCGGCAGATCACCATGACATTTTCATGTCTGGGATGGAACTCCAGAAAGGGATCCCCGGCTACAGCTGAAGTCTGTCCCATAAGGTTGGCCAATCCCTGAAGCCAAAACCTAAGTCTGATCCATACCCTGAGATGTTCTCTCAACCACTCCCATGGTGGATATCACTGCACTGCTCGCAGTTCGCCCCATGCCCCCCTGGGGAACTGAACCATGTCCCTATCCATGCCTCTGGCTCTTAAGTTGTCCACCAAGCCAGTGTGAGGAGGGAAGGGATGTGGGGAACTTTGCTGGTGCCAAATCGCTCAGTGAGTAAGCCTGATGTTCACAATAACATTTCCACGCTTTTGAGGCTTGTGTCTGGAGAATGAGATCCAGAGGCCAAACCTCCGCCTAGCACACAGAGTTAGCCAGCCCTTGAAGATATCCCAAAGGCTCACCCATGCCCTATCAGGCACCCTCCACTCAGACCTCAAGGGAGAACTTGGCAATGTTGGCTCATCCATGGTCCCCTCCCAGGAACTAACCCTAACCCTAGCCATCCATCTGGCCTCTAGGGGCGCCATGCCCCACCTGTGGGCCAAGAACAAAATTGGTGCTCCTGGCCACCAGAGATTTCTTCAGGGAGGAAGCCAGAGTTCATCATGACAAGCACAAGGCTGGATGGGCCTGCTATCTATCTATCTATCTATCTATCTATCATGTATGCATCTGTCTGTCTATCTATCATCTATTGGAGAGATTTCTTTAAAGGAATGGGCCCTTGGGGTTGTGGAAATTTGGTGAATCCAGCGTTTGAAGGGGAAGGCTTGCTGGCTGAGGACTCAAGAGAAAGGTGCAGTTTGAATCCAAAGGCTGTCTACAATGGACCTAGGAAGAGCTAGGGTTGCAGATGTGCATCATGAGCCCAGACCTCGGCCTCTCTGAGATGCCTGCCCACACGCTGGAGCCAAATGCTAAGCCTGACAACAATGCTAACACACACCCTCAACTCAACCCTCTGGGCAGGTCACCCACTTCATGGCTGTTGTTTCAGAGGCTGTGTCCTCCAGTGGCTTGATCATAATCCTAATGGTTCTTGCCCTCAGGGGGACCACCCACTATGTGTCAGCAAACAACAGAATCAAGGCCCATGCCAGGCAAACAATGATTCGGTGAGAAGCCCAGAAGTTCCCCATGCCACTTCCAAGGCAATGATGGGGCTACTGAGGGGGATTCTGAACCCAATCCTACCCCTCACCCACATAATTGACCGACCCCCTAGCCCAAACCCTCAGCCTGATGCTCACCCTGTCCCATGCCCTCAACACAGTTCTCCAGGGGGAGCACAGCCCTGATGTTGGTTCTGACCTTGTCTCCACCAGGGACCTAAACCTAACCCTAACCCTCACCTTGGCTGTGGTCTTAGGGGTCCCCCATCCTAGCTCTGTAGAAAGAACGGACTTGAGACACTGACCTGCATGACATTCGCAAGGGAAGAATGCAGCAGATCACTATGACATTTTCATATCTGGGGTGGAACTCCACAAAGGGATCCCCAGCTAAAGTTGAAGCCTGTCCTACACTATCAGCCAATCCCTGAAGCCAAACCCTAAATCTGATCCACACCCTGATATGTGCTCTCAACCATTACCATGGGGTAGATCACTGCACTGCTTGCGGTTCACCCCATGCCACCCTCAGGAACCGAACCCTGTCCCTATACATGCCACTGCCTCTGAGATGGTCCACTAAACTGGTGTGAGGAGAGAAGTGACTTGTGGCACTTTACTGGTGCAGAATAGCTCAGCGAGAAAGCCTGATGTTCACAATGATATTTCCATGCTTTTGAGGCTTGTGCCTAGAGAATGAGATACAGAGCCCAAACCTCCACCTTGCACACAGTGTTAGTTGGCCTTTCAAGACAGCCCGAATGCTCTCCAGTGCCCTATCAGGTGCCCTCCACTCAGACCATGGGGGCGAGCTTGCAATACTGTTGGTTCATCCCCAGTCCCCTGCCAGGAACTAAACTTAACTCTAGCCATCAACCTGGCCTCTAGGGGTGCCATGCCCCACCTAGGGCCAGGAACAGAACTGGTGCTCAAGCCACTTGAGACTTCTTCAAGGAGGAAACCAGAAGTTCATCATGACAAGTACAAGGCCATATGGGGCTGCTATCTATCTATCTATCTATCTATCTATCTATCTATCTATCAATCATCTATCAACTATCTATCTATATACCTATTATCTATCTAATTATCAACCTATCACCAATGTATCTTATCTAGCTTCCTATCACCTATCATGTATCTTTCAATCTAGCTACCTAGCTAGCCCTCTTCTACCTATCTGTCACCTATCTATCTTATCCTTTTATCTGGCTATCTGTCTATCTACTTACCTATCTATCACCTATCATCTTATCTATATATCTAGTATCTATCTATCTATCTATCTATCTATCAATCATCTAACTATTGGAGAGATTTCTTTAAAGGAATGGACCCTGTGGTTGTGGAAGTTTGGTGAGTCCAAAGTTTGAAGGGGAAGGCTTGACGGCTGAGGACTCAAGAGAAAGGTGCACTTCGAACCCAAAGGCTGTCTACCATGGAACTAGGAAGAGCCAGTGATGTAGATGGAACTCAAAAGTAGTCTGCTGGAGAGAGCCTCATGGCCTGTGACAGGCTGACCTTTTCTTTAATGCAGACCTTCACCTCATTAGATGGGGCTCAAAAGGAGCCATTGGTAACCAGGGACATGGCCAGGTTTTCAGGCCAGAGACATGGCCAGGATGTCCCAGAAGAGAAAGAAGTCACCCTGACTCCTTTTTCTCTCACACACCTGGTTAAGGATGGATGCATCCAGAGACAGGCCCAGATGTCCCCCAGCTCAGTGGTTGGCCAGCAGCTGCCTTCACCTGCCCTCCAGCTCACTGGCAGTGGGAACAACTGAATCTTTGCTTTGATGCACCAACAAACCCCATGCCTGGAGCCCCGGATCTCACTTCCTGTTTGTAGAACCTACACCTTGGACCTAGAGAAAGCAACTTATTTGCAGTGGAGTCCGGGATAGCCCAGGGGTCGTCTGTCTCCCACCTGGAACTCCTCTTAGGTTCCTCTCCCAGGGTCTGTGGTAAGTTCTTAGTCATGACTTTGGTTCACTAGCACATTAACCACTCACCAACCCAATGCCTCGACTTACTTCACTCGAACCAGGACACTTGGAGGCCAGAAGGCAAGACTTATCATGGTGTGGGTTCCAAAGCACATTAATTGGCTCATCCTCAATTTTTCTCTTTCGCTCTAAAATGGTTGCCATGTGCTCATCCAACCACACTTGGGTTCAGCTGTGCACGCTCCCAACCCAGTCCCTCACACATACACTAGAGATCATGGACACAGGGACAAATTCCTCGCCTGCGCCTTGCAGGTGGTTGCTTTTACGCATTGCCTTCAAGAGAAGTCTCTTTGTGGGGCACCTGCGGGGCTCAGTCTGTTAAGCATCCAACTCCAGATCTGGCTCAGGTCCTGACCTCAAAGTTGTTGAGTTCAAGCCCCACCTTGGACTCTGCAACCACATAACAGACCCTGCATGGTATTCTGTGTCTCTGCCCCTCTCCTTTGGACACCTTCTCTCAAAATATATAAACTTGAAAAAATCTCTTTGCTCCTACATACAGGACACAAACTTAGCAACTTATAGTGCTCAAAATTCTTACTTTGAAACGGTTGATGATGACGAAAAAAAACCAGCCTTTGAGTTTTACTTGCTTTTCAAGACTCAATTTTGCTTTTCTGGGCATCACACAGGGTCTTTGACAGTGGCTATAGCCTGGGCGCCCCACAGATGTCGGTCATCTCTCCACCTGCAGGCTGCACAGCCCACCAGGCCCAGATCCACCTGGTCTGGGCCTCCCTGCTTCAGAGTCCGTGCATTAAGGATCCCACCTTGGGTGTATGAACCCAGTTTGAAACTGTTGTTTCCACTGGGAAAACTTTAGGGTCCTAAAACTCTGCAATCACCCGCCGAAGTGACCCAGACTGGTTCCCCCAGGATGACCTGGCCCTGACCTTCGCATTGGCTTCCCAGGGTGGCCTGGGTCTCAAGTATCCTGAGCACAATCCCGAAGGCAGGGGAGGGGTTGGGGGGGGGTGAGAAGGTAGTAGCTCTGGCTTCTCCTAACCATAATAAACCTCAAGATTTTGCCCAGAAATAGAAGGGCCCCCTGACCTGGCAAATGCAAGAACTCTCCAACCTGGATCCAGAACTAGGCTTCCAAGGCCAAGCATGCTGGCTCCTGACACTCACCATCCTGCAAACACATCCGGGAAATCACAGCCTTCACACAAGGAGCTCATTCTATCAGCACCAGGCGCTGGCGGTCCTGGAAGACGCCTGTGGTGGGGTTGGGGGCGTTGGCGGCGCCTGCCTCCAGGAGCCGAGGAGCCCACCCTGGAGACCATGCCCAGAGCGGGACACTGCGTCCTCCTAGCGCCCGGGCCCCAGCGCTGTGCCGCGGGACTTGATGGCTCTGAGAACCCCCGCGAGGGCCCCCAGGACGGTGCCACAGATGCGATGGCTCAGACACCCTCAAGATGGCGCCCTTGATGTGGTGGAACTGCGAGACCTGATGGCTCCCATAGCCCTGCGAGGGCACCCCCCCACCCTGTGCGGTGGCGGAAAGTGACAGTTGGGACACCCCCTCCATGGTCCCCAGGGCGGAGCCACTAGACATGAGGGCTCTGACAGCCCCTTGAGTGCACCCACCCCGCTGGGCGGTGCCGGGAAGTGACTGGTTGGACACCCCAGCCTCGGACCCCAGGGCGGAACTGCGAAACCTGATGTCTCGGACACCCGCGTGAGGGCACCCTGGGCAGAACCCTGAGACCTGATGGCTCCTGAAATCCCCGAGAAGACTTCCACCCCATGGCTGTACCTGGAGAGGTGATGGCTCCTAAGCCTCGGCTCCCGCTCAGACAGCGCCTCTGAGATGCTCTGGGCAGCTGTACCCACGAATGGCTGAAGCAGTGCTTGCTCCTCCTCTTTTATATACCCCTCTGTCGGACCATATTGAAAACCACACCCCTAAGTTCCGCCTTCTGGCCAGGGCCCTGTGGTGGAGTTCTCGCCCCATCAGGACGAGTCGGGAACTGCAGCCCTGTGTTACTCTGTGGATCTGCAATCGGTTCCAAGATTTTTTTTTTTTTTGGTATAAAAATTTTATTTTATTTTTAAAATTGTATTATTGTTTTAATATAATTGTATTAAGTATTAAAATAATTAAGTAATTAAAATATTTAATTAATCATTATAAATCAATTAAATAATTAAAATTAAAATTATTAAAATAATGCAAATTATTATTTTTTATTTTTCTTAATTTTTTTAATGTTTATTTATTTTTGAGACAATGTGAGAGACAGAGTGCAAGCAGCAGAGGGGCAGACAGAGGGAGACATGTGCATTAAACCAGATTGTAATGGAGGGGTTTATTACTTTCTCTCTGCATTCAATCACTCATGTATTCAGCCCTGTTTATTCAGCATCGCCTATGTGCCAGATCTTATGTGAAACACTGTTCTTCAAGATACCTGGATTTGTAATTCAGGAAGCCAAAGTTTATTTTGGTCAAGGAATATTAAATTCCCTACATCTACTGTGTCAAAAAGTACAGCACACTGGAAAAGATGAGCAGACCCAAATAAATCCCAGCGTTTGCTGATGTCAAACTTGACACTTTATATGCTCCAATTTCTCTAAATTAACACAATGAATACTCTGAAGAGCCTTTACTATTGTTATTTGTCAGGCCTCAGGTTCTTCCCCATTTATTTTCTCCCAAGATATTTTTGCCTATTGTAACAAAATAGGCAGTAATAGTAACAGCAAATGGAGAAAAATGGGGCTGAATGCATAAGGAAACCGACTTCAGGTGACATTGATTTGTATCCAGGAATGCCTAAAAGGCTCTCTAGTGATTCCAAATACTTAAGAGCATATTCATTTCCTTCTAGAAGAAACCAAAATTACCCAGTAATTTAATTCTTATTGAACAAGAAAGGCAGCCAGTTATAGAGACACACACCCATAAACTCACTGGTTTTGCCTTGCCTGTTTCCATGTGCTTGAGATGGAAGGATTAGAAATATATTTACACAATGTGAAGTGAGGAGGCACACTTCAGCTATTGTTAGTGTGGCCTTGGGCTTCTTGGAAGGTCAACTGATCCATCAAGGAGTTGTAGCCAAATTGCCTCCGACAGAATATTTTCTCTTCGAGAAGCAGACAAATGACTTTCATGCAAACTTGCTCTTCTCAACAATAGCAATAAAGGTACTGGCCATATAGTGAGTTAATAAATCAAAGAAGGGGTCAGAAAACTTTTCAGAACACACTTGCATTCCATCTCTTCAGTCTTCCTTTTATCTTCCTTTGTTCCTATTCCTGACAGTTGTTTATTGTTTCCTGAAGTGTTGTAGCATGTTGAAAAAAAATTATTTACATCCCTGTTTTACATAGAAAGGTATCTCCTATTGGATTACTGACAGATCTGTTTCGGCAGAAGAACACCATCTGAAAAAGTTTACTGTAAGGTGTAAAAGATAGTTTAGATGCTCTATTTTTAAATAGCCAACACCTTTTCCATATGAAACAAAGATAGTATTAGAAATACACCTACCAGAATAAGAGTGACCTTTGCTGGAAAATACTGTCTTAATCTTTTCTTCAAAATGCATAGCTTTCTAGTGAGGAAGAGGTCTTTCTGTGGCTACAAAAAGCTTCTCCTAATGTAGATTTTCCTCCCAGGTTCTTTGCAGAAAACAACCTACCTGAATTGTACAAAAGAATACTGCTCTCTAGTGGAATGAGGGGAAAGAAATCCATTACCTCATTCACTTGCTTTTCTTGCCTTCTTGGCAGCCGCTTACGAAAGGTGGCTGAGCCTTGTCCTGGACTTATGATGTTATGATATATGGCTACAATTATTGTGATATTATATTGCGAAGCGAGTTTGCTGTTGTAATCAAGCAAAAATCTTTTTCCCCCAAACCTTCTTTTGTAAATTGAAACCAGTAGGCCTCCCCATCTTTTACTTCTCAGCTGCTGCCTGTACCAAAAAGAAGAAGGAAAAAAAAATAGAGCCTGCAACTAATAATGATTTAATTTACACAGGAACTCACAATAATTTAACTCACATCAGGTTAATTTGAAAGTGATTAATGGCAGCATTTATGGGGCTGGAAATTTTTAATAATGCTTTACTTGTGAATTTATGGCATCGGTGTTCCAGACCATGGGCTGCCTTTATTGTTGTGCTCATTGTCTATCTCCCCCATCCCCACACATAATGTTCATCCCTCCCTTTTCTAGGGATAGAAAGGAATAGATTTGCAATGCCACATTTCCTGTCTCAGTGGGAAGGGCTACAAAGTTAGTACAAATTTGCTCAGGTGGAGAATTCTTCTCTCCTGGAATTACTGTGCCATCCACATTGTTTTTAATGATATTGCCAGGATTGTGGGCTCCCTTGATAACTTTGATCACCATGCTCATACATTCTGAGCTGGCCAGCACAGACTGTACTTTCTGGATTTGCTCTAGTGGTTTCCTACCACTGAGCTGACACAAATGTGGTTAGGAATATATAGTAACAGTGCATTCCAAACAGATACACACATTTGCAGAAATTAAACCTGCAGCTGGCAGACTTAAAATTTATCATAAACATGCCTTATTCCTATGGCCCTAAAAAGTAGGATGGTTCTTCTCTGCAGCCTCCCCATCCTTAAGGGTCAGGGGAAGCCCTGATTGGCTCACGATCGTCATATAAAAATTCACATACATGTATCGTACCAAGTATGGATGCATAATTGCCCCTTCTCACCACCACCACTTGTGAATTCTATGCTTCATGTGATTGGAATTGCAGACAATTTCAGTATAAAACCATAAGTAACAATTTGAGGAAGGAAGCAATAGTTTGTTTCAGAATTGGTTGGGAGCAAGGTAAGTTAGAGGCCTCATACCCTTATACTCCTAGTCTGTGGTATACAATAAGCTCATCCCACAGCCTTCTCAGGTTCCAAGGATCATTGTATAGGGTGGTGAGGAGCAGGAGTCAATAGCAAAATAAAAACAAAAAAACAAAAATGATTTTTTGTGAGAGTGAAAAACATACTTTTCTGTTGTCATATCTAATTTTACTTTCTCTCCACCCTTGACATCTGGGAAAAATTAGTAATCTCTAATTTAAAACCCCTTCCCAAAAACAATAGTTAAATTGAGCTGTGTCTGTTATAGAGAAGGTAGTAAAATGATGCTTCAAAAAGTTATTTTCTCCAAACCAGAGAAACAAAGCTAAGCTTCAAAATTCTGGTCAATGGGATGTATTGGTTACCATTTTCATGTGTGTGTAAACAATGGGACCATTGTTCAGGTGGTGAAGGCTGCCATTGAAAGTAGGCCTTGTGGGGGCACCTGGGGTGGCTCAGTTGGTTAAGTGTTTGACTCTAGGTCTCAGCTCAGGTCATGATCTTGCAATTCATGAGTCTGAGCCCCATGTCTGGCTCTGTGCTGACAGTATGGAGCCTGCTTGGGATCCTCTCTCTCTCTCTCTCTCTCTCCCCCTCCCCTAATTGTGTGCTCTCTCTCAAAATAAATAAATTTTTATAACAACTTAAAAAAATTCTTATGGGAAAAACTATTTTTATGGGGATCAAATTGTGCAATATATGAGGATTCTGAAAAAAATATACTACACATATTGAAGAGTATGAATACTATCTTGGCTCTATGTCAAAAAAGTCAAGAGGAACTATATTTCAGAGTATGTGAACTCTGTTTGGTTTCTTAATCTCTCTGAGCCTGTTTCTGCTTCAGGGGAAAAGTAATAATAACTAATTCACTCAGAGGGTTGTTGTGAAGTCTGGAGATAATATATGCCAAGCATCTGGAGTAGTACTTGGCATATAATAGGGGCCCAGTAAATAATAAGTGAGATAAAAATATGCTTGATAATAAGAGTTAGAGATAGTGCATGGCAAGTTCTTAGTTCAGTTCTGGTCATACAATAGGTGCACCATAAATGTTAAGTGGGATGATAATGATAGTGACGATAATCAGCTATTGATGATGATGATGATGATGACAGTGATAAAGTTGATGACAGTTACAGAGAAGAAATACTGTATATTATAGTTGAAAATTTTTAGCTGGAGGCAGTGAGGTGTTTTCAAAAGAATCCAATGTATTTGAGATTGAAAACTGATTCCACTTTTTAGTCCTATTTTGACCTTTGAGCAAATTATTTGCTACTCTGAGTCTAGATTTTCTCAGCTATATAAGTTTTGGTGCAGCTTAAAGGAGATATCACTAAAGCATGTGATCCAGCAACTGTTATCTAGTAGATCCTGGATATATATTAGCCTCTTTCCCCCCTCCTTCTGCCTTTAGCACACTTATCCAAAGTAGCTTGTTTTATTTCATTTGCTTTCAAGTTTTGTATATTGGGATGCTCACTTTCTTATTCTGGGAAAGGAAATTGCTTGGCTTTATATATTTAGAGGTTCATATTCCATTGGTCAGCATCGTTTGAGACCAGTTATATGCACACAGAGTAGTGGGAAGAAGAATCCCCAGCTGAGAAGTAATTTTCCAGCAACAAACTCTACAGAAGAGTCTATAGTTGAAAGCAAGTCATATTTGCCACAGCCAGCTTCTCTTCTCAATTATCCATGCCTTTCCTCTCAAACACAGTATATACTCCCTATATTCCCAAGGGAGGCAATCAACTCCTGTCCCTCCATCTAACTCAAAGTCCAGGATCTCCAGGAGTTGCATAGTCCTACCATAATGTCTAGACCTAACTTCTCAAGGTCCAGTAGCCTAAGATCTAAAAGAACAAGTTATCTGCAACTTCCTATGGATTTATCATTAAATAAGAATAGAGGAGATGCAGGATACTCACAACGAAAAATTAAAAAAAAAAATAAAAAAGATTATATTGATAGCAACTGTAAAGTCCCCCTATCTTGAGATAGCCCAGAATTCTTGGACCTTGTTCAAATTCTCCATGAACTCAGGCTTGGAACAATCTGAGGTTTTTCCTCATCCATTATCCTCCATGGCCATATTTGAAGTGGAAATTGGGACCAATGCACAACTTGGAAACTGTACAATTCCTTCAGGCTGTTTTTTACCCATGAAAATATGAAATATCAAGAGTTGCTTTAAAGTTTCATGATTCAAAGGGGATTTTTAAAAGTTTAGACTTGTGGTCTCTTTGGCAATACAGTTTCTTCCACAGTTTACAAGAAATCTGATCCATTTCCTTGCAGAGAATTCTATATTCTAATAACCCCTGATAATGTTCAACTTTACCTGAGACCTGTGTCTCTGAAAAAGAGTGATAGTTAAGAAGTTCTTCACATTGTTGTGTTCTTGGAAACAACTTACTGCAACACTTCCTCATATGACTTTAGATAAGACTCACAGATGCCTCCCCTGATGGTCTATGACAAGCCTCCTGTAGGCCTTTAAAATTCCCATGTTCACCTCATAAATGATTAGCTGGACTGTTTGCTCTCACTGACCAAGCTGAATACTCAATAATTTGACTTTCCAAACTTTAGTTCAGGCTTCTTTCTTTCTTTTCAGGTCCCCAAACTTTGTCTTGCCCCTAAGTTTCTACAAGTACTGAAATTCAGAATGACTGTCCTTAATGGCACCTTCTGAGAATCACCTAAGTGGAGAGAAAAATGTTTTCAGTCCAACTTTTCAATCATGCCACTCATCTCACTCCTACTTCTTTCTAGCCTTGTTAACTCCTCTTATAGAAGGAAAGCTTCATGAACATGGACCACATCTCTCCCAAGATTTGGGTAATTCTCAGCCATTATTTCTTTAGGTAATCTTTCTGCCCCCTTTGCCATCTCTTCTCCTTCTGGAACTCCCACAGTATGTAAATTCTTTCACTTGAGGATATCCCATAAGTCACACAGACTTTCTTCACTCTTTTTCATTCTTTTTTCCTTTGTTATCTGACTAGATAATTTTGAATGACTTGTCTTTGAGTTCACACATGCTGTCTGCTGCTTACTCAAGTCTGTTGTCCACACTCCCTACTGCATTTTTCATTTCATTCATTGTATTCAGCCCCAGAACTTGTTTGGTCTTTCTTAAATTAAAAAAAAATAATGTTTTACTTTTTCTTAAGAGAGAGAGAGAGAGAGAGAGCGAGCGCATGAGCAGGTAAGGGCCAGAGAGAGAGAGGGACACAGAATCCAAAGCAGGTTCCAGGCTCTGAGCTGCCAGCACAGAGCCTGATGCAGGGTTCGAACCCACAAACTGTGAGATCATGACCTGAGCAGAAGTCAGACGCCTAACCGACTGAGCCTCCCAGGTGCCCCTGGTTCTTTCTTATTATTTCTAGTTCTCTGTTTAACTTCTCATTTTGTTCTTGTATTGTTTTCCTGATTTTGTTGTCTTTTTGTGTTTTCTTGTAGTTCCCTGAGCTTCCTTTAAAACAACTATTTCAAATTCCATGTCTGACATATTGTAGATAACCATTGCTTTGGGGCCAATCACTGAAAAATTATCGTATTCCTTTGATGATGTCATGTTTCCTTGAATTTTCATGTTCCTTGAAGTCTTACATTGCTGTCTTCATAGGTAAAGAAGGAGTCACTTCTTCCAGTCTTCTTTACTGACTGGCTTCAGGAGAAGAATACTTTCACCTGTCAGCCCTGCTAGAGATTCTAAGGCTTTCTAAGACCTTTTCTACGGATACTCATGCTTCACAGGGTGGAGGTAGGGATGATTCTTAAGATTGTATTTCTGGGGCACCTGGTGGCTCAGTTGGTTGAGTGTCCAACTTCAGCTCAGGTCATGATCTTACGGTGCGTGGGTTCAAGCCCCAAGTCAGACTCTGTGCTAACAGTTCAGATTGGGGACTGCTTTGGATTTAGTATCTCCCTCTCTCTCCACCCCTCCCCTGCTCATGCTCAGGTAAATAAACATTAATTTTTTTTTTTAAAGATTGTATTTCTTCTCTTGATCCTGCAAAGCCAGGGTGGGTGCTGACAGCCTCCTGTTTGCTTTCTCTAGGTTGCTTACTGAATGCTCAAGTTTGTGTGCTTTCTCCCAATCCCACTGAGTTGGGCCAGCTTTCTGTGCATATTCACTAGCTTTCTGCAAAGGAGAATATTCATTGTCCTCTAGGGCCTACACAGGGAGCCAGCTGTGGGATATATGTGTGTGTGTGTGTGGGAGTGAGGCATGCAGAACATTGAAAATGCCTGTGGGCCATTTGGTGCAGGGGACAATCTGTAGCTGAATCATCCTGGCAGCTCATGGGCAGGCTTCCTCAGGAAGTGCATGAAGTAGTATGGTCCATATGTCTTTGATGTATTCTGAGCCTTTCCTGCTATATCCCCAAACTCTCTCTGCCTGTTAGTCATGTGGATCACCTCAGTATTCTGAATCAGGTGAGAAAGAACTGGGCCTCTTTGGCAGCATTTCACACATAGGAGGAAGCTAGGCACTCACTCACATACTCCCACCCTCCCCTGTGGGAGGAATCATGGGTCAAGGCATCTCTCTTGGCACTGAGCTGTGCCATCTTGGAGTAGGGTGGTGGGAGTAAAGTGAAAATGTTCCTCTTACTCTATTCAATGTCCAATCTCAGATTGTTTTGCTCCAGTGGTGTAGTAGAACCTTTCTGCTAGACTCTTTCACTCCCACAAAAGTACTCTTGTGTGTGGTGATTGTCAAAACGAATGGTTTTTTTGTTTGTTTGTTTGTTTGTTTGTTTGTTTGTGGGGAAGAAGGTACAAAACTCTTATTCAACCATCTTGCTGGTGTCACTCTCCAGAAAGCTAGTTTCTCAATCTGATCTTGGCCATGAGACATTTTATCCAACTAAGAAGTGTAATAGGCCTTGGAAGTTCCAGGACAAATGGAAAATCTCATATATGTTAATCCCAGTCCTTTTATGAATCTGAGTTAACCTATCCACAAGGTGTCACACTGAGCTCCTAAATACTTTCTACAAACTGCCCCTAAAATGAAACCTGAAATAGCACAAGACGATTCACAGTGATGAGGTAGCATGAATAGCATTGTAGTCTATATAAGAGACATTGAAAAAGTTCTTGGAATATATATGTAACACATACATATGATATATGCTTATATATTAATATACACACACATATACACAATAAAAAACAATATAAACAATAAAAAAATAAAAAAAATTATTGACCCATTACTTTCAAGAAAGTATTTGAGCTGCATAAAATAAAAAATAAATCAACTTAGGTGAACGTAAAATCATAGGAATCTTGTAATAAAACAGGATGAAGATGAAGATACAAATATCTATGGGTGCCTGGGTGGCTCAGTCAGTTATGCATCCAACTTTGGCTCCGGTCGTGATCTCATGGTTTGTGGGTTCATGCCCCACACTGGGCCCTGTGCTGACAGCTCAGGGCCTGGAGCCTGCTTCAGATTCTGTGTCTTCCTTTCTCTCTGCCCCTCCCCTACTCATTCTCTGTCTCTCTCTGTCTCTCAAAAATAAACATTAAAACATTTTTTTTTTAAATTTTTTTTTTTTAACATTTATTTATTTTTGGGACAGAGAGAGACAGAGCATGAACGGGGGAGGGGCAGAGAGAGAGGGAGACACAGAACCGGAAACAGGCTCCAGGCTCCGAGCCATCAGCCCAGAGCCCGACGCGGGGCTCGAACTCACGGACCGCGAGATCGTGACCTGGCTGAAGTCGGACGCTTAACCGACTACGCCACCCAGGCGCCCCTAAAACATTTTTTTAATAAAAAAATAAAATACAAATATCTAAAAGCATGGATTAAGAAAGGATCGTTAGCTTTGATCTCTTAAAAACATAGACAAAAGGAGAATTGGTTTGGTTTGATCACATAATTCTAAATATATAATAAGAGTAAGCGTTACGAGTAACAGGAAGAAAAAATAATTTAGGATCTGTAACCACAATTCTTTTGGTAAAAAGTGAAGCACCGATAATGGAAGGTCTTTTGTTCTGTGGAGCATATTGACAAGTTGGGGCATTCGTGTTAGGGAATAAGAAATGTGTAAAGCTTAGTTCTCCCCATAACAGAAAAAAAAATGTGGAGCTCATGAAGCCACCTGGGGTGGAAGGTAAGACAGTAAGATGACAAAAGGCTTTGTGCACATGATCTGAACCATCTCTGACCTCCAAAATTTTGAATAAAAGTTATTAAATTCAAGAAAAGCTTTTGTTTCTTGAAGGAAACAATAAAAGTGTTGTTATTGTTTGTAAGTGTGCAGAGTATAAGAAAGATAATACTAGGGGTCTAAGAATAACCAGAGCAGATATGGCAATACATCTAAAGAAATAATGTACATGAGTTTTGGGGTGGTTAAAAATACATACGTCCCAGGAGAAGGAGCTATTCTAGGAATAGGAACAAATCTAGGAAGTCTGCAAAGAAGGCCAAATCGTGACAGATTTACTGATTTATTGCCATTCCATGAGGTCTCTTGGGAAAGAACATATAGAAATTCCCCTATGACCAACTCCCCAAAACTCCATTGAATCCTCTTTTATGTCTTACAAATGCTTCCTGCACAAACAACTGAGAAAAACAGATCACCTCATTTACTATTATTCCTAGTTTGCTTTTATAAATGGAAACAGATTTGTTTTTAGGTAATAAAAAATATACAAATTTCACTTTCTTCTTACGAAGTAGTTCAGAGTACAGGGTTTAAAGAAACAAAATCTTACAGTTGAATTTTTGAGTGCTGCCCTTTTAAAAACTGAGTCACTGTTCTCTCGCTTACTGGTAGTACCAGACCCTTGTCATTGGTTTTAATAACCATTGTCTGGTTCAACTTATTCCAGTTATCAGAGCAGAGATGCTAAATACCTTATTTGTCCCTTCGTGTTACTGTATTGAAAACACTTAGCACAGTGAAAAGTGTCAGGCAAAATCTTAAATGGGAATCTGCTCTTCCATCTGATAGGCTTTGAACAAGTTATTTAATCCCTTATATTATCAGTTTTCAAGGCTTAAAGTATGTCAGGACACATTTAATAAGTCTTCAAGTAGGGTTTCAAATTCCTGTTCTATCTGACCCCAAAGTTCATGATTTTTGCTAGAATTTCTCCATGAGTCCTGAACTGGCTTAAAGGTAAATGACATTTTCTCTCTCTGTCTATTTAAATTACATTGAGTGATGTGCTTGCAGTGAAGGTGTTGTTTTAACTTTCTGGGATACAGCAGTGCATGAAGAGATGGGGGCCTTGATGAAATGGGGCATATAAAAGCTGGGAAGGGAGGAAGACCAGACAGTAAGAAAATCAATATGTGACATTTCTAGGAGTATGAAGTGCTATGAAAAAAATAAAGCACAGTAATGAGTTAAACACTGATGGTGGGAAAGTGCTCTCTAGTCTAAAGACTCTCTAGTGAGGTACCTTTTTAACACAGATAAGAATAAAATGAGGGATGACAGCAACCATCCAGCAGAGAAGGTTTCCAGGCAGAGCATGTGCAAAGGCCCTACAGCTGAACTATGGCTATCATGTTTGAGGAACTGAAATGAGGTCAGCAGAGTTGAAGCAGATTGTCAAAAGTGGAGAGTGATAAGTGGTGAGGTCAGAATTACTCTTGCCAGAGATTATTCAGACTGTGTAGGTCTGAATGTTAAGGGTTTTGGATTTAATTCAAATGAGCTGGGAAGTCATTGGAGAATCTGATGAGAGGAGTTACATGATCCGGCTTAATTTTCAAGGTTTGACTGCGGCTGATGAGAAGAAAACAGATTGTGAAGGGGACAAGAACAAAAGCTTAGAAGACTAGTACGTTACTGTGGTACTTCAGGTGAGCTTATTTTCTTCCACTCATTTCCAGATCATCATTCTTTCACTTTGTAATTCAACCAAATCTCACACTGCTCATTTCCTCTGATGCCTCCAACCCGTAAATATTGGGTACTTTATCAAATATAAAGATGTATTATAAAGTCTGAAAATTAATAGTGTATCACTGATGTAAATTTTTACATCTGGACCAATGCCATGTTAATTGCTCTAGCCACACTGGTCTCCTGGCTGATCCACATGTATACAAAAACAAAAAATGACAAAGGTAGCTTCACATGTTAGTGGAGAGAAGATTGACACATCGATAAATAATCCAAGACCATTACTTGGATTATTGGGGGAAAAATGATCCCTACCTTACATCATTCATAAAAATAAATACCAAGTAATTTAAAGAACATAAAGGAATAATTTCCAACAAAACTGGAAAATTCTTAGAAAAATATAGAAGCATATCTTTAAGATTTCAGGGTAGGAAAAGATCTGCTTAAATAAGATGCCCAAAGTTATAAACCATGAAGGAAAAAAATAAATAATTTTTGCTCCTCCTCCTTCTACCACACTTCATTCTTTCAAACCTTATCTCCCAAATTAGTAAAGAGAGGTACTTGTCTTCATTCTGGAACATGGAAGATTTATCCATTGCACACAGAAACTGTACCAGTGAAATGTCTAGTCCTGGGACCTTATGCTCATTGTCAATATATATAACAATTCAGACTGCCTTTTATTAAGGAAAAGGAAATGTTTCCCAATGGTTTCCCAGTGGTTCTGGCAAGCCACTGAAGCATAGAACTAAATACAGACTCTACACCTGACACTTAAAACATTTTCAATTTTATTTATAAAATGTAGATGATAATATATTTTCCACCTACTTTATAAAAATTAGAACAAAATAAGATTATGTAAGGTTAAATACTTTTAAATCTTTCAACATAATAAAAATACCAATTTATTAACATTAAGTCAGATATAGTCTAACAAAGTAAAGACTGAGGGCAAATATTAGGAAAATGGCAATTTTTAAAACTCACTTCTACATAGATGTTCTGTTTAGTTTAGACAAAAATGGGAAATCTTGATTTATCAAATAAATTGTTTTTCTGCTGCATTTCATTCAACTACAGTAGACTTGGGGATTTAGTATCTTGACAGATATGTAATCTCTCTGGATAAAATGTAACCACAATGATTATTCACATTAAGCCTTAGATTTTACAGAAAAACGGAAAACATAAGAGAGGTTTCTAAAAGCTTAGACTCCTGGGAACGAGAATTTTTCTGAACTCTATTTTCTTTTTTTTTTTTCCCTAAGGTATTCAAACTGCTTTGGAGGGGATATTGTTCTGTGCATTTGAGTGAGATAAATCACTCAGGTAAGCAGATGATCCCAGAATGCAGTTAGATGAATGATCACAAAGTATCAGGGGAGAAAATATATTGATAAAAGAAAAAAAATGTATATATATAATTACGGAAAATATGTAACTGCCTACACACACACACACACACACACACACACACACACACACACGTGTGTATATGTATCTGGTCTCTATGTCGGAACAAACCAGCCAACACTATAAAGAACTGAGACATTTACTGAGATGTACATTTAGTAAGATTACTTTTGTTGATATCACTGATATATTTTAGATAGAATTGTCATGTGTGCTTGAATGATAATGTAGATATGAGAAAGTCAGAAAAGGAAGAAACCAAGGCATGCAGAAAAGGACCACTGAACTAATTGTGGGTTGCAACAAACCTGGGTTGTAATATACCCAGGGCATATTAAATTCAAGTTTCTGAGTAGTCTCCATTGCCATCTAGGTATATCCATTCTTGTGCGATGGTACCCAGCAACAGTATGGGGTCACTGATGGTATTGTCCTGTAACCCTGAGTACAAACTGATACAAATTTCTCTAAGTAGTAAGATGTATCAAGGATAATAATTTGTGATTCCAGGTAGAAAAGTTTGGTGTGGTTGTTGTCAGATACTGCTTTATCACTTCATCTTTATTAGTAGTTCCCTAGCCTTGTTCAGAGAGAAAATGTGCAGAAAAAGAATTACCTGCCACAAAGCCCTTGTATTCTGACCAATGAGATGGAAATCACCTGAAGAATAAGCTATGTATTTTTTCATGTTAGAAAGGAAGACTTGGCAGGCTGCTCTTTGCCTTTCACCTTTTACTTGTCTTTCTCTGTGGAGGCTTAGGTGGAGGAGCAGAGAGCTAGAAGGAAGCTGAGTCATGGACCACTTTCTCATGCACCTGCCCCATCCCTACACTCTATCTCCAGATTTCAATTGATGTGAGAACAAATAAAACACCTATCTGATTAAGCCACAAGAGTAGAATTATGGCTACATGCAACTGAACACAATCCTATGTGAGGCAGCAGCCAGTGGGTCAGTATAAGTAAGTGTTTCTCATTATCTTATAGTGTGGCACTCTTACCAGTGGAGATAATTTTGGCTAATATTAAGTTACATGTTAGACAAATATTTTCCGGTTATCATTTAGTCTTGATTATTCCAAGGAGGAAAGTCTCAGTTCACTGCCAGTGTGTCTTAAATAGCTCTCTAAAACTTGTTTTCTCCCTTGTAACAAACTAAGGTGCACTTTAGGCTAAGAGCCTTTGTTAAGCATCATTATCCAGCTAAAATTTAATAACATCGTTCTATTTCCATTAAGTTTGGCTTATAGTCACCGTCTCGTTATGGCACAGGGTTATCATGAATTTCCATTCATGAAAATGACATAAAGTTCCCTTGCAAAACAAATCCAAATAAAAATATGAATTGATTTAAAAATATTAAGTAAATACAAACAGAAGTGATACAGAAGGGGAAATTTTTGAAAAAAAAAGGAAGGGCAATAGTATATAAATGATTATAGTTTGATAAATTGAGTCCTCGATATATTCAAATCTGATACTAGGCCCACAGGAATAATTGCAGGCTCACTAACAAATTGGGGCCATATTTTCCTTGCCAGTTTAAACCAGCCTTGACAGAATTTGGCCTGTTGGTCAAATATCCTCAGTACTGAAAGCTAATCAAGTTAGGAAAAACTGTATGCAAAATTTCTTCACTTCCTGCTTCACTTGTAAATATAAACAGGATGCTTGGGCCTATGATGCATTGATCTACACTCAGTTACCAAAATCTCAGTCCAAATTTCATCCTTTCACCCTAAAAAATATTCCAGAATATTTTCTGTACAGATGATCAATGAATATTTACATAATTTCAGTTATTGCAGAGAAGGGTAGCTATTTAGAAATACTCAGTTGAGCTAAACTTGCAGCCTCATTGCTTCAGCTCATTTCCTCAATAACCTGAAATTTATTAAAACTTGATAATGAATGCTGAATGTCAACATTCTTGGTGTCTCTCTATTCATTTGTGCACAGCAGAAAGTTTGGCTGCTCATAAGTATTATTTGCTGTTGCAAGTTCCCTTGTTTGAGAAATTGTAGGTTTCAGTGTTTGGGCATAATCTTATAGAAGACAAATCAGAGCAAAGGTCAAATTGTGTAGGAAAATTCAAATCCAAATCTCTGCTATTGTGGAAAGGGAAAGCTCGGAATTATGAATAACAGATTCTTTGATTTTATAGTTTTCCCAGATGTCCTCTCTATTCATTGAAATGTCCAAATAATGATGACAGTGAATTTCATCACAGAGGCCTTGAAAATCCTGGAAATTTGTCAGTGATTACAATATATACTTTTGTTAATTTTATTACAAAGGTGATTTGTTCTTATATAAGCTATGTGCTTCTTCCTCTTGGTAATTCTATCCAGTCCACCTTAAAAAAAAGTATGTAGACATCCACCGTCAAGTTACAGGCATGGAGTGATCATGGATTGTTATATAAGGAAAGAGTATAAGAAAGTAATTCAGAATTCATGGGAACAATGTTAAAAATGTGGCTTGGATCTGAGGAATTCAGGTCCCCCACAAGATGGGGCCAGCACAGAGGGCAACTGGCAAATTAATGGGGCTAATGCAGGAGCTGAGGCCACAGGCAGGGCTGGGGAATATTTCCATAACTTCAGAGCTGTTGTGCAAAAGCACAAAACTAGATACATTCTCCATGGGGCTGGCTTATAGATTATATCCTAATTATAAACATATTGGCTTTGAAATATCCAGTTTGGTAAGGAGTGTGCAATAAACAAGGGAATATGGGTTGAGTGGAGAATGAGATACTATGATCTGCCCACCCTGGGATGCCTAGCCCTGAGGATAGTACATTAAGTGTTAGGTCTCATGACTATCAGCAGGAAAGAACTCTCAGAGTGAATTCCACCATTTCAGACTGGGCCAAGATATTCCAGGCTAGAGAGCATTCCTGGGCCATTCTAGATTAGTCCAACAAGTCAAAGCATAACCTCATCTTTGCTCCATTTATCTGTAGGCATTATGTGGGAGGATATATGCAGAAATGGGGATTTGGGCACATGTATCTGAGAGATAGGTAGCAGGTACAGTGGTAAGCAATAATCACTTCTCGGGGAAAAAACACAGCTTAGCACAAAGCATCACTAAAAACCAGTAAGGAAGTGATTTGGCTGAACATGTGCCACAGGGAGATCACAAATAGCAACAATAATGCCAAGTGGGTTTCTGCAATTCAAGACAACTTTTCATGTTTCAGCTAAGCTTGCAGTGGCTCTTAATCTAGGGTGCCTTAAAAAAAAACCGAAACAGGTCAGAGCACTGCCTCTCCTACATAATGCTCAAAATGCCCTAATACACCTAAAACTATTATAAAGTAACAATATAATACACACTCAGCCTGCCTCCCAACTCCTCTCCCTGGTAACCAACTGTTGGTTTCCTGTAACAATAAGTCTGTTTTTGTTTTGTTTGTTCATTTGTTTAGTTTTTTTGGACTGCACATATAAATGAAATCATATGGTATGTATCTTTCTCTAACTTATTTCACTTGACATAATGCCCTCTAGGTAGCAATATTGTTGCAAATGTAAGAATTTCTTTTTTTTTTTTATGGCTGAGTATTATTTCATATTGTGTTTCTGTGTGTGTGTGTGTGTGTGTGTGTGTGTGTGTGTGTGCATGTGTGTGACATCCTTATTCATTCACCTATGAATGGACACTTACATTGCTTCCATATCTTGGCTGTTATAAATAATGCTGCATTGAACATAGGGGTGCATATATCTCTTTCGATTGGTGTTTTCATTTCCTTTGGATAAATATCCAGAAATGGAATTGCTGGCTCATATGGTAGTTCTTTTTTTAATTTTTTGAGGAACTGTCATACTGTTTTCCACAGTGGCGACACCAGTTTATGTCCTCACTAACAATACACTAGGGTTCCCTTTCTCTACATCCTTGCCAACAATTGCTATTTTTTGCTTTTTTGATACTAGCCAATCTGACAGGTGTGAGGTGATAGCTCATTGTGGTTTTGTATCTTCCTGATGCGTAGTGCTGTTGTGCATCTTTTCACGTGTCTGTTGGCCATTTGTATACGTTCTTTGGAAAAATGTCTATTCAGGTGCTCTGCCCATTTTTAATTGGGTAATTTGGCCTTTTGATATTAAATTGTGTAAGTTCTTTGTATTGTTTGGATATGAATGTGAGTTCTGAAAGAGATCTAATACGTATGAATAGATGATAACGGCATTTTCTTTTTAAACCTTCACATTGCATAAAAGTGTCATTGCTGAGTAAATGTGCTGCTGCTGACTGTTGGAATGCAGAGCCAGTTTTGAATACTAAAGCAATAATTGACACTCTTCAAAGTGACGAATGACTCCCATGTTGAGACCGCATATTGCTATATTTACTTAGAGGCTGAGTTGATGATAGGCTTTGTTACATGCAGGAAAGAAATGTGAGTATCTGAAAGATGTTTCATACTAATATTATTGTCAACACTCAGAGAGATGCTGGTTTCTGATGTGAACTTTACAGGTTTTGAGCTCTTTGTGAGGAAGTAGAGTTGTAAGTTTTAATTGAATAGATGATTAGCATTATTCAAATATATTTGGGAATGGATTCATCAAATAGAAATTTGTTCAGATAAATGTTATAGGGAAGGAGGAAGTGAAAAAAAATTTTTTTTATGTTTGAAAGGAGAATGTTCTGACAGTAGGTTCTTCTACCATTCTTAAAAATCTATAAAATGATCAGATTTTTACAATTTAAGTTTTAGGTAGTAAAAAAACCATGACTGGATCATTTCTAAGTGTTTTCAGCCAGGAAGCTTGGTCCAAGAAGTTGGGCAAACATAGTTATATAGAGGAACCTAGGAAAGTTTTCACTGAGTGAAGTAGCTAGTGTTTTCCACATTTTAGGAGAAGGGACTGGACATTCTTATTTATCTTTTGGATAGCTTTCCAACTACAACCTAGCCTATTCACTATATTTTGGTTTTATATCCACTGTGTAGTAGATTGGGTGTTATTATATGCCAAATTCTTAAATTCAAGAATGTTAGAATTAAAGTTTGGGCAATCTAAGATGATTCCCCAAATGCATAGTAACTAATCAGTAAGTGAAAAATTAACAATATAAATGGAAAATTCTAAAGCAAGTCAGAAGAAAAGAGTGAGCCATAAACCCTCCGATGTAAAAAGGTGACCCCAGAGGCTGACTGCTTTCTCCATTTCATAGGCATGAATTATCAAAAAATGGTGAAGCAAAACTTCAGTTTCAACTTTAGATGTATCTATGGTGAAAATATGAGTATGAAAATGTGTGCTTGGAGTGTTCTTAGGGAGCTCATTGACCCTCGCTCTTCTGAAGATGTAATTTATTGGATGTTGTGAATTTAATCCATCTAAAGCTCCTGAGTGTATCACCTATCTTTCTGTAACTCAATTTGGTCAGCTCACTCTCTCTGTTGAAACCATGAATATCCTTTTAAGTCTCTTTATTCTCAGAACATGAAGGCATTTTATATCTTCTTTAAAATGGCCATATCTATTTTAGGTGCAGCTCTATCTTGATATGTAGAGTTTCCTGTAGGCAAATAGAAGTTAAGTGGGATTCTTTGGAACTGATTCCTTTTTGAAAGTTTTTATATCCATGACATTAACATGAAAATATAATCTCTATCTAAAATGCCCTACTGGGGCGCCTGGGTGGCGCAGTCGGTTAAGCGTCCGACTTCAGCCAGGTCATGATCTCGCAGTCCGTGAGTTCGAGCCCCGCGTCAGGCTCTGGGCTGATGGCTCAGAGCCTGGAGCCTGTTTCCGATTCTGTGTCTCCCTCTCTCTCTGCCCCTCCCCCGTTCATGCTCTGTCTCTCTCTGTCCCAAAAATAAATAAACGTTGAAAAAAAAATTAAAAAAAAAATTAAATGCCCTACTATTGATCCTCAAATAAGATAAGAGAACATAGCTTTATATTTATTCCAAAGCTGTCAAATATCGAACTAGTGACAAAGAGCAGAATAGGGCTACTCCACAAATTTTGATAATCTAATAAAAATTATCTTGACTGAGAGCTACCCAACCAGAACAATTTTAATTACTGCCCATAAGTTATAATATTAAGCAAAGAGCTCCAGGAGGCAAGTTTTTGGTTCAGACTAGTTACCTCTCTCCCTTCCGTTCCTTTCTCTCATGTTCCATGTTGAGTCATCCTTACCAGGTAGTTCTTCCATTTTCCTACTAAATGAGGAATGGTATTCTCTCCAAATACTGCTCGATCCTTGCACTTCTGTTTCAATCACACATTTATTCTTACCTCCTCTTTCCTGATTCCCATCAGTCTGCTATCTCCAAATTTCAAGTTGCCTTAACATGACAGCATAGTGTAAGGAAAGCCTTCCCCTAAATTTCCCCAAGAAGTTAGCAAATAAAATGGTCTAATAGGGACCAATTTGCTACATGTGAAAGCTTATTTTGCTACTTCTATAGAATGTGCATGCCTGTAGGATTGCCTTCTATCTATTATCCCATAGGTACAGAAGCACCTCACAAGGACTGCAGCATGTATACAACAAGCCCAAGTTTCTTGATCTGAGAAAGCATTGTAGTTTCCCCTCAAATTTTCTCCTCTGGTTCCAAGGAATCAGTACCTGTGAATCACTTCTTCCAAACATTTATCATTCAATTTATTGCCACTCTTTCCTTTGTTTAATTTATCCCCCCGTAGGAGTTGTGGAGAAGAGGGATCTCCTGCTTCATTGGCTTCCAGAAGAAAATAAAAGGAACAAGAATTTGCTTATTGTAGGGAGTCATTTAAAAACAACTCTAGGGGCGCCTGGGTGGCGCAGTCAGTTAAGCGTCCGACTTCAGCCAGGTCACGATCTCGCGGTCCGTGAGTTCGAGCCCCGCGTCGGGCTCTGGGTGGATGGCTCAGAGCCTGGAGCCTGTTTCCGATTCTGTGTCTCCCTCTCTCTCTGCCCCTCCCCCGCTCATGCTCTGTCTCTCTCTGTCCCAAAAATAAATAAACGTTGAAAAAAAAATTTAAAAACAACTCTAAATCAGTAATTTCCAAGTGAAGTCTTCACTCAACCAACCATTTTCCAGTGTAGCATTTTCTGGCCACCCTTGACTATAGACCCAATAATGCCTTTCCATAGCAGCGCAGCCCTACTGGTCTGTACCTAGGAAAGTGCTCATTAAAACTCTCAACCATGAGGGGCACCTGAGTGGCTCAGTCAGTTGAGCATCCAAAGTCGGCTCAGGTCATGATCTCACAGCTTGTGAGTTCGAGTCCCATGTCGGGCTCCGTGCTGACAGCTCAGAGCCTGGAGCATGCTTCGGATTCTGTGTCTCCCTCTCTCTCTGCCCCTTACTCACTCGCATTCTGTCTCTGTCTCTCTCAAAAATAAATAATTAAAAAAAAACAAAACCAAAAACCCTCAACCATGGTAAGCATGTGAAGCCTGAAATTAGCAGTGTTCCAGAGGTCTGACATCTGGGCTGTCTGGATTAAACTGTGCATCTATAGGCTGGCTGAGCTGCTTTAGCCATGAATACCCCTCCTAGACTGATCTTGACTATGTTAGACTGTGACCTTGAGAAAGTCCCTTAACCTCTCTATCTCCTTGGACTTTATCACTAATAACAACATAACATCTCCTAGGTCCTAAGACTTGATTATTTCTTATTTACATATTAACATTTATGAAATGGAAATTCATCATATAGCCAAATACATTTTAAGTAGCATCTCTCCATTATCTCAGTGCGCACAACTGTCAGTAAGCCAATAGTGGATTCTATCCTCATCAGAACCTTTGATGTGAGATAATATCATAATAATAATTTGAAAGTATTTGAAAGACAAATATGGGTATTTAGGGTAGGGTAATAATTTAGCAAATCTTCAAAAAAGCAACATTTAAATATTGTTTATTTAGGCATTTATTTTGTGACATTAAGGGAATAAATGAGTTTCTTAAGGTTGTTGGCATGGATAAGCTTTAGGGACTTTTGCAACTTTCATATGCCCATGGTCAGAATACCCACCCAAGATTTGTCAGTACTGGCAAAGACTTTTGTTTCTTTCTTTTCCTCTTTAATTTACTGTTCCCTTTGTTGGAAGAGTATGGTAGCCAGGATCTTTTGAGGGCCCCCATGATTTCCTGGTGTACATGCCCTGTATAATCCTCATGAGTATGAGTGGCCTATTATCATGTTAAGGTATTGTTCCCATGTAATGTTCCCATGTAATCATGCTGTTAGATGGCAAAGGGAGATTATGCTAGGTGAGCCTAACCTCACCAGGTGAGTCCTTTAAAGGAAGAGTGTTTTCACTGGCTGGCCATAGAAGAGGAAGTCAGAGACATGTTCAGGGTCCCATGGAAGAAAGCAAATACCCATGCTGTGAATTGTCTAACTGGGGCCACATGGCAAGGAACTTCAGCTAGTGTCTAGGAGCTGCGAGTGGTCCCAGCTGACAGCTAGCAAGAACATGGGAACTTCAATCTAAACTGCAAGGAATTACATTCTGACAATACCAGTGATTTTGGAAGAGAACCCTGGGCTCTAGACAAGATGACAGCCCCAGCTTATGCTGTGATTTCAGCCCCGTGAGACTCTGAGCAGAGAATCTAGTCATACCACGTCTAGACTTGTCACCTACAGACACTAAAGATAACACATTTGTATTGTTTTAAGCTGTTAGGTCTGTGATCATTTGCTACATAGCAGTAGAAAATAAACACAGGGGGACAGAAGTTTACATTTTTTTCCAGTTATGCAAATAGTCAGGTGTAAGAAACTGAGTTGGGACCTAGTGATGTTTTAGCAGCCCAAACGGATCTATGTCTTGGAAAAGATCTTATCTGGCCTGTCTCACCTTGACTCAAAAATTTCACTAGTATCTCAAAGAAGACAAAGTCCAATAAGAGTTGGGCTGGGTTAGGGGCGCCTGGGTGGCTTGGTCGGTTAAGCGTCCGACTTCGGCTCAGGTCATGATCTCACCGTCTGTGAGTTCGAGCCCCGCGTCGGGCTCTGTGCTGACAGCTCAGAGCCTGGAGCCTGTTTCCGATTCTGTGTCTCCCTCTCTCTCTGCTCCTCCCCTGTTCATGCTCTGTCTCTCTCTGTCTCAAAAATAAATAAACGTTAAAAAAAAAAATTAAAAAAAAGAGTCGGGCTGGGTGACTCCTACAGTTCTTTGTATATGGGGGTTGTACTAAATAACACCTATGGCCCCTTTGTCATGGGATAATATTGTCAACCCAAATGTCATGGGATAATATTGTCATATTTATGAGGTTTGTGTGGTTGACTGCCACATGACTTAACCACAAGTATACACAACACCAAATAAAGGATAGAGTTGGAACATGAGTATAGAGTAAGAGAGCTAATATTTCTTTGGTGCTTAACATATGCCAGATAGCATGTTTTCAGTATGCATTAATTATTTTAAGCCTCATGATACCTGGAGGAATAGATGCTATTGTCTATTTATAGATGGAGAAACAAATACTTGAATGATTTATATAAACTGCTCATCATCTCCTAGCCATTCAAAGGTAGAACCAGAATTCAAACCCAGGACTGTCTGATTTCAAAGTAGAGACATTTTCAATACACCTATGAAAACTTACAAAATGTCCAGAAGAGACGTAAAATGAAGTATTTTGAAAACGTTGTTTCCTGTTTCTCAGGAGACATTGTCCCAATCGCGCTTTAATAGGTCATCGTTTGTAAATGTTTGCAGTGAATGAGATAAAAGAAGATGCCAACTCCAGAAAGAATTTTAAATGATTTTTTTAAATATTTCATTTCACTCCTAAATATTTTTTACTTTTTTCTTTCTTGGTTCCTACAAGTATGCACATTAGTAAAATCTCTGGGTACATGTAAAACTGTTTAATATTATTAATATATTTTAAAATATTCTAATGTTTGAAATACTATCTTTTAGGAAAAAATAAACATTTCCTCTTATTGTTTTCATGGAGTTAGTAAAATATTGACATTTTTAATCAACAAGTTCATCTTCTGTGTTTTTTTAATTTTCCTGTAAGATCAAGCTTTTCTTTTTTTGAGAGAGAAAGCATGCACGTGCACAAGCAGGAGAGGGGCAGAGGGAAAAGGAGAGAGAAGCTTAAGTAGGCTCCACACTGGGTGTGAGATCCTATGAACGGTGAGGTCATGATCTGAACGAAAATCAAGAGTCAGACACTTAAACGACTGAGCCACCCAGGCACCCTTTTTTACTGGAAGATCAAGAAACAGCACCTAGAGAATAATTGACAACACTGAATACAGTACTTAAGAAAATAAGGAAGTCAAAAGTTCTGAATGCAGATACTGATAAAAGTTGAGAAGTAATAACTGAAATAAATGTCAGTTTTTTTCTGGACTTGAAATTGATATGGTACAATGATAATTTGAGGCACACTATAATTTAGGGTTTAAAAAAATTTTTAAAAATAAAATAAATGTTTGTAAGTTCAGAAGATAAATGTACATCTGTAATAGTTTTACAGATGTACATTTATCTTCTGAACTTACAAACATTTATTTTATTTTTTTAAATTTTTTTTACATTTATTTATTTTTGAGAGACAGAGTGAGACAAAGTGAGAGTGGGGGAGGGGCAGAGAGAGAGGGAGGCACAGGATCAGAAGCAGGCTCCAGGCTCTGAGCTGTCAGCACAGAGCCCGACACGGGGCTCGAACCCACAGACCGTGAGATCATGACCTGAGCTCAAGTTGGACGCTGAACAAACTGAGCCACCCAGGGACCCCTGAACTTATAAACATTTAAACAATATGCATTTCAGTAATAGAAACCAGGTGTTCTGGCACAAAAATGCAGGTGTAATGTGGCATATTGTCAAGTATTAAATTCATTTGCAGACCTTTGAAATTTCTTTGGTATAAGTTAAGTAAACATTAAAGTTAAAAAATGTCATTTGTCAAAAAGGGAAATGTAAGTTATTTTGGGTGTATTTTTTTTTTTTTTAAGGATCCACATCAGCATCACTATCTAAAAACTATGGTGTTTATGCTTAACTTGAATATTTGTTCCATTCCTTTGAGGCATTATTGCTGGCAGCCTCTGCTTTGGAGAATGGATAAATTGGTTTTAGCTCCACTCTGGTGGTTAGATGTGAAACCTAGGCCAGATACTTATACTGATGTCTTTCATTATGTGGTCTTCAAAATTCTGTTTATGTCCTCAGAGGAATTAATGTAATTATCATTTTAAGTTGGTTTCTTTTTCTTTTCTTTCTTTCTTTCTTTCTTTCTTTATTTCTTTCTTTCTTTCTTCTTCTTTCTTTCTTTCTTTTTTTTTTTTTTTTTTTGTTGTTGTTGCTAGGGACACTTAAATCTATGCAAGGAAAGGCATTCTGAGTGCTTAGCTTGGCTTTTGTTTGAAAATGTGTCCTTGAACCTTTTAGCCCCCCAGACCAAGTTTGGTAGCGGCCATGTGGGTCATGGCAGAACCAGCCTTGGGTATGGGAGCAAAGTAGAGTGTGGATCAGTTTCTTCCACCTGTAGGCTGGGAGATGGGGGACAAGCATCTGGGCCAATTGTGCTCAGTTTTCTCATTTGCCAACTGGACTTAAGTAATACCTTCCTGACAGGGTTAAAATAACGTTTAAATGATCCGTATGTGACATTTCCTCTTATGTAGGAAATAGCTAATGAACCTCGTTTTCTTTCTGTGTTGGGGGCAGAAGGGACAAAAGGCATTCTTTTGCATTTCATTTTCTACTGGATGTCTGTGAATATATATTTGTATTTCCACCTCATTATTACTGTTCAACACTATAAAGAAGATTAGCACATCATTTATTTCTTGCATGAACCTACTACAAAGTATGAACTTCTGTTTTATGAATACACTTTATGTCTGAACCCCTATGAGAGCTCTGATGTAGTTTGCAGTTGATGGGAAAGAGGGAGGACTTTGCCCTCACTGCTGCTATCATAGGAGATGTGTTTCTGTTTTTTTAAAGTTCTGTCCTAGAATATTAAAAAGCCAGACTTTCATGAACTGGCCTACAAAATTAAGAACCATTTACAATGTTATTTCCATGGAAAAGTGTTCTAAATTTCCATTTAGTAATATAGGACAAACTTTTGTACAAAACCACTCAGATGGAAGGCCCTTAATTTTGTATACTGGGTACATATATTTTTCAAACAATATATGTCCAGCAGTGCATTGATGCTATTAAAAAAAAACTGACAGGAAAGGCCTGGGAATTATGAAAGTGCAATTAAAGCTACATACTTAACAAAATGCAAGATTATTTTCTCAGAAAAAAAAAGGTAAGTTCTTTTGTTGCCAATCCCATGTTTTTTTGTTTCCTTAAATACATGCCACATTTCATAGATAAATGTTTCTATAGATTAGAAGCCTTTTGTCATTTAAGTAAAACATAGACCCTGCTCTTAACATTATGGAAATTATTTACAGTAGTATGTTTACAAAGACAGATGTTTTTTAAGTCACTTTTTTACATTTTTTCTTTGTTTTTCACATGTATTATATCTCCAACACTTGACTTGAGTTAACTCAAAGTCTCTATAAAAGTTAAGTAGTGCCTGAAAGCCTCTTTACTGCATGTTAATTAAATAAGGCAATGAGTAGGAGTGGCACAAGGAGAGAATGGAGAAATCGAGTGGCTTCACAGAGTTCTACTTGAAAACTATAATGCCATATTCAGGCAGGGAGCATGTCAGAGTCGGAAGCAGCCTGTAGCGGAAGGCAGGCAGCGAGCAGCCCGGGCATCTGTGCAGCCGTTCCTCAGTGTCACCATTTATGCCCAGAGAGTTGAATTAGGCAACCCTGGCAGTCCTTCACCTCTATAAACTATATGAGCAGGCAAACCATTTAAAGCCATATAAAATTGAGACCTTTGGTGTCTCTTCAGCCATTTTGGAATGAGTTCCCTGCGCCATGATGAGGAAGAAACATGTCACAGTGAACAAGTTGGCATATGGTATCATTTGTGATTGCTTAGAATAGGTATTTGCTTTTGAGCTTAGGTCTTTGGGAAACAAAGTGGTTTAATTGTTTGTAATCTCCTCAAGAAAGAGGAATGAGTAAATGGGTTAGGTTGATTTTTTTTTTTTTTTACTAAAATAGAAATTAGGCTTAGCTCTAAAAATAAAAAAGCTCTCCCCACTTTTAGATATATATTTTGCTAAAAGATGATTAGAGGACTTCACACTTAAGAATTTTAAAGCGACAAGGGCAAGCATAGTGGATTGCATCATTAGCTGATTAAAGAAAATGTTAACGAAAACATCACCATCAAGCATATGGACTGATTTAATTAGTTGATTACTAATTCAGATTTAGTGCTGAGTACCTTTACTTTGAACATCAATTTCAGCTTAATAGGAAGCTCTTCCTGCTTCTCTGTCATCACAGAAAACAAGGCTTGGCAATTGGGCAATTAAAGAAATGAACAAATGAATATTAGATTAAAGCCTTTCCTGACATCCATTTCAGAGTGCCAAAAAATGTTGTTCACAGCAAATTCATTACAGAATAGGAAGTCATTTCTCCTTTCCAAACAAATGGCATCTTTCAATGATATCAAAATCTCCCACCATCTAAATCCATATTGTTTTTTTTTTTTTAATTTTTTGGACACTAGTAAGTGCCTGACCCTTTGTTCTACTCTGTGGATCTAGAGACAAATAAGATACAGTATCTGTCTTTAGGTATCACAGTGTAATGGATAAGAAAGTCGTATTAAAAATCTCCTGTGATTAATGATGTAAGGAGAGTAGACACTAGAGATTACATGGAGAACAGAGGAAACACGTATAACCTAGTCTGAGTTGGGTGGTACAGAATTAGTGAAGACAGGTTTGTATTAGAACAAGGGGAAATGGAGGAACTTCTTGCTGTCTTTCTTACTTACTCCCTTTATCTGGGTTTTTATTTTTTTTTATTTTTATTATTTTTTTTAAATTTTTTTTCAACGTTTATTTATTTTTGGGACAGAGAGAGAGCATGAACGGGGGAGGGGCAGAGAGAGAGGGAGACACAGAATCGGAAGCAGGCTCCAGGCTCTGAGGCATCAGCCCAGAGCCCGACGCGGGGCTCGAACTCACGGACCGCGAGATCGTGACCTGGCTGAAGTCGGACGCTCAACTGACTGCGCCACCCAGGCGCCCCTATCTGGGTTTTTAAAGACTCATGTCATTACTTGGTTCAATTTCCAATCTCTCTCTCATTTCATGAATGTTTCTTTCTCTCCCTCCTCAACCCTCCCATTCCTTTTCCTCTAGAGGCCAATAATCTTATCCTAGCAGTGACAATGGCCTGGAGGTCTACTGACTAATAATCTCATTAGTTCTCATGATATTTTTTCAAGAAAAATAAAAATGGCAATTATTACTTCAGTTTTACACATGTAAAACTTGAACCAGAAAGAATGAAACAGATTTGCCCAGGGTTACACAGAAAATGGAGGAGCCAAGGTGGGAATGAATGAAACACTTCCTATCATACACAGTCACCTTGGGCTTCATTAATAGGCTTATTATTATACTAGTAAATGTCAAATTTCATCTATAAATATCATAACCATATACATGCTCCAGAATAATGCAGTATAAATTTAAAAATCAGCATTCTAAAGATTTGTACATATCAAATTTTATGCATTTAGTTTTTGCTATATCCATTATCATTCAGTAAAGTTATAATATTGTAAAACAAAAATGCAATTCTTGGGTTAAGCCTGTGAGTGTGTGTGTGTGTGTGTGTGTGTGCACGTGTGCACATGCGTGCATGTGCATGTGCATGTGTAATGTTTGTCTGATTGTAATGGCAATTTGAATGTTTGGTCTATAGAGATTGGTAGTAGTTAGCATGACAGACAAAAGGAGCAAATGTAGTCCATTTATGCCTTGAGCTGAACTAATTTTAGTGTTAAGCATGAATCTAATATCCACAAATAGGGAATAGTTATTAGCAAATATTGAAGTCAGAATCATATTTGTAGTTTTGCAGCAAAAGTAAGAATTACCTAGCTTCAACAAGATCATGGGTTTTGCTATTAAAGATAATGCTATAAATATATTGATTGGTTAAAACCCTGCTAAGAAAGTGAGTGTCTAACAATCCATAGACAAAGTTTGAGTTAGTTTATCCTTTCTAATAAATGCCTATATATATATACATATACATATATATATATATATGTACATACATATATATATATATGTATATATATAAGCATTCATTGAATCAAGAAACAATATAAGCTTTACAGCACAGTGGAAAACAGGATCTTTATAAAATATACATATATGTTAGTAAACTATCTCTTTCTCTCCAAGTAGTAAATCAATTTGTTTCTGGCTTTAAATAAACAGACCATGCCTCAGTCCAAAAGACATTGAAGCAATTCAATGGCATCAGGTGAACTGGAGATTTGGGAATTTGATACTAGTGACTTTTTATGATCTATCATTGTCATGTTATCACACTATTGGAAGAAAAATTTTGTCATGTCACTTCTAGATTAGCAGAGAAGTGTAGGCAAAATTGCCTCTCTCCCAACATATCCCAGTCCTATGCCATTTTTACAACTTCATTATTGGGGCCTCACACATGGGAAGAGATCACTGAAAGTATATGTAGCTGAAAGAGATCCACAACTGTGTTGTCATTTGGATAGACTAGTTATTTATACATGAGAACTTAAGTAACTTAACCTCTCAGAACTTTGTCATTACAATTGTAGAGAAGATATAGACCTAACCATGTCATGACATTATTTTGAGTATCTTATTGATAACTATTAAAAACAAGTAAGTAATACTCTGGACAAATATACAGCATTAAAAATAATATTAATAATGGACATGTGCTAATAAAAACTAATTCAAACTAAAGAAAAATTCTAGCAACATTGCAGGATGCAGGATTACACCCAAATCAACTGCATTGCAATGTACCAGCAATGAAAAGTGCAAAAATAAAATCAAGAAAAAAAACATTTTAATAACATAAAAAGAATAGAATACATCAGAAAATATTTAATTAAAAAGTACATGACTCTTACATCAAAAACCACAAAACATTATTGAAGTAAATTAAGGAGGATCTAAAAAATAAAAAGGTGTTCTATGTTCATCGACTGGAGGGATTAATATGGTTAAGATGGCAATATTCCCCTAGTTGATCTTCAGATTCAGAGTAATCTGTATCAGAATCTAAGCTTTGTTTTTCTTTAAAAAAAATTGACACACTGATCTTAAAAATCATATGGGATATTTCAGAATAACATTTCATGAGGAACTGTTCAGAATAACCAGAACAGTCTTTAAAAAGAAAAAGAAAGTTCAAGGACTCACACTTCCCAATTTCAGTACTTATTACAAAGCTACAGTAATCAAAACAATGTGATGCTAGCATAATAAAAGAAACTGAAATTAACAGATTTGAGACCTCAAAAATAAACTTCTACATTCATGGCTAATTAATTTTTGCCAATAGTGTCAAGGCAAATTTTCAATAGAGGAAAAATAAATCTTTTCTATAAGTGGTGCTGGACAATTTGATATTTACATATATAAGAATAAAGCTGAACCTCAAGCTATATACAAAATTTAAATCAAAATGAATCAAAACCCTAAATGTAGAAGCCAAAATGACAAAAAATCTTAATAGAAAACCTAGGCATAAATTTTCATTAACCTGGATAAGCAATGGTTGCTTATACACGAAAAGCACATGCCCAAAGACAAGACAAAAGATAAAATTAATTGAACTCCATCAAAATTAAAAACTTTTGTGCTTTAAAGGTTACCATCCAGAAAGTGAAAAGACAGACAACCTACAGATGGAAAAAATATTTGCAAATCATATATCTACTAGAATCTAGTAAGCTGAATACATAAGGAACTATTAGACCTTAAACATAAAAAGACAACTCAGTTTAAAGATGGTCATAGGATTTCAATCAATAATTCTACAAATAGAATATGTAAATGATCAATAAGCACATGAAAAACTACTCAACATTATTAGGTTAATGCAACTAAAGTCATAATGAGATATCACTTCACACTCATTGTGGCTAAAATTAAAAAAAAAAATTAAAAGGATAATAAGACATATTGATGAGAACTGTATAAACTGTAACCATCATAATCTTTGGAAAACAGTCAGGCAGTTCTTTAAAAGTTAAACACAGATTTACTATATTATCCAGCAATTTCACTCGTATGTATATACCCCTTAAAATTAAAAACAATGTTCACAAAACAACTGTACATAAATGTCCATTGCAGCATTATCCATAATAGCTAAAAGTTGGGAAAAACACAAAAAACAAACCCACTACTGATTGGTGAAACAAATGTGATACACCTTCACAAAGGAATATTATTCAGTCATAAAAAAGAATAAAGTACAGATACATGCTACAACACAGATAAATCTTGGAAACGTTATGCTTGCTAAGTGAAAGGAGCCAGACACAATAGGACATATAGTGTTATGATTGTATTTATGTGAAATGTCCAGAATAGGTAAACTCATTGAGACAGAAAGTAGGTTAGTAATTGTTAAGGGATGATGGGAGGGGGGAATAGAGAGAGAATGCTAATGGGTATAGTTTATTTTTAAGGTAACTGAATGTTCCAGAATTAGATAGTGATGATGGTTTTAAAACTTTGTGAATACACTAAAAATCATTGAAGTTTACACCTTGAAGTGATGAATTCTATGGTGTGTGAATTATATATCAAGAACACAATAATAATTCATAGGCACCTGAGTAACACATTCACAGCAAGAAAGATCCCAACAATTTTCTATCACATCTGAGATTCTCACTATTAACTGGAGTTGAAAACAAATGTTAACATTAAACATTATTTGGAATGAGTAATTTTTTTAATTAAATATTTAGTTTTCTGAGATGGATAAACAATTTTGTGATTGGAAAAGACTAAAGATCTAGGGCTTGAACCAATGTCCATTACTGGGGCACAAAAGTGAAAAGCTATGGGTCACCTATTATGGATAGCCTGAAAAAGGTGTCATCTTTTGACAGAGGAAGAGAGATTAATTAAAGAATATAGCATTCAGAAAAAAAAATTACTTGATTTTTTAATTTGTTTTAAAGTTTATCCATTTATTTTATTTTTTTATTTTATTTTATTTTATTTTTTTATTATTTAAAAAAAATTTTTTTTCAACATTTATTTATTTTTGGGACAGAGAGAGGCAGAGCATGAACGGGCGAGGGGCAGAGAAAGAGGGAGACACAGAATCGGAAGCAGGCTCCAGGCTCTGAGCCATCAGCCCAGAGCCCGATGCGGGGCTCGAACTCACGGACTGTGAGATCGTGACCCGGGCTGAAGTCGGACGCTTAACCAACTGAGCCACCCAGGCGCCCCTATCCATTTATTTTAAAAAAGAGAGAGAGAGAGAGAGAGTGGGCAGGGCAGACAGAGAGAGAGAGAGTGAATCCCAAGCAGTCTCTGAGTGTCAGACCCTCAAGGGGCTCGAACTCACAAACCATAAGATCATGACCTGAGCCAAAACCAAGTGTCGGAGGATTAACCGACTGAACCATCCAGGGACCCTCTGAAAAAAAATATTTTAAAACGAATGAAAGAGAATACACTAGAAAGTAGTCTTCACTTTCACCAAAATATTGCCCAGACCTAGCACTGCTCAGGAACATTATCCTCACAATGTCATGCCTTATGTTTTAAGAAGCAATGATTTTAGGGGTACCTGTGCAGCTTAGTTGATTAAGCATCCAACTTTGGCTCAGGTCATGATCTCATGGTTCATGAGCTCGAGCCCCACATCAAGGCTCTGTGCTGACAGCTTGGAGCCTGGAGCCTGCTTCACATTCTGTGTCTCCCTCTCTCTCTGCCCCTTCTCCACTTGCACTCTGATCTCTCTGCCTCTCTCAAAAATAAATAAACATTAAAGAAAGGGTTTTTTTTTTGGTGGGGAGGCACCTGGGTGGCTCAGTCAGTTAAGCATACGACTTTGGCTCAGGTCATGATCTCACAGCTATGGGTTTGAATTTCGTGTCGGGCTCTGTGATGATAGCTCAGAGCCTGGAGCCTATTTCAGATTCTGTGTCTCCTCCTCTCTCTGTCCCTCCCATGCTCATGCTCTATCTCTCTCTGTCTCTCAATAATAAATAAACACTAAAAAACTTTTTTTAATAAAAAATTTAAAAAAAATTTAAAGAAGCAATGATTTAAAAATGTCTTTCTTACTATATTCTCTTTTGTATATTACAAACATCACACATCACATTTTGTTTGAGTCTCTGTAAGTTTATGTCCTCTACCCTTGTCTCAAATTCTGCAAACAGAACCTTAACCTCAGGTGTAATAAGACTGTGGAATAGGGGCGCCTGGGTGGCGCAGTCGGTTAAGCGTCCGACTTCAGCCAGGTCACGATCTTGCGGTCCGTGAGTTCGAGCCCCGCGTCGGGCTCTGGGCTGATGGCTCAGAGCCTGGAGCCTGTTTCCGATTCTCTGTCTCCCTCTCTCTCTGACCCTCCCCCGTTCATGCTCTGTCTCTCCCTGTCCCAAAAATAAAACGTTGAAGAAAAAAAAAAATTAAAAAAAAAAATTGCTTAAAAAAAAAAAAAGACTGTGGAATAATTACACAGGTATAAAAGCTAAAATAAAGGAAATTTACCATAATGTCCAACTCATAAAAAATTGTTTTATACCTATGAGGCTCAGACTATGTTTATCAGGGAGGCTTGAAGGAAAAATTTCCCTGGGCTGTTCATTCATCATGAATTACACAAAATCATATCATGCTTCTGTGACTAATATGCAGTAGTAATATTATATTAGAGTTATACTCTTACAGAGAAATGTCCATTTAGAGAAATAAACTTTTAAGTCATGTCTATATGAACATAAGGAGTGTGAAAAATTGTATCGTATCTGTGAGCTATCTTAATTAACATTCTCCAAGTAGTAATACCAAGTCACTGTTCTTGGAATAGTCACAAAGATGTAACACAGCAAGGAGAAAGCACCATTTTTGTTTGTTTGTTTGTTTTCCCCAATAAGATGATGTTATAGTTATACAGTCACAGCCTAACAGACCAATTCAGTAGAACATTTAGTTATCCCAAAGGAGGATGCTGATTATTAGAGGAGGGAGTATTTTACTTGGATTCAAACAAACTCAGTGCCAGTGTTTGTCATTAAAATTTAATATGGCACTATATGTGAGAAAGGCGCTAACACATAGAAAGTTTCCACCTTCTTTCCTCCCTTCCTCCTTCTCCCTCCCCCTTTCCTTTTGTCTTTTTTCTATTCAATTACTGTCTAAACCTTCCTCATCATAAGAATACTTTGTTGAAAGTGTCATTGCCATTATCTGTGTCTTAAAGGAGGCATGGACTACAGTCAAAAGATTCAGTACTGGGGTGCCTGGGTGGCTCAGTCAGTGGAGCATCTGACTTTGGATGTGGTCATGATCTCATGGTTCTGGGTTTGAGCCCCACATTGGGCTCTGTGCTTACAGCTCAGAGCCTGGAGCCTGCTTTGGATTCTGTGTGTGTGTGTCTCTCTCTCTGCCCCCTCCCTGTTCATACTCTCTGTCTCTCTGTCTCTCTCTCTCTCTCTCTCTCTCTCTCACACACACACACACACACACACACACAAATAAACATTTTTTTTTTAATTTAAAGATTCAGTACTTCTTCAGTGCATCTTCAAGAGTCTAGAATAGAGCCATCTCTCTCTCTGTCTTTTAAATTGCCATCTAACAGAACTTTCTACAATGAAATGTTCTAAATCTACACTTTCTGTGAATTCCACTACTGAGCATCTGAAGTGAGACTAGTACAATTTAGAACTCAAATTTTTAATGTAATTTAATTTACATAAGGCTTCCATATTGGACACTGCTAGTTTGGAATTTTCTTTTAATCTTAATATTGAAATATCTATGGGGAGTGAAGCTAAGATGGTAGAGCACCATGGAAGTTTTTTTTGCACCTCATATCCATGAAATACAGCCAGATCAACACTAAACCATCCTGCACACCTAGACTACTTATCTGAGGATTAACATAACAATCTACACAACCTGAACCACAGAACTCAGCAGGCAAAGGTGCCAGCAGACCCTGGAGAACAACCACATTCACTGGTGCTGGAACAAGGTTGTTAAGGGTGAAACCTGGTGCCAGATGTGTGTTGAGATTTTCCATAATCCCTGAAACATTGTTGCTACATGATCATGTGAACATTTTCTGGGGTGGGCTGGCACCCAGCTGCAGTCTCTGGGCGTTGGCAGCAGCACAGTGCCCAGAATATTCCTGGGTGCATCCAGCACCTGGCCATTGCTCGGCGAGATCCTCCTCCAGAAGGTCAGAGCAGGACAAAGCCACAGTCCCTCAGAAGTGAGGCATTGGGAAACACAGCCAAATCTGAGATAAAACTCAGGAGGGAGGTGCTGCCTGGCCACCTGACAGCTTGGTCATGGACAATGTAAAAGCAGAGACTGGATGGAAGCCAGGGAAAAGGGACAGGTGCATGATTGCTGACATGGGAGAATAGAGTTCCTATGCTAGAGACTGGGTAGCTAGGTGATGCCATTTTCATCCCTTGGGTGCATGCACATACACACCTACAAGTGCCACAACAATCCACCCCAGTAAGTTAAGCAGCACCATCTAGTGGAGAATGGAGCCACTACACTAAGCCCCTCCCAACTGGTCCAACCTCGCTCTTCAGGAAAACCACAAATCTCTCTACCTGCTTAGTTTATGGACTATAAATTGCTTCATAGGTTGACTTCTAGGGGAAAACGATGTAATTTCAACCATATTTCAGTCTGTTTGCTAGTCCATCTATACAATTTTCTTCTCTTTTTCTTGAATACAGAAAGAGAAAAAAATATTTTTATTTTTAATTTTTATTAAAAATATTTTTTCTTTAATTTTTTGAATATAATTTTTACCTTTTTGTAATTTTTTTCAAATTCTATTTTACTTCCATCATTTCATTTTATTTTACTTCATTGTATTCACTTTTTCAAATTTTCAAACGTTTTCCTGTTTTGTTTTGTTTTTTGTCTCTTAATCTATCAAGCTCCTTTCAACAACCAGACCAAAACACACCTAGGATCTAACATCATTTATTTGATTCTTCTGTGTGTGTGTTGTTTTTAATTTTTTAATTTCAATTTTTTTAACTTTATTAATTCCTTTTCTTCCTTCAAAATGATGACAATGAAGGAGTTAACCCCCCAGAAAAGAGCAGAAAGAAATGACATCCAGGAACTTAATCAACATAGACACAAGCAATATGTCTGAACCAGAATTTAGAATCATGATAATAAGAATACTAGCTGGGGTCAAGAAGAGATTAGAATCTCTCTCTGCGGAGACAATAGTAGTAAAAGCTAGTCAGGATAAAATGAAACATGCTATAACCGAGCTGCAATCCCAAATCGATGCCACACAGGAAGTATGGATGAGGCAGAGCAGTAAATCAGTGGTAGAGAGGACAAACTTATGGAGAATAATGAAGCAGAAAAAAGAGGGAGACTAAGGCAAAAGAACACAATTTAAGAATTAGAGAAATCAGTGAGTCATTAAAATGAGCAACATCAGAATCATAGGTGAAGAGAAAAATGAAGAGAGAAGAGAGAGAAAAAGGGATAGAAGGGTTATGTCAGCAAATCATAGCAGAAAACGTTCATAACCTGGGGAAAGACACAGATATCAAAATCCAGGAAGCACAGAGGACTCCCACTAGATTCAACAAAAACTGACCATCAACAAGGTATATCATAGTCAAATTCATAAAATACTCAGGCAAGGAAAGAATCATGAAAGCAGCAAGGGAAAAACAATCCTTAACCTACAAGGGAAGACAGATCAGGTTTGCAGCAAACCTATCCACAGAAACGTGGCAGACCAGAAAGGAGTGGCAGGACATATTCAATGTGCTGAATCAGAAAAATATGCAGCCAAGAAGTCTGTATCCAGCAAGGCTGTCATTCAAAATAGAATAAGAGATTAAAATTCCCCAAACAAAAATTAAAGGAGTTTGTGACCAAGAAATTTTAAGGGGGGACTCTCTGAGGGGAGAAAAGATGAAAAAAAAAATACCAAAAGCAACAAAGACTAGAAAGGACCAGAGAACACCAGAAACTCCAACTCTACAAGCAACATAATGGCAATAAATTCATATCTTTCAGTTCTCACTCTAAATGTCAAAGGACTAAATGCTCCAATCAAAAGACATAAGGTAACAGAATGAATAAGAAAACAAGATCCATCTATATGCTGTTTACAAGAGACCCACTTTAGACCTAAAGACACCTTTAGATTGAAAGTATGTGGATGAAGAACCATCTATCATGCTAATGGTCGACAAAAGAAAGCTGGAGTAGCCATACATATATAGACAATCTAGACTTTAAAATAAAGACTGTAACAAGAGGTGAAGAATAAGGGGTCTATCCACCAAGAAGACCTAACAATTGTAAACATTTATGCTCCAAATGTGAAAGCACCCAAATATAGAAATCAATTAATAACAAACATAAAGAACTCATTGATAATAATATCATAATAGTAGGGGACTTCAGCACCCCACCTACAGCAATAGACAGATCATCTAAACAGAAAAACAAGAAGGAAACAATGGCTTTGAATGGCACATTGGACCAGATGGACTTAACAGATATATTCAGAACATTTCATCCTAAAGTAGAAGAATATACATTCTTCTCCAGTGCACATGGAACGTTCTCCAGAATAGATCACATACTGGGACACAAATCAGCCCTCAACAAGTACAAAAAGATCGAGATCATACTGTGCATATTTTCAGACCACAACGCTGTGAAACTCAAAATCAACCATAACAAAAAATTTGGAAAGATAACAAATCCTTGGAGACAAAAGAACATCCTACTAAAGAATGAAGGGGAATAACCAAGAAGTTAAAGAGGAAATTGAAAAGTACATGCAAACCAATGCAAATGACAACACCACAGCCCAAAACCTCTGGGATGCAGAAAAGGCAGTCATAAGAGGGAAGTATATAGCAATCCAGGCCTTCCTAAACAAGGAAGAAAGGTCTCAAATATACAACCTAACATTACACCTTAAAGAGCTGGAAAAATGACAGCAAACAAAACCCCAAACCAGGGTGCCTGGGTGGCTCAATCAGTTGAGCGTCTGACTTCGGCTCAGGTCATGATCTCACAGTTTGTGAGTTCAAGCCCCATGTCAGGCTCTGTGCTGACAGCTCGGAGCCTGGAGCCTGATTCAGACTCTGTGTTTCCCATTCTCTCTCTCTCTCTCTGCCCCTAACCTCTCTACCCTCTCATGCTCTTTCTATGTCTCTCTCTCAAAGATAAATAAATATTAAAAAAAAAACCAGCAGAAGACAGGAGATAATAAAGATTAGAGCAGAAATCAATGCTATCGAAACCAAAAAAAAACCCAAAAAACAAAACAAAACAAAACAAAACAAAAAAAAACAGTAGAACAGATCAATGAAACCATAAGCTGGTTCTTTGAAAGAATTAACAAAATTGATAAATCACTAGCCAGTTTGATGAAAAAGGAAAGGACCCCAATAAATAAAATCAAGAATGAAAGAAGAGACATCACAACCAATGCAGCAGAAATAAAAATAATAAGAGAATATTATGAGCAATTATATGCCAACAAAGTGGGCAATCTGGAAGAAATGGACAAATTCCTAGAAACCCATAAACTACCAAAACTGAAACAGAAAGAAATAGAAAATTTGAACAGACCCATAACCAGTAAAGAATCGAATAAGTAATCAAAAATCTCCTAGAAAACAAGACTCCAGGACCAGATGGCTTTCCAGGGGAATTCTACCAAACATTTAAGGAAGAATTAACACCTATTCTCTTGAAGCTGTTATAAAAAATAGAAATGGAAGGAAAATTTCCAAACTCTTTCTATGAAGCCAGCATTACCTTGATTCCAAAACCAGACAAAGACCCCACTAAAAAGGAGAACTATAGACCAATTTCCCTGATGAACATGGACACAAAAATCCTCGACAAGATATTAGCCAACCAGATCCAACAATACATTAAAAAAATTATTCACCATGAGAAGTGGGATTTATACCTGGGATGCAGGGCTCATTCAATATCTACAAAACAATCATTGTGATTCATCACATCGATAAAAGAAAGGACAAGAACCACATGATCCTCTTAATAGACACAGAGAAAACATTTGACAAAATACAGCATCCTTTCTTAATAAAAACCCTGAAGAAAGTAGGGATAGAAGGATCATACCTCAAGATCATAAAAGCCATATACGAAAGACCCAATGCTAATATCATCCTCAGTGGAGAAAAAATGAGAGTTTTCCCCCTAACGTCAAGAACAATACAGCAATGTCCACTCTCACTACTGTTATGCAACATAGTATTGGAAGTCTTAGCCTCAGCAATAAGACAACACAAAGAAATAAAAGGAATACAAATAGGCCAGGAGGAGATCAAACTTTCACTCTTTGCAGATGACATGATACTCTATATGGAAAACCCAAAAGATTCCACTAAAAACAACTGCTAGAACTGATCCATGAACTCAGCAAAGTCACAAGATATAAAATCAATGCACAGAAATCAGTTGCATTCCTATACACCAATAATGAAGCAACAGAAAGAGAAATCAAGTAATCGATCCCATTTAAAATTGCACCAAAACCCGTAAAATACCTAGGAATAAATCTAACCAAAGAGGTGAAAAATATATACATTGAAAACTATAGAAAGCTTATGAAAGAAATTGAAGAAGACACAAAAAAATGGGAAAAGATTCCATGCTCCTGGATAGGAAGAACAAATATTGTTAAAATGTCAATACTAACTAAAGCAATCTACATATTCAATGCAATCCCTATCAAAATAACACCAGCATTCTTCACAGAGCTGGAACAAACAGTCCTAAAATTTGTATGGAACCAGAAAAGATACCAATAGCCAAAGCAATCTTGAAAAAGAAAACAAAAGCAGGAGGCAACACAATCCCGGACTTCAAGCTGTATTACAAAGCTGTAATCATCAAGACAGTATGGTACTGGCACAAGAACACTCAGATCAATGAAATAGAATGGAGAACCAAGAAATGGACCCAGAAACATATGGCCAACTGATCTTTGACAAAGCAGGAAAGAATAGCCAATGAAATAAAGAGTCTCTTCAGCAAGTGGTGCTGGGAATACTGGACAGCGACATGCAGAAAAATGAACCTGCACAACTTTCTTACACCATACACAAAAATAAACTAAAAATGGATGAAAGACCTCAATGTAAGACAGGAAGCCATCAAAATCCTCGAGGAGAAAGCAGGCAAAAACCTCTTTGATCTTGGCCTCAGATCTTACTTCTTACTCAACACATTTCCAGAGGCAAGGGAAACAAAAGCAAAAATGAACTACTGGGACCTCATCAAAATAAAAAGCTTCTGCACAGTGAAAAAAACAATCAGCAAACCTAAAAGGCAACCAACAGAATGGGAGAAGATATTTGCAAATGTCATATCAGATAAAGGGTTAGTATCCAAAATCTATAAACCACTTATCAAACTCAACACCCAAAAAACAAATAATCCAGTGAAGAAATGGGCAAAAGACACGAATAGACACTTCTCCAAAGAAGACATCCAGATGGCTAACAGACACATGAAAAGATGCTCAGCATCACTCATCATCAGGGAAATACAAATCAAAACCACCATGAGATACCACCTGACACCTGTCAGAATGGCTAACATTAACAACTCAGGCAACAACAGATGTCGACGAGGATGTGGAGAAAGAGGATCTCTTTTGCACTGCTGGTGGGAATGCACACTGGTGCAGCCACTCTGAAAAACAGTATGGAGGTTCCTCAAAAAATTAAAACTAGAGCTACCCTACGACCCAGAAATTGCACTGCTAGGTATTTATCCAAGGGATACAGGTATGCTGTTTCAAAGGGACACACATACCCCAATGTTTATAGCAGCACTCTCAACAATAGCCAAAGTATGGAAAGAGCCCAAATATCTATCGATGGATGAATGGATAAAGAAGATGTGGCATATATATACAATGAAGTATTACTCGGCAATCAAAACAAAAATGAAATCTTTCCATTTGCAACTATCTGGATGGAGCTAGATGGTATTTTGCTAAGCAAAATTAGTCAGAGAAAGGTAAATATCATATGACTTCACTCATATGAGGACTTTAAGATATTAAACAGATAAACATAAGGGAAGGGAAGCAAAAATAATATAAAAACAGGGAGGGGGACCAAACATAACAGGGTCTTTAAATACGGAGAACAGAGGGTTACTGGAGGGGTTGTGGGAGGGGGGATGGGCTAAATGGGTAAGAGGCATTAATCTACTCCTGAAATCACTGTTGAAGTATATGCTAACTAACTTGGATGTAAATTAAAAAATACATTAAATGAAAGAATATATAAATATCTGAATATATATCTATGAATACATATATATTTTATATACATTATAAATAAGTACATATGACATGTGATATATACTTAATATATTCAACACATATAAATACATATTTAATATGCATTATCATTCTTGGGACATGTAGATGTGATACAAAAAGAACAGAAGTATAATTATTTAGAATATAAAAGAAGGGGCGCTTGGGTGGCTCAGTCAGTTGAGCATCAGACTCTTGATTTTGGCTCAGGTCATGATCCTGGGGTGTGGGATTGAGCCCTGAGTTTGGTTCTGTGCTGAGTGTGGAGCCTGCTTAAGATTCTCTCCTCTCTCTCTCTCTCTCTCTCTCTCTCTCTCTCTCCCTCCCTCCCTATCACCTTCTCCCACCCTCACACCCTCTTTCTCTCATGTGCTAAAAAAAAAAAGTGAACCCATGCAGGAGATAGAAGATGTAATTTATTAAGGACAAAATAAACTGCAAAAATTCTGTCTAGACAATTTTTTAGGTTTATTTATTTATTTTGAGAGAGAGAGAGAGAGAGAGAGAGAACGTGAACAGGGCAGGAGCAGAGAGAGAGAGAGAAAGATAGTGAATCCCAAGCAGGCTCTGTGCTGACAGCACACAGAGCTGGAAACTGGGCTCAAGCTGAGGCACCATAAAATCATGAACTGTGCCGAGACCGAGTGTCCTATGTTTAACTGACTGAGCCACCTAGGCACCCCTTGACTTTTGATTCTCTTTTGGTTTTGTAGTTTAAAAATCTCCAATTCCAGGGATGTTCAGATTATATGAGCTGCAGGTGGTTTTCATATTCTTGGTCCGTTGAAGCTGCAAGTTGAACCAAGTTGTTGGGGATAACCTCAGGAAGTTTGCTATGAAACACAACAGAATACATATAGGACTAATCCCAAAATCAGGGGGACTCAACAGAGCAGGCCTAGATTGGGCAGGTTTTCTCGCTTCAGTTTGGCCAAACCTAAATCCTTTGGAGCCTAACTTGTAATGAAAATGCTCAGAATAACTCTAAGAAACTTGCAGATACAAATATTGAGCAAGTACAGGCTTACCTTTTTTGTTAAGGTGTGCTGCAAAACAAAGGTGAGAACAAATTTAGAGACGTTCTCTAGCAACAGTGAAGAACTACAGGTGAATATCGATTCTCCACAGCAGGCTAAAGATTTTAATTATAAAGCTCCCTAAATCCTTAGACCATATCAGCCATGGACTTGGATAGATTTCAACTCAGCTCTGAACCTCTCTCCCGCCCTGCTTGCCTTTAATCAAACTACTAAGTTTCAAAATGGAACATATCATTTTATTAGTGACTGTTTTCTATCGTTTTGTAATATTCCTCCAAACATATGAAGCTACGTTGAGAAAATTTTCTCTCAATCCTTGCAATTAATATGAATTTTTCTTCAAAATCCACGTAGCACTCCAAATAGCAATTGGTTTAATAAGCAGAATTTGGCACCCCAGAGCACTGTGAAGGCATGACCAATCTTATATCCCCCAAAAGCATGGTTTCAACATATTCAGAAAATATAAACCTACTGGCTGTTAACATATCCTCTGGAATTAAAAAAAAAATCAATACCATAAATTATTTTACTCAATGTACAATCATTATAACTGAGATTTTATCAGTCTAAAAGGTTTAGAAAAAGGGGAAATAAAGAAACATTTTCTGACAACTTTCTTGCCATGCCAAAGGCTTTAAATATGTTGCATATTTAATCCTCTCAACAAACTGTTAGGTAGATATTATGAACCCATTTCATGAATGAAAAAAAAAAGGCTCAAAACAGTTTTAAAATGTGCTCTAACTCAAGCAGCTGGTTAATGTCTGAGTTAGAATAAGAATGCAAGTAAAGCTCTAGGAATTTATAGCAATTTCAACCAGAAGAGAGCAAATTCAATTGCTGGTGAATTTGTTTTTGGACAAGTATGTCCAAAGCTATCTGATTGGGTTAGTTTCCACACTTTACTTTTTAAGGGTGAATATATTATTATTTATTGCTATGTAACAAATAACTATCGAAATAGAGTGGTTTAGGGGCGCCTGGGTGGCTCAGTCGGTTAAGCATCTGACTGTTTCAGCTCAGGTCATGATCTCACGTTTTCCTGTGAGTTTGAGCCCCACATTGGGCTCTGCATGGACAGTGAGGAGCCTGCTCGGAATTCTCTATTTCTTTCTTTCTCTCAGCCCCTCCCCTGCTCACGCTGTCTCTGTCTTTCTCAAAATAAATACACTTAAGAAATATAGTGTTTTAAAAAATAATAACCATTTATAATCTCTCAAAATTCTATTGATGAGGATTCTGCACAGTTGGGAGCTATGTCTCTAGGTCTAGTATGAGGCTCTAGTTAGATATTGAGTGTGGATGTAGTTATCAGAGCACTTGACTGGAGCTAGAGTGTCCATTTCCAATGGGGCTTTTTCAAATGTGGCTTGGAAAATTGGTGCTGGCCATTAGATTGGAACTATAGTTCCTGTCTACATGCACCTTTCTACAGGGCTACTTGAATATTCTCATGGCATGCTAGCTGACTTCTCCTGGAGCATGTGGTTCAAGAGACCAAGGCAGGAGTTGTAATGTCATTTAGCATCAAAATTCATATATCATGACTTCCACTTTATTCTATTGGTTTACCCAGAGCAAACCCTGATTCAACAAGGGAGAACAAGAATTCCAGGAGAAGTGGACCATTAGGCACCATATTGGAGTTACTGCAGTTCTTTTATATGAACCTTTTAATGGCAATCTTTCTAAAATGTGTTATTCATGTTCCTGCAATAGAAAATGGTATACTTCCAAAAAATCATCTTTCTTTTTTACGAGGTCAGGACATCATGAACATCAGTGTATTACTGTGCTGTAGATCAATGGAAATTTCAGACATAATTAAGGTATGAAGGGACAAGTCGTCGTTCATGGAGCAGTCAAAAGAGATAGCTACTGAATTGACATTCCTTTGTTATATGACCTTAATAACAGAAGGGTGTTTAAGTGTGCCCTTTCACTACATGTCCCCAAACTACATTTCTGTTTTTATTAATACATTTTCTCCTCTTTTCCCCAATGGTAACTTATGTACTTCAGTGTCACTTTATATGGCTATCAGTAGTTCCATATCTTGCACTTCAGTTGTTTCTATTTCTGTTTGCACTGTCAGCAATTACTTCTCTGTAGCCTTTATGTTCACTTCTTTCTCTTTTCCTGCCAATTAAACCATCTATTAGCTTTGGAAAATGCAGGAATTAAAATATCAAACTCTAATTCAGGGTTACATTTTCTTACCTGTTCCATCACATGATAGCCTTTATCAATCTTCCAGTCATCTGTTTTTTTCATGTTTTTCATGTTTTTCATAAAACAATGAAAGTTGGGAATATACTATTAAACCATTATGTTGAAGAAGTATAACTTTCAAAGTTCAATAAGGAAACAGCTTAATTCTCCCACCTCCCTCCTCACTGACAGTACCTATTCAAATCTACTTTGTGGATTCAATTTGTTACCTCCTTACATGAGTCCTGGGCATGACTTGTCTGATCACTCACAGATCATCTTCGTCATCATCATCATCATCATCATCAATATCATTCTCTGGTAATTCTGACTCATCAACTATAATGTTCATTTCACAATAATGATCAACTTTGAATTTATCCAAAGTAAAAGCCTCCATTTGCCCTCAACTCAACGTGGCTCTAGGTGGGAATTTTAAAATAGGACAATAGGAGAAAATGATTCATTCTTCCCTGTTTCCCTAGCCTGTATTTCTACCTTCCTTTCTAGCTTGTCATCAGAAATTTCTTATCCTTGGGGTCATGGAAAGAGAAATAGGGGCAGGAAGAGGCAGAAAATGTCTTCTTTGATTTTTACTCTTTTGAGCTGGTACCAATATTCTCTTAGCCTGGCACTGTTTAAAGTTGATTCTTCCTCTTGTGGTACTTGGTGGGTTCTTGAACTACCTTCCTTCACTGGTAAGGCACACAGAAGAATAGCACCCCTCCCCCGAAGATATCCATGTCCTGATCCCCAAAACCTGTGAATATGTTGTTCTACATGGTAAAAGGGACTTTGAAGATGTGATTAAATTAATGATCTTGAGATAGGGAGATAATCCTGGATTATTCACGTGAGTCCCATGTCATCATAAGGGTCTTTATAAGAGGAGGAGACAGTAGGGTCCAACCCAGAAGGCAATATGCCAATGGAAGAAACGGGACAGAGAGAGAGATTTGACCTTGGAAATGAAGGAAGGAGCCACAACTCCACGCAGGTGGCCTCTAGGAGCTAAAAAAGGCAAAGAAACAGATAATTCTCTGGAAGTCTCCAGAAGGAATAGTTTGATCACACCTTGATTTTAGACTTCTGACCTGCATAACTGTACGAGAATAACTTGGTATTTTTTTAAGATGCTAAATCTGTGGTAATTTGTTACAGCGACAATAAAAAAAACTACCATAGTTGAGGATCCCTGAACGCCACTGCTCTGATGCAGATGAATGAATCTTCTCCAGAAGATTGTTTTAAGACTCCTGCCTCACCCTTGGAGCAGTTATTAATATGGCTATTAATCAGGCTATTTCTGCTGAGGCCTACTTACCTCTCTAGGTAGCCTTCTTGGCTGAGACACAGGACAATCCCAAGGTGCCTCTCCAGCATTATACCCCTCTGAAATACACCTTTGTCCCATAGATGGAAGTACAGTGATTTCTTAGCTGTAATTTTCCACTTTATTTGTATAGCCTGATTGAGCCACCTTCTTGTCTTTCACCGTTTTCCAGTGTGACTCCCCAATACTCTATGGGCCTGGTATCAGAACACCTCTACCAGATCTAAAATAGGAATAAAGAAATTCTTTCCCTCTTCACTGACAACTTCCATTGAAGAAAATTCTCTCTTCAAATTATAACTTCTCCCTCAGTCTCTTCAGTTTAAAAGAAAAGTTACAAAATGTGTTTTTAACATATGTAACCTAGCCCCTTACTATGGAATATCAAATTCCTTGCCACCTATGTTGTTGGTTATATAACTGAGACTGAGATGTAAAGAGCCTTATCTTAACATCCTGTTATGATGATCCCATCGTCAATCTGGATCAGCCAATAGGAAAAGCAATACACAGACAGAACTCCCTCAAATTAAAAGGCAATCCTTGATCTCTAACTTTATCCAGAGATAATTATTCTTTCACAATTCTAAAACAAGCCAATGATTTAATTTCCCCAAAACATATTATATCAAAGATAGCAAGCTATAGTATATCTTTGGCCGTCAGAGATAAATAAAAGGATAAACCTGGGAAGTAACAGCTGACAGTTAAACTGCAGAGAGGAAGCCATTTTTATTTTTTTTATTGTTTCCAATTTTAATGAGATATAATTGACAGTAACATTGTATAAGCATAAGGTATACATACTATGACTTGATATATGTACATATGCAAAATGGTTACCACCACGAAGTTATGTAACACATCCATCACCTCACATAGTTACCGTGTGTGTGTGTGTGTGTGTGTGTGTGTGTGTGTGTGTGTTGAGAACTTTTAAGATGTACTCTCGGGGCACCTGGGTGGCTCAGTCAGTTAAGCTTCCGACTTCAGCTCAGGTTTTGATCTCATGGTTCGTGAGTTTAAGCCTGTGTTGGGCTCTGTGCTGACAGCTCAGCATGGAGCCTGCTTCAGATTCGATCTCCCTCTCTCTCTGTCCCTCTCCCACTTGTGCTCTCTCTGTATCTCTCTCTCTCTCAAAAATGAACAAATATTAAAAAAAATTAAAATGTACTTATAAATATACTTATAAATGTACTTATAAATAAATGCAACTTATAAATAAACAATATAATATTGTTAACTAGTGTCACCATGCTGTACATTATACCCCCCAAACTTATTCACGTTATAACTGGAAGTTTGTACCCTTTGACTACTTTCATCCATTTCCCCCACCTAACCTCTTGCCCCTGGCAACCACCAGTCTGTTCTTGATTTTATAAGTTTTTTTTTTTAGGTTCTACATATAAATGAGATCATACAGTATTTGTTTATCTATCTCCAAGTTATTTCACTTAACATGATGCCCTCAAGTTTAATCTATATTGTTGCAAATAGCAGGATTTCCTTATTTTTAAGGGTGAATAATATTCTATTGTATGTATTGAATACAATGTATCCAATGCATTGTATGCACATTTTCTTTATCTCATCCATCAGTGGACACTTAGGATCATACAAGACTACTATGAACAACACATTAGACAACCTAGAAGTGGATAAATTCCTAGGAACATATAAACTATCAAAAATGAATCACTGAGGGGCGCCTGGGTGGCGCAGTCGGTTAAGCGTCCGACTTCAGCCAGGTCACGATCTCGCGGTCCGTGAGTTCGAGCCCCACGTCGGGCTCTGGGCTGATGGCTCAGAGCCTGGAGCCTGTTTCCGATTCTCTGTCTCCCTCTCTCTCTGACCCTCCCCCGTTCATGCTCTGTCTCTCCCTGTCCCAAAAATAAATAAACGTTGAAAAAAAAAATTTCAAAAAATGAATCACTGGGGCACATGGGTGGCTCAGTTGGTTAAATGTCTGACTTCGACTCAGGTCATGATCTCATGGTTCGTGAGTTTGAGCCCCACATGGGGCTTTCTGCTGTCAGTGCAGAGTCTGCTTCGGATCTTCTGTCTCCCTCTCTCTCTGCCCTTCCCTTGCTCTTGTGTGCTCTCTCTCTCTCTCTCAAAAATAAATAAACATTTAAAAAAATAATCATGAATAAATATAAAATCTAAAAGACAAATTACAAGAAAGAACTGTGAATCAGCAATCAAAAACCTGCCAAAAAACAAGTCTAGGAGAAATGGCTTTACTGATGAGTTCTACCAAACATTTAAAGATCTTTCTCAAACTTCAAAAAAATTGAAGAGGACAGTACACTTCTAAACTCATTTTATGAAGCCAGCATTACCCTGATACCAAAGTCAGATAAGGACACCACAAGAAAAGAAAACTACAGGCCAATATCTTTAATGAATATAGACTCAAAAATTCTGAACAAAATACTAGCAAACTGAATTCAACAGCACATTAAAAGGATCACATGCCATAATCAAATGGGATTCATCTCTGAGATGAAAGGATGGTTTAAGATATGCAAATAAATAAGTATGATACATCACATTAATAGAACAAAATATAAACATTATGTGATCATCTCAACTGATGCATAAAAAACATTTGACAGAATTCAACATCCATTCAAGCTAAAAACTTTCCTAAAACTGGGTATAGAAGGAATGTAACTCAACATAAAGGCAATATATGGCAAACCTACAGCTAATATCATACTCAATGGTGAAAGGTTGAAAGCTTTTCCTCTACAATGAGGAATGAGATAAGGATGCCCACTCTCTCCATTTCTGTTCAACATAGTACTAGAGGTCCTAGCCAGAGCAACCAGGCAAGAAAAGGAAATAAAAGACATCCAAGTCAGAAGTAATATATTCAGTAATACATAATCAACATACAAATATTGGTTACATTTCTATACCCTAAAAATGAATTACCTGAAAATGAGAGGGGGAAATATCCCATTTACAATAGCATCAAAAACAATAAAATTCTCAGGAATAAATTTACTCAAGGAGGAAAAAGATCTGTATGCTGAAAACTATATACATTGATTAAAAAAAATTGAAGAAGACACAAATAAATGGAAGATATCTTGTGTGCATGAATTGAAAGAATTATTACTGTTAAAATGCCCATCCTACTCAAAATAATCTACAGATTCAATGCAATTTTATCAAGACTCCAATGGCATTTTTTTTTACAAAAATAGAAAAAAAACCTTAAAATTGATGTGGAATCACAAAATACCCCAAAAAGCCAACTCAATCCTGATAAAGAACAGCAAAGCTGTAGGCATCACCCTTCCTGATTTCAAACTATATTACAAAGCTAAAGTAATAAAAAATAGTATGAAACTGGCATAAAAACAGATACATAGACCAATGGAACAGAATAAAGAGCCCAGTAATATACCCACACATATATGGTCAACTTATATTTAACAAGGGAGCTAAAAATACTCAGTGTAGAAAAGATAGTCTCTTTAACAAATGGTGTTGGGAAAACTGGATGTTCAAATGCAAAAGAATGAAAATAGACCCTTATCTTATAACACACACACACACACACACACACACACACACACACTGAACTCAAAATGGACCAAAGACTTAAATGTAAGACCTGAAACCATAAAACTCCAGGAGGAAATATAGGGAAAAAGCTCCTTGACATTGGTTTTGGCAATGATTTTATGGAAAAGACACCCAAAGCACAAACAACAAAAGCAAAAATAAATTGCACTGAACCAAAAAGCTTCTCAACAAAATGAAAAGACAACTTACAGAAGGGGAGAAAATATTTGCAAACCACATATCTGATAAGGGGTTAATATACAAAATACATAAGGAACTCATAAATCTCAAAAAAAAAAACAAAAAAACAAAAACCCCAACCCTAAGCAATCCAATTTAAAAATGGCAAAGGTCTTGAACAGACATTTTCCTAAAGAAGATATTTAAGTGACCAACAAGTACATGAAGAGGTACTCAACATTACTGATCATCAGAGAAATTCAAATCAAAACCACAATGAAATATCACCTCATACATGTTAGAATGTCTATTACCAAATAAACAAGAGATAACAAGTGTTGATGTGTAGAAAAGGGAAACCTTGTACACTGTTGGCAGGAATGCAAATTGGTGCAGCCACTATATAAAACAGTATAAACGTTTCCCCAAAATTTGAAAATAGAATTACTATATGATCCAGAAATTCCATTTCTGGGTATTTATTGAAAGGAAATGAAATCACTATTTTGAAAATATATCTGCACCCCTCTGTTCATTTTCATATTAATTTTTAAAAATTCATCTCAGAGATGGGAAGTAGTTTGTCCAAGACCCTTAGCTAATACTTGACTAAGCAGGTTTTGGCTAACTCCAAGGTAATATATTTTTAATTATAGATAGATAGACGATAGATAGATGATGATGATGATGATGATGATGATGAAAGATATATAGATCGATAGATAGGCCTTGCTAATTTATATGATAAAAAATTGTTTTATTTTTTTCTGCTTATCAGTAAAAATATAATCTTAGTCCTAAAATTTTAATAAATAATTGATAATTTTATATTTAAATCACCTTCCATGCATGTGCTCAAACCAAAATTCTGGGAATTATTCTTGATTTCTCTCTTAATTTTACCCACACATAAGCCGTTAACAAGTATCTTTAGCTCTGGCTCCCTAACATCTCCTACATCTTTCCATCTCCCACCTCCACCATTTCTAGCCTAGTCTAAAACACAATCACATTTCACCTAGACTATATCAAGAGCCTCCTAACTTCTTTTTATATCCCCCTACAGTTTTTCTCTACAGATTTCATGGCTCAAAATAAACAAAAGCTATCACTCCTCAAGGATGGGTATACGTTTTTGTGAAGGATCAGATAGTAAATATTTTAGGCCATGTGGATCATACAGTCTTTGTTGCAAATACCTAACTCGGCCATGTAGCATGAAAGTAGCCACAGATAGGGGCGCCTGTGTGGCTCAGTTGGTTGAGGGACTGACTTTGGCTCAGGTCACGATCTTACAGTTTGTGAGTTCGAGCCCTGTGTTGGGCTCTGTGCTGACAGCTCAGAGACTGCAGCCTGCTTCAGATTCTGTGTCTCCCGCTCTCTCTGCCCCTCCCCTGCTCACAGTTTGTCTCTCTCTGTCTCTGAATAATAAATAAACGTTAATTTTTTTAATTTTTATTTTAAAAAATCTTTTTTAACGTTTATTTATTTTTGAGACAGAGAGAGACAGAGCATGAACGGGGGAGGGTCAGAGAGAGAGGGAGACACAGAATCTGAAACAGGCTCCAGGCTCTGAGCGGTCAGCACAGAGCCTGACGCGGGGCTCGAACTCCCGGACAATGAGATCATGACCGGAGCTGAAGTCGGACGCTTAACCGACTGAGCCACCCAGGCACCCCCGTTAAATTTTTTTTTAAAAAAAATTTAAAAAGTAGCCACAGATAATACACGAAGGTAAACAAAAGTGTGTGGTAGCATTTCAATAAAACTTGTTTACAAAAATTAAGATGCTGCTGAATTTGACCCACCCCTTCCCTAACTGAAGACTAACCAAACGCTTCCCTTTGCCTTAGAATGAAGTACAAGTTCTTTAACTGACCCATGAGACTTTACGTGATCTCGCCACTGTCTTATCTTCCCAAACTTTTCCACCATTTGTCCTACTCTGTATTCTGTATACTCCTCCTTTCCCTCACAATTGTTTGAACCTGAAAGTTTATTGTCAGCATTTAACTTATACATCAACTCTTTATTCAGTCTCTTCTCCCAGACTTTTTGCACAGCTGGTGACTGATAATTTGGAACTCTTCTTCAACACAGCACCTTGTAAGGAAAGGCCTTCCCATGCCACAGAATCCAAGTGTTCCAGCTCTATGACGGGCAGTATAAATGACCCTGCTTTATTTCCTTTAAGACATTTGCATTTATCTGAAATGATTCTGTTGGCTTGTTGTCCAGAGTGCATATTCACCTCTACCCTACCTCCCCCAAATAGATTGTAAGCTTCAAGAGTAAGGGCCTATACCTTTCCTATTGCCCGTTCCATCCTCCACCTCTACAATGGTTCCAGGCATATAGCAGGTGCTTGCTAAATTATTCGTAACAGAAAACATGAAAGAAGTGTTTTTTTTTTTAATTTTTTTTTCAACGTTTTTATTTATTTTTGGGACAGAGAGAGACAGAGCATGAACAGGGGAGGGGCACAGAGAGAGGGAGACACAGAATCAGAAACAGGCTCCAGGCTCTGAGCCATCAGCCCAGAGCCCGACGCGGGGCTCGAACTCACGGACCGCGAGATCGTGACCTGGCTGAAGTCGGACGCTTAACCGACTGCGCCACCCAGGCGCCCCGAAAGAAGTGTTTATGAGAGATTTTTATATGTATCTACTGGGTCTTCAGTTGAAAGTAGAATAACTCATGAATGCCATAATTCAACACTTCAGCAAAATTCCCATAGATCATCTCCACTGACAATAATCCCAATAAGCATATTTAATTATAAACACAAAACTAGTCTGTTTTATACCCCCCCAAAAAGTACATAAGTATGAAATTAAAGTTTAGCGATGTCATCACTCATCTTATAAAATCTTTCAATAGTTCCTAAATATTTTAGCTTAAAAATATTGTGCTCTTGTGATATTATAAATAAGCAAATGATGAGAAATTACATTAAATACATAAATATGATATAACCACTATTCTTGTTTTATTTCTTAAAGGTCGATGCATATGTTAACTTATTTTTACAGTTTAATGTATTCGTTTACACATCACACAGTTGTCCTTTCTTTATATTTACATTTAAGCTAATTTCAAAGTAGGGACTTTTCCACTGAAATGGTGCTTGCATAATATAAACACATGATTTCCATTCACATTTTAATATATAATTATTAAAATAACAACTAAATATTATCTGTCTGCTCATAAATTCTAACTTCAGAATAAACAAATGCTCTTGAATCCATTTTAGTTCTGTGTTTTTACCAATAGGTGGCAATGAACATTCCTCCCTACATTTGCTTTATCATAATTTGAGACAACGTAAGTCCTGTCTCCTAACAATACAGGATTTTACTAAAGAGTAGTTACAGGAAAGAAATGTAATCTAAAAGGCAACCCATTCTTATTATCCACCACCTCCAATTTTTAAACTTTTCTTTAGATGTCAAGCTAAAATCATCAAGCAACATTTCTGTAGTAATCCCCGGTCTGTCTGGTGAGACCATGCAATGTAATTCTCTAACCATTCTATATGACAGTTCTGAAGCTAATAGAGAAGTTATCTTTTCTGATGTAGCATTACAAATTTTATCAACCTTTTCTCCTGAGACACGGTATGGCTTCAGATGCTCCATGCTGTTTAACCATTTTTTTTTTTTTTGCTTATTTATTTATTTAGAAAGAGAGAGCAAGTGGGGTGGCAGGTAGGGCAGAGAGAGAGGGGGGAGAGAGAATCCCAAGCAGGCTCTGCACTGTCAGTGTAGAGCCCAGTGCAGGGCTCGAACTCACAAACTGTGAGATCATGACCTGAGCCAAAATCAAGAGTCAGATGCTTAACTTACTGAGCCACCCAGGCACCCCAACTGCTTAACCTTCGTTGACATCTTCCAATTAGTTTGTGTCCATTTTAAAATACAGCATCCAAGTGGAATCGTAGTGTACAATGTAGGCAATGCAAAATTCAGTGGGACTATTATTCACCTTTCTTAAGGATACTATATTTCTATTAATCCACCTCAAAACTTCATTGTCTTCCATCCGGTATGTCACACTAAGATTTTTTTACTAGGATCATATATTTTTAAAAAGATCCTCAGATCTTATTCACATCTTGCATTTTGAAACAAGTTCAAGCTTGTTTCATCTTTGGTGTCTTAATTTTTTATCTCAGCCAGTTGATATCAGTTTGAATATTGATTTGGTCTTCTGTTGTGTTTGACCATCTCTCCCAGATTTAATATCCACAATATAACAAATTTCTCTTTTTCTTTTTACCCAAATTATTGTTTTAATTTTTTTAAGAATTCTTAACTGAGTTAAAAACTTCTGAAGTTCCAGAGTCTCCACCAGACATTTTATTGCTTGATGTTTTTACATTGGAAATTGTGATCCACAACAGAAGACACCCACCTATATACTTAACTATGTGAATGGCATAAATCAAAATTTTGGTAATCAGGGATGTCAGTTCTGACTGAGGCATTTCTGAAATAGAGTGCACCTGAGTTGTATGTTAGGCTTTCATTGTGGACTTGACGTATTACATGTAATTCTCACTATATACCACAAATATCATCAAAAGCTACTTTACCATCAACATAATCCTTAGATCATAATTTTGACCATTCCCCCAGTCATACTCATTCATATCTATATCAACTTCATTGCTAAAATCACATGAGGAGCTAAAACTTTGTGAAAAGTCTTTCAAATGTAACTTTTCAACCATCACTTCAATGGCCCACAAAGAGTCAATATCTGTTTCAATCTTTATTTACTTATTTTAGCTCTACCTCTATTATAGTTCTTCTTCTTATTATTTGTAGCTTAAATCATGAAGGAGATACCTCACAGCAAAACAAACTCCTGTCAGATTTTGTACCACATGTTTACAAAGGCATCATCCCTAATTACAGTTGTGTTGGTCCACAAGCCACAGCTCAGAATTATTTAGTATGAGGCAGCAAAGGAGGCTTTGATGTAGAGCCCTTAACACAAGACAATGCAAATGACATTTACTAGGAATTTTTTCCCCCATTAATGAACAGTACTTCAGGGAGTGTAAAGGCAAGAGGCATATAATTTCTGAACTATTTAAATTGCTAATTAGATCTGTACAAGAGGTGTATTCTTAATGCAGACAATTACAACAGCTCCTAAGTGTTTGCCTTACAGTTGCTAATTACTGCAGAAGCCAATTAATTACCACCTCACTCCCCCACAGTCCCCACGCAGTGGCCCTGCTACTTGTATACAACTGCCACAGGCAGCCGGAAATCTATATACCAGCCACCAGTGACCAGCGGGAAGTCCCAGACGTGGGAGGCTAAGGGGCGGGGCTTTGGGGCCTCGCCCTTTGCCCTTTGCTGTAGTCACTTGCCAAGCTGCGCATGCACGCCCCTGTTTGCGCCATGTTCCGGGGAGGGGTCACAAGGGCCTGGCTCAGTCACTCAGGCTCAGTGCCTGCTTGACTGCCAGAGGAGTCAGAAGCTCAGGAGGCGCTCTCCAGCTTTTTTACTCCCATCTTGCAATGGTTTGGTGGTGCACAACCAGCCCAATATGGGCAACCTGCTTTGTAAGTTTCATTTCCCACCCCGCCACGTCCCTACCTGGCCGTGTTCGGCCCCTGTCTCCACCCACCCCCCCCCCCCCCCCCCCCCCCCGTGATGCTGTTCCACCACCTTGCCAGGACCACCCCGCTGCTCCTTCACTTGCCCTGGGCCCTGGGCGCGGGCTATTCCACTGGGATCGTGGGCCTTTACCAGCTAGTTTATACATCCAGCCAAAGAGGCGGTACCCCATCCGGCAGGCCGCAGGTACCCCTCTGGGGATCCTTCCCTTGGTGAACTGGAGTAACTCTGAAAAAACCTGTGCTGTCTGCTCATAATTCCATGATGTTTGGACACTCCAGAGCCAAAAGGATCCCTCCTATGGGGCGCAAATTCACTCTCCCACATTCACTATCTGAGAAGGTAGAGGAGGCTGTGGAGCCAGTACCATCCAGGCACCTCCCACTTTTGTGCCCATCTGGGGTGGAGGAGAAGGTCCAGGAAGATCCCAGAAAAAAGATGGAGGATCTTGTAGAGACCAAAAGGCAGAATGGTGGGAACAGGGTCCCCCATAACGTTGGGGACATACCATTTAAATGTCCCCTGGAGACCGGTGGATTTCTCAGTTCCTTGCAGTGCAGCCCTGCACCTTTGGACCTCCAACCTAACCCTCCAGAAGACGGTTTGAGGGAGAACACCCAGAAGTCTCTGATGAACTGCTGCCCTGAAGGCTGCGTAGTCACCTCCTCACATGGCCCAGCCGGAAATGTCGTGCCTGATACAGATGCAGCAGTGCTCTCCGACCCAACCCCGTGCTGCCCCTTACTGGAGGAGACATCAACAAAGGAAGTGTTGGGTGAAAACCATCAGCCTGTTGGGGACACATCATACCTATCCAGGAAGGAGATACAGGCTAATGAGCCTTCAGGCATCTCATCAAGGAGCTCTTTTTCCCCTGTATCTGCCAGCAGTAGGCCCTGCAAATGGAAAACATCCATGTCACATTCTTGGCTACTGCCACTGCCCCAGTTGTGGGGCCAGGGCCAGTTGCCCCCACTTCCTAAGTTTCCTTGCATAGCTATTGACAAAAACCTGGACACCTTCAAGAATTCAAATGTCAGAGGAATAAGATCTTGGAAGACAAAAGAGAGATCAAAGGAGACTGCTCAGATGCTCAGCCTGCCACTTCTTTATCCCTACTTGCCTCAGAGACTGCTAACTCTCTGCTTTTGGGGAGTCACACTTTGCAAGTCCCTATTCCTACTGATGACTTGGCTGACCAATCTGCCAAGTCCCCGATTCCCTCTGTCCCTCCATCTTTAACACCAAACATTGGTCAGGAGACAGCACAGATAGTTTCTAAATCTTCTCCACAGACGTTAGAGTGGGGGAGAGCCAAAGCATAAGAGACTCTTAAAAACTGAGAACAAACTGAGGATTGATGAGGGTGGGAGGGAGGGGAGGGTGGGTGATGGGTATTGAGGAGGGCACCTTTTGGGATGAGCACTGGGTGTTGTATGGAAACCAATTTGACAATAAATTTCATATATTGAAAAAAAATAATAAAAATGTTACTGCAGTTTAAAAAAAAAAAACTTCTCCAGCTGTTCCTGCTGGTTTTGTTCCTCATCTTAGTTCCAATCTCATTTGTGGAATTCCTGTGAAGAAAGAAGGCCCGCTTCAGCCAGTCACTGCTGTAACATATCTTATTTCTGACATCACCACACTTCCTAACACCTCCCTCCTTACAGCCACCCTCCTGCGACACAGAATCCCCAGTGCCTATGTGTGTAGATTCCCCCCCATCCTATCCTACCCACCCCTCTTCCAAATCCTTCCACACATAGCCCTGTTTCAATTGTCCAGCCCATCAGTTCTAAGACAGTTGCTTCTACCATCGCAGCCAATGCATCTACATCTACCTCCAAGCTTACGTCAGGTCCTGGTGTCGTCAACATGGACACCACTCTCCTTTCAAAGGCTGTTATTTTCAGATCTCCCCAAGAATCCAGAATGGGATCTCCTTCATTTCCCCAGGGCCATGCAGTTTGAAGCAGAGGTGCCCTGCAAAGTCTCCAGTTTTCACCAGCCCACCTAGAGATCAGAAGACAGCCCTTCTTGCCAGTGTTGCTGTTTCCACTAGCTTGCTCCTATGGATTCTAAAGTCACCTCCACTCCAGTAGGCAAGCCCTCTGCAAACTGCAACTCGGCCTGTAACAGTGAAGCCATGGACACTACATCACCATCTCAAGCTTCCATCTTCTGTTCCTCCCCTGAGCCCAGGGACAACCATTTCCCACTTAACATGGTGTTTTCTGGTTCTGATAACACACCACCCTGTGGCAGCACTGTGGTGGCCCATGACTCTATCCATTTACCTAAAAAGTTATCCATTGGACAGACCTCAGTTTTCAACCACTCTGACCCAGCCCACAACTGGGCATCTTAATGGGCAGCAGCTTGACAATTCTCACCTGTTAGGAACACCAGTAGCCTCAACACAAGCTATGGACCCAACTGCTCTTGTAGCCCAGCTACCCAGAGACAACACAGTGAAGGCAGGTTTGCAGGTTCTGCATCCATTACCACTCTCAGTATCCAGCCGGCCTCCAGTGACAAGCCAGGCATTCTGCCCATTGGTGTATCTACCACAACAGGCTTTGGAGTTGCCACGGGGATGCCCAGCACCAGGGATGGTGGCTCACCATTAGCTGACAGTACTTCAGGACAACATGTGTTTTCAGAACTGCAGCCCCTATGGGCAGTGGTGTGTACATCCCAGGCCCCATTCATTCACAGGCATCTGGAGCATTCAACCTTGAGGCAGGACTGAACGGGGTACCAAGAACCATTTCTGCTCCAACTTTAGGTCAGACAACCTGGAATCACTGTGGTGATGGCAGGGCTGCTGCTGTAGGAGGAACAAATATCGTCCCAGTATTTGGACAAAATGCTAGTTCCACCTTGAATCCAGGCACCACCTGCCAAAACCTGGGGAGTGGAGCAGTGGGGCAGGGTTGCACTGTTCCCACTGGTGGAGACTCCACAGTCCCCACTACCCATAAGTGCCCCGGGGGCTCATCCCGACAGAGAAAACTTTCCTCACGTAGAGGAGATGCCACTATGGAGAAGAGGACTAAGTCAAGAGACCAGGCAGCCTCCCCCTTAATCCGAGCAGCAAGGGGCCAGCCATCAAAAACCCAGGTGATGGAGTGGTGGAAAAGGGCCACACCGTTCCCTCGGGTAGATACTCAGCTACTTCTCATACCTGTAAGCACACCCAGTACTCATGTTCACAAAGAACACTTGCCCCACATGACCAACCCACCAGCATGGAGAAGAAACATATGTCAGCACACGAGCCAACCTCCTCCTAAAATCTGATCGGCAGGGGGCCAGCAGTAAAAAACCCAGGTGATGGAGTAGTGGGAGAGGGCCATGCTGTTCACACAGGTGGAGACTCAGCTGCTCCTCCAACCTGTAAGCACACCTGGCACTCAACTACAGAAAGAAAACTTGCCCCACATGACCGAGACACCAGCATGGAGAAGAAACAAGTGTCAGGACACAAGCCAGGCTCCCCCTTAAGTCTGAGCAGCAGGGGGCCACCATCAAAAATCCAGGTGATGGAGTAGTGGGAGAGGGCCGCCCTGTACCCTCACGTGGATTCTCTAGTATTCCTGTTAGCCTCAAGTGCACCCAGAGACAATCTGCACAAAGAAAATTGACCCATGTGACCGAGCCAGGAAGGAACCAGAAAGGAACCAGGAAGGAACGTGGGTCAGGACACGTACCAGCTGCTTCTTAAATCTGATCATAAGGGGACCAGCCATCCAAAACCCAGGTGGTGGAGTAGTGGAGGAGGGCCAGTGTTCCCACAGGTAGAAGCCCTAGTTTTCCTGTTAGCCCCAAGTGCTCCCAGAGCCAATCTGCACAAAAAAAAACTTGCACCACGTGACCGAGCCACCAGAACGGAGACGAAATGTAGGTCAGGACACGTGCCAGCCTTCTTCTTAAATCTGATGGGCAGGAGGCTAGCTGTCCAAAACCCAGGTGATGGAGTAGAGGGAGAGGGCCACACTCTTCACTCAGGTAGAATCTCTAGTGTTCCTGTGAGCCGCAAGGGCACCCAGAGCCAATCTGCACAAAGAAAACTTGCCCCACGTGACTGAGCCACCAGCACGGAGACAAAACATGGATCAGGACACGTGCCAGCCTGCTCCTTAAATCTGATCGGAGGGGGAGAGCCATCAAAGACACAGGTGATGGACTAGTGGGAGAGGGCCATGCTCTTCGTGCAGGTAGAAGCTCTAGTGTTCCTGTTAGCCCCAAGGGCACCCAGAGCCATCTGCACGAAGAAAACTTTCCCCACAAGACCGGGCAACCAGCACAGAGATGAAACATGGGTCAGGACACATGCCAGGCTCCCCCTTCAGTCTGAGCAGCAGGGGGCCAGCAATCAAAAATCCAGGTAATGGAGTAGTGGTAGAGGGCCACAGTGTATCCACAGGTAGAAGCTCTAGTTTTCCTGTTAGCCCCAAGTGCTCCCAGAGACAATCTGCACAGAGAAAACTTGCACCACATGACCGAGCCACCAGCACAGAGATGAAGGTGGGTCAGGACATATGCCATGCTCCCCCTTAAGTCTGAGGAGCAGGGGACCAGCGATCAAAAATCCAGGTGATGGAGTAGTGGGAGAGGTCCTCCCTGTACCCTCATGTGGAATCTCTAGTATTTCTGTTAGCCTCAAGGTCACCTAGAGCCAATCTGCACAAAGAAAATTGGCCCACCTGGCTGAGCCACGAGAACCAAGAAGAAACGTGGGTCAGGACACGTGCCAGCCTGCTGCTTAAATCTGATCAGCAGAGGGCAAGCAGTCCAAAACCCACGTGATTGAGTAGTGGGAGAGGGCCACAGTGTTCCCTCAGGTAGAAGTGCTAGTGTTCCTGTTAGCCCCAAGGGCACCTAGAACTAATCTGCACAAAGAAACTTTGCCTCATGTGACCGAGCCACCAGCACCAAGAAGAAACGTGGGTCAGGACAGGTGTCAGCATCCTTCTTAAATCTGATGCGCTAGCTGTCCAAAACCCAGGTGATGGAGTAGTGTGAGAAGGCCACACTCTTCGCCCAGGTAGAAGTTCTAGGTAGCCCCAAGGGCACCCAGAGACAATCTGCATGAAGAAAACTTGTGCAACGTGACTGAGCCACCAGCACGGAGATGAAATGTGGTCAAGACACGAGCCAGACTGCTTCTTAAATCTCATCGGCAGAGGGCCAGCCGTCCAAAACCCAGGTGATGGAGTAGTGGGAGAGGGCCACAGTGTTCCCGCAGGTAGAAGTTCTAGTATTTCTGTTAGCTGCAAGGGCACCCAGAACCAATCTGCACAAAGAAAACTTTCCCCACATGACAGAGTCACCAGCACTAAGAAGAAATGTAGGTAAGGACAGGTGTCAGCCTCCTTCTTAAATCTGATCAGCAGGGGGCAAGACGTCCAAAACGCAGGTGATGGAGTAGTGAGAGAGCGCCACGCTCTTCACGCAGGAGAAGATCTAGTGTTCTTGTTAGCCCCAAGGGCACCCAGAGACAATCTGCACGAAAAAAACTTGCCCAATGTGACCGAGCCAGCAGCACGGAGAACAAACGAGTGTCAGGTCACATGCCAGGCTCCCCCTTAAGTCTGAGCAGCAGGGGGCCAGCAATCAAAAATCCAGGTAATAGAGTAGTGGGAGAGGGCCACCCTGTTTCTTCAGGTGGAGTCTCCAGTATTCCCGTTTGCCTCAAGGGTACCCACAGCGAAACTGCACAAAGCAAACTTGGCCCACATGACCAAGCCACAAGAACCTAGAAGAAACATGGGTCAGGACACGTGCCAGCCTGCTTCTTAAATTGATTGTCAGGGAACCAGCCGTCCAAAACCCAGGTGATGGAGAAGTGGGAGAGGGCCACAGTGTTCCCGCAGGTAGAAGCTCTAGTTTTCCTGTTAGCCACAAGGGCACCCAGAACCAATCTGCACAAAGAAAACTTTTCCCACGTGACTGATTCAACAGCACCAAGAAGAAACCTGGGTCAGGACAGTTGTCAGCCTCCTTCTTAAATCTGATGGGCAGGGGGCTAGCTGTCAAAAACCCAGGTGATGGAGTAGAGGGAGAGGGCCATGCTCTTCACCCAGGTAGAAGCTCTAGTTTTCCTGTTAGCCCCAAGGGCACTCAGAGACAATGTACATGAAGAAAACTTGTCCCATGTGACCGAGCTACAAGCACGGAGACGAAACGTGGGTCAGGACATGTGCCAGCCTGCTTCTGAAATCTGATCAGCAGAGGGCCAGCTGACCAAAACCCAGGTAATGGAGTAGAGGGTGAGGGCCACATTGTTCACGCAGGTAGAAGCTCTAGTGTTCCTGTTTGCCGCAAGGGTACCTAGAGAAAATCTGCACAAAGAAAACTTGCCCCACGTGACTGGGCCAACGGAACAAAGCAGAACCTTGGGTCAGGACTCAGGCCAGTCTGCTTCTTATATCTGATCGGCAGAGGGCCAGCCGTCCAAAACCCAGGTGATGGAGTAGTGGGAGAGGGCCACCCTCTTCATGCAGGTAGAAGCGCTGGTGTTCCTGTTAGCTACAAGGGCACCCAGAACCAATGTGCACAAAGAAAACTTTCCCCAGGTACTGAGTCACCAGCACTAAGAAGATACGTGGGTCAGGACAGGTATCAGCCTCCTTCTTAAATCAGATCACCAGGGGGCGAGCCGTCCAAACCCCAGCTCATGGAGTAGTAGGAGAGGGCCATGCTTTTCATTCAGGGAGAAGCTCTAGTGTTCCTGTAGCCCCAAGGGAACCCAGAGCCAATCTACACGAAGAAAACTTGCCCCATGTGACTGAGCCATCAGCATGGAGACAATAGGGGTGTCAGGATACATGCCAGGCTTCCCCTTAAGTCTGAGCAGCAGGGGGCCAGCCATCAAAATTCCAGGTGATGGAGTAGTGGGAGAGGGCCGCTCTGTGCCCTCACGTGGAGTCTCTAGTATTCCTGTTAGCCTCAAGGGCACCCAGAGCCAATCTGGACAAAGAAAATTTGGCCCATGTGACTGAGCCACGAGATCTGAGAAGAAACATGGGTCAGGACACATGCCAGCCTGCTTCTTAAATCTGATGGGCAGGGGGCCAGCTGCCCAAAACCCAGGTGATGGTGTAGGGGGTGAGGGCCATGCTCTTCACCACAGGTAGAAGCTCTAATGTTCCTGTTAGCCGCAAGGGCACCCACAGACAATCTGCACAAAGAAAACTACCCCACATGACCAGGCCAACAGCACAAAGAAGAAACTTGGGTCAGGACATGGGCCAGCCTGCTTCTTAAATCTGATGGGCAGGGGGCGAGCCTTCTAAAACCCAGGTGATAGAGTAGTGGAAGAGGGCAATGCTCCTGGTGCCGGTAGAAGTTCTAGTGTTCCTGTTAGCCCCAATGGCAACTGGAGACAATCTGCACGAAGAAAACTTGCCCCAGGAGACCAAGCCACCAGCAAGGAGACGAAACATGGGTCAGGACACGTGCCAGCCTGCTTCTTAAATTTGATCGGCAGAGGGCCAGCCGTCCAAAATCCAGGTGATAGAGTAGTGGGAGAGGGCCACGCTCTTTGTTCAAGGGGAAGCTCTAGTGTTCCTGCTAGCCCCAAGGGCACCCACAGCCAATATGAATGAAGAAAACTTGGCCCACATTACCGAGCCATCAGATAGGAGTGTCAGGACACATGCCAAGCTCCCCCTTAAGTCTGAGCCACAGGGGTCAGCCATCAAAAATTCAGGTGATGGAGTAGTGGAAGAGGGTCGCCCTGTGCCCTCGCGTGGCGTCTCTAGTATTCCTGTTAGACTCAAGGGCACCCAGGGCAAATCTGCACAAAGAAAATTTGGCCCACGTGACCGAGCCACGGGAACTGAGAAGAAATGTATGTCAGGACACGTACCAGCTTGCTTCTTAAATCTGACCATCAGGGGACCAGCTGTTCAAAACCCAGGTGATGGAGTAGTGGGAGAGGGCCACAGTGTTCCCACAGGTAGAAGCTCTAGTTTTTCTGTCAGCCCCAAGGGCTCCCAGAGACAGTCTGCACAAAGAAAACTTTCCCTACGTGACCGAGCCACCAGCACAAAGAAGAAACTTGGTTCAGAACACGTGCCAGCCTGCTTCTTAAATCTTATGGGCAGGGGGCGAGATGTACAAAACCCAGGTGATGGAGTAGTGGGAGAGAGCCACGCTCTTCACGCAGGTAAAACCTCTAGTGTTCTTGTTAGCCCCAAGGGCACCGAGAGCTAATCTGCACAAAGAACACTTGCCACACCTGACAGAAACACCAGCATGCAGAAGAAACTAGTGTCAGGACACATGCCAGGCTCCCCCTTAGTCTGAGAAGCAGGGGGCCAGCCATCAAAAATCCAGGTGATAGAGTAGTGGGACAGGGGCCACAGTGTTCCCGCAGGTAGAAGCTCTAGTGTTCCTGTTAGCTACAAGGGCACCCAGAACCAATCTGCACAAAGAAAACTTTCCCCACGTGACCGAGTCACCAGCACTAAGAAGAAATGTAGGTAAGGACAGGTGTCAGCCTCCTTCTTAAATCTGATCAGCAGGGGAAAAGACGTCCAAAACACAGGTGATGGAGTAGTGAGAGAGGGCCATGCTCTTCACTAGGTAGAAGCTCTAGTGTTCCTGTTAGCCCCAAGGGCACCCAGAGACAATCTCCACGAAGAAAACTCGCCCCACATGTCCGAGCCACCACCACGGAGATGAAACGTGGGTCAGGACACGTGCCACCCTGCTGCTTAAATCTGATCGTCAGGTGACCAGTCGTCTAAAACCCAGGTGATGGAGTAGTGGGAGAGTGACATGCTCTTCACACAGGTAGAAGCTCTTGTGTTCCTGTTAGCCCCAAGGGCACCCAGAGTCAATCTATACAAAGAAAACTTGGCCAACGTGACCGAGGCACGAGAACCAAGAAGAAACATGGGTCAGGACACGTGCCAGCCTACTTCTTAAATCTGAACGTCAGGGGAATAGCCCACCAAAACCCAGGTGATGGAGTAGTGGGAGAGGGCCACAGTGTTTCCTGTTAGCCCCAAGGGCTCCCAGAGCCAATCTGCACACAGAAAACTTGTCCCATGTGACCGAGCCACCAGCACGGAGACAAAATGTGGGTCAAAACAAGTGCCAGCCTGCTTCTTAAATCTGATGGGCAGGGGGCTAGCTGTTAAAAATCCAGGTGATGGAATAGAGGGAGAGGGCCATGCTCATTGCACAGGTCGAAGCTCTAGTGTTCCTGAGGGCACTAGAGGGCCAGAGGCACCCAGGGCCAATGTACACGAAGAAAACTTATCCCACGTGACTGAGCCATCAGCACGGAGACAAAACATGGGTAAGGACATGTGCCAGCCTGCTTCTTAAATCTGATTGGCAGAGGGCCAGCCGTCCAAAACCCAGGTGATGGAGTAGAGGGTGAGGGCCACACTCTTCGCACAGGTAGAAGCTCTAGTGTTCCTGTTAGCCACAAGGGCACCCAGAGACAATCTGCACAAAGAAAACTTGCCCCACGTGATCTGGCCAATAGCACAAAGAAACTTGGGTCAGGACACGGGCCAGCCTGCTTCTTAAATCTGATTGGCAGAGGGCCAGCCGTCCAAAACCCAGATGATGGAGTAGTGGGAGAGGTCATGCTCTTCAAGAAGATAGAAGTGCCAGTGTTCCTGTTAGCCACAAGGGCACCCAGAACCAATCTGCACAAAGAAAACTTTTCCCACGTGACTGATTCAACAGCACCAAGAAGAAACCTGGGTCAGGACAGTTGTCAGCCTCCTTCTTAAATCTGATGGGCAGGGGGCTAGCTGTCAAAAACCCAGGTGATGGAGTAGAGGGAGAGGGCCATGCTCGTCACACAGGTAGAAGCTCTAGTTTTCCTGTTAGCCCCAAGGGCATCCAGAGCCAATGTACACGAAGAAAACTTGTCCCACATGACAGAGCCATCAGGATGGAGAGGAAACGTGGGTCAGGAAACGTGCCAGCCTGCTTCTTAATTCTGTTCGGCAGTGGTCCAGCCATCCAAAACCCAGATGATGGAGTAGTGGGAGAGGGCCACGCTCTTCATGCAGGTAGAAGCACTAGTGTTCCTGTTAGCCGCAAGGGCACCCAGAACCAATCTGCACAAAGAAAATTTTCCCCACATGACCGAGTCACCAGCACCAAGAAGAAACATGGGTAAGGATAGGTGTCAGTCTCCTTCTTAAATCTGATTGGCAGGGGGCAAGCCGTCCGAAACCTAGCTCATGGAGTAGTGGGAGAGTGCCACGCTCTTAATTCAGGGAGGAGCTCTAGTTTTCCTGTTAGCCCCAAGGGCACCCAGAGCCAATCTGCATGAAGAAAACTTGCCCCACATGACTGAGCCATCAGGATGGAGATGATAAGCATGTCAGGACACAGGCCAGGCCTCCCCTTAAGTCTGAGCAGCAGGGGGCCAGCCATCAAAAATCCAGGTGATGGAGTAGTGGGAGAGGGCCGCTCTGTGCCCTCACGTGGAGTCTCTAGTATTCCTGTTAGCCTCAAGGGCACCCAGAGCCAATCTTGGCCCATGTGACTGAGAAACACCAAAGAAAACTTGGCCCATGTGACTGAGCCACGAGAACCAAGAAGAAACATGGGTCAGGACACATGCCAGCCTGCTTCTTAAATCTGATGGGCAGGACACCAGCTGTCCAAAACCCAGTTGATGGAGCAGAGTGTGAGGGCCACGCTCTTCGCCCAGGTAGAAGCTCTAGTGTTCCTGTTAGCTGCAAGGGCACCCATAGATCATCTGCACAGAGAAAACTTGCCCCACGTGACTGGGCCAACAGCACAAAGAAGAAACTTGGGTCAGGACACGGGCCAGCCTGCTTCTTATATCTGATCGGCAGGAGGTGATCCTTCCAAAACCCAGGTGATGGAATAGTGGGAGAGGGCAACACTCTTCGTGCAGGTAGAAGTTCTAGTGTTCCTGTTAGTCCCAAGGGCATCCAGACATAATCTGCATGAAGAAAACTTGCCCCACGAGACCAAGTCACCAGCACGGAGATGAAACACAGGTCAGGACACGTGCCAGCCTCCTTCTTACATCTGATTGTCAGGGGACCAGCCGTCCAAAACCCAGGTGATGGAGTCAGAGAGGGCCATAGTCTTCCCATTGGTAGAAGCTCTAGTTTTCCTGTTAGCTTCAAGGGCACCCAGAACCAATCTGCACAAAGTAAACTTGCCCCATGTGACTGAGTCACCAGCACCAAGAAGAAACGTGGGTCAGGACAGGTGTCAGCCTCCTTCTTAAATCTGATGTCCAACACCCTGCTGATGGAGTAGTGGGAGAGTGCCACGCTCTTCATTCAGGGAGAAGCTCTAGTGTTCCTGTTAGCCCCAAGGGCACCCACAGCTAATCTGCATGAAGAAAACTTGCCCCACATGACCGAACCACCAGCGTGGAGAAGAAACGAGTGTCAGGACAAATGCCAGGCTCCCCGCTAAGTCTGAGCAGCAGCGGGCCAGCCATCAAAAATCGAGGTGATGTAATAGTGGGAGAGGGCCACCCTGTGCCCTCACGTGGAGTCGCTAGTATTCCTGTTAGCCTCAAGGGCACCCAGAGCCAAACTGCACAAGGAAAACTTGGCCCACATGACTGAGCCACAAGAACCAAGAAGAAATGTGGGTCAGGACACGTGCCACCCTGCTTCTTAAATCTGATGGGTAGGGGGCCAGCTGCCCAAAACCCAGGTGATGGAGTAGAGGGAGAGGGCAATGCTCCTCTCGTAGGTAGAAGCTCTAGTGTTCCTGTTAGCCCCAAGGGCACCCAGAGCCAATGTGCACAAAGAAAACTTGCCCCACGTGACTGGACCAACAGCATGAAGAAGAAACTTGGTTCAGGACATGTGCCAGCCTGCTTCTTAAATCTAATGGGCAGGGGGCGAGCCTTCCAAAACCCAGGTGATGGAGTAGTGGGAGAGGGCCATACTCTTCGTTTAGGGAGAAGCTCTAGTGTTCCTGTTAGCCCCAAGGGCACCCACAGCTAATCTGCACGAAGAAAACTTGCCGTAGGAGACTGAGCCACCAGCACAGAGACGAAACCTGGGTCAGAACACGTGCCAGCCTCCTTCTTACATCTGATCGGTAGGTGGCTAGCTGTCCAAAACCCAGGTGATGGAGTAGTGGGAGAGGGCCACAGTCTTCCCATAGGTAGAAGCTCTAGTTTTCCTGTTAGCTGCAAGGGCACCCAGAACCAATCTGCACAAAGTAAACTTGCCCCATGTAACCGAGCCACCAGTATGGAGAGGAAACATGGGTCAGGACATGTACCAGCCTACTTCTTAAATCTGATCGGCAGGGGGCTACTTGTCCAAAACCCAGCTGATGGAGTAGAGGGAGAGGGCCACACTCTTCACGCAGGTAGAAGCTCTAGTGTTCCTGTTAGCCCCAAGGGCACCCACAGCCAATATGCACAAAGAAAACTTGCCCCACGTGACCGAACCATCAGCATGGAGACGATAGGGGTGTCAGGACACATGCCAGGCTCCCCCTTAAGTCTGAGCAGCTGGAGACCTGCCATCAAAAATCCAGGTGATGGAGTAGTTAGAGAGGGCTGCCCTGTGCCCTCACGTGGAATCTCTAGTATTCCTGTTAGCTTCAAATGCACCCAGAGCCAATCTGGACAAAGAAAACTTGGCCCAGGTGACCGAACCACCAGAACCAAGAAGAAATGTGGGTAAGGACACGTGCCAGCCTGCTTCTTAAATCTGATCGTCAGGGGACCAGCCGTCTAAAACCCAGGTGATGGAGTAGTGGGAGAGGGCCACAGTCTTCCCGCAGGTAGAAGCTCTAGTATTCCTGTTAGCCCCAAGGGCACCCAGAGATAATCTGCATGATGAAAACTTGCCCCACATCATGGAGCCACAAGCACTGAGACAAAACCTGGGTCAGGACAGGTGCCAGCCTCCTTCTTAAATCTGATCAGCAGGGGGCTCGCTGTCCAAAACCCAGGTGATGGAGTAGTGGGAGAGGGCCACAGTCTTCCCGCAGGTAGAAATTCTAGTGTTCCTGTTAGCCCCAAGGGCACCCAGAAGCCATCTGCACATAGAAAACTTGCCTCACGTGACAGAGCCACAAGCACCGAGAAGAAACGTGGGTCAGCACATGTGCCAGCCTGCTTCTTAAATCTGATCAGCAGGGGGCAAGCTGGCCAAAACACAGGTGATGGAGTAGTGGGAGAGGGCCACAGTGTTCCCGCAGGTGGAAGCCATCTTCTTACTGTTAGCCAGAAGTGCACCCGGAAGCCATGTACACAAGAACTAATTGCTTTCCGTGGAAGAGCCACTACCAAGGAGAAGACACGTGTATCAAGAGGCATGCGTGTTTACCCCCTACATCCTCCCCTCGGACTTGCCTGGCCACACTGCCTCTGCTGCAGTGGCAAGTGGCAGCACCAGCTCTATGCTTGGACTCACTTGTAGTTCCACCATCCTTCCATGCAAATGCGGTCCTCCCGCCCAGCATACAGATGGTATGCACGGAGGGGACAAGGTCATTCCCATGAATGTAGAACCTAGTAGTTCTTCACATCAGAATAATTGCGGCCGACCCAATGCGAACGCAGAAAGTGCCATTGTGGATGCAGACAGTATCACATCTATGATGGCATGCCTCTATATCGGCACCCCCCATAATAACACTGGGAGCTCACTTACCCCTAACACAGGTGGTGCTCTGGGGAATAGCTCCATGCCTGCTATGACTGGATACACTTATGGTCCCTCAGTCACACAGAGCACATGTGCCCCCCCCCCCCCCATAAGCACAGCACTGGTGTTGCAATGGGGGATAGCACCAGGAAATTTTAAACAGAACTTGGACTTGTCCTAGTCAGGTACTCCTCTGACTTTGGAGGATCAAACACTGTATGTGTCCTGGTCAACTGGGCCTGTGCTCTGGGCATGACTGAAACACCTTCAAAACATGACTAGGATTTCACCTACAAATTCCTTTCTTTTGTCATGAATAAGGACCTAATATTCCTCTGCAAATTGGATATAACCAGAAATTGACTTCTTTGCATCAGAAAGGGGCCCAACCCCTTTAAGTTGGGTAATCTCTTCGCACAGAGTGTGTACATTGTGTGCATACATGTATTGATGTGTATTTCTCTGCATGTGTATGTATTGGAGGGCAAGGGGCACATGAGCCCCGTTTAGAACTACACCAGAAAGACACCAGATTCAAGAAGTTCTAGTGGAGAATGGAAGAAAGCTACATAAATCATCAACCGTGCCATCCCTGGCGTGACTGTGAACTTGGCTGACCCAAGCTCTGGGCCAGTTTTCTCTGGTCTTGGAACAGGCAGGATACCACTGCTGCCTGTAGGGGCTTCCTTTACCCTTACCTATTTGCCTCGATGGGCTTTTATCCTTTCCACATTGTGTACTTAACGTGCATAAAACTTTGTTATTAATCTGCCTTTGCTCATGTGTCTTTTTGACTCAGCAGTAGAGAAAGAATTAACCTGTGTGAGTGGTGATGGGCTGAGCCAGACTTAACCATGCTGAATTTTCTGCGTTGCAGTGACTGGGATGTAGAAGTGGCCACATGCTCTACCTGCACACACTGACTCCTGCAATCTGCATTTTGAATGTAAGGGATGACAATCCAGGAGGAAGTAAGGTCCAAAGGAGGGAGAGATGAGGTGGCTCACCCTTGTTTCTTCCCTCTGTGTTTCGCTCTTCTCTCACCCCACTCTGACCTTACTAGAGGCTAGATAACCTCTGATGTGTCAAAGGAAACCACTCAATGATTTTTTTTTAGAAATGTTTAAATGTTTTCTTGTGTGTCTTCTTATTTAATTTAGACTTAGGCCAGTCATTCTTACACATTCCCATATCGCCCAGAGAGGATAGATTTGAGCCTGGAGGAACAAAGGGAGAAAGGGCACATACCCACTCTGTAATTGTTGGAAATTTCAGTTTCTTTGAATGTATTGTGCTGCTTAAATGCAGTAGAAGAGATGCTCTTCAGTAAGTGGCCCAGCTCTGATCTAAATCACTAAAATAGCAAATCACACAAGTTACAACTGTGCCCAGTTCTGGCTGACACTAGACTTTTTTGCTGGATCTCCACTAGACTTAAAAAGGCAAAATTCATGACTCTGTGGAGCCTACATTCTAGGTGGATGGGAGCAAAAATACAAACATGGAAATTATCTGGTAGGTTAGCCAGTAACTAATGTTATGGAGTATAAAGTAGCATAGGGAGCATTGAGATTTAGGCAGAATCACAGCTTTCAGTTTAAACAGTGGACAGGATAAGCCTCACAAGGAAGGTGGGATTTGAACAGGCTAGGGAGGTAAGAGAGAAGGACAGAGAAGATGTGGGTTGGATTGCCTGCACCATTTATTGGTTGCACAATGAAAAACGGTAGAGCCATCCTTCAAGTGTCTCAGTGAACTCAGTGCTTTTACATGGCCTATTTACCTTACAAGATTTTTGGAAGGCTAAACTAAAATAAGGTAAGGAAGTAATTTAAATTATTATTGTTGTTTTGTTCTATAAATAAGGATAGATGCATGATAGATAGATAGATAGATAGATAGATAGATAGATAGATAGATATGTAAATACATAATACATGGATGGAAATGGGAGATATAATATATCTACACTTAATGAGTTCCTTAGGCAATAATGCTTCAGTTGCCTTCACCAGGAAATTCGAACAGGAGATCCCATTTTAACATGAGCATAAAAGTGCCTACTTTTATGAAGTAAACACGTGGAAAAATACAATAACTGAGTCTAAAAATGAACAGCATTGAGCCTACTGCAACATTTATGAGATTAGCCTTGTAAAAACAAAGAATGCCAGCACATAGAGGCTGCCGGATCCCTCCAGGCACTCTCTGCCTGATTCATTTACTCTGAGTTGTTTATTACAGTTCCAGAGGATCAAAGCTCCTTCTTTGTGCTCTGTGACTGCAGAGAATCATCTGCCCTTTGTAGAGAACTGACTCTCAGAAGCAGTGTTGAAATCCAGTTTGCTTCTAATAGTCCTGCACCCTCTCTCATCCATGCCTGGTAATATTACCAGGGACAACTTGTAAACATTTATACTTCCTGATTTCTTAAAAGCCTTCAAACTAAAAGTAATATCCTGATAAGACAAACAGCTAACAAATATGTAATAGATGTAAAGATTTTGAATTTTATGTTTTGTTTTTTTTAAATATTTTGGAGAGAGAGCACAAGTTGGGAGGGGCAAAGAGCCAGGGACACAGAGGATCTGAAGCAGGCTCCGAGCTGACAGCTGAAAGCCTGATGCGGAGCTTGAATTCAAACCATGAGATCATGACCTAAGCTGCATTTGGATGCTCACCCAACTGAACCACCCAGGTGCCACTTGAATTTCATGTTTTTATGCACTTACACAGTAGAAGCAATTTCTTTTTTTTTTAATCTGTTTTAATGTCTATTTCTGAGAGAGAGAGAGAGAGAGAGAGAGAGAAGCAGAGGGGGGGGGGGGGACACAGAACCTGAAGCAGGCTCCAGGCTCTGAGCCATCAGCATAGAGCCTGATATGGGTCTCAAACCCACGAACCACAAGATCATGACCTTAGCTGAAGTTGGACGCTTAACCGACTTAGCCACCCAGGCGACCCATAGTAGCAATTTCTAAATAAACAGAAATATTTTGTTTTTATGAAAATAATACATAAGCACAATAACAACTTGAATCATATTGAAATGCAGCCCTTTTCTCCTGAGTTCCCCTCTCCAGAGATAGGTTTTTGCTACTTTGATGTCATCCCCTTAATTCTAAACATTATGCTTATCTTGCTGTATCATGACATACTCACTTTAGACAATATTTTTACTGCTCTAACATTATGGAGGAAGATAAAACTCCACTACCACTGTTTTCCCTCCCTCTTCATTTCCAATATGTCATATTCAATTAATTTTCCTGCTTCTCTCTGGTAACTTCATGTAATTTTGCTGGCTTTCTTGGTGAGGAAAGTAGTAGCAGAAGGCTAAAAGCACTGGTTCTGGAGATGGACTCCTGGAGTTAGAATCCTTGTTCTTCAGTTTTTATTAGCTCTGTATCCCTGTGAAATTTACACATCCTACCTGTACCCATTGTTTTCTCATCTACAAACCAGAGAAAAGGATACCTCTCTACCTTATGGGATTGTTTGTGATAGTGCAAATAATAATGCATTTGTAGCCTTTAGTGTCTAACACACAGAAGAACTCAAGAAACTTTAGCTATTATTCTTTATATCTTGTGTTATTAATTTTCACCCTAACCTCATGATTTTCTCTATGCACGAAGCTGTGCCCTGTAGTCCCTTTACCTTTCCTTTCCCCTTGTACGAATCACCTTCTGTGAATACGTGCTTGCTTTTGTTTGTCTGTATTGTTAGCATTGACATGTTGCCAAACAGTTGTAGCAAAGTGCTCTGTGCTTTATCCACAGGTTGGCTCTAAGGGTTGAAAACCAACAAACTATATTGATGAAGTATTGCTTAGTTCTGGGGAAAGTAGTGTGAGAGGACTGTATTTTCTGCTCTGTCAGTATAGTGCTCTGTCTTGTCTTTAACATCAGTTGTTCAAAATCATGCTATGTTTTAGTTTGGTTTATACTTCTCATGTATTTTAAATTATTTTTACTAAAATTTGAACTATTTCTCTCTTTTAATCCTTGCACTATTTGCACATTAAAAATATTTTATTTTCAAACTTGATATTATTTTCTTTACTTGGCTGGGTCCCTTCCTTCTTTTTCTAGAACCCTTGTACCTCCCCTCCTCAGTTTGGAAGTTATAACACCAAAGGATATGATCCCAGAAGAAAGGGGACCAAAGGGACTACTCAGACTGCCTTTAGGCTAGGCCAGAAATGCTCACTAATCACTAATTATGAGAAATGCATCATTCTGGCCCGATCATCTTAATTTTGTAGCTTTGTGGGAGAAACAGCAGTATGGGTTTTAGCTAGCACTCCAGGTAGTCCACATTTCATATTGTACCACACTGGACTAGGCCTTCAGTGAGAGCTCACCAAAGATCCCATATGTTTTACAAGATTAGAAATTTTGTATAGCATTTTGGGCTCAAACTCTTAGTGATAAGCAGGACTTTTTCCCTGCATCTGTTTCTCAAGAACTAAAAGGTAGCTTGTGAAAATTTTCAGTAGTTCAGACTCCTTGATACATGTCTTTCTTGCCCTAAATGCATTCATTTTAGAGACCTTGAAACTACCTGTGGTGAGCCTATTCAGGCCCTTCCTGAGCCAATCACTGCTAGGATCCTGGGGTGATGTGATATAACCAGGCTTCCTGGCAACAGTTCATACCTAAGCTGCAAATGTTCTTTTCAACAGCCCCAAAGACAGAGCATTTCTCTCAGATACCCCTTCCAGGTAGGAGAACTGAGCTCACATAATCAAACAGGGGCTAAGAATTAGAGTCACGACGTGGATCTTTGGATTTTTGTCCGAGGCTGCCGGTGGGAGGAGGGCAACCAAACAAAGCAAGACAAAACAACTCCTGAAAGCTAGTGTCTCTCATGCAAATAGTGCCTATGTTTTAATTTTTTTTTTGTAACCTTTATTTATTTTTGAGAGAGAGAGAGAGACAGAGTGTGAGCAGGGGAGGAACAGAGAGAGAAGGAGACACCGAATCCAAAGCAGGCTCCAGGCTCTGAGCTGTCAGCACAGAGCCTGACGTGGGGCTCCAACCCACGAAATGCAAGATCATGACCTCAGCTGAGATCGGATGCTTAACTGACTGAGCCACCCAGGTGCCCCAACAGTGCCTTTGTTTTAAATCCATGCTAAGCTGGACGTCAGAGACTTTCTTAGAAGTAGATTTTCATAGCATGGAGGACAAATGAAAGTTGATGGGCAAAGAGATGAGGGTGGGAGGCCTTAAGGTAAAGGGTTTAAAACAGAAGCTCAAGTTTCTATTTTTTCACTGGACTAAACCCAGGCTGTCATAGAGAAATTTGGAAACACTGGTGAAACACCCAAACTAGCCACATGGACAATCATTCACAACAATTTTTCTTGATAGAAATATCTTGGGGCGCCTGGGTGGCGCAGTCAGTTGAGCGTCCGACTTCAGCCAGGTCACGATCTCGTGGTCCATGAGTTCAAGCCCCGCGTCAGGCTCTGGGCTGATGGCTCAGAGCCTGGAGCCTGTTTCCGATTCTGTGTCTCCCTCTCTCTCTGCCCCTCCCCTGTTCATACTCTGTCTCTCTCTGTCCCAAAAATAAATAAACATTGAAAAAAAATTAAAAAAAAAAGAAATATCTTGTGTGTCCCTTGAAAAGGCTTATATTGATTTCACCAAATACATATCTCAAAGTTATGACTGAAAGTTGAGAAAAGTGTATGCTTGGACTTTGCATTTATCGTTGCTCGCAAATACATTTGTGGTGCTTACACTGTGACTATAGTGCTATGGTAAGAACTTGGCAAATATTAACTCATTTATCTTCATAATAGCAGTAGGTATTATTCATAATAGCCATTTCTGGGGGGAAAGCAGAGAGGTTAAATAGCTTGTCCAGCGTCACACAGTAAGTGGATGACAAAACCCAAGATTTGAAACAAGGCCATTTAGACTTTTACCACTTCGCTCTGTTACCTTATTAAAAACTGTGTTTAAGGAAAGGACTAAGTTGTCAAGAATGAACTAAAAGCAGAGGGGAGAAATGAGAAAATGAATGACAGCAGAAACTGAGGAGGAGCTAAGTTCAGAAATTTCTGGTGATGAGGCCTAGAAATAATAAGATGCTTGTTGGGATGTTAATTAAGATAGCACCTGAATCCACTGAGAAATGAGTTTGTTTAAAGTTCGGAAAGACTGGTTGAATGAAGAGTAATAATACTACTACTACTAAGAATAATAATAATAAAGTAGAAAGGAAAATAATAATGTGACTTAAGTGAGGAGAAGGAATCTTTCCCTCTATTAGGAGAAGTGGGGCATTGTGAGGGAGTATAGAGATCTTTCTAGCAGGTGTCTAGGCATTTTTACCATGATGAACGTGGACAAAAATGCTGACCATTGGGGGCGCCTGGGTGGCTCAATTGGTCACGTGTCCAACTTCAGCTCAGGTCATGGTCTCACAGTTTGTGGGTTTGAGCCCTGCCACAGGCAATGTGCTGACAGCTCAGAGCCTGGAGCCTGCTTCTGATTCTGTGTCTCCCTCTCTTCCCTCCCCTGCTCGCACTCTGTCTCTCTGTCTCTCAAAAATAAATAAAATGTTAACAAATACATATTAAAACAATGGTGACCATTGTACTGGTTTCAATGATCCCTTAAACCAAGCTTCAGTTTCCAAGAAGGATATACATTTACAGCATCCCTACTGTATGTTAGACATGTTACTAAGTGTATTTCCAGTTACACATTTTTTTAAGCTTATTTATTTTGAGAGTGGGGTGGGGCAAACAGGGAAAGAGAGAATCCCAAGCAGACCCTGTGCTGTCAGCACAGAGCCCAATGTGGGGATTGAACCTACGAACTACCAGTCACACATTTTATCTGGAGTAACAGTTTCTGTGAGGTATGGGTTCCTTATGGCTGCCATAACAATTCACCACAAACTTGGTGGCTTAAAACACATTACTTCTCTTACTGTTCTCAAAGTCGGAGGTCCAAAACCATTTTCGCTAGGCTGAAATCAGGAGTTGGCAAGGCTGTGCTCCCTCTAGAAGCTCCACGCCCTTACCTTTTCCAGCTTCTGGTGGCTGTTACCATTCCTTGCCTTTTGACCACATTAATCTAATTCCTGTTTCATCAACACATTCTCTTTAATTGTAGTAAAATCTCCTTCTGCCTTTCTCTTAGGACACTTGGGGTTATTTTAGGGCCCATCAGATAATCTGAAATAATATCTCCATCTTAAGATCCTTAACAATCCCATCTATAAGATCCCTTTTGCCCTTTAAGGTGACATCCCCGGGTTCTGGGGATTAGGACATGGACATTTTACGGCAAGGGTATTATTTTTCTGAGATGCAGGAAAAAAGTTTAGAGAAGTAATTTGTCCCAAGGTCTTATGTTTCAGGGTGGCAATTTAAATTCTGGCATGCTCAGGCACCTGGGTGGCTCAGTCGGTTAAGCCACTGACTTTGGCTCAGGTCATGATCTTGCAGTTAGCGGGTTTGAGCCCCATGTCGAGCTCTTTGCTGACAGCTCAGAGCCTGGAGTCTGCTTTGGATTTGTGTCTCCCTTGTCTCCCTCTTTCTCTGCCCCTCCCCCACTCATAGTCTCTCTCTCTCTCTCTCTCTCTCTCTCTCTCTCTCTCTCTCTCAAAAATAAACATATAAATAAATAAATAAATAAATAAATAAATAAATAAATAAATAAATCTGGCATGTTGACTTTAGGACACACTCCAAACCAATATTACCCTGTGTTTTTAGCCACTGTGTATCCTTGGTTAAGAGTCACACTGCATTGATAAAAGGCTAGGTACAGTCTCCTTCTTCTCACTTTGTTCTCCTGGTGTATTTATGAACATTTCCCAGAATAAAAGAGCTCAGAAAACTGCTATTCAGGCTTCCTAAGAGAAAGCATTTACTGTTTGGTTTGCACTTGGTAATGGAGGGTTTTTTATTTATTTTTTAATATTTATTTATTTTTGAGACAGAGAGAGAGAGACGGAACATGAACAGGGGAGAGTCAGAGAGAGAGGGAGACACAGAATCCGAGGCAGGCTCCAGGCTCTGAGCTGTCAGCACAGAGCCTGATGCGGGGTTTGAACTCACGGATGGTGAGATCATGACCTGAGCCAAAGTCGGACGCCCAACCGACTGAGCCACCCAGGCACCCCATGACAATGGAGTTTTTTTTATTGAATATGCCACCAAGTAGTGTTATCACTACTTAATATGTACTCAAATAACAAAACAACAATAACAAATACTATAGCTGCAAAACAAAAAGTCTGAAGCCATCCTAGAGGACAGAGAAAGAGCTAGTACCAAATGCCAGATGCCCAACCTGAATGCATCCTATCCAGTCCTGATTAAGCACCTGTTAAAAGGGATTGTGACTGATCACCTAGCACTTGAGACTTTATACCCCAACTTCAAGATGGAAATTAGCTGAGGGATCACAGATGCTTGTACTCATCACTAACCCATAATTGGCTATCCCCATCCTTTGTGGGAGAGAACTTGGCACTTAGAAAACCCTTCTCTGCTTGAGAAAGAGCAGAGCAGCCTTTGCTCCTCCGGCCGTGACCTACTGTGCTTTGCAAAGGTGATTTGGCAAGTGCAGCTGCAAACCGGTCTCCAATATCACACACCTATGGAAAATTCCAGTCAGGTTTTAGACCCAGTCACAGTACATTTTTCTGAGGATCAGTAATGATTTGCTGAGGATCAGTAATGCTCTCCATATGCTGGCTGACAAGGGCATAATCTCTGTGCTTACTATACTCCATTTGTCAGCTGCACTCTGACACAGTTGTCCGCAGGATTCCTTAGGAACATTTGAGGTATTTTGGCATGATTTCAGGACCTGCTCCTGCCTGTAGCCTCTCATTTCTTAATCAACATTTTCCCACTGAGACTATGAATAAATCAACCTCTGTAGGTTATCAGAGGCTTTCTTTCCTCTCTGCTGCATTTGAATCTCTATGCCCTATAAGGTCCCCATACCTGGGCATCTATTTCCCATCATCCTTATTTTCAGGAGTCAGGGCTATAAGGGTAATTGGCAAGTTCATTAGCTTTTTCATTTCTTCCCCTCTTGATTGTTTAAGAGTGATTTGCTAGAGACCATGGATTTCGATGTTTTGCAAGGCTCAGTGGTGCAGAGACAATAGTGGAATTCTGCCCCGGGGAGAAACAGCCATTCTGTTAATTATTCATTTCTTATAGAACAGAAAATAAATTCATCTAACACACAGTTACTTGATGTTTCTCTAAGTGCATTGCACAGGACCTTGATGAGACTGGAAATACTCTGCATTTTCTATTGGAAAGTTCTTTGCATTCCATAAAATGAAGTCTGTACCATAAGAAATTGAGTTTAACCTCTCAGCTATTGATTGATCCATGAAGTTTGACTCCTTGAGATTTCCCCCTCTTTATACTGTTATGGAGGAAGGAATGGCTGGCCAAATTCTTAGGATATTATATTTCCTAATTAGTCACTTGTCTTTTAACTCTGTTTAGATTATCTTTGGCCATGTAGAATATTTTTTAGCTTTTACAAAGTCAAATCTGCGGTCTTTTTCTTTATGGTCTCTCACTTTTGTGTTCTGCTTAGGTAAAGACTTCATCGTAACAAGAATAGTACTCCTCATCCTACCTTACATTCTTGTATGTATTTTCTTATAATAAACTACCATCAAATGCATGCTATACAGGCAGTCCTTGCTCTGCACAGGACACCTATGCATGAATTTCAGCTACCATGATTTAGTTAAAGAATCCCAGTCCTGGAACAACACCATATATTAACAGTTAGAAAGTTTGCAAAAGTACACACTTCACAGCCAGTCCTTCAGAACTCAAATCACTATGCAGATCACAGATGTGTGTCATGATCAGTGGTCACTTCTGTCTCGATCTGTCAGTGCTGGGTCACCATGCATGGCATTCAGTTCACACAGAGACAGCAAAACGTATCATTGGGCTGCTTCCTTGTTGTCCTAGTGAATGTCCATATCACCGTTCACAAAACTGGATAATCACAAGCAGGGGCGAGGGGCAACAAGGAAAGTAAATTACATCAGCCAAAAGGTTCACATTCAAGGAACTCTCAGCTATATTTCCCCACAATGAAAGCACAAAGGGTAAAATGTCAGAAGCTGATAACAAACTCAGAAAGGAGTGTGAAAATTTGCAAAAGCAATTAAGAGATTCCTGCTCTTTATGGTAAGCTATGCAACAAGAGGAGGGCAATCACTGTGCAGACTAGTCTGGAGAAGTCTTTTCTCCTTTAAAATAGACTTTATTTTTTAGAGCAGTTTTAGGTTCACAGCAAAATTGAGCAGAAGGTAGGGAGTTCATGTATACCTTCCACCCCTGCATAGACACAGACTCCCTATGATCAACTTCTCACACCGGAGTGGCATATTTGTTACAATCGATGAACCTACATTGAAACATTATGACTCAAAGATGACAGACAGCCACCTTAGGGTTCGTTCTTAGCGTCCAGTATTCTATGGGTTTGGACAAATATATAATGACATATATCTACCTCTGTAGTATCATATAGAGTAGTTTCACTGCCCTAAAAATTCCCTTTGCTCTGCATATTCGTTCCTTCCTTGACCCTAATCCTTGGAATGCTACTGATCTTTTATCATCTCTGTATTTTTTGCCTATTCCAGTGTGTCATAGGGTTGGAATCATACATGGCGTCTTTCAGATGGGCCTCTTTCACCTAGCAATATGCACTTAAGTTTCTTTCGTGTTTTTTCATGGCTTGATAGCTCATTTTATTTTAACACTGAACAGTATTCTGGTGTCTGAATGTACCACAGATATTCATCCATTCACCCACTGTGCTGGCAATTAAAACTGCTATATACATCCTGAGGCAGGTTTTTATGAGGACTTAACTTTTCAACTCCTTTGGGTAAAGACCAAGGAGAGCAAATTGCTAGGTCGTATGGCAAGGGTGTGTTGAGTTTTTTGTTTTCTTTTCAATTTTCTTGTTTGAGTATAGTTGACACACAATGTTACGTTGGCTTCAAGTATACAACATACTGGTTCAACAGCTCTACAGGTTATGCTGTGTTCACCATAAGTGTGGCTACCATTTGTCACCATGCAACAGTATTACAATATCATTGACTATATTCCCTAGTCTGTGCCTTTCATTTCCTTAACTTGATGCATCTCATAACTAGAAGCCTGTATGTCCTACTCCCCGTCACCCATTTTGTCCATCTACCCACCATCTTTTCCTCTGGTAACCACCAGTTGTTCTCTGTATTTATGGATCTGATTCTGTTTTCTGTTTGTTTATTCATTTTATTTAATAGCATGTTATTATTATTATTTTAATGTTTATGTATTTTTGAGAGAGAGACAGAGAGAGACAGAGCATGAGCAGGGGAGGGGCAGAAAAAGAGGGAGACACAGAATCCAAAGCAGGCTCCAGGCTATGGCTGACAGCTCATAGCCTCATGCAGGGCTTGAACTCACAAACTGTGAGATCATGACCTGAGCTGAAGTCGGATACTTAACCGACTGAGCCACCTAGGTGCCCCATGTTTAGTTTTTATATAAAACTACCAAACTATTTTCCAAAGTGGCTGTACCATTTTGCACTCACTCACAAACTCACACTCAGAGTTTGTGTTGCTCCACATACTTGTTGGTAGCCATCATTTGGTGTTGTCTGTGTTCTGGAGTCTGGCCTTTCTCACAGGTGTGGAAGGTGTGGAGCAACCTTGCTATAATCATTTATTGGTTTCAGCAGTTTTCCGATATTTTTCTCATTTTTTTTTTACGTGGATGGTCATGCCATCTGCAAAAACAAAGAATTTTATTTTCTCCTTTTCAATCTAGATACATTTTTATTTCCTTTTCTTATCTCATTGCATTAGCTAGAATTTCCAGTATAATGTTGAAAGGGAGTGTTGAGAGGAAACCTCCTTGCCTTGTTCCTAATCTTGGTAGAAAAGATTTTAGTTTCTCACCATTCAATATGATGTTAAGGTAATGCTGGCCTCATAGAATGAGTTAGGAAGTATTCCCTCTGCTTTTATTCTCTGATAGATATTGTGGAGAATTGGTGTAATTTCTCCCTTAAATGGTAATCAGTGAACACATCTGGGCCTCATGTTCTCTTTTTTTTTTTTTTTTGAAAGTTATTAGTTGTTGATTCAATTTTAAAAATAAATATAGGTTTATTTAGATTGTCTATTTCTCATTGTGTGAGTTTTCAGATTGTGTTATTCAAGGAATTAGTCTGTTTCATCTAGGTTCTCAATTGTGCGGGCACAGAGTTGCTCATAGTGTTCCTTTATTATCCTTTTAAGGTTCATGGGATATGTATTGATATTTTTCCCTCCATTTCTTTCTTTTTTTTAATGCTCCTTTATTTTTCAGAGAGAGACAGAGCATGAGCAGGAGAGGAGCAGAGAGAGAGGGAGACACAGAAGCTAAAGTAGGTTCCAAGCTCTAAGCGGTCAGCACAGAGCTGGACATGGAGCTTGAACTCACAAACTGTGAGATCATGACCAGATCTGAAGTTGGAAACTTCACCAGCTGAGCCACCCAGGCGCCCTTCCATTCCTCCATTTCTGATACTAATGATGTGTCTTCTCTCTCATTAACCTGGAGGTTTTTTAATTTTATTTATCTTTTCAAAGAATCAGATTTTGGTTTTATCAATTTGTCAATATCCTCTTTTCAGTTTCTTTTCTTTTTGCTCTAATCTTTACTGGTTCTTTTCTTCTGCTTACTTTGAATTGTATTTGATCCTGTTTTCCTAGTTTCCTAGGGTAGAAGCTTAGGTGATTGATTTTGAGATCTTTCTTATTTTCTAATCATGCATTCAATGCTATAAATTTCCCCCATACACTGTTTTTGCTGCATTTCACAAGTCTTGATGTGTTCTCATTTTCATGTCGTTCAAAATATTTAAAACTTTCCCTTGAGGTTTTTTTTTTTTTTTTTTTTTTTTTTTTTTTTTTTTTTGCCCGTGTATTATTTAGAAGTTTGTTGTTTAATCTCTAAGTATTTGGGGATTGTCTAGCTATCTGTTGGTCTTGATTCCTAGTTTAGTTTCAGTGTGGTCTAGGAACAGATATTATTGTGGTAGGGTCCCCTCCCTAAGGAATGTGGAAGAAAAAGAAAAAAAAAACCTCAAGATAAAGGAAGGCAACCTGGCTATATGTATACATGACATCCCTCATGACTCTGTGACATGAAACCACCTAGTCAGACCTCATGTTTGTGCATTACCATATATGGGAGACAAAGAAGTAGAAAAAAATGTATAAAAAAAATATGCCACTTGGCCTTTAGGACTCAGTTCTTTGGGTATGAACCCAACTGAGCCAGTGTCAGCATGAATAAAGTTGCTTCCTGAAAAGAAAAACTTCGGTGTCCCTTTCTGTGTGAGAATCCTGCTACACACTACGATTTCTGTTGTTTTAAATTTGTCATGGTGTGCTTTAGGGCCCAGAATGTGGCCTGTCTTGGTGTATTTTCCACATGAGCTTGAGACATGTGTGTTCTTCTATTGTTAAATGAAGTAATCTGTAGATGTTACATCCATTTGGTTGATGGTGTTGTTGAATTCAGCTATGTTCTTACTGATTTTCTGCCTGCTGGACCTGTCCATTTATGATGAATGGATGAGGAAATCTCCAGTTATAATAGTAGATTCATCTCTTTCACCCAAAGAAAGAGATGTTTGTTTTGATTAGTTTTAGCATGGTATATTTTTTTTTAAATTTTTTTTTAACGTTTATTTATTTTTGAGACAGAGAGAGACAGAGCATGAACAGGGGAGGAGCAGAGAGAGAGGGAGACACAGAATCTGAAACAGGCTCCAGGCTCTGAGCTGTCAGCACAGAGCCTGACGCGGGGCTTGAACTCATGGACCATGAGATCATGACCTGAGCCTAAGTCGGATGCCTAACCGACCAAGCCACCCAGGCGCCTCAGCATGGTATATTTTTATCCATCCATTTACTTTTAATCTATATGTGTCTTTATATGTAAAGTAGACTTCTTATGGCTGGATCTTGTTTTTTGATCCCCTCTGACAATCTCCCTCTTTTAATTGGTATATTTAGACCATGGGCATTTAAAGTGATTATTGATGGGGCACCTGGGTGACTCACGTGGTTAAAGGACCAACTTGGGCTCAGGTCATGATCTCATGCTTTGTGGCTTTGAGCCCCATGTTGGGCTCTGTGCTGCAGCTCAGAGTCTGGAGCCTGCTTTGGATTCTGTTTCCCTCTCTCTCTGCCCCTCCCCTACTCACTCTGTCTCTCTCTCAAAAATAAATAAACATTAAATTTTTTAAAAAAATAATTTAAGGGGCGCCTGGGTGGCGCAGTCGGTTAAGCGTCCGACTTCAGCCAGGTCACGATCTCACGGTCCGTGAGTTCGAGCCCCGCGTCCGGCTCTGGGCTGATGGCTCAGAGCCTGGAGCCTGTTTCCGATTCTGTGTCTCCCTCTCTCTCTGCCCCTCCCCCGTTCATGCTCTGTCTCTCTCTGTCCCAAAAATAAATAAACGTTGAAAAAAAAATTTTAAAAAAAAAATAAAAAAATAATTTAAGATGCTTATTAATATAGCTGGATTAATGTCTACCGTATTTCTTACTGTTTTGTATTTGTTGCCCTTGTTCTCTATATCTATTTTTGTCTGCCACTCTTTTTCTGCCATTAGTGGTGTTAATTAAGCATTTTATATGGATTCCAGACCTAATGCACTGGATGAAATTAACTGCAGAAAATAAGCCTTTAGTGATGTGATGTTATAGTGTGGGAGAGAAGATTTCTAGAGTCCTACAATTAGATTTCAGTCTAGTAGTGAGCCTGTGCCCCTCAGCTATGAGATTCACAAGTGTCTCTCTGTTTTACCCCCACCTGTTGGCATGGACAGAATGGCTAAATAGGGCTGGAGTTAGGTACTTCCCTTTCTCCAGGTCAGGTAGACTTGGACAAAACTCCAAGAAGTTAGGCCTCTGGCAAAACAGCTTGTCTTGACGATAGGCCTTAAGAATGATGGAATGCTCTGGTAGATTTCAAAATTGTGCCTTTTCCCCTCCCCCTGCCAGAACCCCTAGGGGGATTTTTCTCTGATCTTCAAAATGACAATCTGGTAGAGCTCCAAGACAGAAACACACAAAAGTATGGGAGCTTCCCTGGAGTTTTTAACTCATAGCCTTTTTTTTTTTTTTTTTTTTTTTTTTTACAGTGAGCCTCTAGCAATTCACCAATTACAGTTCAGGGTTTCCTACCTCTGTACTGGTTTCTAGATAGATTTTTGGTCTTGGAGTTTCTACTCCATTAAGTTGTCATTCTCCATATCTGCCTATTTGCTTCTCCAATTTTGTGGACAGTGATTGGCCCTGTGATCTCACTCTTATAATGAATCTAAGAAGAACTGTTGATATTTTAGTTTGTTCAGCTTTTTACCTATTAGGATGGAGTTGACTTCTAAGCTCCTTACATGCTGGACTGGAAACTGGAAGTATCATGAGGTTTTTACAATGAAATAAACTATGTTAATTCCAAGTATGTATAATGTTTTAATTACAGTATATTCACTAAATATAAGGTTTACTATTTTTTAACTTTATCTGTACCTTTATAACCAACAGGAAGAGAGTTTCTGGGTTTTTTTTTTTTAATTTTTTTACTGTGTATTTATTTTTGAGAGAGAGAGAGAGAGAGAGAGAGAGAGAGATTGAGGATAAGTAGTGGAGGAGCAGAGAGAAAGGGAAACACAGAATCCAAAGCAAACTCCAGGCTCAGAGCTATAAGCACAGAGCCTGATGCTGGGCTTGAACCCAGGAACTGAGAGATCATGACCTGAGCTGAAGTCAGACACTTAACCGAGTGGGCCACCCAGGCACCTCAGGAAGAGAATTTCTCATGTTTTGTCAGAAAATGTTTAAGGTAATGGAACAATCATATTTTTCTCATTGATCATTAAGATCACTTCAAACAGATGCACTTACATGATCATTTCAGTGGTTCCACAAATAAGGACAGCCTATACTTTATTTCTCCTATATTTTATTTCCCATGTATACATGGGTTCCTCTTCTGATTCAATGCTATATTGATGTATTGTTGCAGCTTGTTAGATTTTTAAAACTACTGAAACTTTGGAGTATATTTTGATATTGGATATGGACATTGCTTTCCTCATTCCAACTATTACTTTACTTTTACAAATCTGCTTTATGGTGACAAATCATACTTGGTCATAATGACATATTTTTTCAATATGTTGCTGGAATCCATTTGCTAATAGTAATTATGTTTTAAGGTCTATTTATTTATTTTGAGACAGAGAGAGAGAGAGTACACACAAGCAGGGGAAGGGCAGAGAAAGAGGGAGAGAGAGAATCCCATGCAGGTTCCACACTCCCTGAGCAGAGCCTGAAGTGGGACTCAATCTCACAAACCATGAGATTGCAATCTGAGCTGAGATCAAGAGTCAGATGCCCGACCAGCTGAGCCACCCATGCACCCTAATATTAATTAGAACTTAAGAGCTTAAAAGAAATGTACTCTAGCAACCTCTGTTTGCTTTTTTTTTTTTTTGATATATTTTCCATGTCTGATGTCTGTATTAGGGGTCTCTAGCTTTTTAAAAGAATTGGAAAGCAACCAATGTTTCTCTAAGTTGTAGATATTTAATTATGATTTTTAATTTCATAAAACTATTTGTATTTTCTGCTCAACATGTAAGTCAATATTGACTACATATAATTTATTCACTACTCATCCACCTTGTCTAGATTTTCAAATGTGTTGGTACAGAGCTAACGTGGTATTCTTTTGTAATTTAAAAAACCCTCTGCTTTATGGCTAAGCACGTCTGTCATATTTTTCAAATATTGCTTACTTTAATGGTCTTTTTAAAGAACAAGATTTTGGTTTTATTTGTCAAGGTTACAGCTTTTCTTCCCTATTTTGGCTTTTCTGTTTATTAATTTTGTACTTTTACTCTTTGGATTTACCTTGTTGTTCTATATCCACTGTCCAATTCCTTCAGGAGCCATTTTCAACAACATAACCAACTCTGCCAGCTGTGTCATAGCCACTTCATCATATGCCATTAAAACTTAATTTATACACTGGGTGAAGCCTCGGCAGCCTTATTTTGCTTTCAAAATTGTTCTATGGCCTTAGACCCTTTTCCTGAATTAGCACTATCATCAGGGAAAATTCTAGTGGGCCTTCATGCTGCTTATAAGGCTTCCTTTTCTTCTAGTTTCATAATAAGAGAAAAAAATATTTCTTTTTTTGGTGTTGATCAAAAACTTAGCAAGACTCCTTTGCAGTCTATTCAAACCCAGAAAAATAAGCAAGTCTTCATACACAGGCTTACTGAAATGTCATAATTTAAACTATATAACCTTGAACAATGGTCCTTTCAAACATTCCATAGTCCTTCTTTCTAGGTATCCAGAGTTTTTCATTCCTACAATATCTTTTATGCATGGTCAGTTTGTGTCATAAAGTCTTCCTCCCATTTCTGGCTATACAGTCGACCCTTGAAAATCATAGGTTTGAACTGCACAGGTCTACTTATATGTGGATATTTTATAGTACAACATTATAAGTGTATTTTCTCTTTCTTACTATTTTCTTAACATTTTCTTTTCTCTAGCCTACTTTATTGTAAGAATACTGTACATAATACATATAACCTAAAAAATATGTGTTAATTGACTGTTATGTTATCAGTAAGGCTTCCAGTCAACAGTAGGCTAGTAACAGTTAAGTTTTGGGGGAGTCAAAAGTTACATGCAGATTTTTGACTGCACAAGGCATTGGTGTCCCCTAACTGCTATATTGTTTAAGGGTCACCTGCATATTCAAAGGAAACATAATCATTATTTGAAGAGTTATCTGTACTCCCACGTTCATTGCAACATTATTCACAATAGCCAAGGTATGAAAACAACCTAGGTGTCCATGGATAGATGAAAAGATAAAGAAAAGACAATATATAGATATGTAATGGAATAATATTCAACCTGAGAAGAGCAGGAAATCCTATCATTTTCAACAACATGGATGCAACTGGAGGGTGTTATGTTAAGTGAAATAAGCCAGATAAAGAAAGACAAATGCTACGTGGTATCACTTATATATGGACTCCAAAACATTAAATAAAGTCTTTCTTGCCCAGACATTTTTCTTTAACAATTTCAAGTACCCTATATCACATGTCACATCATTTTCTTATTGTTTGCACAAGGTTACAATCCCAGGGAGCCTAACGTATTTACTAGTATATCTAGATTACAGTTTACCATTTTTTTTCTTTGTAATTTATTCCTTCCACTTCTGGCACCAGAACCTCATTTTTCCTTGGTGAAATCCCTGTGATTCAAGTAGGTTGCATGTCCTTTTCCTACCCCTATAACTTGGACCTGATAAGTCAAAGTATTTCATACATACTCCATATGTCTTATATGCTTAGCTCTCCATTTTATATAATTTTTCCTCCAAATTTTAGTCTGGTTATTTTTTTAATTGAGCTTATTAATCCTTTCTTATGTTTGACTAATGTAATATTAAATCAATCAACTGAGTACTTAATTTCAGCTGTTCCTTTTTTAATTCTAGAATTTTCCTTTGGTTGCTTTTCAAAGATAATTTTGCTAAAATTGTATATGTTTTCCATGAATTTTCTTGAATACAGGAATTATAGTTTTTAAATAATACCTTCATAGGATGCCTGAAGCTAACTGAGCCAGTTGACCATCCAATTTCAGCTCAGGTTATGATCTCACAGTTCATGAGCTTGAGCCCCACATCGGGCTCTGTGCTGACAGCTCAGAGCCTGGAGCCTGCTTTGGATTCTGTATCTCCCTCTGTCTCTTTCCCTCCTCTGCTCACACTTGTCTCTCTTTCTCTCAAAAAATAAATAAATATTAAAAAGTTTTTTGAAAATAATAACTTCATTGAGATACAATTTACTTTCCATACAATTTAAAAGGTACAATTAAAATTGTGTTGTGTATCTATTGCCACAGTCAATTTTACCACATTTTTATTCCCTTCCTCCTCCAAAATAAAATGAAACCTATTAGTAGTCACTCACTCCCCATTTTCCCCAATTCTAGAAAACCACTAATATACTGTCTGTCTCTACAGATTTACCTCTTCTGTACATTCCATACAGATGGAATCATACAATATGTAGATTTTTGTAACTAGCTTCTTTTATAGCATGTTTTCAAGGTTCATTCACATTGTAGCATATATCAGCACTTCATTTCTTTTTATGGCTGAATAATATTCCATAGTATGAATATATCATATCTTATTTATCCATTCATCAGTTAATGGACATTTGCATTATTTCCACTTTTTGGCTATTAGGAATACTCCTGCTATGGCTATATTTGGGTGCAAAGTTTTGTGTGCAAGTCTAGAAAAATTTTTAAATTAATAGGCTTTTTTTTTTTTTTTACTGATTTTTGGTTTACAGAAAAATTAAGCAGACAGTACAGAGGCCTCACAAAACCCCTCACCTCTCTGCCTAGTTTAACCTTTATTAACATCTTACATTAGTATAAAACATTTGTTACAGTTAATGAATCAGTATTAATACATTATTGTTAACTAAAGTCCATAGTTTACTTTAGAGTTCACTTGTTTTGTACATTACACAGTTTCAGACAAATGTGTAATGACACGTATCCACCCTTACAGTAGATTTACTGCTCTAGAGGACCCCCTCTGCTCCACTTATTGATCTCTTTCTCCCTCCCCCAACCTTTGGCAACCACTGATCTTTTTACTATCTCTACAGTTTTACCTTTCTTGAACTTCATATTGTTGGAATCATGCAAGATGTAGCCTTTGAAGATGGCAATTTTCACTTAGCAATATGCACCGAAGCTTCTTCCATCTCTTTTCATGGCTTGATAGCTTTTCTTTTTATTGCTGAATACTATTCCTTTGTATGGATATACCACTGTTTATCCATTCACCTACTTAAAAAAAAAAAATCTTGGTTGATTCCAAGCTTTGGTAATTATGAAAAAAAGCTGCTATAAACATCCATATGCGTATTTTTATATGGACATTACTTTTCAACTTCTTTGGGTAAATTCCAAGAAGCACAATTACTAGATCATATGGTGAAATCATTTAGTTTGGTAAAAAACAAAAAACAAAACAAAACAAAACAAAAAAAACCCAAAACTGCTAAACATCTTGCAAAGCAGCAGTAACATTTTGTATTCCCACCAGCCATGAACGTGAATACCTGTTGTTCTGCACCTTCACCAAGTCCTGCCACCACACGTTCTGCCAATACCACTTTTCTCAGGCAAGTGTGCCTAAAGACCAGCACAGGCATGTCCCTTCCCCAGAAGACCAGTAGAAACCCACATACATAACCACAACTCCAGGCCAGAGAGTTCTGCAAGGCTTCAGTTCTAGTGGAAGTAGCATCTGGTCTCATGTAACAAGCAGACAAGAGCACACCTAGTAAAACCTTGCCACACTGGCCAAGGACCAAACACTGTCCACTGCAGGCAAGACCTTCTAAAGACAACTGGCCCAAAACATAGCAGTAGAGCTCATGCGGCACACATAAGAGACACTCCCTGAAGCGCTAGGCCCTGGACACTTTATGACCTCTTCTTCATAAAACCATTACTCCCAGGAGCAGGAAATAAAACAAACTTTTCTGAAACACAGAATAAGATAGTGACTTGGACAAAATGCCAGGACAAAATGTCAGGAATTCATCCCAAAAGAAAGAACAAGATAAGGTCATGGCCAGAGATCTAACCAAAACAGGTATAACTAATATTCCTGATGGAGAATTTAAAGCAACAATCATAAGGATACTTGCTGGGCTTGAGAAAAGCAGGGAAGACTTCAGGGAGGCCCTTAGTGCAGAAATAAAAGAGTTAAAGAACAATCAGAAATGAAAAATGCAATAACTGAGATTCAAAACTAACTGAATGTAATGCCCACAAGGATGGGAGAAGCAAAGGAATGAATAAGAAATATAGAAGATAAAATAATGGAAAATAATGAAGCTGAAAAAAAGAGAGAGAGAAGAATTATGGATCACAAGTGATCTCCATCACATTTGACTCCATCTAACGTAATAATATTTGTATCATAGAAGTCCCAGAAGAAGAAGAGAGAAAAGGGAGCAGAAAATTTCTTAGAGGAAATCATAGCTGAAAACTTCTGTGATCTGGGGAAGGAAACAGATATCAGATCCAGGAGGCACAGAGCAATTCCATCAAAATCAACAAAAGCAGGCAACACAAAGAAATATTATAATTAAATTTGCAAAATATAACAATAAAGAAAAAATTCTAAAAGTAGCAAGACAAAAGAAGTCCTTAACTTACAAAGGGAGGCTCATGAGGCTAGCTTCAGATCTCTCAACAGAAACGTGACAAGCCACAAGGGAGTGGCATAATATAGTCAATATGCTAAGGGAGAAATATGCAGTTAAGAATACTCTATCCAGAAAGGCTATAATTCAGAATAGAAGGAGAGATAAAGAATTTCCCAGGCAAACAAAAACTAAAGGAGTTTGTGACCACTAAAGCAACTCTGCAAGAAATATTAAAGGGGACTCTCTGAGTGGAGAGGAAAGACCAAAAGTGACAAAACTAGAAAGGAACAAACAAAATCTCCAGAAACAATGATAAAGCAAATAATAAAGTGGCACTGAATATATATCTATCAATAATTACTCTGAATGTAAATGGACTGAATGCTCCAATCAAAAGACATAGGGTATCAGAAGGGATGAATAAATAAGACCCATCTATATGCTGCTGATAACAGACTCATTTTAGACCTAAAGACACCTGCAAATTCAAAGTGAGAGGATAGAGAACAATCTATCATGCTAATGAACATCAAAAGAAAGCCAGGGTAGCAAAACTTGTATCAGTCAAACTAGATTTTAAACCAAAGGGTGTAATAAGAGATAAAGAAGAGCACTGTATCATAATAAAGGGGTCTATCCACCAAGAATATCTAACAATTCTAAGTAAATATTTATGTCCAACATGGGAACACTCAAATATATAAAAACAAATAATAACAAAATAACAAAAAAAATAAAGGAATTCATTGTTAATAATAAAATAATAAAACAGAACTATAACTCCCCACTTGTATCAATGGACAGATCATCTAAGCAGAAAATCAACAAGGAAACAAAGGCTTTGAATGACACACCAGACCAGATGGACTTAACAGATACATTAGAAATATTTCATTCTAAAGCAGCAGTATACACACCCTTTTCAGGGGCACACAAGTCATTCTCCAGAATAGATGACATACTACATCACAAATCAGGCCTCAACAAGTACACAAAGATTGAGATTATACCATGCATATTTTCTGATCACAATGCTATGAAACTTGAAGTCAACTAAAGAAAATTTGGAAACACCACAAATACATGGAGGTTAAACAACATACTACTAAATAATGAATGGGTCAACCAGAAAATCAAAGAAGAAATTTAAAAATACATGGAAACAAATGAAAATGAAAACATGACAGTCCAAAACCTTTGGGATGCAGCAAAAGTAGTCATAAAAGGGAAGTATATAACAATAGAGGCCTACCTCAAGAAGCAAGAAAAATCTCAAATAAACAACCTAAACACCTAACCTTACACTTGAAGGAACTAGAAAAAGAACAACAAATGAAGCCTCGTGCCAACAGAATAAAGGAAATAATAAAGATTAGAGCAGAAATAAATGATACAGAAACTAAAATAATAATAATAATAATAATAATAGAACAGATCAATGAAACCGGGAGCTGCTTCTTAGAAAAAAATAATAAAATTTATAGACTCATCACCAGACTTATCAAAAAGAAAAGAGAAAGGACCCAAATAAATAAAATCACAAATGGGAGAGGGGAAATAACAATTAACACCACAGAAATAGAAACAATTATTAGATAATATCATGAAAAAGTATATGCCAGCAAAATGACAGACTGGATAAAATGGCTAAATTTCTAGAAACATATAAACTACAAAAACTGAAACAGGAAGAAATAGAAAACTTGAACATACTGATACCCAGCAAAGAGATTGAATCAGTTATCCAAAATCTCCCAAGAAACAAAAGTTCAAGGTCATATGGCTTCATGGGTGAATTCTACCAAACATTTAAAGAAGAGTTAATATATATTCTTTTTAAACTTTTCCGAAAAATAAAAGAAAGAAAACTTCCAAATTCATTCTACAAGGCCAGTATCACTCTGTTAACAAAACCAGACAAAGCACTAAAAAAGAGAACTACAGACCAATATACTTGATGAACATGGAAAAAAAAAAAATTCTCAATAAAATACTCACAAACTGAATCCAACAATCCATTGAAAGAGTCATTCACCATGATCAAGTGGGATATATTCTTGGTCTGCAAGAGTGGTTCAATATTTACAAGTCAATCAATGTGATATATCACATTAATAAAAGAAAGGATAAGAACTATATGATCCTTTCAACAGATGCAGAAAAAGCACTTGACAAAGTACAACACCTATCCATGATTAAAAAAAAAAAACAACAAACAAAACTTAACAAAATAAGGAATAAGGTTAGAGGGGAAAAAAACTTAATAAAGGCCATAAGTGAAAAACCCACAGATAATATTATTAATGGAGAAAAAACTGAAAGCTTTTCCCTAATGGTCAGGAATGTGACAAGAGGTCCACTCTTACCACTGTTATTTAACATAATACTGGAAATCCTAGCCACAGCAATCAGACAACAAAAAGAAATAAAAGTCATCCAACTGGCAAAGAAAAATTTAAACTTTCACTATTTTCAGATGACACAATACTCTATATGGAAGGCCCAAAAGAATCCACCAAAAATTGCTAGAACAGATACACGAATTCAGGAAAGTTGTAGAATACAAAATCAATGTACAGAATCTGTTGCATTTCTATAGACCAATAATGAAGCAGCAGAAAGAGAAATCAAGGAATCAGCCCCATTTACAATTACACCAAAACCCATAAGATACTTAGAAATATATCTAACCAAAGATGTAAAAGATCTATACTCTGAAAACTATATGACACTGATAGAAGAAATTGAAGATGACACAAAGAAATGGAAAAATATTTCATGCCCATGGTTTGGAAGAACAAACATTGTTAAAATGTCTATATTACCCAAAGCTATCTATACATTTAATGCAATCCCTATCAAAATACTACCACCATTTTTCACAGAGCTAGAGCAAACAATCCTAAAATTTGTATGGAACCACAAAAGACTAGCCAAAGCAATCTTGAAAAAGAAAAGCAAATCTGGAGGCATCACAATCCCAGACTTCAAGCTATATTACAAAACTGTAGTGACCAAGATAGTATGGTACTGGCACAAAAACAGACACATAGATCAATGGAACAGAATAGAAAACCCAGAAATGAACCCACAACTATACGGTCAGTTAATCTTTTACAAAGCAGGAAAGACTATCCAATGGAGAAAAGACAGTCTTCTCAACAAATGGTGTTGGGAAAACTACACAGCAACATGAAAAAGAATGAAACTGGATGACTTTCTTACACCATAGAGAAAATAAATTCGAACAGATTGAAGACATGAAAAGGTGCTCAACATCATTTATCATCAGGGAAATACAAATAAAAACTTCAGTGAGATAACACCTGACACCAGTCAGAATGGCTAAAACACAGGAAACAACAGGTGTTGGTGAGGATATGGAGAAAGGGGAATCCTCTTACACTGTTGGTGGGAATGCAAACTGGTGTAGCCACTCTGGAGAACAGTACGGAGGTTCCTCAGAAAGTTAAAAATAAAACTACCCTGGGGCGCCTGAGTGGCTCCGTGGGTTGGTCGTCCGACTTTGGCTCAGGTCATGATCCCACAGCTCCTGAGTTGGAGCCCTGCGTCGGGGTCTGTGCGGACAGCTCGGAGCCTGGAGCCTGCTTCCAGTTCTGTTTCTCCCTCTCTCTCTGCCCCTCCCCTGTTCATGCTCTGTCTCTCAATAATAAATAAACATTAAAAAAATTAAAAAAAATAGAACTACCCTACCATCCAGCAATTGCACTACCAGATATTTACCCAAAGGATACAAAGTTACTAACACGAAGGGATACATATACCCCAGTGTTTATAGCAGTAGCATTATCAGCAATAGCCAAATTACAGAAAGAGCCCAATTGTCCATCAACTGATGAATGGATAAAGAATGTGTAGTATTTATGTGTGTGTATATATATATATATATATATACATATATATATACACATATATATACATATATATATACATATATAATGGAATATTACTCAGCCATAAAAATGAAATCTTACATTTGCAATGTAAGTATTATGTCAAGCAAAATAAGTCAGTTCAGAGAAAGACAAATACCATATGATTTCACTCATATATGAAGTTTAAGAAAATAAAAGAACATAGCAGGGGGGAAAAAAGAGAAGCAAACTGAGAAACAGAATCTTAACTACAGAGAACAAACTGATAGTTACTGGAAGGGAGGTGGATGGGGGGATGGGTTAAATAGGTGATGTGTATTAAGGAGGCCACTTGTAATGAGCACAGGGTGTTGTATGGAAGTGATGAATCACTACATTCTACACCTGAAACCAATACTATACTGTTTGTTAACTAACTGGAATTTAAATAAAAACTTAAAAAATATCAAATATATCCCATATATCCAATATCTCATCCTGCTGTGTCTGTTGTTATTTTCCTTAGTTTTTGATCATTTATTTTTTTTTCCTGGTATGGCAAGTTATTTTATTTTATTTTTTTTCAATACCAGACTTAATTTTATTTATTTGTTTATTTGTTCATTTATTTATTATTTTTTTAATGTTTATTTATTTTTGAGACACAGAGAGAGACAGAGCATGACCATGGGAGAGGCAGAGAGAGAGAGAGAGAGACAGACAGACAGAATCTGAAGCAGGCTCCAGGCTCTGAGCTGTCAGCACAGAGCCCAATGTGGGGCTCAAACCCAGGAACCTTGAGATCATGACCTGAGCCGAAGTTGGACACTCAACCGACTGAGCCACCCAGGCACCCCAGTTTGACCTCATTTAAAGCTAGTCTTCTGTCTTTGTGAAGGCTGATCTAGTTACAGTATGGCCCTTGGGATTACCACTTTTTTTAAAGTCTGATATCCCCCTGCTCCAAGTACCTTTTACTTGTTGAGCTTTAAACTTCATTGTTTCCCCAGCCCTATGAGATTACCTGAGATATGCTCTGCTTCTCAGTTTCTTAGGTGTTGCTTTTTGCTGGAACTCTCGTCACTTGGCTTCTGTGCTTACTGTCTTTTGAAGTCCTTGGCTTCTCAGGCCTAGGAATGAATTATTTTTGAAAAAATTCAAAAGTTTTGAATCAGCAAATGCCCCAGGAGAAAAGCTGTGCCAAATTTCAAGCTTGTGCCTATGTTTTCCCTTCTGTTCAGAATTTGGCCCATATATCTTTGCTTTTTCTTAACATTCTGGTGCCTACAAACAGATGTTCTCTTTCTCTATCCAGTTTTTCTAAAATTTCTCAGCCCTCACTAGATCTTATTTTTATTATTGAACTATCAACTCAATTTTTCAAATGTGTGAGTTTTATGTTTAAAGTTATTTTTTATTTTCTCTGTTAATTAAATTTCTATAGGGACCTGTTTACCTGATTGTTCAATCTAATTCCTGTGTTATCAGTGGCATCTAGGTAAGATGTCATCACGGAGGCTAAGTACATTGGGGAAAATTACAGATGAGTGATTTGTTCTTTTTTTATTTTTCTTCTCTTTATTTACTCTGGCAACCTAAGTTGGCTTTTGTAAAATGTACTAGAAACAATATAGTAATAATAGAATTCATATCTAAAAAACTTGTTGTGCACCCTTAAGATTGAAAGTCAGGCACATTGCTCCCCCTCCAAATTTATAAAGAATAGTTTGCCAATGGGAAATATCCCATCACTATGTTCAACTCGATTTATATTCTGAAATCTTTTCATCTCAAGTGTGGGCACTAATTCTTTTACACGACACTTTTTTATTGTTGTTATTAGCAAAAAAAAATTGAGTTGTAGAAGGGGAGAAAGTGCAACAAACCAAATACCAAGATGTAATTCTAATTTTGCAGATGTGCACACCTTGGAGGTTACAACGAAAGTTTAATATGCAGAACTGAGTGAAGCAAAAATTGTAAGGATTAGGAAAGGGGAAAGCTCCAGGATAAACTGGCCCTCTGACATCTGTAGAAACTTTAATAGGGTTACCTACTTTCAGAAAACCTTCCACAAAAACATAGAAACTTAGTATGGAAAAAATCAAGTAGTTTATTCCTTTCCATATACAATCTTTAAAAGGAAACAGGTTTAGAAATGGTAGATTACCTACCCTGAAAATATTTTATGGCAGAACTGGGACCAGACTTCAGTAATCTGCCTGCCAATCCCTTAAATTTAGTAGTTTTTTTTTTAAATAATGCATTAATTACTAAACATTTTGTAAGACATTTTGCAAATTTTTATTAGGCAAAAAATCCACAAGAGTGTTATCCCATGAGTACTCCAATCTAACCTGTTCATCATGCACTTTGGCCTTTCTAAAACGACCTTTGCTGTTTCTTTTCTATTTTTCTTTTTTTCTTTTTTAATATGAAACTTATTGTTAAAATGGTTTCCATGCAACACCCAGTGCTCATCCCAACAGGTGCCCTCCTGAATACCCATCACCTTTGCTGTCTCTATAACACAGCCTTGCTTGAGATATTGCTTACCGCTTCCCTAGGTTCATAATCTTTCACTTCAGATACATTTTCTTCCTTTATATTAAAATTTTTTAAATGTTTTATGTATTTTTGACAGAGGATCAGAGCGTGAGTGGGGGAGGGGCAGGGAGAGGGAGACACAGAATCAAAAGCAGACTTCAGGCTCTGAGCTGTCAGCACAGAGCCCTGACATGGGACTCGAACCCTCGAACCATGCGATCATGATCTGAGCTGAAGTCAGCCACTTAATAGACTGAGCCACCCAGGTGCCCCCAGATACATCCTCTTCTTGAACCAATCCCCATCTCTCCAGGCTCAAATTGTGCAGGCAGAGAGACATAATTAGAAGTGACACTATTCAAAAGCACTTTTATCTCTGGCAAGAAGTAATGTGTATATGCCAACTTCACTTTATATTCTAGCAAACTGCAAAGAATACCAAAATAATTTGCAAAGCAGCGTATAGATGAAAGAGATGGGATATAATAATAAATAGTGGGGGTGAGGGGAGTGAATAGGGTAGGGAACTTTCACTTCTAGCCAAGACAAAATACCAGAGACCTGATTAACCTTTCCCATCAGAAACACACAAACAATAAAAGGAAATAAAACATATGAAACAAACGGTTTTGAGATCCTGGATATCAGGCAATGAAGGAAAGTGATCCTTTAAAATGAGAAACAAAAAAGGTGAGCCCTAAAATTTCCCCAGCCCACTGACTTGAGAAAGAGTCCAGGTTGTAATGCATGAGGGCAAACCCAGATTGCACCCAGGAAATTCCTTGAGTTGAAAAGTTGGTGTTGAGGGGCGCCTGGGTGGCTCAGTCGGTTGAGCGGCCGACTTCGGCTCAGGTCATGATCTCGCAGTCCGTGAGTTCGAGCCCCGCGTCGGGCTCTGTGCTGACAGCTCAGAGCCTGGAGCCTGCTTTGGATTCTGTGTCTCCCTCTCTCTCTGACCCTCCCCCATTCATGCTCTGTCTCTCTCTGTCTCAAAAATAAATAAACGTTAAAAAAAATTTAAAAAAAAAAAAAAGAAAACTTGGTGTTGAGAGTCTGGAGGAAGATCGCTAGAGGTCCCAGCAAAGAGTAGCAGAAAAAAGAGAGGTGCACAAAAAGAGAACTCTTTAATAAGAACCAGCCAAACACTGCATTCCCTAGTCTCTTTTTTTCAGCTTCTTTGGCCAATGAGATATAAGGAAATGCTGTATGTAGAACTTAACAGATAAAGAAGACCTTTTCCTACTGGCTAGAAATTTAGTGTGATAGTTCGTTAGAGCAATCTTCTTGGACAATGAAGCCAATGTGCAAAACCACAAACATCTAAACCTTTGTGTCTTTAACCCATAGTGATAATCTGCAGAGACATCCACCATCTTATTTGGGGTTGGGCTGTTTGTCCACACAGGTTCCCAAGGTCACATAAGTCAATTTCACATACATCATCTGTTCATATCTGAGAGCTCTCTTTCTTGCTACTCACCTTCCTTACCTGCACATTGGGCACATTGGAGAGAGAGTATTCTGTTGCTTCTACAACATAACGTTAAGGCATGGGAAACTCAGTGGAAAGGTAGAAGACCTTTACACAACAGAACATTTGTATTCTTGTAGCATGCTGTCTCTGTAAGATCTACCTGAGAATTGAGACATAAACCTACTTGGGGATTTTCTACCCTTCCCTCAACCTCTCTAGTAAACAACCCATGCAGGGTGGCACAGCGATCTTACCTAGGGGACCCTCTACTGTTGATTTCTTTTCTGTCTCTCGTTTTTCTTAGTGGGCAGCAAGAATGTTTTGCTCTTACTAAAGTATTATCCAAAAATACTTTGTCTATGCCTGGAGCCATTTCTGTTTCAACAAGGATCCAGGTTTTTGAAAATCAGAAGTCAGGAGGAGACAATCCATTTGACCCTGATTTCTATTGTTAAATCCTTTCCTTGATTCACTGAGCAGAGAAAAAAATGGCTAAGATAAAAAAAGAAAGTTGGAAATTTCAGGAGAAATGAATCAGGGAAGATATGAAAATATTATCTTCCCACACTAGATTTCATGATCCTCAAGCTTTTCCCCTGGTTTTTGAACTCTTGGGTGCTCTGATCTGGAGAAGGGATGATTAACAATTTTGGCAGCTTTCTCATTTTATTTTATCTTCTTAGAAAATTTTCTCTTTTGTTTTCTAATAAATAAAAATAGTTTATAATGAGTGCTTAGCTTCCCTTACAGTGAAATGTTGCCCTTTCTGCTCTGGTGGTGCAGACTTTCAGACATACTAAAAAATGAGGCATGAAACAATCAAGTGGAACTCACTTAGAAAGGCAGGGAATGACAATGCTCAACGAAAGCCCATGCAGACGGGATGAAGAAACCACAACAGCTACAAATGCACAGAAGATGAACATGGCATGGCCAAGACATTGAGGGAACTCTGGACCAGTCATCCAGGAATGGAAACTCTGAAAAGAGCCAAGGAAAAACAGGTTGCACAAATCACTACTTTAAAAGAAAACATATGAAAACAAAGTAACTCATTCCTTTATTCTTCATTCTCTTCTCAATTACATTTGGCTTTTACAGAAAAAAGGAACCAAGCAAGCTTTCACCAGCAGCCACCCTCTCCCCACCCTACCATCCCACAGTCGCCCTCGCCAACAAAAAGATCATGTGATTTGCTGAGCAATTCGAAAGTCATAGCAGGGTAATATTTTGAAATGTCACTTGACATGTCTTTGTCCAAATTTTGTTGTGCTCATTGACTGCCCTACTGTCAATGGTTGGGCCATTCTGGCAGCTTTCGTTATGCCTTGCCCTTCAGGGTAGGCAGGAATAAGCAGCCACATTCTTTGTTATTGAAAACTTACTGAAAAGGCAATTTATTGAAAATAAAAACCTTTGTGATTTCTAACATTTGTGATTTTTGAGAGAGCAAGTCATTGTGGGTTTAAGAGGTTTAAGCAAGGGTTTGTGGATTTAACACAGCTTTTATTTAAAAACAGAACAAAACCAAAAAAGAGTATGGAAGATACGGGTTGATGAAATGACAGCTGTTTTCCCACCATACAGCAAAGAGAGAGATAGAAACATTTCCTGGACTAGAGCAATGATCTTGAAGAGGACTAGAAACTAGGGCTAGAAAAATTAAGCGTCTGGCTTGGGTCTCTATTCTCTGTTTATGCCTATGTTTAGTACCTGCCAACTAACCGTCTCTTGGAAAAGAAGGTCTCCCAACATGAATGATGATCATAATAGATTACAAACGATGACACACGCTCTGTTATGATAAAAGCTTTTTGAACAATAATCAGAGATAGAAAAAGTATTTAAATGTAAGGATGTATAAATAGTGATAACATCTATACAAAATAATACCAGGTCAGAAGCACTTCTAGAATAGTGATGTGAGGAGCTCTGTAGATCCTCTCCCCAGTAAACTAAAATAACATGAAAAGCTAAAAACACCTTTTAAATCCTCCAAAGCCATTCAGTAAGTGGAGAAATATTTATTCAACAAAAGTTAAATCTTGGCAGCAAGAACAGAGAGAGTAAATTTGAGCCATGACTTGCTCCCTTTATCTCCCCAGGTCAGAATGATGGAAGCTCTAAGCATGTGAAGCTAAGAGGATGGGTTGCTCTTTCACTACAGCTGCAAGTCTAGTGTTAGGGTATCTCCCCAAGAGGGGCAGGCTACCAGTATTTCTCATCCCTGTCTCTCCCAGCTCCATGTTGCAGAAGCTCTATTCCAGCCAAAAATGGCACAGAAGTTAAGGGTCCTCTTTCTCCCCCAGTCCTTTGTCATAGGAAGTTCCTTACTAGGCATGAGAGGCTGCAAATACTGGGTCCTAATCATTCTTGACCCATTTCATGTGTATAGCAAAGGTTACATGATAAGAGAAGAAAGCCAAGAAGACCAGAGGCTTTCTTTGCCTAGACCTCTGTTCATAAAACATGGATGCCCCTGTAAGTGAAATGGGTTGCTGTCCTCACCCCACCTCTGGAACACTAGCATCCATGTTCTTCCCATGGAGAAGAAGAAGGTCATACGTACAAACTCTCCATAGTTCTCCCTAAAAGACACACTTCATATGGAACAGAGTGTGGAGAAGTTCAAGTTTAAGGGTATGATACAAAACAATGGAGATTTTGACAGTGAGCAATTAGTAGGGGGCTTGTGACTCTGTAACAGCAGTAAGAGAAAAGACAAAACAGCTAGACAGTTAACAGAAATGACTGAAGAAGAAGTAGCAAAGAAGGCTCTCCTGGGACTGAAGGAAGCCTTAAGGTTTAGCCTCAAAGACTCTTCTACAAACAGGAGTCAGACGATTTTTTGTTCAGACAGGATTGAGTCAGACTTCAGAGTCATTTATTTATCAGCGGGTTGCCAAAAACAATAGAGCAATCAGCTAGAAATGAGCGCAGACTAACTGCTGGGTCTGATATCAATATAGGCAGACAGAGCCAGTAGGTTAAGAGGGAATTCACGGAAAGAGACAGTCAAAGTAAAACCATTGTCAAGCCAGTGGAGTAGAAGTTAGGGTACCTGTGTACATGGCCACAGTTGCACTCTCTGAGAAGCAACATTAGAGGTGGCACATTTGGGGAAAAATAGTTTTCACTCAACTAGTTCAGTCATGTACCCCCAAAGTAAACAAGTAAGCAAACAACAATGACAGCCCTGCAGGTGGGGTGACAGTATCAGAGTTTCTACAATATATTACCAAAATATCCAGTTTTGAACAACAACAACATCAAAAAAAAAACGGTGAATTATGAGACAAGCAAATAAACAAGAAGGTGTAACCTACACTCAGGATTTAAAAGAGTAAGCAACAGAAACCACCTTTAGTGGAGCCTGAATGTTGTACTTAGCAGACAGTAGCTATTATAAATATGTTCAGAGAACTAAAGGAATCCATGCTTAAAGAATTAGAGGAAGGTATGATGCTAACGTCTCATCTATTAGAGAATATTAATGAAAAATAAAAGTTATAAAATGAACCAAAAGGAAATTCTGGAGTTCAGAAGTCTAATGACCAAATTACAAAATGAGCTTGAAGGGCTCAAGAGTATACAGGAGTGGAGAGAAGAACAAATCAGTAACCATGAAGCTAGATTAGTAAGGATCATCCAATCTGAGAGCAGAAAGAAAAAAAGAATGAGGAAAAAATAACAAGAGCCCTGGAGAAATGGAGCATCCAGTTAAACACACTAACATACAGTTCATCCTCATTATTCATGGATTCTGTATTTGTTAAATTGACTACTCACTAAAATTTATTTGTAATCCCCCAAATTAACATCCATGGCAATTTTCAGTCATTCACCGACATGTGCCAAGCAATGAAAGATTTGAGGCACCCGATGTACATGTTCTCACACACATTTTTTTTTGTTTGTAATGTTTATTTAATATTGAGAGGCAGAGAGAGACAGAGCATGAGCAGGGGAGGGGCAGAGAGAGAGGGAGACACAGAACCTGAAGCAGGCTCCAGGCTCTGAGCCATCAGCACAGACCCCAACACAGGGCTCCAACCACAAACCGAGAGATCATGACCTGAGCTGAAGTCGGATGCTTAACTGACTTAGCCACCCAAGTGCCCCTCACACACATTCTTAAACACATTCCTAGGTCACTGAAGGCAACGTGCTGCCTTATTGTTTAAGTGTTCATACCTTAAACAGTGTCCTTTTTGATGTATATTTAATGCCAAGCCTTTTGCAGTTTTGTGTTTTTGTTGTGATTTTGCCATTTTAAACTCTCTTCAAGTGTAGTTCTAGAGTTCTGTTTAGTATCCCTTAGCACAAGAAGGCTGTGATGCGCCTTATTAGAAAATATGTGTTAGATAGGCTTCATTCAGGCTTGAGTTACAGTGGTGTTTACCATGTGTTCAATGTTAATGATTCAACAATGCATTACATTCAGGAAAAAGAAGAGGAAATCTGCTATTTTGTACGTGGGACTGCTCCAGAAAGTGCTAAAGTAATATGTATAGTACATAATGAAGCTATGGAAAAGGTAGAAAAGCAGCTAAATTTGTGGATTCAAGAATTGAAGATCAAGAAAAAGATCTTCTTTTAAATTTTTTTAATGTTTATTTTTGAGAGACAGAGAGAGAGACAGAGACAGAGCATGTGTGGGAGAGGGGTAGAGAGACAAGGAGACACAGAATCTCAAACAGGCTCCAGGCTCTGAGCTGTCAGCACAGAGCCCAACGCTGGGGCTTGAACCCATGAACTGCGAGATCATGACCTGAGCTGAAGTCAGACACTCGACACTTAACCGACTGAGCCATCCAGGCCCCCCAAGAAAAAGATCTCTCTTGTATCTTTAATATTTGAGGAATATCTGCCTTGCATCTAAGAACATTTAAGGAATAAAAGATTCATAAATGTAGCTAACAACCCCTTGTATGGTTTTGTGGACCATTTGGATGTGGGATTTGATCTATTCTCAAGATTTCATTTGAGGACTCTTTATGGCTGGCCTAGAAGTGGCCTACAGTCCTGATAATAATAATTCAGATTAGTATTTGTGTCACAGCACCCAGATGTGTAATAATCTCCAGAGTCTTAAGTGTTGCTTCACAGCCATAGTTCTAGCAAACAATACAATAAAGTATCTTCCAACAAATATAGAAGACAGTCTGAAACTTAAGTTGAAATGATCATTGATAGAAACATTATACACAACCATGACCATAAAAAATATACAGATATATATTTATCCTGTGTTCAGATGATAATGGTTAGCTGTCCTCAGCTAACACTGATGAAAAAAGAAAAGGAAGGGCTGAAACCTGATACCAAAATGATTTTGTGTTCCTGTGTGGTTTTTAAAAAATGTTTATTTATTTTGAAAGAGAGAGAGAGAGAGAGGAAGAGCTGGTGCCCAGGAGTTGGGAGGAGGGCAAAGAGAAAAGGAAAGAGAATCCCAAGCAGGTTCCATGCTGACAACACAGAGCCTCATGTGGCACTTGATCCCATGAATCATGAGATAGTGACCTGAGTCACAATCAAGAGTTGGTCATTTAACCAACTGAATCACCCAGGCATCCCATCTATACCTGTGTTAAACAATACTGGGGCTAGGCATACTTCCTCTGACTCCATTAAATAATATCGAGAATAAGCAAAGTAAACTTAGGTATTTGCTCCAGGAAATACTTGCTCCCGGGAGATAGGACTATAAACAAACAAGAATCGCTTACTTACAGAGACTAACAGCTTACTCATCATACCCACTTCAAGACCCTCACTTCTCTGTGCGTGCCAATCGAAAATAGTCATTTCATAAACTCTGCCCAGTCCCAACCAGTTCCCCTCCTGGTAAGACCCAACTTAAAATTCCCCCTTTCATACCCTAAAAGTATACAAATATTACCCACCTCCCAGATTTTCCCCTTCCGAAGTGCCACAAAGACTCTGTCAAAGTTGTAGTTTCCTTTATTGCAGTAGGTCTAATAAACTTAGCTTTGTTGGATTAACAGAATTTTCTCCTGGTCTTTCCGAGAATTGACAGTTGTCATACTGATTTTTATATCCTATTAGACAAAGATAGGCTCTTAAGCTCTATTCTCTCGGTATATGTCAGGAAGTGCCAAAAAATAATTGCTGCGTTTACCAGACAGTCAGAGAAACCTACTGAACTGAAACATTGCCTTCTATTTTTACCAATTAGCTATAGTGCAAAAATAAAAGCATTATATGCTCATGCTTTTGAGACTACAAATATTTTGGTTCATTGCTTTTTAATTAATGTGGACACTATCTAACATGGAAAAATGAAACAGAGAATCATATCAGCCCAGAGAGAAGAAATAAAAATTGCTAGGTTTTAGGAAGATACAGTTGAAAAAGAAAAAGAGAGACCATGTAGAAGGACTCTGAACTAAACCATTCATGATGTGATAAGTAATCTGTTCCTAAGAGGGGCATAAAGATATCTGAAGGCATGGGAATGCATTTATTCATTCAATAAATACGTTTTAACAGCTACTACAGGCTGAATACAATTTTTGAAATTGTATGGTGGTGTAAGGCGGTGAATAAAACATACATGTTCCCTAACTACATGGGACTTGTGTTTTAGTGGTGACAAGGCAATCTTTAAAAAGGAAATATACACATATATATAGAATTACAATTTTTGGTAAGTACTAGGAAGTAAAAGAGACTCAAAATAGACTCAAAGGGTACGGGGAAATTAAGTAAACTTTGTGGAAGGCATGGCATAAGATGAAGTTGGGATGAAGATTTTTTTTTCTTTCTACTTTGACTAGAAGGATTAGGGCTAAATTTCCTAGCAGTTGGAAATGTGTAAGTCTCCCAAAAACTGAGAACGGAAATGAAAGCAAAAGCAGATTTTTCAATTGTCTTACATAATGGGAAGTAACAGATAACAGGAATGAGATCTATTTTATCAGTCTTGAATCCAATGATGCACTAGGTTTGGAGAGAAAGGATTGAGAGTGTGTAAAACTGCCACCACTAGAAATTCTATTCTCATGTACCATTTTCAAACACTTAGGCACAGTTATTGAGAAAGAAGTTGGAATTAGGACCTATTATGAAACCCTAAAGGAAACCAAGTTTACTGGTATAACAATCTAACTTACTGATTTAATTACACATTATGAGTAAATGCATTTCACATTGCTTATCTAAAATGTCCAGGACATAACTTGTTCTGTATTAATGAATTTAGATATCTTACTTCCAAAAGAATGCACAAATAGGATAAAAAGCATTTTAGCATGAAATGACACACAAATACAGACACACATTCACCCACTCACAATTTAATGCTTTTAAAAGTGTTTAAATTTTTAAAAATTGGACCTTATATGCATGATAAATGACAGGGGCTTTATAAGATTTTCAGTAAATCCCACAATTCAATAATGCCACTTACAAAGGAGGAAATTATAGCTGAAAAATGAAATAAATTCCTAAAGGTCAACAGCTAAGTAATTGGGTAAATGAATTTTGATGTCAGGCTTATTTGGATACAAGAGCACATGCTTTCTTTTCTTGGCTACTTGTTCTCACGGAGTAATGCTGAACTTAACATTTGTGAAAAATTCCTAGGTATGATCCACCAGGATATAAAAGTGGGAGAAAGTAAGACACAATCTATGATACCTTTAGGCAGACAAACAGCCTCCCACAACATACAGAGTTTTCACTGCCACATCAGCAAAACTCAAAAAGTTTGAGAACACACCTTTGATTTGCAAATTGTTGATAGAACTGTGAATTTGTGAAATTCCTAAGGAGGTAAAGTTGGCAGAATCTATTAAAATGACAAATACAGAAACCTTGGAACCAAGGATTGTAAATTTGAGCTTGTCATGTCCCTTGCCTTCTGGGAAACGAATCCTTTTCTGATCCTCTGTCCTGCTCTTTCTTACAAGCCTGTTCAGTTTTTTCACCAGCTTCTCAGTAACTGGATTGGTTCTCTTCTGAATGCACTTGTCACCTAGAACCATATTCCTAGTAATCTTGACCTTGATTATTTCCTAGAATCTCTGGCCACCCTGCCCAATTCACTTTATAAGACTCCTTAGAGACACTGCCCGAAAAAAGTGTGAACCCATAATAACCTTTTCATGATATGCAGTGGCTGTGGGTTACTGCTCCCCAGTAGCCAGATTTATAACCCTCCCTCCATCTCTGTTCCCTTTGTGAAGCGCGATGGACAGATTGGAACATACTCTGCAACTGGGTTTGCTCAGTAAAAATACTGACCCTACTGCACCTCATCAGGCACAACACTAACTCACTGAAGTCAAAGAAAGGAATATTTTTGAAATATTTTCTATAAGGTTAAGTCCTCTGCTAGCAAACTTCTACATATATTATCTGATTCAATCTCCATTGCAGACCTGTAGTGTAGCTATTATTATCTTCATTTTCTGTTGAATAAACCAAGACCTAGAGACAGTACTTTTTTAAGGTCATATGTTAAAGACTGAGCTGGGATTAGAGCCATGATCTTCACTTTCAATCCAGTGCCATTTTTTAATTAAACCTCATGGACTCTAAACCACCTCCCTTTTAATCAGAAAGGGATATTCAATCAAAAGTCAAGTTTCCATTTCAGCAGCTTTAATGAATATAGAAGATGTTTTCTCTATACAACTTCATGACTCCTCAGATACTATATAAATTCATTGTCCAATGGCTTTTAATATCTTTTGTATATTCCTTTGTGTTGTGTTACATTGGCCTTTTGTTTTTGTTTTTTGTTTTCCACCACATCAAATCTAGGTCTAAGTCAAAACATGATTAATTTCTTCATTTATTAAATATTCTAGAGTATTTTTCTCTGCAAATCAGTTATACGCTATGCCTTTTCTAGGTCTGAAACACAGCCAATCTCTGTGCAAAATCTATTTTGGCAGTAGGTGACTTACGAAGCCCTACAAATGGAACTTGCCATCTGTTTGATAGCTAAGGATTTCAGGCTTGATTTGTCAAAAAGATATTTAATCTGTATTGATAAGTATAGGTTTATATAGTCATTTTTAACTTTTATGAGTTTAGAGGATATCTCTGTACATGACTTTGCTCTTCATCTTGGTTTTTTGAATTTAGATTGCTCCTGGCTCTTAACACAAGTCCAGTTGGTGTGGTCTACTCCATCTAGTCTATCTACCTTGTTTGAGACACTTCTATTTGAACTGCTCCATTTCCACTTTAGATTTTCTCATTAGTGTTAAAGTTACCTTTCAGATAACTGAACTTCTTTTATTTTATTCTTCAGTCTTTCATTCAGTAGAAATGTGGGCAGAAATGTTCCATTCACAGTGTTAGGGGATTTAGCTTCATCTTATGTATTCCTTTTCACAATGAGATGTTTTAAATATTTTATTCCCATTTTAGATATGCAAACACTAAAGCTTATTGATGGCATTTTCATGGAATACATGTTGTTGCAAACTTCCTGGACTTTATTCCAATGTTGTATCTTCTGTATTGGACACACAGTGACATGATGTGCTATCAGAAGGCAGAGGATAAATGCCACATTACCTGGGTCATCAATTTAAAATAAAAATTTTTTAACATTTATTCATTTTTGAGAGACAGAATGTGAGTGGTGGAGGGGCAGAGAGAGAGAGAGGTATAGAATCCAAAGCAGATGCCAGACTTTGAGATGTCAACACAGAGCCTGACATGGGGCTCACACTTGAGGACCACAAGATCATGACCTGAGCTGAAGTCGGATGCTTAACTGACTGAGCCACTCAGGCGCCACCCCCCGCCCCCCAGGTCATCAATTTTACTTTAGGCACATTATGGTATAAAAAATAAAATGTTTGAGTTTTTCAAAATAAAATAAGAAACTGAAGAAATTTAAAGTTTGGTGTTCGTTATGTAAATTGCTCATATATATATATTTTTTTTCTTTTTTGCTATAGGGTGTATGTACCAGATAAGAACTTAGGTCAGCCATATTTTTTTTTATTTATATATGAAATTTATTGTCAAATTGGTTTCCATATAACACCCAGTGCTCATCCCAAAAGGTGCCCTCCTCAGTACCCATCACCCACCCTCTCCTCCCTCCCACCCCCCATCAACCCTCAGTTTGTTCTCAGTTCTCAACAGTCTTTTATGCTTTGGCTCTCTCCCACTCTAACCTCTTTTTTTTTTTTTTTTTTTTTGTTCCCCTCCCCCATGGGTTTCTCTTAAGTTTCTCAGGATCCACATAAGAGTGAAACCATATGGTATCTGTCTTTCTCTGTATGGCTTATTTCACTTAGCATCACACTCTCCAGTTCCATCCACGTTGCTACAAAAGGCCATATTTCATTTTTTCTCATTGCCACGTAGTACTCCATTGTGTATATAAACCACAATTTCTTTATCCATTCATCAGTTGATGGACATTTAGGCTCTTTCCATAATTTGGCTATTGTTGAGAGTGCTGCTATGAACATTGGGGTACAAGTGCCCCTATGCATCAGTACTCCTGTGTCCCTTGGATAAATTCCTAGCAGTGCTATTGCTGGGTCATAGGGTAGGTCTATTTTTAATTTTCTGAGGAACCTCCACACTGCTTTCCAGAGCGGCTGCACCAGTTTGCATTCCCACCAACAGTGCAGGAGGGTTCCCGTTTCTCCACATCCTCTCCAGCATCTATAGTCTCCTGATTTGTTCATTTTGGCCACTCTGACTGGCGTGAGGTGATATCTGAGTGTGGTTTTGATTTGTATTTCCCTGATAAGGAGCGACGCTGAACATCTTTTCATGTGCCTGTTGGCCATCCGGATGTCTTCTTTAGAGAAGTGTCTATTCATGTTTTCTGCCCATTTCTTCACTGGGTTATTTGCTTTTCGGGTGTGGAGTTTGGTGAGCTCTTTATAGATTTTGGATACTAGCCCTTTGTCCGATATGTCATTTGCAAATATCTTTTCCCATTCCGTTGGTTGCCTTTTAGTTTTGTTGGTTGTTTCCTTTGCTGTGCAGAAGCTTTTTATCTTCATAAGGTCCCAGTAATTCACTTTTGCTTTTAATTCCCTTGCCTTTGGGGATGTGTCGAGGAAGAGATTGCTATGGCTGAGGTCAGAGAGGTCTTTTCCTGCTTTCTCCTCTAAGGTTTTGATGGTTTCCTGTCTCACATTCAGGTCCTTTATCCATTTTGAGTTTATTTTTGTGAATGGTGTGAGAAAGTGGTCTAGTTTCAACCTTCTGCATGTTGCTGTCCAGTTCTCCCAGCACCATTTGTTAAAGAGACTGTCTTTTTTCCATTGGATGTTCTTTCCTGCTTTGTCAAAGATTAGTTGGCCATACGTTTGTGGGTCTAGTTCTGGGGTTTCTATTCTATTCCATTGGTCTATGTGTCTGTTTTTGTGCCATAGGTCAGCCATATTAAAGAGAAATCTGAAATATCAGTGGCTTGTATGAGGTAGAGGTGTTATTTATCAGGTAACGAGAAGTCAAGAGTGAGTTAGGGAGTCCAGTGTTGGCACAGGCTGTCGGGAAGCACCTTCTGCCATGGTGCTCAGCCAGCCCACATGGGTCACAAGATGGTTCCTACTCTGTATCATCATTGAATCTATATTCCAGAAATGAAGAAGTGTGGAAAAGGTGAAAGGATAACAGACAAGCCAGCCAAGTTTGTCCCATTTTAAATGTCTCATTGGAAGCACCCAACAAAATTTTCTTTCAAATTCGTTGGTCAGAACTGTTTCACATGGGAAATGTTAGCTACAAGGAAGGTTGGGAAAAGTAAGGTTTTTTAGCTGGACAATCGCCACACCCAATAAAATTGGTATTGTGTTAGTAAGGAAGTAAATGAGAAATAGGTATTGAGTAGGTAACAGTTGCCCACCTAAATAATTGAATGTGATGGCTAGAGAAGTTTCCATTATACCTTGGAGACATGTCTGCTGGTCACCACAGAAAGCCCACCCGAAGAATTGGGCCTCCTAGAAATGAAATGAGTTTTAGTTTCAAGTTTTGGGAAGGATTGATTTACAATATATGCCATCTGGGTGGCCCTTTGCCTTGCAAAATCTATTGACTGCTACTTGAACTCGCAAGCAAATGATTGATTTAACTGCCTATAAATTAAGCTTAGACTACTTATGTCTGAAATTGCTAGAGATGTTCAAGGTACGAATTCTCCATTTTCTGCTGACCTTGTGAGTGTTCTGTGTCTGCTTCTTCTTGGAGCATTTACACTAAAATTGTTCTCTTAATTTCTGAGAATTTGAATGAAAGAATTCAACTGTTGAGTGGCTTTACCTGGACCATGAAAACACCAAATGCATTTTAGTTAGAAGAACTCTGCTGTGGACAAATGGACTCAGAAGAGCCCAAACTGGCTCAGTTATGGTGCTTTGAGGTCAGGGCAGCAGTGCCTCAGAAACTAATTTTGTTTCCCTTAGAAAATTAAAATCTCCAAACCAAGAGTCCCCAGGTGCTTTTGAATATTCTTATTATTTAATTGCATTGTGGTTGGTGAACCCAGGCCCTGCTGATGATAGAGAGGATAGCATCTTGTTTTCAAAAATCTATTATGTTTATGTCAGAATAGAAGGAATACTTTTCAGTATACAAGTCCCAAGATTTGGATGTTCAACACCAAACTCTGTGATATGTTTAGACCTGGCGACTTTAGGGGAAAACAAATGTCACTTTTCTTTTTTCTTTTCTTTTTTTTTTAATGTTTGTTTATTTTTGAGAACGAGAAAGAGAGAGAGAAACAGAGCATGAGCAGGGGAGGGGCAGAGAGAGAGGGAGGCACAGAATCTGAAGCAGACTCCAGGCTCTAAGCTGTCAGCACAGAACCCAACGTGGGGCTCGAACCCACCAACCATGAGAACATAACCTGAGCTGAAGTTGGACACTTAACCTACTGAGCCACTCAGGTACCCCTGAATGTCTCTCTTCATAGTGGAGGTGGGATTCAGTTACATTTCCCAGATGAAGCCCCCACTATAATCTAATGTTTTCAATTTACCCAAATCCCACCAGAAAACATAGAATTTGAAGGGCACAGGAAATACGTGGAGTCAAAGTAGTTAGACAAAAACCATTATGAGGCTGAAAACTCCATAATTAACAGTGTAATACTTCATGTCTCACAGAAACACAGATAATTAAAATGGACCAACCACTAACAACTCAAAGGAACAAACAAGGCAAAGATGGCCTCACAATGCCCCCTATCAAACATCGCAAAATTCTTCTTTGTTGTCATAAATCTGGGATAAGCTATTTTGAAGCCACAGTCCAGACATTTGTTATTCCTAATCACTATTGAACCAGTTTGAAAATTATGAAGATATATGCTGATGGGCACTTAATACTAAACAAACATAATATTCTTTGATTGTAATCTGCAACTACATACTTATATGACTGCTGTCTTTCTTCCTTTCATCTGTCCTTTCCATTCTTCCTTCCTTTCTTCAGTTTAAAAAAAAATTTTCCTTAGCCTGTAATCTTGAATGTGAAGCACAATAAAAGTAAAAGCAAAGGTAATAAGATTACAAAGCTGTTTTTCTCTCTTCCAGAAATTCACATGTGTTAACTTGGATCATCATTCAATTCTGCTAAACCAACTCTTTTTATATGGGACTAGCTGAATTTTACAGCCTATTCATCTTACACCTTTTAATTAAATGGCCTCTACCCGGTGCCCGGTCCTTAGTCCACTGTCTTACATAATGTATCTGCTTGCATTTTTCCTTCTGATTAAGAAATGGTTATAGGGAATGGAGTAGAAATATGTGAGGATTGCAACAAGGCAAAGCAATTTCATTTTTCACCTGGATGTATCCTGAGCTTTTCATTCAGGTCAGCTGAGCTTCTAAATGCTGTGAGTGATTGCCAATTCCACTTGGTTTTCCCAGCAAAGCTGAAGGTAATGAGAGGAAGAGATTTTGTGACAACCACAAGGTGGATAGAAGCATAAAACAATAGTGTTCAATTTTGAGAAAGTCAACAGAAATGTTAAAAATTAGCTAACTCTTCGGGGTGTTATGGAAAATTGGAGAGTGGAAATAATAGGTAGATGACATGTGATTAAATATTTAATTAAGCTAAATACATACACGCCTCTTAATTCTGAATATGTTCTGTAGAATCATATTCCACCAAAGTGAAGTAGAGAAACATTTTTAAACAACTCTCTCTTCTGATTATATTTAATTGCTGACTTTATCAGGCTATAACACATCATCCAACATTACTCTCAAATCAAGTCACGTTTCATATTGCTTTTCCACTTATCAGACCCAGTTTTGCAGACGGGATGACGCTCAGGGTATGAATTTCCCCTGCTTAGTCACCATATTGACTTATTAACATTTCACCTTCTTGATTAATTTAAATGGCTTTGGAGAGGTTTACCCTTTGGCACTCAGGGACCAACATAATTGCATCATAGGCCACTCCTGTCAATGTGAAAGGGCGGGCCTACGCCAGCCGACTCCATCTTGTTCTGTGTCCTTCACCTTGACCACACCTCCTCCCCTTGAGTAACCCCCCCTCACCTGCCTAACAGGACTCGGACCCTTCCCCAGGACCCTTCCCCAGCCAATCGGCTGAGGCCATAGCCATTACCTCACCAACTGCCCCCAGGCCCCAATAAAACCTTTGTCCTTTTGAAACTCGCTCTCTTTCCCTGGTATCTCACCGCTGCGTCGGTGCAGGTAGGGGATTGAGCTTGAGCTAGCTCGAATAAAGGCTCTTTGCTTTTGCATCGGACTCGGCTCCCTAGTGGTCTTTGGGGATCACGAATTCTGGGCATAACATTTGGGGGCTCAGCCCGGGATCCCCAAGAACCCCGAGGGACCCCCGACCCGGAGAGCCTGACTGGCCACGGTTAGTGTCTGTTTGTTCTGTCTTTTCTGTGTGAGCTCATTTCTGGAATTCTGGTAGTGCCCAACGCGGTCTAAGTGGACGCCCTGGAGGACCACGGGCCAGGAGTTTCGGAAGACGTTCCGATTCTCCCTTCTGGAGGGACATGGAATCCCCTCAAAGGTCTGAGACGAGGCGGGTCGCTCCCGCTGGTCGGCGTGAGGCCGTCGTCTTTGGAGGGACGTGGAATCCCCTCATCGGTTTTGGAGGGACATGGAATCCCCTCAAAGGTCTAAGCTAGTTTGCAGTTTTGCTTCCATGGAGTTGGAAGACTTTCCAGGGGCCCTCTGTTTGTCTGTTTTTGTGTTTCTCTGTTTTGTTCTGTGGACTTACTGGACGGACGTTATGGGACAGACTCAGACTACTCCTCTAAGTATTATGATTGATCACTTTAAGGATGTGAGGGGAAGAGCTAACAACCTCAGTGTGGAAGTCCGAAAGGGTCGGTTGCAGTTTTTTTGTTCTAGCGAGTGGCCAACTTTCAATGTCGGATGGCCACCAAGGGGACCTTCGACCTCCCTACCATCCACCGAGTCAGGAGTATCATCTCTCAGCCTAAGGTGGGCCATCTTGATCAGCTCCCTTACATTATCACTTGGCAGGACCTTGTAGAAGACCCACCCTCTTGGCTTAAGCCCTTCCTAACCCTGCTCCCTCCGGAGCCAAAACCCATTCTTGCTTTGCAGGAGACAGAGAAGAGGAAAAGTCTTACCCAGCCTTCAGCACCCCTCTACCCTGTCCTACAGGGGGGTACTGAAGAAGAATTAATTTTTCCTCCCCCGTATAACCCCTCTAGGATGCCTGAAGAACACCATCCTCCCCCTCTGGGGGAGGCAGACGCTGTTCCCAGAGCGGGAGGCGGAAATGCTCCAGGGGGAAGCCCGCCCTTTACCAGACAAAGGGCTCAGAGGGGGCAATCCGCCTCCGCCGCCAACTCCACTATTCTGCCCCTGCGAGTCACCGGACCCCCAGACGCGGAGGGGAATCAGCCCCATCACTATTGGCCTTTCGCCACTAGTGACCTCTACAATTGGAAAGCTCAGAATCCTAAGTGTTCCGAGAAACCGGCAGGGCTTATTGATTTATTAGACTCTGTTCTTTTTACCAATCAGCCCACGTGGGATGATTGCCAGCAGCTTTTGCAGGTCCTGTTCACGACTGAAGAAAGAGAAAGAATCCTCAGTGGGGCCCGAAAACTAGTTCCAGGCGCAGACGGAAATCCCACCACCAACCAGGCTCAGATAGATGCCTCCTTCCCCTTAACTCGGCCCCAGTGGGATTTCAACACGGCAGAAGGTAAGGAGAGGCTCCGGGTCTACCGCCAGACTCTAATGGGGGGTCTCCGAATGGCTGCTAGAAAGCCAACCAATTTGGCCAAGGTAGGAAATGTACAACAGGGAAAAGATGAATCTCCGGCTGCCTTTTTAGAACGGATCATGGAGGCATTCCGTACCTATACCCCCATGGATCCAGAGGCTCCGGAAAGCAAGGCAGCTGTTATCATGGCCTTTGTAAACCAATTGGCCATAGACATTAGGAGAAAATTACAGAAAATAGATAGACTAGGAGAAAAAAAGTCTGCAGGACTTACTGGTGGTAGCCGAAAAGGTATATAATAACCGGGAGCCTCCTGAGGACAAGCAGGCTCGTGCCATGGTGGCTGCCAGCAGTAAGCAGACTCGAGACCTGGCCAGAATACTACTAGCTACCACTGCTGACTTCCCCGAGGAACGAGACTGCCGTCTCCGGCAGCTGGCAGACGACACAAGAAAAGGTAAAATCACCAAGGGGGGGGGAAGCAGAGGCTGCAGAAGGATCAGTGCACATACTGCAAGGAGATAGGGCATTGGGCCTGAGATTGTCCAAAAAGAGCTGGCAGGAAGGGAAGCAAGACTGATCGAGTAAAAGTCCTAGAGCTAGATGAACTAAGTGATTAGGGGAGTCAGGGTTCGGACCCTCTCCCCAAACCCAGGGTAACTCTTAAAGTGGAGGGGACCCCTATTGACTTCCTTGTCGACACCGGAGCACAACATTCGGTCCTCCACACCCTACAAGGAAAACTAGCTAGCAAGAAGTCCTGGGTACAAGGGGCAACTGGTATGAGCCAGTATTCATGGACTACCCGAAGAACAGTAGATTTGGGAACGGGCCGGGTATCCCACTCCTTTATGGTAATACCAGAATGCCCCTACCCGCTGTTAGGACGGGACTTACTGACCAAGATTGGAGCTCAGATAACTTTCAGACAAGGGGGGCCTCAGGTCACCGATGGCAAGGGCCACCCCATCCAGGTCCTGACCATGAAACTGGAGGATGAATACCTCCTCCACCAGGAGGCGCTCCCGAGAGAGGATAATATAGACAGATGGCTACGAGAATTCCCCTCGGTTTGGGCAGAGACAGGGGGGATGGGACTAGCCACTCATAGGACCCCAGTCCTGGTAGAGCTCAAGCCAGGAGAGAGTCGGTAAGGATCAAACAATACCCCATGTCTCAGGAGGCCTGGAAGGGGATCCAGCCACACATCCGGAGACTACGAAGCCTAGGGGTACTAGTTCCTTGCCAGTCTGCCTGGAACACCCCCTTACTGCCGGTCAAAAAGCCTCACACAAATGACTACCAACCGGTACAAGACATCCGGGAAGTAAATAAGAGGGTCGTGGACATACACCCAACTGTTCCCAACCCATATACTCTCTTGAGCTCCTTGGCGCCCTCCAGGGTCTGGTATACTGTACTAGATTTAAAGGATGCCTTCTTCAGTCTGCCATTGGCACCCCAGAGCCAACCCTTGTTCGCCTTCGAGTGGCATGATCAGGAGGAGGGCTACAGTGGGCAACTCACCTGGACATGGCTACCTCAGGGATTCAAAAATTCACCCACCATCTTCGACGAGGCACTACACGAGGACCTGGTATTTACAGACACCTTCTCTGGCTGGGTGGAGGCATACCCAACCAAGCATGAAACGGCTCAGACGGTGGCTAAGAAGCTACTAGAAGACATCTTACTCAGGTATGGTTTTCCTGCCATGGTAGGATCAGACAATGGACCAGCTTTTATCTCGCAGGTAACACAGGCAGTAGCCAAGGCGGTGGGGGCAAACTGGAAATTACATTGTGCTTATAGGCCCCAGAGCTCAGGACAGGTAGAAAGAATGAATAGAACCCTAAAAGAGACCCTTACCAAATTAACCATGGAGACTGGCGGGGACTGGGTGACTCTCCTACTGTACGCCCTTTACCAGGTTAGAAACACTCCTTACACTCTGGGTTTTACTCCCTACGAGATCATGTTTGGCAGGCCACCCCCTGTTATTCCCAGCCTTTGAGCTGAACTTATTGCCGAGTTTAAAGATCAAGAACTTTTTCTTTCCTTGAGCAGGCTCCAGAGGGCGCACGAGGACATTTGGCCGTGCCTCCGTGCCATCTACGAGGCTGGCCCGATCCCGACACCTCCTCAGTACAGGCTGGGAGACTGGGTCTACGTCAAGAGGCACCACTGAGAGACTCTCGAGCCGCGCTGGAAGGGACCCTACATCGTGGTGTTGACAACCCCCACCGCTCTCAAGGTAGACGGCATCGCGACCTGGGTCCATCACACCCACGCTCAGCCAGCGGACCCCTCCTCGATCCGGAAGGACGTTGTCATGCGATGGGCCATCAGTCGGGACCAACACAACCCGCTCAAGCTCAAGCTACAGCGCATTTGACCTACCTAATATTGGTAACTCTGTTAAATCTGCTTGTCATTGCTCATGCTGCCGGGAGTCCCCACGCCCCCCAAAACATCACCTGGCAGATCATAGACACCAGCTTGGGGACAATACTTAATCAGACGTCCCAGAGCCACCCCAGGGACACTTGGTTCCCAGAACTTTGTGTAAACCTCCAAACTCTGTTCCCCTTGTCACCATAAATGCAGCCGGTCCCATGATTGGGTCCCTAAGCTACATGACAAGGGGGGAATGAAAGGGCGGGCCTACGCCAGCCGACTCCATCTTGTTCTGTGTCCTTCACCTTGACCACACCTCCTCCCCTTGAGTAACCCCCCCTCACCTGCCTAACAGGACTCGGACCCTTCCCCAGCCAGGACCCTTCCCCAGCCAGTCGGCTGAGGCCATAGCCATTACCTCACCAACTGCCCCCAGGCCCCAATAAAACCTTTGTCCTTTTGAAACTCGCTCTCTTTCCCTGGTATCTCACCGCTGCGTCGGTGCAGGTAGGGGATTGAGCTCGAGCTAGCTCGAATAAAGGCTCTTTGCTTTTGCATCGGACTCGGCTCCCTAGTGGTCTTTGGGGATCACGAATTCTGGGCATAACAAATGCTGATGTTCAAGAAGACAGAAATGCGATGATGCTTTTCTGGACAAGGACAACTCTGGAAGAATGGCGGAACATCCTGGCTTAGGTTTTGAAGCTCAGTGCTTTTTAGTTAAAGGAAACTCCTGAGTGGAGATCTAGCACCTTGTCCCATCAAGTTTTACTCCAGAAGATATTCACACAAATGTACCAATACTCCTGTTTCCAGAAGAGTATTCAACATCACTGGAGGAATTCAAAATCACTAGAAAGTGGTTAAAGAGATGTATGAGTAGAAAAGGTATTTAAAAATGTTTCAAAATTAAGAAGTGCTTTAAACGTTTGCGTATACATATGTGAGCGCATTAACTCCAGATACAGAAAGTTGCCCCTATGGTCGTCGTGGTGTTTTCTTTCCTACTGGTATGCTTAATTAATCATGTTTATTTCTCCTACTAGACTGTGACTCTTCTAGGACAGGAACTGAGTCGTAAGCAAACTGTATTGCAAGTAGTGTACTTGCACAATGTAATTGGTACATGATTACTGATTGAATTGGATGGAATTGAATTAACTTAATACTGGCAAATGTCACTATCCAATCAGTCAGCAAGCACTGGAGGCTTGCACTAGGGAAACAGGCTGGCCCTGGGACTAGGTATTCTCTAAAAAGAAGGTTGGTTATATGATTTTGATTAAAGCTAATATTGGATTTTTCTAAGCATAGTAAGGAATAGTTACCTGATTCTGCATTTCCCCTCAATCCCAAAGGAAACTGGGTACCTATTATGCAATCTTCAACATCCTAGTACCTTCCCTTTTCCATAGCATAAAATAAGCTATCCCTACAGAGATCATTTATGAGTGTACTTTGTTTTAAAAGCACATCTGTCTTGCTAATCAGTATTACAGGTGCTGTATTTTAGAGGGCCATTGACCTCTAAATAGTTCCAGAACACTTGACACTCAGCAACCATTTTCTTCATGCCATAGCATGTGGTGCACTAAAAGAAAAAAAAAAATCATAATTGCAAAGTTACAGCATAATCAAACAAAACAGGAATGCTAACACAATCAAAATAACTAAATAAAGGCATTTAACGAAAGAATTAAGAATAAATCTTGCGAGGCAGATGAAGTGGTCCGTGTTGTGATTAAGAGGTGAGTTCAAAGCTGAACTCTGAATCATGAGAGAGGATTTAAATTAGGCTCTTTGTCTACTGATTTGGGGGGTGGGGGCTCACCCTGTGGCTGCTGCTCTGAGCAACATGCAGAGAAATAGCTGGAGGGGAAGTGAGGAAATCATGTACCACTGAGGGTGAGAACAAAGGGAAAGAAACTAAAAACAATGCAGAAATGCTTTCAGTGTAACTGGTAAAACCTCAAAAGACAGAGCCACTGGACCGATTTAATGGCATAAAGAGTTTCCTCTGATAACACATCACCCAAAAGTAAAGAATGCTGTGGAGTGGAACATAGTTCATCCATAAGCCCTCAGGATCAGAAGTATCAATAGTAATCCTTGGGGTACAGGAAAGTTATGTGATTCTTGTCATCGTGTCTGCCCCTCTTCATTCCTCCAACACATACACACACACACACACACACGCACGCACACAGAGTTTATCTCAGGGCTGGTTTGATATTATGAATTACAATACATCAATGTTTGGATTTTAATCACCTTAGTTAGGATTATTCACCAATTTAATTAATATATCTCAAAAATTCATCAAAATCCGAGTAATATGCAACCCCCTGGGCATATGTCATACATTCAAATCCTGTAAATCCTTTACCCAATTCCTTGTGATAGAACAAACTTCTTCCTTTTTTTTTTTTTAAGTCATTTACAGGAAATCAAGGTGTAAATCAGGATCATTTTCTTTTTCTTTTTCTTTTCTTAAGAGTTATCTTTTTATTTTTGAGGGAGAGAGAGAGAGAGAGAGAACGCGCGCGCGCACGCGCGGGGCAAGCTGGGGAGGGGCAGAGAGAGAGAGGGACAGAGGATCCAAAGCGGGCTCTGCACTGACAGCAGAAAGCCCAATTTGGGGCTCAAACTCATGAACAGTGAGATCATGACCTGAGCTGAAGTTGAATGCTTAACCAGCTGAGCCACCCAAGTGCCCTGTAGGATCATTTTCTTAAGCCCATGCAGCATATTTTGTCTCACAATCTTGAGTGGTATTGATAGCATAAAAAAAAAAAAAACTACATTCATATTAGTAGATTAAAACATTACAACTGGTAGTAGTTTGTTTCTTTTTAAAATTATTTTTATTTTAAAGTAATGAATAAAATGATTTCAAGTCACATATTTTCTTTTTAAAAAATTTTAAAAATGTTTTTATTTATTTTTGAGAGAGAGAGACATAGCACAGTGGCAAAGGGGGAAAGAGGGGGAGACACTGAATCCGAAGCAGGCTCCAGGCTCTGAGCTGCCAGCACAGAGCCCAATGCAGGGCTCGAACCCATGAACCACGAGATCGTGAGCCGAAGTCAAACGCTTAACTGGAGCCATCCAGGCACCCCTCACATCACATATTTTCTAAAAGTTTTTTAATATAAATTGCAGTCCCCTCCACTTTTTCTATGTCCCAACCTTGTCCCCGAAAGGTTTTAATTCTTCTGGCTGTTGCTTCTTCTATTTATCTCAATATTCTAAAATAATTGACTTGCATTACTAGTTCTTCAATCATCAATTTCAGATATTATCACTTTATTTTTGTTATGGCAATTAAGTCCACCCTGCCTCAGTCACACACATAAATAAGCATGTAGACACACACACACACACACACACACACACACACACACACACACACACATTCTTCCCTTTCCCTCATTCTCCCAATGTAGTTTAACATTATGTTTTTAGGGGCACCTGGGTGGCTCAGTTGGTTAAGCATCCGACTTCAGCTCAGGTCATGATCTAAATGGTTTGTGAGTTCAAGCCCTGCATGAGGCTTCATGCTGACAGTGGGAAGCCTGCTTGGGATTCTCTCTCTCCCTCTCTTTCTGCCCCTCTCCCACTCACTCTCTCTGTCTCTCTCTCTTAAAAAAAAATAAATAAACATTACTTTTTAAACAGGAAGTCAGGGTTTACATTACTTAGTAGGCCTTGATAGTATATACATGATAGCATTTTTTTCTCTTACATTTTGCCTGTGGAATTAATTAATCATTGCCTTTCCTCCCCCTATTTTCCCAGTTTCATTTGGAACATTACTACGTTTTCCAAATATTCCAATGATCTTTCAAATACCTATTGGTAAATTTTTCAGTTGACTGAACAGAATTCCTTTTTTTATTTGGCCTTGATTGTTTTCTGGAAGACCTTCACTCTGCAGGTGTCTGTCCCCTGCTCTGGCTTCCTTGGGTCTCCTGTGCTGTTCAGATTCTCCCTTAACTAGATTTCATGTCCTTCTCATTTTTCATTTTCTCTCGTGTTTTTCTGATACACATCCCACAGTAGCTTACTAAAAGGAGGATCTAAAGAGAGAAATTTTAAGAACTTGTATACCTGAAAATTAATTTATTTTCACTTCCCATTCTATTGATAATTTCCCTGAGTATAGAATTCTGGATTGAAAATACTTTCCTTCAGAGGTTAAAGGCATTACTTCCCTATTTTATAACATCCCACATTTTTATTAAGAAATCTGATGGCAGGTGAATTCTATTTTGTTATGTTTGATAATAATTGTTTTCCTCACACCAAAAGCTTCTAGGACTTCCTCTTTTTCTTTACTGTTTTTAGATTTACTGACAGGTTTAAGTATTTTTTAGTTTCATTTTATTCATTTGCTTGATACCCCGTGAGCTTTTCTAATATGATGATGTGTACCTTTCGGTTCTGGAAATTTTCTTGTCGAATTTATTTGGAATTATTTTCCCTTTTATATATTCTGTTGGCCTTTCTCTAAGCATTCATGGTGAAACTCCCGGGATCATCCTTTTTCTTTTCTCATGTATTCTATTCTTTTCATGTCTTTTTTTTTTTTTTCAATTTTCTGGGCAATTCCTCTGGCTTTATTTTTTAAGAAATTAATATACATACATTAGTTTGTCTGTCTTGTGTCTATTTATTGTAAACCCTTTTACTGGTGTTTGTTTGTTTCCCTCATTGATATTGCTTCTTCTCTCAGAGGACCTGCACCATGGCACGTTTATATTTAGATATAAATATACATTTGTTACTCTTCTCACCTTTGTGTTTGAATGACATCAATGTCAGAGCTGATAGAAGGAGGGAAAAATAAAACACAAATGTGAAGTGCTAAAAAAGAGCAAGTTAGAGCAGTGTACATGTTGCTGAGTTATGAGTGTTCAAACTTCCCTCTTTTATGTAGTTATCACTTCTGCACATTCATAAAAATGGATTTTACTGACAGTTTAAAAGTCAAAACATAGGAACTCATACATAATTCAAAATACATAGGAGTTTGTTACAGAATTCAGTTGCTGAAATAAGAAAAATAAAAAGAACCTAGCTGTCCCACTAATTCTATGACTAAATCATACTAAAACAAATCAAAACAAAAACATCTCCCAATGGTGGGGAAGCCTATTTTCCACGATTTTCTTGGGGACTTGAAAACATTTACACCCTTGCCATTTCATTCCAATTCTGAGTCTTCCCCCCCCCCCCCCCGAATACTAACCAACAAGCAGACACAGAACACTAAAACAAGAAGGATGAGGTATGATACAGGAACATCAACCTTAGACTGGAAATCTAAGTGATGGCCATGTCTTTCTACATGTGTTGGTTTCAAGGTTCATAGCAAAGGGTTGCCCCTGAGGTAAAGCCCAGCCGTTGACTCCACCTGGTACTCAAGGAGCCACCTAGCCATAAATGCAGAGACTCCAAATGCCACACATTTATTTACTGCAGAGTGAGACCCGTGTTGCAAACCCTGTTTGAAGTCAGCCAAACCCTGTTGTGAAATTGCCCCGGCACCAGACGCACAGATCCGAAAACTCTGCCATTTCTGATGGCCGCCGCAGGGACTCCACTCAGAGTGAGGTCTCACACATACTCCTGGTGAAGAGCAGTGAAGGAAGTGGGTTCAGTAATCACTTTTCCAAAGACAGAGGTAGTATTTTAAACTACTGTAAGGTGCATAACCAGATTTAAATTGAGGGGAGGCAAAACAAAACAAACCAATACAAAAAAAACCCATTACTCTAATAACTCAGAACCAACTAGGCCACTTCCATTGTTCCCTTCTCATTTTGGGATGAATATTCTGTCTCTCATCTCTTGTTCTATTATTTTATACCCCCATATTTTCTTGTCTCCTTTTTTACACTTTTTTTAATTTAAGCTTTTCCTCCTCTTGTTTTTTCTTTATGTCTCTCCATCTGCTCCACCTCTCTCTCCTTGATTGATTTCCTTTGTGTTTCATTCCATAGCTGCCATAACATTGATATAAGGGTCCAATATAAGGATCCTGTATCACTCTTTCCCATCTTGTTTGCTCCTGTCACTAAGGTAACAAAAGAGCTGTGAAAACAAAACACAGCATGATCTGAACCTCATAGTGTTTTCTTTTCTGACCTTGCAGAGCAACCTGCTGGAATGTGAAAGCGGTATGTATTCTGGAGTCCCTCACTTGGTGAGGAGAAATCTGGGAGATGAAAAAGGTGGGTCTTTCTTGCAGGTTTCTTGTGCAGAGGCACTCTGATTCCAGCTCCTGCTGGAATAAGAATAAGACATATGGCAGTCCATGGAGGTTTTCCCGGAAAAGACCTATGGTCACATTATAGCACCCCTGGAAGCTGCGGTAGTGCCATCAGGTGGTGGCAGTTTGTGTGCCGGGATATAGGTGTGTCTACATGTGCATTCATGTGCCTGTAACTCTCAGTGCTTGTGTGTATGTGTGTGTTTGTGTGTGTGTGTTTGCATGTGTGTGCACATGCCTGTGTATGTGAGCTTTGTATGCAGTTTCCCTAAATGTATATATAATCCCCTAAACCTTGCAATTAATGGTGTCGACTATCTCAATAAAAAATCCCATCACCATTACATCATGAGTGTTTATGCAGGTAAAAGTGCATCAAACAGTACAATTGAAATGTGTTCATTCTATACCCAACAAATATCCATGTACCAGGAAAATAAATCTCACATAACACAATATCTGTCACAGAGTCAGAGACAATAGGACCTCATCTCCTGGTAGGTCTCATGGCATGATTGGTCACAATATGTCACTCTTGCCATTTTCCTCACACAAAACACTCTTCATCTGAGGCTCTACAATGAGTCCTCTGAAGTCACTCAAGTCACATTGTGTACATTAAGGTGGAGACAGAGAATCTCACCAGTGTGATGGGAGAATCCCCACTCACATTCGTGTCCATCTGCCAGTGGAAAGAGGGGCTTCATGTAGTCTGAAGAACGCTTTTGCAAGTAAACAATTTAAGTTAGTTATTGTAAGACAGTATAAATATAAACAGTGCCAAATTATGATTTGAGTTTCCTTTAGAGGCTAAATCTTGTGAATTGTGAAGTACCCAACCGTTACTTTTCTCAAGGTTCCACTTGCAGTACATCACTTTAGCCCCATCACAGAACACAAATGAGCAAGCATGGTCACAGGTTCACATCAGGAAACTGAGGAATGGAGCCCTCTCTGAACTCTCTTAGGTTTGTGTAGATTCTTATTGTGATGTCAACCCTGGCCATCACGTGTGGTGACTCTGCTTTATGGCATTTCTATTAGTGTTCCTGCTAAATAACAGGATTGGCCCACCAAACCTGGCTGTGGACCCCTTTCAATGCAAACCAAAGCTCAACATCTTCCTAAGTCCATTTTGAATACATGAGATTTGTTGGGCAGCTAGTGAGTAGGAAGAGTAGGAGGTTGAATATGGGTAAAGTATGATGAATTGTTCTATGGTCTTCTCCTAGCAAGATGCCAATCTTACTCTCTAATTCTCTGCATTTCCCAGGAAATTGCTATAGCAATGAAGCATAAGATGTGCCACCCAGGACAACCATATCCATAAAGAAAGGAGACCTCTTCTGGTTGCACATCAGGGTGCAACCTCTTCCTGTACCAGGGGAAGGTACCATGGAAATTTACTCACTAAGTTGATTAAGAATAATTTTTTTCCATTCATTGTCCTGTACTACCAGAACAGTATAAAATGTCGAGGCAGGTGTTTCAGTGATTTCAAGGCTACAAATTTAAATTCCTTAAGTCAATCACAGTACAATAACTACAGAAATTAAGAAGCATTTCACAGGATCCATGTAAAATAGTACACAAGTGTCTAGTACAGCGTTAGCTACCTTTTGAACAGAGCTCAATATTGATCTCCCCGTGAAACAGTGTTTCCAGATTTTTTGACAATAGTAGACATGATTGACAAAGATTCGCTTAACATAAGGTTAAGGGAAATGTTGAAGTTGTTTTCGGCTAATGTGTGTCCCTAGGAAAGTCATCTCAGTGACAGAATTGACACTGGATATGTGGATACTGTCAGTACTCTCTCCCTCTAGGTACCCAGCAGCCCAGATGCATGACAGGTGCTCTCCAAACAGGAGAGATCAGGGATTGATTGAGTGGTGCCAGGAAATCAACTATCTTTCCTCATATTTGAGAACAGTGTAATTGTGGAGGTTGTCAGAAGAATGGAAATGGAGTATATCTGGGGAGGGAGGAGGAAGAGGAACACGCAGTGTGAGTTGCAAAGAGGTACCTAGGCAAAGTCCTGCACAGTCATGGGGACAGTGACCACCTGGAGGATGGGCAGGATGACACAGGCTTCATTCCTGGTCATGGAGAAAACCTGAGATCGTACAATTGAGTGTTAGATAGGAGACCCACTCCTCCCCTGAAATTTCAAGGGCTTGAGGTCCTGAGGACTCAGAACTGAAGACCCATCACCCTTTAGCCAGGATCCATCATTCCAAGAGCAGAGGGCCACAGGTTCTCACCTTCACTAACTCTTCCCTGCCCTTTTCAACAGCCACCCAAACATTGTTGACGCCCTGTCCAAAGGAAGGCAACTCCAAGGATGGCAAGGATTCAGAAGAAAGGAGCAATGTGGTGCCTATAATTCATCTCCTCCTCCGTGTTTTGCACAAACTCTCTTCTGCCATCTATAAGCAACTCTTTGGAGCCCTCCCCATTGAATCCTTTTATAATTCCCATGCTAATATACCTGGTCTCATACAGGCACTGATGCCTTGCATATGCAGTTTGTATGCAACCTTTCTGCAGAACCCTTCAATCTCTTTCTTAATGTTCCTCTGGACACTTAGTGTCACCATGGTGCTGCAGCATGAAGTCTGGAGAAAATGTCCCAAATGGCCCAGGAGGGAGGGGTCAGGGAGTCAGCAGGGCTGAGCCCAAGTTGTTGGACCTGCCTCAGGAAGTAGGGATCTACCTGGGTGCCATCACTGTGTGTTTCCTGCCTGAATGGATCTTTTCATGCTCAATTCAGCTCTTCCCTCCATCTCTCAAGAAGCACCCCTTTGCTCAACTTATGACTAAAAGCAGGGGAAGCAGGTTTGCAGTCACCATAGGAGCAAATGCAAATGTGGTGAGTTGGTCATGAAAAGGGTTAGGAAACCTGGGCACACATTCTCCATCTCTGCATAGCTTGCATGGCAATTCAGGAAAACCAGCCAAAACGTGGGATGCTGCCAGGGCTTATGACCACAAAGAGAAGACAAGATTAATGCCATAATCCCTGTAGGCACTGAAGGATATCCTGAGCACATTCCCCGAGGAACCTCAATCCAATCTACACAAGGCCGTGAAGTCCTGGGCTATCATTCCACCAGCAGCTGCTGAACTTCAAAAGAGTTCTGTGGCTTCCAGTAAGGGACCCTGGGGGGCAAGAATCCAGGAGACATTTGCACTGTGTTCTATGAGAAGAGAGCCCCAGGAGTTGTTCATCATCTAACTCTGCAGGACCCAGCCCTGTCCTTCCAACCTGCTCAAGTGATCCAAGAGCTTCCTCTGGACATCACTAGTGGGGATGAGACATTGGGCATTTTTTGCTCACCCCCTTCAAACATCCAGGAGTTGAGGCAACATGACAGAGTCCCTGAGGCTCATGTGAGCAGGACAGCTCAACTCGCCTAGCTGTGCATCGCTGGGAGCATTTAGTAGACGCAATCTCAATGGGGAGAAGGCTTGTAGGATCCCTACCTGATTGGGATATTCCAATGTCCTCAGGTCCTCTGAACCTCCAGTAACGCTGTGGGAGATACGGGGTCACCTCAGGGTACCACTTCCAAATATGAGTTTCAGGATCTGTAGATGCTGCCTCATCTGTAGGCAAGTCGATCAGGGAAGTCCACACTGTCTGTTTCCCATACACTCATATCAGAGTGTGTAAAGTCACGTCCATGTGAGGTGAGAGAGGAGCAAATATCACCACCATGTGTCCCACAACACTCACATGTGCCAGGGTCCTTGACCGAGCAAGGCATGTTGACAGCTCTCAAAGAGAGTATGAATAGGACAGCAAAGCAGCAGAGGGACTCAGCAATCAAAAACTTAGGACAATCAGGGAAGGGGCCCGAAGACCCTAGGATGTAGCCTTCATTCAGCCCTGGGACAAACATGGAAGGGCCTCTCCCTTCATTCCAGCCATGGGTTCTTCAGGGAAACTTCCACCCCCTTATCTCAAAAGGCATGTTCCAAAATAAAGCCTAGACCCTTTGTCAGATCTTCCCGAAATAGCATGCCACACCAGCTCATACAGCTCAACCTGATGTTTCCTGCAGCTGCAAAAGAAAATAGCTGGACCATGTCCACGATGCTCCAGATGCCTCAGAAGATGTCAGAAAAAGTGAACCAGGAGTGCTCTCGGTCCCCAGCAACAGCTTTGGTGGTGGCCCAGAAGAAGAACCAGATGAAGACAATACCTAAAAGAAATTGGAAAAGAAACAATTCTGGAGGAACTCCTCTCCTGCACCTGACACTTCTGGACCATACAAACAAAAGATGTTTGGGGTTGCAATGAGCAGAGAAGACTGTGATTTCAGGGGACAAGTGGACCCAGCAAGATGGCCACCACACCCTGGTTGGGTTTCCAGGCACCACTGATGACTGACACTATGAAGAGGAAGCAGCACTCCAGACCATCAATAGAGCACTGTGGGGTGAGTGTGTGCCCATCTTGAAGTGTGGGGCTGAGCAGCTTTCCAGGGTTTGTTTCCCCCTGCCTGCTTCAGGGCTGCTCCTGCTCCTGCTCCAGCCCTGAGAGGGAAAGCACACAGGAGAGATGCAGGAAACTCCAAGTCTGCCAGGGTCAATGGCCACCCTGGAATCTGCTTCAGGGGCAGGCTGGCTATATCCTTTGTCTCAAAGGAAGCCAGACTCAACTGGACCCCTCTCCTCCCTGATATATCTGCCTCCAGACATCTCTTCACACTCACTGTCCTCAGCCCCTTACACCCAGAAGGCCCCTGCTGACTTCCACATACAAAGCTAAGCCAGCAAGTCTTGGGCAGCACCACACAGGTAACTTTTGTTGATTCATCACCTATTACTTCTCCCTTGGGCACAGGCACCAGCACCCAGCCAGGATTTGCTGCCACCCAGCTAGATTTCCCTGTGGCACAGCCCCTAGATCGCTCCTTTTGCCTCCATGCAGAAGACTGTGACCAGTGCTGGGCTGAATATTGCCAGCAGCACCACAAAACAGGCCCACTTCAGGCTGGGGGTTTCTGAAGCACCAATAGGTTTAGGGAGGACAGGCTGCCCCACATCTGAACTCTAACTGTGGAGCACTCATCACCAGAACATTACCACGTGTAGCCCCAAGTATCACACTGCAATTTGGGACTTGAACATTTAGGAACCCCTGGCCAGAGACTCCTGAGACTCCAACACTTCCACTCTGAATTATGAATTTATGAAGGCTCAGTGTGCACAAGCTGCAAAGTACAAGTCTCCAGGGGCACAGAGTGTGGAGCCTCCACACTTCCATGATTTACCTCCAGTAGCCCCTCCACATTCTCAACGTGAAAGTCAAAGAAAAGTCCTTAAAACTTTGGACCACAGAGAAGAGAAGCAACCATTGTGAAACATACCCAGAACCCTCTGTTCTCTTTCAGGAAGCCTTCACTCAAACAAACTGTCTTAGGAGAGTTACCACCTTGGGTGTGACAGGAGCATAAGTGGCCTGGGGAAAGGGAATGCCCAGATCTAGTCACACCAGGTTCTACGCTGAGGAAGGGACTCAACTCCAGCTCGCTCTTGAATTCCTTCACCCCATGGGAGGGACAGTTTTGAGAAGCACTGTCACTGTCAAATCCCAAGGACACAGGCTCACTGAAAGACTGAGATCTCATCATAGAACAATATGCTCCCTCCCCTATACATTTCTGCTGCATGAATAGGGTTCCTGTATTAAAATGGGATTTTGATCAAAGAACTCCAATTCTCAGATCTTACTGAAGATGTATCAAAGGAAACCCAAAGCACACAGGGGAGACAAAATATATAACAGCAAAACACTTTCCAATAAACAAAGGACCCCAAAGGAAATGATAGCTTGGATACCTATCCTAGCAGCGAACTGGGAACATAGTTAAACTCCTAGAATATAAAAAACTCAATTAGAGACCAAGTTATTTGAGTTGGTTTTGCTCAACACCTTATGTTCAGCTTTTAATAAAAAAATACAATGCTTATTAAAAGTCAAAGGCAACAGTTTGAAGAGACAGAGCAAGCATCATAATCAGATTCAGATTATGACAGAGAGTAGGGAGTTATTAGGCTATGGATTTAAAATATAATTAAAACCTTAAGGGCTGCAGTGGAAAAGGTATAATTAGCCATGTGAGCAGAGAGATGGAAATTCTCTTGAATGTAAAGGAAATGGTGGGAATAAACAATATATTAGAAACAAAGAATACTTTAGATGAGCTCATGGATAGCTGTGGACAGGAATGAAGGAAGAATCTGTGAGTTGAAGCCATGCCACTGGAATCTTTACAAACTAAAGAAGAAAATAATGACAGAAGAAAATGTAAAGGAACATCCAGGAACTATAGGACATTGTAAAAATTGTAACATCAGTATAAAGAAAACAGGAAAGGAAGGGTGGGAGGAAGTGAGGAATGTGGAAGGAAGGAAGGAAGGAAGGAAGGAAGGAAGGAAGGAAGGAAGGAAGGGGCACAAGATATATTTCAAGCAATTAGTGCTGACAACTTCAACATGTAAGAAACCACAGATCCAGGAATGTCAGAGCAAGAGAAATACCAAGTGATCAATACCTTTGCAAAGCATTTTCAAAGAGCAGTAAATCAAGACAAAAAGAAAAAAAAAAAAGCTTGAATGGAGCCAGAGGAGAAAAGTCCTATCTGCAGATGAACCAGTATGAGTTATTCTGCATTTATCTTCAACAACCATGCAAGCAGGAAGAGAGTGGGATTAAAGTGTGGAAAGAAAAAATGAATTAGATGAATTCTGAATCAAATACATTTCTCCTTCAATACTGCTGGAGACATGAAGTCTTTCTAATATAAATAGAAACTGGAATTTCCAAAATTAAATGTTCCTTACAAGATATCTTAAAGAGGGTATTCAGAGGGAAGAATAATATATATGTCAGCAACTTGACTCTACACAAAGAAAGGGTTTTGGAGGAGGAAGAAATGAAAGTAAAATTGTCCTTAGGGTCTTATTTTTCTTCTTTTAAAGTGATCTAAAAGATTCATTTCTTAATAATTGTAAAAATAACTTTGATGATGATAGTTCATAAATAATGAAAATATGTAACAAATTATATTCAGTGATGGGATAGAGGAATTGAAAGAATTCTCTTTTAAAAGTACTTCTTGCCCTAACCATGAAGAAATAATGTTGTTGAAGAAGGAGGGAGAGAAGGAGGAAGAACAGAAGAAAAAGAAGCAGCAGCAGCATGAGAAATTTCAAGTTTTCCTCTAAATGGAAATGAGAATATACAACTTTCGGAAGTGCGTTGAATGAAGTGAAAGCAGTTTTTAAGAAGAAATTCACTACACTGAAGGCATGTATTAGAAAAAAGACTAATCTGCAACAATAATCTTAGAAAAAGAAGAACAACATAAACCCAAAGCAAACAGAAGAAAGAAGTAACAATTGCTGTAGAAGTACAATGAAGTTGAAAATGCTATGTCTTAGAAATGAAATGAGAGCAAACAAAAATCAGTAATAAATAAAAATTTGGTCGGGGAAATGACATATTCCCTGATGAAATTTGTTGGATCTATACCAAAGCTGAACAAACTCGAATCTTTCCCCCTTTCCCATGTGACCTTTAGTTTCTACAACCACATTGCAGGCACAGGTATGTGATAATGCTTAAATAACTTCGAGTAGGACTCCAATATATATACATTAGATCTCACTAAAAGGTAAAACTTTAGTGATTCATAGGGCACCCCACACTCTATAGAAAACTTTGCAGTTCATAGAGCTAATAAGAAACATTGTTAGCATATATTGCAGCTCATGTATAAGAAGATAAGGAACTCCATTTAAAAATGGACAAATCAGTGTCAAGATTATTCTCCACAGAAGATATTCAGATGACCATGAAGCACATGAAAACATGTCCAACAACCCTCATCATCAATAACCCAGAAACCAAAATCACCATATAGCCACAGTATAGCTACAACCAAAAAGACAGATGGTGACTGTCCATGAAACGATGGAGAAATTGAAAGCCTCTCACATGGCTGGCTGAAATGGAAAATGGTAGTCACACTGGAAAACAATCTTGCAGGTATTCAAATAGTGACATAGGGACTTAACTTTGGACCCAGAAATTGCATTTCTCTAAACAAATGAAAGATATGTCCACACAAAAACTTGTATATGAATGTTCACAACAGCATTATTCACAATAACCCCAAAGTGCTAACAGCAGCAAATGTTCATCAACTGAGGCATGAATAAACTGTCCTGTATCTACACAATGAAATATTACTCAGCAATCAAAGAAGAAATGAAGTGCTGACCTATGTTACAACACAGGCAGACCTTTTCAAAGGTTCAGAATTTTATAAAATATTTTTAATAACAGTCTTTGTGAAAATATAGAGTCTCTCAAACTTTTAGAATCAACTTTATCTCATACAGTGCATATTTTTCATTGTAGACTACCATCAGATTACTTATGCAATGCAGAAACACATGACTTGTTGGTTTTCATGTCAGAATTTTTTTCTTGCCTGCACCAGGATTTGGAGTTCTATGAAGAAAAAATTGTATATTTGACACTGTCATCCGCATAAACAGTCCGATTTCTGAAGTACTGGAAGGTACCATGAAACAGTCATTAATCAACGTAAATTTGATAAATGAGTGAATAACATGATTTAGGTGCTCCTACTCCCGCATGGCACGTTCATGCCATTGATTCCTCAGTCCGATTTTCCCTTGAGGATCAGAAAGATGTTGTAGACTTTCTCCCTCTTTCTCCCAGGTGTATATGTGCGTATATAACCCAAAATGTTACAGGCAACATTCTGTGCTTTACAAACGACTTGAATACCATGTCTCCACCCATTCGACTTAAACAGACCTTGGGGATATAATAAATGTTTTGACCAACAAGGAAAACGTAATTAATCTGAAAATAGGCCAGAACTCTTAAGAATTCCTACCTCTTCCCTACATTAGCATTCTTGCAGATGTAACTTACAAAATAGAAATTCTCTCTATGTTGATCATTGTCCTAGCACTTTCTTTTTTAAGACCATTCATATAGAGCAAAGAGTAGATGTCTGCAGGTTTCCAATTCCAAATGGATCTCTGAGTGGAAGTGCTTTGTCTTTGCAGGAATGACCATATGTACCCATTGCTGTTCTAAGATGGAACTGGAAATTGGACCCTTTCCAGTTCTGCAACTGTCTTTCACTTTCTCAGTCCTCAAGATATCTATCTTGGTGGGATGGGGTAGGATTTGCTAACACAGTCCAATATAGGGAATGAACCACTGCTTGAGTCACAGAAATGTTAGTAATTTCCCACCCAGGTACCCAAAATTCTCCAGGACCAGCACAATTATTGAAGATGACATTAACTTATAACTCTCTTTGAAGTTATGGTGAAAATACTAAATGAAAATTTCACAATCATAGAATTAATGAAACACTGGAGTTTCATCACAGAGCATGTATTCATTTTCATTCATGGTACCATTCATTCTTTTCATGTATTGAGGTATCCGAACACTAATATCATAGTTAACACACATCATATGGTGTTTTACATTTTCAGTTAATATTCAAAGTTATCTCCTAATGGGGTGCCTGGGTGGCTAGGTTGGTTAAGTGGCTGACTTCAGCACAGCTTGTGAGTTTGTGCCCCACATCAGGCTCTGTGTTGACAGCTCAGGGCCTGGATGGAGCCTGCTTCAGATTCTGTGTCTCCCTCTCTCTCTGACCCTCTCCCTGGTCATACTCTGTCTCTTAGAAATATATAAATGTTAAAATGTTTTTTGAAAAGATGACAATCTATAGTCTTCTGACTTTTATCATCCCTATTGAAAGATCATATCTATTGTACCTTTGAAGATTATTGGTCTTTGGTCTATAGTTGTATTTAAAAATTTCTCTGCCTTACGTCTCAGTACTCCAAGGATAGATATGAATAGGGAGCCTAAAGTTTAGAGAAGAGCCATCTTTGGGAATCATTAGCATAAAGGGGGAAAGTAGGAGTTATGAGGGGTGAATGTTAGGGACAGCATGAAAAGGAGTAAAGAAAAGGGAAGCAAGGAGATGGAAAGGAAAGAAAATTATATTTAGAAGGCAATAAATAAAAGATGGAACCCATAGTTGACAAAATGATCAGAGAAGGAGGACGAGGTTAAGGGCGTCTACTATTGAGATGCAAGGGAAAAGAGTCACAAAGAAGCAAGGGGTCAACAGTTTCAAGCAAGATAGGGTTCAGTTACATGTCTATAGAATGCATTCTTTACACATGGAAAAACAGAAATCACTGGCAAAATTAGCTGCTGTTAAATTTAATGTATCAGTTTCCTTTGCTTTTGTAACAAATTACCACAGACTTAGTGGCTTAAAACAATGCCAATTTGTTATCTTACAATTTTAGAGGTAAGAAGCTCTAATTTCAGGGGTACCTGGAAGTCTCAGATGGTTAAGCATCTGGCTTTGGCTCAGGTCATGATCTCATGGCTCCTGGGTTCAAGCCTTGCACTGGGATTTGTGCTGACAGTTCAGAGCCCGGAGCCTGCATCGGGTTCTCTGTCTCCCTCTCTCTCTGCCCCTCCCCCTCATATTCTCTCTCCTCTCTCCCTCTCTCTCTCTCTCTCTCTGTCTCTCCCTCTGTCCCTCCCTTCCTCTCAGAAGTAAACAAACAAACAAACAAAAAAATTAGGGGCGCCTGGGTGACTCAGTAGTTTAAGCTTCTATGTTCGGCTCAGGTCATGATCTCATAGTTCCTGAGTTCCACCCCCACATTGGGCTCTATGTGGACAGCTCAGAGCCAGGAGCCTGCTTCAGATTCTGTGTCTCCCTCTCTCTCTGCCTCTCTCCCGCTCACACTCTGTCTCTCTCTCTCAAAAATAAACATTAAAAAAATGTTAAAAATTTTTTTAAGTTCTAATTTCAAAGTGTGGTCAGTGTGACATTCCTTCTGGTGGCTCTGGGGAGAATCTCTTCCCTTATATTTTCCAGTTTCTAGAGGTCATCTGCATTCTTTGGCTTGTGGCTTCTTCCTCCATCTTCAAGGCCAGGAGCATGGCATCTTCAAGTCTGTGTCTCTCTAACCTCTGCTTCCATCACCATGTCTCATCTGACTCTAACCCTTCAGACTTCCTCTTAAGGACCTCTGTGATTATGTTGGGCCCACTTAAATAATCCAGCATAATCTTTTCATCTCAAAATCCTTAAGTACATATGCAAAGTCCCTTTTGCCATGTAAGGTAACATATTCACAGGTTCTAGGAAGTAAGGCATGAAAATCTTTGGAGGATCCTTATTCTGTCTACCATAATCACATCACACAACCTGTTATCTGTGTCTCAATTTCCTTATTTATAAGACAGGTAAAATTATACTGATCACACTTGGCTACTGAAATAATTCATTTCAATTAAATGGAACCCTGATTCATGGTAGACAGACATTAATAAACAGTGGTGAAAAGTGAATTTTAATTTCTTTGTCACTGGTTGGAGAAGGTTGAAGGAGGCAGAGTATGAATTAGGAAGCATGTCAAGGTAAATCTCCTGGCAGAGGAAGTGGTGAGTACATTCGGCACAGGGTTCCCCAGCAGCTGAGGAAAAGGGGAAATTCCTGTTTTTGCCTGTTTTGAAAAATGAGCCATATGTTCCCTAGCAATATTTTTTTTTAATTTTTTTTTAAGTTTATTTATTTTTGAGACAGAGAGAGACAGAGCATGAACGGGGGAGGGTCAGAGAGAGAGGGAGACACAGAATTGGAAGCAGGCTCCGGGCTCTGAGCCATCAGCCCAGAGCCCGACGCGGGTCTCGAACCCACAGACCGCGAGATCGTGACCTGAGCCGAAGTCAGACGCTTAACCGACTGAGCCACCCAGGCGCCCCAACCTAGCAATATTTCAAATGTCTTTCAGCAAACCGTGTTCCAAGAAAGAAAATTAACAAAACATAAACAAAACAAAACAACACACACACACGCACATGTACACACACAAAAATACACACATACACGAAACAAATCTTAAGGGGAAAAAATTTAAAAAATGAGAGAGAAATAAACTCATGTATAATCACTAGGGAATGTACAGTCCCCTGATCCCCAGAGGCCATGCCTTCTAATATGAACCTAAGAATTGCTGGGCAAAAGTGAGTAAAAATAATCTACATGATTTTGGTTTCCATTTCAAGTGTCAATTTCACTTGAGCAGCTCTAATCTTCTGTTACAGAACACCTGAATTGGTTGAAATAAATATTAGTGGAAGAAAGGGGGCTATGGGCTGGGAGTGAAGAGACATGGACTCTGGTTCCACTGAATTAGTGAATAATTTTAAGCAAGGTTTTTCTTCTTTCTGGGCCTCAGTTTTTCTCATGTATACATCAAGAACTAGACTGAGCTAACAATGCCATAAATTCTTTCATTAGTGGATCTTGATTTTTTGCTCTTGTCCTCTCCATCCCTCAGAGATCTCCCTTCATGACTTTGATATTAATTCCTTACTCATAGCTCCCAAATCAATCTATCTTCTCATTAGCAATCAGATTACAGTTTCAACTATCCACTAGTCATTTCTACTTGGTCATTTTGCCACACGTCACACTCAAAATGACAAAACTTTCATTATACCCATCTTAAAATTTTAATTCTAGTATAGTTAACATACAGTGTTATATTAGTTTCAGGTGTACAATACAGTGATTCAACAATTCTATCTATACATTACTCAGTGCTTATCATGATAAGTGTACCCTTTGATTTTTTGAATTAATTTTGAGGGAGGGGAAGAGAGAGAGAAGGAGACACAGAATATGAAGCAGGCCTCGAACCCACAAGCCATGAGATCCTGACCTGAGCCAAAGTCAGACTGAGACACAAAGGTGCCCCTTGATAAGATTGGCACCCCTTGATAGGCATTCACTTAATCCCCTTCATATATTTCACCCATCCCCCCACCCACCTTCCTCTGGTAACCATTAGTTTATTATGTACAGTTAAAAGTCTGCTTTTTGGTTCATGACTTTATATCTAGGCTTTCTACCCACTCCATTGATCTTTGTATCTATTTTTGTGCCAGTACCACAACTATTTTGATTACTATAGCTTTGTACTACTATACCTTAATATTGGAGACTGTGGCACCTCCAGTTTTCCTTTTTCAAGACTGCTTTGGCTATTCAGAGTCTTATCTGGTTCCATACAAATTTTGGATTGTTGGTTCTAGTTCTGTGAATAATGCTACGGGTCTTTTCATAGAGGTTGCATTAAATCTATAAATTGCCCTGGGTACTATAGACATTTTAACAATATTTGTTCTTCTAATCCATGAGCAGGAAATATCTTTCCATTAGTGTCATCTACAAATTCTTTCATCAGTGTTCTATACTTTTCAGAGCATAGGTCTTTCCCTCTTTTGTTTATTCCTAAGATTTTATTATTTTTAGTGCAACTGTAAAAAAGCATTTCTTTCTTAATTTCTCTTTCTGCTACTTCATTATTAGTGTATAGGAATGCAACAGATTTCTGTACATTGATGTTTTATCCTGTGAACTTAACTAAATCTATTGGTCAGTTCTCATGTTTTTGTTTGTTTGTTTTTTTGTTTGTTTGTTTTCTTCCCCCCCCCCCAGTCGTTAGGGTTTTCTATATATAGTATCATGTCATCTGCAAACAATGCAAGTTTTACTTCCTCCTTACCAATCTGGATGATTTTTATTTCTTTCTCTTGTCTGACTGCTGAGTGTGGGACTTCCAGCACTATGTTGAATAAAAATGGTGAGAGTAGATATCCTTGTCTTGTTCCTGACCTTGAGAGGAAAGCTCTCCATTTCCCCCCACTGAGTATGATGTTAGCTGAGTTTTTCATATAAGGCCTTATTATATTATGTTCCCTTTAAACCTACTTCGTTGAGGGTTTTTATCATAAATGAATGTTGTACTTTGTGAAATGCTTTTTCTACATCTATTGAAACGATCATATGATTTTTATCCTTTCTCCTACTGATGTGATGTATCACATTGACTGATTTACGAATAATGACCCACCCTTGCATCCCAGAAATAAAGGCCACTTGATCGTGGTGAATGAGTTTTTAGTGTATTGTTGGATTCAATTTGCTAATCTTTTGTTCTGGATTTTTGCATCTATGTTCATAGGAGATATTGGCCTCTAGTTATCTTTTTTTGTACTGTCTTTTTCTGGTTTTGGTATCAGACTAATGCTGGCCTCATAGAAGGAATTTGGAAGATTTCCCTCCTCTTCTATTTCTCGGAATAGTTTGAGAAGAATAGGTATTAAGTCATCTTTGAATGTTTAGCAAAATCACCTGTGAAGGCTATTGGTCCTGGACTTTTGTTTGTTGGGAGTTTTTTGATTAATGATTCCATTTTATAGCTGGTAATCGGTCTGTTCAAATTTTCTATTTCTTCCTGATTCAGTTTGGGGAGGATATACATTTCTAGGATTTTCTCCATTTTCTAGGTTGCCCAACTTGTTGGCATATAGTTTTTCAGAATATTCTCTTATAATCTGTATTTCTGTGGTGTCAGTTATTTCTCTTTCATTTCCTGTTTTGTTTATTTTTTTAATATAATGTTTTATTTATCTTTGAGAGACACAGAGAGACACAGTGCAAGCAGGGGAGGGGCCGAGAGAGAGGGAGATACAGAATCTGAAGCAGGCTCCGGGTTCTGAGCTGTCCACACAGAGCCCGATGCAGGGCTCGAACTCGCGAAGTGAGGGATCACCACCTGTGATCTGGCACTTACCCAACTGAGACACCCAGGCATCCCTCCTGTTTTGTTTATTGAGTCCTCATTTTTCAGGGATGGGGATAAGTCCAGCTAAAGGTTTATCAATTTTGTTCTTTCCCAAGAAGCAGTTTCTGGTTTCATTGATGTTCTACTATTTTTTTTTTGTTTTGTTTTTTGTTTTTTAGTTTCTATATCATTTATTTCTGCTCTAATCATTATTATTTCCTTCCTTCTGCTGGATTTGGGTTTTGTTTGGTCTTCTTCTAGATGCTTTTGGTATAAGGTTGGGTTATTTATTTGGGATTTTTCCTGTTTCTTGAGGTAGACCTGTATATGTATAAAATTCCCTTAGAACCACATTTGCTGCATTCCAAAGATTTTGGAGCACTGTCTTTTCATTTTCATTTGTCTCCATGTATTTTTTTGTTTCTTCTTGGATTTTTTGGTTTACCCATTTATTATTTAGCAGCCTGCTATTTAACTCCATGTATTTGTGTTCTTTCCAGACTTTTTTCTTGTGATTGATTTCTAGTGTCACAGTGTTGTGGTTAGAAAAGATGCACTGTATGATTTTGATCTTTTTGAATTTGTTGAGACTTGTTGTGTGGCCTAATATGTGACCTATTCTGGAGAATGTTCCATGTGCACATGAAAACAATGTGTATTCTTCTGTTTTCGGATGGCATGTTCTGAATATATCTGTTAGATCCATGTGGTCCAATGTGTCATTCAAAGTCACTGTTTCCTTTTTGATTTTCTATTTGGATGATCTATCCATTGATGTAAGTGGTGTATGAAAGTCTCTACTATTATTGATTACTTCTTTTATGTTTTTTTTTATTACCTGCCTTCTGTATTTGTCTGCTGCCATGATGGGTGCATACATATTTACAATTGTTCTATCTTCTTAGATTGTTCCCTTGATGATTATGTAGCGTCCTTCTTTGTCTCTTGTTACTGTCTTTGCTCTGATAGAAGTATTGCTACCTCAACTTTCTTTTCACTTTCATTTGTATGATCAATGCTTCTCCATTCCTTCACTTTCAATCTACATGTGTCTTTAGATCTACAGTGAGTCTCTTATGGGCAGCATATGATGGGCCTTGCTTTTTTCTCCATTTCATCACCCTATGTCTTTTGACTGGAGCATTTAGTCCATTTACATTCAAAGGGATTATAGATAGGTATGTAACTTATTACCATTTTGTTATTTGTTCTGCATTTGTGTTTGTAGTCTTCTGTTTCTTTCTTCTCTTGTTCTTTCATCCCACAGTTTCGTGGTTTTCTTTAGTGATACACTTGGATTCCTTTCTCTTCATTTTTTGCATATCTATTACTGGATTTTGATTTGTGGTTACCATTATATTTGTATATAACATCTCCTGCATATAGCAATCTACATTAAGTTGATAGTCGCTTACATATGAACACATTCTTTACTCTTTTTCCCCCCTCATATTTTAGGTATATGGTGACAGATACTTTATCTCCTTTTATTTTGTGAATCCCTCAATTGATTTTTATAGCTAAACTTTTTATGCCTTTGAGCTTCCTACTTTTCTTACTCCTACATTCCATTCCTTTCCTTTCCTTACCCCCGGTCTTTCTTTCCTTTCCACTCAAAAAGTCCTCTTTAATTTTTTTTTTTTTTTTTTTTTTTGTAGAGCTGGTTTAGTGGTGATGAATTTCTTTTCAATTTTGTTTGTCTAGGAAATTCTTTATCTCTCCTATTCAGAATTATAGCCTTGGTGGCTTCAGGTTTTTCTTTTTGTACTTGAATGTCATGCCACTCCCTCCTGGCCTGCAAAGTTTCTGCCAAAAAAAAATATTCAGGTGATAGCCTTATAAGATTTTCTTGTATGTAACACTTTTCTTTTCTCTTAGTGCTTTTAAAATTCTCTCTTTATCAATACTTTTTGCCATTTTAATTACTAATGTGTCTCAACATGGACATCCTTGGGCTGATTCTATTGGTAGTCCTCTGTGCCTCCTGCACCTGAATTTCTGTTTCCTTACCCAGATTTGGGATATTTTCAGTTACTATTTCTTCAAATAAATGTTCTGCCCCATATCTCTCTTCTCGTTTTGGGATTCCTATAATGCAAGTATTATTATGTTTGATGGTGTTACTGAGTTTCCAGAGTCTATTTTCGTTTGTATTATTTTTTCTCTCTCTTGTGGAACTTGACTGCTTTCTGATTCCTTGACCTCCAGGTTGTTGACCCATTCTTCTACCTTCTCTAGTCTACTATTTACTCCATCTAGTGTTACTTTTCATTTCAGTTATTGAGCTCTGCATCTCTAATTGGTTCTTTTTTATGTTTTCTAGCTCTTTGTTAAGGGTTTCACTTAGCTCCTCCACTCTTTTCTCAAATCCAGTATCTTTATGACCATTAGATTAAATTCTCTATCAGGCATATTACATATCTCCATTTGGCTTAGGTCTCTTGCTGTGATTTTGTCCTATTCTTTCATTTGGGATATACTGCTCTACCTCTTCATTTTGTCTAACTCTCTGTGTCTGTTTCTATGTGTTAGAAAAGTTAAGTCATGTCTCCTGTTCTTGAAAGTAATGGTTTTATGAAGGACATTACAGTGCCCTGCAATGCAATATCCCTTGTTCACTAGAATCTGGTGCTCAAGATTGTCTCCTAGGTCTACTGCATGTGCCCAGCTGTTGTGGCTGAGCTGCATTTGCCTTCAGTCCAGTCATTTGCATGGCTTTCTTTGCCCATTGTAGGCAGTGTTTGGTCCTTGTGTTGTTAGTGAGCCAATCTGGGGCAATCTTAGGCTTGAGTTGAATCAGACCAGGCATTTGCCAGAGATGCAATAGAACCAAACTTTAGGTCATTTTCCCTGTGTTGTCCCTGAGGAGCTTTCACTGATGGCTGGGATCTGCACTCAGACAAAACATCTGTCCCAGCCCACTGCCGGGACCATAGTCAGATTGGTGTGTGTGGTTATCTTGTCCTCTATTCAAGAAAAGAGTCACTGTCAAAGCTCTTATACACTGCCAGGCTTGTGGCACCACTCTGGATGGGCTCCAGCCAAGAGTGATTTGGAGGGATCAGGTCTGCAGGAGAATAAAGCAGTGGGGCACCCTGTGCCAGCAAGGTCTCTAACACAGTCCTCTGTGAGAGGAAAACTCCAGCAACCAGGGACCAAGGCAAGGTTGGAGGTGGTGGTGTATATGGTGTTTGCAAGATTTGCATGGGTTTTCTATGGGGAGGAGACCAGGAACCAAGGCCTTGCTTGAGGAGGCATGACCACAGGAGAATTCTGAAGCAAGGCATGCCATTAGCAAGTTAGGTAATGAGTAATCATGTCATGCTGGTTCCTGCAGATGTTTCTGTGTCTAGTCTGGGAGGCAAAGATGGAAAAGGCACCCACCAGCTCCTTTGTTCCTGGAGATGTCTCCCAGGAATCCCTGCCCTTTCAGCACACATTCAGAGATTATTAAACAAATCTCTCTCCTATATACTCTAGGCATTTTTTTTTCAAAATTCTGCTTCCATGCTCTGTCTGTAAGGAGCTGTTTATTGTGCTCTTTTTTTAAGGGGAAGGGATTCAGTTTCCTCTAGCCCTCCTGGCTCTCCCAAAGCTGAGCACACTGATTTTTAAAGTTCCAGGTGTTAAGAGCCCCACTGATTGTAAGAACTCATAAATTCAGACTCTCTGGTTTTCAAAGCCAGATGTTAAGGGGATTCGCTTTCTCGTGTAGATTCTCCACCCCTGGGATATGGGAGGAGAATCTGTTTCTTTCTCCTTTCTGTACCTGCAGCATCCTTCCCTTCCTTCCTCCTGTAGATCCATTTGGCTCCCATTCACGTCTCTGCTTTTCTACCTTCTTTCATATAGCCTCTTCTCTACACTTAGCTCCAGGGAGTCTGTTCTGCCAGACTTCAGGTTGTTTTCTGGGTTATATACAGCTATGTGCATGTTATCTAGTTGTATCAATGGGGCATTGTAAGCTTAAGATCCTCCTACTCTTCCACCTTCCCCAGAAGTTTCCCAAATGAGGTTGTAATGAGCTTCTTCCATCCCCAGTACATTAATTGTGTTTAAGCCCTATTCAACTAGGACATCTTGTTTGTGAAATGTCAAGAGTTTCTTCATGTTCCCCTTCATTTCTGTTAACATCCTCAGCTTACATTAGCCTAAGTTCTAATATCTAAACCTAAAATTTATGGATAAAAAATGTTTCAATTCATTTGGTCTACAAATATTAATTGAATGCCTCCTAGGTAGCAAGCATATACTAATTGCTATTTTAGTCCCTACTCTTCAACACTAATTTACTCAATGAGTAATACAGATGCCCAAGATGAGAAACTTCATTAACCCCATATTTCTACAGCAATTAGAAATAAATGTGTACTTTTGTTCCATACATTTGTTTGAAAATTAAAATATGCATTACCTCTTCCTCAATAACTCAATAACAAAAGAAAGTTTGAGTTATTTTAACTTACTAAGAGGCAGAGTGGAGTAATCCCATTGGTATGGACACAGAGCCAGATAGACTTGGATTGCAGTTCCAGTTCTACTACTTATGGGTTGTGGAACCTTAGCATTACCACTTAATATTTCTGAACCCCAATTTTCTCATATATAAAACTGAGATAACTATACCCCCTTGCAGGAACTTTGTGAGAATTAAACAACATATACATAAAGTGCCTAAAAGAAAGGAGGTACTCTGCAAATGACAAAAGAATGGCTTGCTGAAATAACTGACTTTGTTTCCAAGGCCATTACTGCAATACCTGGTTATTTATCTCTCTTCATTTTAGGGCAGTATATTCTTATTTATCGAATGGAAATCAGGAAATTTAAGTTATAGGTCTGACTCCTCTTCTTGCTGGTTGTGGGACCCTGGTTAAGTCATCTAACCTCTAACATTCAATATAAAGATAAAAACACACACTTCCCTTACTGTACGCTCTAATCTTATACATCTCTTTTCTACTTTAGGAGTGCAAAAATGGAGAGAATCTTCGCTTTGGAATCAGACCTGCTTTCTAACCACATAAGTCTGAACTTATCACTTAATCTCTCCAGAATATATCTATGTAACCCTGGAGTCTTTCTTCAGGTCTACTGTGAGGCAAAATGAGGAAGTAATTATAAAGAAGCTAAAAACAGGAGATAAACTGATGACCAAATAATTTAAGAACCAGAATTTGCTTTGCTTAGCACAGATGTTATTAGATCAACCCCTTTCACCAAAGTATTCCTACTTTGAAGATTTCAGATTCTTAACTGCAATCTCTATTACTAGCTGAAATGTAATTCTCTATTACTAACAAATAGAAGATTTCTTAACCTGGGCTTTTAGGATAGACATTATCTCTTGAAATTCTTTTCAAATTCTCATGTGTCTGCACACACCATGCATTTTCATGGGAAAGAATTAATTATCTTTTCATAACATATCAACCTCAAGGGATCTATCACCCGAGAAATATTTAATGGACAATAGAAGAAAAAAAAAAAAGGAAATGCAGTATTTAGCTCTGTTAATAGATGAGCAATACCAGCAATGTTATGAATAAGCTTCATTCTCCCACATAACTTTCCTGGGCATGTGTTGCTCTCTCTGCCCTCCTCTCCTCTTTACTCCCAGTCACTCTGCCTACAACCTACACTGGGCTAATTCCTCCTTGTCATTCAGACACAATTCATGTGTTCTTCCTCCAGCAAGCTTTACTGAACTACTCTTACCACCATCCCCAAGGTTTCAGAGATAGATTATCTAGCCTCATAATTCTGTGCACAAACTTCTACCATTGCCTGGATGCTACTCTTCTAGCTCTATTATTCTTCTACTGTTATGGGAGCTCCTTGAAAGCAGGGACTATGTATAAATACATCACTGAAATTCCAAGGTTTGCCACAATGCTTGACACACAGTAGGTATTCAATACATATTTTTACAAGAATAATTCAAAAAATGAATTACACAGTCCACAACACACCGATTTCTTCCAAAAATCCATGACACAAAGATTAGTATACTACAATTAGTGACTTCTAAAGCCCCTGAAAAAATGCAGCAAGCTATAAATGATGGCAGATTGTTTTTCCCATTTCTTCCACCAAAACTCAGAGATTTTTTCCCCATAACATTGTTGAAAGTATTTATTTAGGAATTTACAGTCCCATATACAAGTTTTTAATCCTATATTAATTCTAGGAGTCTTTCTGTGTTTGCTTGTTTTGTTTTCCTTCAGTTGAGATGTAAGTACATTGTATTGAAAGCCTGGTCAGAGACTCAAATGTTGACAATCAACAGTTCTCAAATATATATGACAAATAAAAAGTATTTTTTTCAGAGTTTGAAAAAAAAGAAATTTCTTTTAGGAGTCCCATTAAATAAATTTGAAGTATATAAGCAAAAACGATCATATTCCCATATGGTGAATAACATCAATGAATAATTGCAAGCTTACACTTACAATAAATTTTATAATTAGAAAAATCAATTCCAGCTAAGGATGAAACATTTTCTTAATACTAAAATTAACACCTTTGGGGCGCCTGGGTGGCTCAGTCGGTTAAGCATCCAACTTCGGCTCAGGTCATGATCTCACAGTCCGTGAGTTCGAGCCCTGCGTTGGGCTCTGTGCTGACTGCTCAGAGCCTGGAGCTTGTTTCGTATTCTGTGTCTCCCTTTCTCTCTGACCCTCCCTCATTCATGCTCTGTCTCTCTCTGTCTCAAAAATAAATAAACATTAAAAAAATTAAAATTAACACCTACTCTATTGCTGAAATTTAACAATTAATAAAAATATTCTGAAACTCAATTAAGATTGTACTATACCTTGAAGCAAAGAAAAGCTGTGACTTTATTGAAAATAATTATGCGAAATATTGACATCCTTCTGTCCTTCTTAACATATATAGGTTTCTAGTATCTCTAATTGAAAGTGACAATGATGGAACAGAATAGAGAACCCAGAAATGGACCCACAAACGTATGGCCAACTAATCTTTGGCAAAGCAGGAAAGAATATCTAATGGAATAAAGACAGTCTCTTCAGCAAGTGGTACTGGGAAAACTGGCCAGCGACATGCAGAAGAATGAACCTGGACCACTTTTTTACACCAGACACAAAAATAAACTCAAAATGGATGAAAGACCTCAATGTAAGACAGGAAGCCATCAAAATCCTCAAGGAAAAAGCAGGCAAAAACCTCTTTGACCTTAGCCGCACCAACTTCTTACTCAACACGTCTCTGGGGGCAAGGGAAACAAAAGCAAAAATGAACTACTGGGACCTCATCAAAATAAAAAGCTTCTGCACAGCAAAGGAAACAATCAACAACACTAAAAGGCAACCTACAGAATGGGAGAAGATGTTTGCAAATGACATATCAGATAAAGGGTTAGTATCCAAAATCTATAAAGAAGTTATCAAACTCAACACCCAAAAAACAAACAGTCCAGTGAAGAAACGGGCAAAAGACATGAATAGACACTTCTCCAAAGAAGACATCCAGATGGCCAACCGACACATAAAAAATGCTCAACATCACTCATCACCAGGGAAATACAAATCAAAACCACCATGAGATACCACCTTACATGTGTCAGAATGGCTGACATTAACAACTCAGGCAACAAGAGATGTTGGTGAGGATGCGGAGAAAGAAGATCTCTTTTGCATTGTTGGTGGGAATGCAAGCTGGTGCAGCCATTCTGGAAAACAGTATGGAGGTACCTCAAAAATCTAAAAATAGAACTACCCTCTGACCCAGCAATTACACTACTGGGCATTTATCCAAGGGATACAGGTGTGCACTTTCGAAGGGACACATGCACCCCCATGTTTATAGCAGCACTATCAAGAATAGCCAAAGTACAGAAAGAGCCCAAATGTCCATCGATGGATGAATGGATAAAGAAGATGTGGTATATATATATATATATATATATATATATATACACACACACACACAACGGAGTATTACTTGGCAATCAAAAGAATGGAATCTTGCCATTTGCAACTACGTGGATGGAACTGGAGGGTATTATGCTAAGTGAAATTAGTCAGAGAAAGACAAAAATCCTATGACTTCACTCATATGAGGACTTTAAGAGACAAAACAGATGAACATATGGGAAGGGAAACAAAAATAATAGAAAAACAGGGTGGGGGACAAAACAGAAGACACTCATGGAGAACAAACTGAGGGTTACTGGAGGTGTTGTGGGAGGGGGGATGGGCTAAATAGGTAAGGGGCACTAAGGCATCTTCTCCTGAAATCATTGTTGCACTATATGCTAACTAATTTAGATGTAAATTAAAAACAAAAAAAACATAATTTAAAAAAAAGATTAAAAACAAGTGACACTGAGCAATGATACTGAAACTGAAGCCAAATGCAATATTAAAAGGTCTCCAACATAATCAGTTTCTTGGAAGAAATAAGCTCATAAGCATCATGGAAACCAAATGAGTTTTCTGATCATTAATAAAACTGTATACCTGGTAATGTTACAGGAAAATATATAGGTGACAACAAATACTTTAAAGCTTTAGAAAATATTTCTTCTAAAAAGGTATAAAACTATGTAAATCCACATTCCCTTTTCCACAATTCCAAAATTCATAATTCTCTCAAAACAGCATTTTTTTTCATAAATTTGGTGCCAAAACTATTTTGTCAACAAAATGTAACCTAAGTTGACATGAAGCTATTTATAACTTATTCATTTAGTGTGAATGTGATATTAATGTGTTTCATTACAAGGTACTCTCACATACCCCATGGGGATATTATGTAATCAACAGTACATTTGCTGTATTACCTTTACAAAAAACAAAAAACAAAAAAAAAACTCTGAATTCTGAAATATATTTGCATCCAAAGCTCCAAATAAGGGGCTACAGATCTAGATTTCCTCTTCTTTAAAAGACAATTTTACTAGTGAGCTTTAGGAAAAGATACACACACATGCACACACACACACACACACACACACACACACATGCGGATACCAAATAAGCTACCATTTCTTTGAGGGTAGGGTGTAACACATTGTGCACTTTCCAAATCTATCTCTAAGTCTCACCTGAGAAGTTAATGTTACTGTTCCCAATTACAAACAAACTTAGGTATTTCAACCAAGTACTAACAAAAGATGAAAACACTATTCTCATTTTTAAGGCTTTTAAAATTTCAAGATTCCATCTATAGATGATTTCAGGTACCATAAAATTACTTTAAAAAAATATGCATTTATTTCACAAAGTGATCAAGGTATAGGCTTTTTTTTTAAGAGAAAGAGAGACACAGAGTAAGCGGGGGAAGGACAGAGAGAGAGAGAGAGAGAGAGAGAGAGAGAGAGAATCCCAACCAGGCTCTGTGCTGCCAGGACAGAGGCAGACATGGGGCTCGAACTCATGAAACCATGAGATCATGACCTGAGCCGGAACCGAGAGTCAGACGCTTAACCAACTAAGTTATGCAGGCCCCCCAAGGTACAGGCCATTTGTAACAGAGTGTATCATTCTAAAATTTCTGGTTGGTATGGGCTTCCACAAAAGTAACACACTTGGCAATACAGGAAGAAAATGTGACCAGGTAATTCACACAAAGCTTTCCTTTATATAGTTGGCAAGGAAGAAAAATCTGAGAAATTGAAGCAAGTGCAATCTAGCCTGAGACTAATACTCCTAGATTTAGTTGGCTATAAGGTTTCTTTTTTATTATTATTAATAGTCGAATTGTTCGAGAAGAAGAAAAATTCAAACATTCTTGTCCTCATTTTAAAGCACAATATTTTAGTGGCACCAGGGTGGCTCAGTCAGTTAAGCTTCCCACTTCAGCTCAGGTCATGGTCTTGTGGTTTGTGAGTTCAAGCCCCACATCTGGCTGTCTGTTGTTACTACAGAGCCTGCTTCAGATCCTCTGTCTCTCTCTCTCTCTCTCTCTGCCCCTTTCCCGCTTGTTCTTTTTTTTTCCTCTCTCTCTCTTTCTCTCTCTCCTTCTCTCAAGAAGAAATAAACAGTAATACATACATACATACATACATAAATTTTAAAAATGTAATATTTTAAAGAAACTTCCTTTTGCAAATCTGACCTTCTAACAGAGCTATCTGCATGCTTTGAAAAAATTTTAACTATCCCTTCATTCCAAGAAATTCCTCAAAATCCATCTCATATACAGACCTATTCCATGACATTTAGTTCACATAACAATTCCACATTCTCCTAAACTTGGTGTCTGCCTTTCTTCTAACAGTAAATACGTTATACCAATGGGAAAAAAAATGGAGGAAAAAAAGAATGTCTTAAATTCATCACTGTATGGTTAAAACTTGCTTTTATATGTATAGGTAATACATCTTAATTTTTTTACATTGAAGCTTCAGGGGGAACTAAGAAATTATCACTTATCGTGCACTTCAGATATATTATTTCTAGAATTCAAAACTATCCTGCAGATATCATCCCCGTTTTATAGATGAGGAAACTATAGACCAGAAAATTTGAGTCCATGATCCTCATCTAATAGGTTACAGAAACAGATTTTAAACAAAGATCTAAGTTCCAGTTGTTTCCACATTACCTTGCTAACATATGCTTACCTTAGAATAACATTTCCTGCAGGACAGGAATTTCATCATGGCTATTATTGCTTCATTATACAGAATATTGCAATACATAGAGAAAGCCAAATAATGAATCTGGATAATGTTAAAATAAGCCCCAAACAGGGGTGCCTGGTTGGCTCAGTTGGTTAAGTGTCTGACTTTGGCTCAGGCCATGGTCCCCTGGTTCTTGGGTTCACCCACCACAGAGATAGGCACTGGTGGTGTGGAGCCTGCTTGGGATTTTCTCTCTCTCTCTGCTCTTTCCCCACATGTATGCTCCCTCTCTCAAAATAAACAAACTTAAAAAAAAATAAGCCCAAGCACATAAATCTTACACTTATTTGCAGATCTTAAGCAAGTTGCTTAACATCTCTGTGCCAAAACTACTTCAAACAGTAGAGATAATACCTTAGAAAGTGTTACGATGCTGACAGATTAAAATATATAAAGCTCTTAGCGTAATATCTGGCACACAATAAACACTCCAGAAATGTTAGCTATTGCTACTGAGATGAAAAATCACCAGATGGACGTTTTAAACCAGGTGACTCCAGTCAGCAATATCTGCACACCTAATCCAAAAACAGTCAATCCTACACTGGCTTGATATGATACGGTGAAAATATGATGTATGTCAATTAGTTTCTCTCTCTTGGGAATCTGAATTAAGAAACAAAGACTAAGCCCATTAATAGTAATTCAGAATTTACGTGGTTTGGCTCCAACCTTCATCAAGTTTTCACTCATCAATGTAACCAACAATGCTAAGTCTGTTGCTAAATCTAGTTTATCAGTCTTCATTTTTATATCATTTGGCAGCATTTCATCTGTTCAAGACCATTCTCCTCATTCTCTTTGAAAAGCACTGAAATATTGCAGCTATTCAACACTTAATCCCAAGCCTCTACTCCCCACACCCCACTGTCCCTCTATGCAATTTCATCCACACTTTGACTTCACTAATTATCTTCATGTTAGCTCAGACTTGTCTTACACATTCAACTGCATTGTCAGTCTCTCACTTCTCTGGATGGCTCAACAATAAACGATACCTCCCACTCCATATGTCCCAAACCAAACTCATGATCTTGCCTCTCAAACATAACCAAGATCCTTTCCGGTGCTCCTTATCTCAATAGTGGTCCCAACAACTATCCAGATTCAAGAATTAGAAAATTAGAAGCATGCCCTGATTCCTCCTTTTCCTTTATCCCCATCTTTCACTAAACCCTATTAATTTTATCTTTTAAATATTTCTCAATTCCTTCTCTCCATCTCCACTGCTACCTTCTAACAGGTGTGCCTATATCCATTCTTGTACATTCTGTACTTTCCATACTGTAGCCAGTTATATTTTTCATGATTCTAATCATGTCATGCTCCTCCTTAAAAGCCCCCAATGGCTTCCTACTATTCTGAAGATATTTGGTGAAAATACATATCATAGTAGTCAAGACCTGCAAGATCTGTTTCAGCTTATGTCCCCCTCCTGTTGCCCTACATGCAGCCATATTTGTCTTTTTACAGTTCCTTAAACACAATAGATTATATTTCCTGCTACCTTAGGATCTTTGCACATGGTTTCCCTCTGCGTGGACTAGTCCTCGTCCTTCTCTTCACTTAATTAATCCTTATTATATCTCATCTCAAAATATCACTTCCTCAGAGAAAGTTTCTTGAATCACTAGGCTTTATCAGATCATTCAGTTATTTATTCAACAAATATTTAATAATAAACTACTATACACCATGTATAGCTCTAGACATGTGAGATTGTTAAACAAAACAAAACCCTTGCCCTCATGGAGCCTACATTCTAGCGGAAGCAAACAGGCAATAACCAAGGAAAATAATGTATAGACTGTATAATATATCTAAAGCCAGTAAGTCGGGGAGAGAGGGTGAGGGGGCAGGGAAGAAAAAAAAAAGAACAAGGTAAGAGAATCACAAGCAGAGAGTTTCCAGCGCCTGAGTTGGTATCTGACATATAGTTGGCACTCAATAAATATTTGTTGAGCAGATGAATGAATAAAGGAATGAGCATGTTCAAGTTATGAGGAAGCTTAAACTGCAAAAAGACTAGAGGAATTACTTAATGCATGAAACAAAGAGAAACCAGGCAGGTCTTGAGAGATAACAGTCCCTTGAACCATTCATTCTCAATGGCTTCATTCAGCTCCAGTTCCAGTCACTATATAATCTTAATATAACCAGTATCCACACACTTTCCCAGTGCCAAGGGTTGGATAATTCAAGTGGGTCACTCTTGAAAACAAAATATCTACTCAGGACACGGATACAAGATTGTGTATACCACTTGTGTCACTCACCACCACGCATAACCCTAAAGCCACTTCTTTACTACACACACACACACACACACACACACACACACACACAGATATCATTTGTGTTGAAGCTTCAGTTCTCCACTCCACAGCCCCTTTCAGGTACAAACTCCCTCCCATATACACAAGACTGTGAACACCCTTGCTCTTTTCCCTGATCCTGTAAGACACTTAGGTCACTACTCTCCAAGTCCAGTCAAACCCACATCTGGGATCCCCCAGGAATAGGAACTGGGTCTCCCCTTCCCGGCAGTCTCCTGCACCTTAAAAGCTATCTTCTCCCCACAGGTAGATGGACATGCACTCCTTTGTGATTCTGAATGACCTTCAAGATCACTGATCCCACATATACAAAAACTCAGGCTCCAGCATCAGATGGCAAGGTTCTGAAGGACTGGGGCTCTGAGTGCCCCCTCAAGCCTCTTGTCTTTATCAGAACCCACAGAAGGATTTGTATACTTTCTGGGTGGCCAGGGGGGAAACTAAGGCACTGTACTTCCCCAAAACACAAATATTCCGTGTATACCCCCTTTCCATGGCACTGCCTGATATTACAGTAACACTCGCCTCACAGATACCTGCCTCCTCACAATCAGAGACTCTATCAAACCATGTCCCTTTAGGGAGCCCTCCCATGTTGCCACAAGACTGTGTACCTGGGTCCATGACTCAGCCCACTCCTACCATCAGCCCCATCACACGTGCCCCTCAGGATTGGAGTCCTGTATCTTCCCTGGAGTCCCAGCCCTTTCTGGGCCCGTGCTCACTCAAGAGTGTGAATGCGGGGCGCCTGGGTGGCGCAGTCGGTTAAGCGGCCGACTTCAGCCAGGTCAACGATCTCGTGGTCCGTGAGTTCGAGCCCCGCGTCGGGCTCTGGGCTGATGGCTCAGAGCCTGGAGCTTGTTTCTGATTCTGTGTCTCCCTCTCTCTCTGCCCCTCCCCCGTTCATGCTCTGTCTCTCTCTGTCCCAAAAATAAATAAACGTTGAAAAAAAAAAAAGAGTGTGAATGCGCAGGCATACATCCCTGTGTCTGCTCTGGGACTCAGAGGTCCCTGCCTGCCATTCAGAGAGGTGGGAACCTCCCTTGACCCCTGACCCCAGGTCACAGCCCCACCTTGAAAACACACAGGGGCGCATCCTCAGGAGTAGGGCTGTGCCCAAGTCCCCTCTCCCCTCAGACCCAGGACTGCCCTGCTGAATCAGCGCTTCCCCCGGAACGGCTGCCACCACAGACCTACCTCGGGTGCCTTCTGTCTCCCCTCTGCCATTTTTTGTTGTTCCTGTGCCTCTAAGCCCACAGGAAAATCACGGGCATGGGTAGCTGGCGACCGGATCATGGGACAGAGCTCCCTCAGGAAGATGAGGCAAGATGGCTGTTAGAGCAAACGGTGGCCAGTGCGCTGGAGGCCCCCGCGTGGCGGGGGGGGGGGGGGGGGGGGGGGAAGGGGGGGGGTGCTGGGGGGGGAGGGGAGCGAGAGCTGGTTGGGATAGTGCACCCGAGGCCCCGCCCCTGTGGCTCCAGCCCTCTCTGGTCCAGGTGCAAGCTGGGCTGGAAGTTGCCGTGGTGATGCTAGGTTTGCCCCTGAGCCACTGCGTCCTTGCAACTGAGCATGCTCAGCTGTCTCTGGGGAGCCAGGATGGATGTAGCCACAGAAACAAAAAGAGAGAGAGGGTGAGAAAATGGCGTTGGTGGAGGTTAGTGTGTGAAGTGCTACCGAATCACAGAGATAACTCTCAATTAGGAGGTGGCAGGAGTAAAACAATGAAAATCCTAAAGAGGAGTGGATACCCTAGCTGAGTCTTGAAGAATGAACAGCTGTCAGCCAGGCAAAGGAAAGGAAGACTGTGCCAGGCAGAGGGAGCAGCATAAGCAAGGCAGAGTGTAGGGAACAGCAATGACACTCAAAGAAGTCCAGTAGGATGGAGCACAAAACTCCTAGGGCAAAACATCTTCTCTAAAGAAACTCCTGTATAGCTAAGTAATGTCTTCAGTTGGGTTCCCCAAAAGCAGAGTCTGACGCCAGGACTTGGGTGCTGGTAATTTGTTTCAGAAGTAAGCTCCAGAAACAGATGGGAGGGAGAGAGAATGAAAGAGGGGTAAGAGGAAAAGCCAAGAAAAGTGTGTGATACTGAGCTGATTGCTTTACTAGACAACTGGGCTTTGAGCTCACTGGAGACCCTCTGAAAACCATGTAGAAGGTGCCTCAGCTTTGCACCACCAAAGAACAAGGAGACTGGGTCATTTACCTCTTAATTTCCATCCCCATTATTTGAGGGTTATCTCAATCCCCAGCTTGAACTCATTAACATTTCCTGGTTATGCTTGCCCGGGGCTAAGCATTCTTCTAGGATTTGAAAGCCTTGTGGCAGAAAAGCAGAGGGACAAGAAAGCATTTGAGCTAGCAACAGGCTTAGAGATACACTGGAATCAGGAATAAGGTTTGGGCACCACAAGAACCTCTACAAAAAGTTACATGAAAATCCTCATCAGAAATATCCCTCTATAGCTGAGTAGTTTAAAAATTCACAAGTCATGTCAGTACAACTCTCAAGATGAAAATACACAAGCTTTCACACATCAATCCTAATGACTGGTAAAGGCTGTGAGGGCTGTAGGAATCTCAGTGTGGGAGGGGTCACTGAGGGCTGATGAGGACAAAGGAGCTTCATGAAATATAAGAAGATGGAAAAAAGGCATTTGAGGACCCAGGTTCTACTCAAACTCTTGGGCAAATCACTTAAAGAGACACTGAGCCTCAGTTTCCTTCCCCAACAAACCCAAACAACAGTGCTGCCTACCACAAAGAGTGCTCTAAGTCACAAAAACTGAGACAGGCTAAAATGCATTTCATAAGTATAATTGTGGTAAATAAAGAACCTGACATGTTTTAAAACAATTAACATAATCGTACCTTGATTCCATTTCTGAGCCAGCCTCTGTGAAGATGCTAGTGTTAACCTTAAAAAATAAAACTGCCAGGGGTGCCTGGGGAGCTCAATCGGTTAAGCCTCTGACTTCAGCTCAGGTCATGATCCCAAGCCCAGCCCTGCATCACTTGGAGCTCTGTGCTGACAGCTCAGAGCCTGGATCCTGCCTCAGATTCTGTGTCTCCATCTCTCTGCCCCTCCCTGTTTGTCCTCTCCCCCTCTATCTGTCTCTCTCTCTCTCTCTCTCTCTCTCTCTCTCTCTCTCTCACACACACACACACACACACACTCACACAAATAAACATTAAAAAAATTTCTGAAAAAACAAAACTGCCAGCTGTTTTACAAGTAAAATCAGGTTTCTCTGGGAATAGAGAATTGCAACCTGAGACTGTGGCAAAACCATAGGCAAAGCCCCCAGCAAAGGAGAGATATGCTCTCTCATAGAGAAAAGGGAGAAAGTTGGAAAGGCTGTTATAAAGTCCTTTGGAGGAAACTAGGAAGCTAAAGTATACTGGCTTTTCAATGACTGTGTTGGGACTGTTTTTCATTGTTCCTCACTTCCAGTAGGTCTGCAAGTGACAAGGAGTGCTCAACTTGAGAGCTCCCTCTGCCCTCTGCCCACCTCCTGACTCCTTTCTAAATGAGGTTTCCTTTTATTACTTTTCACACTGAAGATAAAGAAAGAAATGAATATACCACTGTCCGTGGTTTCTAGAAGCTCGCAATCCAAAAGAGAAAGGAGATCTAATCCATAATTATAACCTAGCATGATCGATGTTCTGATAGAGCAACCAGGGAAGGCTATGGGAGCCCAAGGGAGCTATACAACCCAGCCTGAGGTAGAGGGGATAGGCTAAGGGATATTTAGGGGAAACTTCCTGGAGGAGAGTGTCTGATCTAACTCTTCAAGGGCAGGTAAGAATAAGCTTGGCAAAGAAAACAGTGGGACAAAGGGAAAAGGTGGTTGGGGCAATGGGAACAGCATGGACAAAGCAAAGGATAGTGTGTCTGGGGCGGAGAGCAAAGCAGGAGTGGCTGCATCAATAGGTAAGGACAGATTCTGGAAAACTCACATGGGGGGAGAGGGGGGACTTGGTCCTGACAATGATTGAAACCCATTGAGGAATTTTTAAGTATTTTCAGCAACCTGGTCAGCTCCTCTGGTCAAGGTGTAGACAGTAAATTAGAGCAAGGAAAAAAAAAAGAAGAGTGCAATCTTATACAAATGTGTTTGTTGACATTTCAAATTACCATGTGATGAGAACCTTTTATGTGCTACATACACTTGCCCTGTTCAATTTAAATCTTAAGTGAATTTAAATATCAGTTATTTAGTCAGAGTAGCCACATTTTAAGTGCTCAATAGCTACCCTATATTGGACAGCATATATATAGTACATGCAGAAAGTTTTGTCCCACAGCATTGAAAGGCAAATTACAACTGGGCAGAAGAAGTAAAATGCCTGGAAAAATTCAAGACTTAAAAAGACCAGGTTCAGGATACCTGGATGGTTCAGTCATTGAAGTGTCTGACTCTTGATTTAAGCTCAGGTCATGCATGATCTCACGGTTCAAGAGATCAAGCACCAGGTCAAACTCTGAGCTGACAGCATGGAGCCTTCTTGGGATTCTCTCTCTTTCTCTCTCTCTCCCTCCCTCAAAATAAATAAATAATCTTAACAACAACAACAAAAAGTCCAGGTTCAGTTCTGTATGACAGCTCCTCCTCAGGAAACTGGGCAGGAAGGAGGATAGACTTCACACCTGCTGGAGTCCTCGGAGACTTCCTTCTGGTATGAATAGCACAGCATGAGGAGTGGGATAGAAATGTCCCCCTCATGGACTCCTGGGAGTTGGTTTTCCCATGCTATCATTCAGAGTGTACCCAGGAGGTCTGCCTTCCCCAGGGATTTCCTGAGGTTTCTTATCTCCACAGATAGCCACTTCCCACCCACCATAGAGCCAGGGTGCCTTCCTTCTAACAAAATATTCCCTATAGGATTGGCCCACTTCCTCTGTAAACATTTATTAAAATGATGCCTTCCATGTGCCTGCCACTGAGTTAGATACAGTATGGAAAGAGAGATATTCAAGTTATAATCACATTTCTCACATGGGCCAACTCATTTACATCTCAAAGTAACATTGTAAAATTACTATTAACATCATCATCCTGTACAGAAGCTGAAATTGAGATTCAGAGAGTTTAAGTCACACAGTCAGATGGCAGTAGCACCAGGGAAGACTGAAATGGTGCTATGTTCTCTCAAGTAATTTCATATCAAAAATCCCGTGCTTTTGGTGTTTACAAACTCATTGGGAAGAAAAGATGAACACACACAAATCCAATTTACAATTTCCAAACAGTGTAGTAAGAGCAGTGATACAAGCATGCTCAGAAAAATGTCAAAGCATCAAAGAGGGATGCCCTTGGTGGACATCATGGAAGGTTTTCTGGAGGAAATGATCCTGGAGCTGGGTATTAAGGATGAAAGGATCAGCTAAATGAAGTATAGGGTGGGAAGAAGAGAGATGAAAATATTTTTTAATTCAACTTGTCATTTGTATTTCTACTTTTTATTGCTGTTTTGGCCTTTGAGAAATGTTATCATTCTTTTCTCATCTTCTAAGTTTTGTTTAAGAAAACATCAAGTACTCTATGCCAAGGTTACCAAAAAATTATTTGAGGGTTTCTTCTTAACCTGGATAAACTATTTAAATGTTAAAACATGTCTGAACTTTACAGAAAGGAAAAGATTCTGATGTTGAAAGGAAGAGAAAAATCAAAGGTGTGAAGTCATTTGTACTTGCAGTTTCTTGGCCCAGAATGCTCTTTTTTCAGATAATCTGCCTGACTGACTCTCATTTCATTCAGATCTCATCTCCAATGTTACATTATTGGAAAAGTCTTCCCTGACAATACTATTTAAAATGCACTTCTTAGGGGCGGCTGGGTGGCTCAGTGATTTAATTTGCAGACTTCGGCTCAGGTCATGATCTCATGGTTTGTGAATTCAAACCCCGCGTCGGACTCTGTGCTTACAGCTCGGAGCCTGGAGTCTGCTTCGGATTCTGTGTCTCCCTCTCTCTCTCTCTCTGCCTCTCCCCTGCTCGCACTCTCTGTGTCTCTCTCTCAAAAATAAATAAATGTTAAAAAAAAATTTAAATGCAGTTCTTAGATATTTCATAGTTTTTATAATATTGCAAGTGGTATCTCAGGGTCTATAATTGTTTTCTATGTGCTTTGCTCATGTAGACAAGTGCTATTGATTTTCTAAGTTAATACTATAATTGTAAAATTCTATGAACTCTCATATTATGTCTAATAGTTTGGTGACTGTTTCAGATTTATATTAACCTATAAAAACAATCAACAGCAAAATAGCAGTTGTCTTTTCCCTTCCCATTGTTTAACATATTCACTTTTCCTTTATTATTGCTTTAGCTAGAGCCTCTCGTATTGTATTAAAAAGTAGTTTATAGTTGGGATTCTTGTCTTTTCCTGATAATAAATACTGCATCTAAATGTTTTTCATTACATGTAGACTTTGACATAAAGTCTAAGACATGTTGAGGAAGCTTACAAAGAGTTTTTAAATTACAAAGAAATATTAAATTTT